>NC_041732.1:20111097-21319430 GCF_004115215.2 Ornithorhynchus anatinus
GCTTTATACTCATGGTTTATCAAATGGCTAGGTTCCAATCTCCTCCACATTCTTCAGGCCCACAGGAACCTCATAGATGTGAGGCTGCAGGTCCTGAACTAACCCGAAGGTCCAGGAGAATAAATAGGCCATTTACCTGCCTGGTTACCAGTAGCAGGAATTTTGACCCTGTGAGACTCCCTTCAATTGATCAATGGTATTTATTGAGCACCTGGGAGAGTAAACACATCCTTGAAACTGTAGGCTCATTGTGGAAGGGATGTGTCTGTTTATTGTTATAGTGTACTCTCCCAAAAGCTTAGAGCAGTGCTCTGCACACAGTAAGCATCCACAAAAACGATTGAATGAATACAACTGAGTTGATACACACATTCCCTACCCACACTGAGCTTACAATTCCTCCCTTCCTCTTCTTCCAATATCTCTTGTCTCACTCTCCTTCCAAATTTACCACAGGTCCCTCCCCTCACAATCGAGTCTGTACAATGTAGCAGCATGGCTCAGTGGAGAGAGCATGGGCTTGGGAGTCAGAGGTCATGGGTTGAATCCCGGCTCTGCCACTTGTCAGCTGTGTGACTTTGGGCAAGTCACTTAACTTCTCTGTGCCTCAGTTACCTCATCTGTAAAATGGGGGATTAAGACCGTGAGCTTCATGTGGGACAACCTGATTATTCTGTATCAAGCCCAGCACTTAGAACAGTGCTCTGCACATAGTAAGTGCTTAACAGATACCAACATTATTATTAATTTCTTATCATAAAGACACTGGCCATAAAAAATGTTATTACTGAAACAAATGGTCCATCTACCCCAGTAATATTTCTTTGGGAGTGGCATTCATAATGGTTGACCTACTTCGTGCTTTCTGCAGCCCTGCGTTTCCATGAAGTAACCCACCCATGTAGCTATCCAAACCCTTTTTGAACCTACTGAGTTTTAGCTGAACAGCTTCCTATGTTCACAGGTTACTGGGAAAAGTACTTGCTTTTGCTTGTTTTGTACCTCCTCATTTCAGTGATTGTGACTGTGTCCAACCTGATTATCTTGTATCTAGTCCAGTATTTAATGCTGTGTCTGACACATAGTAAGGACTGAACGAATACCACAGTGATTACTAAAGGCAGAACAGTTGAACAAGACACTGAGACAATTAGAGCCTGTTTGTTCACCAAGGTGGGAGACTGGGTAGTGAAGAGTTAGTACAACACACTTACCAACCCAATATGTTGCACTCTCAAGCTAGACTCACGATAGTAGTGAAGTAATGAGACTCGTTGAGCAGCCCCTGAGTGCAAAGCACTGTACTAAGCATTTGAGTAAGAATGACAGAAGCCTGAGGCATGTTACCTGCCTACAAGGAACTTGCACTCTAATGAAGGAGAGAATCATAGAAAGATTCCTGATTTATGGCATCAATCAGTCAGTAGTATAATTTGTGCACTTACTATGTTCAGAGCACTGTATTAAGTGCTTGGGTGAGTACAATACAACAGAGTTAGCAGAAACGGTGACTGCCCGCAAAAAGCTTAGGTAAATACACAAAAGTGAAAATGCTTATAAACAAAGGTGTGAAGTATGCATACACTTTGCTCCTCTAATACTAACCTTCTCACTATACTGCCCTCTCGTCTATCTCTCCGTTGACCTCTTACCCACATCCTGCCTCTAGCGTGGAACACCCTCCCTCCTCATATCTGACAGACAATATTTTTCCCTCCTTCAAAGCCTTATTGAAGACATATCTCCTCCAAGAGCCCTTCCGTAAGGCCTCCTTTCCTCTTCCACTCCCTTCTGGATCACTCTGACTTGCTCCCTTTATTCATTTCCCCTTTCAGCCCCTCAGAGCTTATGTACATATCTGTAATTGTATGTATTTGGTTAATGTCTGTCTGACCCTCTAGACTATAAGCTCGTTGTAGGCAGGGAATGTGTCTGTTAAATTGTTACAGTCTACTCTCCCAAGTGCTTAGTACAATGACCTGCATACAGTAAGCACTCAATAAATATGAGTGACTGATTGACTGACTGACTAATAATATGGATGCTTAAAGAGTGCTGTTAAGTTGATACAATACTGGGCTTTGGAATGGGGGAAGGCTTATTGGAAGAAATGGGTCTTTAAGAGGGCTTTGAAGATAGGTAGGCTAATGTTCAGTTGACTGGGTGAGTTGTGAGTCCCAGGTTGGGAGAGGAATCAGAGGCCAGAGTCCTCCACACTTACATGTGTGCACAAATGTGTGTGTGCCTATGTGTGCGGGTATGTATGTGCATGGCTGTCTTACATATTTCAAGATGATGCAACCTTACAGTGAGAAGGCACCTATGTATAAGGGTTGGGCTACTGTAAGATCATTGTGGGCAGGGAATGTGCCTGTTAATTGTTATATGGTACTCTGGATTTTGGAGGGGATTGAACCAAAGTGGTCTTTGGAAGGCCAACTGACTCGACGTAGATTAGCATATTTTGGACTAATTCTCTCAAGAAGACACTAGTGCTAGGAAAAATCCAGGGAAAACATGGAAGAGGCAGACCAGAAGCTAGATGGATAGAGATCATAACAATGATAATGGAAAAACCATTAGAAAAGTTGTGGATTATGGCAGAGGACAGGAAATTCTGGAGAAAGTATATCCATGGACTTGCTTTGAATCAGAAACTACTCGAAAGAAAACCCAAAGGACAAATATGGAAACCTAAAGGAGGAAGGAAGAATAACCTATGCACGTAGTCATATACTGAGCATGTACAAAATGATCTAAGCCTCCTCACTGTACCTTGATCTCGTCTACCTCATCACTGACATCTCACCCACATCCTTCCTCTGGCCTGGAACTCTCTCCCCCTTCATTTAAGACATTCCACCCTCTTCAAAGTCTTCAAAGCCTTACTAAAATCATATCTCCTCTCTGAAGCCTTCCCCAACTAAGCCCTCCTTTCCCCTACTCACTCTCTCTTCTGTGTTGCCCTTGCATTTGATATTCACCCCACCCTCAGCCTTTCAGGACTTGTGAACATATCCATAAATTATTGTAATGTCCATCTCTCCCTATAGACTGAAAGCTACTTATGGGCAGGGAACATGTTTAAGAAGAATAATAGTAATAATAATGATGTTAGTATTTGTAAAGCACTTACTATGTGCTGAGCACTGTTCTAAGCACTGGGGTAGATAGAGGGTAATCAGGCTGTCCCACGTGAGGCTCACAGTCTTAATCCCCATTTTACAGATGAGGTTTCTGAGGCACCGAGAAGTTAAGTGACTTGCCCACAGTCACATAGCTGACAAGTGGCAGAGTCAAGATTAGAACCCATGACCTCTGACTCCCAAGCCTGGGCTCTTTCCACTGAGCCACGCTGCTTCTCTACCAACTCTGTTACAGTGTACTCTCCCACGAGCTTAGTACAATGCTCTGCACACAGTTAGCACTCAAAAAATATGATTGACTGGTAGATCTAAATATGTGTGTGTCCGTACATGCTTCCACACACAGAAACCAAAGATAAATGTGGTGTGTGAAGATAAGGAGCAGTAGTTCTCTGGACAAAACTCTGCTTTGTCTAAGGTTCAAGGAACGATACAAAGACATTTTAGTGTTTCCATCTTATGGGCAAGAAAGCTGAGGTCACTCAGCATATGGTAGAGATAGACATGCCACTCTATCTAGGTTCCTTTCTGGTCTCACTCTTAGAACCTTCTACAATTCTTAAAACAAGCCAAAAGATGGAGAGGAAAAAAAAAATCATCCAAAATATCCATGTGGGTAGAATTGCCTCTAAACAGAACATATTTCTAGGCTTTTCCACAAAGTATCGGCAGTTCTATAAGGAAAGATTTTATGGAAACATAAAGTGTTCATGTTGGTGTTTAAGTTGTGTCAAGTCTGACTAAAACTGAAATCGTGTTCCTGTCAGACTCTGGTGTTGCTAAGAGAGCCATATTTGGTCCAGAATTCTGCTAAACTTAACTAGATGATTTTATGTGTGCTTTAAAGGGCAGTTATGATTAGAAATGTGACTGTAAAAATGGCATTTCAATGTTTGATATTTATTCCCCCTCGGTGACTTCTGTGTCAACATCACTTAGTCTACAAATATAAACAAAAGCTTTCCTTCAGCTACTTTGGAGTGCTGTGGGAAAGCCTCAGAGAAACACAAGCTTCGTCCTTTTCCTCCTCCTGAATAGCTCTCCATCCCACAGATGGGGCAGGGAGCAGGAATGGATGAGATTGGAGAAGAAGAGGCAGCTGGCTCTCTCGGGCAGCTGTGCCTTTCCTTCCCCATCTCAGCTTTACTTGTCCCTGGGATGTTTAAGCTTGGTTAACAAGTCATTTTTAAAGGGGATTCAGGTGTGGGAAACGGAACATTCTAGGGAGGCAGATTCAATCATGGATTCTCCATGCAACTCTGTCCTTAAAAGTGTGTCTTTGAGAGGGTCAACCACCCCGTTCCTCGGTTTCCCCATCTAGGAATTGGATCTGGAACTTTGGACAGGTGTTTCATTTTCTAAAAAATAGAATCTGTAAAACATACTGGGCACTTTACAGGGAGAGAGTGACTTTGGCTCTATCTAGAATCATTATTTTTTAATGTGCTTAGTTTCAATCCCAGAGGCTATAAAGGAAGTATGCTTGGAGAAAGTCGTTTAGGAAATGGTCATAATATTAAAAAAAAAAGAAAAAAATTACCACCTCCCGAGTAGTTATGTGGGCCAATCTAATGAAGCCTTATCCCTGAAGAATTTGTGGCTTATGGCTTGGTAGTTTACCAGATTTTAGTTTTTCCCAGCCAGCAGACTACTGGGATGGGTGAATTCTGTTCTGGGGATCACTGATGACCTCTCAAAGGGGTGGGTGGGGGGACACACCTCATCACTGGAGGTTGACTCCGGGTTAAGGAAGCTACTTTCTGGGGTGTCCCATGTGGGACAGGGACTGTGTTCAACCTGCTGGTCTTGTATCTCACCAGCACCTAGTACTCATTCACTCATTCATTCAATCATATTTATTAAGTGCTTCCTCTGCGCAGAGCACTGTACTAAGCACTTGGGAAAATACAATACAACAATAATCAGTGACATTCCCTGCCCACAACCAGCTCCCAGCCTAGAGGCAGGGAGACAGACATCAATACAAATAAAATGAATTGCAGATATACATAGTGCTGTGGGACTGGAAGTTGGGGGAAGAGCAAAGGGAGCAAGTCAGGGTGACGCAGATAGGCGTGGGAGATGGGTGTACTACAGTGCTTAGCACATATGAATCACTTAATACAATTAATATAATATTAACAATAATATTAAGTGGTGCTGGCATTTGACTACCTGGATGGACTTCCTTCTCCAGTGGCCCTACCCACTCTATGTTCTACTTTTCACCCAGCATTCTTGGCTTTACTAAAGGAACAGAAATACACACATACACGCAAACATACACACACACACACACACAGAGAAAGAGTAAAAAACAAGAAGTAGTAAGAGGAAGCGGAATTGGGGAGAAAACCAGGTATAGCCTCGATCTTGATTATCACTTGGTGCCCTGCATTTCTGAGCATTTGGTGTGAGTGAGTTTGTGAGTCTGTGAGTGTGTGTGAGTGTGTAACTTTATGTGTGTGGATGTGGATGTGTGAATGCATTTTAGTGTGTGCATGTGTGTCTGTGAATGTGAGGGTGTGAGTGTTTGTGTATCTGTGGGAGTGTGAATGCGGATGTGTGCATGAATGTGTGCATGTATGATTCAAGGCACGCTGGAGACCCTCCCACAAACATCCCTGGCCTGTATCCCAAAAAGTTTAATAGTCCCCTGCCCTAAATCCCACATCATTTAGGCCAGTTCTCCCCATACTCTGTCACTGGGGAAGGAGCATGACTGAGTGAAAGAGCATGGGCTTGGGAGTCAGAGGTCGTGGGTTCTAATCCCACCTCTGCCACTTGTCAGCTGTGTGATTTTTGGGCAAGTCACTTAACTTCTCTGTGCCTCAGTTACCTCATCTGTAAAATGGGGATGAAGCCTGTGAGCCCCACCTGGGACAACCTGTTTACCTTGTATCTACCCCAGTGCTTAGAACAGTATCTGGCACATAGTAAGTGCTTAACAAATACTATTATCATTATAAACCTTCACATTTTTTCCAGTCCCAATCCCTTAGAGCTTTGCTCAGAAAACTGAAAGACATTTTGAAAAACACTTGCAGCATCCACATTTCTTAAAGACCATAATGAAATACACCTCACTCATAGTTAACAGGGGGATTTGGTGTTAGTGCTCTGTGTTGCCATTCTGCAAAAACAAAAAAGCACTAGGTTGAGTGCATAAAGATTTTCGTTTTGCAAGGTGACGGCTGCATTCATGTCCTATGATGGTCAGAGGAGTCCTTCCAGGTCATTCCTGATGCCTGTGGTGGTGGTAATTTTGTCATCAGCCCTCAAAAACAATGACAGCATCTTGAATTTATATAGAACTTTTATTTTCACCAAGTCCTTTCACATCAGTCATTCCATTTTGTCTCCACAGCCTTCCTGGGAGATAGGGCGATGCAGGTATTGTTTGTCTCAATTATGCAAAAGAAGAAACTGAACTCCAGGGATGATAAGGGTCTTCCTTAAGGTTTTCTGGCAGTCCAGGGACAGAGTTGGTACTAGAATTTTGGCCGCCGACTCCCAGTTCCAGGCACTTTCTCCAGAGTAGCACTGAGGGATTCAGAAGAAGGAAGAAGGGAGCCAAGAAGGGGATTGACTAACTCAAGATGATAAAATTCTTACATTCTTAGGAATGTATGAATGACAGGGGCAGATCTAGTATCATGTGACTTTAGTCTGATTAACCTGGCTTGCACAGGGTAAACACAGCTGATAATAGGTTGGCATTTAACTGTGTCCCACTGCAAATTTGGCCACCAAAGAAAATTCAATGAATATGTTTTGTGGAGCTATGAATGTTCCTTATGTCTTCCCCCAGCCTGAAGAGAACCTTCTCTGGACACCACTGCATCATTCAGATGCTTCACCATCTCCCTCCTCCCTTTCCTATCCAAACTCCTTAAATGGACTGCGTGTGTTCATAGCTTCCAAATCCTCCCCTCCAGCTTCCTTCTTGATTTTACAGGTTGGTTTCCATTATCTTCACTCCATGGAGATAGCTCTTTACAAGGTCGCAATTTATCTCACCATGTCTTGCAAGCAGTGTGGCCTAGTGGACAGAGCCTGGGCGTTAGAGGGACCTGGAATTTTGACCCAGCTCCACCACTTATCAGCCATGTGGCCTTAGGCAAGTCATTTCACTTCTCTGAGCCTCAGTTACCTCATCTATAAAATGGGGATTAGGACTGTGAGCCCCATACGGGACAGGGACTGTGTCCAACCTCATTATCTTGTATCTATTCCAGTGCTTCTCACATAGTAAGTGCTTATATCATAATTACTCTTATTTTCATTAAATAGGGTAGCAAGACCCTGGGTTACCTGGATTCTGAATTACTGTACATTTGAGACAAAAATGCAAAGATCATAAGAGACATAATATGGTTATGCAAGCCTCTGACTTCATAATACTACTGCTATCGGGCAGCAAGAGGAATTCGTTAGGATAATTGCAGTCAATGCTTATACATTTAGTTAGGAGAAGAAGTCATAAAGAGATAGGTATAAAGGCAGAATAATTCCACTGCAGCATCCTTAGGCTTGAGGGAGCACTGGAGTCTCAAGTAGACCTTCTGCTCTCATTCTGCTCTGGTTTGCCTGGCATCAGCTGCTGAATTTCTAGACCCAAGGCTGAGGCTCCACTTCCTACATCATTTGGAGATCTTATATACTGTTTGACTCTTAAGCTTACAGACGCAGCTGGGCCTCCAAGGCTTATCAGTCGGCTAATTCAAGGCTGCATCTTATCAATTAATAAACATCTCTTCCTGCTTTGGATCCATTCAACTTGTCTGCGGGACCTCTCAGTGCTTTTTTGTAAGGCCACAATTCAAAATGTTATGTAAGCTGTGTGTTGGGCCCCCAGGATGAATGGTCAGCACTCAGGCCCAACACCCCACTTTCCTCTGGTTAACCCTATTTTTTCTCCTCAAGTACAATGTTCTTGTGTGAGGTCAAGCCTACACACACACCATATCTACTGGGCTGGGGTAGATATGGGATAATCAGGTTGGACACAGTCCCTGTCCTTCACAGGGCTCCCTTTCTTAATCCCCATTTTACAGATGAGTTAACTGAAGCACAGGGAAGTTAAATGACTTACCCAAGGTCAGCCAGTAGACAAGTGGCAGAACCAAAATTGACTTGCCCAAGGTCACACAGCAAACAAGTGGCAGAATCAGGATTAGAAACAAGGTCCTTCTGACTTCCAGGCCCATGCTCTCTTCACTAGTCCATGCCACTTCTCTGTGGGCAGGGTACGTGTCTACCAAGTCATATTGTGCTTTCCCAAGAGCTTAGTATATTACTCTGCACTCAATAAGCACTCAAAAAATTCACTTTATTGTAAATACATATAATTTTTATTTTTGTTTTGGAAGCAGCATAACTTAGTGGATAGAGCATGGGCCTGGGAGACAAGAAGGACCTAGGTTCTAATCCCAGCTCTGCTACTTGTTTGCTGTGTGACCTTGGGCAAAATACTTCACTTCCCTGTACCTCAGTTACCTCATCTGTAAAATAGGGATTAAGAATGTGAGCCCAAGGTGAGATAGGGACTGTGTTCAACCTGATTACCTTGTCTCTACCCCAGCGCTTAGAACAGTGCTTGATGTATAGTAAGCGCTTAACACCATTGCTATTATTATTATTGCTAATTATAATAAATGCCAGTGTTTGATTGCCTGAGTCTCCTCTGCTCAGTCTCCTCAGCTTTTCACTGGTCTTCCCAGAGTTCTCAAGTAAACAGGGATCCCAGCAATGAACAGCTCAGCAGAACCAGGCACACAGCTGTTATTTCTGCCATAGTGTCCACAACTCCTGAACCACCTCAAAGCCTCTCCAGGCAGACACACCCTCCTGATTGAGAAGAGCTGATCCCCATGGCTTAAAGATGGATGAGGACAAAGCAAACACATTGTACTTGTGAGTTGAGCCTGAACTAACCCCAAGGTACTGATGGGAAAACCACTTCTGTACTCCTTAGTGATTTGAATGTTATGATGATTTGCACTGTCTGTAGTACACATCACACCTGCGAGCAGAAAGTCTACCGGGCAGGCCTGCTAGAAAGTTTATGGAAAATGGAGAATATAATCTAAATCTATGTCCCCAGACAGTCTAATGATAGCAATGGTGTTCTCTTGGCAATATCTGGGTATGATCATCACTGCAGCCCCTGAAGGTCTGGCTTCAGGATCTGACCTTTATAGCTAATAGTAATAATGTTGGTATTTGTTAAGCGCTAACTATGTGCAGATCACTGTTCTAAGCGCTGGGCGAGATACAGGGTAATCAGGTTGTCCCACATGAGGCTCACAGTTAATCCCCATTTTACAGATGAGGGAACTGAGGCACAGAGAAGTTAAGTGACTTGCCCACAGTCACACAGCTGACAAGTGGCAGAGACCTATGACCTCTGGCTCCGAAGCCCGGGCTCTTTCCACTGAGCCATGCTGCTTCTCTCCTCCCAGCCCCCAGCTCCATCTCTGGAAAATCCATCCAGAGACTCTCTGACTGCAGAAAACCCCACCCCTCATGCCTTGAAATCAAAGTGAAAAATCTCTTGGTGCTAGAGAGATGTTTTGGTATTGCGCAGAGGAAGAGTTAAGTATTTAATCTGAAGATCTGTATCCCAAAGCAACAGGCTGAAAGGAAGCCATCTAACCTCTACTGGTTGAGCAAGAGAATCGATGCTTAGCTGTTTTCTCTCTGCTGGCTGCAATGAGCCCAGAGGCTGTTTTGTCTCATGCCAGGGGGTTGTGGTTGGAATAGATTTGAGGTGAGCAGGGCCAGATCTCCAGAATAGCCACAGTGCTCTTGGGCAGCCAGGGAGTCTAGAACTGAGCTTGCTCAACTCAAGATGTCAAAGTCCCCAGCATTTACCACCCAATAGGGACCCAAGCAAGTTAGATGTCCACTCTTGTCCCCCTTCCATACGTGGGGTTGCACCCTCTCCAGGATGGATCACTGCTATCATCACCTCCACACTAAGGTACTCACAGCAACCTGACCCATTATTTATTACTATATGCAGAACACTGTACTAAATTCTTGGGAGAGTAAGTCACAACCAAACTGCACTTCAATTTGCTCCCTTTATTCACAGTCCCACAGCAATTATGAATAGAACTTATGAAGCAGCATGGCTTAGAGGATAGAACCTGGACCTAGGAGTCAGAAGGACCTGGGTTCTAATCCCAGTTCTGCCGTTTGTCTGTTGTGTGACCTTGGGCAAGTCACTTCATTTCTCTGTGCCTCAGTTCCCTTAAAGGGGGTTTAAAACTGTATGCCCCATGTGGGACAGGGACCGTGTCCAACCTGATTAGCTTGAATCTACCCCAGCACTCAGTGCTTGACAGACAGTAAGCATTTAAGAAATACCATCATCATCATCATCATCTTCATCTGTAATTAATTTATTATATTAATGTCTGCCTCACCTCTAGATTCTAAGGTCTTTGTGGTCAAGGAACGTATCTACTAACTGTGTTGTATTCTACTCTCCCAAATGCTTAGCATAGTAAGCACTCAGTAAGATTGAGTAATTGGTTGAGAACTAGCAAACATGTTCCCTGCCCATAACAAGCTTACACACTTTCATTCATTAAACACATTCATTTGCATTCTCTACTGTAGCCCCAGAGGATAGAAAACTGACCTGGGAATCAGGAGATTTGGATTCTAGTCCCATTTCTGCCTCTAGCTGGCTAAAGTAGATGCAGACTGAATATACCCTCCATGATTGACTGCAGTCGTTCCCACCCACTCACTTGTGGCACTCTGTACCCTGGCAGGAACATGAAGAGCAGGGATGAGGGGGAGTGAATGGTATCACATAAGCCACTAGAACTGTGCAGGGTTTGATTCTGTTATCTCAGGCCTCTGGCTCCTCCATCTTTCCTGACAGGAGATTCCCCTAATTAAGCATTTATTTCATCCATCCTTCTCCATCTTTACCCCCTCTGGTTTTTCCCAGCTGTGTATTTCTTTTTCTCCTAACTGTAAATTATTTGGGGACTCCCATTTACCCCCATTTGATTTTCACTCTTCAGCACCAGGGATCGTGCCTTCTTTCCTCTACTATACCCTCCTAAGAGTTTAGCACACTTCTCTACCAGAGAGGGAGCGCAATAAGAACTGATAATTTTGTGGATTGATTGATCAAATCCAGAGGAGGTGGGGATTCTTGTTTCATCTGGACTAAATCGAGGGGCGGAAACAAACTTTACCAGCCTGCTTAATCCCTCAGTTGTTAGTGGTGAGTGTAGCTGCTTTCCTGAGTCTAAAGTATTTTGCAGTTTGTTTTATTTTCCTTCACTACCTGCAGGACAAACTTCAGCTGGTACTTTTCACTGATCCCCTTCTAAGACCCAAGAGACTAGTCCAGTCAACCCCAGGAAAACTGTCAACCCCCTGGTGGCATCAAGGCATGTTGGCTGGAATTGGGGGTGAGGGAGGGTCATGGCTGAAACCCTATGAGTCTTGAGTCTCCAGAGTCCCTGGACAATGATATTTGGGTATTTCAGGGTTTCTTAAAAAGGCATTTTGTTCAGAGCTTACTATGTGCCAGGCTCTGTACTAAATGCTGGGATAGATAGACGATAACCAGATTGCACACAGTCCATGTCCCAGTCTTTACCCCCATTTTCCAGGGGAGATAACTGAGTTACAGAGAAACGAAGTGACTTACCCATGGTCACACAGCAGACAAGTGGAGAAGTGGTTAGAACCCAGGTCCTCTGACTTCCAGGCCCGAGCTCTTTTCACTAGAACATGCTGTTTCACCCCTCTGAGTTGGAAGAGGGGGCAAAGAAACAGGGGGGTGGAAAGGCCTTTTGGGCCAATGTAATGCAGTTCTAAATTTCTCCAAGAAAAGTGTAGGTATAGCAGCTATCTTTGCCAGGACATCATCATCATCAAGCTCATCCACATCAGTGGAATTTATTGACCACTTACTATGTTCAGCGCTCTGTCCTAAGCACTTGGGAGAGTATAGCACAACAGAATTAACCGTCATGTTATCTGCCCACAACAAGCTCACAATTTAGAGACATGAGGGGGTCAGTGGTTTTAAATGAGGTTTTCCTTCCTTGAAGATACTCTGCAGGAACCCTCTTTTGGTCTTGACCCACTAAGCACACCATCTCCATCCCTGCCATGGCCTATGCAGTCCATGGCCCTGTCTTCTCTCTGGACCACTGGTGTGGTTGCCATGGTGACCTACCAGGAGGGTGGGGGTGGGAGAATGGCATGCCAATCAGATAACGAAAGAAGATATTGAAGAAAAGGGTATTGCAACAAAAACCTAAGAGGCAACATCCCCAGTATCGCCCACTCCTGAAAGAGCAGTTATAGCATTGAACTAAAAGGCTGGTCCTTGGTTCCACAGAGGTAGAGATAGTAATAGAATCTATTAAGTATTTACGGTGTGCAGAGCACTTTACTAAGCACTGAGAAAGAATACCTAAGTGGGAATATTTTCACGGTCCCTGCCCTTGAGGTTGGCTCACAATTTAAAGGTCAATTCTTGGTTCCACAAAGATTTCCTAGGTCTTAGTAGAGTACTTTACACCCAGTAAGAGCTCAATAAAAACCACTGATTGATTAGCCATCCACTACCATAGCATCATCTTCCCTGTCATGCCATCCCCTCAGCCATCTACATGTTCTTATTATCCCCATTAGACTGTAGGGCCGGGAGCATCATGGCATAGGGAAAACACACGTCTGGAAGTCTGAAGACCTGGGTTCTAATCCTAGCTCTGCCACTTGCTTGCTGTGTGACTTTGGGTGAGTCACTTAACTTTTCTGTGCTTCAGTGTCTTCATCAGTAAAATGTGGATTCAATGCCTGTTCTCCCTCTCCTATGCACTGTAAACTTTGTGTAGGACAGAGACTATGTCTGATCTGATTATCCTGGATCTACCCCAGCACTTTGTACTGTTTGGCACATATTAAGCACTTAACAAATACCACAAGTGTTTTTTCCTTCTTCTTCCTCCCTTTCCTTTCTTCCACTCCTTTCTCTTCTTCTTCTTCCTCTTCTTCTTCTTCTCTAAAACCACTTACACTCTACTCAGTAAAAAATGATAATGATGATGATCTTGGAATGGTTTTGTAAATTAAAGTCTTTCTGCTCCTTAAAGATTACTTTTTGTCCTCCAGCAGAGAGGGGAATAAAAAGCCAGGTTACCTGTCAGAGAACGAGTCTGTGTTATCTGTTCCTTGGCTCATTATTTAGGATTCACGTCAGTAGGAGTACAAGGTGCATTCTGTATGGGTGACCCCTGCTTGTCACTGCCTGAGAACTTCAGTCCAGGAATCCTGGCTGAAGATAATTCCAGTGGTTCAGTCTCAAATCAGGAGTTAGGAGTGGGAATCAACCTTTTTAAACCAAACTTCACTTTTTCTAGCAGCTCAATGAATATTATTGGTTGAATAATTGATTACCAAGTTCAGACTCAAGGTACGATGTGCCAGCCAATATTATGTCTGTTTCTGAAACTGGTCCTGGGAATTCCAGGTGAGAGATCTTAGTTGTTTCTACATGGGAAAAGTGCATGTTGTTGAGAAGGATTTTTTTTGATAGAAAAATTCATTTCTGTAATCTGTTTTGAGTAAGGCTTGAATCAGGAGCCAGTCCAGTAGGAGCGTGAGAAGCTGCCGTGTGGCCTTGTAAATAGAGCACAGGCCTGGTAGTCAGAAGACCTGGATTCTATTCCCTGCTCTCCCACTTGTCTGCTGTGTGACCTGGGGCAAGTCACTTCATTTCTCTGTGTATCGTTACCTCATCTGTAAAATGGGGATTAAGCCTGTGAGTCCTATGTGAGACAGGGACTGTGTCCAAACCAATTATCTTGTATCTACCCCAGTGCTTAATACAGTGCCTGGCAAATAGTAAGCTCTTAATGAATACCATTTAAAAAAAGTGGGGGAGGAGGTATCATCCCTGGAAATAGCTCCCTATAGAGAAGATTCCAAAGTGTCTCTGTACTCAGGGTGACCCAATCACAACAGTTTTGTACTTTCTACAAGATCTCAAGCCTAACAACTTTCAGCCCATCTAGGCTAAAGTGGGACAAAGGAAATCAGATGTGAATCTCACTTGTTGGCAAATGAAGTTACCAAGATCATGAGTCAGACCGGCAGATTCTTTCTACCTCCTGGCTCCTATTATGCTTCTTTTCTTAACCCTCCAGGTGTTTCTGGAAAAACATCATGGCCAGGGTAAAGCTCCTGGATCTTGAAGTCAAAAGGCCCAGTTTCTAATTCCAACTTCACCATTTGACTGCTCTATGACCTTGGGCTGTGCCATGCTGTGCCTCAGTTTCCTTAGTGGGAAAATGGGGATTCAATACCTGTTATTTAGACTGCAAGCTCCATATGGGGCAGCAACTGTGTCCAAATTGATGATCTTGTATCTACCCCAGTGCTGAATACAGTGTCTGACACAAGGAAGTGCTTAACAAATATCACAATCATAATTATACTGGAATTTTTCAGAAAGTACCATCACAAGGGGATCTCCAATTATTTCACAATGTCCACACACCATCAATTTGTCCTCTGGGCTTTGCAGCTGCTTGGGAGAATGAAAACCAGGACATAGGACTGGATGAGACATACTATTCATACTGCGATATGGCTCATAGTCTTACACTCTTTATTCATGGAAAACCCGTTCCTTACAAGAGCCCAGATTTTTTTCAAATGGTATTTGTTAAGCACTTACTATGTGCCAGACAATCTACTAAGTGGTGGGGTTGAAACAAGACAATCAGGTTGGTAACAGTCCATGTCCTACTAATCTATATTTTTCAGATGACACCTCTGAGATAGAGAGAAGTGACTTGCCCAGTGTCCCACATCAGACAAGTGGAGGAGTCAGGATTAGAACTCAAGTCCTTCTGACTCCCAAGCCCATACTTTATCCATTAGACTCCTTCCTGTCTTCATCCTCTCTCCCAGAATAGTCAGGTTGGACACCAACTCTCTACAGACCGGTCCCGTTCTGTTCCCTGGACTGGGTCCAATTCCTGGGACTACTGCAGTTGTGGAATTGTGAGCCAACCCCACAAGTGGGGATGGAAGAGGGTTTCATTTTGGACTCAAAAACGATCTCATTAAAATCTGATCCTTGGCCTCTCACTGAGCTATGAACATGGATCCCTCCCCCTCCTCCCCGAACACCACCAAGTCTCCATGGACTTGAAGGCTTTCCAGTGGCTTTTGAAGAATTGGACAAGCCTAGAAGTTAACAGTTTGTTTATTAGGAGGCAATCCTGGAGTGTACTCTGCAGGCTGGTCACTGCGCTTGTGTTATTGATGATCTTAATGACATTTAATGGACCATTTTATTTCCGGGTTTTGGCCCCCTGGGGAGCATTGCAGAAAACACTGCTGCCTGTGTGGAGGCCTGAGGGATAATAATAATAATAATAATGTTGGTATTTGTTAAGTGCTTACTATGTGCAGAGCACTGTTCTAAGCACTGGGGTAGATACAGGATAATCAGGTTGTCCCATGTGAGGCTCACAGTCTTAATCCCCATTTTACAGATCAGGGAACTGAGGCCCAGAGTAGTGAAGTGACTTGCCCACAGTCACACAACTGACAAGTGGCAGAGCCAGGATTCGAACCCATGACCTCTGACTCCCAAGCCCATGCTCTTTCCACTGGGCCATGGATCAGCTTCACATGACTAAGAAGTCACAGAGGTAGGAAGGAGAAAGGCAGCACACATCTACAGGTCCGGATGTCTCTTCTGACTCATAGGCCTATGCTCTATCCACTAGGCCATACTGTTTCTCTTCCTAATCCTTATTAGGTACCAAGCATTGGGGTAAAGGCAAGGAAATCAGATTAAACCCAGTCTCTGGCCCACAAAGAGCTCTCTCTTTGGGAGGGAGAGTAGTTATCTTACCTAAACTTCGACTGTGCGGAACCTCAGGCCAGGAGAGTAATTATGACAGTGGTATTTGTTAAGCACTTACCATATACCAAACACTAATCATATCAGACAGATTCCCTGTCCTACATGGGGCTCACAGCCCAAGCCAGATGAAGAATAGACAGTGATCCCTCATTTTACAGAGGATGAAACTGAGGCCTGGGGTAGTTAACTCACCAAGGTGACACCGACAGGCAAATGGTAGAGGTAGGATTCAAATCCAAACCCTCTGACTCCCAGGACCAGAGCTAAATGGGAGAGAGACAACAAAGAAGTAACGTGACTTGCCTAAAGTCACAAAACAGGTCATGGGCCTGACTTCTGATCTAATCAAATTTCCAGGAATGCCACACTGCCTTCAGCGGTGGCTGGCGGGCTCAGATGTTTATTGTGTTCCTTCACTTTCACTCAAGGTCACTGTCACTTGTCCCAGTTTAACATCTGTTAATTCCAAGGCTAGCTGTAGAAGCAGGGGATTATATAAAATCCCTTGTCCCTCTGGTTGTAAACTCACTCACTGCTTTATGGAGTCCACACAGAACTCCTTGCTATTGTTCCTGCCAGACAGCTCTTCATCACATCCCTCCATGAGGAGTTTTCCCTGAAACTCAGCCCCTTAATGAGTCTTGAGGTTCTTCTCAGAATTTGCCCCAGTTTAAGCAGGTTTAAAATGCTTGTGAGCCCCGAGAGGAGAAATGGAAGATGAAATTGAATGTCAGGGGTTAGGCAGAGAGTATCCTCCAAAATTGAAAGCTAAGTCTGCTCACAGACTCCCCTTAGAAGTTGGGTGCCTGAAGTGGGCAGAAGTGATGGAGGGAGGGAGATGAACGGGGAATGGAAATGAACTATTTTGGGTCGGTCTGGGGGGCTTGAGAGATCAAATATCAAACTGACACTTAGACATCAGAGACAGAAGTGACAGGGGCCGCAGATGAAGTTTTCAGAGCTATATGTGGGCCAGGTCAAGGTTTACTGTAGAACGCCGGGATCCTTTCAATTCCCTCCCCCACCCCCCACCCACCATCACCTTCTCTTTCGAAGATTTCCTCTGCAAAGATGCCTTGGTGTGAGAGATGAGATGAGATGAGATGAGATAAGGGAAAAATATCTGGGGCTTAATGGAAGTGAGGAGACAAAGGAGACAATTTATCTCTCTTGGGTGTTCCCGAGTTGTTCACGTATTTTAGAGTCTCTTTTTCCTTTTTTCTTTCCAACCTTGGTCCTCAAGAGACAGGGCTTAAATGATGCTCCTTGAGGGGCCTGAATTGTGCCTACCAATTCAATTGTATGGTAATAATAATTGTGGTATTTAAGTGCTTGCTTTTTGTCAAACACTGAACTAAACACTGGGTAGAGACAAGCTAATCAAGGTCCAACATGAGCCTCGCAGTCTTAGGAGAAGGAGAACAGGTTTTGAATTCCCATTTTGCAGATGAGGGAACTGAGGCACAAAGAAGTTAAGCAGCTTGCCCAAGGTCACACAGGCAAGGGGAAAGTAGCAAGTGGGATAAAAACCCAGATCATCCAACTCCTTGGCCTTTGTTCTTTCCACTCGGCCGTGCTGCTTCTCAACTGTACTGTACCAAGTGCTTAATACAGTTCTCTGAACACAGTAACAGCTTGAATTGCTTCTGCATCATCCTTACACTGGGATTTGTACCCTTTATTCACTTTGCCCTCAGCTCCACAGCATTTATGTAAATATCCACAATTTATTTTAGTGACTGTCTCCACCTCTGGACTTAATGCTCCCTATAAACCCAGAACATGTCTACCAATTCTGTTGTATTGTACTCTCACAAGTGCTTAGTACAATGTCTGCACAAGGATTCTCATCCTGGCTCTGCCACTTGTCTGTTGTGTGAACTTGAGCAAGTCACTTAACTTCTCTGTGCTTCAGTTCCCTCATCTGTAAAATGGTGATTAAGAATTGCAAGCCCCATGAGGGACAGAGACTGGGTCCAAGCTGATTAGCTTGAATCTACCCTACTGCTTAGTACAGTGTGTGACACATAGTAAGTGCTTAACAAATACCATAAAAAATAAAATAAAGACCATTGATTATTTGATTGGGGTAGAAATAATATAATCAGTTTGGACACAGTCCTTGTCTCATATAGGGCTCCCAATCTAAGGGGAAAAGAGAACAATTATTTTATCCCCATTTATACAGATGAGGAAAGTGAGGCAAAAAGAAGTTAAGTGATTTGTTCAGGGTCACCCAGCAGGCAAGTAATGTGGTTGAGATTTGAACTCTAGTCTCCTAACTTCTGGACCCTTGTTCTTTATGCTTTGCAAAGCTAACTTGCCGCATATTTCTTTTAGACTCTCCCAGCTGTACAAAAGCCTGGAAAATGCCCAGTGTGTAGACTTTCAATTCCAAATGAAGCTTGATGACCATACAGAATATTGCAGACTGCTTGACTACCTGCCACAAGTAGCTATGAGCTTTAAGGAAATAAGTGTTGATATTCTTGAATGGATTTTCCCAAAACATCATCCATACTTCTATTCCTATAGGGTCATTATCTCTGGAGGAAGAGTGAAACGCTGCCTCAGAAAGGAAATGGAGAAAGTGTGGCCTGCTATATGGAGCAACTAGATTGGGAATTAAGAGACATAGGTTTCAATCCCAGTTCTGCAATTGACCTACTGTATGTAGGTCAGAAGAGGGTCAGTTCTTGGCCCTCTTCTGTTCTCCATTTACACTCACTCCCTCGGTGAACTCATCCGCTCTCACGGCTTTGACTACCATCTCTACGCAGATGACACGCAGATCTACATCTCCGCCCCTGTCCTCTCCCCCTCCCTTCAGGCTCGCATCTCCTCCTGCCTCCGGGACGTCTCCACCTGGATGTCGGCCCGCCACCTAAAACTCAACATGAGCAAGACTGAGCTCCTCATCTTCCCTCCCAAGCCCGGTCCGCTCCCAGACTTCTCCGTCACCGTGGATGGCACGACCATCCTTCCCGTCCCGCAGGCCCGCAATCTCGGTGTCATCCTTGACTCGTCCCTCTCGTTCACCCCACACATCCTATCCGTTACCAAGACCTGCCGGTTTCACCTCTACAATATCGCCAAGATCCGCCCTTTCCTCTCCACCCAAACGGCTACCTTACTATTACGGGCTCTCGTTATATCCCGGCTAGACTACTGTGTCAGCCTTCTCTCTGACCTCCCTTCCTCCTCTCTCGCCCCGCTCCGGTCTATTCTTCACTCCGCTGCCCGGCTCATCTTCCTGCAGAAACGATCTGGGCATGTCACTCCCCTTCTTAAACAACTCCAGTGGTTGCCTATCGACCTCCGCTCCAAACAAAAACTCCTCACTCTAGGCTTCAAGGCTCTCCATCACCTTGCCCCTTCCTACCTCTCCTCCCTTCTCTCTTTCTACCGCCCACCCCGCACGCTCCGCTCCTCTGCCGCCCACCTCCTCGCCGTCCCTCGGTCTCGCCTATCCCGCCGTCGACCCCTGGGTCACGTCCTCCCGCGGTCCTGGAACGCCCTCCCTCCTCACCTCCGCCAAACTGATTCTCTTTCCCTCTTCAAAACCTTACTTAAAAATCACCTCCTCCAAGAGGCGTTCCCAGACTGAGCTCCTCTTCCCCCTCTACTCCCTCTGCCATCCCCCCTTTACCTCTCCGCAGCTAAAGCCTCATTTTCCCCTTTTCCCTCTGCTCCTCCACCTCTCCCTTCCCATCCCCACAGCACTGTACTCGTCCGCTCAACTGTATATATTTTCGTTGCCCTATTTATTTTGTTAATGAATTGTACATCGCCTTGATTTTATTTAGTTGCCATTGTTTTTACGAGATGTTCTTCCCCTTGACGCTGTTTAGTGCCATTGTTCTTGTCTGTCCGTCTCCCCCGATTAGACTGTAAGCCCGTCAAACGGCAGGGACTGTCTCTATCTGTTGCCGACTTGTTCATCCCAAGCGCTTAGTACAGTGCTCTGCACATAGTAAGCGCTCAATAAATACTATTGAATGAATGAATGAATGAAGAGACATAGGTTTCAATCCCAGTTCTGCAATTGACCTACTGTATGACTTTGGATAAGCCATAACCCTGCCATATCCTCCAATGTCAAATAGGGGTTTAAAGGATTAAAGAGCCTTGCGTTGGATAGGCACTGGATAGGAGTTTGAAGTCTTCTATCTACACCAAAACGTAGCATATAGTAAACCCTTAAAACAGTAAATAGTTGGGGGTATCCCTCCTTTGTAGCTGCTAAAACAATTCCCCAGTTGGTAATTAGTTGATGCAGTTGCCAGTTCAGAGTTCAAACCAGTCAGTGGTGGCTGAGTCATCATCCTTTGCTTTAAGTGAAGAGATCAGCAAGAATGCTCAATTATGGGCAGAATAAGAGAGCAGGTCAAATTGCCAAGTAGTTCATACCTATTTCTCCTTTACATCCCCACTTCCTCCTTCCCTCTTCCCCTCTCATCTCCCCAACTCACTATAACAAGAATGACTGTGAATGAGTGTAGCCTAGAGAAGCAACGTGGCCTAGTGGAAAGGACAAAAGTCTGGGAGTTAGAGGACCCCGATACTAATCTCAGCTCTGCCACTCCTCTGTTGTATGGCCTCGGGCAAGTCACTTAACTGTTCTGTGCCTCAGTTACCTCATCTGCAAAATGGGGATTAAGATTGAGAGCCCCATGTGGGACATGGACTTTGTCCAAACTGATAAGCTTGTATCTATCCCAGCACTTAGTATAAGGGTTTGGGAACATAGTAAGGGCTTACCAAATAGCATTAAAAAACAAAACTAATATGGCTAATTCCTACCAACCATAGTCGAGATGCTGATCATAACTCCAGCACTTAGTACAGTTCCTGGCACATAGTAAGCACTTAACAAATACCATTAAAGAAAACTCAGCACAAGACACATCTGAAGCTGGCATGAGAGGAGAGATCAGTAAGACCAATTTTTAAAAAAAGGAAATTAAGGAATTCCCATTTTCCCTTAAGGCAACTGCAGACCTCACATTAGAGAAGCCACAGTTAAAAGTGTCACATATGAATCCGCCCCTCTGATGTATTTCTTTTCTCTCTTTAAAGTATTTTTTGCTATGAAAGTTTCCAGCAAGCTTTCCTTCTTCTTGACTGTTTTGGTGTATTCCACGATGCAACGCTGTCTGAGCTGGCCCTCTTTCCCCTAAGCATCATCTGAGCTGAAATGATTTGTGCATGGTCTAATCATATTTCCCTGGTCCCCAGCCATCCAGGAGTGGCAATCCGCAGCCCTGACCCTCATTTCTATGCACGACATAGAAAAGATAACCAAACGCTTGGCCAGTTTCCCTAATTAGAGTCCTCCGTTCCCCGTAGCTTTGAAGTCCCGCCATCCAGTCTCTCATTCCGTCTTTGTCTCTTCCAACCCCTCCTCTTCCTCCTGAACGTGCTTCAGCCCCCTCTCCACCCAAGAGGCTGGCTTAGACATTTATTTGTATATTGAAATTAATTGAAGGCTAAATTAATTCTCAGCTCTGCTTCATCATGACTCTCTTTCCTCATGTTGCTTGAGGTTAGTTTATTTTTTTCTTTTCCTTATTCTTTTTCACCTGGGACTTGATAGTTTTTATCTCACGTCTGTCCCCCGACACAGTTAATGAAGTAAACAACGGAAGTGAGCAGTCTGAATTTATGCTAGTTTCCTTATTCACTATTTAAAAAGCATAGCCCATGGAAAATAAAACAGACCTTGTACGGAGAAGACTTTGATTTGACACAGGATTGTGTGCCATAGCTAAGGCCATAGGTGGTAAGCTCCTCTATTAACACTTTTTGGGCAAATATTTAATATTTTCCTTCTCTGTTTATACTCCAAGAGCCTAGATAAGTGTATGACTTAGTGGAATGACAACAGAACTGAAAATCTGGGAGTCTGAGTTACGGTACCAGATCTGCCACTTGTCTGCTGTGTGTGACCATAGCCAAGTCAGTTCACTTCTCTGTGCCTCAGTTTTCTCATCTGTACAATGGGAATTAAGTGTTTGTTCTTCCTTTCCCTTAGACTTTGAGGTGTGTGTCCACTCTGCATATATTATACCTACCCCTGTGCTTGAAACGTAGTGAACACTGAACAAATACCACAACCATTATTATCATTATCAGGAAGGGTGTGGAAAGCCAAACACAGAATTGTGTGCCACCAAAACTCATTGTGCTGAGTTGAAGAGACATTCTGAAGCTTGAAGGAAGCTGAATCAGAAGAATCCAAAAGAAACACATTTTCATACAATTGGGGGACCATATAGAGAATCAATTAGTTCAGAAAGTTGTGCAGCTGAAAATATCAGTGGATCTAAGGTCACATGACTGTCACATTAAGATCTGATTAAAATCTCATCTCCTCGAAGAGGTCTTCCAATCAATCCTTCAACCAATCGTATTTACTGAGCATTTACTGTGCGCAGAGGATAGTGGTGTCATCTACATTAATGGGAAAGTCAGAGGGAGGACAGGGTTTGGATGGGAAGATAAGGAGTTCTTTCCTGATTAAGTCCTTTTCCCCAGCTCCCTCTTCCTCTGCATCATTTATGTACTTCGATTTGTGACCTTTGAGCATTGGATATTCACCCCACCCTCAATCCCACAGCACTTATGTATTTATCTATAAATTATGTATTATAAATTACTCATTTATATTAATGTCTGTCTCCCCCTCTAGACTGTAAGCTCATCATGAGCAGGGAATATGTCTGCTTACTCTGTTGTATGTCCTCTCCCAAGAACTTAGTACAGTGTTCTGCTCAGAGTTAGCACTTACTAAGTGCCACTGATTTGTCCAAGAGTGATCTGGATTTATTCATGGACAAATGACCCATACTGGGCATCTTGAATAAAGTCAGGCATGTAGAGGAAAACATGGGTGCTGTTGGATGGTCTAACCTTAACTATAAGGATGGAAGTCAGGAAGAACCTCATCAGTCATTGGTGCCACCAGGACCAAATGGGCTGTTGTCATGGCACTTGGTCATATGTTCTTTTGCATATGGTATGTCCAGGCAATATTGTTAATGATGATGAGGAGAAATTTTTGCTGCTGGAAAGCCACTCCAACAAAAATGGATAATAAACCAAGCCCAAGAAGGATGTCTCCAAAGCCCACGGGGTCTTGAAAAAAGCCCACCTTGGAGAAAGGAGGGTGAATGAGAGTTCTTCCTCTGCTCCTCTGGGTTCCCTAATATCTAAAAACCACCCAGAGAACCACAGAATAAGGTACGGTTCAAAGCCACTCACTTGAGGTAAGGAAATTTGCTGCCATAGGGTGTCTGGTCTTTGGAATACCCTCTGCGTGTATTTTTCAAATTAATTGGACTGCAATAACCTTGCAGAAAATCCATAAAAGGGCCATCAAAACTTTCTAGGGGGGAAAAGGCTGGCATACAGTCCATTTAGTTTCCCTGCAACTATCTTTCTATGTAGCTTTTTCAAAACAATAACCAATTTTACTTGACTCTGTTGAGGTTCTATAAAAGACCCAGTGGAGTCCACTATCTTTAAGTTTCAATGGGGATAAATCTATTTAGACATGTAATGCTGAGATAAAGGGTGGGCTCAGAAGTGCTGTTATAAGTCAAGGTGACTGTTTCTGATGACTCCCCTTTAACTGAGTCTAGGCGCGCGCACACACACACACACACACACACACACACAAGCACACATCCACACAGCCAACTGCTTAAAATTCAGTCATACGAGGGTTAAACCCTCAACTTTGATGGAATAATTGATGACTCCAGGCCCTCTCTCCTCTCCATTTTACAACCAATTTGCCAATGTGCTGCAATCTAGAAAGAAAATACGAGGCTTATTTAGGTATCTGTGATCTCTCTCTTGCTCAAATCCGCAATAGTGCAGCAAACAGGAAAGCTTGAGATTATGGAAATCCAAATCAGAAGTCTTTTACAAAGTGTCCTCCCAAAACGAATAGATGGTTTACACTAGATTTACTCAATCAATCAATTGTATTTATTGAGCACTTACTGTGTGTGGAGCACTGTACAAAACACTTGGAAGAGTACAACATAACAGAGTTTAATCAATCACTGGTATTTATTGAGTATTTACACTATGCAGGCCCCTCTCAGCATCGCACCTGAAGAGTTTCCGGTATGCTTCCAGTCTCGGCTACGGGAGGGAAGGTCAAGCAGAGGCATACCCATTTCATTCCAAGCTTGGGCAGTGGCTAGTGAGTGGAAGGCAATCTGCTAGAGAAGCAGCGTGGCGCAGTGGAAAGAGCACGGGCTTTGGAGTCAGGGCTCATGAGTTCGAATCCCAGCTCTGCCACTTGTCAGCTGTGTGACTGTGGGCAAGTCACTTAACTTCTCTGTGCCTCAGTTCCCTCATCTGTAAAATGGGGATGAAGACTGTGAGCCCCACGTGGGACAACCTGATTCCCCTGTGTTTACCCCAGCGCTTAGAACAGTGCTCTGCACATAGTAAGCGCTTAACAAATACCAACATTATTATTACAAGTCAAAACTCACCTGTGCTGGGCGGAGACTCAAGTTATCTACAAGAAAGAAGGCAATGGCCAAACCATTTCCATATTTTTACCGAGAAAACTCTATGCATACACTACCAGATTGATTGCAGATGGAGGTGAGGCATTATGGGAGAGATATGTCCAGGGAGTCGCTTTGGGTCTGAGATGACTCGACAGCATAAGACAAGACACCGTGCAGAACACTGAACTAAACGCTTGGGAGGATACAGTCCAACAGTAGGAAGACATGTTTTCTGACACAACGAGTTCACAGTCTAGAGGTTACACTAGGTTACACTAGGTTACACTGGATTATAAGATCCTCGATAGATTGTAAACTCTTCAAGGGCAGGAATCATGTCTACCAACACTATTGTACTTTCTCTAGAGCTTAGTAAAATGCTCTGCACCCAGACAGAACAAAATAAATACCACTGACTGATTGATTGATTGATTGATGGTTTAAGTGTCTTGATTGGAGGCAGGCACTCAACTAATAATAGCTTGGATTTATATAGTGCTTTCATTTTTCCAAAGGGTTTTCACATCAGTCATCTCATTCTATTCTCACAACATCCCTGCAAGGTAAGGAAAAGCTAGAATTACCAACTCCATTTTCCTGAAGAGGAGAGTGAGATACAGAAAGATGTAGTAATTTCCTTGAGAACACAGGACAGGACAGAGCTTGCTCTGGAACTCAGATCTCCCGACTCCCAGTAATCTGACTTTTTCACTAGGTGACTAGCTTACCTCATTATTTCTTTTGTTTCCATGCAGGGAAATACTACAGAGGCAAATTTCCATATTTATTGACATTTGAAATCCTTGTCAATCTGGATGCTATTGTTACAATGGTTTTTTTTTTCTTGACCTGGGCTATTTGCACCTTTCCTAGGGGCAATATTGAGTACTTCATTGGCCCCTGAATTATTTCAACATTTCTAATGATGGATTTTCTAGTAATTACCACGGCTTCCCTCCATGATTTGTCTCCCAGGACTTTCTTGGACATTAAATGTTACTTCTCAAGCTTTTATTTGCCTACTTCATCCTCACTTTATTAAATGCTCATAAAAAAGCCTTTTAATTTGAAATATGCATGCTCCGTTTGTTAGCTGAATGATCTGGGAAGATGGGGAGATTGGATGGAGCTGAGCCAAATCCATGGTCTTTTCCTGTTTTGAGTGGGATACACACTCCTCAAGACATCACCCGGAGCAAGAGAAAATGTAACTTGAAGCCTACATCCTAAGCCTTAGCTAAGCTATTAAGTTCAGTGTTTTAGTGCTTAGTGTAAGACCTTTGCAGCAGTAAAAAGCATTCTTCATTTGGCTTGTACCTCTCATCATTCCTTTTTCATTCAAAAATCCAAATTGGATTGTGTCAGGTAGATGACTCCTTCTTTGTTACCCCATCAAGAGGCTTTCCTTTGCGATGTCCCTGAAGAATGCTGAAGAAAGGTTCCTTTTTCAGGGAAGCAGCCTACTATTTAGAACAAATCAAAGAGAAGCAGTGTTTGCCTAGTGAATAGAGCATAGGTCTAGAAGTCAGAAGGACCTGGGTTCTAAACCCAGCAGTATGACCTTGGGCAAGTCATTTAACTTCTCAGTGCCTCAGTTCCTTCATGTAAAATGGGAATTAAGATTATGAGTCCCATGTGGGACAGGGTCTTTGTCCAACCTGATTAGCTTGTATCTACCCCAGAAATTAGAATGGTGTGTGGCAAGTAGTAATTGCTTAACAAATGTCATAAAAAAGCTTACCTGTGGATGGACTTCAGAAGATGTTTTATCTTTTGTTTTTACCCTAGGGATAAAATTCATCCCAGATATAACAATCACCCTGACCACCTGATTTATCATCTCAAAGCATCATCAAGGCCTCGTAAATTGTACTTTCCCAAACACTTAGTACAGTCCTCTCCACACTGTAAACACTCTGTAAATAGGATTGACTGACTGACTGGATGTGATAAGTGCACTGTTCTGAAAGAGAAGTCATCACTGACTTGCTTATGGTTGCTTAGTGCTTATGCTTGAAAGCTTTTTTTCCTTCACTTCCCTCTCTCTCTTACTCTGCTAGTAGCCAAGAGAGAGGAAAAAGGAAAGGATGGGCCTGATATCATGATTTTCAACAAATCATCAAAGATATTTCTTGAATGCTTACTATGTGCAGAGCACTACACTGAACACTTGGGAGAGTACAATACAACAGCGTCAGCAGAAATGTAATGTGGTCAGCCTAGCTGGTCTGTGGATCACCTCTACTGACTGAATTTCTGGCCCATATATCTGTTTTATTGTTATATTGCACTCTCCCAAGTACTTAGTACAGTGCTCTGCACACAATCAGTGCTCAATAAATAGGATTGACTCACTGACTCATAAGGATCCAAGGGAAATCCAGTCTGGACTGATCTGGGCTTCGTTCATGGCCCCAGTGGATGGAACTCTGGACTCACAATTCTAGAACTGGTAAAGAGCAATAATGCAGAAGCAGCTGGAAATAGAGGCTCTTCCTTTCCCCAATTACTCCCCCTGAAAATATTCAAACATTCAGAAATCCACAGTACATATACATATATGTATATGTATATATCTTTATACATACGAGAAGCAGCGTGGCTCAGTGGAAAGAGCACGGGCTTTGGAGACAGAGGTCATGGGTTCGAATCGCGCCTCTGCCACTTGTCAGCTGTGTGACTGTGGGCAAGTCACTTAACTTCTCTGTGCCTCAGTTACCTCATCTGTAAAATGGGGATTAAGACTGTGAGCCCCACGTGGGACAACCTGATTCCCCTGTGTCTACCCCAGTGCTTAGAACAGTGCTCTGCATATAGTAAGTGCTTAACAAATACCAACATTATTATTATTATATATCTGATTAAGTTTATGTCCAGAAGGATACTACTGATCTCATGTTAAGGACCAGAGTTCATATTTGCCATTGCATATGAAAGCTAGAGCAAGAATAGATAAGTAAAGAAAATGATTCTATCTATTCACCAATACAGAATTTGATGACTCAATGATTTCCTTGGCCTCATGCAGTCTTCGGCCAAAATGTCTTCAGGAAACGAATAATTCAGTCATATTTATTGAGGACTCAGAGTATTCAGAGCACTGTCCTAAGCACTTGGGGGAGTATGATATAGCAAAATTGGCAAATAAGTTCTGACCACAAGGAGCTTAGAGTGTAGAGGAGAATAGGAAAAATATCACCATTTACCACACCCTTGGAAACTGAAAGGAAATCATTTTTGTCTTGGGAGAACACCTCCGTATTTTCTGCATTCTCGATTAATTATGGTTCCATTTTCTACCACTTCCAAGCCACTGCCCCGATCAGCCTGGTCTATGGGGCCAGGTCTCTTCTGGAGGCTTTGAGCTGAAACAGTTGATGTCATAATGGGAAATGACTAAGAATGAAATTAAAAAGTCTGGTTTCCTTATTCCCCTTGTTCTATCTCAGAGACTGGTAACCATGATTTGCACTCATCAGATGGCAAATATTTGCTCTTAGAAGAGGGATTTTTCATTTTCCTGAGAAGCTTTTTGCCTTCTCCTTTCTCTAGCATAACACCCTGGGCTTTCCCTAAGCCAGAACAAATCCTATGTTTCATTTTTTATCAGTATTGTGTAAATGATATAAAGCAGGATTCCCACCGTTGTTTCACTCCTTGATTCATTTTTGTCTTTGCTTCCAACAGCAACTTCCCGTTCTGTTCGTGTTGGTGTGTTTGGTTTATGAGACTCAGGAGGAAAGTTTTCTTGTTTTCTTTTCTCTGCTGCGTTCAGAAGTATCCAGAAAGGGAATAGGATGCTGCCATCCAGAAAGGAAACCACAGTGTGGGAAATTCGTTCATGGGAATGGAAGATCTCTCCCATTAGACTGTAAGCTCCTTATGGGCAGGAAACATATCTACCAACTCTGTTATCTGGTACTCTCCTAAGTGTTCAGTCTAGTGCTCTCTGCACAGTAAGCCCTAAATAGATAGGATTAATTGATTAATTGGAAAACACACAGGGAATGAACAAGAAAGCATGTCATCTTCCAAGCTTCTTTTCCCCTGCTCCCTGATAAAGCAGAACTGCAGAACGTGCAAATGGGAAGCTTGATCTTTATTTCAAGTGCTGTTATTTATCTCCCATAAGCAGGCACTGCACTGTATATTTCACTATTTTCCCTACCAGAGGTTTCTTAACTGTGAATTTACTCTACATCCAGGACTCCCATCCCTCTTTCTGGTTTGTCTGAAAGAAATATTTATTGCCATTCAACTATAGGATCTGTTTAACCTGCCAAGCGTGGGCTCTGGAAAATACTGCCCGCTTAACCCACCAACTCATCCCTGGCAACTCCAATGGCATTTAACCAATGACCAATAGAAGAGCCTGTGCTTTTCAGGACAGATGTCTTTCAGTTTGAAACTGTGGCCCTTTGACTTATTCTGGCCCATGGCTTGGGCCTATATCTAGCTCACACCTGTGTGCCATCGGGAGAAAAAAAAATCAGTCACTGATATTTACTGAGAACGTTCTCTTTGGAGAACAGCATACTAAATTATTAGTATTAGTATATTAGTATAGTATATTAGTATAGTATATTAGTATAGTATATTAGTATATAGTATTAGTATATTATTAGAGAAGCAGCATGGCTCAGTGGAAAGAGCACGGGCTTTGGAGTCAGGGCTCATGAGTTCGAATCCCAGCTCTGCCACTTGTCGGCTGTGTGACTGTGGGCAAGTCACTTAACTTCTCTGTGCCTCAGTTCCCTCATCTGTAAAATGGGGATTAAGACTGTGAGCCCCACGTGGGACAACCTGAATCCCCTATGTCTACCCCAGTGCTTAGAACAGTGCTCGGCACATAGTAAGCGCTTAACAAATACCAACATTATTATTATTATTATTATTATTAAATGCTTGGGAGAGTACCAAAGAGTTAAGTAGACATAATCCTTGCCCTCAAGGAGCTGGCAATCTACAACCTGCAAGCTTATAACTTGATTTTAAAGAAGCAATGTGTCCTTCTGGTTTGAACATGGCCTGGGAAACAGAAGGACCTGGGTTCTAATTCCAGCTCTGCCACTTGTCTGACGTGTGAGCTTGGGCAAATCATTTCACCTTGTGCCTCAATTACCTCATCTATGAAATGGGGATTAAGAGTGATTACGAATGTGAGCTCGATGTGGGACAGGGACTTTATCCAATCCCATTTCCTGGGAATCACCCCAGCAGTTAGCACAGTGCCTGGAACATAGTAAGCACTTAACAAATACTGTAATTATTATCATTACTATTATCATTATTACTTACAACTTGTGTTCATTATTTAGAGCTACTTGCATGGTCTTTTAACCTTTGTTTGAGCCACGTGTGGATTAGATGATAAGGTCCTCTAGGGCAGGGTTGATTACATCTTCTACATCTTCTTTCTCCCATTTTCCCTCTTCCCTCTCCCCATGCTAGATAACTGACTGGGCTAAGCCAGGCTGGAAAAAAATTTCAGTACACTTATATGAGCAACACTACTTCCCTATGGGGCTGTCTGGCTGATTCCATAGAGGAAATGCAACTACTTTCCTGTCTGCTCCCCGAATCACATTGTGACGTCAGACCAAAGTGCAGAAAGAACAGATAGAATCTTTGTGGCAGGCAGATAAAAGGAAAGTGCAGAGAGCAACACCAAGACCTCCGTGCTGGGTTCACTGATCTTTCCAAAGCATTCAATACCATAAACAGACCAGGATTCTGGAAAATGCTAAACCTCCATGTCTGTTCTTATGCAATTCATCCAACAAGCCATTCCATGATGGAATGGTTGGCTGGTCAGATTGAGAGACTTCTGCCTTTAAAACCCCATGTCCGTCAGGGCTGTGAGGCAATTGCATTTCTGTTCAATGCTACATGCTGTGTGTAAGTGTGTGTGTGTGTGTGTGTGCTTGTCTAAATGATGTATTGGAAAGAGCAGACACCCTGGAGTCAGAAACGAGTTCTAGTCCCACCTCTGCTACTGGCCTGCTGTGTGACTTTGGGTAAGTCACTTAACCTCTTGGCCTCAGTTCTCTCATCTATAAAATGAAGGTGATGGTACCTAACTTTCCTTAGATCATACAGATGTTATGAGGACAAAAATGAAATAAGTAACATGAAAATGCTTGGGGAATAAAAATGTTATATAGAAAATCAAGGAATGATGAGGATATAATAAAGGCAAGATACAAAGACTCTGAGAAAGAGAAGGTCTAACAAGAGCATTGAGTGTATCTCCTCAAACTCCTCCCTCTAATCAGCCCATCCCTGATGGTCCTTCCCAGCATCCTGCTTTAGCCCCCTCTGTCCAACCAGGCCATTCTTCACTCTGCTGCTCAGATTATTTTTCTAAAACTAGGTTCAGCCTGTATTTCCCCATTCCTTAAGAACCTCCAGTGTTTGCCTTCCACCTTTGCATCAAACAAAAACCTCTTACCATTGGCTTTTAATCACTCAATCACCTTGCCCCCTCCTCTCTTACCTTGCTGATTTCTAACTAAAAACCAGCCAGCACACTTAGTTCATCCAATGCCAACCTGCTAACTGTAGCTTGATCTTTTCAATCCCACTACCAACCACTTGTCCACACCCTGTTTCTGGGCTGGAACTGCCTCCCCTTCATATCTGACAGATAATCACTTGTCCCACCCTTATTAAAGTCATAACTCCTCCAAGAGATCTTTCCCGCCTGAGCCCTAATTCCCCTTCTCCCTCTCCCTTCCTTCCTCAATCAATCAATGGTAGGAAGAAAGTGTTTACTGTGTGCAGAGCATTGTAATAAGCACTTGGGAGAGTACATTACAACAGAGTTGTAAGACATGATTCCTGCCCACAATCACCAGTTTAGAGAAGCAGCATCTCCTAGTGGATAGAGCAATGGCCTGGGATCAGGGATCTAATCCCGACTCCACCACTCAACTGCTGTATGACTTTGGGCAAGTCACTTAACTTCACTGTGCCTCAGTTACTAACTCATCTGTAAAATGGGGATTAAGATATATTGAGCTCTACTGGGACAGGGACTGTGTCTTACTCGATTAACTTGTGTTTACCTCAGCAGAAGCAATGTGGCTCAGTGGAAAGAGCCCGGGTTTGGGAGTCAGCGGTCATGGGTTCTAATCCCAGCTCCACTGCTTGCCAACTGTGTGACTTTGGGCAAGCCACTTCACTTCTCTGTGCCTCATTTCCCTCATCTGTAAAATGGGGATTAAGACACTGAGTCCCACGTGGGACAACCTGATTACCTTGTATCCCCCCAGTGCTTAGAACAGTGCTTTGGACATAGTAAGCGCTTAACAGAATACCACCATACATATATTTAATACAGTGCCTGACAGATAGTAAGTGCTTAACAAATATTTTAAGAAAGAAAAGTGCTGGATGCACCTCCTAATGGACCTATGACTACACTAGGGCTATATAAGAAGAACCGCAGCTTGACCACATGATAAATGTTATGAACAAACATTTTTCTTTGGGAGAAGTGATAAGAATTTAGCAGTCCTACCCTGACACAACCATAAACTAGGATATAGCAAATAAGCTTTCTAGGAGGTTTGCTTTACTTTGTGATTGCAGGCTGTGGGTCAGAAAGCACTGCAAAAATTGTGGGACCCTGGAAGTTTAAATAATAAGTGAATGTAAATGAATAGACCCTCTCAGGAAATAAAAAGGCAGGTTCATTATCTTGTTTTTCAACCCAAAGAGGAACAGACTTGGAAATGGCAGTTTCTGGCAAGAATAAAAAAAAATATAATAGCTCTGTCTGAGTCAATTTTCTACAAGTGGCAAAATCTGATAGGGATACAAAATGTAAAAGAACAGTGGCCTATCTTAAACACAGCGACCTCCAGGGAACTTGCTGTGGATTTATCATCTTTGGGTCTTTTAGTAATATTTAACTCAGCAAGTTCTTCCTATAAGAGGAAATGAAACAAGAATTCCGGAGTTGATATATGTTCCACAGAATTTTCAGCATCTCAGCAAATAATCTATGGGGCCATGAAAAAGCTTTACTTAAAATAATTCAAAATTGGCCAATTTCCTCCATCTTTAAAATATTGGTAAGGCACAACATCTTTTGAATGCATTTTGCTATCTTTCAAAATTCATGTGCCTAGACTCATTGTTCAGGTGCCTTTCCCATTAAAAACTGTCTCATTCCTAAACACAGCTAGTAACTTTCAAAGTTAATGGATAATTCTGGGGTTGTTTGCAGCATAGAACAATGACACAATTACCATCAGAAGGTTATTTGGTGGCCTTGTGTAATCCATCAAGGGGTACACCATGTTTATTTTTGTAGAAGGATATCATATCATAGATCCTTGTGGACAGGGAATGTGTCTACCACCTCTATCATATTTTACTCTCCCCAGCGCTTTGTACCATGCTCTCCACACAGTAAGAGCTCCATGAATACAACTGATTGATTAATACCGCTTATGATGATCAGCCCACATTGATAATAATAATAACAATAATGGTACTTGTTAACACTATGTGCCAACTACTATTCTAAGTGCTGGAATTGATACAAGTTAATTAGGTTGGACACAGTCCCTGGCTCACATAGGGCTCACAGTCTTAATCCCCATTTTACTGATGAGGTAACTGAGGTACAGAGTAATGGAGCAACTTGCCCAAGGTCACACAGCGGACATGTGGTGAAGTCAGGATTAGAACCCAGGACCTTTTGACTCCCAGACCTGTGCTCTATCCACTAAGCCACAGTGGTATTTATTGAGCACTTACTGTGTGCAGAGCACTGTACTAAGCACTGGGGAGATGCAACAGAGTTGGTAGATGTGTTTCCTGTCCACAAAGACCTTAGCGTCTAGTGGTTCTGCAGGGGGTTGGGGAGGGACCTGCTGCTGGAGGAATTCTTTACAGTGTCATTAGTGACTTAGAAAAAGTTGCTTCAGCCCTGATGTGTCCCATCCCTATATCTGTTAAGGAGACTTGATTTTAATGATCTTCTCTTGCTCTCAAGGGGTAAAATCCCTGGGTAGGCAACACATGAAATCACCAAAGTGGTTGGCCCCATTCAGTACTGCTCATTTTGTGGTTAAAAAGCTAAAAGCTCCAGCTTAATTATCTTGCCCAGATAAAGATGTAAGAGAACAACAAAGAAAACTCCAGTGAGCACTCACCCCACCAGACACTCTACTTTTCCAGAATATCCACTGGCAGATAGACTGAGCCATGAACCGATGGCATGAGGTAGCAAACTCAAGTTGGTTAAATTATTTGATGAAAGGCATCACTTCAGAAAACTTCAAAATATGACTCAAGGGACCCATTGTGGATTTTCCAAGCAAGAAAATTTGAGCCCTGAAAGTATCTTGCAGATGTTTTTTCCAAATCTCTTCACTCTCCTGAGAGAGCAGTGATGAAGAATAAGAATTGTTCATGACTTTCCCACTTAATTTTATCATGGATGAATGTGGTGAGAACTTACTGCATGCGGAGTACTATTCAGCACTTGGGTGAATATACTATAATTAGAAGTGATGCACCCTGCCCTGAAGCAGTTTGTGGTCCTGTAGAAGAGTCAAATAGAAAAATAAATAAATACATAAATAAGTGGTAAGTGCTTAAAAAGTAGAGTATGTAAGTAGTGAAGTTCTGGTACAGAAACACCCAAGTGGTAGTTAGAGGAAAATTACCTGAGGAGAAGAAAAATCAACTGGAGGGAACTGAATTTCAGAAGGTAACTGAACATCGGGAGAGTTGTGGTCTGGTGGATTCAAAGGAAAAGGGAGTACAGTAACCCAATTTGCTTGTATCCATCCCAGTGCTTAATACAGTGCTTGGTACATAGTAAGCACTTAACAAATACCATTGTTATTATTATTATTATTACAGGCAAGAGGAAGGGCTTGAGCAAGTGTGTTCAGAGGCACGATTGGTGACAACATTGCACTGCAGGTAGGTTAGCTTGAGAGGAACCAAGAGTGTGAGCTGGGGACTACTAGGAAAAAAGAGTCAATAAATAAGACTGTAAGCCTCTTGTGACCAGGGAATGTGTCTGTTATTGTTATATTATACTCTACTAAGGGCTCAGGAATATGATTGATGACAACAATTAAAAGGGAGAGAATTAATGAAGTGACTAGAAGCTGAGTGTCAGAAGTTTCTGCTGAATGCATAGAGGGTTGGGCAACCTTTGTAGAATTGGAAGAGTGTAGAAACTTTAGAAGAGTTGAAAGACATGTGCAGAACAACATTTTACAAAAATGACCCAGGCAGGGATTGGAAAGGGGAAAGCTTGGAGGCTTGGAGACTAGTGAGAAGGCTGACAAAGTAGTTTAACCATGATGAGTGCTTGAATTGGAAAGGAGGTCATTGGATGGAGAGGAAGGGATAGATCTAGAAATGCTGTGGTGGGTAAACTTACGGGTTTTAATGCCCGACTGAACATGGGAATTGAAAGAGAGGGCGGTATCAAGGACAATGCCAAGATTGCAGACTTTAGAAGTAGGGAGGACTGTAAGCTTGCTGTGGACAGGGAAGGTGTCTTCCAACTCTTTTGTGTTGTTCTCTCCCAGAAGCTTATTACAATGTTCTTACACACAGTAATTATCATTATTATCAAGTGCCATCAAGTTGTTTCCAACTTTGAGACTCTATGGATGTATTTTCGCCAGAATGTCCTGTCTTCTGCCATAATCCATAACCTTTCTAACAGTTCTTCCATTATCATTGTTATGATCTTTATCCATCTAGATTCTGGTCTGTCTCTTGCATGTTTTCCCTGAACTTTTCCAAGCATTAGTGTCTTCTCCAGAGAATTAGCACTCCTGATTATGTGTCCCAAATATGTTATTCTAAATTGAGTCATTTTGCCTTTCAAAGACCATTTTGGCTTAATTTGTTCCAAAATCCATTTGTTTGTTTTTCAGGCAGTCCATGGTATTCGCTTTTGCCTTCTCCAACATCACATTTCAGAAGAATCGATGTTCTTTCTATCCTGTTTTTTCACTTTCCAGCTTTTAGATCCATACATCATCACTAGGTCGGGAAGTAGAAAAAGTCAAAATGAATGTCAAACATAATTCTGGAAGTAGCGAGAAGGAAGGAAGCAAAAATCAGGGGACAGAAGAACCTTGTTAAAGAGCTGAGCTGAGAATTCCAGCATTCTGCCAGGAAGGACAAACAGGAATATGATAACACACAGTAGACGCTCAATAAATACGACTGATTAGTGTTGACTACACTAATGGAGAGAGAGGATTTGGGAGGGAAGACACTTCTCCGGATCTTGTTTTCTTAAAATGCTGGTATGTAAGAACCCACTTCCTTCTCAATAGGTTTGCACATGATTATTACATACTTCACAAGCCCATAGCTTGGGTTGTCAGACTGAATTTTTCTACCTTGTTCCAGTCTGCTGGGAGCCTTAATCAAGCATATAATGAGCTGTTAGCTATGGACAAGGAGATGGGGTATTCTTTGGAAGAATCTCTCTGAGAAACCTTTTAATGAATGCAGAATTTTTCCAGCTTAAATTGGTGGCAGCACTGGGGAAGAGAAGCTTTGGTAGATGGAAGGGTTGTGAGGTGTGTCTTTTCTTCTCCTCCAACTTTTAAGGAAAGACAGAGCACTTTAATACGAAGAGGTGAAAAGGAATTACAGCCAAGATCTGGACAGGGGAATGGGAAAAAGGAGGAATTAAACAGAAGAAGTGGACAAGTAGGTGACTGTGAAAGAGAAGAGGTGATGAGGTGATATTAAAGAATGGGGAATCCCTATTATAATACTATTCCTATATTGCTCTTTTTCATTAGCCCTATGAGTTTACAAGCTAGTGTTTCTTACAGCATTCTTTCACATAATTCTGCAAAACATATAAAGTTTACCCTGGTTGAATACACCATCCCTCCCCATTCCATCAACATTTGAAGTATTTTGACTGACCTGAACAGAGATAAAAGCCCATTTCAACAATGTTTGTTCTCTTTTTTATCTAATGCTAATGACAGACCTCTTTGTAGGTTAGCCCAGATGCCTGTTCACTGAGTAGAATGTGAAAGATAATACTTAGAAAATTAAGGTATGTCTGCATCAGAAATCTAATTCATAATCTTTTCTTATTAGTCATATTTATGTTGCTATCTGATTATGGAACTATATCACTATTTAAAATATATTGACCTTATTTTGGTCCACCGTGGGAAGATCTTGGGAAGGCATTCATGCACTTCCATTTTATTCCCTTTGAAAAATTGCTTCGCTCTTTCACTTAACACTATTTTCCTGGAACCAATTAATGGAGAACTTTTAAAGAATTTTCCCCAGAAGCAGCGTGGCTCAGTGGAAAGAGCCCGGGCTTGGGAGTCAGAGGTCATGGGTTCGAATCCCGGCTCTGCCACTCATCAGCTGTGTGACTGTAGGCAAGTCACTTCACTTCTCTGTGCCTGAGTTACCTCATCTGTAAAATGGGGATTAAGATTGTGAGCCTCATGTGGGACAACCTGATGACCCTGGATCTACCCCAGTGCTTAGAACAGTGCTCTGCACATAGTAAGCGCTTAACAAATACCAACATTATTATTATTATGGCATACGTTTAGCTCTTTCTATGTGCCAATCACTCTAAGCACTGGGGTACACAAGTTAATCAGATCAAAAACAGTCCCTGTTCTTCAAGGGGTTCTCAGGGTAAATAGGACAGAGAACAGACATTGAATTCCCATTTTCCAAATGAGGAAATTGAGGCACAAATTGAGGCTTGTGATTCCACATTGTTTCTCTAGTGAGACAGGGAGACCTTCTCTACAAATGAGGCATGGCTTAAAATATCTAAGCATGTGACTAACACGTCACATTGCGTGACCATAAAGGTTGACCTTTGCTTTGCCAGCTGTACTTTGGTCTGTTGATCTTCCCAAAGCCTCTTCACAAGGAGAGAATCCCCTTTTCACATTTGACACCTTCCAGGCAAGGAAGTGATGAATCCCATCTGCGATTTTCTATTTGGGGACAAAAACGGTGAAGCCTGCCAATCTCATCCAATATTGGAGCATGTAAAGCAGATGGCTCTACTGAAGAAGCATCGTAGCCTAGGGGAAGGAGCACGGGTTTGGGAGTCAGAAGACTTGGGTTAAAATCCCAGCTCTGTCACTTGTCTGTTTAGGTGACCTTGGGCAAGTCACTTCAATTATGTTTGCCTCAGGAACTTCATCTGTAAAATGGGGATTAAGGCTGTGAGACTTTGTGGGACAGCAACTGTGATGATGATGATGAAATTTGTTAAGCGCTTACTATATGCCAGACACTGTACATAGTGCTGGGGGTGGACACAAGCAAATTAAGTTGGACAGAGTCCCATGTGGGGCTCACAGTCTCAATCCCCATTTTACAGATGAGGTAACTGAGGAACAGAGAAGTGAAGTGACTTGCCCAAGGTCACACAGCAGATAAGTGGTGGAGTGGGATTCGAACCCATGACTCCCAGCCCCATGCTCTATCCACCATTACATGCTGCTTCTCTACAACTTAATTAGCTCATATCTATCCCAGTGCTTAGTAGAGTGCTGGCCAATAGTAAACATTTAACATATACCTTAAAAAAAAAGTTTGATCTAGTGGACACAGCTCAAGTCTGGGAATCAGAGGACCTGGGTTCAAATCCTGGCTCTGCCACTTTCCTGCTCAGTGACCTTGGTCAAGTCATTTCACTTCTCTGAGCCTCAGTTTTCTCATCTGTAAGGTGAGGATGGCTATATTATCTTTTACTTACCCCAGGACCTAGTACAGTCTTTGACACAAAGTCAGGGTTTAACAAATTCCATTATCATTATTATTATTATTATTATTACTGTCAACGGCATCACCTTTACATACGAACAATCCCTGCCATCAAGGAACTTGCACTTCAGGGGGAGAGATGGACACTAAAATAAAATGCAGGTAGGGGGAAGGGCAGCTAGAAAGAAACACAAACAGTATGTTGGACCATCTTCAAGAGCACATGGATGGAAAAGGAAGGCCAGATTCATCCTGGTCTTTCACACTTCACCATTCATAGCAGCATAGCTCAGTGGAAAGAGCACGGGCTTGGGAGTCAGAGTTCGAATTCCGGCTCTACCACTTCTCAGCTGTGTGACTGTGGGCAAGTCACTTCACCTCTCTGTGCCTCAGTTACCTCATCTGGAAAATGTGGATGAAGACTGTAAACCTCACATGGGACAACCTGATTACCTTGTATCTATCCCAGCACTTAGAACAGTGCTCTGCACATAATAAGTGCTTAACAACTACCAACATTATTATTATTATTATTATAGCAGCCTCTTCAACTCTGATCTCTTGTCATTAAGATGGAAAGCCCTCCATCACACACTCAAAAAACTCCTGACTTCCCCTGGGAAGGGAGTTACAGTCAGTGATGTTGTTCTGGTCTTTGTCCAGTACCAGCTGGTGAATAGGAGCTACTTACAGCACAGACACGAGATAAATCAATAACTGGAGTTACTTGAAAATAATATGTATTTTCCATCCATTTGGACTTAGTTCATTAAATGTCTTTATGAGATTCTGGCAAGCCTCACTATGACTTCTGGAGTGGTCCTAAGCACTCAGAAATAGGTCTAGTGTAAATAGACTGGCTGCACTTCCGGGCTAATTTCTGGGTGAAATGATGGGGAGGATGCCGAAGAGCTCAAACCAGAGCCTGACTCATTCTCTTCTTCTGGCTTCATGGCACAGAGCAGGGAAGGATAGCCAGACCTGAGCCTGGATTCCTGAGCCAGAACTGAGATAATGAATGATTCGAAACTTCCTCTATTCCCCTCAGGATCTAAGAGACAGATGGAAAGCAGGAAAATACCATTTGTTTACAGTAGATTGTGTAGACCTGTAGAATAATGTTGATATTTGTTAAGCACTTACTATGTGCAGAGCACTGTTCTAAGTGCTGGGGTAGATACAGGGTAATCAGGTTGTCCCATGTGAGGCTCACAGTATTAATCCCCATTTTACAGATGAGGTAACTGAGGCACAGAGAAGTTAAGTGACTTGCCCACAGTCACACAGCTGAGAAGTGGTAGAGCTGGATTTTGAACCCATGACCTCTGAGTCCCAAGCCCGTGCTCTTTCCACTGAGCCACGCTGGAGCTAATGTGAAGAAAGAACATAGCCTAGTGCAAAGAACACAAAAGTGGGAATCAGAGTACCTAGGTCCTAATCCTTTTCCATTTTCCAGCTGTGTGACTTTGGACAGATCACTCACCTTCTCTGTACTCTCCCAAGTGCTTTGCACAGTACTCTGAACATGGTAAATACACAATAAATACTAGCCATTGACTGTGCTTCAGTTTCCTCATCAGTAAATTGGAGCTCCATGTAGATCAGTGACTCTCTGATCTGATTGTATTGTATCTATTACATCTCATGGCTTGCAGAAAGTCCTTACCAAATATCACTATTATTATTGCTGTGGATGTATCCTGGGTATTCAAAAATGGAGATCCTGACTGATATTGTATCCAAGGAAGTGTGCCATTGACAGAAAACTCCCTGACAATGAATCTGTAAAAATACCGAAATATGCCACTAAGCCTAGGCATCAGAATCTGACTGATTCACTGTATCTGCAAATTTCAAAATTTGGATCTTTGAAAACAATGTTGAAAGATGCAGAAGCTAAAATATTCCCCTTCTGTCACACCTGGAAGAGGGCCTCCATATCACAAGTGGCCAAAGGATTTAGTTGGGGTGTTATTAAGCACCTGCTGGAGGTAAAGTACTGCACAAACTAGTGAGGAATATATCTTAGAAATAAATAGTGAAATAAATATATTTTAGAAATAAAAGCTATGGCCCTGCCCTCAGGATCTTAAAGAGACAAGAGAGACATGAAGTCACCAATTCTGTGTTCAGTGAATAAACCAGCAAGGGAAGCAGTGTGGTCTAGTGGATATGGGCCTGGGGGCCAGAGGACCTGGATTTTCAATCTGGCTCTGCTACTTGCCTCCTGTGTGAACTTGGACAAGTCACTTAACTTCTCTGTGCCACAGTTACCTAATCTGTAAAATGGGCATTGAGACTGTGAGCCTCATATAAGATATGGACTGTGTCCAATCTGATAATCCTGTATCTAACCCAGCAGTTAGTAAAGTGCCTGGCACATACTAAGCACTTAATGAATATCATAAAAAAATACTCTTCCCCTCTCCTACTTAGATTGGGAGTACCATGCAGGACAGGGACTGTGTCCAACTTACTTAACTTCTATTTACCCAAGTACTTAGAACAGTGATTGACAAATAGTAAGCACTTAACAAATGCCATCAAAAAAAAAGATTATCATTTGCTAAATTGAAGTTAGAAGATTAACTTCAAAGAAGGTAAGCATGCTGGCTTGGGTGAGTTGAAAGATGAGAGTGGATAGTAAAGAATGAGGCCAGGGATGGAGAACTTTGGAGCCTAGGTTTTGAGCATTCGTTTTCTGTAAGAAAGAAGAAAAATGTTCCTATGGAGGGCCTAGTCTTACCACGGGAACGCACATGAACATGAGCTGATACAGTTCCATGTCTGAAAGAAAAGAGCAAAGGACAAGAAGTCACAGGACCTGGGTTCTAATCCTTGCTCTGCAACTTGTCTGCAGTAAGGCCTTGGGCAAGTTGCTTAATTACTCATGCCTCAATTCCCTCATCTATAAAATGGGGATCAAATCTTAGTCCCTCCTACTTAAACTGTGAGCCCCATGAAGAGCAGGGACTATGTCCAACCTGATTATCTTGTAACTATCCAGTGCTTAGTACAGAGTTTGGACCATGGTAAGAGCTTAACATCACAATTCTTCTTATAATTAGCTTCATGGTTCATCAGTTTTTGCCATTTTTCCATCATTCCAGCATGGTCAAGTGGAAAGCCTGGGAATCAGAGGACCTGGGTTCAGATCACAGCTCTGCCCCTGGCCTGCTGTGGGACTTCACTTTTCTTGTTTGTTCAGGTGTGAGTTTTTTAGGCATATTTTAATTTTGAGTGTTAAAAAGTAATTTGTTTTGGGTGAAATTGGAGATCTAGAGCTCTATTTTGTCAAGGAATTACTACTATGTGCATGCTCATTTGTACTAGTAATTTAAATTTTTATAGGTCTTTTATTTTTCTGGCTCTATTTCCCATCTGGATGTCATTTTGTCATCAAAACATCTATATCAGAAAGATAATTCCTGGAGGAAGGTACTGATCATGTCTACTAATTTTAGTTTACTCCCTTAATTGCTAAATAGAATGTTCTTTACTCAGTAAGCTCTAAATACTTATTAGTAGCTATGCCTTGTTCTTGTTTCTTTCATGGCTGAATTCTTGCTCATGTCCTCCTTTTGGCCTGGTACCTCCTTCCCCTTCACATCTGAAAGACCACTGCTCTCCCTAGCTGCAAGTTCCTTCTAAAATCTCATCTCCCCCAGGAAGACTTCCCTGATTACTTTCTCACCTTCTCCCTCTCATTGCCCCCCTAAAAGCACTTCAGCACTTCTACATCACCTGGACCACCTAAGCAGTGGGGCATTCATATCCCACTGTTGCATTTATTTGCATATTGGTTCTATTACTTCATCCTATCTGTGATTTATTTTTGTGTCTGTCTCTTGCTAGGCGATAAACTCCTTGAGGACAGGGATCATGCCGACTAACTCTATTGTACTTTCCCAAGTGCTCGATACAGTGCTCTGTACACCGTAACATGGCTTAGTGGAAAGACCATGGGCTTGGGAGTCAGAGGTCGTGGGCTCTAATCCTGGCTCCACCACTAGTCAGCTGTGTGACTTTGGGCAAGTCACTTCACTTCTCTGTTCCTCAGTTACCTCACCTATAAAATGGGGATGAAGCCTGTGAGCCCCACGTGGGACAACCTGATTACCTTGTATCTACCCCAGCACTTAGAACTGTGCTCGGCACATAGAAAGCGCTTAACAAATACCATCAAAAAAGGTTAAGTAACCTCACAGCTAATTCGACCAATTGATTGACTGAAGAAGCCCTATTGAGAGATGAACAAAGGTACAGTGAAGTAACGACACTCGCCTGTAGTCTCACAGCAGATAAGGGTCTGAGCTGGTTGTAGAATCAGCTTGGCCTAGTGGATAGAGCATGGTCCTAGGTCTCCAGAGGACCTGGGTTCTAATTCTGGCTCCAGCACATGTTTGCTTTGTGACCTTGGGGAAGTCACTTAACTACTCTGTTCCTCAGTTCCCTCACCTGTAAAATGGGGTGGAACAGGGACTGTGTCTAACCTGATTAGCTTGTGACTACACCCTGCATTTAGTACAGTGCCTGCCACTATCACGTGCTTATTATAGTGCTTAACAAATACAATTAAAAAAAAAACAACCAAGAAAAAACAGGTTTTTGGCTCCCAAACTATGGTCATTCCACTCGATCACCATGCCTCCAACACTATATGCTCTGTTATGGCTTCTCTTCTGTGCCTCTGTCCCTTGAACATTATCCTGCCTCTCTCACTAGAGTGTAGGCTCTTTATGGGTGCTTACCTTCTTATTCTTCCCCCGTTACTCTCCCAGCACGTCATTCGTTGCTCGACATGCACCGGGAGTCCAACGCTTGTTGTTGACTGGCGAACTCATGCTTTTTCTTTCTCTCTGGTGTCAGGGACGCTTGAGTATAAAGGACAGCTCTATAGAGAGAGCTCACAGCAAGGTCCCTTAGGGCAGTGCTGTCAAAAAGGGCCGGGAGGATCACTGAACAGTCAGAGTGAAAGATTCATGTTGCGGGGAGACAAGAAATGAAATCCTCCCAAGAAATTGCATCTGTCACCCAGGCATTTTCTGTATTGGGTTAAAGATGTCAGAAATCAATGCTGATCTCCACTGGGCCCTGACAGCTACTGACAGGGTGGAGGCCAAAGAAGCTTGGAAAAGGGTTGTATTGGAGGGTGAAAGAGATCATCCTAGGAGAACTGGTAACTAAAGAAAACCATTGGCTGCTGGGACCAGTCAAACCCGGGTGACGGATGATTTTACTGTGGGTTTTAGGCAGTTCCCCGAGTGGTGGCCTGATTCTCTGAAATCACTCATCGTATTCTTCAGTGGGATTAACTGTTGCTTGTTGTGTGCCCTGTCCTCTTGGAGAGACAATACAATAACTCCCCTTTGAGGAGTTTACAGTCTTGATCCAACTATGTAGCCCTTAAGATGAATCCCGAGTAGACTGTAAGCTCCTCGTGGGCAAGGATCATGCCTACCATCTCTGTTGTACTATATTTTCCCAAGAGCTTGGTGCATTTCTCTACACACAGGAAGAGTTCAATCAATACCATTGATCAATTGGGTTTACAGGGAAAATGATTTTCTCCTTATAAAAGTATAGGGAAGAAAATAAAGGGTATGATCGAAAACAGTTAACGGCCAATATGCAAAAGGTGTTGTGGGTGTCCTGTCCCCTGCCTGGACCATTATAAAAGAACACTTATTGTCAAATGACACCATTATAAATTCCTCTGTGTGGGTAAACCTGCTCAGTTTTCTGTCCCCAGTAGTGGCAACATGCTGTTAGATGGATGGTAGTATCAGTCTCCTCCTGGGTATCCAGCCAGGGTTGGAGTAATCAATCAATCAGTGGTATTTATTGAGTGCTTACTGTCTGCAGAACCCAGTACTAACTATGGAATATTCCGGACTTTCTCCTATAGCTCTCTATCTTTCCCTCTTGCAAGGCACTGTAGCTTGTTTACCCATTGATCTAGTCAAAGTCTTCTCGAATATACTGATATTTCTGTCCTTCCTGAGGAAACACATTCCGCATGCTGGCAGGTACAGAATTGTTAAAGCACCATGCTTTTATCAGATGTCAATACAGAGCAACTTCTGCAAAGCTACTGGACCTCTCTGTGGGATACATTCTTCCCCTCCCTTCAAGCAGGTCATCGTCTTCCCTTCTCTAAATGTCTAGGGGATACAGAGGAGGGTTTATGATGATAAACAGGAAGCTAGGTGTGAGAAACAAAGGTGTGAGGTACACCAATTCCATGGCAAATTCGGAATCTAGTGGGAATCCTTGACTTCTCTTATCACCAAATGATTAAGCTGACGTGCAGAAAGCATAGTTCCAAGTAATAGACTATCCCACCCAGACCTGTTTCTTGTTGTCTGTTATTATTAGAAAACCCAGCTGAATGAGTGCAAAGTACAGGTAGGAAATGTGTTCCTATTACAAATATCTTATTTCTGAAAGGAAGAAAAAAATGTAAAAAGTTCCAGACTGGAAAGTAGCATGCAAGTTCAAGGGAAGGAAGGAGTGATTCTTACAAGCTGCTTTGACCCTAGGAGGCTAAGACACTGCTTTCTCCAAAGCAGTTTGTTTTTTTTTTATCACAGCCCACTAGACCATCTCATGGCCAACCTATATACTATTTATAGAAATTATAGTGTTAAGCCATAAAGTGACTTTATTTTAAAATCTCACAGATTGAAAACATGCACACACACACACACACACACACACACACGCACATAAACTCACAAACACAAACACACATGCACACCAACAAGCCTCACAGTCTGGGACACGCTAGGGAGTATGCTTGCTGTTTAATTATTCAAATGTTCCTGGCCTTCTTTGTATTTTAATGAAATAGAACTTGATGATGAATTCACATTAATCTATCTGCTTATATGTAGATAGATAGGTTTAAATATAGGTCATATATGTATGGATAAGCATGTTTTATGGTATTTGTTAAACATTTACTATGTGTCAAACATTGTTCTAAGCACTGGGGTAGAGACAAGTAAATTAGGTTGGTCACAGTCGCTGTCCTTCGTGGGGCTCATAGTTTAAGTAAGAGGGAGAACAGGAGGACTGAGGCACAGGGAAGTTAAATGACTTGCCCAAGGTCACACAGCAAGCAACTGGTGTAGCTAGGATTAGAACCCAGGTTCTCTGACTCTCAGACCCGTGCTCCTTCCACTAGGCCATGCTGCTTCTCATCTAGCATCTAGCCAGTTAGATTCAGCGAGTGGTTGCAATCTGTGGAATCAAGGCAAAAATGGGCTCATTTAAGGTAAAATTACTTGAAGAAAACTAGGTTTACCTGATTTTAACCCAATTTCACTGTTCACCAGGCTGCTGGTAGACTAAACTTGAATGATAATCTGATGACAGTATTTCAGGAAATGCATGATGAAGGTTGGGAAGGGGTGGGGAAGTATAAACAATCAATGAATCAATCAATTGTATTTACTGAGCACTTACTGTGTGCAGAGCACTGTACTAAGAGCTTGGGCGAATACAATACAACAGAGATCGAAGGCACTTTCCCTGCCCAAAGTGAGTTTACAGACTAGAGAGGCAACTGATCCAATCAATCAGATAAGGGATCATTGACTGTGCTATGCTTTGTTCTAAGTGTTTGTAGCAAGATCTGCGTTCTCTGTCTTTAAGGACCTTATAATCTGATGGGAAGACAGACTATAAAATTATTCACAGAGGAAGAACAAATGTAGAGGAGGAAGCAGTGCAAACACATCAGGATGCACTAGCCAAACAAACAGTTGGCTATTCAAATATGTAACTGTACCTATCTATAATTTTCATTCTACAAGCACACAGACACACACAGACACGTACACATACAGGAGTGCTAAGGGTAGAATCAAAGTACACAAGGGCACAAGGGCTGAGGAACGGTGCTGATCTGATGCACTTTGTGTGCTGTGAATTAATTTGCAAATTCCTCCTAGAAGAGATGGAATTTAGGAGGGCTTTATCAGTAAGAAGATCAGTGCTCTATGGCCATGCTACTACTTGAAGATAAGACAGAAGGACTCTTTATTTTGGAAAGATGCAGGCTGCAATGGGATATGTTTGAAATGCTAGGTTATGTTTGAAATGTACATAATTATGCAAGCTGTCAGCTGGGTATAACCAGAATTGTCCATCAAACCTCCTCAATCCAGGGCACCAAGCACTGTACTAATTGCTAGGGTAGAAACAAGATAATCGCGTCCCACGTGGGGCTCACAGTTTAAGGGGAAAGGTGAACAGGTACTGAATCTTTATTTTGCCAATGGGAGAAATGAGGCACGGAGAAGTTGTGACTTGGCCAAGGTCATTCAGCAGACAGGCGTCAAAGCCTGGGCTAAAATCCTGGTTTCCTAGGCCTGTACTCTCTCCATTAGGCCACAAAGCATTCACCAAAGCTTCATTATGGCAGGTTCAAATACACAGGGGGTGCTTAAGCAAATGGAATTCATGACCCCAAGAAGTTGTATAGCTGAAAACAACAATGGAGTCAAGAGAGGTTTAGATCCCGATTTGGCCAATCGGCCCAGAGGAGTAAGGAGGTAGAAAATTGGTGATGTAGTGAGAAAGATTAGGTATCTCTTTCGTAAGTTATCAAAAATGGGCATGGGTCATTGTTCTGATCCAGTAATGGCATTGTTTCTGTTCTGGTTATTTCTTACAACATCAAGCAGGTAACCTTGTAATGGGGGAACAAGGGAGAATGTAATAGTATTATCGCAAACACATAGACTATAATAGCCAAGAATCCCAAGATTATCACTCTGGCCTCCGTTATGTAGAAATTTCAGTCAGAAGGGGATTTGAAATCTGAAATAGACAATTATTTTGTGGGAAAATTTGAGGTAGCCCTTTTCCAGATAATTTGCATGTGTAGATCCATAGCTTTAATGTAGATTAGGGCCTAGCGGAACCATGATTCTGCAAGATAACTTCAAGATTAGGATGTCTGCCCTGACAGGTGCAAGGAGAGATAGGGAGGGAAGAAATGGTAGGTAGTGGTATTAAATGCCAGAGGTGTTTATGAATCCTCTGAGATTAACTTTGGTATTTATTTTCTCTGCTACCACACCCGCCTCTGTCCTTTACTGATGCTATGATTACAAAATCATTTTTGTGGATCTCATCCTGTCCCAAGCTTCCTCTCTCTCTCCAAATCTTCTTGCAATCTGTCCAAAATGATACCACTGGCATGATTTCTTCCTCTCCTTTGGATCAATATATCCTTCTGTCCTGTCCACCTCCTCTTCTTCTATATCAAGGGCAACATCCCCCAATCCGAAACCTTGTTTTATTAATGGAGTCACTCCTCCACCTCTTCATCCTCTCTGTCCTTCCTCTAACCCTATATCTTCTTCAACTCCAGGTAAAATTTTCCCTGCTGACTCATGGTCTGATCAGATATACAGCAATTGATCTCTAGAAACCTACTCTCTGTTCTAAACCCCTTTCCTCTTCCCTCAAGCTGGATAGATGTATCAGAGTGGAAGGCTACCACAAAATACCATTATTTGCAGATAGTGAGAATTTAAATCCTCTTCCCACTCAGAAGGTCATTTTATAAAGGATTGAAGATCGATGGTAAGACATCAAAGATGAGTAAGCAAATTATAGCACAGATGAAAAAATAAAGCCCCAAATAAATTACTGTTGCCTCAGGGAATGGGAAAGGATTTCAAAAATCATTGTTAATATCTATTTAGTTTTTGTTCATATACATTTCAGATTTTCCTAGTTAGTGTTCTATCTGTTTATCAGTCTCTCATGAATCTGCATATTACTTTCTCTCTTCGTTTCTCTCCATCTATGTATTCGTGCATATATAGTATATAGTATTTATATTTACTCTGTGTGTGTGTGTGTGTGTGTGTGTGTGTGTGTGTGAAAGTAAGTACATGTTCATCTGACCCTCATTTTCTGAGATGACACTACTAATGGTGAGATCCTAACCAGAAAAATCCAAATGTGGCTGGACAGAACTATGAGTGACAAATCTCCATTTCTCCTGTTGAACACTCAAGTGCTGTTTGCTGCATCAAAGAGTGGTATTTTCATATCCAAAAATGGTACTTATTAAGTGTTTACGGTGGGCCGAGCACTGTACTAGCGCTTGGGAAATTACAATGGAGTTGGTAGATATGTTCCCTGCCCACAACAAACTCACTCAGGACCTGTCCCTCTCATGGCCCTGACTCTTGGTTTTCCAGACTTCCAAAGGTTGAACAATTTTCCAGGCCAATTGCTGCCCACTAGAAGGGTGTCTCTGCTTCTGTTTGCCTGCCAATTAACCACTGGTAAATTGCACTGCCTATGATTGTGTGTCATAATGTTTTGTGTTGCCATCCCTCTCGCTGAAAGTCATCAGAGTCACCAAAATATTAGTGATGTGGTTCTTAGCAATGCTTTCTCCGTGCTGAATCCTGTGCTATATACTAGGATGGATGAGAGATGATGCTCACTGTGGGCAGGGAATGTGTCTCCCAATTCTGTTACATCGTTCTCTCCCAGGGCTTAGTAAAGTGTTCTGCACACAGTATGTGCTCAAAAAAAAAATAATTGATTAATCATCCGATCAGATCGATCACATGTTTGGGAAATCTGTTATCCATGATTTTTCTGACATTACCTGCCACCCGAAGCAATGTAGCTTCTAGGTTGCCTCTATGTTGGTGAGCTGAGTGTCTTTCTGGACCTCTCTCTGGAAAACTCACTTGCCAACTGATGGCGATTATGGCTTAGAGATGATACTTCCTTGTGGGCAGGGATCACATTTACCGACTGTTAAAATACACTCTTCCAAGTGCTTAGTATGGTGCTCCAAACACTCTGAGTATGCAGTACATAACATCAATTGATTGACATGGATGAATTTGCTTCAAGTGCTGGCTCTACCTTCTGTGAAGACCTAGGCCTTCTAATCAATCCACCATTCATATTTATTGAGTCCTTACTCTGTGCTGAGCACTGTACTAAGCTCTTGGAGAGTACAATATAACAGTGTAAGTAGATATGTTCTGCTTACAGTCTCGAAGGGGAGACAGAGATTAATATAAATAAATAATTTATGGATCTGCTGTGGAATTATGGAAATGCTGTGAGGGTAAGGGTGGGGTGAATAAAGGGTGCAAATTCAAGTGCAAAAGTGACACAAAAGAGAGCGGGAGAAGAGTAAACTTATTTGGAGAAGGCCTCTTGGAGGAAGATGTGCTTTTAATAAGGCTTTGAAGGGAGGGAGAGTTGGATCTGTTGGATATGAAGGAGCAGGAAGTTCCAGGACAGAAGCAGGGTGTGGGTGAGGGGTCAGCAGCGAGATAAGAAAGATCGAGGTACAGTGAGTAGGATGGCATTAGAGGAGTGATGTGTGTGGGTTGGGTTTTTTAGGAAATTGTGAGAAGCAGCAAGGCCTAGTGGACAGATCACAAGCCTGGGAGTCAGAGGGACCTGGGTTCTAATCCCAGCTCCACCAATTGTCTGCTGTGTGACCTTGACTAAGACACTTCTCTATCCCTCAGTTATCTCATCTGTAAAATGGGGATTAAGATTCTAAACCCACGTGGGACACAGACTGTATTCAACGCGACTTTTATCTACCCCAGTGTTTACTACAGTGCCTGGCTTATAGTAAGTGCTTAACAAATACCATTAAAAAATCCAGGAGGTTAAAAATCCAGGAGTTAAGGTAATAGGGAACAAGGTGATTTTATGCCTTAAAGCCTATGGTAAGGTATTCCTATTTGATGTGGAGGTGGATGGCCAACCACTGGAGGTTCTTAAGAAGTGGGGAAACATGGACTGAACAAACAGGTTCATCAAAAAATACTTGTATTCTCTTCATATTCAAGTGGCCAACAGCTTCAATTTAGTATGAAGCTTCATTCCCTGGTATTGCCAAGCACCCACTGTGAACCTCCCAAAGGCCAATCTGGCCTTCTGGATTCTGTTTCCTGCCTAAATGTGCCCCAGTGGATGGTGTATGCCCAATACGAAAAAGCGATCATTGTACTGAGCTCAGGGTTCATTCATTCATTCATTCATTCATTCATTCATTCATTCATTCATTCATTCGATAGTATTTATTGAGCATTTACTGTTTGCAAAGCACTGTACTAAGCACTTGGGAGAGTACTATCTAACAATAAACAGACACATTCCCTGTCCACAATAAGCTTACAGTCTAGACGGGGAGACAGGCATTCATATAAATAAATAAATTACAGATAGGTACAGTGGTAAACAGTGGCTTGGGGTGAAGACCAGGAGAGGGATGATTGAACAGCACTGAGGTAGGCTGGTGAAACTGTAGGAGAGTGCTTACCTGTCCATTTTCACACCAAACAAAAACTCCTCATCATTGACTTTAAAGCATTCCATCACCTTGCCCCCTCCTACCTCACTTTGCTACTCTCCTACTACAACCCAGCCCATACCCTTCTCTCCTCTAATGCTAACCTTGATCTCATCTATCTTGCTGCCAACCCCTGGCCCACGTCCTGCCTCTGGCCTGGAATGCCCTCCCTCCTCAAATCCAACAGACAATTACTCTCCCTCACTTCAAAGCCTCGTGAAGGCACATCTCCTTCAAGAGGCCTTCCCGGGCTAAGTCCTCCTTTCCTCTTATCCTACTGTCTTCTGTGTCACCCTGACTTGCTCCCTTTGTTCAACCCCTGCCCCACCAGCCCCACAGTACTTATGTACATATCTGTAATTTATTTATTTATATTATTGTCTGTCTCCCCTAGTCTCATTGTGGGCAGGGAATACATCCGTTTATTGTTGCATTGTTCTCTCCCAAGTGCTTAGTACAGTGCTCTGTACATAGTAAGTGCTTAATAAATATGATTCAATGAATGAATAAATGAATGAGAGTTAGGAAAGCAGAGAAAAAGAGGAGAGAGACAGGGAGACAAAGGGGATTATATGAAGAAGCTCATGGGAAGGCAGGGTGGAGCAGGGATAATGGAAGAATGAAGAAAAAGGTGACAGAGAACGAAAGAGATGCAAAGCCCCCTAAAAACTGTTTCAAGGGATCAATTCAATATTTGAATTTGACCTCCTTCATTCACCAAGGCAATAGAGTAGTATTACCAGGAGAATGATCGCATGAGGAAACTGAGGCAGAGTCAGTGATATACCAAATCCTTCACCCTCAGTCATCCTAGCATCTGAATTAGTATCAGAGGATTATTTCCGGTGAGTTGAGCTGCCAAATTAATCAGGGGAAGGTGACTAGGAGGATTGGGATCCAGCCTATTAATTAACCAGGTGGAGGATGAAATCAGTGATAACTGTAAAATGACTGAGAGGCTCTTTAAAGATGCCTTTAATAGAGGAAAAAGAACAGGAAAGGCATTTAAACAATTAAGGTATAATGAAGACCTGGACCAAATAGCTATTACCAAAAAAGTAGGTAAGGGAGTAATTGGAAATTGTGAATGTATACAAACTGGCATGGTCAGATGACGTGGGGAATTAGCTAATGAATCTATCAAATCTCTGGCAATTAATTTCAAGAAAGCACAAAAGGGGAGGATAAGAGAAGAGAGAATGAGTGTTTTACCAACTTTCCAAAGGAAATATTGCGAGATCCTGGCTATTACATATCCATGAGAGAGGAAGTCAGTCAACCATAATTATTGAGTGCTTACTGTGGGGAGTGCTGGGAGAGTACAATATAACAGATACAGTTCACAGTCTAGAGGGGGGAGGCACATTAATATAAATAAATAACATTACAGATATGTACATAAGTTCTGTGGGGCTGGGATGAGGAATGAATAAAGGGAGCAAGTCAGGGTGACACAGAGGTGAGTGGAAGAAAAGGAAAAGGGGGCTTAGTCAGGGAAAGCCTCTTGAAAGAGATGTGTCTTCAGTAAGGCTTTGAAGAGGGAGAGAGTAATTGTCTGTTGTAGGCAGGGAATGTGACACTTCTTTATTCTGTACCTCCTAAGCAGTGAATAAAGTGCAGAATACCAAACAGGCACCTAATTACAAATACTATTACCATCACCACCCAGCTGAACCTTGATAAAAGAACAAGGAAGAGAGAGTGAGAATCTATCGACCCTACAGCAGAGGCCAAAACCAGAAATCAATCAACAGCATTTTTTGACTGCTTACTGTATGCAGAGCCATTGTATTATGGGTTTGGGAGAGTACAATATAACAGAGTTGGTAGACACGTTTTCTACCCTCAGTGAGCTCACAGTCTAGAGGAGGAGACAGAAATTTATGTAAATAAATGAATTACAGATATGTTCACAAAAACTGTGGGGCTGAGGGAGAGTGAATAAAGGGCACAAATCCAAGGACAAGGACATTACATAAGGAAGTTGAAGAAGTGGAAATGAGGCCTCGGTTGATGAAGGTCTCTTTGGAGGAAATGTGCTTTTAATAAGGCTTTGTAGGTGGGGAGAGGGATCGTCCGTTAGATATGAAAAGGGAGGGCATTCCAGGCCAGAGGCAGGATGTAGGCAAAGGGTTGGCAGCGAAATAGAGGAAATTGAGGCACAGTCTTGAGAAGTTGAAGAATTTTCTAATAAGGCTTTCAATTCGGTCATACTTGATAAGAATTTGGTAAACTAAACAGAACCCAACAAAATCATTTAGTGGATAGAGAGGAAATACATCTCACTTGGGGAAGAATATTTGAGAATGATTTAGCTTAGAAACTGTATTTCTGCAGACAGGGATAATCTTTCACTAGACATTTTCTTGCCCTCATTCATCTCATTATTCCAATTTTATCTCTTAACCCACTGGAAGCATACACCTCCCTTAAACAGCCAGAAGTCCCTCAAGGGGAGTAGAGAGAAAGTAGGAAAATGACAGGCCCAGGTAATAATAATAATGATTGTGGTATTCGTTAAGTCTTGTTTGCTGTGCACTGTTCTAAACACTGGAGTAGAGTCAATGCTGTCTGATCGGTTACAGCCACATTAAAGGGCAGAGGGAGAACGAGTATTTAAATCCCCATTTTACAAATGAGGAAAGTGAGGCACAGAGAAGTCAAGTGACCAGGGTCCCACACCAGGCAAGTGGCAGAGCCGGGATTAGAACCCACATCTCCTGAAACCTAAGCCTGCACTCTATCCACTAGCCCATGGTGTAACTTTAAAGTAGGGGCAGAAGTACGTACTTGTTGTTGTTGCAGAAGAAGAACTGCATTGCTAAATGTGCGATCCATTTGAAGGCAAACACTCAGACAGAAATGAAAGCTGAGGTGTTTATCCCAGGGGCCACGGATAGAAACAGTTACACAAGGGAAACTGGAGGGGAGGCTGAGAATGAATGTTGTCAATCTACTCAGTCACCCAGAAGCCTGATTGAATCTGAGAATATGGAGGGCTTTGAAGAGGGGTTCCTGACCTCCAGAGCTAGCACTCTTCTGAGCTTGTCATGTAAGAACAGAGCTTGATAAACATTATACCACACAGATTCCTTTACATCGATTTTATTCTTTGAATGGCAAATTGTTTTTTAATATTTGTTAAGTGCTTACTATGTACCAGGTACTGTACTAAGTGCTGGAGAGATACAAGATAATCAACTTGGACACAGTTCATGTCCCACATGGGGCTCACGGCTTTAATCCCCATTTTACCGGTGAGGTAACTGAGGCACAGAGAAGTTATATGACTTGACCAAGATCACTCAGCAGAGTGGCAGAACTGGGATTAGAATCCAGGTCCTCTGACTCCCAGTCCCATACTCTTTCCTTTTGGCCATGCTGCTTCTCCAGCATAATGTGTGACTGTAGGTAGATAGCAGAATCTATTGACCCAGTCCCAAACCTTCTCTCCATTTCATCTTTGGTGTCCTTTTTTTTAATGGTATTTGTTAAGCACTTATTATATTCATTCATTCATTCAATAGTATTTATTGAGCGCTTCCTATGTGCAGAGCACTGTACTAAGCACTTGGGATGAACAAGTCGGCAACAGAGACAGTCCCTGCCGTTTGACGGGCTTACAGTCTAATCGGGGGAGACGGACAGACAAGAACAATGGCAATAAATAGAGTCAAGGGGGAGAACATCTCGTAAAAACAATGGCAACTAAATAGAATCAAGGCGATGTACAATTCATTAACAAAATAAATAGGGTAACGAAAATATATACAGTTGAGCGGACGAGTACAGTGCTGTGGGGATGGGAAGGGAGAGGTGGAGGAGCAGAGGGAAAAGGGGAAAAAGAGGGTTTAGCTGCGGAGAGGTAAAGGGGGGATGGCAGAGGGAGTAGAGGGAGAAGAGGAGCTCAGTCTGGGAGTATTATATGCCAAGCATGGTATTAAGCACTGGAGTAAAGACAAGATAACCAGATTGCACAGTGTCCCTGTCTCTTGGTGGGCTCATAACCTAAGTAGCAGGGATAAGAGGAATTGAACTCCCAATTTGCAGATGAGGAAACAGAAGTACAGATTATTTGGATGACTTTCCTAAGGTCACACAGCAGGTATGTGGCAGAGCCTGGATTGGAACCCAGTTCCTCTGACTCCCAGACCCTTATTCTTTCCACTAGGCCACTCTGGGTCTTTTGGACTGATCCAACAGCCAATCTTCCTCCCACTGTGCAGAAGAAAAGCCTCTGAGCTTCATTTAGAATGAGTCTCCCACCAGCTGTTTCTCTCTTACATACTGACTTCCTTTGCCCTCTGTCAATCAATCAATCAGTGGTCTTTATTGAGCACTTACTTTTTTGTGGAGCACTGTATTAAGCACTTGGGAGAGTACAACACAACAGAGCTGGTAGACAAGTTCCCTGCCCACAACCAGCTACTCTCTGGCTTGCATTTTTGTTCCACCCAAACTCAGCTCACTCTCAAACTCTCCTCTCTCATTTATTCATTCACTCTATTGTATTTATTGAGCTTAATGTGTGCAGAACACTGTACTAAGTGCTTGGGAGAGTACAATACAACAATAAATAGACACTTACCTTGCCCACAATGAGCTTAGTCTAGAGGTGGGGGTGGAGACAGACATCAATACAAATAAATACATTACAGATATGTATGTAAATGCTGTAGGGGCTGGTTGGGAGGAAGAACAAAGGGAGCAAGTCAAGGAGCTGCAGAAGGGAGTGAGAAAAGAGGAAAGTGGGGGCTTCATCTGAGAAGGCCTCTTGGAGGAAGCGTGCTCTCAATAAGGCTTTGAAGATGGGGAGAGTAATTGTCTGTCGGATCTGAGAAGGGAGGGTGTTCCAGGCCAGAGGCAGGATATGGGCATCGAGATAGGTCAAATTGAGGCAAGGTGAGAAGGTTAGTGGCACTAAAGGAGTGAAGTGTATGGGATGGGTTGTAGAAGGGGAGTAGCTAGGTGAGGTAAGAGGGGGCAAGGTGATGGAGTGCTTTAAAGCCAATGGTGAGGAGTCTTTGATGTGAAGGTGGATGGGCAATCACTGGAGTTTTCTGAAGAGCAGAGTGACATGTCCTGAACATTTTTGTAGAAAAATTATCTGGGCAGCAGAGTAAAGTATGGACTGCAGTGGGGAGAGACAGGAAGCTGGGAAGTCACTAAGTAAGCTGATGCAGTAATCCAGGCAGGATAGGATGAGTGATTGTATTAGTGTTAAAGCAGTTTGGAAGCACTTAATATAGTGCTCTGCACACAGTAAGTACTGAATATATATGATTGAATGAATGAATGGAGAGGAAGGGGCAGATTTTAGCGAGGGTGAGACTGACAGGATTTAGTGATGGATTGAATATGAGGGTTGAATGAGACAGAGGAGTCAAGGATAATGCCAAGGTTACAGGCTTGTGAGACAGGAAGGGTGGTGGTGAAGTCTATAGTGATGGGAAAGTCAGGGGAAGGACAGGGTTTGGCTAGGAAGATATGGAGTTCTGTTTTGGACATACTAAGTTTGAAGTGATGGGAGGATATCCAAGCAGAGATGTCTTGAAGTCAGGAGAAGTGAGACTGGAGAGAAGGAGAGAGATCAGGACTGGAGGTATAAGACTTGGGAATCATCCGTATAGAGGTGGTAGTTGAGGTCATGGAGTGAAAGGGTTCTCCAGAAGAATGGGTATGGATGCAGAATAGAAGGGCAACCGGAACTGAACCTTAAGAGACCCCTGCAGTTAGGAGGTGGGCAGCATAGGAGGATACTGAGAGAATACTGAGAATGAATGGCCAGAGAGATACAAGCTCTGCCACTTGTCAGCTGTGTGACTATGGGCAAGTCACTTAAATTATCTGTGCCTCAGTTACCTCATCTGTAAAATGGGCATTAAGATTGTGAGCCTCACATGGGACAACCTGATGACCCTGTATCTACCCCAGCACTTGAACAGTGCTCTGCACATAGTAAGCACTTAACAAATACCAACATTATTATTACTATTATTACAAGGAGAACCAGGAGAAGATAGAGTCAGTGAAGCCAAGATTGGATAACATTTCCAAGAGAAGGGGATGGTCCACAGTGTCAAAGGCAGCTGAGAGGTCGAGGAGGATTAGGATGGAGTAGAGGCCATTAGATTTGGCAAGAAGATCATTGGTGACTTTTGAGAGGAACGTTTCTGTGGAGCGAAGGTGATGGAAGTCACATTGGAAGGGGTCAAGGAGAGAACTGGAGGAGAAGAACTTGAAGCAGTGGTGTAGACAACTCGCTCAAGAAGTTTGGAGAGGAATGGTAGGAGGGAATTAGGGTGCTAAATGGATCAAGTTGTGGGGTCAAAGGAGGGCTTTTTTTAGGATGGGGAGACATAGGCATGTTTGAAAGCAGTGGGGTAGGAGCCATTGGAGAGCAAATAGTTGAAGATGTCCGTTAGGGAGGGCTCATGTTATTTCCCTGTCCTAGGACACTCTTCCCTCACAAAGCCACCAGCACATCAGTCTTCCCATCTTAAACATCCTTCTCAAATCTACCTTCCTCCAGGAAGCCTTCTCTGATTAACCCACAACATCCAATAAGATCAGCAGCCACCATTAACATTTATGTGCTTTAATTCCATTCTCAGCATTTTTGCACATTTGTACACAGTCATTTATACTTATATTCAACCAGATTTTTATCTATACATTCAATTATGTCTTCAGCTGTTAATTCCTGATAGGTTCCTACTGCTTTGAAACTTATATCTGCCCTTCCTCTGATGTTTGTTACTGGTAAATCATTTTTTTCTGGCTCCCCCATTAGACTGTATGCTCCAAGAAGGTAAGGAACCTATGTCTTACTATTGTAGTCTCTTTAGTTCTTAGTACAGTGCCTAACACGCAGTAAGTTCTCACTAAATGCCACTGTTTGATTGAATGAGTGAGAGATCAGGCTGGTGAAAAAATGTAGTGGGTTGGTCAACGGTTTGTTCTTATTTTCAAGGCTAGTGAAAGTGGATGAAAGCCAGGGAAAACAATTTCAGAAGTGCTGGGCCAATTCCATGGTAGTAAGATCTGCTGCAATAGGCAACTGTCTCCAGGGAAGAGATAGAAGCTCAATTGATTTAAAATAGCTCAGGACAAAGTACCCTTCAGGGAGCCATCTGGAGCCTCTGTTACTGACGCGGCTATATAAATAATGACGATAATAACGATCAGATATGACTGGATACCCAATTTCTGTCTTTTGGAGTGACCAGCAGGTGGCCGGTTCTTAGAATTGTTCTGTCTAGACATTCATCTGATACATCTGGGTTTTAAGCTTGTAGCAGCATTCATCCTGGATCCAAAGACCAAACTCTCTAGGGAGAGATGAGGGGAAGGAGGAAAAGATTGGGACAGGGAGCGGGCTGCATCTGGCTACTGGGGCTTGGGGAAATGGGAATGTTTGCTCCTCCTTGAACTTCTATTGGGAAGTCCAATTGGATAGCAGTGGGTAAGCACCTCACAAAATAAGGGGCCTCAGATCCCCTCATTTATATAATTTTTGTAGCCAGCATGCCAGCCAGTTACCATGCTGAATGCCTAGTGCTGGACACGGAAAGTAGCAGACAACACAAGGGAACTCGGAGGGAAAGGTGAAGGAACGATATGATTGGTTGGAGTCCGATGGGGAAAACGAGAAATTAGACAAGGAATGATCGCAGAGAGCCATCCGTAGGAAACAGTTTAAGAAAAAAAAAAATGGGAGCAGGACTAATTTAGAGAGCTAATTATCAAATCCATTTCCCACCAGCCAAAAAGGAATCTGTAAAACCATTAGACGCACACCCTGCCGTTCTCGGAGAACAGGGGATTAATGGGAAGAGCTGGGAATAGGCCGGAGAGGTAATGAATCCACCGTCTAAATGAAAAAAAACCCACGAATATTGTTTCAGCAGGTAGGAGTGCAGCTTGCAACATCAACATTCCACCAATCCCCTCCAAGATGCAGAGTGGCCTAAAACAAAGAGCAAAGTGTCTAAAAGGCAAAAGATCTGGTTCTCCCCCAAGGTTATTATTCATTTCATTGTTATTTGCTGAACTATCATGCGAAGCACTCTATTAGGCTTTGGGAAAAGATTAGTAATCCAGAAACAAATCCTGGTTCACTGAAGGCTTGCAATCTAAATGATGATGATGATGATGATGGTATTTGTTAAGCACAGAAGCACTGTTCTAAGCGTTGGGGTAGATACAAGGAAATCAGGTTGTCCCACATGGGGCTTCCAGTCTTCATCCCCACTTTTTCAGATGAGGTAACTGAGGCACAGAGAAATTAAGTGACTTGCCCAAAATCACACAGCTGATAAGGGGAGGAGCAGGGATTAGAACCCACGACCTCTGACTCCCACACCCGGGCTCTTTCCACTAAGCCACGCTGCTTCTCTACAATAATAATTATGGTATTTGTTAAGTGCTTAACTAAATGCCAAGCACTGTACTAGGCTGAGATGGATACGAACAGATCGGGTCAGACACAGTCCCTGTCCCATGCCGGGCTCACAGTCTCAATCCCCATTTTACAGATGAGGTCACTGAGGCCCATAGAAGTGAGGTGACTTTCCCAAGGTCACGTAGTAGACAAGTGGCAGAGCTGGGATTAGAACCCATGACCTTCTGACTCCCAGACCCATGCTTTACCCATTACGCCATGCTGACTATATGGGAGCAGGGGAAGATGGACAAGGAAACTAAAGAGAAGAAAGGATGCAAAATAGCAAAATAAATTAGTAAATAAAGACCACAACAATATCAATTAAAGATGCAGATCATTACTACTGCCCAACCTTTTACTGCCTCCCCCTGAAATTGGGAGCCCCGGACAGGGACTGTGTTCAACCTGATTATCTTGTATCTACCCCAGTGCTTAGCATAGAGCTGAGCACATAGTAAGGGCTAAATAAGTACCATAAAAAAATCCTACTCAGTATTCTAGCAATTGGGTCGGGTGAGCTACAGGGTAGAGCTCCAGCGGAGCAGGACATGATCCTGGAAGAAAATGCTTGCCTCGCCTAGTCATCAGCCCAGGCTCCTCGTACTGACTGTGACAGGCTCATCTTCCTGCAGAAACGATCTGGGCATGTCACTCCCCTTCTTAAACAACTCCAGTGGTTGCCTATCAACCTCCGCTCCAAACAAAAATTCCTCACTCTAGGCTTCAAGGCTCTCCATCACCTTGCCCCTTCCTACCTCTCCTCCCTTCTCTCTTTCTACCACCCACCCCGCACGCTCCTCTCCTCTGCCGCCCACCTCCTCACCGTCCCTCGGTCTCGCCTATCCCGCCGTCGACCCCTGGGTCACGTCCTCCCGCGGTCCTGGAACGCCCTCCCTCCTCACCTCCGCCAAACTGATTCTCTTTCCCTCTTCAAAACCCTACTTAAAACTCACCTCCTCCAAGAGGCGTTCCCAGACTGAGCTCCTCTTCTCCCTCTACTCCCTCTGCCATCCCCCCTTTACCTTTCCGCAGCTAAACCCTCTTTTTCCCCTTTTCCCTCTGCTCCTCCACCTCTCCCTTCCCATCCCCACAGCACTGTACTCGTCCGCTCAACTGTATATATTTTCGTTATCCTATTTATTTTGTTAATGAATTGTACATCGCCTTGATTCTATTTAGTTGCCATTGTTTTTACGAGATGTTCTTCCCCTTGACTCTATTTATTGCCATTGTTCTTGTCTGTCCGTCTCCCCCGATTAGACTGTAAGCCCGTCAAACGGCAGGGACTGTCTCTATCTGTTGCCGACTTGTTCATCCCAAGCGCTTAGTACAGTGCTCTGCACATAGTAAGCGCTCAATAAATACTATTGAATGAATGAATGAATAAATGACATTAACTGACTCTGAAGTTTCTTTTAAGTTGCAGGGCTGGGGAGGATGTGTACTGAACCCAGAAGATGGCCATCCTGGGTGACAGAGGGCTCTCATCTCTCCTGTCTTTCTTCTGAAGCAGCATAGCCTAATGGACAGGGCACGGGCTTTGGAGTCAGAAGATGTGGGTTCTAATGCCAGCTCTGCCATTTGCCTTCCTGGGGATCTTGGGTAAGTCACCTAACTGCTCTGGGCCTCAGTTTCCTCACTAGTAAAATGGGGTTTCAATATCTGTTCTCTCTTCCCCTTAGACTATGGGTCTGGGACTGTGTCTCATCCTGTATCTTTCCCAGGGCTTGGCACATAATAAATGTTTAACAAATACAATTATTATTATTATTATTACAACTTCCTTCATGCAGTTTCATCCATTGCTTTCAGTGGGAGATTTCATGAGTCTTGTGTGGGAAAGGGACTGTACCCCATCTGATTATAATAATAATAATTATGGTATTTGTTAAGAACTTACTACGTGCCAAGCACTGTTCTAAGCGCTGGGGTAGATACAAGGTAACCAGGTTGTCCCACGTGGGGCTCACAGTCTTAATTCCCATTTTACAGATGAGGTAACTGAGGCACAGACAAGTTAAGTGGCTTGCCCAAGGTTGCCCAGCAGACAAGTGGTGGAGCCTGGATTAGAACCTACGTTCTCTGACTCTGAAGCCTGTGCTCTTTCCACTAAGCCTCTACCCTAGGGCTCAGTACAGGGCTTAGCATAAGGTTAGCAAGTCCTGACTACACTTCACAATAATAAATATAAACAAAATGAAGCATCCCCATTTTACAAGTGGAGATACTGAGGGCCAAAGAGGCTTGAGATTGCCCAGAAGGACAGTGGCAGAGCTTGTCACCAGTCTTCTAATTCCTAGAGATCTGGGCTATTTCCGCTCCCCCACACTACCTCCAATATTATTTCTTCTGCTGCCACAGACACACTGTCTGATCTCATGGCAGGAAGTGTTTTCTGAATTCTCTTTTTTCTCCCCAGTAAAATGTTATATTCACATTTCCCTTGACATGTCTCTGATAGAGGTTTAATTTAGATTAATAAGATAATTATTGTGTGACAAATAGATTCTACATTATTGTAAAGAATGGTGTTACTGAGGCGTTCCCAATTTCTCACAGGTTATCTAACAGATCCGGAAACCGACTCTGCAGCCTCAAAAAACATTTCCCAGGAATCAAATGAAATATTTATTTAAAAACCATGTGAGTCTACTGCTTGGGTAGGTTTAAAATTGTCCTAAGGGTGCATATTGGTGCCAGTGAGATTCTGAAACCATTGAAATCACGTCTTTCTTATCCCAGATCCTCAGGTTTCTATTACTTCTTTATTTGCTGGGTGTTCTGCTGTCTTCTCCCCACATGGACCTTGTTACTTCTCTGCCCTGGTGATTTCTACCGCAATCAATCGGTGGCCTTTAATGAGTGCTTACTGTGTGCAGAGCACTGCCCTAAGTACTTGCAAGACTACAATACAACAGAGTGGTAGACATATTGCCTGCCCCCAAGGAGTTTACAATCTAGAGGGGTGACAGACATTACAATAAATTACTTAATTTCTCTGTGCCTCAGTTCCCTCATCTGTGAAATGGTGATTAAGACTGCAAGCCCCATGTGTCCAACGTCATTAGCTTGTATCTACCCCAGCACTTAGTACAGTCCCTGGCACATAGTAAGCACCTAACAAATACCATTAAAAAAAAGAAGGTTCAGAAAAGGGAAACCAAGATAAATAAATGAATAGACAAAAAATATTAGGACTCAGAAAAGATTTAGGAGAGAGGGCTCATGGTCAAAGTGTTCAAAGTCATGAAGTTTGTGGAATACGTCAACATGGAATTTCTGTTCACCAAATTTCCCGTCCTCGAGCATGGGGAATGGTGAACATGGAATTTGTTCCCACAGGAATTTATCTAGTATTCATTCAACACAGTCCCAGGTCCCACAAAGTCTTCCAGCCCAATTAAGCTTCCAGACACTTAGACATTTAGGCAATAGCCTGTCATACAAATTGTGGGAGGGGCATGGAGTGTGGTGGGGGAGTTTTGTGTTCATTGCCGTGAGAACATTCTTATAGCATCAGAAGGGTCTCTTATGTGTGACCTTGGGGAAGTCATTTAACTCCTCCATGCCTCATTTTCCTCATTTATGAGGTGAGGATTAAATACATGTTCTTCCTGCCCCTTATATTGTGATTCATGAGAGGTAGAAACTGTGTCTGATATGACTGCACTGTATCTACCTCAGTGCTCAATACATAAGCATTTAAATTCAGCACTTATCGTTATCAATATTATTATTATCAACACTATAGTGAGCCCCCATTGAGTGCTCTGGGGAAATTTTCTGTGAAATTCAGACAGCTGACTCAACCGCTGACATTCTCTCTGATTTTTGACTCTACCAGCCTCTCATTTTTCCCTCCAGAATAGATGGACCATCAGGGGATCTGGGTTTTGAATAGAGTTCAAACTCGAGTTCTACCCAGGGAGAAAGCAGGCCAGCCTCCCAAAACAGAAGGCTATCCACTGGCTCTGTTTCAAAGATCAATCCATCTGTGCTCCTTCTTCCAACATCTCAGCCAAAGAAATGTGTTTGGAGGAGGGATTGAAAAGCAGACCGCTGATGGCTTGCACCAGTGTACTCTGCAAATTTCCATTCAAGTCATTCATCTTTGTGCAAGATATCATTGAGGCAAAAAGCTTAGTGAGTTTCCAAGAGGGATTAGATGCTTGGGAGCTGGGACAGTATCTGTAGCAGCGCTAGCTCGGTTAAAACCACAGACAACTCTCAGTTGTGAAGCTTTGGAATAGAAGAGGATCTCTTCCTGGGTGGAGATAAATGGGAATGGATTTCCTCCTCTCCGTTTTGATGGGCTCAGAATCGGCTGCTAGAACTGCAGAAGGTAAAATGGATTCCAGGGACAAATCCCAGTCCAAAGTCTAAAAGAAAAATGGAAAAAAAAAATTCAAAGCATTAAAAAATAGGCACTTACAGTAAAATCCTAAGAGTGTGTGAAAGAATGATCCAGAAAACAAAGTGTGCTGTCCAACAATACAAGAACTAAACCACCATTCCTGGCAACAGGGCCAAGTGCAGCTCAACAGATAATAGTCAATTACTCAATCATATTTACCCATCACTTCTCTGTGCTGAGGACTGTACTAAATACTTCAGAGAGTACAGCATTTATATGTTTATTGAGCATTTTGAAGAGAAGTAGCACTTCAATCTGTACTTCACTCTGCTGGCTGGATTATCTTTCTACAGAAATGCTCTGGGCAAGTCACCCCTCTCCTCAAAAATCTCCAGTGGTTGCCTATCAGCCTTCTTATCAAGCAAAAACTCAGCACTATAGGCTTCAAAGCTCTCCATCCCCTTGCCCCCTAGACCTCCCACCTCACCTCCCTTCTCTTCTTCTACAGCCCAACCTGCACACTCCACTCCCTTGCCGCTAACCTCCTCACTGTGCCTCGTTCTTGCCTGTCCCACCATCGACCCCTGGCCCACAACCTACCTCTGGCCTGAAATGCTCTCCCTCCTCACACTTGTCAAACTAACTCACTTCCCCCCTTCAAAGCCCAACTAGCTGACTTCCTCCCTTCAAAGCCCCTCTGAAAGCTCACCTCCTCCAAAAGGCCTTCCCAGACTGAGGCCTCCTTTTCTTATGCTCCACCTCCTCCTCACCCCACAACACTTGTGTATATATGTACATATTTATTATTCTATGTATTTTATTAATTATGTTTATATGTCTATAATTCTATTATTTATTTTGATGCTATTGTTACCTGTCTACCTGTTTTGTTTGGTTGTCTGTCTCCCCCCTTCTAGACTGTGAGCCCATTGTTGAGTAGGGATTGTCTCTATCTGTTACCAAATTGTACTTTCCAAGCTCTGAAGTACAGTCTTCTGCACACAGTAAGCACTCAATAAATATGATTGGATGAATGATTGGAGGTGCAAATAGTTGGGGTCGGAGGAAGAGGTGGAGAGATGAATTCTGAGAGGAGGCGGGAAATTTCCTCTTGAGATAATTCCGAGAAAGGAGAATTGAAGAAAAGACAGGAAGAGAAAGGAACTGGAGAGGTGCAAGAGTAATGAAGGGGTGGAAGCGCAAGTACGATAACAGTGCTTTGCACGCAGGGAGCCCTTAATTTATGGGCGGGACTTTAAAGGATGGTCTCCATGACTTTCCTTCCCCACTTCTGCTAGGAACAGATATTGGTTTTTCAGAAACTAACATCTTTCAGCACAGTGGAGAGCTCTGGCTCATTGAGTCATTCAGTGCATTGTGGGACCAATCCCTATCAATCATGCAATCAATCTGTGCTTACTGTGTGCATTCATTCATTCAATTGCATTTATTGAGTGCTTACTATGTGCAGAGCATTGTACTAAGCACCTGGGAGAGTAGAGCAGAAAGTTGGGTGGGTGTGGGATGGTCAACTAGACTGGATTCATTTTCCAACTTGGATTGAGGGAGATCTGAAGGCAAGTAACATGCTATTTCTGCCCCAGTCTCGCCTATCTGCTCAATTAAATATTCTGTCTGCATCTAAGTATGAGCTTGATTCTCCCATCCTTGGTGGGAGGAAAGTCTAGGGTGGAAGGGCAACCTTCCTTGAGCAAACCCTACTCAGTCAATCAGTCATATTTATTGACACTTACTGTGTGTCACAGCAAGCCACTGGCTGTGAGAGAGAATTGCTTGTGAGCAGCAGTTTCAGGCCTCCCATCCCGTCCATCCTCATCGTAGCTCATTAAGCTCCATTGACCATGCCAGGGTATGGATGAAGAATGATGAATTCATGCTCTCAGTGGGGAAAGGGAAAGGGCATAGGTAGTGAAGTACTTGGGACTCAGGAGTTAGGTGTAAGCAGGTGATAGGTTGGCCAAGTGGCCCAAGGTGCCAAACTCAAGTTTTCATTTCCGCTAGCTGGAGCTTCTGGTCTCCCAGTGGAGGTATGGGTTCGAATCCCACTTCTTATCTCTAGAGTGTAAGCTCGCTGTGGGTAGGGAATGGCATTATTTATTGTAGTATTGTGTTGTATTTTGTTTATTGTTGCATTGTACCTTCCCAAGCGCTTAGTACAGTGCTCTGCACATAGTAAGCGCTCAATAAATGCAATTAAATGAATGAATAAATGTACTCTCTCCCTAACACTCAAGTCAGTGGAAATATCCTTAGGAGGTCTTAACACAATGCTGTTTGGCATTAAGACTTTGGTTGAAAACAAGGATGACAATGAAATTTTTTTAAAAAAACTTCTAATTGGAACACCTCCCCAGGTACCAGTAGGAAGAGTGCCATTCACCATTCTAACAAAATTATTTTCAGGCAAGCACAGCCACTTCAGGACTTTTTCTTTTACTGGAACTCAGTTCTGGTCACTTGGGTGTCCACCTACTTCTCAAGGTCATTTCCCAACTAAGTGACTTGTGTAACATGGCCCAGCAAACCAGTGTCAGAATCAGGACCACCTCTCAGCTCTCTTGACTTTCAGAGGAGAACATTTCTACTTCACCAGGTTTCCAGATGGATCCAAAGAACCATCGTTCCTTAAAAATATTTATCACCCTTTAGACTGTAAACTCAGGGTGGATATGGAAGATGTCTTATCACCTCTTTTTATATTATTATATTGTACTCTCCCAAGCATTTAGTACAGTGCCCAAGCACTTAGTACAGTGCTTTGCACACAGTAAGTGTTCAATAAAGCAGTGCACCACGAGAGAAGCTGTGTGGCTTAGTGAGAAGCAGCGTGGCTCAGTGGAAAAAGCATGGGCTTAGAAGTCAGAGGTCATGGGTGCTAATCCCAACTCCATCACTTGTCAGCTGTGTGACTTTGGGCAAGGCACTTAACTTCTCTGTGCCTCACTTACTTCATCTGTTAAATGGGGATTAAGACGGAGAGTCCCACATTGGACAACTTGATTACTTTGTATCTACCCCAGGACTTAGAACAATGCTTGGCACATAGTAAGTGCTTAACAAATACCATTATTATTAATAATAACTATGATTGATTGATGATCAATTGGTCACCTTTTCAAATCTTTCCTAGTCATTTTATGAGGCAGACCTAATCTAGTAGACAGACCTTTGTATCAGAAGCTCAAAGAAATACAGAATGAAATGAAATGGGTTGTGTTTTTAATTTTATGAAATATTTTACAGATTTCATGCTGACTTCAGGCTGATCTCAGTTTATTTTGTGCTCTAGTGGTGTAAGCTAGTGTTATCTGGCATGGCTACACTAAGAAAATGAGAATGTAGGAACATTACCAATTCCATTTCTGGATCAGATTCATGGTAATTTCAAATTAATGTTACCCCTAATGGGGGCAAAAGAATCCTGGAGGAGTTCTGATTTGGATACCTTCCTGTCATCCATCCTTATTTAGAGAAGAACAAATTATACTGTAGAGATGGACCCCCTCCAGCTGTAAGCTGAAGATGGACCCCCTCCAGACTGTAACTCCTTGCTTTGTACTCTGTACACAGTCTTAATTCCCATTTAACAGAGAAGCAGCATGGCTCAAGAGAAACAGCATGGCTCAGTGGAAAGAGCACAGGCTTTGGAGTCAGAGGTCATGAGTTCGAATCCCAGCTCTGCCACTTGTCAGCTGTGTGACTGTGGGCAAGTCACTTAACTTCTCTGTGCCTCAGTTACCTCATCTGTAAAATGGGGATTAAGACTGTGAGCCCCACGTGGGACATCCTGATTCCCCTGTGTCTACCCCAGCACTTAGAACAGTGCTCGGCACATAGTAAGCGCTTAACAAATACCAACATTATTAATATTATTATTATTACTCTGTCAAGTGCTTATTACAGTGCTCTGCACACAGTAAGAGCTTAATAAATACGATTGATGATGATGATCTACACCCAAGGTTTTCTCCTCCACATCCCTATCTTTCATCTTGTGACCCTTAAGGACTTTTCATTCACTAATTTAACCAAACCCCTCTTGAACTCATGGTTATTTTCATCCGGTATAGCTTACGATCATCCTGAAAGTAAGAAATATGCTGCTTCATACAAGAATAGGGTATATGTTCTTTCTTATTAGAACTTAAGAAACTAGGTTCTGATTCTATAACACAATGATTTTATCAGAGTATCCCCTCAGCTCTGCTTCACTCAATCATCAGTCGCATTTATTGAGTATGGGCTGTGGGCAGAACAGTGAACTATGCACTTGGGCGAGTAAAATACAGTAGGTGGGCATGATCTCTGCCCTCAAGGAGTTTACAGCCTAGCACAAGAGATAGACCTTAAAATAAATTAAGGAAAGGGAAAGCAATAGAGAAGAAGGTTGTGTATAAAATTGCTGGGGAGTTGGGTTGAGTGAGTACCTAAGTGCTTATGTGGTACAGATTCAAGTGCATAGGTGAGGCAGAAGGGAGGGAAAATAGATTGGGGAGATGGCATGTTAATCAGGGAAGGCTTCCTGGAGGAGATCAATCAATCAATGGTATTTATGGACTGATTACTGTGCATAGAGGACTAGGCTTTGAAGTTGGAGAGAGTGGCATTCTTTCAGACATGAAGTTGAAGAGAGCTCTAGGCAGGAGGGAGGGTATAGCAAGGAGTGGATGGGGAGAGAGATGAGAGTAAGGCACACTTTGTAGGTTAGTGCAAGAGAAATGAAATGTGTAAGCTAGGTTGTAGTGGGAAAGGAGCTCGTTTGGGGTACACAGATAAAATATATCCCAATAACTGATCTCTGGGAAATATTCACCAGTTTCTAAAGCAGGTGATCTTTCAGTTTCTCTTCATTTTTTTTTTGTCTTTCCCTCCCTTTAGGCATCTTTATCTCTCCTTTCCCTTATCATTCTTTCTTGCCTCCACCTTTCCTACTTCTCTGTTCCATCTGAATCTTCCTTTTGGATATCTGCTCACCCTATTTTTATTTTACTTATTATGGTATCAGGTGAGCATTTAGTATCCATCAAGCACAGTTCTAAGTGCTGGGTTAGATACAGGTTAATCAGGTTGGACATAGTCCCTGACCCACATGGGATTCATGGTCACCTGAGAAAAGACTTACACAAGCATTTACAGTAAGCACACACTTAGGAAAGTTTTCACATGCACAAATAAACTGGGTCCACATATTCACACCCTTCCCCGCCTCACTGTTCTCTTGTCACAATGGAAGAGGTCCTTTCATTATTATTATTATTATTATTATATTTATTCTTCTTGTACTTATTAAGCATTTATTATGTTAAATGCTGGGATAGATACAAGATAAGCATTACATTTCCTTCGCTTCTTGGACCAGAAATTAAAATTTAATTGATATCTAGGACATGACTGGTTACAGTCACATTGAGGAGAACAGAAAAAAGGCAATGTGTTATTTGTGTACACAAATACACACACACACACACATACTCTGCATATATGTAGAGAGAGAAGCAGCACTGATGTAGTGGAAAGAGAATGGGCATGCAGTCCCGAACACAGTGCTTGATACACAGTGAGTGCTTTATAGACACTACATTTACTACGTAATTATTATTAGGCAGATACAAGAACACAGGGAGAGACAAGGTGGAAATGGAGTCAGGAACAAGATAGAAAATGTTATAACTCAGCCTATCTGACCTCTTCTCACTGTCACCTGTGAAAAGATTCAGTCCCACAGGCATCTCTCTCTCTCTCTCTCCCTCATTATTTATGAGATGTGATTGCTTTCTCCTCCCGTGCCTGGAATGCAGCGGCCATGCCATGTAGTTTAATCTAACCTGCAGCAATTAATGCCCTTGCCTGCCAGTGTTTAAACAGCAAAAGCTTGTGTCCTTTAAGGACATCCGTCTGGAATATGAAAGAGTCTGGGGGATGACATCAGATTCTATTTCCCAGGGATTTTGGAGGGAAAGAGGAAGATGTCTGTTAAGAGTGGGCATGGGAAGGCTTAGGATCGGTGAGGTGGAGCCTTTTGCTGGCCGATGTCGGGAAGCCTCCCCGGCCTCACTAAAGGCATTGATTCACAATCTGCATTTCATGCTCCGGCTGATCTCCTCCAGAGAATGCTGTTGTAGTGACCCCAGCCCCATTCACAACCTGCCAGAAGACTTGTCTCCTCCCTCCTGCTAAGGATCAGCAGCCTTGGCTGGTCGTTGGCCCCTTCAGCCATGAGAAGTTAATTAATTCATTAACTAATAATTGTGGTATTTGTCAAGCACTCTACTAAGTACTCCAATAAATACAAGGTGATCGAGTTATACATGATTCCTGTCACAAATGGAGCTCTTAGTTTGGGTTGGGGGGAGAACAGGAATTTGATCCCCATTTTCCAGCTGAGGAAACAGTGATCAAGTTAAATGATTTGCCTAAGGTGGCATGGCAAACAAGGGGCAGAGCTGGGATTAGTCGCCCATCCTCTGACACTTGGGTTCATGCTCTTTCCACTAGGATATGCTGAGACCAAGAGCTGGTGCCAATTACCAGGGAATCTTTGGACTGGGGAGTCTACTTAAGGGGTGCAGGAGACCTGCCTCCAGCTCCCTGTACGTGGAGCATGGGATTGGCATGAAAATGGCTCATCTGCAATCCCTCTCCGATTCTGTAATCAGTCTTGTCCCCTTCAGCTTCCTGGATTCATTCCTTCAAACGTCCTCAGGATTGCCTCACTCAACTTTGGAGCATTCCAAGATGGCAAAACAAAGCCACAGCCATAGGCAATCCATAAAGGGGCAGGGCATCTATCAGATGCCCAGTCCCCCAGATGCCAGGATGATCACTGCTGGCCCAACAGTCCAGAAGAAACCCTTCGATCATAATAATATTAATAATGGTATTTGGTAGGCTATATGAACCCCCTTCTAAGGCACTGACAGGGAGCTAAGAAGTGCAAAGTCTCTGCTTCAGTAAATCCAGTGTTCAGACCCATTTTGGAGTCAAGAAGTCATATTATTACTTTATTAATAATAATAAAAATGATAGGAGTCAAACGACCACGAGGAGCAACGTGGGCTAGTGAAAAAAGCACGGGACTGGGAGTCAGAGTTCCTGGGTTCAAATCCCACCTCTATCATCTGCCTGCTTTGTGACCTTGGGAAAATCATTTAACTCTTCCCTGTGCCTCAGTTTCATCATCTATAGAATGGAGATTCAACCCCTATCCTCTCTCCTATTAGACAGTGAGCCAACGTGGAAAAGGAACTGTGCCTGACCTGATTATCTTGTAGCTACCCCAGTGCTTAGAACAATGCTTGACACATAGTAAAGGCTAACAAGTAGCCCAAATATTATTATTAAAATCAGGCTGGAAATAACTGAATAGCAGGGGACAGGAAGGTGAAGTCCAGGCTGAAATAATTCTGTTCACATTTTCCCTACATCGGTTTATAAAAAAGTCTCTCATTTATTATTTATTATCTTCTCATCTGATATTTCACCTGCTGCCAAAACGAATAAGTCCAGCACAAGAAATTCCCTAGTGGCTTGCACAGAGGCTGCGGATACAACTATCTCACTGTACCATTTGGGGAAGGCATTTGGGTGACCTTTCTACAGACGGAGAACAGCCAACGGCCAGAGGCTCCGGGTGGCCCTCTCCCCGATCTTCCATAAATTAAGATGTGTATTTATCCCTCTGATAGTCTGCTGTGCACACAAAATCAACTGCACATTTATGAGAAAGCATAATTCATGTTGCATCCCATGTTTCCAGCATGTTTTCCAAACACCCACTTTCCTGTTATCCAAACTCTGTGATTAGGCGTTCGCTTCGTCCCCATGCCCTACAACCTCTCCCCAACAAGTTGAAATACCAAAGAGTGAAATCTCTCTCTTTTCTCATTCTGACCATGTGTCTGAAATATGTGCATAATATGTGGTTGTTTCGCCTGCTCTGTCACATGAGCTGGCCGATTCAATAATACTTTCAGATAACGTGGTGGACCATCATTGTGAAACATATGGGCAAAGGAGAAAATCACCACAAGTGTTCTATGTTTCTCAGTGGGGGCAACATGACTGGGAAGATGCAAGGACCCGCCTTCACCATTCTTAAATACCATCTGTTTCCATTCAAATTACATCTTGAAATTATAACATACTTCATCTGCTTTAATCCACAAGGTGCAGGAACCAAAACCCATCCCCGGGCCTCCAACTGCCTGATCCTGGTCAGGTTCAGCTGCATTGTTTTCTGAAAAAAATGTGTATATTTTTATGTGGTTTTCAGGAAGGCTGAACTTATCCTGCCCTAACACTTCAGGGGAAAACTACATCCTGAAAATAGTAAGAAAGGTTTGAAGTCCAGAGGCTTCCTGTGGCTGCCATCATTCAATCATTCATTTGTACTTATTAAGCGCTTACTGTGGGCAGGACACTGTACTAAGCACTTGGGAAAGTACAATACTACTATACTGTTTGTCTACTTGTTTTGATGTCTGTCTCCCCCCTTCTAGGCTCTAAGCTCAATGTGGGCAGGGATTGTCTCTCTTTATTGCCAAATTGTACTTTTCAAGCACCTAGTACAGTGCTCTGCACTAAGCACTCAATAAATACAATTGAATAAATGAATGAATTATAAACAGACAATCCCTGGCCACAACGAGCTCCAGGCTTGCCCTCTTCATCCCCACTCACACCTTCAGTTAAGTTCACCTGGCCAGAGGGCAAGGAGTGGGTGCAGACAAAAGGCAGGTAAACAATGAAATGATCAATTGATCCTATCTACTGAGTGCTTACTGTGGGCAAAGCACTGTACTAAGCACTTGGGAGAGTAATAATAATAATGTTGGTATTTGTTAAGTGCTTACTACGTGCCAAGCACTGTTCTAAGCGCTGGGGTAGATACAAGGTAATCCAGTTGCCCCACATAGGGTTCACAGTCTTCATCCCCATTTTACAGATGAGGTAACTGAGGCACAGAGAAGTTAAGTGACTTGCCAAGATTACACAGCTGACAAGTGGCAGAACCGGCATTAGAATCCATGACCTCTGACTCCCAAGCCCGGGCTCTTTCCTCTGAGCCACGCTGCTCCTCAACCATATAAGAGAGTTGTAGACACTTTCCCGGCCCACAAGGAGCATACAATCAAAAGGGGGAGGCAGACATTAAAAAAATCATGAACGTATACACTACACCTCAGGTGTCTCTAAATAGGGGTAGGAAGCACTGCCCCTTTAAGGCCCCAGAGGCTGCTAGGACCCTCCCTCTCCTATATAAGGCTCCTGACTAGGCCTGCCCCAGTTTTCAAGTGAAAAGGAGACAGAGTGTGGCCTGCCCAGGGCTTGGGTGAGTAGGGGGCTTGGGCTACTTCAGCTAACACCCCCCCCCCCTTGCTTTTTCAGTGGGGGTCTGGGACTGGAGTCCCTGGGATTGTGGATTCCTATTGTATTAGTGATGCCAAAAATAATATGATACTGATGATGGGGGAATCAGGGTTATCAGTGTTGGGCTGACTGGGTGGAGAGAGGGTAGTGGGAGATGTTGCTTCCAGGGTTTCAAAAATGACTTAGATGTGTTTGTTGAACTGTGCATACTGGGGCAAGGGGGAGGTATTGATGGGCAGGATGCTGACAATGATGTGTGCATACTGTGCACTGGGGGACACTAGGGAAAGTGGGGAGGGGTTGGGGCAGTGATGATTGTGTTGGGTGTTCTGAATGTGTTTCCAATATGGCTGTTCGGCTGGGGGGTGCTTCTGAGGGAGAAGTGGGTGGAGGCTAAGAGCTCCCCTTGCTTGTTCAGGCTTGAGGTGGAAGAGTCAGTTGACTTCTAATCACAACTGGACAGTCCCCTTCTTTTGTGACCCTGGAGAAACCCCTTGGAGACCCCTGGTCTCTAATTGTGTTTTTCCTTGTAGAAGAAAAGGAAAAAGGATCCAGATACCTCCACCATAAAGGTGTAAATCTGGAAAGGGGTTTGCAAAGCATTTTGAGGAGCCCCTGAAGATGACATTTCAACAAACTGCTGTTATGTTTATTTTCTTCAGCATAGGCTGTGTGTGTCTTAGAAATTCTAAAACCAGATTACCTCTGGGCAGGTGTATTATTAACCTACTTAAGAAGGTGGGAGTCTATCTTTGCTAATTGTGGTATTTGTTAAACGCTCACTATGTACCTGGCACTGTGCTAAGCCCTGGGGTTTATACAAGCTAATTGGGTTGGACACAGTCCGTGTCCCATGTGGGGCTCACAGTCTCAATCCTCACTTTACAGATGAGGGAACTGAGGCACCGAGAAATGAAACGATTTGCCCAAGATCACATAGCAGCCAAGTGGTGGAGCCAGGATTAGAACCCATAACCTTCTGACTTACAGGTCCGTGCTCTATCCATTAGGCTATGCTATCTTTATTTAGAGATAATTATTATAATCATCAAAAATGCTATTGTCATCATTAGGGTGGTATTTGTTAAGTATTTAGTCTTTGCCAAACACTGTACCAAGTGCTGGGGTAGGTACAAGATAATTAGGTCAGACACAGTACCTATCCCAAATTGAGCTCCCAGTCTAAGGGGGAAGGAGAACAGTATTGAGTCTCTCCATTTTTCAAATGAGGAAATTGAGGCACGTAGAAGTAAGTGACTCCCCCAAGGTCACAGGACAGGCAAGTGAGAGAACCAGGATATGAATCCAGGTCCTCCAAATCCAATGCCTGAACTCTTTCAACTAGGCCACACTGTTTCTCCAGGGTCACACTACTTCTCCAGGGCTGGACACTTATGGTCTCTTCCATGGTTTGATCACCCCTACAGTCAACAAGTTCTTTGTGTCCATTCAAAATCTCTCTTCTCATTTAAACCCTTTCACCTTAGTCATTGGTGAATATGGACAACAGCTGGCCAATCTCATGCCCACAAAACCCTCCATAGACATGACAGAGAGTCGCTCACTCTCTAGTCCCAATTTTCCTTAAAACCTTCCCACGTAGAACTTTTTAAAATGGATTCAAGTGCTTACTATGTGCCATGCACTGTACTAAGTGCTGGGGTAGGTACATGATAATCAGGTTGGACATTATCTATGTCCTGCATGGGCATCACAGTCTTTATCCCCCATTTTATAGATGAGGTAATTTAGGTACATAGAAGTTAAGTGACTTGCCCAAAATTATAGTGCAGTCACGTCATAATATTTATGGTACTTTTTTGCACTTACTGTGTCAGGCACTGTTCTTATTGCTGGGGTAGATACAAGTTAATTAGGCTGGACATGATCCCACATGGGATCCATACTCTTAATCCCTATTCTGTAGATGAGATAACTGAGGCACAGAGAAGTTAAGTGACTTACCCAAAATTACTCAGCAGACAAGTGGCAGAGCTGGGATTAGAACCCAGGTCCTCTGACTCCCAGGCCCGTGCTTTTTCCACGGGGCCACACTGCTTTTCATGTCCCATTCCTTTACTCCTTTATGTATCATGCTTCTCTAAACCTGCTCAAGTTTCCCCTCATCCTCTCTAAAATACAGCGACTGAAAATGGACACACGATCCTTGTAAGATCCGCCCAATTCCTGTTATCATTTCTTCCTGGATGGAAATGGAGGGGGTCGGGAGGACTGGGGAAACTCTCTTTGGCTTGTGCCGGTATGCACTTTCTCCCTTTCCCAGCTGCTGAGCCCGGTCAGGGACAGGATGTTCCAGGATCGGGGAGGCCATCTTGCCAAGCCGAAAGCCATGTGAATTGAACAGGTTTAGCATTTCCAAATGAAATGAGGCCTTTGAGAGTTCAGGGTCATTGCTATTTGGCAAAAGAAGCATTTGCATTTCAGAAAATCCAAAGAAAAGCCTTGAAAAAATTGAATAAACCAAGGTGCAAAAGGCCCTTTGACACTAGAAAGCTTCTGCAAAGCAACACGCTGATGAGTTCAGTGTAAAGGAATCAGAAACATACGGAGTGAATTTCCCATTTAAGTGCACACGGGATTATACATTAAAGGCACAAGAGCTCAGGATCAGACGGACTTGAAGTGTGGGAACATGTCCGTCATTTGAGACCTCAATTCTCAATCTTCACCACGTCCCATGGATCTGTTTCTTGAGGTTTCTCTTGTCATCAGCACTTCAGAGAAAAGGTGCCGAGTCTATTCTCCTCTCAACCCCTGATAGTTCTTTCAGATCAGATCTCTTGTCATCTCATTCCGCCCACATAAGTACCTGAAGCGAGTTGCTTTGAGATCCCAGTGCACAGCCCAGAGTCTGACTATTTTCCTGGTGCCGAGTCTGGACCCAAAGATGACTCAATAACCTGAGACTTTTGGGGGTGGAGTTGGGAGTGAATTATGCCTATCCCATCTATAGAGACTGCAAATTTTCCTTGGTGTCTACCTCTTCTCCCTGCTCCTCATTGTCCTGTGCAATTACTGGCTGACAAAACTCAATGGTTCCTTTATGTGTGTTTGCCTCTAAGGAAGTTGCTCTTAACCAGTGCTTGCTGATATGTGTCATCACACTCAGAGCTGAGGGATACTTCCGGTTTTTGTTTCAGGGTAGAAGCTTCTTTCCAAATTGGTGTCTGATATCACTTTTGGGAAAGGAAATGGCAGCCCTCACTTCCTACCTCTCTTCTCTCCCTCTCTGCCTTCCAGCACCTCTGGATATAATCGCCACCCTGCTAATGAACTGAATGAATGAGGAAGGCAAGGAGGGCAGCTTTGTTTGGCTCCTTCGTTGGTTGCTGGCAGGCAGTGAATGAGAAATGTGGATAATAGCAGCCGCCAGGCCTTCGAGGGAAGCCTGCTAATGGGCTGTCTCTTCAGTAATTGTCGCTCACTGGGACGGAGTCGGGAGATCAGTCCTAGCTAGACCACCGTCCTGTAGGCGGTGAGATAAACTCCTTACCAGAGTGAGGAATGAGAAACTCCTTCTTCAGATCTCAACTCTCCCACCTCCAGTATTCCCCTTTTCCTGATTCCAAACCCAGTTTTATCTCCCTGTGATGGCCAGGTCCACTAGCCCCCCACGCTTGGGAGAGGGAGGAGGAAGCCAGGTCAGTCATTCTTGTTGTGGCCTTCCCTGAAGGAAATGGAACACTTAGCCAAGCTAATCAGTTGGAAAGATTGGAGAGGAATTAGCGGGGTTGGGTAGTTGAAGAAGAAGAAGACCCTATGCCTTCCTGTAGGCTCGAGGTTGTGAGCCCTGTAATTGGGAGAGCAGAACACAAGAAGATGGGCCCAGGAGGGGATCAGAGAGGATCCCAGGTGAGGACTGGGATAACTTGGACGTTTGGGACCCAATAGCTGGGCTCCAGTTCTTGACTGGGAGAAAGGAGGCTAAGAGACTCTGCTCCCAAAGTATTCAGAGAGGATGAGAAAGGAATATAGGAAACTCCACGAGATGAGGAGAAAGGGCCAGAGGAGCATGAGTACCTGGACACATACAGAGAACAGGGATGTACAGAGGGTCGTGGGGGAGGCAAGAGTAGCATCAGCTCTAGCAAAAGTAATTTTGCAACAGAATTATTTTCATTGTTACCCAAATTAGAGAAGCAGTGTGGGCTAGTGGATAGAGCTTGGGTCTGGGAGTCAGAAGGACCTGAGTTCTAATCTCAGCTCCACCACTTATCTGCTGCTATGCTTCCTTGTTACTTCACTTTTCTGGGCCTCATTCACCTCATCTGCAATATGGAGATTAAGGCTGTGAGCCCCATGTGGGCTGGGGACTGTGTCCAACCCGACTAGCTTGTATCTACCACAGTGCTTAGAACAGTGCCTGGCATAGAGTAAATGCTTAACAAATGTTATAAAAAAAAATTAAGGAAGTATTAAACATTACTGAGATCTCAAATCACGGTGCCTGCCCGTGGCTGAAGAAGTTCCAGGAGCCATGGGGTAACGTGTAGTCAAGCCTTTAACCCTGATCATGTGCATAGGTGCTTAGCAAATATCATTATTAGTAGTAGTAGTAGAATTACTATCACCGACTATGTATAGTGATTAGCTCATGTATATGCATAACTGTCACTGAATATATATACTTATTCATTGTGTTGAGTACCATCCAGGAAAACAGTGACTGATAAGGCCAGGATCCACCTTATCAGCACCCTTAACAACAACCAATCACTGACTGCCAGGGTAATCCTGAGACCCCAAATTATCGGCAACCCTGTCAACAGTGAATTCCTGGCCATAAACCCATAGCCTTGAAACCCAACACCTGTGTTTGCTGGAGACTTCTTGCTGAAGACTTCTCCAGCCACAGAGTGTCCGCTGCATGACCTGAAGCCGATAATGAAGGAGCTTGGTGTATAATGAGACGCTAATGAAGACAACAAACGGAAAGAGCAGTACATGATATGCCAATCCAACACACGAACAAATGGGACTTGAGGGGAGGGGTCGGACTAGAGGGAGGGACTTGGTGCTGCATCACCCAGGGAAGGGGGACCAGCGGGAAATATAAGGATGAACTCTTCCTCAGGTCTTTGGCTACCAAACAGCCACTGACCTTTTGTTGCAACAAAATAAATAAAAGGCTCACCAACCTGACCGGTTATTTGGGATATTTTCTAACACATGAACCTGAGGAGATTTGGGAAAAGGAGAAGCAGTATTGCCTAGTGGATAGAGCACGGGCTTGGGAGTCGGGAGGACCTGGGTTCTAATTCTGGCTCCACCACTTATCTACCGTGTGACCTTGGGCAAAGCATTTAACTTCTCTTTGCCTCAGTTTCCTCATCTGTAAAATGGGGATTAAGACTGTGAGCCCCACATGGGACAGGGACTGTATCCAGCCTGATGAGCTTGTATCTACTCGAGTGCTTAGTACAGTAACTGGCACATAGTTAATTCTTAACAAATACCATAAAAAGGGTTTTTTTCTCCAGAGGCTTAGTATTAATAATAATTCTCTCTTTCCACTGCCCACCCCGCAAACTCTGCTCCTCTGCTGCCCATCTCCTCACCGTTCCCCGTTCTCGCCTATCCCGCTGTTGACCCTTGGGCCACGCCCTCCCACGGTCCTGGAATGCCCTCCCTCCTCACCTCCGCCAAACTAATTCTCATCCCGTCTTCAAAACCCTACTTAGAGCTCACCTCTTCCAAGAGACCTTCCCAGATTGAGCTCCCCTTCTCCCTCTACTCCCTCTACCACCCCCCTTCACCTCTCCGCAGCCAAACCCTCTTTTCCCCCCATTTCCCTCTGCTCCTCCCCCTCTCCATTCCCATCCCCTCAGCACTGTACTCGTCTGCTCAACTGTATGTTTTCATTACCCTATTTATTTTGTTAATGAGATGTACATCACCTTGATTCTATTTATTTGCTATTGTTTTAATGAGATGTTCATCCCCTTGATTCTATTTATTGCTATTGTTCTTGTCTGTCCGTCTCCCCTGATTAGACTGTAAGCCCGTCAAAGGGCAGGGACTGTCTGTTACCGATTTGTATATTCCAAGTGCTTAGTACAGTGCTCTGCACATAGTAAGCCCTCAATAAATGCTATTGAATGAATGAATAATAATAATAATTTTTTTTGTAGCCAGCCCCAGGGCAGGGATGTTAGACTGGTAGGCCAATCCCAGATGACCCCTTCACTTTTAGGAAGCTGCCTGGGTTTCAGTTTGAGGGATATGGCAGTAATAGAGATTTGGGGACTTGGGGTGCACTGAGCAGAACACCCCCAAATCTGAATTAGAAGGACAGGAGAACAGAAATGTTTTAGGACCCGGTAGAGGCTAACGTAAAGTGACTCTGGGGGCTACTTTAGCATGGATTTAGTGCCAAGAACCTCCTGTAATAATTACAGTCTTTGTTGATAACTTATTTTGTGTCAAGCACTCCTCTAAAAGCTGGAGTAGATACAAGTTAAGCAGGTTGGACACAGTCCCTGTCCACAGGGGCTCACAGTCTAAGTAGGAGAGAGAACAGGCATTAAATTTCCATTTAACATCACAGTCCCACCTGCTTGCTCTCAAAACCTTCTGTCTTCCTCCCTCTACCCCCAAACTAGCCCCATTAGACTCCACCTTCAGGAAAAACCATAGATTACCGAATTCAAATCTCAGATTGTGAATCTTGAAGCTCTAGGAGCCGGGATCTGCCATAAAGTGGGAGACAGGATTCCCTCAATCTGTAAGGGACCAGAGGAATAACAGTAGTAATAATCACTATAGTATGTATTAAGTGCTTAGTAAGTGTCTGGCTCTCTACTAGGTACTGGAGTAGAAACAAGATAAACAGGTTGGACACAGCCCCTATTGCACATGGGGCTAAATCTAAACAGGAGGGAGGACAGGTATTTAATCCCCATTTTGCAGTTGAGGAAAATGAAGCACAGAGAAGTGAAGGGAATTACCCAAGGTCACCTACCTGACAAGCAAAGGAGCTGGGATTAGAACCCAGGACCTCTAATTCCTAGACCCATGCTCCCTACTCCAGGCCACACTGTTTCTCAATTCTCAGAGATGCTCTGAGGCCTGGATTTACAGACACACTGCCCCAGCTTGGCCCAACCCCCCTCCCAACTCCTCCTACCTCATCCTAAGCTTGTCTATCCAATAGATCTTCCTCTCAAAGAAATAGGAAGTCTTGACCCATTTATGCAACTGTTCACCTCATTAGCAGGTATATTTCAGCTACTGTCCTAAAGGAGCCAAGTTCTTAAAATGAAATACCAAGACTTTGGAAGCAACAGTTATTTGAAGTCCTGGTAAAGTGTGGGAGCCTATATCCTTTCCTAATGCTGAAAGACAAAAAATGAAATAATCATGACTGGAAGAACCAACCCCACATGCATTGAGCCCATTTCATTAGACTGGGATGGGTTTTCCTATCTTTTTTCGTTTACATTCTTCTACTCTCTGGGAGCCAAAGCAAGGCACTTCTGAAAGAAGATGGTGCGGCTGAAATCAGCACTCCATGAATGACTCCCCAGTGTTATTTTAAATACTAATCTTCTCCGAGTTATTAATCATCAGGAAGGCAGCAGCAGGTATGGACAGCTCCACACAGTTACACTCACTCTGTCTTTTAACCCCAAGCAGCTAGGGTCCCATCATGAAAAGAATCAAAATGATTGAAGACCTCCCTCTCACCAATCACCTTGACACCTCCTCACCTTCACGGAGACCAGTGAGGGCTGTCTCCCTGCCTACAGAGAAAACCAATAGGTGAAGGCTGGGGTCTATGCAAACACAATGAATGCCAGTCCATTCACCATCCCACAGAACCAATATAGCTATGCAGAGAGGCTGAGGTCCCTGGCTACATCAACTGCATTCTCTCTCTGTGTACTCTGCATCTTTTAGACATGTCAAGAATTGGGATGGACATGTTAACACCAGATTCTGCACAAGTATCTCCGGAACTCTTAAAGATTAAATATGTAGAGAACCATAAATATTTGAAATACCCTGAGGCTGGCATATGTACTGTCTTTACACAGATCCTTTTGATCTGGCATATTTTTCTTTCTTTCTCTCTCTCTTGTAATAGCACCAGATCCGATGCATGCATTTTGGGAAAGGTAATGGACTCCAGAGACAGTTATGTCATAACTCTCTGGTCTCCAGTTGATATATTTTTGATATTTGCTAGGATGAGGGGAAGTTCTCAGAAGCCCTCTGCTTTCATTCTGCTGGTCACGTATCTAGCTGAGTAACAGTGAGGCACATGTTTGGATGTGAGTTGGCATTAATTTTAGATATGTCAAAACTAGTTTCCAATGGAAGAAAACTTGCAAAATCTCAATTCGGTGTTTGAGTGTTGAAGCGTATCTTCTTCCTCACCCCATGTATAAATAGTTGTCAATCATCAGTGGTATTTATTGAGCACTTTTTGTCTGCAGAGCACTAATAACTCTGTTACGTTGTACTCTCTACACACAGTAAGTGCTCAGTATGTACATACTAAGCATTCGGGAGAGTACACTATAACAGAGTTGGTAGGCATGTCTACTGCCCACAAGGAGCTTAACCTTCACAGTAGAAGATGGTGAGCCACTGATGGTGAGGTTCCTCTGAGAATACCTATGCATGCATAAAGTTTGTCCATTATTTTGTTGTACTTTGGCAGTTTCCTCTTTTGCCTTCTTGTATCCCTTTTTTTACTCAAATTTTGTCAGAAAAGACATGGTCCCTTCTGGGTGGCAGTGTGCCGTGTAAGTCTGTCCTCAGTTTTCAGCTGGGGTGCAGCATTTTGTCTGAGGCTTTGTTTTACCAGGTCCTTAAAATGTTTCCTCAGCCATCCTTGCATTCAGCATCCCAGTTCCACGTCTCCTTACGGTAACTGTTTGGAAATCCTGCTTTGACTCTGTCTCCTATTTTCAATGACTATAATCCAGACTTTATTGTTTGTGGCTTTTTCTTGCCATTTGATATTGAATCTGGCCCATAAACGATGCTGCTGGAACCACTCAATGAACTATGATTTGGTCAGTTGAAAACAAACCAGGGGCCCTTGGGGATCTCGTCAAAGTTAAGAATAGCATTTAGGTGGTGGTGAAGGAATTGGTCTAGAATTCTCCCAAATGATGTATTATCTTCCTTGATTTAGCTTCCGATATCTTTTTCTCTCTTTGCATCATCGCATGGTGTGCTGCCTAAGTAGCAGACTGCAATGAGACCATTTAGCTTGAGTGTAAGAGTTCAGCAGTGCAGGCTGGTACTTTACTTATGCAAAGCATTCAAAACTGATAGCTTGGAGAAGACAGATTCAGGAATATTGTTTCATTATCACCTGCATGAGATGCTAGAGTGCAGTCAATCCGTCAAAGCACCCCATCAGAACTGTGCTGAGGTTAGGAGAGGACAGTGGAGAACAAAAAGATACCCAGACAGCTGCTGAAAGGGAAAAATCATAAACAAGGATGAAGAGATGAGCACTTACAGACACAGAGAAACACAGCTGTGGGCAGCTGGGAGGCAGGAGCAAAATTAGAGCAATTTGAAAAAGGTGCTTCAGAACTGTGAACTGGTGAAAAATCACATCCAAAGAGGGAAAAATGTAAATTCAATAGTATTTATTGAGCGCTTACTATGTGCAGAGCACTGTACTAAGCGCTTGGGATGAACAAGTCGGCAACAGATAGAGACAGTCCCTGCCGTTTGACGGGCTTACAGTCTAATCGGGGCTTACAGTCTAATCGGATAATGGCAGAGAAACAGTGGGTGGTAAAATACAACTAGTGGCACCAGGGGACAATTTTGTGGAAGGGATTATCAGTCACATATTGGTCTAAGCAGACTTCCTAGCACTCGCTTATCTCCCAGCGGGGAGAACAACATATGAATATTTATATAGAATAGGCTTTCAGACAATCCCAAACTATGGACACCCAAGTCTTAACAAATTGCATAATGGAAACCATGGGAACAGGAGATCTCTTTTTTGTAAGTCACCAATATCTCCCTCTCCCTATCCCAACACACACACCCCTCTTCCCAAAATTATCTTGAATGATTTAACATTAGACACCATTCTCAGGATCTAAATCAGAGTACTGTCAAGAGTGTTGGCCATTAATTTGGTTGTTGAAACGAAGCAGTTGAGGCCTATGTAAATCAGTTAGGATATCACCAATAGTACCCCATCAACTCTCCAATATCCTGTCCATATGCAGAATACTACTACTCTTCCCACTTCCCAAGCTTTCAAGAGGGCTTTCCCGATTAAGAACTCTGTCCCTCTACTCCCTCATTTCTTCTGAATCATCTATGCCATTAATCAACCAGTGGTATTGATTGAATGCTAATTGTTTGCAGAGAATTGCCTGGAAGAGTACAAGTGTAACAGAGTTCTTTCATATATTCATTTGTATTTATTGAGTGCTTACTGCATGTAGAGCACTGTAATAAGAGCTTGGGAAAGTATGCTACAACAATAAACAATGAAATTCCCCACCCGCAAGGAGCTTACAGTCTGAGGGGGGCGGGGAGACACATCAGTACAAATAAAATTTTAGATATGTACGTAAGTGGTGGGGTGCTGGTGTGGAGCAAAGGGAGCAAGGCAGGGTGATGGAGAAAGAAGTTGGTAGACATGTTTCCTGCCTGCAGCAAGCTTACACTCTAGAGAGGATCCACACATAAATATAAACAAATCAGTAAATTACAGGTTTGTACATAACTACTGTGGAACTAAAAGAGGGGTGAATAAGGATGCAAATCCAAGGGCAAGGGTTACTCAGAAGTGATGAGAGAAGAGACTGAGGGCTTAGAGGAGACTTTGAATACACTTGGCTTTCCACCCTTAGGGTATTTGGTATTCACCCCACCCTCAACTCCACAGCCCTTATGTAGATATCTGTAAATTACATATTTATATTAATGTCTGTCTTCCCTTCTGGACTATAAGCTTGTTGAGGGCAGGGAATGAATCTACCAACTCTACTGCAGTCTACCAAGCATGTAGGTGCCCAATTAATACCACTGACTGCTCTGTGTGTATAAAGAATGGCTTATGGATGCTTTTCCTAGGTGTTTTCAAATGCCATGGACTTCCCAAATTATCATCTTCAACCTGGAACCAATTTTCCCGATTGCACAACTTGATCTTCTCACTCTTTCAAATCCCTCTCTTAGACATGCTTACTTGAGAACCCATTCAAGAAAAATGTTTTTCACTGACTCCTTCTTTGCTTTCTAGTTACAGAGCCCTCAGTGTTTGATGATGAAGATGATGATGGTGTGGCAAACCATTCTAAGCACTGGGGTAGATCCAAGTTAATGATGAGCACAGTATCTATCCCACACAGCGCTCATGGTCAAAGTAGAAGGGAGAACAGGTATTTAATCCTCATTTTACTGATGAGGTAACTGAGGCACAGAGAATTTAAGTCACTTGCTCAAGAACACAAAGCATGCAAGTGGCAGAGCCAAGATTAGAACCCAGGTTCTCTGGCTCCCAGGCTTGTGGTTCTCCCACTAGGCCAAGCTGCTCCTCATGGATAGTTTGTTTAGTCCTTCCTAGGTCACACCTGATATGTTGGGCCAAAAGTAACTTGTTGGTTATCTCCCTCCTTCCTTCCCTGTGGTGACTATGGAGATTGATCAGAAATAGGAGAGTACACACAAACCCTCTTGCCTCTCAGGTTTCTAATTTCCATTTGATTTAGCCACGTGCCCTGGCCCAGAATGAAGCAAGGGTGAGGAACAATCTGACAATCATCCACAGTCAGGAAAAAAAGAATGCCCAGTGAAAATTTTGAATCTCCCCTTCTCTGTTCCTGAGCTTCTTTTGAGCCCTAGTAGACAAAAAATCCCCCTCTTAGAGTCGCGCCTGGAGAGTTTCCAGTAGTATACCAGTCTCAACTATGGGAAGGAGAGTCAAGCAGAGGCATATCCATTCCATTCCTAGCTTGCTCAGTGTCTAGTGAGTGGAAGACAATCACCTGTGCAGGGCTGCAGTGGCATAGGAGAGAGTTGAGTGTGGCGACAATTTTACTGCGAGGAGGGCGGCAATGGTAAACCGCTTCTGTATTTTTACCAAGAAAACTCTATGAATCCACTACAAGAACAATTGTAGATGGAGGAGGGGCCTTCGGGGAGAGACGTGTCCATGACGTTGCTATGTGCGGGAGAAGACTTGACAGAATATGACAAGATGAAAATCAAGCCACCATCCCACGAAGGATCAAGACCCACTTACAAGACAGTGATATCCTCTCTAAGAAACCAGTTTCTTCCTTCTTAAAACCTTCAATCCATTCTTTCTCCATGGGCTATTTTCAACCACTTGAATAAAGCAGACATTGACAGAATCCAGGATGTATGGCAATCAGTTTCCAGCAGAAACTTTCAGGAAGCATGGAAACAAATTAACCCACTTGAAAAGACCATCAAGTTTTCCAAGAACTACTTTTCACTGCAAAGGATATCTCTCCATGTGGAATGGATCTTGTAGTCATGCCTCAACATAAATTAAGTTCACCATCCATTGTGTCCTCTTTGTCCTCTTGATTGTAAGGTCATTAAGGGCAGGGAACATGTGTATGCAGGGGACATGGCTACCAACTCTGTTAAATTGTACTCTTCCAAGCACTTAGTACAGTGCTCTGTACTTAGTACAGTGCTCTGCATGCAGTAAGTGCTCAATCAATTCCACTGATTGATAGGAGGGCCAGCTGGCCCAAATGATAATGAGCTTCTGGAATACAGCTGCAAATAATTTGATCTCCACCTCCCATTTAATGTGTGTTCTGCACAGCCATTGTTGTGTTTTAAGTGCTTGCATTTCACTGGAACTTCAGAGACAGGGCCACCAAAAAACCCCAAACCTTTTCCCTTAGGATGGGTTTGCTGGTGGCTATTAGTTGAGAGGTAAACGAGAAACTCTTACCATTAGGGGAGGAGGCATGACATTCTCTTTCCTTTGTAGAAAAACTGCTCATCAAGAATTGTTTAGGAAAGGGGTTTATGTTATTCATCATCCATGACTGATGTTATGAAATGGTCAAATGGAATTTTGAACATTCCAATGGCCTATTGAAGTGCCCAACAGTAAATTAGTAGTAATCAAGGAATAGTGATATTTATCTTAAACACTTACTACTATGTTTAAAGCAGGGTGGCCTAGTGGAAAAACCATGGACCTGGGAGTCAGAGGACTGGGTTTTAATCTGGCTCTGCCATTTGCCTGTTGTGTGACTTTGGGCAGCTCCCTTCACTTCTCTGGACCTTGGTTTCCTCAGCTACAAAACAGAGATTCAATACCTGTCTATCCCTCCTACTTAGACTGTGTGCCCTGTTTTGGACAGGAACTGTGTCCAACCTGATTAACTTGTATCTTCCCAGCACCTAAAGCAGAGTTTGCCACATAGTAAAAGCTTAAATACTATAATTGCTATTACAGTGAGTGACTCACTATCGTAAGCACTGGAGAAATGGACGAATATTGTTTCAGACACTATCTCAGACTGGGTGATTGTCTCTTGTTTTCAGTCTGGAGCAGCATCCAAAGAAACTTCTTTCACTGTAAAATCTCACCAACTAATTTCTCAATTCCCCACAATATTTCCCCTTATCCTGTCATTATGTTCTTCTGAATAACCTAAGGGTATTCACAACACCCCAAAGTCTTAGTGTACAAATCTTAAAACTCGGTTACATTGCAGGTGGGGAAGTATTTTCATGTCTGTCTACATGTCTGTATTTCTGTATTTCAAGTCTGTATTTTCTATGTCTGTCTAGGTTGCTAGAGTTCAGGGATAGTGTCTACTCACTCTAATATACTCTCCCCAGGCTTATTTCAGCAAGTAGAGTAAGAATTCAAGTCCATAACGTGTGATTTTTTAAAATGGTGTTTAAGTGCTTACTACAGGCAGGCACTGGGGAAGATACAAGATAATCAGGTTGGGCACAGTCCATGTCCCACAGGGGTCTCACACTATTAATCCTGATTTTACAGATGAGATAACTGAGGCATAGAGAAGTCAAGTGAATTACCCAAGGTCACACAGCAGACAAGCAGGAGAGCAGGGATTAGAAACCAGGTCCTCTGACTCCCTGACCCATGCTCTTGTCATTAGGCAACACTGATTCTCAAGTTCTTTCTCTAGACAGTAAGCTCTTTGTGAACAGATAACATGTCTAACATCTCTACTATAATATATTCTCCTAGGCACTAACTGCAGGGTTCTGCATACAGTAAGCACTCTGTAAAGATGATTGTTTGATAAATGTTATTGACTGATTGATCTCTCCTCCAAATCTCCTGAGCTGAGTTTAATGCGAGTAGCCAGTCTAATGAGTTTTTAGGCTGTACGAGACAGATCCTGGAGAGATCCTCTCCCCAGTTACTGTAAGCTCATTGTGGGGAGGGGAGGTGTCTACTAATTCGGTTGGTCTGTACTCCCCCAAGAGCTTAATACAGACAGTAAGCAGACAATAAATACAATTGACTGATTGATAATGGGTTTTTATGACTTGTGGTTTTTCAGGAACTGTTGCTGGAAAGACATAAGCATCGTAATTCTATTAGTGCCTTAGCTGACTGCTTCGCTTCTTGTCTCACAAGTTCTTGTGGTGGAAAATTGTGGAGAAAAGCCATCAGTTGTATTTATTGAATTCTTACTATGTGCACAGAGCTTACAGTTTAAAGAAAAGCCATATACCAGTGGTCATCAATGGCCTTAATAATAACCATCATCATCATGGTAGGGGATGTCTGTTATATTTTCCAATTTTTCAAATGCTTAGTACAGTAGTCTGCACACAATAAGTGTTAGATAAATATGATTGATATTCATTAAGTGCTTACTATGTGCAACCACTGTACTAAGCACTGGGTATTTTTGGTCAGATGCTCACAAGTTAAGGAGGCAGAAGAACAAGAATTTAATCCCCACTTTACAGATGAGAAAACTAAGGTGTAGTGATGTTAACTGACTTGTCTGAGGTTACACATCAGGCAAATGGTAGAGCCAGATGGTGGTCGGCTCCTCTGACTACTAGCCCGATTCTCTTTCTACAAGGCCACTCTGCTTCTCTTATGGACTATGCAGGGCTGGCTTTTTAAGGCTAAACAAAAGGTTTTCCATCTTCAGATCCACCAATGTTGGCAGGAATGAGCAGCAGAAGGGAAGGGCAAGGCCAGTGGTACAGCTGGGTGTTTGGACAGAGTGCCTTAATACCAAGCTTCTCCAGAACATGACAATCAGCACATAGGTTGGAGTGACTGCTTATTAGAGTTTTCTCACTTTTTGGCCAGATGAGCACTGTCAGAAGCCACTGTCTTTCAGAGAGTCAGGTCTCCATGGCCCTTTCCTTTGCTCTTTGAATTCCTGCCAAATGGCTAGGCTATTCAGTGCCCAGTGCACAGCAAAGGAGGAGCTGATTGAGATCATGCTCTCCTGTTAATGGTCCTCAGGATTTGGCTTAGGCCAGTGTCCTTGACACGATTCTCTTGCCATGGGACCTGGTTGGCTAGCCTCATGAAGGTGGGAGAAAGAGGAGCCAACAGAAGGGAGGAGAGGGCTGGGTGTAAGTAAAGGAGCCATTTTCCACCAGTGGGTTTCATGCCAAGTAGACAGACGTGCCCGGACTGCGCTTGGAATCTGTAATGAGGTTGAGTAGCATAGCCAGATGTATTGGCATGGAACTGCCCACCTGGGACACCAAGGTCTCCACCTAAAGCGTCTGTGCCATGATGCATTGACTGGGCCTTGAATCCACTGGCGCCACCTGGCAACACCATGTTGCCACCTCTGTAGTGCTGGCATGCTCTTTGCCTCTCTAGAGAGTTTCTTCTTCGAGCCTCCAAGCATCAGTTCCTCTTGCTATAATAATAATGTTGGTATTTGTTAAGCACTTACTATGTGCAGAGCACTGTTCTAAGCGCTGGGGTAGATACAGGGTAATCAGGTTGTCCCACATGAGGCTCACAGTTAATCCCCATTTTACAGATGAGGTAACTGAGGCACCGAGAAGTTAAGTGACTTGCCCACAGTCACACAGCTGACAAGTGGCAGAGCCGGGAGTCGAACCCATGACCTCTGACTCCGAAGCCCAGGCTCTTTCCACTGAGCCACGCTACCCTCACGGTGCTCCAGGGAGTCTGACAGCAGACGTTATGGGGCAGAGAGAACAGGAGGGAGAGAGACAGAATGACCTTGCAGAAGATCACAGAGCTGGAGAGGATGCCAACTTTGGCAGGGACCCCAGTTTCTCAGCAGGGTTGGAGTGCCCATTAAGGATACTGGGGTGGCTGCCCCAGGGTCGCAGCCAACAAGTGGCCCCATTAGAGACAGAAGCAACATGGCGTAGTAGATCTTGGCTTCATGGACTCCATCCTCTCCTGATTCTCCTCTTATCTTTCTGGCCGTTCATTCTCAGTCTCCTTTGCGGGCTCATCCTCCCTCTCCCATCTTCTAACTGTAGGGGTTCCTCAACGGTCAGTTCTTGGCCCTCTTCTGTTCCCCATCTACATTCACTCCCTTGGTGAACTCATTCGCTCCCACGGCTTCAACTCTCATCTCTACACTGATGACACCCAAATCTACATCTCCTCCCCTGTTCTCTCCCCCATCCTTCAGGCTCATATCTCCTTCTGCCTCCAGGACGCAATCACCTGGATGTCTGCCCGCCACCTAAAACTCAACATGTCCAAAATTGAGCTCCTTATCTTCCCTCCCAAACCCTGTTCTCTTCCTGACTTCCCTGTCACTGTGGACTGTACGACCATCTTTCCCACTTCTCAAGCCCGCAACCTTGGTGTCATCCTTGACTCTGCTCTCTCATTCACCCCACCCATCCAATCTGTCACCAATGCCTGCCAGTCTCACCTTTACAATATCGCCAAGATCTGCCCTTTCCTCTCCATCCAAAAGGCTATCGTTCTGGTATAAGCTCTCAATATATCCCGGCTGGATTATTGTCAACCTTCTCTCTGACCTCCCTTCCTCCTGTCTCTCCCCATTCCAGTCTATTCTTCATTCCGCTGCCTGGATCATCTTCCTGCAGAAACGCTCTGGGCATGTCACTCCCCTCCTTAAAAACCTCCAGTGATTGAAAAACTTCTCACTCTGGGCTTCAAGGCTCTCCATCACCTTGCCCCCTCCTAGCTCACCTCCCTTCTCTCTTTCTCCTGCCCACTCCTCTGCCGCTCACCTCCTCACCATCTCCCGTTCACCCTATCCCGCCTTTGACCTCTGGCCCACATCCTCCCACTGTCCTGGAATGCCCTCCCTCCTCACCTCCACCAAACTAACTCTCTTCCCCACTTCAAAGCCCTACTGAGAGCTCACCACCTCCAAGAGGCCTTCCCAGACTGAGCTTCCCCTTTTCCCTCTGCTCCCTCTGCTCCCTCTCTGATCCCCCTCTGCCCTCTGCTACCTCCCCTTTTCCCCCTTCACCTCCCCTCAGCTAAGCCCCCTTTCCCTCTGCTTCTCCCCCTCTTCCTTCCCCTTTCCTCAGCACTGTGCTCATTTGTATATATTTTTATGACCCCGGTTATTTTGTTAATGAGGTGTACATCCCCTTGATTCTATTTATCGTGATTATGTTGTCTCGTTTTTGTCCTTCTGTCTCCTCCAATTAGACTGTAAGCCCGTCATTGGGCAGGGATTTTCTCTATCTGTTGCCAAATTGTATATTCTAAGCACTTAGTACAGTGCTCTGCACAGAGTAAGCACTCAATAAATACTATTGAATAGAGCATGGGCCTGGGAGTCAGAAGGTCATGGGCTCTAATCCCAGCTGTGCCACTTGTCTGCTTTCTTACCTTGGGCAAGTCACTTCACTTCTCTGTGACTCAGTTACCTCATCTGTAAAATGGGAATTGAGACTGAGCCTCATGTGGGACAAGGACTATGTCTAACCTGGTTTGCTTGTATCTATCCCAGTGCTTAGTAGAGTGCCTGGAAAATAGGAAGGAATGAATAAATACCATAATAATAATTTGATTATAATAATAATGGAAGTGGTGGATACTGGGATATTTCTTTTATCCACCCTTCAGCAGAATCACTGTGCTTAAGAGGAGCAGTGTCTGTATTTTGGGAGGTAGTTGGAATGAAAAGGTGAGCAGTAATGATACTAATTGTGATATCTGTTAAGTTCTTCCTATGTGTATAGCACTGGGATAGTTACAAGATAATCGGATCAGACACAGTCCCTGTCTCACACAGGGCTCCAATCTCGTAGGAGGCAAAACAAGTATTGAATCCCCATTTTACAGATGAGGCAATGAGGCACAGAGAAGTGAACTGACTTGCCCATGCAAGCACATGGCAGATCCAGGATTAGAAAACCTAAGTCCTCTGATTCCCAGGCCTGCGTTCTTTCCACTAGGTCATGCTGCTTCTCGGTAGGAGCAGAGTGGAGCTGCTTGGAGTAGAATGAGAAAGAAGAGGATACAAGATTTCTCAGGTCAACAAAGTAGGGGCAAGTTCTACACACTCAGGTTATGGAAAGACAGGAGGAAAGTGACATCATCTCTCTTTAGTAACTATTTGACCTCATCCTTGCCGTTAGAAATCACTAGAGGAGAGCAGAAAAATAAAGGTGAAAAAATCATTCCTGCCTCCAATTGTGTTTGGTCAGAGATGGGTAACTGAGAGAATCAGCGAGGATCTCCTTCCCTTCAAGGTCAGGAGACAATTTGAGAAGGGCATAGAAGGCCATAGGAAAATGAAGAGACTTAGAGAATCATAGGGATGAATGGACACCAAAGGTTATCTGCGCTAATCTTTTGTCTTAGGGCCAAGATGAACTTAACCCCATGTGAATAAAGGTTTCTGAAAGTTGAAATTACCCTACATTACATGATAGTCTCTCACTGTCAAGGTACTATCCTTATCTTCAACCCCCTGTACTTCAATCTCCTTCATGGTAGCCCAAAGGCAATCTCAATACCTAGGAAACTGGGGAAACTAGTAATGGTGAAATCTGAGCAGTAGCGGATGTGGAGTCAATAAGTACTTACTGAAGACTCAGGGGACCTCATCGTAGTCATCGTAATCATCAATGTCATTAACAGCATCAGCCGAATCGTTACATATCGAGCAACTACTGTGTGTAAGGTAGTGTTTTAGCCAGTGGGGGATGTATGAGAGAAGTAAAATACACAAACTTTGGAGATATTAATGAACATACTTGATCTCTGACCTTACTCCATCCTGGATACAGCCTACCATCAAGAAGGGAGTGGTTCTTTAAGGGCATAGGTTTTTAAAAGACTGTGACCATAACAAGTGCAATAAAAATTGTGCCACTGCCTTTCTGGATGTATTATGTGGAAGTTGTAGAGTGGAAGTTGACACAAGTTGTCAGTGGCCTACCCATGTGAGAGAAAATTCAGTATGAACAGTGGTATTTTTGCATCTTTTCATTATCTAGCCTTCTTCACACACACACTCACCCACACACCCTCCACCACCACCACCATCTTGCTTTTCCTGTCTCCACCTATCCAAATCTTCAGTTTTTATCCTCTTTCTGCTCCTCTCATCTACCGTTTGGGGTTTGCCCTCCCCCAGTTCCCTAATAGCTTTCCTTTCTCCTTTCCTTTAAGGGATCCAGTGAGTCATAGCTTGGGGGAAATTTAACTGTTTCCAATGGCCTAAACAGCTCCTGCAGGACTCAGACCTCACTGGCTTCTGGCTGGAGCCGAGAGGTGGCACCCTTCACAACGACCAATATATCTAGGGTAATCGTGAATTATCCCAAAGATGCAAAGCAGGAGGAAGACCTTTGCAGTTAGAATACACTGAAGTTATCCTGTCAGTCATAGAATCCTCTCACTGAGCTTTTCTCCGAGTCCTTCCCTCTGGGTTAGGGCAATGATTCATTGGTGATTTCATGTGGAATCTCCTTTACTAAACCACTCATCTGGAGGTATCTTTGGATCCTCCTTGTGAGACGATCATGTCTGCATACCCACGGGGAGAGAGTTGGCCCTCCAGAGATGGTCCAGGCTTGAAAAAAGACTCAAACCTTTACATCTGAGCTGGATGTCTCTCCTGAATAGCCTCCTGAATGCTTGTCGGGCAGAGTCTGCAGCAGGAAGATGTGGCTTGCTGGTTTCTCCTCTGCATGCAGCCTCTCAAGTTCCGACCTGCTGTGAACCTCATCCCACCCTTATCTGTATTGAGGCAGCATGATCCTTGGTTCCTCTGAGTGATGGGTTTCAGCAGACAGAGGAACTGAGGATGCCTGTTCTTGCCACCTACATAGACTGTGAGCCAGATGAGGGACTGTTTCCAACTTGATTATCTTGTGTCAACCCCAGTGTTTAGTCCAGTGCTTGACACAGATCAAGTGCTTAACGAATACCACCATTATTATTAAGGAATTGGAACCCCGAATGGCCCAAAGGTTGGGAAGGGACTTACCCCCTTTGCTGACACTGTTATCACTTCATTCCCAAAAGCAAGGGGAGCCCTCCCTGTTTTTCCCAACGTGCTGGGAGCCTCTGCAGAGCTGTCTCACATCCGGTTTCCCAGCCACACTGTCCCGGGAGTTGGGGAGATGCTTGCCGAGACCTGAGCTTCAATTTCAGGCGGTAATTAACCAAACTAATCAGAGAATTGAAACACACCACAAAGCAAAGATTCGTTTCCTTTAGAAGAGACTGAAAAATGGTTTGGATTCCTCCAGCTCCCAATTCCCTTCCCCTCTCTAGGAAGCTGATGCCTGTGCTCTTGCAGCTAGACAAAGCCCAGGCGGGAAGCAGTGTCAAGGCTTCAGACGTTTGGATATTTTGAAGTGGGAAAAATTGGCACCTGCTCCTGTCTCCTATGGAAATCATTACATGAAGCTGCATATATTATGCCAGATATGCAACATAAAGTAGTTATCAATCAACCGATGGTATTTGAGTGCTATTCATTCAATCATATTTATTGAGCGCTTACTGTGTACAGAGCACTGTACTAGGAACTTGGAAGTACAATTCAGCAACAGATAGAGACAATCCCTGCCCAACAACAGGCTCACAGTCTAAAAGTAGTGCTTACTGTATGCAGAGCACTCTACTAAGAGCTTGGAAGACTTCAATAAAATAGACATGATGGACACATTCTCTACTCACAAAGAGCTGACATGAGTTATAAAACATTTTGCACAACTTTTCCTTGGCTTATGTTTTGGAGTTTTTTTCCCCATGATATTTAAGTGCCTACACTATTCCCAACACTGTACTAAACACTGGGGGGATACAAGCTTATCAGGTTGGACACAATCCCATGTTCCAAGTAGGGCTCACTGACTTAAATTCCCAATTTTACAGATGATGCAGCTGAGGCACAGAGAAGTTAAGGGACTTGGCCAAGGTTGCAGAGCAGACCAATGGTGGAGGCAGAATTAGAACTCAGGGTCTCTGACCCAAGCCCATACAATAGTAAATATACACAAACAATAACATCTGGTGCTTTTTATCAAACACCCTGACTTACCACCCTGCCCAAGCTTCTTCTGAAGCTGCAGCATTGGCGTGGGGGGAGGAGGAAGGGTAACCAAGCTGCTCCGAGGGAGAGCTGCCCAGAGTAGAGCATGCTGGAAGTGTGGGCTGGGTCCTGGCATGTGGGGGAGAGGGCAGCCATGCTGAAGTGCTCAATATCTGTCCGGTGTCAGTCCAGTGGTGATAGGTCTAAGGAGTAAGACTGACATTGAGGTGGGATAGAGGGGAGAGGGCGGCCATTCTGAAATGTTCAGGAGTCTGTCCAGTGGGGCTGGCGTGGAGGTGGAGTGGTGAGCTGGCTGTGTGCAGAGACGGGGCTCTCTGTAGGCACAACCAGTTTCAGACATATGTCAACTATACTGTCAACATCTCAATACTTCAACCTCGAAGTCCTTCCCTTCTCTCCACTGGGGCTCTCACTGCACTGAGGCAAACACTTTTATCTCAACTCAACTACATCTTGTCTTCTCGCTGACCTCCCTGCCCCTGGTCTCTCCCTTCTCCAGACCATACTTCACTCTGCTGCCAGGATCATTTTTCCAAATGGAGAAGCAATGTGGCCTAGTAGATAGAGCACGGACCTGGGAGTCAGAGGACCTGGGTTCTACTCCTGGCTCTGCCACTTCAGTGCTGTGTGACCTTGGGCAAGGCATTCCACTTCTCTGGGCTCAAGTTCCCTCATCTGCAAAATGGAATCAATACCGTTCTCCCTCCTACATAGACTGTAAGCCCCATGTGGGATCTGATTATCTTACATCAACCCAGTGTTTAGTTTAGTGCTTGGCACATAATAAGCACTTATTTAATACCACAATTATTATTATCATTATTATGTCCCCACTTGTCTAAAAAAAATCCAGTTGTTGTCCATCCATTTCTGCATCAAATAGCTTTGAGGCATGCAATCAACACTCTCTCCACTAAATATGTGGTCTAGTGGAAAGAACATGGCCCTGGGAGTCAGGCCCTGGGTTCTAATTCCAACTGTGCTATCTACCTGCTATGTGACCTTGGGCAAGTAACTTGTCTGTGCCTCAGATCTCTGCCTAATGGGGATTCAGTACCTGTTCTTCCCCTAGTTAAACTGTGAACCCCAAGTGGGACCTGATTATCTTGTATCTACCCCAGCACTTAGTACAGTGCTTGGCATATAATAAGTACTTAACAGTTACCACAATTATCATTACTATTACAATTATTTATATTCACTTCTTGCCCACTTTATCTCAGTTCACACATTTTGTCCTTCTCACCCTGTTTTGTATTCGTAGTAATTGTGGCATTTATTAAAGTCCTTACTATCTGTCAAGAAGTGTGCTCAACACTGTGGTAGATACAAGATAATCAGAGCAGACAGTCACTGTCCAACATGGGACTCACAGGCTAGGGAGGAGGGAGAACAGGTCTTGAATCCCCATTTTTCTGATGGGGAAACTGTAGCAAAGAGAGTGAAGTGACTTGCTCAAGGTCACACAGCTGGCAAAAGGCAGACAGAATTAGAACCCAGGTGCCCTGCCTCCCAGGTTGTTGCTCTTGCCAGTAGGTGTCATGGCTTCTTATCTCTCTTGCCAGTGACCTCTTGCTCTTACCCTCCCTTCGGTCCGGAACTCTCTTCCCTTTCACAGCTATCACACTGTTGCTCCCTCCATTTTCAAAGCTCTTCTGAAGTCTCCTCCCTCTGGATGCCTTCCCTGCTTAATCTTTCAACTTACCTTTAATTTCCCTGAGCTTTTACCTCTACAGTTCTTCCACATCATCTGAGTTCTCGGGTCCACACACACATAAAGTCTGTCACATTTATGTTCTGATCTTTACCCTCTATTGCATCTTTCCTCTAATTTATTTCAGTGTCTGCTTCCCACATTAGATTGTCGGCTCCTTGAAGGCAGAGATCATGCCTACTATTCTACTCTTCAAAGTGCTCTGAGCCGAAAAAGTACTCAACAAATATGTTGATGATTAGTCGGCTGTCGTCGTACCAATCCTGGATCCTGAGGCAGCTATTCTCCTAGATTCCTGTCAGAAACCCACCCCAGTGGAGTGTAAGCTGGCTAAAAATACTTTGAAGACCCATGAGTTGAATCTCCTCTCCTACGTTCTCTCCCACTGGCTTGAAAAGCTGAGAACTTGAACTCCAGGAGACAGTTTTGAAAGCAGGTATTCCAGAGTTTGAAGACGGGTTTGAATAGTTCATAGAAGAAAGAGGTACATGATGGGATGATAGCTGGAAAGGGATGCTAGAGGGAAAGCATAGATAACTAAAAAGGCTTGAGAATCAATCAATCAATGGTATTTATTGAGCACTCTGCTAAGCACTTGGGAGAGTACAGTACAACTGAGTTGGGAGGCATGTTCCCTGCTGTCAACAAGCTTCCAATCTGACTTGGAATGACATTACTCTGTTGGTCTTGGGTAGAACTAGAGCAATCCCTCCCCCATGCATCTTCCATCCAGCAATGGAATCCCTCCCCCATACATCTGCCATCCAGGCACCACCCCCATGACCCTCTGACCCATCAATTTACCACATCTGCATAATCCTCTAGCTTCTTTATGGATCTACCAGCTGAATTGTGCCCCTCAACACCCATTCCGTGTTCTCTCCAACCATCCCTGAGACCCCAGGTGATACTTTCATGGATACCCTTCCCTCCCAAACCTGGCGGGGAGATTGCTCTCTCCAGCTGAAATACTGCTCGCCAGGTATTCACTGACTCATTCATTCATTCATTCAATAGTATTTATTGAGCGCTTACTATGTGCAGAGCACTGTACTAAGCGCTTGGGATGAACAAGTCAGCAACAGATAGAGACAGTCCCTGCCGTTTGACGGGCTTACAGTCTAATCGGGGGAGATGGACAGACGAGAACAATGGCAATAAATAGAGTCAAGGGGAAGAACATCTCGTAAAAACAATGGCAACTAAATAGAATCGAGGCGATGTACAATTCATTAACAAAATTAATAGGGTAATGACTCCATATTGTAGGGTTATGAACTTCTCCTGAGTGACCCATCCAGGAGATATCCAGGATAATTGAGAGGGAATTTGTGCAAACTGTCCAGCTCGAGGGAAAGGGAAGAGATCTCCATGCTCATCTTACTTCCCACCCACATCATCCCCTCCAAATTTGGAAAAGATGAAAGGTGAAAAATAGCTCTCTCATCTGCAGGGCTGCTGATCAGCAAGATTTTCCATCCTGTTAGGAGCCTGAAGTTGAAACTCACTCAAACAATAACAGATTGATAATGAAATATTGATCGCCGGAGAGCAACGCGGCCTGATTTCTTCCCATCCCTTCTGGAGCCCAGGCCGCGGTCAGATTGGGCTGGCTGTGGCTGTTGCAGCAGAGCCGGTGTTTCTTTCTACTGAAAGTGATTATGATGATTATTTTGTGCCCTCTGGAATGTGTGAACAGTTCTCATTTTCTACTGACTCTTGGGACCTGTTCTTTCTCTTTTTTTTCCCCCATAAATATTACTTTGAATCCAAGACGGTATATTTTGGAGAAAACTCTCCTCCAAGAAACCTTTGCAATCAATAAATCAGCTCAGCCCAGCAGGAGGGGCTGGGACACCATGCACTCTCTGGCCGCAGCTCAGTCATGACTTAAATTCAGATCACTCCCTCTTCCTCTCTCTCCCACTCAGGCCTACTCTGCGGCCTGGAAAGATGGAGTGAGCTTTGGACATTATTGAGTGCTCTGTCTACTGGGCGCAGCCCTAATCAGAGGACTTAAGTGAAGGAAGCCTTTGCTCTGTGGAATAGAGCCTGTGTCAGGATTGCAGATATGCTGGAGGCCCTCTTTCTCCACCATGCTCTCTTGATCTGGAGCTTCAAAGCCCAAAGAACAAAAGGCTGTTCTTCTCCTGATACTTTAGATTGGGGCTTTCCAACCAGGATGCTAATCAGGGTGTTGGTGCAGTGAGAGGGTAGAAACGTCTAGAGGCAGGGGAAAGCAAATGCACGCCCCCAAACAGTACTGGACAAGTCCATAAACATGAACACTCCTGAGTGGAAGCACTGAAACAGCATGGCCTTGTGGAAAGAGCATGGACCTAAGTGTCAAAGGATCTGGGCTCTAATCCTGGCTCGGCCACTTGTCTGGCAAGTCACTTCACTTCTCTATCTCTCAGTTCCCTCATCTTCGAAATAGGGATTAAAGCCATTTGCCCCATATGGGACAGGGCCTGTGTCCAACCTGATTATCTTGTATCTACCCCAGCACTTAATACAGTGCATGGCACATAGTAAGAGCATAACAAATACCATTAAAAAATGACCAAATATTCTACCTCATCAGTAGAACCAAGATGCTTCAATCCATTAGTGGTATTTATTGAGCATCTACTGTGTGCAGAGCACTCTACTAAGTGCTTGGGAGAATACAGTAATAATAATGATGGCACTTAAGTGCTAACCATGTGCCACACACTGTTCTAAGTGCTGGGTAGATACAAGGTAATCACGTTGTTCCACGTGGGGCTCTCCATCTTAATCCCCATTGTACAGATGAGGTAACTGAGGCACAGAGAAGTTAAGTGACTGGCCCAAAGTCACACAGCTGACAAGTGACAGAGCTGGGATTAAAACCACAACCTCTGACTCCCAAACCCATGCTCTAAGCCAGGCTGCTTCTCTAGCAAGAGAATCCAGTATGGAATATCAATAGCGTATCCAATCCAATATGGATGGTAGATATGAACCCTCCCCTCAAGGAGCTTACAATCTAGGATGCTTGGTAGCTCCTCGTCTCCCTGTTGATTCCCTTCGGAACATCAGCCTCATAATTAAGATCAACCTTACAATACCCCTGTAACATCCCCAGCCTACGCTCTATTAAACCAATATGGCCCTTTCACCCACTGATGAATCCAAGTCCTTCTTTAGCTAATTGATATTATCCCTCTCTAGATGTAAGCTCCTTGTGGGCAAGGAATGTAGTCACCAACTTTGTTGGTAATCAATGAATTTGAGGTGGACAACTGAGGTGGCACTTAACAAGTACCATCATTATTATTACTGTATTCTCCCAAGCACTTAGTAGAGTGCTCTGCCCACAGTAGACGCTCAATAAATACCACTAATGGATTGAAGCATCCTGGTTCTACTGATGAGGTAGAATATTTGGCCATTTTTTAATGGTATTTGTTATGCTCTTACTTATTGAGCTCTTAACTGTGTGCAGAGCACTATACTAAGCACTGGGCAGAGTACAGTACAACAGACACAATCCCTATCCCAGTGATGTACTCTACCAAGCATCAAATCCAGTGTTCTACACATAGTCAGTGCTCAATAATTGATTGCTATTTTGAGCAGCCCAGTTTTGTACAGGAACAAATTGCCTCATCTTGCCACCCATAGGTTGAAAATACGTTTCTTTTAGTTCATGTTGATCCCACCAGTTTGACCTGAATGGTGTGTCTAACAGATTGCCTAGTAACTAGGAGGAAGTGGGGGAACTCTGGGGATGAGATTCAGAGATCTCGAAGTCCCTCATCTTGAGTTTGGGGCTATAAAAGATCTCTATCCTTCTCTGCAACTTTCAAATACTAGAGACATTATGGTGGCCCTTGATTCCACCACACTCAAAGGTTCAAGCTACAGGATCATGACAGGAAAGTGCTAGACACTGAGCTCACTTCAGGGATGCCTTTTTTTAGACCCATCAGTTGTGAACTCTCCCTTCCACCTCAAATTCATTGCCTACCAACCACAAGGAAAATGGAGAAATTTCCTGTGAGCAGTGGATTAAAACCTTTCAGTCAACCCTTAGGACATTTGATATTCACCCCACCCCCAACACCATAACACTTACGTACATATCTTTAAATTATATATTACAAATTATTTCTTTATTCATATTAATGTCTGTCTTCCCCTCCAGACTGTAACCTCATTATGCATAGGGAACATATCTGCTAAATTCTGTTTTATTCCCCCAAACAGTAGAGTGCCCTCCACATAGTTAGCAGTCAATAAATACCACTAATTGATTGACTCACTTCTAATGCACCATTTGATTGACCAAATCATTTTTGTTGAAAATGAACACATTGGGACCCCATTCCTGCTTGTGCACTTTCCCCTCTTGATGACTTGTGAGAGTGACAGAAGAAGGAATGGGGCTAATGTTCCTAATATCCCTGACTGGGCATGCAGGACTTCAACTCCCAGAACAATTTTGGAGCTAAACTGAGCATGTACTGGGCATGCCCCAGCAAGACCTGGGCAGATTGTCATTTAGAAACAGCATGGCCTAGTGGGGAAAAGCATGGGTCTGAGAGTCATTTGTGTCTCATGGGTCTGAGAGGAAATGGGTTCTAATCCTGGCTCTGCCACTTGCCTGCTGTGTGACTTTGAGCAAGTCACTTAAGGACTCCCTTCCCTAGTTTCTTTGTCTGTAAAATGGGAATTCAATGGCTGTTTACCCTCCCTACCTAGATTGTAAGCCCCACGTGGGACAGGGATTCTCTCTGATCTACATATACTGTATCTACGCCAAGACTTAGTACAATGCCTGGCACAGATTTAGCACTTAACAAATGCCAGTTGTTAATGTGAGAAAGATTAGCTGGGAGCTGACATGACTTAGACCAAGCGTTTCAGTCAGGTGAGTCCCGATTTTGGGATGAGGGTCCATTTTTCCACAATGGTCTGATGACATACAAAATTCCAGGGCTACCCTGGTTGATCCAAGATGAATGAGCAACCTAGTTATTTCCAAATTCCAGAGGCACCCTAGCCTCAGGAAACAATATTTCTCCTGATGCAGTGATTCAGTCTTTTTCTAGAAAACAGGCCTTAGTGTAAAATCAAAGAATTTGAAATTCCTGTCCCAAATACCCATCCCAAAAGAGCATAATTTGATGGAAAAAAAGGAAAAACAAAAAGGGCATGTGATCATCGGAAGATACTGAAAAGGAGTTTTCTTAAAGACCTAAGTGGCTTTCAATTTTAATAGACTTAATAGCACAATAGGAAACAAATTCTTATTCATTTTATGCCTAAGTAGCCTCTTCTCTTCCTAACAGGGTCCCAATATCCCAGACATCCATCCAGGGCCTGTCATTTTTCAGAGTGCCCTTAAAGAGCAAGGGGTCTCCTTAATTGAGAATGAAAGGGCTCCTAAGAGCCTTGTTGGCTAGAATGTTAAGGCAAGGTGCCTGTGGCCAGCGCTCTAGACCTGCCCCCTCACCTTCCAGGTTGTTCCTGCTTCAGTTTGCATAGATCTGCCAAGACTCCTAGGATACTCAGCAAGTAAATAGTGACCAGAGGACTGACTTGGATGATCCACTGATAAGGAGTGAGGGTCATTCTCTTCTTTCCATTTTGAAGGAGGGACAAGAAATTCATCCTTTAAAAGTGCTTTAGAGTTTCCTCCAGTAAATGGAAAGTGAATAATAATTCACTGCAATGGGAGGAGAAGGGCTGAGAATAGGTGATGGCCTGGATTTCTCTGGATAGACATCATCACTACCCTACCCTCTCTCCATTCTCTCTCTCCATTCTCTCTCTCTCTCTCTCTCTCTCTCTCTCTCTCTCTCACCTTCTCCCTCTTTTCTGCTTTCCTAGCTTTTCTCCTCGATTTCATCATCTTTTCCTGTCTTCACTCCTTCACTCCTTTCTCCCTTTACCCTACCTTCTCTTCTTCTTTCCTTCTGCTTTCCCTTTTCCTCCTTCCTCTCCCTCTTCTTCCTTCCTTTATTGCCTTCTTTTTTGTCTCTCTTCCTTCTCATTCTCTCTGTCTCTCCCTCCTTATTTCAATTCCCGTCCATGTTCCATTATGATCCCAAATCATTTGTTTCTGCCAAGTACCTTAGCTTGTCCTGCTTAGTGTTCTATCAATCCCCCTTTACCCTCAAGATGCCATGAGACAATGGCATTGTCTTGGCAGTCTTGCAACTTAGACTGGTTTGGCCATCTGGTACATTGTGGGCCTTACCCCAGTATGGCTGCTTGTTTCTCTGAGCCAACCAGGCTGCCTTGGCTGGAATGCCTGTGGTACCATCTGTTTCTTCTTTCTATGACTTGGTTGTGGTTGGTGTTTATCTGGAGAATCTGCATAGTTGAGAACAGTCAGGTAAAAGCTTCCACTGAAGATCTTATTGTACGGAGGAAATTTCAGAATATATCTCAGCATCTTCATTCCACAGTTCTGCTAGCCACTCAGTGTTTCTGCTAGCTACACCCAAAGCCCTGCTAGCCAATCTCTGAAGCTTCTATTTCTCAGAACAGACTTAGTGTCTTCTCTTAGGGTGGCTGACTTTGAGGTTTTGGGGGGACGTGAATAAATAAATGAATTCAAATGTATACACATATATATCACATATTTGAGCCTGATGTTGGGGTGCTCAAACAATATGTTTGGGGGAATAATGGAAGGAGCAGGAGATTGGGGTGAGGCAGGTTGTTACTGGAAAAAACACAGCAAATGCAAGGAGGATGGGATTAGGGTATTTACGAGCACAAGGTCTGCTGTGTTACGTAGGGAAAATCACTTCTCTATGCCTCAGTTACCTCATCTGAAAATGGGGATTAAGACTTGAGCCCCATGTGAAACATGCAATATGTAACAGCTTGTGCCCACCCCAGCGCTGAGTATGGTACTGGGAACCAAGTAAGCATTTAATGAAGGCCATAAAAAAATGGAGGACAAAGGGACCACAATTAATAATAATAATAATGTTGGTATTTAAGTGCTTACTATGTGCAGAGCACTGTTCTAAGCGCTGGGAGAGATACAGGGTAATCAGGTTGTCCCACGTGAGGCTCACAGTTAATCCCCATTTTACAGATGAGGTCACTGAGGCACAGAAAAGTGAAGTGACTTGCTCACAGTCACACAGCTGACAAGTGGCAGAGCTGGGATTCGAACCCATGACTTCTGACTCCCAAGCCCGGGCTCTTTCCACTGAGCCACGCTGCTTCTCAATTAGAATAGATAATCCTGTTTTCTGCAGGAGGATAATGGAAAATATGTGGGCACACCTCAGGGACTCCTCAGAGGGCCCAAATTGATGTCGTAGGTGAGGATACCCACATTTGGGACAGAACTGGTGAAGCGTTAATGAAAGGGGTAAAAGAGGGAGCGGAGGGCAGTAATCTTTGTTCCCCAGGATGGGGAGAGCCAGGAAATGGAGTTGCTTTGGACCTCTTCCTGTGTCACGTCTTTCTTGGATTGGTCATTATAGTGGGCTGATGGGTGGGTTCTTTCCCTTTTTTTTTTTTTTTTTGGTGGGGGAAGGTGATTCTTTTTCAGGAATTGGACTGATGGACCGTTGGCCAAAAAAATGACGTTGCTTACATTTTTCTTTCCCATTTAACTTCAATCAATCATATATATTCAGTGCACACCGTGTGCAGGGCACTATCCTAAATACTTAGGAGAGTAGGAAATAGAGTTGATAGACTAGTTCCCGCCCTCAAGGAGCTTGGGGTTTAGAGGGGAAGACAACTTGAGACAGTTTGATGAGTATAAAGGACTTATCAGAGTTCAGAGCTCTATCTCACTTGCTCACTTCATTTCATGTGAAGCAGCATGGCACAGTGGCTAAAACACGGGCTTGGGTTTTAATCCCGGCTCCACTGCTTGTCTGCCGTGTGACCTTGCACAAGTCACTTCACTTCTCTGGGCCTCAGTTACCCCATCTGTAAAATGGGCATCAGGACTGTGAGCCCCATGTGGGACAGGAACTGTATAAAACCCGATTTGCTTGTATCCATCCCAGTGCTTACTACAGCGCCTGGCACATAGTACGTGCTTAACAAATACTATTTTTATTCCCTTCTCAAGGTCTCACCTGGAGAGTTTCCAGTACTCTACCAGTCACAACTACAGGAAAGAGAGTCAAGTAAAGGCCTACCCATTCCATTCCTAGCTTGGTCAGTGGCTAGTGAGTGGAAGGCAATCTGGTACAAACCAAATCTCACCTGTGTTGGGCAGCAGTGGCATGGGAGGGAGTCGAGGGCAGAGACTCATTTACTTTGTGGAAGGAGCAATGGTAAATCACTTTTGAATTTTTACCAAGAAAAGTCTATGGATACACTACCAGAATGATAGCAGATGTAAGTGGGGCATTCTGGGAGAGATGTATCTATGGCATCGCTATGGGTCGGACACAACTTGACAGAATAAGAAAAAAACAATTATTAGTATTATTATTAATTTACTTTGTAAGGGAGGTGTGGAAACCAAAGAAAAGGCATGTGAAATGACCTCCCCAAACTCACTAAATCAGTCAGAGAGAACCAGTCCAGGGCCCCAGTTCCCAGGTATTACCATCTTCTCTCATCTCTGCTCACTCTCAAAGAAAATATCCCACCCCGACCCCAAATAGGTAAAGCTTCTTTATGGAGAGAGGAATGACACAGTGTTTCAAGCAAAGGTTCTAATTATTAATTAATAAGCAATTACCCCAAGACACATTATTTTCCAGAATGGCTGCGTAAATGAGGATGTTTTGCATCTAATTTAATGCACCACATTTTTATCACAAAAAGGACAAATTTCTTCTTCATAATCAAAGCTCTTGTTAGAGGCAGATTCCTTTGTGAATAATTTTGCATTGCAACTGGAAATCACACACTATACATAACTCGAGGGAAAGCCACAAGGGATTTCCTTGTTTTTTTAGCATTTGCTTAACATGATCCACCCTCTTAGCTGTCTCTGGAAGTTAATTACCTGGGAATTGTCTAACATTTTCTATTGTCAATACTACAGGTTTCACCATCAGGAGTTATTCTGGAATGCAGGGACTGGCTATAGGAAGGGAAGTCTTTCAGGTATTTTTCAGGGGCCTGGGAAGTACTCCATTATTTCTTGAGACAGCTGGAAGCATATAAAGAAGAGGAAGCAAGGGAAGGTGGAGAAGCAGCATAGCCTTGTGGATAGAGCAAGGGCCCTGGAGTCAGAAGGGCCTGGGTTCTAAACCTGGTTGCATCACTTCTCTGTTATTTTGCCTTGAGCAAGTCAGTTAACTTCTCTGTCCCTCACTTACATTATCAGTAAAATGGGGATTAAGACCTCGAGCTCCATGTGGGCCACAGACTGTCTCCAACCTGGTTATCTTCTATCTACTCCAGTGTTAGTACACTGTCTGGTACATAGTGAGTGCTTAACAAATGCCATAAAAAAAAAACTGGTTCCTAACTTCACCTCTGGTATGTTCCTAGCCCTGTCCCATAATCACATGGAGGGAGAACTCTAATCTCACTCTTAGTAGTAACTCGAATGTCCCTACCTCCGGAGACATCTACACCCGCCACACTGCCGAGTGGTCTAGAACCATGAGAATTTGGCCAGAGGCTGGAGGTTAGGTAGTTAAAAATTACTTTGCCAATCAAGGACTTCTTGTTGGCTAATTTGCTTTGTCACAGTCAACTCTTTGGTCACCAATTTAAGGATCTGTGGGATGTTTCACTTATTTACAGGAATTCTATATTAAGAGCATGGCCCTCTCAATGTAAAAGCAGTCAAAACATGTACCTCAGGGCTTAATATGCTATCAGAGAGTATCTGTAGGTAATTAGAAAATCATGCCCACTGACATTGATAATGGATGTCCTGACTGTGTCATGCAATATAAGTCTGGCATTGAACAAACACCCACAGTGGGCAGTGAGGCCTAATGCTTGTTGTGAGCAGGGATCATGTCTTAGTAACTCTGCTGTATTGTATTATTGAGTGCTTACTGAGTGCAAAGCACTGTACTTAGTGCTTGGAAGAGGACAATATAACATCAAACACACGGGCTGCCCACAATGAGAAGCAGCGTGGCTCAGTGGAAAGAGCATGGGCTTTGGAGTCAGGGCTCATGAGTTCGAATCCCAGCTCTGCCACTTGTCGGCTGTGTGACTGTGGGCAAGTCACTTAACTTCTCTGTGCCTCAGTTCCCTCATCTGTAAAATGGGGATGAAGACTGTGAGCCCCACGTGGGACAACCTGATTCCCCTATGTCTACCCCAGCGCTTAGAACAGTGCTCGGCACATAGTAAGCGCTTAACAAATACCAACATTATTATTATTATTATTATTAATGAGCTCTCTCCCTCCAAGCACCTAGTACAGTGATCTATACACATAGGTGGTGGGACAGCATGGCATAGTAAATAGAGCACGGGCCTGGGAGTCAGAAGGTCAAGGGTTCTAATCCCGGCTTGGGCTACTTGTCTGCTATGGCCTTGGGCAAGTCACTTTACTTCTCTGTGCCTCAGTTACCTCATCTGTAAAATGGGGATTAAGACTGTGAGCCCCACATAGGACAGGGACTGTGTCCAGCCTGATTTGCTTGTATCAACCCCAGTGCTTAGTACCGTGCCTGGCACAAAGTTAAGCGCTTAACAAATACCATTATTATTATTATTGTTTCCCATCCTCTAGATTGGAAACTTCCTGTGGCAGGAATCATGTCTACCAAGTGGGAGATCTTAGTACAGTGCTCATCACATGGTAAACTCTCAATAAATACTGTTGATTGATTGATTGGGATACTTAAGCAATTTCTGGTTTCTCAGGAAACTGGGCCTCTCTGTGCCCCTTATTTCCTTCCTCCTATTGATTTATATGGGGCATGTGACCAATCTCTGAGAAATTAATCCTCTCACTGCTCCAGAGACACCAGGATGGGGAACCTTTCATGTCCCATCCTCCCAGATCTAGATCTGAGCCTGCACTGCCAGTAATCATCATAGTATTTATTCATTCAGTGGAATTTATTGAGTGCTTACTGTGTGCAGAGCCCTGTACTAAGCTCTTGGGAAAGTACAATGCAACAATAAACAGTGACATTCCCTGCACACAATGAACTTATAGTTTAGAGGGTACTTACTGTGTGCAGAGCACTGTACTCAATGCTTGGTAGAGTACAATACAACAGAATTAACTGATATGTTCTCTGTCCATAATGTGCTTACAGTCTAGAGGGGAAGACAGACATTAATGAAAATAAATAAGTACTAGTTAAATACATTAATGTAAATAAATAAGGAGAAACTTTATAATGGGGAAGACAAACATGCCTAATTATCATCATTATCATTAAAGGTGCTTATTTAGTGATTCCTGTACAATGCTCTTGGGAGAGTGTAGTACAACAGAGTTGGCAGGCGCTGTCTGCCAAAGAGTTTATAATTCTATGCAAAGAGTGAGAGCAGGAAGAAGAACAAAGGTAAATTGGCAGGAGAGTGAATATGCCAAATTGAGATAGAATAAATCAGTATAAAATGAAAAAGAAGCAGCATGGCATAAAGGACAGAGCATGGGTCTGGGAGTTGGAAGGTCATGAGTTCTAATCCTGGCTCTGTCACTTGTCCTTGTGTGACCCTGAGCAAGTCACTTCACTTCTCAGTGCCATAGTTACCTCATCTGTAAAATGGGGATTGAGACTGTGAGCCCCATGTGGAACAGGGACTGTGTCCAACCCAATTTGTGCCTACCCCAGAGCTTCGTACAGTGCCTGGTACATAGTAAACACTTAACAAATACCATAATAATTATTATTATAAAAGAAGAAAACTATCAAAGCTGATGGACCAATGGTAAAAAGTTTATGGAGGTGAGAGAGCAGTAGCCTTTTGGAGTTTTTGAGAGTGGTTGGATGATGCTTCAGGAGGGAGACTGAGAAGTAGTGTGAAATATGGATAGAGGAGAGAGGCTGGAGACTGAGACCAAGGAGTATGAGAAGCAGTGTGGACTGGGGGAAAGAACCCAGGCCTGGGAGTCAGAGAACCTGGGTTCTAATCCCAGCTCTGCCACTGGTCTGCTTTGTGACCCTGAGCTAGTCATTTCACTTCTTTGTGACTCAGTTCCCTCATCTGTAAAGTGAAAGTAAGACCGTGAGCCTCATGTAGGACAAGGAACAGTGTCCAATGTGATTAGTGCATGTGATTATGGTGCTTAGTAGAGAGCCTGGCACATAGTAAGTGCTTAACAAATGCCATAAAAAAGCACCCGGCAATTGCCTGACTAAAAATTGAAAGGCACTAAGGAGTCAAGCACGACTCCAAAGTTTCTGGCTTTTGGGTAAAGGAGGATGGTGGTGTTACCAGTGGAGATAAAGAAACTAGGAGGAGTGAGCTTGGGAAGGAAGGTTAGAAGTTTAGTTGTAGACTTATTGAGTTTGAGGTCTTGACAAGACATCTAACTGGAGACGTCCTGGAGGCAATTGAAAAATCAATCACACAATTATATTTATTGATCACTTACTATGTGCAGAGCACTTTAATAGATGCTTGGGAGAGTACAATGCAACCAAATTAACAGACATGTTCCCTGCCCATAACAAGCTTAACGTCTAGAAGAAAATGTGAGAATGGTGAATGCTTCAGTTTCCTGAGATCTTTATACAAGAAGAATTCAGGAAAATCTCTGTTATCGCCATGGGCAATTATAAACATGATTTGCTGTCTGCCCCATTCTCCCTGGCCTACTTCCTCCCTCTAACCTCCATATCTCTGCTATCCCTCCAGACTATAAGCTTGTTATGGGCAGGGAAGGTGTCTATTATATTGTTATACTCTCCCAAGCACTTAATACAGTGCTCTGAATGTAGTAACCACTCAATAATATTACTGACTGACTCTAAGGAGTGAGATCAGGACAGGACACTGGCTATTTCTCTCATAGCTGGCCTTGCCCCCATCCTGATCCCATTGGTGAAAACTGGAATCGAAAACTGCAAAAAAGCCATGCGTGTTTTTGTGGGGCAGAGCTCCCTGGAGCTGGCCAGGAATGGAAGCTGTACTCCCTTCTGGCTGCTTTTCAGTGGATGCAGCCAGGTTTTTCAAGTCATGGCCAGGTTTCTAATGTAGAACATAATATTTATGAACTGACTGAAATAGATTTATAAACTGATCCAGAAGGAATCTTGACATCATCCTCACACCCAGAAGTTTAGAACAGCGGCCTAGCCCTGGGCCGAGAGAATCTGCTTGCCTAAACTATCTCACACTTGGACAGTATTTAGAGTGTGGAATGTAGGGGAAGCAGATTGCTGACTCCAAGCATGGTGGATGCAGCGCTAGGTTCTTGGGATAAAAACGTGGAGTCAGAGTAAATTCATTCAGGGAGTTTGGACAGAAATTATAGGAGGGAGATTGAGTGACAGCTAGAAGGAGCAGTGGAGTTGAGGGTGTTTTATTTTGATTTATTTTTTCAGAAGAGGAGATAAGTAGGTATGTTTGAAAGACTGTAAGTTCCTAGAGGACAGGGTTCATGTCTCCCAACTGTATTCTACTCTGCCAAGGGTTTTGGACAGTGCACTCCATAAAATAAGCATTCAGTAGATAGCTGTTCTCCCTCCTCCTATATGCCCTGTGAGTAACAGGGACTGTGCTTGAGCTGATTATTTCATATCTACCCCAGTGCTTAGTACACTGTTTGTACAGACTAAGTGCTGAACAAATACAATTCAGATTTTTTAAAAATTGACCATATAATTCACACATATATACACAAATGCTGAGGAAGTGCATAAATGTAAGCATGCTAGAGGTGGCTATGGATTTGATATGAGTTAATACTGAAGGTATTTGTTAAGTGTTGGGGTAGACACAAGATAATCAGGTTGTACACAGTTCATGTTCCACATGGGGCTCAGGGTTTTAACCCTCATTTTACAAGTGAGGGTACTGAGGCATGGAGAAGTTAAATGACTTGCCCGAAGTCACACGGCAGATGAGTGACTGAGGCAGGATTAGAACAAATATCCTTCAGACTCCCAGGTCTGTGCTTCACTTTATTACAATTGCTTTATTTAGTAAATATTTTTATGTATGCATCCCCATTTAGAATACAAGCTTCTTAAAGAGGAGGTGCTGTCTCATACTTCTGTTTCACTTTGCTAAATGCCTAGTATAATGCCTTATACTCAGTGGTTGCTCAATAAATCCTGTTCCTTTTATTTTTCAGTGGTAGTTGTTAAAGACTTACTATGTGCCAGGCACTGTACCAAGTCCTGAGGTAGATACAAGATAATCAGGTTGGACACAATCTCTGTATGACATGGGGAACAGGCTTAATCCCCATTTAATAGATGAGGTAACTGAGGCACAAAAAAGCTAAGTAACTTTCCCATGGCCACATAGCAGACAAGTGGCAGAACTGGGATTAAAACCCAAGTTCTCTGCATCCCAGGCTCTACCTACTAGGTCATGCTGTTCTTCTGCACACTCTGCCCATGAAACTGGAGTTAGGCACTATTTCTGGCACCTTGCCATTCAAGCAAAGCATTGTTTGAAAAACAGAGGTGCTGTTGGATGGCACCACCATCTCAATCAGTTTATTTGCTCCTTTGGCAAAGTCATTAGTTTCACCTTGTAGTTTCTGTGGGCAGGGAAGGCAACTGTAGAATTCTCCCTTAGAGCTAGAGAAGTATTCAATGGGGAGCCAAGATGGAGGCCTCATGGATTCCTAGTGGATCATGGGAGGATGCATGAGTAGATTAGGGTGAGTAGGGGGAAGGAAGAGTAATAGCAGTAGTAGCATTTATTGAGCAGCTTCTGAGCCCAGTGCATCGTTCTAGACACTTAGCAAAGTATGAAAGACATATAAGAAGTACCGGGGAAAGTGTAAAAGAAGCATGAAGCATGTTTCCTTCCCTCAGGGAGCTTATATTCTGAGGGAAGGCAGACATACAAAAGCAGTGTGACCTAAAGAGAAGCAATGTAGCCTAGTGAAAACAGCCTGGACCTGACAGCCAGAGGACCTGGGTTCTCATCCCAGCTCCACTGATTGTCTGCTATGTGAATGTGGCTAAGTCATTTACTTTCTCTGTGCCTCAGTTTTCTCCCCTGTAAAATGGAGAATAAATACCTGTTCTCCCTCCTACTTAGACTGTGAGCTCCTTGAGGGAGAGGAAGTGGATCTATTATGATTATCTTGAATCTAGTCCATCACTTAGTTCAATACTTGGCACACAGTAAGGACTTAATGAATGCCACCAATATTACAGTTATAATTTGCGGAATCAGAGGAAACAGGAGCAAGAGGAGCCTCTTAAAACAATAATAATGATGGTATTTGTTAAGCTCTTACTATGTGCCAAGCACTGTTCTAAGCACTGGGGGAGATACAAGGTTATCGGGATGTCCCGGGGGGGCCTCCCATTGATTAATTAATTAATTCATTCATTCGTATTTATTGAGCATTTACTATGTGCAGAGCACTGTACTAAGCGCCTGGACTGTACAAATTGGTAACAGATAGAGTCAGTCCCTGCCCTTTGACGGACTTACAGTCTAATCAGGGGAGACAGACAGACAAGAACAATGGCAATAAATAGAATCAAGAGGAAGAACATCTCATTAAAACAATAGCAAATAAATAGAATCAGGGTGATGTACATCTCATTAACAAAATAAATAGGGTAATGAAGATATATACAGTTGAGCGGACGAGTACAGTGCTGAAGGGATGGGACGGGAGAGGGGGAGGAGCAGAGGGAAAGGGGGGAGAAGAGGGTTTAGCTGCGGAGAGGTGAAGGGGGGTAGAGGGAGCAGAGGGAAAAGGGGAGCTCAGTCTGGGAAGGCCTCTTGGAGGAGGTAAGCTTTAAGTAGGGTTTTGAAGAGGGGAAGAGAATTAGTTTGGCGGAGGTGAGGAGGGAGGGCATTCCAGGACCACGAGAGGACATGGCCCAGGGGTCGTCGACAGGATAGGCGAGAACAGGGGACGGTGAGGAGGTGGGCGGCAGAGGAGCGGAGGATGCAGGGTGGGCAGTAGAAAGAGAGAAGGGAGGAGAGGTAGGAAGGGGCAAGGTGATGGAGAGCCTTGAAGCCTAGAGTGAGAAGTTTTTGTTTTGTGCGGAGGTTGATAGGCAACCACTGGAGGTTTTTAAGAAGGGGAGTGACATGCCCAGAGCATTTCTGCAGGAAGATGAGCTGGGCAGCAGAGTGAAGAATAGACTGGAGCAGGGAGAGAGAGGAGGAAGGGAGATCAGAGAGAAGGCTGACACAGTAGTCTAGCTGGGATATTACAAGAGCCTGTAGCAGTTAGGTAGCCATTTGGGTGGAGAGGAAAGGGCGGATCTTGGCGATTATAAAGGTGAGATCGGCAGGTTATGGTAACGGATTGGATGTGTGGGGTGAATGAGAGAGCCGAGTCAAAGATGACACCGAGGTTGCGGGCCTGAGAGGCAGGAAGGATGGTCGTACCATCCACGGTGATAGGGAAGTCAAGGAGAGGACCGGGCTTGGGAGGGAAGATGAGGAGCTCGTTTTAAGCCCCATTTTACAGATGAGGCAACTGAGACACAGAGAAGTTAAGTGATTTGCCTAAAGTCACACAGCTGACAAGTGGCAGGGACAAGATTAGAACACACAATCTCTGACTCTCTAGCCCGTGCTCTTTCCACTAAGCCACACTGCTTCTCGTGCCCCAAAGCCTATTGAGGAGGGAAGAAAAAGCAGTGCCTGCGGTTCTGACAGGATTAGTTCACCTCTTCTACGGGGAGAATCCCCCTTTGTTAAAATTTAAAGAAAACAACTTGCCAGTGGGGAAGGATTCAGATTAAGAAACAGCAAAAGACTCCATCACCTAATTCCACTGACCTTCCTACACCGTATCACCATGGTGATGGTGAAAAGTGAGGGAATTGAGAATTTGGAGGACTATTAGACACATTTCAAGACCGAAGCCTTTTACTGAATCTTTCTGGAACCTGGGGTTACACAACTATAAATTCCCAGATGTCTTCCAGGATTCTGCAGGGTATAGACAAGAACTGAACTAGGCCACAATGGCAGTGAAATGAAAGAGGAATATTTCTTTGTCCGCTCATTCTCAGCCTCTTTTGTGGACTCCTCCTCTGTCTCCCACCTCCTAACTGTGGAAGTCCTTCAAGGCTCACCTCTGGGACCCCTTCTATTCTTCATCTACACCCACTCCCTTGGAGAACTCATTTGCTCCCATGGTCCCATGGCTTCATCTACTATCCCTATGCAGATGATTCCCAAATCTACATCTCCAGTCCTTATCTCTCTTCTTCTCTTCAGTCTTGCATGTCCTCCTGACTTCAAGACATCTCTACTTTGGTTAATAATAATCACAGTATTCGTTAAGTGCCTTCTATTTGCCAAGTACTGTACTAAGTCCTGGGGCAAAAACAAGATAATCAAGTCGGCCACAGTTCCTGTCCCACGTGGTGCTCACAGTCTAAGTAGGAGAGAGAACAAGTATTACAGATGAGGTAAATGAGGAACAGAGAAGTTGACTGACTTGCCCAAGGTTACACAGCCAGCAAGTGGAAGAGCTGCAATGAGAACCCAGGTCCTCTGACTCCTAGATCTGTACTCTTTCCGTCCAGGTCAGGCTGCTTCCCGCTGATACCTCAGGCTTCAAATAACCCAAAACAGAATTCCTCTTCTTCACCCTCAACCCTGTCCTAACCTCCCCATGACTTTCTCATTACGGTAAACAGCACCATCATCCTTCTGTCTCAAAAGGCTGTAACCTTGGCATTATCCTGGACTAATCTCTCTCATTCAACCCACATATTCACCCTCTCACCAACCCTTTGTCCACGTCCTGCCTCAGGCCTGGAACTCTCTCCCCCTTTACATTCCTACAGACACTCTCCCCAACTTCAAAGTCTTTGTAAAATCACATCACCTCCAAGAAGCCTTTCCCAACTCAGCCGTCATTTCCCCTTCTGCCTCTCCCTTCTCCGCTCCCTTGCACCTTTATTAACTCACCCTCAACCCTGAAGCATCTATTGATGCATCTGTAATTTATCTGTAATAATGTCTATCTCTTCCTCTAGTCTATAAGCTCCTTGTAAGCAGGGTTCCTGTCTACTAACTCGATTTTTTTGTATTCTCCCAAGGCTTAGTACAGTACTCTGCACATAGTAAGTGCTCAGTGAATACAACTGATTGATTATTTGGATTATGACTGTGTCCGGTCAACCTAACAAATCACCATCATCAACACAACAAAGGTAACCCAATCCCTAGTAGAAGGGGTCGAACTATAACCCAGGCCCCTGCTCTTTCCTCTAATTGTAATAATGATAATTGTAACTGTGTTATCTGTTGGGTGCTTATTATGTGCCAAGCACTGTAATATGTGCTGACCATGTGTCTTCCCAACAACACCTCAGACCTAACATATTCAACTCAACATGACACCACTTCCCCAAGATTAATAACATCTGCCAGTCATATGACACAATTTGATGCCAGCCTGATGATGATAGTATTTGTTTAGCATTATCTGTCAAGGACAGTTCAAAGCCCTGGGATAGATACAATCTAATCAGGTTGGACACAGACCCTATCCCACCTGGGGCTCACAGTCTTAATCCCCATTTTACAGACAAGAAAACTGAGGTACAGAGAATAATAATGCTGGTATTTGTTAAGCGCTTACTATGTGCAGAGCACTGTTCTAAGCACTGAGGTAGATAAAGGGTAATCAAGTTGTCCCACGTGAGGCTCACAGTTAATCCCCATTTTACAGATAAGGGAACTTAGGCCCAGAAAAGTTAAGTGACTTGCCCACAGTCACACAGGTGACAAGTGGCGGAGCTGGGATTTGAACCCATGACTTCTGACTCCCAAGCTCGGGATCTTTCCACTGAGCCACGCTGCTAGTTAAGTGACTTGCCCAAGACTTGCACAGATAAGTGGTGGAGTCAGGATTAGAACCCAGGTCCTTCTGACTCCCAGCCCTGTGTTGTATCCACTGGACCACGCTGCTTCTCTTCCCAGTGCACATCCATGCAGCCGCAATGGAGACACTGGTGCAGGTCAAGTGTAGACATTGGTGGTGGGCACCAGTGCCACCAGACACCAAGGTATGGGCTGGCCTTCGATGGGGTCAACTCTGCCCAGACACAGGGACAGCCGAAGCCAGTGGAATGGATGAATGGGCCGCCTCCCTTTGCTGGGCTGGGAAGTGACTGCAGTATTCCCCAGCCTCAGGGCTACTCCTTGTCCTGGACCACCTCTGGCCCCAAGAGCCACATTATTGGGAAAAGGATGAGCCTTCCCATGACCAGAGTGGGCCCCCCATAGGCCAGGTCAGAAGAGGGAAAAGAAAAGTCAAACCTGGATTTCTTTTTTTATATAAAGAAAATAAACATGTCTTCTGGGTTTTTTTTTCCCTTTCTGGGGCACAGTCCTAGCACACTGCAAGGGGTTGGGCTAACCCAACACCTATGTCTCCTCCGCCCACCCAGGGCCTGGGCCAGGGGTTCCAGGGTCTGGTGAGGAGAGCCACACGTGATTTTCTACTTTTAGGGGATGAAAAAGAGGGGCTTCCCTGCTCTGTCCGCTGCTCCAGAAAGTGGGCTCCTGAGTCGGAAAATAGACCTCCACTCCCCAGCCTTCACTGACAGAGCAGCCTGTCTGCCCCCAGGAGGGATGGCACTATTCTTCCCAAGGAGCTGGGACACAGCTGTTGTGACTTGTTCCCACCCCCTACTCCACCAGAGGAAACTGCACAAGGCCCTCTTCACCCACACAGCACCCTCCTTCCTCTCTGCCCCCTGAAGGGTCAGCAGCCCCAGAAGCAGGGAGGTGGAGGAAAATATTCCCAGGGGGCATGATCCCTCCTGAACTGCTGGGGTAGAGTCGTTTCATTTGACTCTCAGTCCAGCAGATGAAAATGTGCACATGTGTCCCTGGCAGATTGTCCACATCTCCTGATCCAGGTGTTCATGGTCGGCCTTGGTCTCTTCCTCTCGAGAATCACAGAAAGTCCCTCTTTCCTCTCCCCTGCCACTGCCCCCTGCTCAGAAGATCCGGCGATGTCATAATTTAAAAGTCTTTGATATTGAAGTTAATTTAATTCTTTCCAGTTGCTTTCTCTTTAAACATTACCAATCCCTCCTAAAGATTCCCTCTTGGGGAATATTTACCCATCTTCCAATGAGAAGCACCATGGTCTAGTTGAAAAACCATGCGTCTGAGGGTCAGAGGACCTGGGTTCTAATTCAGACTCTGCCAACTGCCCACTGTGTGACCATGAGCAAATCACTTAACTTCTCTGAGTCTCAGTTTCCTCAACTGTTAAATGGAGATTAAATACCGTTCCCCCTTCTAATAAGTCTGTGAGACCCATGATGGACAGGGACTGTGTCCAACTTGAATAACTTGTGCCCACTCCAGCTATTAGAACAGTTGCTAACACAACTCTTAGCAAGGTCAGAAAACACAGATATATCTACATATCTGTCTATATAGAGATACAATAATAATGGTATTTGTTAAGTAATTACTACTTACGCACTGGGGTAGATACAGGCAAATTGGTTCAGACACAGTCCCTGTGCCGCGAAGTGCTCACAGTCTTCACCCCCATTTTACAGATGAGGTAATAGAGTCACAGGGAAATGAAGCGACTTACCCAAGGTCACAAAGCAGACAAGTGGTGGAGCCAGGAATTCTATCTGTGTCTTCTTCCCCGTCTCATTCTGCATCTCCCTCTCTGGTCTGTAAGTCCGTTATGGCCAGGGAATGTCTGTTACATTGAGTGACTGTACTTTCCCAAGTGCTTAAGATAGCACTCTGCACACAGTAAAAACTCAAGGAATACAGTTGATTGCACATACACATGTATAGATAAAATACATATGGCTTGCCTTTGCTTTATTCCATGGGTAAGGTTCTCTGTTCCAGGTGAGGTCTAGGGATTGGCTACTTTCCATTCCTTGGTTAACTGTGCCTCTGGGCTCTCTAGGTGTCTTTGTTGCCTATAACACCTGCCTCCCTCTCGATTTGGAAGATTCTCTCATACCACTAACCCACAGCCCTGGATCACCTCCACTGTCCACCTCCTTCACTCTTATGCTCGAGCTGCTGAACACTGCTGTCAGAAATCTAAACAGCCCAACCTTGTCCACTCTAAGTTTTTCCTTTCTTTCCACTCTAAGTTTTTCTTTTCTTGCCTTACCTCTGCCCTCTCCTCTGCCATGCAAAACTATTTCTCTTACCTTATTGACACCCATGCCCATCACCCTCATCAGTTGTTCAGGACATTTAACTCCCTCCTCGGGCCTCCTGTCCCTCCCCAATCCCTCACCCTCAACAATCTGGCCACCCTACTTCATTAAGAAAATGAACACCATCAGATCTGATCTCCCCCAAATCACCCCTCCCCTTCCTCCATCTCCCTCCTCTCGACCCCCTCTTCTACTCTGCCATCCTTCCCAGCAGTATCTTCAGAGGAGGACTCCTCCCTCCTCAAGTGCCACCCCCTCCACATGCGCTTCAGACCCCATTCCCTCCCATCTTATAAAAACTCTCACCCCTTCTCTCTTCCCCTCCTTAACTTCCATCTTCAACTACCCACTCTCCAAAGGCTTCTTCCCCTCTGCCTTCAAACATGCCCACAGCTCTCCCATCCTAAAAACCCCACTTAACCCCATTGCCCCCCCCCCCAGTTATCGCCCTATCTCCCTCGTACCTTTCTTTCCAAACTCCTGGAGTGAGTTGTCTACACTCGCTGCCTCAAATTCCTCTCCTCTAACTCTCTCCTGGACCCCCTCCAATCTGGCTTCTGTCCCCTCCACTCCACTGATATTGCCCTCTCAAAGATCAACATTGACCTCCTTCTTGCCAAATCCAACGGCTCCAACTTCATCCTAATCCTCCTCGACCTTTCAGCTGCCTTTGACACTGTGGACCATTCCCTTCTCCTCAACACATTATCCAACATTGACTTCACTCACTCCGTCCTCTCCTGGTTCTCCTCATCTCTCTGGCTGTTCATTCTCAGTTTCTTTCATGGGCCCCTCCTACTCCTCCCATCCCCTAACTGTAGAGGTCCCTCAAAGTTCAATTCTTGCTCTCTGTCTATTCTCCATCTACACTCACTCCCTTGATGAACTCTTTCGCTCTCATGGCTTCAAGTATCATCTCCATGCAGACGATACTCAGAACTATATCTTCTCCCCTATTCTCTCTCCCTCCCTCCAGGCTCGCATCTTCTCCTGCTTTGAGGGAATCTCCACCTGGATGACCTCCCGCCACCTAAAACTCAACATGTACTAGACTGTAAGCCCGTCAAACGGCAGGGACTGTCTCTATCTGTTGCCGACTTGTTCATCCCAAGCGCTTAGTACAGTGCGCTGCACATAGTAAGCGCTCAATAAATACTATTGAATGAATGAACAAGACGGAACTCCTTATCTTCCCTCCCAAGCCCTGTCCTCTCCCTGACTTACCCATCACTGTGGACAGCACTACCATCCTTACCCTCTCACAAATCCGCAACCTTGGTGTCATCTATGCCTCCACTCTCTCATTCACCCCACATATCCAATCTGTCACCTAATCCTGCCAGTCACCTTCCCAACATCGCCAAGATCTGCCCTTTTCTCTCCATCCAAACTGCTACCATGTTAGTACAGTCACTCATCTTGTCCCTCCTGGATTACTGCATCAGCCTCTTTTCTGACCTCCCGACCTCCTTTCTCTCCCCACTTCAGTCTATACTTCACTCTGCTGCCCGGATTATCTTTCTACAGAAATGCTCTGGGCATGTCATCCCCCTCCTCAAAAATCTCCAGTGCTTGTCTATCAACCTTTGTACCAAACAAAAACTCCTCACTGTCGGCTTCCAAGTTCTCCCTCACCTTGCCCACTCCTAACTCACCTCCCTTCTCTCCTTCTACATCCCAGCCAGCATACTCTACTCCTCTGCTGCTAAGCTCCTCAATATGCCTTGTTTTCGCCTGTCCTGCCATCGACCCCTGGTCCATATTCTACTTCTGGCCTGGAATGCCCTTCCTCCTCAAATCTGCCAATCACCCTTCCCCCCTTTAAAGCCCTACTGAAGGATCACTTCCTCCAGAAGACCTTCCCAGACTCTGTTCCCCTTTTCCTCAGCTCCCCGCCCCTCCCCATCACCCTGACTTGCTCCCTTTGCTCTACCCCCCCCCCACCCACAGCGCTTGTGTATATATGTACATATCTATAATTCTATTTATTTATATTAATGCCTGTTTACTTGTTTTGCTGTCTGTCTCCCCCCTTCCAGACTGTAAGCCTGTTGTGGGCAGGGATTGTCTCTATTGCTGAATTGTACTTTCCAAGCACTTAGTACAGTGCTCTGCACACAGTAAGTGCTCAATGGAGATGATTGAATGAATGAATGAACCCAATAAATCTCCAAAGTAGGCAGATTATTTAGTTGAGAGGTTTAAGGCTTCCTTCCCTGCAGGCAGAGAGTGGAAGGGGAGAGGGGAGTGGCAGGGAGAGAATCCTTGAGTGCCTCTGATTTTCCTAATCATCACAGTGATGTGGTTCACCGCTCCAAATCCAATCACCACAATGTCTTTTCTTCTTCTTCTTCTTCCCTCTCCCCTCCGCTGCCCAGACCCAAGTGGTAAACACTCAGCTGGAATGAGATGGGTCGGGAGCTGAGCTCAACAGTAGTGGCAACAGCTGTGGTCCCCTCTTCAGCGAGGTAATGAGGAGTCATTTTCATTTTATCGCCTCTGTCACGTCTGCTTTTTTCTCCCTGCATTATTTTATTATTATAGCTGAAATTGATTGCTGTTAGCGAGCAGGCGGCAAAATTGCATCCCCCTCGCCTCCCTTCTCCCCCGCCTCCTGTCTTTGCTTCCCCCCACCCCCGCCTCTCTCCAAGGCCCATTTCTCTTCAGCTTGTCTCTCCTAGCTTATCTCATCCATCCCTCCCCAGTGGCATACACTAACTCAAAAGAAAAGCTCATTTGAAACAATGTACAAGGTGGCTGGCCAATGGGCTTTCTGTCCCTCAAGTTGGGTTAGAGCAGGGTGATGGTGGGCGAACTGACAGCTCACTCCCTTGCCTGTCTTCAGGTAATCCCTGAGCTCTGATGGGCCAGAGAGAGGGGAAGAGTTTCAGCATGAGGAGATGCTGGGGGAGTATCCCCAGGCACCATCAAAAGGGCAGGAGCAAGAGGAGAGGATATAACAGGGCTCAGGCATTGAGGCATCACCCAAAGACACTCATTTAATCAACTCTGGGAGCTCTCTTTTTATTTTTTTAATAGTATTAGTTAAGCACTTACGTGCCAGGCACTGTACTAAGCACTGGGGTAAATACAAGGTAATCAGGTTCGACAGAATCCATGATCCAAATGGAGCTCACAGTCTTAATCCCCATTTTGACAGACGAGGCCCAGAAAAGTGAAGTGACTTGCCCGAGGTCACACAGAGGGCAAGTGGTGGAGCTGGGATTAGAATCTAGGTGATCTGACTCCCAGACCTGTGATCTAAACACTAGGTCACACTGCTTCTTTACCCTGATAGAATGCCCATTGGTCAGTGAATAATAATAATGATGGTATTTGTTAAGCGCTTACTATATGCCAAGCACTGTTGTAAGGGCTGGGGGAGATACAGGTAATAAGGTTATCCCACGTGGGGCTTATAGTCTTCATCCCCATTTTACGGATGAGGTAATTGAGGCACAGAGAAGTTAAGCGACTTGCCCAAAGTCACACAGCTGATTAGTGGCGGAGCCAGGATTAGAACCTATGACCTCTGACTCCCAAGCTTGTGCTCTTTTCACTAAGCCATGCTGCTTCTGACAGTTCTAAAAGTGAAAGCAGCTAAACCAAGATGGTTCCCAAATGGTAATTCCCTGTGGGATTTAAGGAGTTGGAAAAGCCCCTTCCCCCATGGGACGAGACCCGAGGCAGAGAAACCTTTTCTTCTGGATTACATTTCATCCACTGAACCAATTCCTGTTTAGGAAGACAGTAATGGACCAATTACCTATGGCATTTACCCACAACACATTTACTCTGAGTAGGGAGGTGATGATGGTAATGATGGCGACGAGGATGGTGGAGCCAAGAACCTGCAGAGAGGAACAGATTATAGCACTATTGTTATGTGCAGTCCTAATCACCTTCTCTCACCCTAACAGTTATGTTCTCGTTGGAGCACAGGGTGCCATGGGAAAGTAGGAGGGCCAAAGTGCAACACACTGTGAAGTGCACGTGTGGCCTTCACCCATATTTCCCAGCTACAGAAAGAAACAGTACTAGAATCCAGGTCTCCTGATTCCCAGGGCAGAGCACTTCCTGATGGGCCAATGTGTTGGCTAGAATCAGGGTACGGAGCAGAAAAGACAGTTGGAGATGAAGCCATCTTTATCCTTAAAGAACATTTGGGGATAGATGGAAAATAATGAAGCTAATATGGAGGCTCTGAATGTAAGAGTACATTCAGGGCAGTGTGGAAGGCAATATAGGAAGCAGCATGGGCCAGGGAGCCAGAGAACCTGGGGTCTAATCCCGGCTCTGCCACTTGACTGCTCTGTGACCTAGGGCAAATCACTTAGCTTTTTCTGGGTCGAAGTTTCCACTGCTGCAAAATGGGGTTTAAATAACTGTTCTTCCTTCTTCTTGACTGTGAGCCCTGAGTGGGACAGGAACTGTAGGTAGCCTGATTAACTCGTCTCTACCCCAGCACTTGAAACAGTGCGAGACACAGAGTAAGCATTTAACAAATGTTATAAAAAAAGAATAGAGCGTTATTCAACCTAAACGTGAGACCACCCAGCCAAGAGAGAAATTGGGGAGAACGAATGCTCAATTTTAAATGAGGAAGGTGAAGATTCAATAGCTCATCTTTGGGGAAGAAAGAAACTTAGAGGTGGCATAGGGGAAGGGACAAAGACCAGTTGGGAAGGAGAAAAATGAGAGATGATGGGTTAAGCCAGTTGAGAGAAAAAAGAATGGTATGTAATACTATACCATGGTATGTAATAATTATTAATAATAATCATGGTATTTGTTAAGCGCTTAATATGTGCCAAGCACCATTCTAAACACTGGAGTAGATACAGAGTAATCAGGTTGTCCCATGTGGGGCTCACAGTCTCAATCTCCATTTTACAGATGAGGTAACTGAGGCACAAAGAAGTTAAGTGACTTGCCCAAGGTCATACAGCAGGTACGTGGCAGAGGCAGAATTAGAACTCATGACCCACGTCTCCCAAGCCTGTGCTATTGCCACTAGGCCATGCTGCTTTTATGGGGTAGATTCCTCTATTCCCAGAAATCTCAGAATCCCAAAATGCTTGAGTTTAAGTGGCTGTTTTAATGGTATTTGTTAAGCACTTGTTATGTGCCAGGCACTGTCCTAAGAGCTGGGGTAGATACAAGCTAATCAGGTTGTACACAGTCCATTTCCCATATGGGACTCACAGCCTTAATCCCCATTTTGTAGATGAGGTGACTGATGAACAGAGGAGTTAAGTGAATTTCCCATGGTCACACAGCAGACAAGTTGGAGTTGGGAATAGAGCCAACCCAGGTCCTCTGACTCTCAGGCCCATGCTCTGTCCACTGGCCCACACTGCTTCCCTCAAGAAATGAGTGATTATGTTTCTCTGTCAAACTTAACATGGCCCATTTGGCAAGGATGGATGGATGGATGATGGCAGGAAGAACTGGAAAGGCAAAGGAATGGAGGACATAAGGGAAAAAGGGGAAAAGAAGGGAAGACAGAATTTTCCCCTCTAGACTGTAACCTCCTTGTAGGCAGGGAATACATCCACCAACTCTTGTATTGTTCTCTTACAAGCACTTAATACAGTGTTCTGCACACAGTAAGTGCTCAATACATTTCACTGATTGACTGATACAACCCAGTTCTGCCATAATGCATGTTTTCACTACATGCTTCTGTTAGAATGCTGGAATACTGTGAAGACACTAGCCTGTAAACAAATTTTCACATGAATGCAGTGTCAGAATGGTTGAGATAGACAGCACATTTGAGACTACATCATGATGGCATGGTCAGAGCCAAGGATACCTTGTCTGATCCATCCACTGATACTACTGGGGTAGTGCAGGGCTATCTAGCTGGCTCAGACCTGTTATTATTAATATCCTTATTGTATCTGTTAAGGGCTTACCATGGGTCAAGCAGTGGTGGCCTAGTGGATAGACCACCATCTTGGGAGTCAGAAGGACCTGGGTTCTCATCCCGGCTTCACTACTTGTCTGCTACATAACCTTGGTCAAGTCACTTCACTTCTCTGGGCCTCAGTTACCTCATCTGTAAAATGGGAATGAGGACTGTGAGCCCCATGTGGGACAGGGATTGTGGACAACCCAATTTGCTTGTATCGACCTTGGTTCTAATCCCAACTCCCCCATTTGTCAGCTGGGTGACCATGGGAAATTCACTTAACTTCTCTGTTCCTCGGTTACCTCTTTTGCCAAATGGAGAATAAGGCTTTGAGTCCCATGTGGGAAATGGACTGAGTACAACTTGATTAGCTTGTATCTACCCCAGCTCTTAGTACAGTGCCTGGAACATAATAAATGGTTAACCAATGTCATTAAAACAACCACTTAAACTCAAACATTCTGGGATTCTTAGTACAGTGCCTGGCACATTGTAAGCACCTAAAGAATACCATCATCATCATCATCACAGTTCTAAGCACTGGGATAGATACTTGCTAATCAGATTGGAAACAGCCTCTGTCCCACATGGGGCTCACAGTCTAAGTAGGAGGGAAAATGGGTATGTTCAATTGATTCTTAGCAGTCATTCTGGAAAGTGCAACCAGACACCTGGATGCAGGTGTTAAAACACTCTTCTGCACTTCTGGGGAACTTTTCCAACTCAACAGACTTTGAGCATCATCCAAAGTCATAGAGACAGTCATTCAGTAATTGTTTTATGCTGATGACTATGCCCCAGAGGCAAACACTCCAGAAGACATGCCAATTATTGTAAACCACTTCACCAATTCAGCCAGGTGTTACGGGCTGACAATAAGACGAAAGAAAATTGAGGTGATAAATCAGCCCACTCAAGGGAAGCCGTGCACAGAGCCAAAACTATATACTGGCAACAAAGAGCTAAACATTGTCATAGAATTCTGTTACCCAGGCAGCACAATGATTGATGATAGACAAGGAAATAGAAAAGCAAATCAAGAAGGACAGCAAATTCTTTGGAAGAATGTCAAACAGTGTGGTGGCAGAGTAGTTCCGGACTCCAGATCAAATTAAAGGTGTAGAGTTGTTGTGTTGTCCAACCTTCTTTATGATTTTGAGACCTGTTCCATATCCAGATGCCACATCCAGTTCTTTCAGCTCTTCCACTAGCATCAATTACAGGCCACACACAATATCAGACAGCCAGACAACATCACAAAAAAAAGAGTTCTGGAACAAAGTCATTCTTCTAACATTGAAGTTATGCTTACTTCAATACCCCTACACTGCAAAGGCCAAGTGAGGAGGAATGACAACTGGAAAACCAAAAAATTGATATGTGGAGAGCTGAAATTGGGAAACTGAAAGGCAGGGGAGCAGAGGAATAGTTTTAAGGCCAAGGGTAAAGAGCAAACTTCAGACGAGACCTCATATTAGCTGAAAACTGTAAGTCATTTCTTGAGGAATGATCAGTTTGGCATGCCCCCAGAGATTATAAACTTCTTGTGGGCAGGGAACCAACTCTACCAAATCTGTTGAATTGTACTCTCCCAAATGTTTAATACAGTGCTCTGAACACAGTAAGTTCTCAATAAATACCACCGACTGATAGATTGACTTAGATAGATAGATAGATAGATAGATAGATAGATAGATAGATAGATATAGATAGATAGATAGATAGATTGACAACTCTGCTATATTGTAGTCTTTCACGTGTCTAGTACAGTGCTCTGCCCACAATTAACACTCAAATACCACTGAGTGATCGACTGCTATCGTGGAAGAGTGGCTCTGTTTGAGGAAAAGCTTTTTAGGAACAAAAGACAAAGGAGGCAAAAGTGAACCCAATGCCGGGTGTAGCAAATATCAAACATGACAAACCAATGACCTTTTTATGTTCACATTATGGCTAAGACTGTCATGCATTTTTCGACTATGAAGGATAACCAAATATGTGTGTATGTGCATTTGTGCATGCGTATTTGTGTGTGTGTGTGTATGATACAACATAAATTTTCGTTAACACAGGTTTGTGTAAAGATACAATCCCATGTAGTTTCCCCATGGGAAAACTGCCTTTACTGATTCAACATAAGGCAAATACACAGGAAAACAAGGAAAATACACAAATTTATGCAAAAATGCAACCCCTGTGTTGTTTTCCTGTGGGAAAACTACCTTTACTGACTTTAACCTGATCAGACCCTCTCTTCCCTATAGGCTGGATAATTTTAGTGTGTTCCAAAATGGTCCTGACAGGTAGAGGGGGACAGAATGCCTGACCTTTCAAGGTCCCACCAAACTCTGCGATCCTTCAAGAGACCACCAACCACAGTTGTCCTTTTTGTTCCTCATGTGCTTTAAAGCTGAACGGTATTGAAGAGCTAAGTGGTTCCACCACACTCAGCAAGACATGGCAGTGAAGGATCAGCCCCTTTCCAGGCCTTCATCGAGAAATGTTGTGCCCGTATAGAGCATCCACAAATATTATTTGAATACTGTCAGCCTCTTGAGAGTTTAAGTGGGCCCAAGCCTGGTTTATGTTATTTTAAGCACAGAAGGTGTGTGCTATTAAGCTGAGCACTCATGAGAGTGACAAACATTTCCCTTTAAACACTCTTCCCTGTTGGAAACCATCATTAAAACAGTAGTTAACGCCTTCCTTTTAGAGGGAGAGACATCAGAGGTTCATGTTGTCTTAATATGAACCGCAGCAGGCAGCGTTGTAGGCTGCCAGTAGATTGTGTTGTTGAGCTGGGAGAAAAAATGGTCCATTTGGCTTAATTTCCTCCCTTTAGAGGGCAGGCTGTATAACTCAGCGAGTGTGGGGATGGTGCCAGGTTGAAAAGAGAAATGGTTCGTTACTGCGCATTATACAACATGGCCTACTGGAAAGAGCAGGGGCCTAGGAGTCAGCGGACCTGGGTTTTAATCCCAGCTCTGCCAATTGCTTGCTGTCTGAACTTGGGTGAGTCATTTAACTTCTCTGTGCTTCAGTTTCCTCAACTGAAATGAGTATAAGTTCTCCCTCCTACCTGGCCCCATAAAGGACAGAGACTGTGTCCAATCTAATTAACTTGTACTTACCCCAGCACTTACAACAGTGTTTGACACAGAGTAACAGATTCCTTTAAAAAAAAAAAAGTTAACCTCAGCAATGGGTTTCTTCGGGATCCTGGATATCATTGACAAGCCACCACCTCAGACATGGACTCTTTCAGTTACTGAGGAAGGCCAGGTTACAAGCTTTTATGTAGCATGGTCACCATCCAATAAGATGGCAAGCAGGAAGAGAGCAATCTCACAGACAAAAGAAGCCTATCTGTTTAGTGTCAACCTGGATTCTTTGTAGACAGAGATCGTTTCTACCTACTGTACTGTATTGTACTTGGCATGGCAAAATGCTAAGTACAGATGTCTGCCCATAGTGAGAGTTCAGTAAATACCAGTGACTGGACGTTAGCCTAGTTATCCACTTGATTAATGGGTATCAATTTAGCCTTTTCTATCCCAGGCCTCTCTCTCCAGTCAATCAAGGGTATTGACTGTTGAAATTGAATTGCTACGTGGTCTCAGGGAGGCTAGAGGTGCAAGGAAGAGAAGGTGTGCTGAGTACTTCATAACTTCAGAGAGTAGATACCAATGAGTTGAACTCCTGAGTTAGTTAAAAGTCCTGCTCTAATTCACATGCTCTTAGAAAAAAAACATTGGGAGTATGTTAAAAGCTTTTGAGGTCTTCTCTTCTAGATTGTAAGCTGACAGTGGACAGGGAACATGTAGCCAACTCTGTTACAGTGTTCTCTGTTCATTCAGTGGTATTTACACTGTACTGCAGAGAAGCAGCTTTGGCTTAGAGGAAAATGCATGGGCTTGGGAGTCAGAGGACAAGGGTTCTAACCCCAGCTCCATCACTTGCCTGCTGTGTGACCTTGGACAAGCCACTTAACTTCTCTGAGTCTCAGTTACCGCATCTGCAAAATGGGGATTGATATTGTGAGCCCCATTTGGGACAGTCTGATTATCTTGTACCTACCCCAGTGCTTAGAACAGTGCTTGGCACATAGTAAGTGCTTAACAAATACCATAATCATTTTTATTATTACTCTCCCAAATGCTTATTACAGTACTCTGCTAATAGTAAGTGCTCAATAAATATGGTTGACTGATTGTGCCAAGCACTGTATTAAGCACTGGGGTAGATATAAGACAAACAGTCCTTGTCCCACATGGGATCACAGTGTAAGTAAAAGGGAAAATGTAATCTTCGTTTTACAGATAAGGAAACTGAAGTACTCAGAAGTGGAGTGACTTGCCTGAGGTAGCACAACAGGCAAGGGATGGAGTGGGGATTTGAACTCAGTTCCTCTGGCTCCCAAGACCCTGTTCTTTCCAGTTAATGCTCTAGAATGCCATCCTTGCTGAATTTTTCCATAAAATTAACTAATATCAAATTGACAGCATTATCTGGCTGACAAGTCAGACTCTATCAAGAGCTGCCAAGACATCTGCAACCTAGGCATTTTTTCAAAACTGTAGTTAGATTTGCCCCTTGCTGACATGGCTTCTCTGATTGACCATGGCTCCGACTGCCTCTCCTGTAAGGGTGCAGTGCTTGAGACCCAAATGAAAGGGGAAAGCCAGAGGAAAAAATGAAATCATTCTGTTGGGATGCTATTGTTTAAAGCTCAGTGTGTCTTCCAAATGATATTTTGGAGCTATTAATGAGAAGCATATTAGTGGACAGGTGAGACTGGAGACAGAAGCCTGAATCGTGGATTGGGTGCACAGGCAAGGCGGAATCAGCCTCAGCTCGGGGATTAAACAGTTGGAGATGCCGCCCACCTCAGTCTAACGGGCATCAGTGGAATGAGGAACCATGTGACCTAGTAGAGCACAGACCCAAATCAGAGGACCTGGGTTTTAATCCTCACCTCTGCCACTGGCCTGCTGTGTGACCTTGGGTGAGTCACTTACCTCCTCTGGGCCTCATGTCCCTCACCTGCTAAATCAGGATTTAATACCTGTTTCTCCTCCTATGTAGATTGTGAGCCCTATGCGGATCCTAGTCATCTTGTATTTGTTGCAGCACTTAGTACAGTGCTTGGCACATAGTAAGCATTTAACAAATACTACTATAATTATTATTGCATAGTAAGTCCTTCATATAGTGTAATAAAAATCATGCATCCAGTGGACTAGAATGTTTCAGGCACAGGATGCAGCCACTTGGCATGCAACCTGCTGGAAGCAGAGTGGCTTAGTGGAAAGAGCACAGGTTTAGGACTCAGAGGTTGTGGGTTTTAATTCTGGCTCTGCCAAAGCTGTGTGACTTTGGGCAACTCATTTAAATTCTATGTGCCTCAGTTACCTCAACTGTAGAATGGGGATTAAGACTGTGAGCCCCATGTGGGGCAACCTGATTACCATGTATCTGCCCAGAGCTTAGAATGGTGCTTGGAGCATAGTAAGTGCTTAACAAATGGATACAAGTCCAGAACTCCACTCAGTTGCCCATCTTGAGTAAATCTAAAGTTTTGGGTCAATCTATCACTTTGAGAAGCATTGCAGGCCACATTTTAGTTTGGATAGCTTCAGACAAAAGGATGAAAGACAAAGAGACTGAGTCCAATCCAAAGATCCAGTAGGGCACTCGAGGAGAGGGATTTCTTTCTGAAGTACAGGTTACACACTTCCAACTGTGATGCCCGGGGCTGAAAAATGAGTCATTGGTTCTGAGGGAGGCATGTAGCCAAATGGATAAAGTAAAGGACTAATGGTTATGACTTAGGTTCTAGTCCCAGCTCCAGCACTTCCCTGGAGCTTTGGGCGAGTCACTTATATTCTCTGTGTTTCAGTTCCCTCAACTGTAAAATGGGGATAAAATACACAGTCTTCCTACCACAGATTAGAAGATCCATGTGGAACAGAGGCTGTTTGCGATAAGATTATCCTGTACAGTGCTTGGCACACCGTTTAAGTAATAATGTTGGTATTTGTTAAGCGCTTACTATGTGCCGAGCACTGTTCTAAGCGCTGGGGTAGACACAGGGGAATCAGGTTGTCCCACGTGGGGCTCACAGTCTTAATCCCCATTTTACAGATGAGGGAACTGAGGCACCGAGAAGTTAAGTGACTTGCCCAAAGTCACACAGCTGGCAAGTGGCAGAGCCGGGGTTTGAACCCATGACCTCTGACTCCAAAGCCCGTGCTCTTTCCAGTGAGCCACGCTGCTTCTCAAGTACTTCTTAAGTACTATCGTCCTTATTATTATCATTATTCTGCAATAGCTCAGCTGTTTAGTTTGGGAAGACTAGATGGTAAGACTAGAATCTAGGCTGTAAATTCATTGTGGGCCAGGAAGGTTATATTGTACTCTCCTGAGCGCTCAGTACAGTGTTCTGCACACAGTAAGCTCTCAATAAATATGATTGTTTGATCAACTGGTTAAGACCTACCTGAGCCTGGCCTGAGAGTTCTGGGTCCCAGTTCCTTATTACATTGCTAACCTCTCTTGGGTTTCATTTCTACTCTTTCCCCATCCCACATCCTGAGAATTTGAGCAACTTGCCTCTTAGAGAATTCATACCGCTAAATGCTCCGCTAAACTTGCAGTGCCAATTAGACAAGATAGGAAACAGAGCAGGAAATCAAGAGCCACTGCCTCGGGAAAAATTGTCTAGCGCTTTTCTGTCCCCACTTTTCACTGGAATAAATGGGAGTAGTGGTCAAGTCAGACATCAAGCTGATGTCACTGGATGATAACAGGGGAGATTAACATCTCTCAGCTACAGATGGGCCTGTCAACTGCAGAAAAGGAGGCTTGGTTGTTGTTTTAAGCCAGTGAACTAGCTAAGAGAACCAGGAAACCAACAAAGCACTTCCATGACACTCACTGTCCGACTTTCAGTCACTGAACCATCTGAGGAATCTATATACTTCAATCCCCAGAGTCAATTTCTCATCTAGTGCAGGGTGTCTGGGGCGAATCTCCCAGTTCTCTTTAAAAATAACCTCTGGCTGTGTTTTTCGTTCCTTCAAATGATTAGTGTTTCTCATTGATTGGCTTCTGCTTGGTTGGCTTTGCAGAGGGGGAGAGAAGAGAGGCATCAGGTCACCGACCAATAACGCAGCAAGGGGTAGACCTGGAATTTGGATTCATGACAAAGAGACACTAACACTGTGTCTTTCAGGAAAGCAACTGTGCTGGTTTCTTAAAACCCGCTTGAAGGATTGAACTATTCACAAATGACCCCAGACGTGATTATGTTCTGCTGTCACAGAACTTCTTTTGTCCTTTAGAAACTTTCTTCCCTCGAGGCAAACTACCCCTCTACGGGAATCAGCGAAGCTTAGTGGAAAGACCCCGGGCTTGGGAGTCAGAGGACTTGGGTTCTAATCCTAGCTCTGCCACTCGTCAGCTGTGTGACTTTGGGCAAGTCATTTCACTTCTCTGTGCTTCAGTTACCTCATCTGTAAAATGGGGATGAAGACTGGGACACGGGACAACCTGATTACCTTGTATCTCCCCGAGCACTTAGAACAGTGCTTGCACACAGTAAAAGTCTAGCAAATGCCACCGTCATCATTACTAGTTTCAGTTGGTATTTGTTAAGCACTTACTATGTGCCGAGCCCTGTTCTAAGCGCTGGGGTAGACACAAGGGAATCAGGTTGTCCCACGTGGGGCTCACAGTCTTAATCCCCATTTTACAGATGAGGTAACTGAGGCACCGAGAAGTTAAGTGACTTGCCCAAAGTCACACAGCTGACAAACGGCCGAGCCGGGATTTGAACCCATGACCTCTGACTCCAAAGCCCGTGCTCTTTCCATTGAGCCACGCTGCTTCTCTAATCTCTATTATGATTACAGTACCACGAGGAGCTGCTAAGCTTAGTAACTGGGAGAAACATTCAGCAATGGGACAGTTGGGTTTGAGGGCCTAGGGCTTGCCCTCGCTCAGTGGTTGGCAAGAGATCTAGACTGTGAGCCTATTGTGGGCCGGGATTGTCTCTATTTGTTACTTAATTGTACTTTCCAAGCCCTTAGTATCATGCTCTGCACACCGTAAGCGCTCAATAACTATGATTGAGTGAATAGCATAAAGTTGCTATAAACCCCATAATGCTTCAAATCCTTGAAACGGTACCTCTCTCTGGCTCTGACAGAAATTTTCAAAGCCCTCACAGTCAATCAATAGTACTGAGTGTCCACCATGTACAAGGCATTGTTCTAAGACACAAAAAGAAAACAACATTTGGTCCTTGCCCTTAAGGAGCCAAAAATCGAATCTGCAAACTCTTCTCTGCTACAGACACATGAACCTAGAATTCACTTCCATGTAAACAGAAAAAATGAGGAGAGGTTAGAAAACCCAATTCTGTAAAGCAGATATTTCACCACAAATGCCATTCTACTCCAGGAAAACATCCCCCAAACATGAAGTCTTCTAAAATCCAACATTAATGGATTCCTGTAAAAACATGCTCCTTTTTCACCAGGACAGTTCAGGATTTCAGTACCCTTTCCCAAGAAAATCTTTATAAAAGTCCCCAGTAGCAACTGGCTGTCTGAGCACAATAGCCTACTGAACAGACCATGGGTCTGGGAGTCAGAGGGACCTGGGTTCTAAGACTTGCTCTGCCACTGGTCTGTTGTGTGACTGTGGGAAAGGTCTCTTCACATCTCTGTGCCTCATTGACCTCATCTGTAAAATGGGGAATTAGACTGTAAGCCTCATGTGGGACAGAGATTGCATATAAACTGATTTGCTTGAAACCATTCCAGCACTTCACACCAACTCTCAGTTCTTTTTGCTCCATCTAAATGCTTGGACTTCCAGATTTGAATAGGAGTGTATTCACCACCCATCTCAGTTTAAATCCTAGAGCATTCTGGGACTTATAGTGCAGAGGTCCCAGAATACTGGGAATTTTTAAGCACACATTTCTACAGTATGGTTGATGAGAGGGGAGAGATAAGTGCACAAGCTTAGGCTGGCGCCTTGATATCTCAGTAGTCAACAAAATAAACACTGTGCCATTCCCCTCACCATAGATTGCAAGCTCTTTCTGGGCAAGGATCGACTCTACCAATTCTATTGTATTGTATTTTTCCAAGCGCTTAGTACAGTGCTCTGCGCACAGGAACTGCTTAATAAGTACAGTTGAATGAATGAATAGGCACTCAATGAATACCACTGATGGACTGATTGTTTGCCTCAAAGAGGCAGGCCAGATTTTGGTACCAGAATGGGCAACCAATTTTTGATCCATCACTGTTCCTTCCAGCTTCCCACTGCACGACTGAAAGCTCCAAGTTCAGCATGGGCATTCTGGATCTCCCTGCTCCGTGTCTCAGGGGCTGGGAATGGCTACATGATGATTCAAGAATAGTAGTCTAAGTGACTCAACCCCAAAGAAGCACTCCTGAACAGAGGATGCTCTGCTAAATCCTATCACTTCCCTTGCCTAATGCCCTGCACAATGAACCTCTAGAATACACCCCTTTGCCCCTTCAATCTAAAGCATTATCGTGGGCAGGGAGTGTGTCTACCAACTCTCTTATAGCATACCCTCCCAACCACTTAGTACTGCATGCCACATACAATAAGCAGTCAGTAAATATGATTGATTGATTGAATCAGGGTTGATTCAATCGATAAAGCTGAGAAGCAACATTGCCTAGTAGGTAGAGCACAGATCTGGGAGTCAGAAAGATCTGGGTTCTAATCCCATCTCCACCACTTGTCTTCTGTGTGACCTTGGGCAAGTCGCTCCACATCTCTGTGACTCAGTTATCTCTAAAATGGGAATTAAGACCGTGAGCCTTATGTGGACAGGTACTGGGTCTGACCCATATACCCCAGGGCATATTAAAATGATTAACACATAGTAAATGGTTAACAAATACCATTTAAAAAAAACACCAAACTCTGTTGTACTGTACTCTTAGTATAGTGCTCTGCTTACAGTGAGCACTGAATGCCATTAATTTATTGAGTCTCTACTAAGTGCAGAGCACTAAAGTGACAGATCATATTTCATATTTCCCCAGCATCTTCAGAGCGCTCCTCTGAAGATATTTGTTATTTGGTATTTGTTAAGTGATTACTATGTGCCAGGTACTGTACTAAGCACTGGAGTTAGAGACAAGCTATTCAGGTTGGACACAGTCCATGTACCACATGGTGTCACAGTCTTAATCCTAATCTTACAGATGTGGTTCAGAAAAGTGAATTGACTTGCCCAAGGTCACACAGCAGGCAAGTGGCGGAGCCAGGAATAGAACCCAGATCTTTAATGAGCTAAGAGAAGTTGCCCATCTTTTATTTATCCCTCTCTGTCCATGAGGCAACATAAAAGTTGCTAGAGCTGCAGGCAGATTTCTACCTCTGAGCCTGGTCCTAATCCAATACCAAGGCTCAGCTCCTTGTCCCTGTTCTAATCTTATCAGCCAAAGGGATCCAGAGCTCTTTAGTTTCAAGCTCTCCCCAGAAGGTAGGCCTTCCCCGTCCATCATCAGCGTGTCAGTGGTTTCCATGGCAATCTCCTAGTTACATACATCACCTTCTCCAGCAATGCTACTCCACTTCTTCCCCAGGACTGCATTATTGCCAAAAGAAATCAGAAATGAATTGTTAGGAGAATATGAACTAACAGATTTGGGAAACAGTGTGGCCCCGTGGGTAAAGCAGAGGCCTGAGAGCCAGAGGGTCTGGGTTCTAATCCCAGTTCACCACGTGTCTGCTTTGTGATGTTGGTCAAGTCACTTAACTTTCCTGAGCCTCAGTTTCTTCATCTGCAAAACGGGGATTCAGTGTTGGTCCCCCTTCTACTGTGAGCCCCATGTGGAACAGGAACTGTATCTGACTTTGTTAAGTTGTATCTGCCCCACTGCTGGGAACAGAGTTTGACATAGAATAAGCACTTGAGGAATACAATAAAGAAAATATAAGGAAAAACAATTCATAGGCCATAAGAAAAGAGAATCCATCCAGGATAGAGTAAGTTTGGGGTGAAGATTTAAATAATTTCAATAACGTTGAAAGAGGGAGAAAGAAAGGGTGCAAGAGAGGGAAGAGAAGAGAGAAAAAGCAACAGAAAGAAATGGAAACAAAGACAGAGATAGAGAGAACACCAGTAATTGCATACAAAAATGGTGTGAAGAAGTCACAGAGCCATTTCTCACTTCCTCTCCTCCCCTTTTCTTCTCTGACAAGCATACGGTCACTTGAGTTGGAATAGAATTAAACTCCAACACCAAATGAAGTTTCTGTGAGGAAAGCTTTCCTCTTCTAGGGCTATGAGAGGATCTGGGAGACCAGCCAAATTCTCGGTGCTAGCAGACAGTTCTGCTGAGAAAGTTTGCATTCTTGGATTTTCAGCACCCTCTGCCTGGGAATATAAGTGGAAAATGTCAGGAAGGAGGGGATTCAGTTTGGAAATAGGAGGGAAGAATAGTGTGGGAGTGAAAGGGGACATTTTTTAATTTCCAGTTTGACTTCTTGTGGGAAATTCTGAGTTCAGAGAGACTGGCAGGATTAGGCGACATCTTTTTATTGTTGGTAAGTTCCTTTAATTTTTCCATCCCTTTTTTGAGTCTCTTTATCCCTGCCCCAGGCTGATAAATTATCTTAGTCTAAAAGCCCCACTGCAAATGGCTTCAGATTTGATAGTCACAGTCCCACCAAATCATGGATCCTTGAGGACAAAGAAGCAAAGAGGGAAGGAGTGTGGACTACTGAACTGGACACAGGCCTGGGAGTCAGAGGTCCTGGGTTCTAATCCTGGATCTGCCTGTTGTGTGACATTGGCCAAGTCATTTAACTTCTCTGTGCCTCATTTCCTCATCTGTAAAAATGGGGATTCAAAACTCTTTTCCCTCAAACTTACACTGTGAGCTCCATGTTGAGCAGGGATTGTTTCTAATCCCATTAACTTTTAGTACAGTGCTTGGCATAGTAAGCACTTAATAATTACTAATATTATTATTAACAATAAAAATAATAAAGGCAGAAGATCCCTTGCAACACCATGCAGAGAAACCCAAGGTTTGAAACTTATCCAAGAATTATTACTTGAATTCATTTTCACCAACTAAATTCATGAGAATTTGTGTAATTCCAGATTGGGGTAGCTATCCAGCCTAGAATAGTCTCCAACAGTGACAACACAGACTCCTTGTGGACAGGGAACGTATCTACCAACTCTGTTTTATTGTACTCTCCCCAGGCCTTAGTATACTGGTCTGCAAAGAGTAAGTGCTCAATATATATGATTGATACTTGGAGGAACTATTTGGTGTCTGCCCTCTAGGATACTCACCCACTCTCGTGGAACCTTCTATCATTCCTCTTGTTTCTCTCTAGTATCTATAAGGGACCTCTTGCCTCTGAATGAATCCAAACCCTTTGGAACTTGTCTACCCGAATAATGTTCTGTGGTAACAAATTCTACGTGCTTACAACCTGGAGAAGTGTTTCGTTTTGTCTATTTTGAACTGACCATTTAAACTTTGGTTCTGATGCCATGGGATTTGGTGAACTGCAAGTGCAGGTTGGCTCAGTCCTCACTTTTCATGATTTTGCAAACTCCAGTTATGCCTCAGTTTTTCTGGATTGAAGACGTATTGTCTTTTCAGCCTATACTGGTATAAAAGCTACTCCACCTTGCCAATCTTCTCTGACTGTTTCCTACTTCCTAAGATTGGGATCAGCATCTATTGGTCTGCTTTTCCTGACATCTATGCAGATTATTACACTGGGACCTTAGCTAAAACAAGAGAAGCAGTGTGACCCAGTGGATAGAGCATAGACTTGGGAGTCATTAGAACCAGGATTGTAAGTCCAGCTCTGCCACTTGTCTACCTGGTAACTTTGGTCAAATAACTTAATTTCTCTGTGCCTCATTTACCTCGTCTGTAGAATGGGGCTTAAGACTGCAAGCCCTGTATGAGACAGGGACTTGTCCAACCTAATTGGCATGTATCTACATGTAGTTCAGTGTTTGGCATATAGTAAATGCTTAATAAATACCATTTAAAAAAGAGTCCGAAATTTAGGCTTTTTCCTTATTTTGCATATCTACGTCTGTGCCACCCTCTCAGTGTTGCACTTAGAAAGTTTCTAGTAGTCTACCAGTCCTGGTTATGGGAGGAGGAGTCAAGCAGGGGCCTTCCCATTCCATTCCTAGCTTAGACAGTGGCTAACGAGTGGAAGACATTCTGCTACAAGTTAAGACTCACCTGTGCTGGGCAGCAGCAGCACAGGGACAGAGAGAATTAAAAGAGGAGGTCAGTAAAAGAGTTATGCTGCAGATTTACCTACACACACAGACACATACACCCATTACACACTTCATCATCAGCCCCTGCTACATGGGTAGTTAAGAAGAGAGAAGTAGCATGGCTAAGTAGAAAAGCCACGGACCTAGGAGTTAGAGGACCTAAATTCTAATCCCAGTTTTGCCACTTTTCCTCTGCGTAATCTTGGGCAAATCATTTCACTTCTCTGGGCCTCATCTGTAAAATGGGGATTAAGACAGTGGGTCGGGGACTGTGTCCAACCTGATAATCTTGTATCTACCCCAAAGCTTTAGTACAGTGCCTGGCACATAGTAAATACTTGACAAATATCTTAAATAATTTTTAAAAGCAGATTTAAAAACCAACTATTTGATAACATCTCTCATTCAGATGCCTGAGACAGTTCACCATGGTTTACTGCATTCAATCAATGATATTTATTGAGCAATTACAATGTGCGGAGCACTGTCAAGCAAGCAGGGACTCTTTGTGACAAGAAGAAGGTATCCAATGACAAGGATGCAAAAATGAAAACAGCACCAGACATTGCAAATAGCAAACACTGAAACACAAAAAGGGACAGGTTTTGGTGCACACAATGTGGCCAGGATTTTAGGCCTCACATTGGCCATTTCAGGCACGAACACAGTGACAGATCAATTTCACTGTCAATGGGGTCGTCTTCTAGGACAAAGTACATTTATTCATTCAATTGCACTTAGTAAGCGCTTACTGTCCGCAGAGCACTTGGAAAGTACATTTCAGCAATAGAGAGAGGCAGTCCCTACCCACAATGGGCTTACAGTCTAGAAGGGGGGGAGACAGACATCAAAACAAGTAAACAGGCATTAATCGCATCAATATAAATAAATCGAATTATAGATATGTGTGCATCGAAACAAGTAAATAGGCATTAATATAAATAGGAAAACTGTGCATGTGTGTATATGTGTGCATGTATATTGTACTCGTCCAAGTGCTTAGTACAGTTTTCTGCACACAGTAAGTGCTCAGTAAATATGTTTGAATGAATGAAGGCTCTATCTGGATAGGGAACCTTTCATTTGCTTCTACTGTATTTTCCTAATCACTTATTATAGTGTGTCACACTCTTGAAATGCTCTGTGAGTATCTTGGAAACAGCATGGCCTATTGGAAAGACCCCAGGGTCTGGGAGTCAGAGGAAATGTGTTCTAATCCCGACTTTGCCACTTTCCTGCTTTGTGACCCCTTGGTAACTTATCTGTGCCTCATCTCCCTCATCTGCAATATGAGGGATTCAGTATCTGTTGCTCCTTCTTCTTAGGCTGATGATCTTCTATCTACTCCAGCGCTTGGCACATAGTAAATATTTAACAAAACCCACAGGTATTATTATTATTATTATTATTATTATTGCCATTTCTACTGCTACTCTATGATCAAATAGCAATATGACTATATTCCAGTAGAAACATATTATGAATTCTATATTTTGTGTGTACATATGCTAATTTTCCAAGTGTTATCTTTCACATCCTATTCAGAAAAAAGACACCTTGCACTAACTAGAGCCATCATTATGCAATGCTAAATAGAGAACCAACAGCTGTTGAAATGGGCTTTTAATCTCTCTAATTCAAGTCTAAGTAATTAAAAGGTTGAAGGAGATAGAAAGTGAAAAAGAAGGGAGGTGTTTGAGGTGATGGGAAACTTTTATGTGCTGCAAAATCACAGAATTATTGTGAAGAGAGAGAATGGTATAAAAAATACTGGCATTAAAATTCCTTAGTTCCATAGGTGCCCGCTGGTCATATTGAGCATGGATTTTAGGTAGGATGTATCCTCAGAGCTCAGCTACGGGAGGTAGAGTCGAGCAGAGGCAGGCATACCCCTTCTATTCCTGGCTTGGGCAGTGCCTAGTGAGTGGAAGGCAATCTGCTATAAGTCACAACTCCCTTTAGCTGGGCAGCAGCGTCATGGGAGAGTGCTGAGGGAAGAGACTCAAGGTTACTGCATGGAAAAAGACAATGGTAAACCACTTCCGTATTCTTACCAAGAAAACTCTATGGATCCACTACCAGAACATTTTCAATGGGGGAAGGGGTGTTCTGGGAGAGATGTGGCCAGGGAGTCACTATGGGTCGGAGGCCACGCGACAGTATTAGTGTACTCAGAGGAGACAGACATCGAAGAATTAATAGTCCAGCATGGCCTAATGGAAAGACCACAGGATTAGGAGCAAGTTCTATGTGACCTTGGACAGGTCACTTGACTTCTTTTTGCCTCATTTACTTCACCTGTAGAAGGAAAACAGCTGTTTTCCCTCTTCCTTAGACCATGTGTCTCAGATGGGACAGAGATCATGTCTGATCTGGTTATATTGCATCTACCCCAGTGCTTAGCACAGTTCTAGGCTGTAAGCTTGTTATGGTCAGGGAAAATGTTTGCCAAGTCTGTTGCATTATCTGCTCCCAAGGTCTTAGCATGGTATTCTGCACTTAGTAAATGCTCAAAAAATACCATTGATGATGATAGCATAGTTTTTGGGAAGTACATTTAGGATAAAGTGATCATTGTGAGTCTTTTCTACCCTGACTAGAGACTCTAAGGTGTTTATTCATTCTTTCAATCGTATTGATTGAGCGCTTGAATGCAGGCCACTGTACTAAGTGCTTGGAAAGTACAGTCCAGCACTAATGAGAGACAATCCCTGCCCATACAGGGCTTACATTCTAGAAGGTGTTGCCAGTCCTGGGATAAGCAAGTCATTTTGGAAGTTGCAAAGTAACATTTCATTAGTAGAAGGAGCACTGAGTTCTCATCCCGGCTCTATCACTTGTCTGCTGAGTGACTTTAGACAAGTCACTTCCCTGTCTCTCAGTTCCCTCACCTGATAGATGAGAATTCATTTATTCATTCAATAGTACTTATTGAGAGCTTACTATGTGCAGAGTGCTGTATTAAGTGCTTGGGAGAGTACAAAATAACAATAAACAGACACATTCCCTGCCCATAACAAGCTTACAGTCTAGATATTCAATACTTCCCTCCTACTTATATTGTGATTCCCATGTGGGCCCTCTAATCTTTTATCTGCCCCATATGCCTTGTATATGTCTGGCATATAGCAAGTGCTGAACAAATACCACCATTTTTATTTTACTCCCCCAATCAATCAGTGGTATTTATTGAGTGGTCTGCACACAGTTAAGTGCTCAATAAATGCCACTCACTGATGGATTGATTGATTGATTGATTGGAACACTATAGATTGCAAAAGGCATGCTTTAGGCAAGTGAAGATCTCAAAACCCCGCTGATGATGATGATGATAGTGGTGGTATTTGTTAAGCACTTACTATGTGACAAGCACTGTTCTAAGTGTTGGGGGAGATACAAGGTTATCAGGTTGTCCCATGTGGGCCTCATAGTCTAAATCCCCATTTTACAGATGAGGTAACTGAGGCACAGAGAAGTGAAGTGACTTGCCCAAAGTCACACAGCAGACAAGTGGAGGAGTCAGGATTAGAACCCATGGCCTCTGACTCCCAAACCTGGGCTCTTTCCACTAAGCCATGTTGCTTCTCTGTTGACCTGGCAGTGGTACATTCTGTGATCCATTTTGTGGCAGATAAGTCTGAACAAACAAATATCCAGCTGTTTACTTTCCCAGCACCCATTGTACTCAAATTTCTATCTAGTATGGGTCAAGGTGTGAAAAGGGAAAGGAGGATGCTAGGGGGAAAGGTAAGCAAAGCATGGCAGGCAGACTTTCAACTGCCAGCAGTCCTGCTTGGAAATTCCTAAGCTTTCTGTGGAGGCCTGAACGGAACACATTTGGGAATTCAACACAAAAATCTGTGGTCATGAAAACAAGGGCTTCAACCCCTCATATGGATGGCGTCTAAAGTCCCCTAAGGCATATTTATCTATGTCTGGATCTGGGAATGGAGAATGAGGCTCAATGATATGCCTTTTAGAATATTATTGACTTTTAATTGTAAGACCTCAGATAGCTTCATTCATGGGCAGGGGTCATTGCAACCAAGTCAGTGTTAGGCCAGTTCACACAGTTTGAACATTTGCATGCTTCATCAGATAGCAGAACAAGATTACCAGCAACCGAGTTCTGGAACACAGTCAGCTCACCAGCATTTAAGTAAGGTTCACAGCCACAAAGTTTCACTAGGTCATTCAACCAGTCGATCAGTTGTATTTATTACATGCTTGATAGAGTACAGTATAACAGAGCTGGTAGACACATTTCCTACTCACAACAAGCTAACAGTCTAGAGTATGAGCTTAGGTGGTACATGTTGGAAGAATGGATATCAGGATACCCAAGAAGCTGAAGAGGGATATGCAGAACACAGGAGAATAAAAAGCATGTCTTATGGATATAATTAAGCACAGTCTCAAAGAATAGGATATAACACTGGGAATCACTGAAGTGGATTGGAGAAGTCTGGTGGACAGAAACCCTGAGACAGGTTACTCTTAAAGAGGAAAGGCTTCATTAAGAGCAGGATGAAAGGAGACGGAGATGAAAGCAGAAACAGATCTGGTTTGACATAAGCCCTTTTGTGCTGCAAGGATTTATCTCTACTTGTAAACAAAGTAAAGTATGTCCAGCTCACAGGGGTCTTTTCATCCATACTCACACACTTGGGTCAGTCCTCACCTTCAGTTTAGAAAATGGACTACTATATGTGATAGCTGTGGGCAGGGAATTGTCTAACAACTCTGTTAATTTGTACTCTCCTAAGTGATTAGTACAGGACTCCACACCCAGTAAATATTCAGTAAATATCACTGGTTAATCAACGCAGAATTTGTTCTCACTGGAGGAGTTTTCAGACAAAGATGTTTTGCAAGTAGACAGAAAAGAAGGAGGAATAAAGATGAAATGAGCGATAGAATGAATATAAAAAGATGAATAGGTGAATAAATATATGAATAAATAATAAGTGTATGTATCTTAATATATGCTAATAATATCTAGTGGCTTAACATGACCTGGCATGGTGAAAATTGAGTTGGGGAAGGCTTCCTGGAAAGCAGTGGGGGATTTCAGGAGAACTCTGAAGATGGGGAGAGCTATGATTTGGCTGATTTGAAGGGAAAGGAAATTCCAATCATGGAGAAGTGCATGAGCAATGTAGCAGAGGCTGGAGTCACAGTAAGGAGATATATTTGGGAGAAACAGAAAGTATGCATTGAATCTCAAGGATGAATGGTGGGAGAATATGAGTATGAGAGTAGGAGACAATGAGCTGCTGAAGTGCATTTCACGCAGCGGTTAAAAGTTTCCACTTGAAGCACAGAAAATGGGTAGAGAAGGAGCATGGCTTAGTGTATAGATCATAGGCCGGGGAGTCCAAGGACCTAGGTTCTAATACGACTACACCACTTGTCTGCTGTGTGATCTTTGGCAAATCACTTGATTTCTCTGTGCCTCAGTTACTTCATCAGTAAAATGGGGATTAAGACTTTGAGCCCCCTGAGGGACATGGAATGTATCCAAACTGATTATTTAGCCCAGCCATTAGAACGGGGTCTGGTACATAGTAAGGGCTAATCAAATACCATAAAATAATGAGTGGCCATTCATGGTTTTGGAGGAGTGGAGAAATGTATGCTGAATGAAATTTTAGAAGGGTGATCTAGTAGTTGGAGTGGATTACGGACCAAAGAGGGGCAAAGTACCCCTTAAGTACTTTGATTCTCTCTCCACCCCAGCCTCACATCACCCTTAAACATTTTGTTACTCCACCCCAGTCCTACAGCACAGATTTATTTATCCTGTATTCTGTCATTTCCCCTATCTGTAATTTAATTTTAATCTATAAACTCCTTGAGGACAGGTATTGTGCCTACCAATTATACTTTATAGTATCAATTAATCACTTAACCAATTAATCACTTATTGGCCAAGGGTTCGGTCAACAAGATAGAAGATAGCTGAGATATCAAGGGGTTTCCATTCACAGAAAACAATCAAAATGATTTTGGAAGTGATTTAAACCTTGGGAAGTGTTGTGCCCCACTAAATAGAGAATTATGAAAAGGTAAGTCTGAATGCATGATTTCAAGGGAAGGGTAGTGTGGTCTAATGAAAAAAAAAAGAGCATTGTCTGCAAGTCAGAGGACCTGGGTTCCAATCCTGACTCTACCACTTGTCTGCTGTGTGACCTTGGACAAGTCAATGGTATTTATTGAGCACTTACTATATGCAGAGCACTGTACTGTGTGGGAGATTCCAATACAACAAAATTAGCAAATACATTACCTGCACATGTGAGCTTACAGTCTATAGGAGGAGACAGACATTAATACAAATTAATAACAAAATAAGATTTGCCTACCTCCATCCTTCAGAGAGTGTTATGCACATAGTATACACGCAATACATATTACTGAATAACAGATTGATTGGTGTTGTAGATTGTGTATAATGAGGAATTTAGGAAGAACAGGGCATTTAGGAGGGAAGCAGAGGAAGTTATTTTCAATTATATTGAGTTTTAGCTGTTGGCAAAACATCAATATGGACATGTCTTGGAAGCAAGGGAAAATGAAAGAGTGTATCTGCAAGTTTTAGAAGTAGTAGCAAGAGAAATAGTCATGGTAATTACTGTGTCCACTGGGTGCCGTGCACTTTACTAAAGTACAACAGACTGAAAAGACATAGTTTCTTCTCACAAGGAGCTTACATTCTAAAACATGAGATAAAGCTAAAATTCTGTGCAAATAGAGTAATCAGAATAAAAAGAATAAAATGCACAATCATCGAACAAACCTATTTAGATGAATGATGAGAGAGTAGAATTAAATATGTGTGTGCCTGTGGATAGTAAGTGCTTAAATACTACATAAAAACAAAGTGCTAGAAATGGTTGTTGGGCTGTTACGATTTAGGGTCCTAGGGGTCACTTGGGAAAGACTTGTTGGAAGACAGGGGTTGAAGAGGGAGCTGAATATGGGGAAAGATGTGGATTGTTGGATTTGGGGTTGCAATTTGGGGGACAGCATGACCAGGGTGGGAGACTTAAGGGTTAGGGATGCTTATAAAATTATCTTGTGAGAAATGGCAGGAGTAAGCTGGGGAAGAAGAGGTGAAGAGAGCGAGAGCCAAGATGCAGATAGGGAGTACTGGTGGAGAACCTTGATACTGACTGAGATTTTTCTTGGTGCAGAAGGCAATGGGAAGCAAATCAAGAGCTTTGAGAAAAGAAGAGCTGTGTGTCAAACAACATTTCAGAATCCATGCCACAGTTTAGAAATACAGTGGGGTGTGGTTGGGAGATAGGGTGAGCAGCAAAGAGGGTGTGGTTGGGAGATAGGGTGAGCAGCAAAGAGGCTGATAATGATAATAATAGCAATTTTAATACTAGCTAAGTACTTACCATATGCTATGCCTTATACTAAGTCCTGAAGTAGGTACAGGATAATAAAGTTGGACATAATCCCTTTCCCACAGGAGACTCACAGTCTAAGTAGGAGTAGAGCAGGTATTAAATCCCCAGTTTACAGATGGGGAAACTGAGACACAGTGAAGGTATATGATTTGTTTAAGGTAGCAGCAGACAAGTCGTGCAGCAGAATTAGAACCCGTGTCCTTTGACTCCCAGGTCTGGGCTCTTTCCACTGCCCCACCCAGCCTCAGATCACAGATATGGAAGTCACTCCGTAATCTGACCATAGTTTGGATTAGTATGCTTGCTGTTTGGGAGAGGCGGAAGGGGCTGAATCCAGAAGATGTTATGTTGAAAGACCTCCAAAGATTTGGCAGTGGTTTAAATTGGAGAGTTGGAAGACCATTAGGAATCAAAGATGATGCCAAGGTTATGGGCTTTTAGGGTGAGATAGGGATGTCATTGGCAGAGACTGGAAAGCTAGGAAGGAGTGACTTTAAGAGGGAAGATGATTAGTTCTGTTTCAGACATGTTGAATTTGAGGTGCTGATGAGATAGTCAAGTGGCAACATCCTGGAGGTAAGAGAAGAGGAGGTTAGATAACAGATCAGGGTTAGAGAGGGAGATTTGGGTAATTGAAGCCATGACAATAATAAACTCCTCCAAAAAGTGAGAGCTGAGAGTCGAGAGTGGGGGAAGAAGAAAACAATATAAGAAGTAGAAGAGAAGCTGAATGAAACTGAAGAGTGACTCATTTCTCCTTTGACCTCACTTAGCAGTCTCACTGCTACACAGACATAACTCTTCCAGGCCAACGGTTTGGTCAAGATCGAAGGCAGCTGAGCTGTCGAGGGGTTTCCATTCAAAGAAAACTGTCAAAATGATTTTGGAAGTGATGTAAACCTTGGGGATTGTTACCCCACACTAAATAGATAATTATGAAAAGGTCAGTCTGCATGACTTCAAGGAAAGGGCAGTGTAGCCTAATGAAAAGAGCATCGTCTGGGAGTCAGAGGACCTGGGTTCTAATTCTGGCTTCACAACTTGTCTTCTGTTTGACCTGGGGCTGGTCATTTGATTTCTCTGGGCCTCAGTTTCCTCATCTGTATAATGGAAATTCAATAGCTGTTCTCTCTTCTGTTTAGATTGTGAGCTCCATGTGGGACAAGGATTATGTCTCTCCTGATTATTTTGTAATAATAATGTTGGTATTTGTTAAGCGCTTACTATGTGCCGAGCACTGTTCTAAGCGCTGGGGTAGACATAGGGGAATCAGGTTGTCCCACGTGGGGCTCACAGTCTTAATCCCCATTTTACAGATGAGGGAACTGAGGCACAGAGAAGTTAAGTGACTTGCCCACAGTTACACAGCCAACAAGTGGCAGAGCTGGGATTCGAACTCATGAGCCCTGACTCCAAAGCCCATGCTCTTTCCACTGAGCCACGCTGTATCTTCCTCGGGACTTAGTCCAGTGCTTGACACATAGGAGTTCCTTACTAAGTATCATAAAAATACTAATCATAATGATGTTTTCAGAATTTCTACACACAGCCGTTTCTTTCCTCATGGACATTTCACAAGCACATAACCCTGATGTTATCCTTTCCTCCTCTCTCTCATTCAACCTACATATTCAATCCATCACCAAATCCTGACAGTCCCACCTTCACAACCACTAAAATCTGCCCTTTCTTCTCCATCCAAATTGCTACCACATTACTACAGTCACTCATCCTATCCTGCCCAGGTAACTGCATCAGCCTCTTTTCTGACCTCCCAACTTCCAGCCTCTCCCCACTCCAGTCCATACTTATCTCTGCTGCCCAGATCATCTTTCTACACAAATGCTCAGGACCTGTCAACCCCCTCCTCAAAAATCTCCGCCTCCATATCAAACAATAACTCCTCACCATTGGCTTTAAAGCATTCCATCACCTTGCTGACAGGTCACACAGCTGACAGGTGGTGGAGCCGGGATTAGAACCCATGACCTCTGAATCCCAAGCTCGGCCTCTTTCCACTGAGCCATGCTGCTTCTCAAGTAGGAGGGACAACATAAGAACTGGGGCCCAGAGAAGTGAAGTGACTCGCCCAAGGTCACACAGCAAGCATTTGGCTAGAACCCAGGTCCCCGACTCCCACACCCGTAGCCCTTCTGTGGACTGTGTTTTCCTGCGGCCGCTTCCAGTTTAGTCCCACACCAGGCCACAGTCCCCTTGGTGGCTAGAACACGGGCCCGGGAGTTGGAGGGTCCTGGGTTCTAACCCCGACTCTACCACGCATCTGCTGGGTGATCTTGGACAAGTCACTTCACTCCTCCTTCCCCCCACCTTTTCCCTCTCCTCCCCCTCCCCCCCCAAACCTTCAGCTCTTCCCCCTTCCCCTCTCCTTAGCACTGTGCTCATTTGTATATATTATTTGTATATATCATTTATTACCCTATTTATTTTGTTAATGAGGTGTACATCCCCTTGATTCTTTTTATCTTGATGATGTTGTCTTGTTTTTGTTTTGTTCTGTTTTGCTTTGCTGTCTGTCTCCCCTGTTTAGACTGTGAGCCCGTCATTGGGCAGGGATTGTCTGTAAATGTTGCCGAATTGTACATTCCAAGCGCTTAGTACAGTACATAGTAAGTGCTCAATAAATACTATTGAATACAATTGAATAAATGAAAGACAAGTCCTCTCTCCCAGGACTAAAATATTCAGTTAGTTTTGATCTTTGACATTTAACATGGGCGTTTTTGTGCATTTTTTAATTAAATTTGGGATTTGTTTTCATCAGCTTCAATTTAAACTTAGTGCGAGGGGTGGATTTGACCTCTGCCTTTATTTTTCTCTTGCTATGTCAGCAGTGGATAAATTCCATTGTAGCTTTGTTTTCTGCAAGTGGCCTTGTACTCCCCTGATGATTTATGCTATGTGTCTTCTGTAAGCCAGGTTTAGAAAATTTCACACACTCAAATTTAGGCTTTGAAATTGAAATTAGTAAACATTGGTTTGCACTTCTTACCCTTTCCATTTTTCTAATTGGTACTTCTCTTTTTCGCTCACTTTGAAAAGAAAAATAAAGCCAATCCCATGTTCCTCAATACAGTAGGGCCAGGTTTCTGCTAATTGATTCTAAAGAATTTCTTCCCAGGCTAGTAGAAAATAATTTTTTTAAAAAAAATTTCTGTTTTAAAGCTTGTCATGAAGACAATATTATTAAGAGTCTCCTGCTTTTGAAGTGAAATTCTTCAGTAATTTCCTCCCAAAATGAAGAGAAATGCAAATGGAATTTTCCTTAACTGTTTAGTTTGTAAAATCAAACAGTTAAGGAAAAGACCATACGCATCTGTCTTTTCTGTGAACAAGCTAACTGTTCTCTGTTTTCAGGACTGAACTAAGAGGTACCTTCACACCTGAAAATGTGAAATAGGAATAGAGGCCAAGATGAGCATGCTCAGGTATTTAGAAACATCAAGAAGAAACTCCTTACCATCAGCTTTAAAGCACTCAATAACCTTGCTCTCTTATACTTTACCTCACTGCTTTCTTACTGCAAACCAGCCTGCACACTTCACTCCTCCAATCACAACCCACTCACTATATCTCGATCTCGTCTCTTGCCATTGACATCTTGCCCAAATCCTGCCTCTAATTTAGAAGGTCCTCCTGCTTCATATCCAACAGATGATTAGCCTCCCCATGTTCAAAGCCTTAGTGAAGGCACATCTCCTCCCAGAGGACCTTCCTCATTTCTTCTCCTGCCACTTCCTTCTGTGTTGTCCTCGCACTTGAATTTGCACTCTTCATTCACCCTTCTCTCAAATCTACAGCACTTACGTACATTTCCTTAATTGATTTATTCATATTAATAAAAAGAAGCAGCATGGCTCAGTGGAAAAAACACGGGCTTGGGAGTCAGAGGACATGAGTTCTAATCCCAATTCCACCACTTTTCTGCTGTGTGACCTTGGGTAAATCACTTAATGTCTCTGCACCTCAATTACCTCATCTGTAAAATGGGAATTAAAACTGTGAGCCCCACGTGGAACATCCTCCCCCTGTATATACTCCATGTTTAGAATAGGATTTGTCACATAGTAAGCCCTTTACAAATACCATAATTATTATTAATGTCTTCCTCCTCCTTTTGACAGCAAGCTCAGGGAACCTATCTAGGAACATTTGTATTGTACTCTTGCAAGCACTTAATATAGTAAGCACATACTAAGTGCTCAATAAATATAACTGACTGATTGATTGATTGAAGCAGGATTCACTCTACCAGGCAACTAGGCTTGAGGTTGGAATCAGTCAATCAGTGGTATTGGTATTTATTGAGTTTTTAATAATAATGTTGGTATTTGTTAAGCGCTTACTATGTGCCGAGCACTGTTCTAAGCGCTGGGGTAGACATAGGGGAATCAGGTTGTCCCACGTGGGGCTCACAGTCTTAATCCCCATTTTACAGATGAGGGAACTGAGGCACAGAGAAGTGAAGTGACTTGCCCACAGTCACACAGCCGACAAGTGGCAGAGCTGGGATTCGAACTCATGAGCCCTGACTCCAAAGCCCGTGCTCTTTCCACTGAGCCACGCTGCTTCTTTTACTATGTGCAGAGTACTTTACTAAGCACTTGGGAAAGCACAATGCAACAGAGTTGGTAGACACATTCCCAGGGAGCCCACAGGGACAGGCAGACATTAAAAAAGTTACTGCTATAAACATAAGTGCTGTGGGGCTGAGGGTGAAGTGAATAAAGGATGACACTGAAGTGCAAAGGTGATGCAGAAAGGAGAGGGAGTAGTTGAGGAAGGCTTCTTGGAGCAGATGAGATTTTAATTAGAATTTGAAGTTGGAGAGAGTAATGGTTTGTAGGATATGAAGGGGGAGGGAGTTTCAGGACAGAGGCAGGAAATGGGTAAGGGGTCAGAGGCAAGAAAGACAAGATCAAGGAATAGTGAGTAGGTTGGCGGAAGAGGAGTGAAGTGGGTGGGCTGGTTTGTAGTAGGAAATCGGTGTGGTAAAATCGGAGGGGCCCTGGTGAATGTAGAATGTTACCCTTGGATTAAGTGTACTTTTAAACCTGACAGCCCTTTTAAGTTATTCCTGAACACTCCAGAACCAGTCTGGCAAGGGACGATAGAGCAGCTGGCAGATGTTTGGTTTTTTGTATATTCCCACTTTCCAAGAAGATCTCCATTTTTTAAAAAGAGATTTTAAAACTGGTGAAGTTGAGATTAAGGTTTTGAAGTGAGATTGAGATCCTAACACCAGCTGAGTCAGTAACAGCTCATGACCTGGCTCAGTGGATCTGGGGAATGGAAGGACTTTAAACATAACAGAAACTGGAAGTCGGGGCTTTTTCCATGAGGCAGAAATATCAAGTGACATCCAAGTCAGCATAGCAAGAGTGGAAAGCATGTCCCAGCTGGACACTTAAATAACTTCTGAAACAGGTAATGATCTAGATTTTCATTCAAAGGCTCTTCTAGAAGAAGGGAAAGATTTCCCTGGATTTTATTTCATTTGTCTTCCACCTTGTATGGGTGCCACCTTGTTAGCTGATGTAAACTTGTTAACTACTAATTGCTACTTCCTTCTTGAATCTATCTTTAGCTTTAGCAAAACACCATTAATCTCTTTCTTTATAGAAAATGGAAAACCTGTGTATTTGTTGGCAAGGTTTAGTTGTTACAAAGACAGACTTCTATTGGAAGTGAAATTGGGGTCAAGGGACTGAGGCAAGAAGCTGGAGACTTGCTTAGAAATAATATTTCCCAAAAGACCAAGACTTACATTCCCAGAATCCTCCGAGAGCCAATCAAGGTAGGTGGGGCTTTGAAATGGAGGAGACAGGACTCTCTGGCATTCTAAGTCCTTTTCTCTTCCTGTCTTTTTGAGCCAGAGTGATTGTCAGGGTTAAGATCCTGCCATGTGCTGACTGGGAATATGTAAGCGTAAAGTTTTGTGTATTTAAGAAACTTTGCATGTAATATTATATGATGGCATGTATGCTGTTTATAAAAAAAGTGTGTATCTTGGAGTGTGTGTAATTTGAATCTGGTTTAGCTCTACTCTCTTTCTCTTCTTGTACATTCAAATAGATGCCTTCTCTTTCTCTATTCTGAATATTTGAGGAATGTCTGAAAATACCATGAATTTCCTTCAAGTCCCTCTGCCCATAGTAATAATTATGTTAAGGAGTATTTATTACTTGTTATCACTGTGAACTAGTGTTAACAACAATAGAGGTATTCATTAAGCACTTTCTATGTGCCAAGGAGTTTGTTAAACCCTACTCAGGCCAGTGATTTCTAAATGCCTGCAGGCCTCTGCCTCTGACAGAGTTCAACAAATGACATGAGAAGAGAGATGAGACTGAAGCACAATAAATACACTGGCATGAGCAGAATAAAAAGTGTGAGCTGATGTATAATGAGAGAAGAGAGAAGATGAGAAAAGGGGAGAAGGTTGATGGAGTTCCTTGAAGGCAGTCATCAGGAGTTTCTGTTTGATGTGGAGAGGAATGGGCAACTATCTTTCCAGCTAGAATTAATGAAAGTAGGAGAGCTCCTATACCTGGAGATTCCTGTTGGGACAAAAGAAGATAAAATGTTAAATCAAGGGAAGTTGGCAACCATTTGACTAAGTAATCTTGTGTTGCTCCAGCTGGGAGCCTGAGTACCCCAGGGATATGAAATCAATACAAGTTAGGGCTGGGAGAAGAAATGACTGATAGAGAAAGCAGATAGACTTTGTGAGTATAGGTCATTCCTTTGTGGAGATTAGCTATGAGCAGCATGGCTTACTGGATGGAGCACAGGCCTGGAAGTAAGAAGGACCTGGTTTCTAATTCTGGCTCCACCACTTTGCTGTGTGACCTTGGCCGAGACACTTCACTTTCTTGTCCCTCTGTTCCCTCATCTGTAAAATGGGGATTAAGACTATGAGCCCCTTATGGGACATGGACTGTGTCCAACCTGATCAGTTGTATCTACCCCCATACTTTGTACAGTGCTTGGCACAAAGGAAGCACTTAACAAATACCGTAAAAAAAACCTAGCACTAAAAAGAAAAATGCTGTGAATTAGTAGACAACTTACATTTTATGAAAACACTTTGTTCTCACTACAGCCTTGAGAAGTAGGTGGGATGATATTACTGTCCTTGTTTTATGCATGGGGACACTAGGGCCCAGAAAAGAAACTGGGACACGTTCACAAAATTGGCCAGAAGCAAAAGAGGGACCCAAGTTCTCTGATTCCCAGACCCCTGTCCTTACCACTAGACTTCTAATCATCAGCTACAGGTAGTCTGAAGTTTTGACTTTGCTGGGGCAGTTAATCACAAATTGATGTTATTTTAGTTTAGGTTTTTGTCATTTTCCACCAAACTTTTTGCTCTATTGGAGACACTGACCCTTTAATAAGAATTTTTTTTCTTGGAGACTATTATTTTATCTTGGTTCTTGGTCATGTCCATGCAGGGGTGCTGATTTTTCATTTTGAGTGTAGAGGTGACTTGGGAGTGGAGCTTTGAGAAAAGAAGGGATTGGGGAGGGACTGGGAAAAGCAGCATGGTCTAGTGGAAAGAACACAGACCTGGGAGTCAGAAGACATGAGTTCTAATCCTGATTGGCCAATGCCTGCTTTGTGACCTCATCTGTAAAAATATGGATTACATTTTGAGCCCCATGTGAGACAGAGACTGTGCCAGATCAGCATTTACTTTATCTACCCTGGTACTTAGTACAGTGGGTTCCACAACAGATTGGCACATTTTGTTCTTTGACAGGTTGATCAGGTGAAATCCTTCAAGATAACCTGATGAACAAGTGGTTTATATCAAATTCCCATGGATTTTTTCATTATTCATATTACAAAAGTGCCTGATCTTTCCCCTGGAGCTGACCCTTGTGGCAAGGGGACAGAGTCTGTCCAGGGACACATGTGGATTGCCAGGGTGGGGAGTGGCCAGGGAGACATGTGTCCAGCTATGAGACTTCTTCCCCGGAGTTGGCCCCCATGACAGGGGAAGAGGGACAGAGTTTCCCCCTGAGCTGACCCCTTTCTGAGCCTCTGCAGCTGCCACACATAGAGAGGAAGAACAGGATAAAAACCAGAGCCACAGCTGCCCTGGCTCCATGGGGAGCAGAGCCCCTGAGAGGATGGAGAAGCCCTCCAATGGGAGGGTTGGAAACTGGGGCTCTTCTGGCCAGACCTGGAGAGCTGCCCATTTGGCTGCCACAACTGCCACAACCATGTCACACTCCTCCCTTGTCTGGGCTTTTGCAGCCCCCCGAACAGAGAGGAGGAGGAAGAAAAAACAGAATGGCTTTTTCTGTCCTGGATCCTTGGGAGGGATCATGTCCATCTGGTTGTTCCCCTAGCCCCTGGACCTGCAGCCCCTCCTGGGGACAGAGTGGAATTCTGGAAGGGGCAATGTAGGTGGAGAAAGGTACATACGGGGTTCCTCTGGAGCTGACCAGACAGGACTAAAGGGGTGGGTGTGAGATTGCATCATATGACTTTCAGATGTCAATCATATGAAAGGTGGCGTCTATTACTTGAGATCGGGAGAGATGACAATAATAATTATGGTATTTGGTAAGCATTTACTATGTGCCAGGCACTAGCACAGGGGTGGGTACAAGCAAACTGGGTTGGACACAATCCTTGTCCCACATAAGGCTAACAGTCTCAATCCCCGTTTTATAGATGAGGTAACTGAAGCCCAGAGAAGTGAAGTAAGTTGCCCAAGGTCACACAGCAGAAAAAAGGCAGAGCGAGGATTAGAACCTATGACCTTCTGTCTCTCAGGCCTGTGCTTTGTCCATTATGCCATGCTTCTTCTCAGTAGGTAGGGCACCCAGACACAATCCTAATCCAAACAGACATAATTTAGGCAAATCATACCCTCATCACCTTCCTGTGTAGTAAATTAATCAGTGGTACTTACTGAGTGGTAACTGTTGCAAAACACCATACTAAGTTCTTGGGAGAGTACAGTGTAACAGAATTGGTAGACATGTTCCCTGCCCACAACAAGCTTACAGTCTAGAAGGGAGTGTATTTCTCAAATATTAAGCACTTAACAAACACCACAATTGGGATTTTTATCATTATTATATTATTTAATGGAACTGGGGTGGAAGATAGTGGGGGGGTGAGGAGTAAAATGAGAAGTAAAAGAGAGGAAGATAAGGATAGGAATAATAAGAAGGGGAAAGAGATCCAAAGGAGAAACTCCTCCTTCTTGCCTACCACTTCCCTTCTGGTCATCACCTGCACTCTGTACACAGTTAAGAGCTCAATAAATATGATTGAATGAATGAAAGTCATTAGGCACTGGGGACAGATTCAAGTTTTCCCTTTTACCCCCACCCCATGGCATTTTTCATTAAATCATATTTATTGAACAGTTACTGTGTGCAGAGCAATGTACTAAGCACTTGGGAGAGTATGATATAACAATAAACAGAAACTCCCCCTGCTCACAGTGAGTTCACAGTTTCTGCTGGCTGCCTCATCCCAGCCCAAATGTGTGCCCAGAGGACCACTGAAATTCCCTGGCCACAGCAGCCATGGTACTAGCTTGTTTGGGCCATGGAATGAGTCTGTTTATCATTATACTGTACTCTCCCTAGTGCTTAATACAGTGTTCCACACACAGTAACTGCTCAATAAATATGACTGATTGATTGACTGACTGTCATGGCTCCAGAGTTCCGACCCCCGCTCACCCCAGCCCCCAATGCCTGGTGAAGACCTACGTCAGCAATCATGCCCGGGCTCTGTTACTGCTCTCTCCCTGAAGATCCACTTCTGCCAAGTAGCCACGGCACCAAAGAGGACCACAACCCCAGATATTGGTGGGCAAATAGGGGAATTTTTTTTTTCCACATTCAAAAGGATGGGGCATGTTATCTTTGCTACTCTTCCTTCTTTAAAAAACTGTGAGAGCAAAACCAATGACATTATGAGCACATTGCCAAACCCAAGAGATGACTGATGGTAGAGGAATAAAAAGAAATGTCCTTTCTTCTGCCCAAGGGGAAAGGAGCTATTAGTTATTTCCCTTTCTAATGTATTTCATGTTTATCTCTCTCTTAGCCTGGAGGTTCCTTGTGGACCAAGGAATTGTGTTACCTAACTTTATTGTATTGTACTTTCCCCAGCACTTAGTGCAGAGTTCTGTCCACAGTAAGTGCTTGAGAAATATCCTTGATTGATAATAACTGTGGCATTTGTTAAGCTCATAGTATGCACCAAGCACTGTACTAAACATCAGGGAAGATGCAAGATAATCAAGTTGGACACAGTTCCTGATCCACATGGAGCTCACAGTCTAGGTAAAAGGGACAACAGTTTATCAGATGAGGAAACGGAGGTACAGAGAACTTAAGTGACTTGCCCAAGGTCATCCAGCGGGTAAATGGCAGATCTGGGAATAGAACCCAGGTCCTCTGACTCCCAGGCCCCCCATGCTCTTGCCATTAGGCCACACTGTTTTTCAACTGCTGAGCAAATGAGAAGAAATCCAACTGAGAACATCCATTTAGCTAGCAGTTCCTCCTCCTGAGAGAGAGGAAACTGGTAAAATGAAATCAATCAATCAATCGTATTTTAGATGATCTACATTCTTACTTATCTGAGATACAAAGAGGAGGGATAGAAATAGAAAAAAGCTATATCCTCCCAGTCATTTGCTGAGGACACGTTGGGCTATCTTCAACACATTTTCCTGAAAATGAACATCCAGACTCAATCTTTATAGGATCAAGATACCTCTCTAACAAGGACTTGGTAAAGCTGCATTTCCAGATGCTAGCAAAGACTTGAAGGAAAAAGATCCAACATAACTTGGGAAAACAATTGCAGCATTTTGGGTCTGGCTGGAAATACCTGAAAGCTCAGGAGGGGAGCTCTTCTCAAGGGATTTTCCACACCAAATTTGCACATGCAAGAAGCTTGGAAAATTCACAAAGACTCTGATAAGCATCTGGACATCTGGGTGGGTGTCCAAGCCAGACTTCTAAAGTTCCTTTGGTGCATTCATCCGTAGCTATTAAATTGTAAACAACCGTGGCTTAAAAAAAGACCAGTGAAAAATACCTTGGCCTCCGATATTGTCCATAATGAACGGGGGCAGTTTCTGTATGTGCATAGTACAGGTGGTCGGAAATGCTCATCAATCAACGTTGGGGTCTAAGAACGGAACGCCGATCCCGGCCCTCCGGCACACCAGAGACATTGCTCCCAGCCCTGAGAGGATAGAAGGAGCTGATGTGGCGGTGGTTTTTCTGCAGATGCAGAAGGAGATGGGGGGTGGGGAGAGAGAGAGAGAGAGGGAAGAGGCACAGAGTGTCTTAGAACTTGTTCCTTTCCCCCACCTTCTGGCACAAGCCTATGGGAGACTATCTGCCTAGCCTCATTAGCACCACTAACTCATGGCCGCAAATCATATCTCCACGGTCCTGTGACTTGGCTCCGTTTGGAATTCTGGAATAATTGATTTCCATCTGGGGAGACAATTGCGGTGTTCTGCAGCCGGTCACCACAGAATACTAAGTAAGCGTTTGAGATCCCCCCGGGCAAGGCTGGGAGGGATTTGGACTTAGTTTAGGTGAACGAGACTAAATGTCACCATATGGGACTAGAGGTATCCACAGGAATTGATCACTAATCCATCTGAAAGTGACTTCCACTTTCTGCCTACAGCAAATGGAGGGGGGTTTTTTCCCTCTTCTTTCTCCGCAACACAGTCTGCGTATGAACCTCTGTCAGTTCTTCTCTATTTCCTCCACAACGTGTTCCATAGGTGAAGTCCATCTTATCTTAACAGCCCCTCTAGACCGTAAGCTTGATGTGGGCAGGGAATGTGTCTAGCAGTTCTGCTGCCTTGTATGCCTTCGGGTGGTTAGTACAGGGGCTCTGCACATAGTAAGTGCTTAGTCAATATCACTGATTGATTGTCTTCTGCTTTATTTCTCCCCAAGATGGTCCATGGGTGCAGTCTGCCCTATCTTCTCCCTTAGTTTGTATAAATTCTGTTCAAAATGAAAGGTTCTGTCTCCTTTTCAAAGAGCACATTGGCATTCTCAAGCTTCCTCAGTAATCAAAGTGGTGAGGTAAGTTACACTTAGAAGAAATTGAGGATTGATTCAGAGGAGAGTAGAGGAGAAGAAATCAATCAATCCAGGGTATTTATTGAGCACCTATTGTGGGCAGACACTTTATTTGGCAGAATACAATAGTTAAAAAACATTATCCCTGCCCTTGAGGATTTCACAAGAGTTAAGAGAAACATTTGCTCATTATTTCCAGCTTCTCAATTTGTCTCTGTTTATGGTCAGTTAAAAATAACAAAATAATAATGTATTTATTAGGGGGCTAACTATGTGGGGTAGATAATTATTATAATAAAAATAATGGCATTTTTAAGCACTGGGATAAATAAATGTTATCAGTTTGGGCACAGTCCCTGTCTCAAATGGGGCTCACATTCTAAGTAGAGGGGCGTAGGATTTAATTCCCCATTTTTCAGATGAGGAAACTGAGGCACAGAAAAGTTAATTGACTTGCCCAAGGTCACACGCCAGATATGTGGCAGAGCTGGAAATAGAACCCAGGTCCTCTGCCACCCAAGTCAATTCTCTTTAAACTAAGCCACACTACTTCTCTGATACAAGCTAATCAGGTCGGCCACAGTCCCTGTGTCATAGGGGAGCACAGTCTAAGTAGGAGGGAGAGCAGGTATCAAACACCCATTCTGCAGATGAGGACATTGAGGCACAGTTGCAACGTCTTAGGAATTCAAGGCAGCGGCCCACGGGCCGCAGCAAAAGCCCCAATGTTTTGTGGATAATTTGTTTACTGCATCTTTCCCTCATGGAGAATAATGCCTGGGACTTGGTTGCATTTGGAGAAATAGATCTTTTTTACATTAGGCTGTAAAAAATGAAATATGGTGTTAATACACACATAGCAGTGTAAGATAGAAAGTCAGAATAAATAACTTAGCTGTCGGCTGCGTGCAATAATGACCCGTTCGTGCCAGTGTATGAGTTTAATGAGCCTTGCAGATCTTGGGATTGGGGAACCTGAACTTTGGCTGCATCGGCTGCTCTGTCAAAACAGGAGGGTGCGTTTTGTACCCGTGGGCTTATACCAAATGGAATCAACACATTTCCCACCCCCAGCAATGCCACCATATGAAGCCCTTCCTTCTCAACTAATTGCCAAATCCGATCAGCGGAGCCGAAACACCGAGTCCAGGCATATGACTGAAAACTTCAGCCATGCCAGCTGGCTCTGGTCAATGCCTGCTTCTCTGGACGGCTCCCCAGAGCTGATTTGACGGGCGGAAGATAGATGGCTGGGTGGATTTGGGGTATTTGGTCTCCTTGGACAGTCAAATCTGTGGTTCAGCCAATCTCAGCACCACACTTAAAGCATATGTTAACCCATTCCTGCTCAGTGTCCTCCATGAGGAAATTGGTAATTTTGAGATGAAGCTGCCATCACAAGTTCAGGTGGAGAATAGGTAGGGCTTTTTTTCAAATGTAGCCCAAGTCTGGACCACAAGCCACGTGTCTGCACCATGTGTCTGCAGCTTCCTCCAAATTTTTACATAAAATACACCGTATTTAGGACCATGAGAACTGGTAATATGAGAAAGATTTTTATTTAAGCCAAATGTTTTAGCTACATAAAATCCATGGACTTTCCATACTATTTGTTCCTGCAAACTTCATTCTTAGTAGAAATGCTGTAAGTTACATCTGATTTTCCCAGAGGAACAATTTTATAAATCAAGGGTCTGTTCCTTGAACCCAAGTTGGATACCCAGTTTTTACCAAAGTAACCCAGAATTCTCCCTCCTGTCCTATCCTCTTCAAACTCAATCAATTAATCAATCAACCAATCAACAGTATCTATTGAGTTCTGGCTATATGCAGAGCACTGTACTAAGCACATGGGAGAGTACAATACGATAGAATTAGCAGACAGGTTCCTTGCTCATGATGAGCTACAGTCTTCTCCATTCTCTACCCCCAACACAGCTTGTAAAATTATTTCCCCATTTTCCCAGGGTTCGCAGGAATTCAGCCATTAAGGAGACTGGTGTTGTAATGTTGAACTGAGTAGTTGTAAAGCTGAGACAGGGTGTCAATTTAGAAAGATTTTAAGTGTTTTCATTGTAACTCCAAACATTTCAAGGTGAGGACTTCCTGAACTCCATAAACCAAGGGATTTAGAGATTCATTTTCAAAATGTCAAAATATGTGAATTCCACATCGCCTCCAAGACTGATTTGCTTGACACCTAGTGTCCTCTATGAAAGTCATCAATAGTAATCAGTTTCTTCCTCCTGTACTCATTTCTGTATTCATCAACAGGGGCACAAAGAAGCACAGTTTGATTCAACTGTATTTCAGGGGGTATATGGCTTGAAAATCCCCTGACAGGAAGTGTGCCTTCTCCCACGCTTCCTCACTTCCTTTCCTTACCCCATTTTGTCTTTTCACCTAGAGCAAATTTAAACAGTTTCTCCATGCGTTTATTTGGGTCCAGCTCTCTTTAGTGTCTGGGCCATCAAATATAAATACAGTCACCATTATAAATCCTCAACCTCCAGAGCCAATAAGGAGCAATTGGCTGTAGAGGATTTTGAGCCTGAATTAACCAAATGTTAGTGTATCCCTGGAAATGATCTACTTTTTTAAAAGAGAACGTAGATCAGCATCAAGTGAAATATTCTGTTGCCTAGAAACTGAATTATATCACTGAATTCATTAGTGTTTTCCCAATGTGCTCTTTTGAACCTTGTTGAATGAATTTTTTCCTTTTGTCCTAATTAACACACGTTATAAAATGAAACATTTCCAAGGAACAGCAGAGTTCACTTCGACTTGCTCTTTTGCCATCTCCCCTTCTGATCCTCTTTGTGTTCTTGACTTGACAGTCCCTTTGGGTTTACTCTGTTTAGCAGGGCGGGATTCTCAAACTGAAGGCTTTGGGGTAAAAAAGGATATTTTCTCAAGCTTTGAAAGACCTCCCAGGATGAACCTAGATATAGGTGTAAGCCAATACATCCATGTCCATTTAGAGTCAGAGCTCATTTTTGAGATGAGAGACTGATAGAGATCAATCTCTCAAATAGCCATTTTCCTGAAGTAAGAAACCCAACAGACTGAACAAACAGTAAAGAATAACAATTCATTTTTTAAAAACCCTATGTTCTACCCAGAGAGGAAAACAGGCTGGTAAATATTAGCAGGATAAGTTGGTAATTGTTTGATATTTATTTGCAAGGCTGAGATATATAGTTCCTGAGAGATGTGATGCAGGAATTCTGAATCTTATGAGTTGCTATTGTCAGCCAAATAATTTTTTTTTCTTAATCATCATATCTGACATATCATGCGTTTAGCAAGCACTCAGGAAATCTTTGGAGAGTCACCTTTTCTTTTGATAGAAAGGCCAGTTCTAGTGTTCTTGAAGATCCTCCTGAATTTAGCTAACTCTCCAACAGAAATCTGGGAGACTGATAAGAGCAGGAAAACCTCAGGGGATGCACTCACTCAACATTAAGAAATAAGGATGATTTATTAGATGTTAGAAGGATCACTAAGGTACCCCAATACTACAGCTCAAACAAATCACCATTTGATCAACTGATGATGTTTATTGAGTGTTTTCTGTGTGCAGAGCACTGACCTAAGTGCTTAGGAGAATATTCATTCATGCCACCATATTTAGTGAGCACTGTGGGCAAAGCTCTATACTAAACACTTGGGAGAGTACAGTATAACCTAAACAGACAAAGCATGGTCTAATGGATAAAGGATGGGCCTGAGAGTCAGAAAGACATGGGTTCTAATCCTGGCTCGACCACTGGTCTACTGCGTGACCTTGGGCAAATCAGTTAACTTCTCTGAGCCTCAGTTCCTCATCTCTATAATAGGGATTAAGACTGTGAGCCCTTTAGGGGACAGGGACTATGTCCAACCTGATTATATTATATCTACCCCAAAGCTAGGCACCTGACCCATAGTAAGTGCTTAGCAAATACCACAATCACTGTCATTATTACAGTACAGTAAAGTTGGCTGGCACAATCTCTGCCTTCAAGAAGCCTACAATTCCACAATCGCTGTCATTATTACAGTACAATAAAGTTGGCAGGCACAATCTCTGCCTTCAAGAAGCCTACAATCTAGTGGAGAAGACAGACATTAGAGGGAATTTCAGATAAATTACAGAGAAACAGCGTGGCTTAATGGAAAGAGCATGGGCTTGGGAGCCAGAGGTAGTGGGTTCTAATCTATGTTCTGCCATTTGTCAGCTGTGGAACTTCGGGCATATCACTTAACTTCTCTGTGCCTCAGTTACCTCATTTGTAAAATGGGAATTAAGACTGTGAGTCCCATTTGGGACAACCTGATGATCTTGTATCTACTTCAGCACTTAGCAAAGTGCTTGGCACCTAGTAGGTGGCGCAGTGGAAAGAGCACGGGCTTTGGAGTCAGGGCTCATGAGTTCGAATCCCAGCTCTGCCACTTGTCAGCTGTGTGACTGTGGGCAAGTCACTTAACTTCTCTGTGCCTCAGTTCCCTCATCTGTAAAATGGGGATTAAGACTGTGAGCCCCACGTGGGACAACCTGATTCCCCTGTGTCTACCCCAGCGCTTAGAACAGTGCTCTGCACATAGTAAGCGCTTAACAAATACCAACATTATTATTATTATTATTAAGTGCTCAACAAATACCATCATCATTATTATTATGCACATAAGAGTTGCTGGGCTGAGGACGAGGCAAGTGGCGAAGTCCCATTTCAGGATAGCGAGGGAGTTGAGTTCAGTGTAGAGGGCAGTTTTGAGGGTGTGGTTATGTGTGTCAAGAAAAGGCAGGACCCCACTTCCATTCCAGGTCTCTGTCCAGGACAGAGGGCTGTTCTGGGGCTGTTGATGGCTCATCCTGCCTGATCATTGGACGGAAAGTACCGTAGTCCTGGGCCAGTGACCCAGAGCCTGATCTCATTCAATCAACCGATCGTATTTATTAAGCACTTATTGTGTGCAAAGCACTATAATGAGCACCTGGCTTAGAGGATAGAGCACAGACTTGCGAGGCAGAAGGGCATGAGTTCTAATCGTGGTTCCCCCGCATGTCTGCCGTGTGACGTTGCCGTGCGACACTTCACTTCTCTGGGCCTGAGTTACCTCATATGTAAAATGGGGAGTATGAATATGAGCCCTAGATGAGACAGGGTTTATGTCCAATCTGATTAATTCTTATTTACCCTCATGCTAGAAGAGTGCTTAGCACAGAGAGAGCTCTCACCAAGTATCATAATTAGCATTACTATTATTACAGAGTTGGTAGATACGTCTCCTTCCCACAACATTTTACAATCTAGAGGGGGAAACAGACATTAATATAAATAAATGTATCACGGGAATGTAGGTTAAGTGTTGTGGGGTTGAGGGTGGGGTGAACAAAGCATGTAAATCTAAGTATAATAAAGGATGCACTAATAATAAAAGTAATAATCCCATTACCAATATCTGCTGGAGATGCTTATACAATGTTACTCCACCAAATGATGTTGACTTGGTATCACCAGTAGAACTCTTCATCATCTACAACAACAGTCTTGATTGAACCTAATGAGCCAGTCAATTACATTTATTGAGCACTTACTGTGTGCAGGATGCTGTGCTAAGCATTTGGGAGAGTACAATAGGATACGTCCCCTTCCCACCTCAAGCTTACCATCTGGAGAGGAAGGAGACATTAATATGAATAAATAAATAAATTATGGAAGTGGACATGAGTGCTGTGGTGCGTGGGGACATGGAATAGAAATGGAAGACTTGGTTCCTGCCCTTGACCAGCATACTGTTTAATGAAAGACAGAAGATAACACTAATGCAAACGTGCAGTAAGAAAAAAATAAGATCATAGTTGCTAATAATGAAATCAAAAAAAGACAGTTAAGCAGACTCTCCAGGGTTAAATGTTGCAGGTGGAAGAAGTCTCCATTATGTGGTGTGGCTCATAGAGAGGGCCAAGCTAGTTTTTGAGAGAACCAGTTTACTTGTCTCCCTAGTCACATTGGTTCTGACTTATCAAGTGATACCTGACTTGTAGCAAGCAAACCTTTAAGTGTTACAGCATTCCCGGACAAAAGAGCCTCTTCTGGGCTGTATGCTGACCCTTGCTGGTCCCCTGATGTGACTTGCTTTTCTTGGTCCTCCAAAGTCCTCTGAGTCCCTCCTTTTCTGGGACTTTGACACTCAGGCTAGATGTCCACTTCCGGAGAGTACTTTTGGTTCCTCAATTAAGTTATTTGATTACGGCACAGCAATCCAGAGGCTGGAATGAAAATCAGTGGATGTGTCTGAGAGCTTGGTCAAAGGTGACAAGTTTAAGACAAATGAAAGAAAGCATTTATTCACCCAGTGGTCAGTAATCCTACAGCATTTGTCACCACAGGAAGTTATGCATGCCAAAAATATAGAGAGTCCCAGTTCATTTGAGTAAATTAATAGATGAGTTTTACGAGTTGGGTAACTCTACAGAAATTTAGAGTTCTTCCAAGCATCCTATTACCAAAGTTAGAATAAGAACATTATACGGATTGGACCAATGACCTGACTCCATATGGCCCTGAATAAAATTTTGTGTTCTTATGAAAATTAGTTCTTTAAAGTACTTAAAGTACTGGAAGTCCCTTGGAAAAAATGTGTACGTGTACCGGTGATGATGATGATGACATCTTTCCTTGCATCCTATCCATCTTTCTGGGGTGCCTTCCTCAGAACATGGATGATAATCCCTCCCCATCCTCTACAGCTCACTTTCAAATCATCCTTCACTTTCCTCTAGCATTTCCTTCTTTCCCTTTGAAGTATTCTGGGATATGATGGATGTACAAAGCTATATAAAAATAAATTGGGTGGCATCCCCTCCCATTATCTATGATTCCTTGACCCGCCAACCAAGTTTTTAATAAATATTTGAATTATTTGCAGTAATCTCCAAAGGCATTTTAATAGTCTCTATGGGAAAAGGAAGGAGAGGAGGAAATGTCTTTGTTTCTCCCTGACTAAACCAATGAACCATGACTCAAATGATTGCCTGACTCATTTATAATTATTCATGGTTAAGATCTTCATTCCGTGATCGTAATTTGTAAGCAGGAGGGTAGGAGAGTTTTTCTCAAGACTCTCACCTGAGGACAATATGCTGCATACAAAGCTTGAGACAGGCATCAGTGAATAAAATTCAGAAGTGACTTAACTTTCTCTGGGGCTCTGCTCAGAAGTGTGTGGCCCAGTAGAAAGGACAGGAGTCCTGCTTTGTAGTCCCAGATCTGTAACATAGCTGCTGTGTGACCTTGGGCAAGTCTCTTAACCTCTCTGGTCTTCAGATCTCTCACCCTTAAATTGGGGCTAAAAAAGCCTGCTCTCTCATTTAGATTGTGAACCTCTGTGAGGGACAGAGACAATATCTGAACTGATTAACTTGTGAGTGCTTAATAAATGCCATTATAATTAAGTGTAGGAAAGACGGAAATCTTTTTGACCTCTATGGAATACATTAATTATGGAAAATGGGACCAAATTTTAGTTGCGATTGCTCTTCCATGTTCTGTGGTGGAGAATTCAGAGATATTTTTAGAAGAAATCCCTTACTGTTTTTTGAGACACCTAAAAAAAATGCCTAGGGAGTAGGGGGAATGTTTTAACAACTTACCATTGCTTAACATATTCAGAATGGACACTAGGCATAAATGGGATTTATTTGAGGATAGGGACTTTTGACTAGGATGTCAGAAATAGGTCTAGCCAGTTCCATTCAAACTAAAGCAGTTAGTTGGGCCATTTTGTTTTGTAAATTAGGTGTCCATATGGGGAGAAAGTCAGTTCAGAGGAGTTGCTGAGTGCATTTAAGTAACTGAACTTGCCTCTGACTCAATATCTGCTCAGTGAGGGTCCCATATGTTCAGCTGAGCATTGGTGAAAAGACTTGTGAAATAACAGCCGGCTTGGCCAGAATCATTTTGCAATGTAGGAGCCAAGTCTTCTCGTTCAAGAAGCGAATTAACTGGATGATAGTTCCAGGCTGGCCGAAGACTTCGGACTTCTACCGGAAAAGTGCTTTTATTGGTTCAAAAGCAAGTCAATGCCTAAGGAAAACTGGTATTCAGAATATCGACCCTAGTAGGTAGATAGTTTAGGAAGCAGTGTAACCTAGTGGATAAAGCTCAGGCCTAGGAGCCAGAGGACCTGGGCTCTAACCCCAGCTGCACCACTTGCCTGCTGTCTGACCTTAGGCAAATCACTTTGCTTCTCTGAGGGTCAGTTTCCTCAACTACAAAATGGCGATTCAATATGTTTTCCCTCCTACTTAAACTGTGAGCCCCATGTGGAACAGGGACTGTGTCTGACCTGATTCACTTGTATGTACTAAAACAGTGCTTGACACACAGTGAGTCCTTAAGAAATAATATAAAAAATGGAGGTAGACAAAATTGGAGTAGAGATTCCAGCATCCCAGCATTTATCAAAGTCAGGGAATTATGGTTGGTCGAAGTTAGAGGTTAGGATGCTGGCTTTTTTTTACATGAATCTGCCACTCTGACACACTGGCATATGTGTTTTTGTACATGGATGTGCATGACGGATAGAGTGGTCCCTTCTGGGCCCCACAAATTCCAGATCATGAGACACATGATGTCACATGTGGTATTCATTGATTCATTCATTCAATTCTATTTATTGAGCACTTAATAAGTGTGCAGAGCATTGTCCTAAGCACTTGGGAGGGTACAATACAAAAATAAAAAGACACATTCCCTGCCCATGATGGGCTTACAGTCTAGAGTGGGAGACAATCTTTAATATAAATAAATAATTTACAGATAAGTACAGAGAAGTGCTTTGGGGCTGGAAGGGGGGAATGAATAAAGGGAGCAAGTCAGGACCAATGCAGAGGAAGTGGGAAAAGAGAAAAGGAGGGCTGAGGAAAGGAGAGCTTAGGGAAGGCAATGTGCCTTCAGTAAGCCTTTGAAGGTGGGGAGAGTAATTGTCTGTCAGATAGGAGGAGGGAGAGAATTCCAGGCCAGAGGCAGGACATGAGCTAGTAGTCCATGGTGAGATAGACGAGATCAAGGTAGAGTGAGAAGGTTAGCATTAGAGGAGCCAAGTGTGTGGGCTGGGATGTAGTAGGCGAGTAGTGAGGTGAGGTAGGAGGTGGCAAGGTGATTGAATGCTCCAAAGCCAATGGTGAGGAGTTTTTGTTTGAGGTGGAGGTAGTGGGCAACCACTGGAGGTTCTTGAGGAGTGGGGAAACATGGCCTGAACATTTTTCTAGAAAAATGATCTGGGTAGCAGAGTGAAGTATGGACTGGAGTGAGGAGAGACAGGAGGCAGGGAGGTCAGCAAGGAGGCTAATACAGTAATCAAGATAGAAGGCAGTATAATACATGGTTATCAATCACACACACCCTATTACAGTAGTGAGCCCAAGTGTGGACTGTCTTAGAGAGTTCCTCCAGGCAGACCCCCGAAACACCCTCGGCTCCCTTCCTGCCTTTAGTGCTGCGTTGGAGCCGCGGAACTCAACAGCAGCAACCGCAGCAGTGGGAAACTCGACACCTTTAATTTTTTAAATGGTCATGAAAGTGTCTGGTTTTGTAGCAGTATTGGACAAGGGAGTGGACAGCTGAGAAAACCAGACAACTGGATATAATACCAGAAGAAAGGCCATCCTAGTAAGGATGTGTGTGTGTGTGTGTGTGTGTGTGTGAGAGAGAGAGAGAGAGAGAGAGAGGGGGAGAGAGAGAGAGACAGGGAGGGACAGAAGCAAAGACAGACAGTGACAAAAGCAGAAAATGAGGCCAGAAACAGAGAAAAGCATGTGGAATGCCAGAAAACTATCAGAGGAAACTTTCACCTGAGGAAGAATTTATACAGTGAGGAACTGAAGCCATACTTGACTTCAGATTTCATGATAATGAATTTTCCTCCACCACTGTAGGCTATTAAAGAATTCTGCTGGCTCTGTGCAGAGGGAGAGGAAAAGAAAGCCCAGCAGAAGTTTCCTATGGCCTTAGGTATTTACTCAGGCGAGGAGAAGGCACCATGGAGCTGAACCAAACAGTTAAATGGTCAGTGGAGGTGAGAAAGGAAAGGACACTCCAAGAGGGAGGCAAAACTGCTCACACAAGTACACCCACACAAACACACACACAGATACACGTGTGTACACATTCACACACCTCTCTCAGAGCACTCTATAGTTACCACAAGAGGTCTGTGATGTCATTGTAAGTGGGGATCCGATTTGAGGCTAACCTTAATCACAGATTTGTGGTGTTTCATATACTTGGCTATCACTCCATTTTACAGGGGAAACACATGTTCTTCATTAAAACCCTATCCAGCCCGATTCTGTGCCTTCCTCAGTGTTTTTAAGCCTCTCTTTATTCAGAGTTTGGTATTACAGGGGAGGCACGACTTTCCCTGGTGTTTGTCTTGGATGATGCCATTTCATGACAAGACTGAGTGAAAGGGCTGTCCCTCATAGTGTGTGAGGATTGTGACCTCATAAACAGCCCAGTCAACCAGGAGATGGAGACTGCAGAAGTTGAGAAGCTGCCAGCGCCGATGGAGGCCCAAGACCAGGTTTCCATGACAGTTCAACTCTGGGCTAATCTGGAGTCAATCAGATCTAATTTGGAGTGCCTCTAACAGCCTCAGACTTCCCATTTGTGTGTCAGATTTACAGAGTGTTTCCTCTCTGGAGATCTCACAAGGGAAATGAATCCGATCCATCCATTTCATCCAGAAACGGCAAGAGTGAGGAAGGTTAAGATGACTTTTGGACCCTGGGATAAATGGGGCAAAGGGCAGGGCTTTCTACTCCCCATCTCCACCCCCAGAATCAGCTGTAGCTGCCCGGTCAAACGGTCCAGTTGCTGGACACTTGAAGAAGGAAGTGTATGGCAAGGTGGTATGGGTCAAGACAGTGAGGACTCAAGAAAATAAGAAGCAGAGCCTGGCAGGGCTAGAGAGATGAAAGATGGACACAAGAGGTGCTTCTGCTTTTTTCCTGGTTCACTGCCCTAGCTGCATTTCCACATTAATTTGAAACTGAAACCCAGTATTAACGATTACCATCCTTCCCTGCCTTGATTACTCTATCAATCTCCTTGTTAACCTCCCTGCCTCCTGTCTCTCCTCACTCCAGTCCGTATATCTCACTCTGCAGCCCACATTATTTTTCTTCAAATACATTCAGTCCATGTTTCCCACTCTTCAAGAACCTCCTGTGGTTGCCCATCCACCTCCACACCAAACAAAAACTCCTTATCAGCATGAAAGCACTGGATCACCTTGTTCCCTCCTACCTCACCTCACTACTCTCCTACTATAAGTCAGACCACACACTTTGCTCCTCTAATGCCAACCTAGTCCATGTACCTTGATCTTGTCTAGTTCATTGCCAACCTTTCACCCAAGTCCCGCCATTGACCTGGAACACCCTCTTCATATCTGACAGTCAATTACCCTACCCACCAAAGCCTTATTGAAGGCCACTCCTCCAAGAGGCCTTCCTTGACTCTCCCTCTTTCCCTTTTCTTCCACTCCCTTCTGTGTCACCCTGATTTTCTCCCTTTTTTCATCCCCACTGTCAACCCCACATCATTTATGTACACATCTGTAATTTAGACTTGAAACCCTTCTAGACTTTAATCTCCTTGAGGGCAAGGCACATGTCTGTTACATTGTATTTATTCATTCTTTCACTCAATTGTATTTATTAAGTGCTTACTGTGTGCAGAGCACTGTACTAAGCACTTGGGAAAGTACAATACAACAAGAAACAGTTGACATTCTCTACCCGCAACGATCTTGCAATCTAGAGCGGGGGAGACAGACATCAATACAAATAAAATTACAGATATATACATAAGTGCAGTGGGGCTGGGGGTGGGGAGGGTGGCGGGAGAGTAAAGGGAGCAAGTCAAGGTGATGCAGAAGGGAGTGAGAGATAAGGAAAAGTGGGACTTAGTTTGAGAAAGCCTCTCAGAATTGTGCCTTCAATAAGGCTTTGAAGATGGGGAACGTAATTGTCTGGCAGATATGAGGAGGTAGGGCATTCCAGACCAGAGTCAGGATGTGTGCCAGAGGTCAGCGGCTTAACAGGAGAGATCAGGGCACAATGAGAAGGTTAGCACTAGAGGAATGAAGTGTGCAGGCTGGGTTGTAGAAGGAGAAAAGTGAGGTGAGGCAGGAGGGTGCAAGGTGTGCTTTAAAGCCAATGGTGAGGAGTTTTTGTTTGATATGGAGGTGGATGGGCCACCACTGGAGATTTTTGAAGAGGGGAGTGACATGTACTCTCCCAAGCGCTTAGTACAGTGCTCTACATACAATAAGCCCTCAGTAAGCACTATTGATTGATTGATTGATAACCAATCAATCACATTTATTTAGCACTTAATTGTATAGAGCACTATACTAAGCGTTTGGGAGAGTAAAAGAGTTGGTAGACGTGTTCTGTGTCCACAAAGAGTTTGCATTGTAGAGAGGGGGAGGTAGACATTATAATCAATTATATAAGGTCTACCTAAGTTCTGTAGGTCTGAGGGTGGGGTGAATAAAGAGTACAGATCCAAGTGCAAGGGGGATGCAAAAGGGAGAGGGAGTAGGGGGAATGAGGGTTTAGGGAAGGCCTTTGGAGGAGATGTGATTTTAACAAGGATTTGAGGGTGGGCAAAGAGATCATTATGTCGGATACGAAGGCAGAGAGAGTGGGATATGTCGGATATGGGCAAGGGATCGGCAGCTAGACAGACAAGATTGAAATACAGTAAGTAGGTTGGTGTTAGAGAAGTAAAGTGAGTATTATGTGTTTTAGTAGGAAACCAGTGAGGTAAAATAAGAGGCAAGGTGACTGAGGGCTTTAAATCCAGTGGTAAGGAGTTACAGTTTGATGAAGAGGAGGAGGATGGGAAATTCTTGGGGAATGGGGGAATAATGACTGCATTTTCTTTTAGAAAAATGATCTGGGGAGTAGAGTGAAGTATGTACAGGAGTGGGGAGAGACAGGAAGCAGGGTGGTCAGCAAGAAGGTTGATGCAGTACGCAAGGGAGGAAAGGATAAGTTCTTGGATCAACAGATTTTAGCAATGCTGTGAAGGTAGAACCGACAGGATTTGGTGACAGATTGAATATGTGGTTTGAATGAGAGCAATGCCCGAGTTATCTTTCTACAGAAATGTTCTGGGCATTTCACCCCCTTCCTCAAAAATCTCCAGTAGTTGCCTATCAACCTCCGCATGAAGCAAAAACTCCTCACTCTTGGCTTCAAAGCTTTCCATCCTCTATCCGCCTACCCGCCGCCCCCCCACCCCCACCCACCTCCTTTCTCTCCTTCTACCTCCCAGGCCACATACTTTGCTCCTCTGGTGTTAACCTTCTTACTGTGCCTCGTTCTCACCTGTCCCATCTTCAACCCCTGGCCCACTTCCTACCTCTTACCTGGAATGCCCTCCCTCCTCAAATCTGCCAATCACACTTACCTCCTTCAAAGCTCTACTGAAGGCTCACCTCCTCCAAGAGGCCTTCCCAGATTAAGGCCCCCTTTTCCTTTGCTCCCCCTTCCCTCCCTGTTGCCCCCACTCTCTCCCTTTGCTCTACCCCCCTCCCCACCTCACAGCACTTATGAATATAGGCACATATTTATAATTCTATTTATTTATATTATTGTCTGTTTACTCATTTTGATGTGCATATATCTATTTTATTTATTCATATTGATGCCTGCCTATTTGTTTTGATGTCTCTCTCTCCCCTTCTAGACTGTAAGCTGCGTTGTGGTCAGGGACTGTCTGTCTTTATTGCTGAATTGTACTTTCCAAGGGCTTAGTATAGTGCTCTGCACACAGTAATCGCTCAATAAATGCATTTGAATGAATGAATGAGGATTATGCCGAGGTGATGGGCTTGTAAGGAAGGGAGGATGGCGGTACTGTCTAAAATCTTCCAGTTGGAGATGTGCCTCAGTGTTTATTTTCTTTATTCTTCCTAGTTTAATCAATGAACCAATCAATTAAGAGTATTTATTGTACACTGATTGGGTGTGGATTACTGTACTGAGACCTTAGGAGTACAGTACAATGGAGCTGATAGACCCAATCCCTGCCCTCAAGGAGTTGAAAATACATTTCAGTTAGGGAAAGTGGTAGGTTATAATGACATTTAGAATATAACTTATTTTACCATCGGCGTTAAATCACCTTGCCCCCTCCTACCTCACCTCACTACTCTCTTACTATAACCCAGCCCACACACTTTGCTCCTCTAATGCCAACTTAGACACTACACCTCGATCTCATCTATCTCACCACTGACCTAAAATCAATTACAGATCAGGAAAGTGGTGGAGTATAATGATGTGTTGTGGGCCTGAGTGGAGGTGAGACTCCGGAGTTTAAGGGCTATATATCCAAGTCCATAGGTGAGGCAGAGGGGAGGAAAGGTAAGAGAAATGAGGGTTTAGTCAGGAAAGACCTCTGGGAGGTGATGTGACTTTAGTAGGGCTTTGAAGATAAGGAGAGTGGTGGTCTGTAGGACATGAAGAGGAGGGCATTCCAGGCCAGAGGGGGAAACTCCTCCTAGGGTTCCCATTCATAGGCATATTAAGCTTTAAAATTGTCCTGTAGAATCTCAGTTTGGTCTGAAATATGATGCCACATGCTCCCTGTACTCTGTCCGCCTCATGAGAAGCAGCATGGCGTAGTGGATAGAGCCTGGGCCTGGGAGTAAGAAGGTGGTGGGTTTTAATCCCAGCTCTGTCTACTCTGTGACCTTGGGCAAGTCACTTGATTTCTCTGTGCCTCAGCTATCTCATCTGTAAAATGGGGACTGAGACTGTGAGCCCCATGTGGGACAGGGACTGTGTCCAACCTGATTTGCTTGTAACCACCCCCAGGGCTTAGTACAGTGCCTGGCACGCAGGAAGCTCTTGAGAAATACCACAAATATTATTAAATGCCACATAATGAACTCCTCGAATCGATTTTCAAATCCATTTCCATATAAAAGCATTGTTGGACAATGTTCTGCAGTGGTAGAGTTCCCTGACCACCATTTCTTTTTTTACAGTATTTGTTAAGCCCTTACTAGGTGCCAGGTACTGTTCTAAGAACTGGGGTAGATAAAAGATAGTTGAGTTAGACACAGTCCCTGTCCTACATAGGGCTCACAGTCTAAGTTGGAAGGAGGAGGACTTAATCCCCATTCAACAGATGAGGTAAGTGAAGCACAGAGAAGTTAAGTGACTTGCTCAAGGCCACACAGCAGGCAACTGGGAAGAGAACCCAGATCCTCTGACTTCCAGGCCCGTGCATTTTCCACTAGGCCATGCCATTTCTCATGTGACTGACAGAAATCTTTCGTTGTGCTCAGCTTCCTGTGGGCAGGCTCTTACCTAAGATGGAAAGTGCTGCATGCCGGCCCATGGATGTGTGTAAAGCCCAGAAATTCTATAAAATCGATACCTTCACCTGGCCTTCAGAAGACCCTCAGTTACCCAGACCTAAAGGAAAGCACAGCGAGCTACTTTCCAAGACATCAGCTCTTGTTCAACTGACCCCTTAAGCATCATCAAAGATGTGGATGTGGATCACAAAAGTCCCTAGTGCTGGAGATAAAGGTTCTAAAATGGTGATTCCTCTCCAAGTGGGATAACTCCCCGATCACACCCATTTCTCTCAAATAACCCTAAGTCCTAAAATAGCCCATTTTTCTTTCCTTGAGCTATTTTAAACATTTCCATTTGCACAGTGCACCATGCCTCACCCTGCTGACATACACAATAAGGCATCATGATTAAATAGACCCAGGGCTCTCCCGTATGCCTTGTTCTATAGATCTACTGGACGTTAGTGTGTGGGTATCTGGAAATATATATTCGATTTATGTAGAATACGGTAACCTTCAGAGAGATAATCTCACCTGTCCCGGGAATGTTCATCTTCATTGCACGCCACTGCCGTCTCTTAAATCTAGCTAGAGGCAATCGGGCTGACAGGAGAACAGTAGAATCTCCCTCATGGTCAGAGATAAGAGGAGTGAAACTCTGGAAGGGTAGTTGCTGCTGACAAGCTTGGAATTCTTGATTAAATTGCCCTGCTGAGGTGAGCACTGAGCAGAGGCTCATCAATTCGGGCAGTTTGCAGCCTGTTTTCAGCAAGCCTTTTGTCTTGATCCAATCTCCAGGGTGTATCGAGGCAGATTGGTCACTGAACCAAACACTTAAGGTTCAAGATGAATCACATTTTTTTTTAACCGTATTTTGTTAAGCACTTACTAAATGTCAAGCACTATTCTAAGCCTGGGGTAGATACAAGTTTATCAGGTTGGGCACAGTCCCTGTCCCACATGAGGCTCGCAGTCTAAATTAGAAGGAGGTGGATTTAATCCCCATTTCTGAGGCATAGAGTAGATAATAATAGTGATAATAATTGTGATATTAAGTGCTTACTATCTGTCTGGCAGTGTACTAAACGCTGGGGTGGATAGAAGCAAGTCAGGTTAGATAGAGTCCCTGTCCCACATGGGGCTCACAGTCTCAATTCCCATTTTACAGATGAGGTAACTGAGGCCCAGATAAGTGAAGTGGCTTACCCAAGGTCACACAGCAGACAAGTGGAAGAGCCAGGATTAGAACTCATGACATTCTGACTCCCAGGCCTGTGCTCTATCCACTATGTGATGCTGCTACTCATGAATGCTCTCCTTGAACACCCTCTACTTCCTCTGCTCCCTACTCTCTTCCCCATTTACTTAAAGCAAGGCAAACCTGCCCAGGAAAGAGGGGTATCTTGAAGAGTGAAGAAAATTCACATGATTCTTCTGCCATTTTCTCAAAACCTGTCCTTTCTCTACCCCCTCAGCTAGAGGGCAGGGATGGGGAGACCATTTGTTATTGGGACCTAAACCATTCCCATTTGCTAAAAAGACCCTTAGGCCCTAACTCATGTAGCAAAACCTGTCCAGTCACAGAAGTTGGGCCTAGGAGCCAGAGGACCTGAGTTCTAATACCAACCCCTCCATTTGTCTGCTGTGTGACTTAGGGCAAATCACGTAACTTCTCTGTGCGTCAGTGACCTCAACTGTAAAATGGAAATTCAATCCCAGTTCTCCTTCCTACTTAGACTGGGACCCCCATGTGGGACCTGATTCTTGTATCTATCTCAGTGTTTGTACAGTGTTTGGCAGAGTAAGCACTTACCAAATACTACGATATTGCAATTATTATTTCTATTGAAATAGGAATTCATACTGTAAACCACATGTGTTTGGAAAATAGTAAGCACTTAACAGATGCCAGAAACAAACAAAAAAAATCCTTTCTTCATTCTGCTCAAAATCCCAGGAAACTTGCAAGAGCAAGGGTCTGCCCTGATCTAAACTCTTGCTCTCTCAGGACAGGTCTATGTGTTTAGGTGTTCAGTTCTTGTCAGAAGTCATAGAGAGCGAATTTATCCTGGACAAATCAAATCTGTAGGTAAACCTCAAGCTCTCTCTTAAAAATAGCCGCCATCTTCTCCCCCATCAATCTTTCACCAGAGCTACTAAACAAGTTGCCGACTTGCATTTGATTCAAAGATGATGAAGCTGTCAAGATTGTATCCTTAGCTGTAGTAGTGGTTTGCGTACAGTGGGCTCCAATAACATGATATACTGCTCATAAACTTTTTTTAAATAGAATTTGTTATGCGCTTACTATGTGTCATACTAAGCACTGAGTTTGATACAAGTTAATCAGGTTGGATATCATCCCTGTCTCCCATGTGGGATTCCTAAACTAAATAGGAGGAAGAAGGGACATCAGGGAGAAGGAGGAAGATATCCCCATTTTACGATGAGGAAGCTGAAGCACAGAGAAGAGAAGGGTCTTGCCAAAGGTCACACAGCAGACAGGAGGTGGAGCAGCATTTAGAACCCGGGTCCTCTGTCTCCCAGGCTTTGGTCTTTTCACTAGGTCCCTATGGTCCTCAAGTCCTAAGCAAATCTTTTCAATATCACATTATCCCTCTTAGGGCAAATCATTTTTACTTACCTAACTCCTCACTCTGCACCCTCATGTCTTTTCTGGATTCAGCTGCCTTGCACAAACCTGGGAGATATTGTAATTGCTTACAATTACTAATGGACGTCTTTACTTCAAACATAGGTTGGAGAAGCCTCATGAAGAAAATAAATAATAATAATAATGTTGGTATTTGTTAAGCACTTACTATGTGCAGAGCACTGTACTAAGAGCTGGGGTAGATAAAGGGAAATCAGGTTGTCCCACGTGGGGTTCACAGTCTTTAATCCCCAATTTACAGATGAGGTAACTGAGGCACAGAGAAGTTAAGTGACTTCCCCACAATCACACAGCTGACAAGTGGCAGATCCTGGATTTGAACCCATGACCTCTCAAACCCGTGCTCTTTCCACTGAGCCATACTGCTTCTCCAAAGCACCTTGGCCAAGAAAGAAGCATGTCAGCCCAGTATTATTTCACTGGGTGACCAGAAGGGAACACTGCTCTAGTACTGGTAATATAACATTAGCAATTGTTTAGCGCTTACAGTGTGCCAAGCACTGTGGTAGATCATTCATTTGGCTACAGTTCCTGTTTCATATAGGGCTTAAAGATAAGGAACCTGAGGCCCAGAGAAGTGAAATGAGTTGCCCAAGGTCACACAGCAGACAAGTGGCAGAGCTGGGATTAGAATCTAGGTCCTCTGACTCCCAGGCTTGCGTGCTCTCGACTATGCTGTGCTGCTTCTCACTGCTTCCAGGTAACGTACCTGAAATATTCAAACACTGGGAACTGAAAGACTTGAAGGACAGAGGTGAAGGAAAGCAGGCAATCACAGAGGCGAGGGCTTGAACTGCTTTTCTGTCATAAATTTGGTCCAGGCTCCAGGAGTTGAGCCTCCCTTACGGTGGGGAGACCTCTTGGTGGGTTCGCAGCTATAATGTTACAGTACAGAGTGCTTGAACAGTGCTTGACATATAGCTAGAGCTTAACAAATACCATTGAAAAACCAGAGAGTGAGAGTTGAGTGGAGGTGATAATAATAGCTGTTGTGTTTCCTAAGCCTTTACTACAAGCCAAGCAATCAGTCAATCAGTGGTGGTTGTTGAGTGGTTAACAGTGTGCAGAGTGCTGCTCTAAGCACTTGGGAGAGCAGTGTGGTCTAGTGGAAAGGGCACAGGCCTAGAAGTCAGAGGATCAGCATTCTAATCCCGGTTTCATCACTTGTCTTCTGTGTGACCTTGGACGAGTCACTTAATGGGGATTAAGAATGCAAGCCCCACGTGGGACCTGAACTGTGCCCAGTCTGATTATCTTGTACTTACTCCAGTGCTTGGTTCAGTGCCTGGCATATAGCAAGTGATTAAGAAATATCATTAATAAAGACTGCTAATAATACAATATAACGGAGTTGTTAGACATATTCCCTGGCTACAAGGATCTTACTGTCTGAAAGACTGAAAGTAAGCACTTAAGCACTGAAATAAGCGCTTGTGAAGTTACAAGGTAATCAGGTCAGGCACAGCCCCTAATCCCACAATAATAATAATAATAATAATTATGGTATTTGTTAAGTGCTTAAGAAGCAGCATGGCTTAGTGGAAAGAGCACAGACTTCAGAGTCACAGGTCATGGGTTCTAATACCAGCTCTGCCACTTGTCAGAGTGGGCAAGTCACTTCACATCTCTGTACCTCAGTTACCTCATTTATAAAATGGGGATGAAGACTGTGAGCCCCAAGTGGGACAACCTGATCACCTTGTATCTCCCCCAGTGCTTAGAACAGGACTAGGCACATAGTAAGTGCTTAACAAATACCGTCATCATCATTATTATTATTATTACAATGTGCCAAGCACTGTTCTAAGCGCTGGGGTAGATACAAGGTAATCAGGTTGTCCCACATGGGGCTCATAAAAGGCTCACAGTCTAAGTACAAAGGAAAACAGGAATTAAATCCCCATTTTACAGATGAGGAAATTGAGGACCAGAAAAGTTAAATGATTTGCCCAAGGCCACACAGCAGGCAACTGACAGAGCTGGGAATAAAGGAGTTCAGCCAGAGAAGATATAGAGAGTCCAGATGGTTCCTGGAAGGAACTGTAGGACAGGAATCTATTTTGCTCTCTACTCAATAATGACAGAACAAAGGATAAAGAAATGGTAGCTCTAAGCTGCCACAGATGGAAAAAATTAAGATTAATATCAGGAAAATATCTAGAACTGTAAGAACACTTAGGCAATGGAATATGCCTAGAGGCCATAGTTTAGTGATCTAAGCATCAGGTAGAAGATACGTAGGCTTGGGGAAACCACACATTCAAATCCCAAAAGAGTTGATTCAAGCCTTTATCCATCTAACTAGACAAAAGTAGATTCTGACAGTTTATAATTTATTTGACCGCACTACTAAAAGCAAAGATCCTCACTGCTCAGTGGTGCAGTTAACAATCCCCCCTTAGCCTGGTTTCTTTGGGAAAGAAGTCGTCTAAAATTACTGTTTCTCCAACTTCCTTCTTACTCCACCCCCTCCTCATTCTGCAGGCCACATTTGGCAGAGGGTTTACTAGAGCATAGAATTTCAATTGCACAAGATTGATTGATCAAGATCTAAGGCCTAAGTCAAACGGTGTAGGTATTAGGGTGGGTGTGAAGGGGAGGAGGTTTTGAAAAATGGACTGTCAAATGGTATTTGTGGGGGTGGACACAGAATATTTTTACCTTTAATATGAAAGCAGCATGGCCTAGTGGAAAGGGCCCTGGCCTAGGAGTTAGAGCCCCTGAGTTCTAATCCTGACTCTTCTACTTGTCTGCTCTGTGACCTTTGGCAAGCTGTTTGACCTCTGTTCCTCAGTTACCTCAACTGTAAAATGGGGATTCAATCCCTGTTCTGCCTTATCAATCAGTCAATCAATCATATTTTTGAGTGCTAACTGTGTGTATAGCACTGTACTAAGGGCTTGGGAGAGTAAAATATAACAGATTTGGGAGACACATTCCCTGCCCACCACGAGCTTACAGTCTAGAAAGGAAGAAAGGCATTAAAATGAATTATGGATATGTATGTAAATGTTGTGGGGCTGAAGTTGCAAATCCAAGTGCAAGGGAGACAGAGAGAGGAAAGGGAGTAGGGGAAAACAGGGCTGAGTTAGGGAAGTCCTCTTAGAGGAGATACAGTTTTAACAAAGATTTGAAGGTGGGGAGAGTGATGGTCTTGCTGATATGAAGGGGGAAGGAGTTCCAGGCTAGAGGCAGAACATGGGCAAGGTGTCAGTGGTGAGATAGACAAGAATGAGGTACAGTGAGTAGCTTGGAATTAGAGAAGCAAAGTGTGTGTGGTGGGTTGTAGAGGAAATCAGTGAAGTAAGAGAGGAGGGGACAAGGTGATTGAGTGCTTTAAAGCCAACAGTAAGGAGTTTCTGTTTGATGAGGCTGTGGATGGGGGAACCCCTGGAGGTTCTTGAGGAGCAGCAGAACATGGATTGAACATTTTTGTAGAAAAATGATCTGGACAGCAGTGTGAATTGTGGACTGGAGTTGGGAGAGACAGGTTGCAGGGATGTCATTAAGGTGGCTGATACAGTAATCAAAGCAGGTTAGATAAGAGCTTGAAACAATGTAGTAGCAGTTTGGATGGAGAGGAAAGGGCAGATTTTAGTGATGTGAATGTGGAATCCTCAGGATTTGTTGACATTGACTATGTGGGTTGAATGAGAGAGAAGAATCAGGGATAATACTGGGGTTATGGGTTTGTGAGACAGGGAGGATGGTGATGCTGCCTACAGTAGAGAGAAATTCAAGGGGAGAACAGGGTTTGGGTGGGAAGATGAGAAGTTCAGTTTTGGACATGTTATGTTTGAGGTGTTGGTCGGACTTGGGGTCTGGGTAGCTGGGTAGAGGCGTTGGTAAATAGCTATTAATCAGAGTATGTGACAGGAGTGGGTATTACTGCACTCAGGGAAGGGAAAGAGAGTGATGATAGTGTGAAAACAGCATTGAGAAGAAAGAAGGAAGCTTCCACTTAGACTGCGAGTCCTATGTGGGTCAGGGACTGTGTCCAACCTGATTAAATTGGATTTACCCCAGTCATTAGAACACAGTTGGACACCTAGTAAGAACTTAGAAAATATTATTATTAAATTATCACTTTGGTGTTTCCAGGATTATCCCACTGTAAGAACCTTAGGAGGAAACCTATACCCTTTCTATTTCCTCTGAGAAACACATTTTTTTCAAAATAGTATTTGTTAAGTGCTTACTATGTGCCACACACTGAACTAAGGACTGGAGTAGATGTGAGATGATCAAGTTGAACACAGCCCATGTCCCCAGTGAGGCTCACAACTTTAACCCCTATTTTGCAGATGAGGTTACTGAGGCACAGAGAAGTTAAGTGACTTGCCCGAGGTCACACAGCAGACAAGTGGCAGAACTGGGATTAGAAGCCAGGTCCTCTGACTGTCAGGTCCATGCTCTTTCCACTAGGCCAAGCTTCTTCTCACATCCCTAACCCACACTCTCCCCCCCGAGGGGTTTGCACTGCAAGGATGAGACTGAGAATGTTGTGCAAAGAATATTCTTTTGATTATTGTACGTTCACTGATGTGTGCTCCTTATTCATTGGAAGCATCTTGAGGACAGGGCTTTGTTTTAAACTTTTCCTCCATAATAATAATACTACATTATAGTACATATTCACATTATAACCCATTTATTCAATCATATTTATTCAATCATGGTGTGCAAACCACTGTACTAAGCTCTTGGGAGAGTACAATAATTAATAATGATCACAGTATCTGTTAAGTGTTTTCTATGTGCCAGTCACTGTAACAAGTGCTGGGGTGGATACAAGCAAATTGGGATAGACATAGTCCCTGTCCTTCACAGGGCTCACAGTCTTTAATCCCATTTTCCAGATGAGGTAACTGAGGCACAGAGAAGTGAAATAATAATAATGATGATGGTATTTGTTAAGTGCTCACTGTGTGCCAAGCACTGTTCTAAGAGTTGGGGGAGATACAGGGTAATCAGGTTGTTCCATGTTGGGCTCACAGTCTAAATCCCCATTTTAGAGATGAGGTAACTGAGTTCCAGAGAAGTTAAGTGACTTGCCCAAAGACACGCAGCTGACAAGTTATGGAGCGGGGATTAGAACCCACAACCTCTGACTCCCAAGCCAGTTCTCTTTCCACTGAACCAAGCAGCTTCTCTTGCCTAAGGCCACACAGCGGACTAGTAGTGTAACTGGGATTTGAACCCATGACCTTCTGACTCCCATGTGTGGCTCAGAGGAAAGAGCTTGGGCTTGGGAGTCAGAGGTCATGGGTTCTAATCCCGGCTCAACCGCTTGTCAGCTATGTGACTTTGGGTAAGTCATTTAACTTCTCTGTGCCTCAGTTACCTCATCTGTAAATTGGGCATTAAGACTGTGAGCCCCATGTGAGACAACCTGATTACCTTGTATCCTCTCCAGCACTTAGAACAGTGCTTTGCACATTGTAAGTGCTTAAAAATGCCATCATTATTATGCTGTACACACTGTGCCATACCCATCTCCCAGTGGGTGATGAATCAATAGCATTAGTATAGATTCTGAAAGGAACATTGCTTAAAGTATTTTAGGGTCAACAAGGTGACTGATATTTAGTATCAGAATGATTTCTCCATTTGAGTGGAGAGAGGCAAACACAATATCAGAGAACCAGTGTGACCTAGTGGATAGAGCATCGGCCTGGAAGTCAAGGGACCTGGGTTCTAATCCTGACTGGGCTACTGGTCTGCTGTGTGACCTTGGAGAAGTCAGTTAACTTTTCTGTGCCTCAATTCCCTTATCTACAAAATGGAGACTCCATACCTGTGCTTCCTCCTATTCGGATTGTCAGCCCCATGGGAGTCCTGATTATGTTGTATCTACCCCACCACTTAGTACAGTGCTTGGCACAGAGTAAGCACTTAAATACTATAGTTACCATTATTATTATTATTGTTATTAACAGTAAGCCTGCATAACACAAGCGGTCCCCACCGCCCATAGCCTGTAAGCCTGGTGTGCCTAGGGATTGTCTCTCTTTACTGCTGTATTATACTTTCCCAAGCGCCTAGTACAATGTTCTGCACACAGTAAGCACTCAATAAATACGATTGAATAAATGAATGAATCTAGGTGAAACTACAGAATCCTCCCAAGTGAAGCCAACAGTGAATATCTCCCTCACCAGCCCCCAACCCCCGCGTCAAAAGAGCCTCCTCTGAACCCAGATTTACATTTGAAAGAATGCAAAGAGCCTCAAGGCAGAGACTGCAAGACAAAGAAAAACAAAGGCAAGGAACAGAAATGTTAACTCCCTAGAGGGAAGGTTGCCTGTCCCTTTCAACAGTGCTGAGACAAAAAAACAGAAAAGTTGATCTAAAATACCATGGAAGAAAGCTGGATTAAGAAACAGGGGAAAGAAAAATCATCCACACTCCTTGTGCAATAGGGATGTTAAGAAGGAAAATGCATTTTACAAGTGTAATATCTCCAAAGACCAGAGCTAGGAAATAGGAACCTGTAAGAGAATGAAGCAAAGAAGCAAAGTATTAACATAATGGATGCAGGGACGATTGAAGGGAAGGATCCTTTTTCAGTAATAATCTCTGGAATTTATCTAATGCTTTCCACTTTCTCCAAAGTGCTTTCACATCGATGATCTCATTGTTTCTTCATCAGAGCCCTATGAGGTAGAGAGAAACAGGTATTAAAATTTCCATTTCACAGATGGGGGAAATGAGAGATAGTTTATTTATGGTATTTGTTAAGCACTTAACATGTCTCAAACATTCTTCTAAGCCCTGGGGTAAGATACAAGTTTTATTGGGTTCTCCAGGGTCCCTGGGTCCAACCTGGAGCTGTGTCCAAATGGGGTTTACAGTCCAAGTTGTACAATGAGAAAACTGGCACAGAGAAGTCAAGCGACTTGCCCAAGGTCACGCAGCAAGCAATTAGAAGAGCCTGGAATAGGGCCTCTGACTCAAAGGCCTGTGATCTTTCCACTAGGCCATGCTGCTTCGAAGAGACTTTCCTGAGGTCACACTACAGATTAATGGCATTGCTTGTACTAGAACACATCAGTCAATCCATCAATCAATAATATTTATTGTGTGCTTATTCTGTGCAGAGCTTTGTTAAGAACTTCCGGAGAGTACAAAAGAGTTGGTGGAATGTTGCCTGTTCTCAATGAGCTTAGAGTCTAGTTGGGGAGACAGATTTTAAAATAAGTTACAGTTATGGGAAGGGGAAGAGTAGAAGCCTTGTGGGTAGGGTGAATATCAAAGAGTTTAAGGTGTAAAGTCCTAAGTGCATAGACAGTGCAGAGGGAAGGACAAATAAGTAAGGGAAATGAGGGGTTATTTTAGTGGGGGAAGGCTTCTTGGATGAGTTATGATGCTAATGGGACTTTGAAGATGTGGAGAGGGGTGATCTACTGAATGTGAAGGTGGAGGCATTTCCAGGCTAATGGGAAGGGAGGTCAATAATAATAATAGTGGTATTTGTTAAGCGCTTCCTATGTGCTAGGCACTGTGCTAAACTAGGCGGGTACAAGAAAATCGGGTTGGACACAATCCCTGTTCTACATGGGGCTCACAGTCTCAAACCCCATTTTACATTAATTAATTCATTCATTCAATAGTATTTATTGAGCGCTTACTATGTGCAGAGCACTGTACTAAGCGCTTGGAATGAACAAGTCGGCAACAGATAGAGCCAGTCCCTGCCGTTTGACGGGCTTACAGTCTAATCGGGGGAGACGGACAGACAAGAACAATGGCAATAAATAGAGTCAAGGGGAAGAACATCTCGTAAAAACAATGGCAACTAAATAAAATCAAGGCGATGTACATTTCATTAACAAAATAAATAGGGTAATGGAAATATATACAGTTGAGCGGACGAGTACAGTGCTGAGGGGATGGGAAGGGAGAGGGGGAGGAGCAGAGGGAAAGGGGGAAAAGAGGGTTTAGCTGTGGAGAGGTGAAGGGGGGGTGGTAGAGGGAGTAGAGGGAGAAGAGGAGCTCAGTCTGGAAAGGCCTCTTGGAGGAGGTGAGTTTTAAGTAGGGTTTTGAAGAGGGGAAGAGAATCAGTTTGGCGGAGGTGAGGAGGGAGGGCGTTCCAGGACCGCGGGAGGACGTGACCCAGGGGTCGACGGCGGGATAGGCGAGACCGAGGGACGGTGAGGAGGTGGGCGGCAGAGGAGCGGAGCGTGCGGGGTGGGCGGTAGAAAGAGAGAAGGGAGGAGAGGTAGGAAGGGGCAAGGTGATGGAGAGCCTTGAAGCCTAGAGTGAGGACACTGTACTTAGCGCTGGTGTAGATACAAGAAAATTGAGTTTGACAGGGGAAACAGTGTGGCTCAGTGGAAAGAGCCTGGGCTTCGGAGTCACAGGTCTTGAGTTCGACTCCCGGCTCTGCCACTTGTCAGCTATGTGACTGTGGGCAAGTCACTTAACTTCTCTGTGCCTCAGTTACCTCATCTGTAAAATGGGGATTAACTGTGAGCCTCACGCGGGACAACCTAATTACCCTGTATCTACCCAGCGCTTAGAACAGTGTTCTGCACATAGTAAGCTCTTGTGGCAGAAGAGATGAAAACAAGGCACAGTAAGTTAGCAGAGTCTGTGAGCCAGGGTGAGACAGAAGAGAATGGATTAGAAGGGGAGGGAAAGCTGAATATCTTAAAATCAATGGTCAGGAGTTTCTGCTTGATGCAGAGAGGAATGGGCAACCACTGAAGGTGTTTGAGGAATGGGGAAATGTATACAAAATGACTTAAATACATTTTCTGTACAGCAGAGTCAAGAATGGACTGGAGGGGGGAAAAACTGGTTGCAGGGTGATGTATGAGGACACCGTTGCAGTAGTCAAATAGGGATATGGCAAGCGATGGGCCGGGTGTGTGGCCATGTGGGTAGAGAGGAAGAGAAGGAGTCTAGAAATGCTGTGAAGGAAAACCAACAGCTAAGGATTTCTCCTTCTCATTTTCACCATTTTCAAATTTTTCTCCCTTTTCTCTCTTGCCCACCTTCAGTCCCTCCTTCTTTCCTTCTCTTTCCACGTGTTTGCTCCTCCCTTATCAATCACCTTCTTCCTCTCTCCTCTCCTATTCCCTCTTGATTCCTAGATCTTCTCCTTAACTTAGAGAAGCAGTGTGGCTCAGTGGAAAGAGCCCGGGCTTGGGAGTCAGAGGTCTGGGTTCTAATCCCGGCTCTGCCACTTGCCAGCTGTGTGACTTTGGGCAAGTCACTTAACTTCTCTGTGCCTCAGTGACCTCATCTGTAAAATGGGGATTAATGCTGTGAGCCCCATGTGGGACAATCTGATCACCTTGTATCCCCCCAGTGCTTAGAACAGTGCTTTGCACATAGTAAGTGTTTAACAAATACCACCATTATTATTATTTGCTATTTACCTCTCTATGGGAGTCAGAGGTCATGAGTTTGAATCCCAGCCCTGCCACTTGTCAGCTGTGTGACTGTGGGCAAGTCACTTAACTTCTCTGTGCCTCAGTTACCTCATCTGTAAAATGGGGATTAACTGTGAGCCTCACGTGGGAAAACCTGATTACCCTGTATCTACCCCAGCGCTTAGAACAGTGCTCCGCACATAGTAAGCGCTTAACAAATACCAACATTATTATTATCTCTTTTTAATTTTCTTTTTCTCTCCCTTGCTTCTTATCTCTTCCTCCCATTTGCTCAGTCTGTCTTTCCTTCTGTGGACAACCTCTTTCCCTTTCTGAGTAGACTCAATCCAGGCATCCTTAGGTAGCTGTTGCCAAGACCAGCTATTGCCCTTGACCTGTCACTCCCTGATTTTCCAGGCCAACTCAGTAGGTCGACGAATCGATATCTGTCTGAAAAACTCAAATCCCACTTTTATGCTTTGGGCCTCACCCCTAGACTAGGCGGGAAACTAAAAGAGCAGGCAGATATAGCAATCGTTAATGACAAAGGTCAGTTGGGCCATATACATTTTCCTATAAACCAGGACAAGGCAGATCTTCTAATGAAATATCAACTCATGGGGACGGAACCTCTCGGGATTATACTATCCCTAGTCTTTTTCACATGATTATTTCTCTGGCATTTCCCTTTCATTGCACTTTCCCTAATTTGTGTTCATTGTTCCTATTTATAGCCACTTTGTTCTAGGATTTGTTATATTTCCTTTTCATAGCATTGCGCATTGCAGGGACTTCAACTTCCTCCTCAGCCTAATTTCAGTGTGACTCAGGCTGAATGTTCCAGCGCTGAGCTGGCAATCCTGTCTCACCATTCCAGACCTCTGTTCCTTTAACCATGCTGGAAGTTCCCCGCCCTACTGCTCCTAGATGCAACTCTTCCTGCCACTCAAACAATCAGTGGCATTTATTGAGCACCTTCTGAGCACAAAGCACTCAGAAGAGAAGCGGCTTGGCCTAGTGCCTAGAGCATGGGCCTGGAAGTCAGAAGGACCTGGTTTCTAATCCCAGCTCTGCTACTTGTCTGCTGTGTGACCTTGTGCAAGTCACTACATTTCTCTGGGCCTCAGTTACCTCATCTGTAAAACAGGGATTGAGACTGTGAGCCCCACGTGGGACATGGGCTGTGTCCAACCTGATTAGCTTGTACCTACCCCAATGCTTAGTACAGTGCTTAACAAAAACCATTAAAAAAAAGCACTGTACTAATTACTTTTGGGAGAATATGATAGGGCAAAATACTGCCTCACTGCCCATAAGGAGCTTAGAATTGAAATGGAGATGCAAATAATGGGAGATGGAAGGAAAATAAGGGGATGGCAGTTACATTCTTTCCTCTCACTGAACCAGGGGTGGAGCTCTCTAGATCATAAACTCACTCTGGGTAGGGAACCTGAACAGAGAGGAGGAGAAGACTGGAGAGATGCACAGCTAATGGACTCAGGTTGGTGCCCAGACATCCCAGACATTGCCTCTTTGCCCTTATCTGGTCTTTCCAAATTCCCACTTCAGGTTACAGGCAAAATAATTTAAACAGAGATATTCAACTAGAGGTACTCTACAAATAAACAGGGGAGGTGCCCCAGTGGTATCAAACCCTCTCTCTCCCACCCTTCTTTTAATCTCCCTTTGTCACCTTCCAGACCACTTTCAATCCAGGTAATTACAGTGTGGCCCAGGTCAGTTGCAAATTAAATGGTTTGAAATCTTGCAGCAAACATTTTTCCAATACACAGGTACTCTGCCGCATTCCCCAAACCCAATCATCGACTAATCTTACCAGAAAAATATCCAATTTTCCAGGCTGAAACCAATATCCTCATTTAAGTTCACGATCCCAAGACTTCAATCTGCAAATTTTATCTTTTCCCATGTGTCCTGTGCTTTTCATAATTTCTGCTGTCAGATATTTACTTCTAGGATATTCGGAAGATTAGAAACTCATTTTCCAAATCTCCCACCCTTTCCTGAGTTGTCTAAGGATATTATCAGGTGGAGTTCAATACTTTGCGGTGTGAAGTTACACTCTTCTAACCAAGCCACATTTCTACTTCCTTAGTAAGACAGTCCCATTCTTGCTTGTTATCACTAGTTAAAAACAAACAAACAAAAAACAACTCAGAATTACTTTCTAATTACCTAAACTGCTTTACTTAGTTTTCTGAAGAAAGCCTGGTTTCACAAAGTTCACTGTTCAGTCATTTAAGTCCCTCATGATACACTGCAAAGTTCTCTTCCTATTTATTACTAGATCAATTTTTTGCCTGGAATCTCTTCCTGGGCAACTCTCTTTTAAAAAAATAACTCTTCTTCTGCAGTTCCACTAGCTCCAGTTCTTCTTTCTATCACCTTTATCTGGGCATTGCCTTTAGCAGACACAGCACAACCTATTGGTCTCTCTTTTCTCTTTCTATAACCAAATTTCCTCAGTCCACAGACAAAGGAAAAGCTCTTTAAGAAGGTACATTGACTATTTCCTGAGTGTAATGTCGTTTTTGGGCCCAGAAAAAGTGTTTGTTTTTCAGATGCTGGCAGACTGTACAAAAAAGAGCCTTTTTTTCATTTTTGTAAATCGAACCATATTAAAATATTTATTGGTTTGTGTAAGTTCACTTCCAAGAAAAGTGTACCTAATCACCTTAGTGTGGTTCTGTGATTGAATGGAAAACTCTCTTGGTCATGTATCCCTGGAGAGAAAAAGAAATAGGTTAACACCATTCATTCAGTTTAAGGTATAGACAGGAGACACTTCAAGAAATGACCTTTTCGAGAAATTTGGCTCCCAAACATGTGTATTACCAAGTCTTGCTTGCCCCGTAGGTCCTATAAAACGAAAGATTTGAGACTCTGTCCTGCTTTTCACATCTGTACTAACTTTGATTTGAAGTAAATTAGAATTAGCCCTCAAAACCCATTGAAGTTTGCCTCCATCCTCTATGTTTTACCCTTTCTGGTCAGGGAAGCAGCATGGCTCAGTTGAATGAGCAGGGGCTTGGGAGTCAGAGGTCATGGGTTCAAATCCTGGCTCTGCCTCTTGTCAGCTGTGTGACGGTGGGCAAGTCACTTAACTTTTCTGTGCCTCAGTTCCCTCATCTGTAAAATGGAGATTAAGACTGTGACCCTCATGTGAGACATCTGATTACCCTGTATCTACCCCAGCACTTAGACCAATGGCTCCTACTCCATTCTAATCCTCCTTGACCTCTCTGCTGCCTTTGACGCTGTCGACCATCCCCTCCTCCTCCATACCTTATCTCACCTTGGCTTCACGGACTCTGTCCTCTCCTGGTTCTCCTCTTACCTCTCTGGCCGGTCATTCTCGGTCTCCTTCGCTGGAGCCTCCTCCCCCTCCCATCCTTTAACTGTTGGAGTTCCTCAAGGGTCAGTTTTTGGCCCTCTTCTGTTCTCCATTTACACTCACTCCCTCGGTGAACTCATTCGCTCTCACGGCTTTGACTACCATCTCTACGCAGATGACACGCAGATCTACATCTCCGCCCCTGTCCTCTCCCCCTCCCTTCAGGCTCGCATCTCCTCCTGCCTCCGGGACGTCTCCACCTGGATGTCTGCCCGCCACCTAAAACTCAACATGAGCAAGACTGAGCTCCTCATCTTCCCTCCCAAACCCGCTCCTCTCCCAGACTTCTCTATCACTGTGGATGGCACGACCATCCTTCCCGTCTCTCAGGCCCGCAATCTCGGTGTCGTCCTTGACTCGTCTCTCTCGTTCGCCCCACACACCTATCCGTTACCAAGACCTGCCGGTTTCACCTCTACAATATCGCCAAGATCCGCCCTTTCCTCTCCACCCAAACGGCTACCTTACTGCTACAGGCTCTCGTTATATGCCAGCTAGATTACTGTGTCAGCCTTCTCTCTGACCTCCCTTCCTCCTCTCTCGCCCCGCTCCAGTCTATTCTTCACTCCGCTGCCCGGCTCATCTTCCTGCAGAAACGATCTGGGCATGTCACTCCCCTTCTTAAACAACTCCAGTGGTTGCCTATCAACCTCCGCTCCAAACAAAAACTCCTCACTCTAGGCTTCAAGGCTCTCCATCACCTTGCCCCTTCCTACCTCTCCTCCCTTCTCTCTTTCTACCACCCACCCCGCACGCTCCGCTCCTCTGCCGCCCACCTCCTCACTGTCCCTCGGTCTCGCCTATCCCGCCGTCGACCCCTGGGCCATGTCCTCCCGCAGTCCTGGAACGCCCTCCCTCCTCACCTCCGCCAAACTGATTCTCTTCCCCTCTTCAAAACCCTACTTAAAACTCACCTCCTCCAAGAGGCCTTTCCAGACTGAGCTCCTCTTCTCCCTCTACTCCCTCTGCCACTCCCCCCTTTACCTCTCCGCAGCTAAACCCCCTTTTTCCCCTTTTCCCTCTGCTCCTCCACCTCTCCCTTCCCATCCCCACAGCACTGTACTCGTCTGCTCAACTGTATATATTTTCATTACCCTATTTATTTTGTTAATGAATTGTACATCGCCTTGATTCTATTTAGTTGCCATTGTTTTTACGAGATGTTCTTCCCCTTGACTCTGTTTATTGCCATTGTTCTTGTCTGTCCGTCTCCCCCGATTAGACTGTAAGCCCGTCAAACGGCAGGGACTGTCTCTATCTGTTGCCGACTTGTTCATCCCAAGTGCTTAGTACAGTGCTCTGCACATAGTAAGTGCTCAGTAAATACTATTGAATGAATGAATAAATGAACAGTGCTCTGCACATAGTAAGTGCTTAACAAATACCAACATCATTATATTATTATTATTATTAGATAGAGTGGAAATAACTGAACAGGTCTTGAGGCATCCTTGGTATTAAAGAGAAAGGCAAATAAGAAAAATGGCCTCTCTATTCACTCTTGAAGTGAGCTCTAACTGGATGCATACAACTGCACTAAGCACTTGGGAGAGTATATAACAACCAAGTTCGAAGATACAATCCCTTCCAGTATTCCTCTTGATTTTACCCAGGTTTCCTTTAATGCAGAAACTGCATTCTCAAGGTAGTCCCATTAAGGAAAACTCACATTGCAGCGCAGGTCCAGAGAACCATGAATGCACATGGCCATTTCTTGAGACATCACATCATGCTGCATCCTATCAATTAGTCAATGGTATTCATTTATTCATTCAGATTTATTGAGCGCGTACTGTGTGCAGAGCACAGTACTAAGTGCTTGGGAGAGTACAGAATAATGATAAGCAGACATAATGATAAGCAGACACATTCCCTGCCCACAGCAAGCTTACAGTCTACAATGCAACAGAATTAGCAGATGCATTCCCTTCCCATAATGAGCTTTCAGTTTAGAGAGATGGGTTTTGTCAGAATAGCCCCAGATACTAAAATGACATTTTATTCCCAGCTGATAGGGGAAAGTGTTTTTCTGCAGAACTGAATGTACCCAGAATGCAGTTTGTCTTGCTCAACCACATATTCATCCATGGAGTTTTTAAATCCCAGGGTGCTCCAAGCAGGGAGATTTTTGAACTGGTGGTGCCTTTCACAAATCCGGTATGAAGCCTTACTGGACATTCTTGGCCCTATTTCTGACTCTCCCCAGTCATTCTACAGGAATAACGTCATAAACCATCAGGAGAACTACTGATGGACAGAGCGTGAGATGTTCCAAGAGGATCGAAAGCTTAACCTCAGCCTGGGAAGACATCTAAGCAACGGAATCTCCTCTCCCTCAGAGATCATGACTCTTATCACCGGGGATGGAGCAGACAAGACGCGGAGAAGACAACAAAGAGCCTTACAAGGGCTTCCAAGTATACAGATATGAGATTGGTCCTTTCTCAGAAGCTTAGGAACAAAATTGGCTTCCCGGAGAGAGCATAGGAATTCTGGCAACCTGAATATATTTAAAGAGCTTATGGCTCTCGGGGGGAAAGTGCTGAGGCTATTGAAGTGGAAAAAGCATTTGTGAAGATTAAACAGGCGTTGTTGGGGTTTTTTTTTTCCCCCTCATGAAGAAATTGACAAAGCAGACAAATGTTTGGCAAGCGACTGGAAAAAGGAAAGAACACAAAATAAATAAATAAGTACATCAAGCCTGCAACAGTCACCATAATCTGGATTCTGAAATCCAGCTGGATAAGCAGCCAAGGTCATCCCTTGGGCTGCACCAGTCTCACTTTTTCTGCGATAATCCACCCACAGATGCTGGGTGAAGGTGAAGAAGGTGAAGGTGCCCCCATTCAGGAAGCCAATGAAAGAGACCGATGGGGAAGACTTTAAGGCAGAAATAACCAATGCACACACAAGTACAGAGCCTGAAAGGAACACAAAATGGAAAGGTAACTGTCGTGTCTTTAAGACTCAAGAGGAATAATCCCCAGGATCATGACTATGATGACTATGACTGATGACTATGCCCAAAGACTTCTGGAACTAACTTCCCCATAGTACTGGGTAATGACATTTGAGCCCAGTGAGTGGAGCTACTTATTTTTCTCTGGGCTTGAGTATCAAAAAAAATCGGTGTTCACTCCCCATTTCAAGTTTCCTCCTGCCTCTGAGCCAGGACAAAAAAAATGGAGTCCATTTATTGCACACCTATTGTGGGCAGGGCAATAGTTGAATCAGGATATGACCAGTGTGGTCATTTGGATGGAGAGGAAAGGGTGGATTTTGAAAATATTGTGGAGGAAAAAGCAACAGGATTTCATGACAGATTGGGAGTTAAAAGAGTGGAAGAAGTCAAACATATCATGAGGTTATGAGCTTGAGAGATGGGTGGGAGGTGGGGGAAAAGGCACTGTAAAAACCATGGTAGAAGAGTTAGTTGGAGAAGAGGATTTGGAAGGGAAGACAGTTCACTTTTGGACATTTCAAGGTTGAGGTGCTTGGTGATATCCATGTAGAGAAGTCCTGGAGGCAGAAGGAAATGTGAGATGTGGACAAGGGGAGAGGTCCAGGCTAGCAAGTTAGATTTGGGGAGACACCTGCAGTGAGGTAGTAATTGAAGCCATGAGAGCCAATGAGCCTTCCAAGAAAATAGATATACAGTGAGAGGATTCAATCTATCGATGATAGTTATTAAGCACTTATTTTGTGCAGATCATTGTACTAAGCGCTTGGGAAAGTACAGTACAACAGAGTTCATAGACATGATCCCTACACACAAGGAGCTTACAGTCTAGAGGTAGAGACAGACATTAAAATAGATTAGGGAAAGGGGAAATAGTAGACTTGTTCCTAACGAGTTCAAAAATCCATGGTGGTTGGAGAAGAGGAGGAGCTAAGATTTAAGTCATTACTCTTGATGTGTGGAAACAGGAAGCTGAACAAGCCAAACTGTGAAAGTAGAAGAGCTCTGTGCTACAAAACCATAAATATCCACAACTGTAGCCAAGAGGACACAGGAAAATACCAGCCAAGTGGATTTATTCCACATAAATGTTCCCTTACTTTCAAGTTTGATTCAATGTGAAAGGCCTTTTTTTGGAAATCTGGTTAGTATTAACCTTAACTCAGTGCTATTTTGAGCTAAAGATAAGAGAAGAGATATGAAGCTAGAAGCTTCCTCTCCTCAAAGAGTAAAGATGAATGTAAGTAGTTGAGAGAGCCTATCCCCCTTAAGATCAATGACCTGGCTAAGGCTAATTACCCAGACACTCTCACTCTAAATTAAAAAGGACCTCAGTAACTGGAAGGATCGTATGATTAACTGGCTGAAAAGATTAACTGTGATAAGAGTAGCTGGAAGCTTCCAGGTTTTCTCTCAGTTACCTATTTGTCACTTGCAGAATATACTGTATGTGCCTATGAGCTGTGTTTCAAAAGGTCTGTGAAATTATTTCATGGAGATTGATGGTATCGGTGTTGGGGAGGTGAGAGATATTTCAGGCTCTAATGAGCCTGTCCTTCAGAGGAGGAGCTTAATGTTTTCCTTGGCTTTAGGATTGGCTTTTGTAGGCCAGACCAGGTGACACTGGGGTATTTTCTCTCTTGACATATGAAGTTGTCCCCCTATTCAGGAGACTATTGATCTTAGCTCTCTTCTCCCTCCTACTTTGACTGTGAACCCCAAGTGGGACAAGGACTGTGTCTGACCTAACTTGTATCTATCCCAGCACTTAGAATAGTGATCTACACAGAGTAAACACCTTAACCAATACCATCATTAATATTAGCTATTAAGACCACTTCTGGATCCCAGCAATGGTAGGTCAGGATTCTGTCTCTGATGAGCATCACAGGAAGCTTATAGGAAACTTGGGTGCTTCCTGACATCCACCCTAATGGTGAAGGATATTCAATCAATCAAGCAATGAATGGTATTGATTGAGTGCTTACTGTGTGCAGAGCACTGTACTAAATGTGTGGGAGACTACAATATAAGAATTGGTAGACATGTTCCCTCTCCACAGTGAGCTCCCTCACTTTCTCATCATTCTCATCATATACATGAATTATATATGATCAATTATTTATATTAATGTGTATCTCCCACTCTAGACTGTAAGTTCGCTGTGGGGTGGGAACTTACCTACCAACTCTTTTTGTGTCGTACTCTCCTAAATGCCTAGTTTGGCACTCTGCACACAGTAAGCACTTTTAAAGCAGCATAGTGTAGTGGATAGAGCACAGGCCTGGGAAACAGAAGGATCTGGGTTCAAAGCCCAGCTCCATCTCTTGTCTGCTGTGTAACCTTGGGCAAGTCACTTAACTTCTCTGAGACTCAGTTACCTCATCTATAAAAAGGGATTCATAGACTGAGCACATATATCATTTATATCTTTAAAAATTGTATAGTATGAATTACTTATCAATTCATATTAATGTCTCTGTCTCCCCCTCTAGACTGTAAGCTCATTATGGGCTGGGAGCATGTTTACTAATTCTGTTGTATTGCTAAGCACAGTGCTATGCTCATAACAAATGTTCGATAAATAAAAATTGATTGATTGATAGACATGAACTATTCCCAACCTGATTATCTTGTATCTACCTCAGTGCTTAATATAGTGCCTGGCGCATAGTAAGCACTTAACAAATACCATAAAAAAATACCTTAGTTGACGATGATGTTGGTGATGATGATGATAATTCTTAAGATCTTGGCAATTTCTCAGAAGGCAAATTTTCTGTGGAGTGAGAGCCTGTTCTCTCTCCTTTTTAGACTACAAGCCCTATGAGACAGGGATGACTATTATCATTAGATAATAATAATTATCATTTATTAGATCTGATTATCTTCTATCTACGCAAGTCCCTAGCACAGGATTTAGCAGTAGTAAGGTCTTTCTAGATACCGTCATTATTACTTTTGCCCTTCCTGAACTGGGCTATTCTCCTCATCCACCCCTGATTTCCCATCCAGCTTCAAACCTGGTAAACCTTTTGTATATTTATGTTAACCCAGTAAGTCACACAGATCCAACCCAACACTCTTTCTTTCTATTCCTATCGTCTCTGTAGTCTCTCATTCTCACCTTCTCCCTTGACTCACCCCTCCCATTCAACTTCTTTCAGCCACAGACATATTTAAATTTCCACATCTTGAATCCTTGCTCCTACATTTGGAATTTTGTGGATTCTTAAGGCTTATCAGATGAACTTACATGATTTGAAATTAATTAATTCATTTATTTACATTGATGCCTGTCCCCCACTGCTAGACTATACGCTCACTGTGGGTGGGGAATGTGTCTGTTTATTATTATATTGTACTCTCCCAAGTACTTAGTACAGTACTCTGCATACAAAAAGTGCTCAATACATACAATTGAATGAAATACAGTTGAATGAAATAATATGTCAAGAAGGCCATAATAATATTTGTGGTATTTTTTGAGCTCTTGCTATGTGCCAGGTTCTGTACTAAGCACTGGGGTGGATGCAAGCAAATTGGGTTGGACAGTCCCTGTCCCACATGGAGCTCACAGTCTTAATCTTATTTTACAGATGAGGTAACTGAGGTACAGAGAAGTTAAGTGGCTTGCCCAAAGTCACATACATGATCTAGTCTTCTCAGCCACTTCACTATTTTTTTGAGAAGTGACCGCCAGATTTCTGTGTTTTCTTGGTTTTTGGTCAGATGTCTGTTGTCAGTTTTGACCTGTGGATCCTACATCATGTGTCATCTGGAGTAGACTGTAGCAAAAATCATTTGGTGGTTTTACCTACTATTTAATGGCCCCAATGAAGTTTGTCTTACTAGCCGGGGAATGACAGGAAAACAGACTCTGTGTTGCAATTCAGCATAGAGATTACACTCACTCCCTTGGAAACTCATCTGCTCCTGTGACTTCAGCCCCCATCTCTACTTGGTTAATTCCCAAATTTATTTCACTAGACTCGATCTCTCATGTCCTCTTCAGATTGTCCCCCAAACACCTGAAGGTCAATAAGGCTGAAACTGAATGCCAAATTTTCCTTCCCAAATCCCTTCTTGCACCTAATAATAAGAACAATATTAATCATTGCACTATTCCTAAGTGCTTATTATGCTCCAAGTCCAGGGGTAAATACAAGATAATCAGGACAGGCATAGTCTCTGTCCCACATGGGGCTCATCATCTAAGAATGAGGGAATACCTTTCTTAATCTGCATTTTACCAGTGAGAAAACTGAGGCACAATTAACAATAATGTCAATCTCCCACTTTCTGAAGCCCTTAGACTTGGTATTATCCTTGATTCCTTTCTCTTTCTCTACTCTCATAGTCTGTCACCAAATAGTTACAGTTTCTCCTCCACAGTGTTTTCTGAATATGCCCCTTTCTCTCCATATGGCCATTTGCCTGGCCCAAGTGTTTCTCGTATCCCAGCCTCCTCGTTGGTCCTCTGACTACAGCCTCTCCTCACTCCAGCCTATAGATTCCGGCCTGGATCATTTTTCTAGAGCATTTTGCACATGTCTACCCAAAGCTCAAAAATCATCAATAAGATCATACATCCCTCTTGGTATCAAGCAGAAACTTCTGTTCATTGGCATCGAGATGCTCCAACTAGTTCTCTCACTCTTAATCACTGACTTTCTTTTCCAAGGGCAACACACGTTCTATTCTGTTTCTTAATTTACCATTTCACTGTTCTTCATTCTCCACTCTCGGACCTCTGACCGCTTGCTCAAACTCTTCCTCCTGCTTGGAGTTTTCTTCATCTTCAGAATGTTCCTCACCTTCAAAGTCCTTATGAGATCCCATTTCCTCTAGGAGATTTTCCCAAATTAATTTTTCTTATCCTCAGGTTACAGTCATCCAATTATCACTTCAGCAAGTTTCAACTCTCAACCACCTGCAGCTCTTCTGAGCATATCAATTTATACCTTCTAATATTTAAACATTTATTCATCCAGGCCTGTGCTCTATACACTAAGCCACACTGAATTTGCTTTTTGAGGCTGTGAGCTATTGGGTCAGGGACAGTGACAGTGATGGGCCAGAAACCCACCTGATTGATAACTGCTCTCCAGGGGGTCTGGAATCTGGAGGGTGGTCAACACCACCAGCCTCCTGGACTCTCTTGATATTTGACACTGTAGACCACTCCCTTCTCCTAACCCTGGCATTATCCATCCTGGGAAGGAGTGTGGCTTAGTAGTGGTAAGAGCATGGGCTTGGGAGTCAGAGGTCGTGAATTCTCATCCTGGCTCTGCCAGTTGTCAGCTGTGTGACTTTGGGCAAAGCACTTAACTTCTCTGTGCTTCAGTTATCTCATCTGTAGAATAAGGTTTAAAGACTGTGAGCCTCAACCTGATTACCTTTTATCTACCTCAGCACTTAGAACAGTGCTTGGCACATAGTAAGCCCTTAACAAATACTATCATTATTATTATCCTGGACTCCTCTCTCATTCAACCCACATATTCAATCTGTCACCAAATCCTGTCAGTCACACTTTCACTACATAGCTAAAATACAACCTTTCCTCTCCAACCAAACAGCTACCACATTAATACAATCGCTCATCCTGTCCCACCTAGATTACTGAATCAGGCTCCTTACTGACCTTCCAACCTCCTGTCTCTCCTCACTCCAGTCCATACTTCACTCCGCTGCCCAGATCATCTTTCTACAAAAATGTTCAGGACATGTCACTCCCCTTACCCCGCCCCCATCACACAAACTCACCTCAAAAATCTCCACTGCCGTTGTATTGTACATTCCCAAGCACTCAGTACAGTGTTCTACACACAGTAAGAGCTTAATAAATATGATTGAATGAATGAATGAATATTCTTCTGGGAGGCTAGAGATAGGGAATCAAGGCTGGACAAATGGGCTAATCTTGATATATTACCTGCCAATCAGTGGAACTTTAAGCTGTAGACGGTAAGCTTCTGTGGGCAGGGATCCAGTCTACCAACTCTATTGTGTTGTACAATCCCAAGTGATTAGTACAGAGCTTTGCACACAGACAGCACTCAATACCACTGATGGATCATAATATCAGATTCGGGAACAGAATGAATGAATGGAACATTACTTCAAAATTATTTATGTTTTCTGCAGATAACAATCCTTTCTAATTTATCTTGATGCTAAAATTAGCTTTACCTCATGCTGAGCCGGCATATCCATTGAGGTTTTGTTCAGTGAGAAAAACAAAACAGAAATAAAAATAGCAAAGGTGTCAAAGTGAAAATTTGATAAGACTTTATGAGCATGGGCCATTCATGGATTATTTGACACAAATGATTGCTGAAAATTGCATCTTAAGTCAAAACCTTTTATATTGGAACTAATTTTCTTTTGGAAACAATGTTTGAAAAGGAGAATTGGTTACTGAACAAAACAAAGTTGGATATTTTATTTTTACTAAAACCACCCAGAATTGTGTAATCAATCAAGTGTGGATACGTAATAACTATATTAAGTCAGAGGTGTTCCACAGAAGGGCAGCTGACTTTGACTTCAATGGAAGTAAAATCAATTTGTAGGCTCTATTTGGCTATACTGCTCCTGCCAATCAAGTAACTCCCTCAGTGCTCTCCCCATCCTCCTCCAACCCATCACTTCTGCTCCACTCCCACCTGTGCTACTATTTTTCCCTCCCCAACTGTGGCTTTTAAAATGCTTTCCCTATTTCTCCATGGCTCCCATGTATTCCACCCTCCCCCAGCTTCAATACGGAAGGCACAAAATAGAGTTAGTGCCAAAAAGGAGGCTAATGGTTGTAAACTCAAACTGATGAGGTATAAATCCAAAACATGGTGGAATGCTGCAATGCTGTAAATGTTCTTTGGTGTAACTCAAAATGTTTCAAGAAGAGGACTATTTTCAGGGGACATTCCAAGAGTACAAGATGAATATTGGGGGATAAAATATAAAGACATATTAATAATGAGAACTGGTGAAGTTAATCAGTTGTATTTATTGAGCACTTACTGTGTGCAGAGCACTTTACTAAGCACTTTGGAGAGAACAATAAAGCAGAATTATGAGACATGTTCCCTGCCCATAATGAGTTTACAGTCTAGGGGGGGAAAAGTTAAGTGACTTGCCCAACATCACGCAGCAGTCAAGTGTGAAAGCAACATCCGAACCCAGCTTCTCTGACTCTCAGGCCTGTGGTCCTTCCACTAAGCCACACTGCTTCACACTGAAGGTCACTGAAGGATTAAGTTGGGAATAAGAGAATATGAGACATTTAGCAACAATTATTTAGTACAGTACATTGCTCTCAATGGACTCTTAATAAATACCTATATTATTACAACTAGGGAATCAGACCAACAGTCCATTGAGGAGATTATTCTGAAGGAACTGGCAAAAGGTTGTCTTCCTCATAGATAGAGTTGGAACATCTATCATGCCCAACTTTTCCCCATAAACTCCTATTTTTTCCCTTTCAAAACCCATTATGGACCTCTTGCCTATTCACCTATTTATATCTCTCCTGAATCTTCTGGCGACTGAGGCAAATTTTATTTCTATAGTTGACTTGTAATCACCATTTCACTTAACCTGGATTATTCCAATTGCAGGATAAAACACTTTCAAAACTCAGTAAGTACCAAAGTGATGTTTTAAAAATGCTCCCTTTTTTCCCTGCAGATCTAACCCCCAAGTCTGTCATCAAGTCACATCTGTTCATTCCCCCTTGACGGCTTTGCTCCATCAACACCACCACATACACGTAGCCAAGGAGCATCTTCTGCGCGAAGCATTTCAACAGGAACAATGTTAGCAGAGTCCCAGCTGCAGAGCCCTTATTAGTAGAGAAACCACAGCTTGGCATTCAGATTCCTGGCAGAGCTAGCAGCTCTGGCAATTAAAAGAATCATCTCTGACTTTTAAACTGAGAAAATTTGATCTGGAAGTAATGGTGAACAAGTAAATTGAGGGTACAGCATTTCATATTTTCAGTCATCTATCTGATTAGAATCACATTGAAAATAACCATCTCACTTCTGGGGACACAATTTTTTGTTTTTTTTTAGCAGGAGGTAGTTTTGTTACTTTGGTTTCATTCATTTGCATAACTTCAAAGCAAATATTCTCAAGTTGTGCTCTATGTACTGGGTGTGTCTTTTCAATTCTGTGCACACAATGTGGACTGGAGCGATTGTTGCACATTAGTCTTCAAGCCACATCCATACAGTGACTAGGACCTCGCTGTCAAGAAGATCATCTTCAAATAACAAGTACAAATACACCCCCCCACTACCACCCCGATCCCCACTTACACACGCTTAATTAATTCCGTCTTCAGTAGGACCAAGAGATCTCGAAATTATCGAATAGATAACTTATTCCTTTTTTACTGTATCTTGAATCATTTTCCAAATAATGCAAACCTTAGATGTACAACCCAAGACTTGTTCTCATCATTTAAATAAGGATATTTAGTCATAGAGTTTATAAAACCTTATCCTGTTTTTAGATGACATTTCCCTTTTCCCTTTAGGCTGTAGCCTCATCGCGGGCCGGGAACATGTCTACTAACGCTATTATATTGTGTTTTCCCAAGTGCTTAATAGAGTGCCAAGCACACTGTAAGTGCTCAGTAAATATAATTGATTTTGGCCCAACCATCCACTCAATCAATGGTATTTATTAAATTCTTACTGTGTGGAGAACACTCTACTAAGTGTTTGGGAGACACAGTACAACAGAGTTGGTAGCCATATTTCCTGACCACAAGGAAGGGAGAGATATAACTTTAAATAATTTACAGATATGCATATAAGTGGGTGGGTCTGAGAGTGGGGTGAATATCAAGTACTTAAAGGGTATAGATCTAAATGCATAAATGACACAGAAGGATGATGAAGTAGGGGAAGTGAGGGTTTAGTCTGGGAAGGAAGGCTTCTTGGAGGAGATGTGATTTTAGTAAGGTTTTGATAATGGGGAGAGTAATGATCAGTCATATACTGGTCTGGGGGTGGTCAGTGGTGAAATAGATGAGACTGAAGTACAGTAATTTGGCATTGGAGGAGCAAAGCATGCAGAGTGGATTGTAATAGGAAATCAGTGAGGTAAAGTAGTAGGAGGAAAACTGATCGAGTGCTTTAAAGCAAATGATAAGGCATTTGATTTAGTGGTGGGTGGGGAACCACTGGAAGTTTTTGAGGATTGGGAAGACATGGACTAATTTCTTTTCTATAGAACACAATGATCTGGGCAGCAGAATGAAGTAAAGACTGGAGTGGGAAGAGGCAGGAAGATCAGCTTAGAGGCTGATGCAGAAGTCAAGGAAGTAAAAGGTAAGTGCTTGGATCAACATGGTAGCAGATTAGATGGAGAGGGAAGAGAGGATTTTAGCAATGTTTTGAAGGTAGAACTGACAGGATTTGGTGACAGTTTGAATATGTGGGTTGAATGAGAGCGGTAAATTGGGGATAATGTCAAGATTATGAGATTCTGAGACAGAGAGGATGATGGTGATGTCTACAGTGATGCAATGACTGGGCCTGCGTGGAATCAATCAGTGTTATCGATTGAGTGCTTAGTATGTGCAGAGCAATGTACTCAGGTTTTGGAAGATTACATAACGACAGAATAATGAGCTGACAGTCTAGAGGAAGATGAGGAGCTCTGTTTTAGACAAGTTAAGTTAGATGTGCCAGGCCTGGGAGTCAGAAGGTCATGGGTTTCAATCCCGACTCTACCATTTATCTGCTGTTTGACCTGGGGCAAGTCACTTCACTTCTCTGTGCCTCAGTTACTTCATCTGTAAAATGGGGATTGAGACTGAGAACACCACTGGAATGGGAAATGTGTCTAGCTCGATTTGCTCGTATCCACCCCAGTGCTTAGTACAGTGCCTGGAAAATACTAAGTACTTAACAAATACCATAATTATTATTATTGGCCAAGTAGAGATGTCCTGAAGGCAGGAGGAAATGTGAGTTTACTGAAAGAAAGGTCAGGGCTGGAGAAGAAGCTAAATGACATTTTGCAGGAGGCAAATTTAAGGATATTTCTAGAGAGAAAAGGAAACAAATGATATAAGTTTCTCAGGCAAAATGAACGGCAGAAAATGAGCAGGCACTGCTGGCTCGATTTTTTGCCTCAAGATGAGAGGCAGTAAATGAACCTGTTGAGCTGCATAGGATGGGAATCTGGCTCAGCACCAGTAGAGAACAGTAAATTAGATTTTTTAAAATAGTTTCAGGGTTAATAATGTAAGATGTTATTAGTAACACAAGTAAGGAATCATTTTTAATATAGTCTATGACCTTTATCTTGATGTACTGGAGAAAGAGATTGATAAAGCTCAGAGGGATAAATTGTTCATTCCCGTCAAGGTTTCAAAAACAAAGGACGTAGTCAAAAATGGGAAAATTTTGAAGTAAGTACAGACCAGCGGTAATAAAACACTGCAATTTCCCATCCCAGCCTGAATTGGGCAAGAGGGATGCAGCAGCTGGGGATGAAAAAGCTGCTATTTACACATAAATACATTAGTAATAATCAGCGATAATTGAAAATGAAATAAAGGAGATCCAAAAACAGCACATGATAGTTTAATGAGATTTGAGTAAAATATGAGAATCTTTTCAAGTTTGCTTGAATTCGACAGGGGCTCTTTAACAAATTCTTCTTTGAATTTCATAGAGGTGAAATAGATTAAGCAAATCTTATACCAGATTTATTAAATATTATGCAGATTTTATAAACTCACTGGAGATTCAACACCAGTTATTTTGGAGGTAGTTAATCTTCCCATTTGCTTGTTAACTATCTTGGTATATTTATCAGTGAGCTAACATTGAGATTTAATATTTACAGTGTTCATTGAATAAATGATGGAAAGATTTATTTAATGTGTTCAAGATTCTACAAATATTGCCACAACTGAGGAAAATAACTGCCAAGTAGGATAGCCCTAATTGCTTACACTGAGCTGAGTGTTCAATTTACAAATCCTTGTATCTATTTAATAAACATGTTATTAAATCAAGTGCAATACTCATTTACAGATCATTTCTGTTTAAAGTATTCAACTCTGATAAGATTTAGTCAACCTAATTCCCCACTGATTAAATGTTTTCTTCAGATTTTAAAAGTCCACTTCAAGTCTAGTAGGCTTGCAGGTCAATTTAATACAATTCTTACACATGCAGCCCACTGCTAGAGTAAGAGACATTTTTATTCCCACTGCCGACACTCCCATCTTGACACCATAAGACAAGAGAGCCAGATGGTGTGAGGATTCCGAATCAAAGCATTACCATGAACATTTGGATGAAGAAAGCTTTGGTCCCTCAAGGTTCCAACTAGCAATCCTGTGGTGGTGGGGCATAATGGTCTTGAGTAGGAAGAGGGTGATGGGCAGAAGGGGTAAGTGTAGAAGGAAGGTCCAGAGAGGCATTTTTCAAATCGCTGCATGATAGTATAATAATTTGTAAGTTGCCCATAAATGAGGAGAGTGACTCTATTTCAGAGACCCTTTAGGTGTGCACAGAATGTCTTCCCACAGTTCCAGCTGCATTTTGGGTAGTTTGTAGTGCATTAGACCTCATCAGCTCTCATAATGATGGACCATTATCCTCGAGTGTAATGCATACTTGCCTTTAATATTGGGGGTGTGATTTGATAGGTACAGGACAGGTTTATGGAATACCAAATGGATTTTTTTTTTGGTTTTGCATTTACAAAATAGAAAACTAACCCCTAACACCTACCCATTTACGAAATCAAAATTCCATGCAAATCCACTGGAGTCTCTAGATTTATGTGAGGTACACTGATTAATGGTAATCCTAGAGAAAGTTATTTCTTCTGATATGAGACCCAAGGAGACAGTAACTTTCAACAACAGCATGTCCAGATAAATAGATGTAAGCAGGTGGATGTGGCTTCATTCAAAACGTTATACAAAATGTTCTCTGAGAGTAGAATGCTTAAAACAATCGTTGATGGGAAAGTTTTTATAACTGCCACTATTATTGGTACTTCATAAAATTAGAGGAGCAGAGCTTTTTTAAAACAGCTGTAGACCTGAGAACCTCACTACAAAACAGCTGGGCCCAGGTGCCCTTTAAAATACCAGCTATGACTGCTGCCTAAATTCCTAACCTAAATGATACAGAGCCCCTCAAGAAATGATGGAAATGAATAATAATTGCTGATATTCGATATGTCTCAAATGCTATTCTAAGTGCTGGGGTCAGTATAAGATAATCAGGTTGGACAGGCTCCCTTCTTCCATTTGGGGATCGCAGTCTGAGTGAGAGAACAGGTATTGAGTCCGCATTTTGCAGATGAGAAAATTAAGGTATGAAAAAGTGGCTTGTCCAAGGTCATATAGAACCCAGGTCCTCTGACTACCAGATTCTTAGTCATTCCACTAGACCATGCTGCTAAGGAAGCTTAATGGTAGCTGGTGGCTAACTGGATACAGCCACTGTCCCTGGAAAGGGTGGATAAGGCCAAAGTGCACTGTCCATTTGGTGTGTTCTGGAACGATTCATATTTATTGAGTGCTTACTGAGTTCAGAGCACTGTACTAAGCGCTTGGAATGTACAATTCGGCAACAGATAGAGACAATCCCTGACCAACAACAGGCTCGATAAGGTGACTTCAGATCACTACATTAGACATCAGCAGCACTTGCTCACTCTACCCATGAGTATTTCCAAAGCAGAAATAAGGGCTGCTTAGGAGTCATAACACTTTGGTTCTAATCCAAGCTCCACCACTAGCCTGCTGGGTGACCATGGGCAAATCACTTAATTTCTCTAAGCCTCAGTATTCATTCTTCTTCCCCCTAAGTCTGAAGGCTCAGAGTGGGAAAGGGATGGCATCTATGTGTTTACTATCTCTCTAACTCTCTGCATATCACTGGGCAGCGATTGGTCTAGGTGGCAGAATTTGGCATCGTCTTTAAGTTGTCAATAAACAATACTGGAGTGTTGGTAAGGTTTCTTGGATGTAAGGGTGATACCTGAATTCCTTTTTCTGCATATTTGATGTCAGGCCTCTCCCTATGCGTTTCTAGCAAGAGAGGGGAAAAGAACTTCAGAATTTTAGACAAATGAGATTTATAGAAGTGGGGACTCAGAATCTCCAGCTAATGCTCTTTCATCGCAGATCAGAGAAGGAAATAGCCATGGAACAGTGAAACCCTCCCTCAGAGAAGATAATCATCTTAATTGAAATCATGAAACCTTCCTATATCTTTGTGTATGCACAATAATAGTTCAGCATTTAGCATCTCATTGGATTTTATCATTTGTAGGCCTTATGCTACAATTTATGTTTTGTCAGGGGAAAGAAGATGAAGAAGAGAAAACCAATGTTTCTGGAGAAAACATCATGGGCTAGTACATGGGGCTGGGAGTCAGAAGACCCAGGTTCCAATTCTGGCTCCATCAATTGCCTTCTGGAGACCTTGGGTCATCACTTAACTTCTCTGGGCTTCAGTGTTTTAATCTGTAAATTGTGGAATAAATTCCTGTACTTCCTCCCCCATAGACTGTGAGTACCATTTGGGACAGGGACTGTGTCTGACATGAATATCTTGTATCTACCCCTAGTGCTTCATACAGTGTTTGGCACATTGTAGGTGCTTAACAAATACCACAGTAATACTCATAATTATTCTAACAGAAAGAATCAGTAAGCCTATTTCTGGGCCATTGCCTCTAAGACTAGGATTCTAGCAAGAAACAATGGTGGGGGTGCACTTGATTAGTAGGCCCACTGACTCTGAATCTGGGCTGAATCTTCATCCACCAAATCCTTGCCTCCCCACTTCCTGCCCTCCTCCCATTACACACACATGTGCACACATATATAACACATTCTCTCTAGGGCAACAATCAGAAAGGCATCTCTGAGACCTCAACAGAAGCAGACACTACCATACCCTTTGGGAAAATCATCTCTGAATATGATATAAAAAGTGACTTCATAAAGGTTAGTGGTGTTCTTATCCCGCTTTCTTGTGTAGTACAAAAAGTTAATGACAGACATTCAAAAACCTCATCATTCTCCCACACACCCTAAATTTAAGGCATTGCTATTGGCCGAAATACATCTATCATCACCAAGAGTGCAAGAGATTTGGTTTTGAGTTTTGAAGACAATCACAGTAACGGATGCCATCTAAACATTGGGGGTTGGAATGGTTCCTAGATAATTTGTTGAAATTCCCTCAACAACCACCAGGACTACAAAGGAGATGTCACTTTGCCTTGACCCAGACCAAGGATGTGGTGACCAGCCCATTAAATGCTCAAGTTTTGGGGCTGCTGGTCCAAAATGGAGGTTTAGGCACGAAGCTAAGAGCTGGGCTGAATCTCCATCCACCATTTAATAAGGACTCAAGGTCCCTGGGAACAAATGGCTCTGGCCAGTATTGTGTTCTCAGAGGAAGACTTGGAAATAGGGGGAAGGCTGCTTGGTTGCAGAGAGGTATTTCCTTGAACCCTATTCAGTGACTCTGTGTGTGTGTGTGTGTGTGTGTGTGTGTAAAAGTTTGTCTTTTGTGGTTGTCTTTGGGTAAAGGGCTGATTGTATCTGCTATCCAGTTGATATCAGTTGGTATTTGTTAAGCGCTTACTATGTGCAGAGCACTGTTCTAAGCGCTGGGGTAAACACAGGGGAATCAGGTTGTCCCACGTGGGGCTCACAGTCTTAATCCCCATTTTACAGATGAGGGAACTGAGGCACAGAGAAATTAAGTGACTTGCCCACAGTCACACAGCTGACAAGTGGCAGAGCTGGGATTCAAACTCATGAGCCCTGAGTCCAAAAACCGTGCTCTTTCCACTGCGCCACGCTGCTTCTCAACTGCTGCATCAGTTGTTAACTGATGATAGGAGGTGTCACTCACTTTAGGCTGTGACACCCTTAGAGAGTTCCAGTCTGTGTCATATTGGTATCAGAATTCACACACACGCATAGGCACAGAATCACCCTTACCATGATGGAAATGAAGCTCTTTACAATTCTGCCTCTGGACCCAGGAAAGTTTTCGGCGGGAGGCGGGGAGCAAGAGAAGATGACTTCAGTATGATTCAGCTCACACAATCCTTCGCAGAAACAATTATAAAATGCAAATATAATGGCTCACATCCTTAACACAACTGATCTCGGCCGGCCCCAACTCTGTTCTTTTCTCAAGCATCTGATTAAACAGGATTCCTCCCGGGCTTTGTGTTGCTAATATAAGTTACCAATCCAGCTTCTCCCAGGTCTTCAGAGTCAGGAGGGTAGGGGAGGAAAGGAGTGTGCATTGACAGTCATTCAAGGCTGAAAAGTTTCCTGGAAACTTCTTGGTGCTGGATCTTAGTGCCTTCCATCTATGTCGTGATCGGGATCGGTAACAGACTAAGTTTTAGGTGCTTGAGGGAGGTTCAGAAGAAATTTTGCATCCATAGCACTCTCCCCAGTGTTCAGTATAGTGCTCTGCACACAGTAAGTGCTCAGTAAATATAATTGATTTACATTCCCTGCTTTCAAGAAACTTACAATCCAATAGATAATCATATGATTTTCAGGATAGGGGAAGGCTGTAGAATCAGAGTAGTAATAAATAATAATAATAATGGTACTTGTTAAGACTTACTATGTGTCAAGCACTGTTCTAAGAGCTTGGGTAGATAAAAATTAGTCAGGTTGGACACATTCCCTGTTCCACATAGAACTCACACTCTTGATTTCCTTTTTACAGATGAGGAACTGAGGCCCAGAGAAGTGAAGTGACTTGCCCAAGGTCACGCAGACATGTGGCAGAGCGGGGATTAGAACTCATGACCTTCTGACTCCCAGGCCCCTGCTCTATCCACTATGCCATGCTGCTTCTATGCACAGTCCATTAGACAACTCATAAGAATGGTGCCTGAAAGAAAATTAACCAAATTAACCAATACATTCATTGAATTTATTTAGCACCTACTGTGTACAGAGCACTGTATTAGGAATTGGGGAGCATACAATAAGATTACATATATGGTCCTGCCTTCATGAAACCTGCTGTCTACCGGGGATCCAGGCAGACGCCTGGAAATATATCCTCTAGACTGCAAGCTTGTAGTGCACAGGAAACGGGACTTACCAACTCTGTGTACTGAACTCCCCTAAGGGCTTAGTATAGTGCTCCGTGCTTAGTAAACACTCAATAAATACCTCTAATGATGATACCGTGAGAAACTATAGCTAATAATAATAATAATGATGACATTTGTTAAGCGCTTACTATGTGCCAAACACTGTTCTACACGCTAGGGGGGACACAAGGTAATCAGGTTACCCCACATGGGGCTCACAGTCTTAATCCCCATTTTCCAGATGAAGTAACTGAGGCCCAGAGAAGTTAAGTGACTTGTCCAAAGTCCTACAGCTGACAAGTGACGGAGCTGGGATTAGAACCCATGACCTTTGACTCCCAAGTCCGTGCTCTTTCCACTGAGCCATGCTGCTCCTCTAATGGTAACAGCACAGTGAGAAGGAAGAATAACTGTAAATAATAGAAATGAATAAACTGATATACAGAATGCTAAAGATGATTGATGGGATGACATAAGCAGGGGAAAAGAGGTATTATTTGCCCGGCGGGGAGGAGGGTTTCTGTCACGGTCCATCCTTCTAGATTGTAAGCTCCTTGTGGTCAAGAAATCAGTCTACCAACTCTGCTGTATTGTACTCTCCCAAGTGCTTGGTACAATGTTCTGCACACAGTAAGCCCTCAAAAAATACCATTGATGACAATGATGATAATGATAAAGCCCTACATGTTGCTGCCTTGCTGGGATAAACAGCCTGTTATAACCTTGCATAGTGAACTCCTCTGGCTGCTGGAGTAACTATTATGAGACCTCAAATAAGAGCTTAATGGTAGACTTTTAGGGAGACTGACCATCTGTCTCCACCCACTGCAGTTTCCACCTGGACAGTGACCATTCCTTCCTTGTCCAGCAGAATTGTATTAGTTTAAATAGTTAATCTTTTGGAGTGGGCATTTGGGAGAAGCTAAGCATTGTGAAAAATAACTGCACCAATTATGACTTTTAGTTGCCATAATAGTATTTCTTAAGCTCTTTCTGTAAAGCTTTTCTGTATTAAGCACTGGAGGAAAAAAAATCACAGTTAAGAATAATGTACAAAGCCCTGTACTAAACTCTGGGAAAAAAAACATACAGGTGGGAATTAGGGTCCCTGTGCCTCTTTTATTCCAGTTATTATCCAAACAATTATGTATACGTGTATATATATGTATATGCATACATATACATATACACATCTCCCTGTGACTCTTTTATTTTGGATATTAGTAAAACACTATATAGATATACATACATAAACACATACATAGACTTGTTCTGATATGTACAAATATATGTTTCTGTTGATATATCTATACATGCATACTTATAGAGAAAAGAGTGATTACAGTATACTAACGAGGATACTAGTTAGTGTATTAGTATATAGTTAGTAGAGTTGCTCTTTGTTTAGGACATGATGTTATTAATGGTGGGATCTAAATTCTGTAAAAGCAGCATGGCCTAGTAGAAAAGCAGGATGACCTAATGGAAAGAGCACGGACTTGGGAGTCAGAGGTCGTGGGTTCTAATTTCGGCTCTTCCACTTGTCAGCTGTGGGACTTCAGGCAAGTCGTTTCTCTTCTCTGGGCCTCAGTTACCTCATCTGTAAAATGGGGGTTAAGATTGCGAGCCCCCCGGGACAACCTATCTCCCCCAGTGCTTAGAAGAGTGCTTGACATATAGTAAGCTCTTAACAAATACCATTATTATTATTGTTTTTAGAAGCATATTTCTTATGATAATACTGTATGACCAACCCATTTTGCATCTTCTTGTAGTTCTTTCATTGCCAAATCAGGCCCTTGTACTTTATTCCTGACAAGCAAACCTCCTTAAAACTCATTGCTCAGATGAGTAACCAAATGCTGAGCCACGTTGAATTCAATTTAGGATGGTCCTTTCTGCTAATCCTGCCTGTTCAAAGGATCCATGGCCCCGTTAAAAAAAGCGCCTGAAGCTTCAAGAGTTAAACACAAAGGGAGATTCCACAGTCATTCCTTCCACAGGAAACAGGAATAATAAACAGGTGCAGTTATACTGTACAATTTGTCTCCCAGCTATCTCCTTGATGAGCCCAAACCATCCTCCCAGTACGCATTTGTTTATTTGGTGTTAAGTGTAACTCCGTTTGCTGTTTTCCAGATGTTTGGACGCCCATTAATTAGCACATCTCCTCCAACATCTTTATGGATGATTTTTACCCAGAGAAGGGGAGGGCTGAGTTCCAGCTAGAAAGAAAGCCAACAATCTATCTTTCAGAGGGTCTGTGAACCAAGACAGTGAGGGGGGGAAACAAGCAATAAAGAATAGCGAACGGCGTTCTGACACATCATCAGCACATTCTGCAGCCAGAATGCAGTTCGAGAGCTGAATCAATTCAGAAAAACTGTTGGGGTATGTTTTACTCAGGGCTTCAATTGAACGGTCTCTCCCAGCATTTCAGATTAGGATGCGTGAATCTTTCTGTCTACTTTCATCATGTGGATTTTCCTAAAATGAGGAGACTAAGGCAAGGATATCTCAAGTTTTCATGGGAAACATTGAGTAACTTTATAGTATTCCTGGACCTGCCCCTAGATCCTTCTGCAATTCCATCTCCTCTAGGGGGGCCTTCTCCAATTAATTTCTAATCTCCCCACTTTATATTCCCCAACAATCGCGTCGACACTTTCCCCTTACCTAAACACTCAAATACATTCAAGCAATTATGTACCTGTATTTATGCCCTATTTTTTAATCTCTAATATCATTTAGTGTCTGTTTCTGCCACTAGATGCTAAGTTCTTTGGGGATAGGCATCACACCTTCTAACTTTATTATAATCACCCAAGCATTTATTCATTCATTCAATTGCATTTATTGAGCGCCAACTACGTACAGAGAGCTGTACTAAGCACTTGGAATGTACAATTGGGCAACAGATAGAGACAATCCCTGCCCAATGAAATGCTCTGCACATAGTAGAGGCTCAACAAATAAAACTGATTGACTGACCATCACAGATATAGGCACCCACTAGATCAACCAACCAATCACTGGTATTTTCTGAGTGCTTACTGTGTGCAGAGCACTATACTAAGCATTGGGAGAGTTCAATACAACAGAGTTGGTTGACACATTTCCTGCTCATGATGAGCTTACCGCTCTGTGATGTCTCTGGGAGGTATATTCAGTCCAAGACTAAAGACTTACAAGGGTTTGGACACTAATGCTAGGAGTGTGTTGCCAATTTTCTGCTAGTCTGTGAACTGGAGGAATGGAGACAGATTATTCCTAAACAGGATGAGTATCTCCAAAACCCAAATCAGTTGAGGAAGAGACAAAAGATTCAGGCCTTTGATCCAACCCAAAACAAATGCAGAACCATCACCGCTAATTAATTTTCTGCAGCCATCCTTTACTCAGGCCACTGTTCTTTTTAAGACAAGAGAAGGGAGGATTCCCTGAACCCTTGCCATTTTCTACATCTCTGTGGTGCCACTCAATCAATCCACAATATTTATTGAGTGTATGTTGTGGGCAAGCAATGTTTAAGCAGTTGAGGTTTCTTGACAGAGATGAACTGTTGCATAGAAAATCTGGGCCCCAAAATGACTGAATCTCCCCTGACAAAGGAAAGGGACCCCCAAATTAAAGGAAAATTGTCCATTAAAACTTTTCCATCATAAGAGAAAAGAAGGAAAACTCCACTCAGACTAGAGATTCTAACTGTAGTAGGTTTTAAGCACTTCTTGTATTCCAAGCACTATGCTAAACATTGGGTTAGATACAGGATAATCAGAACAGACAAAGCCCCTGTCTTTCATGGTTTAAGAGGGAGGGTGAACAGGTATTTAATAACCATTTTATAGAGGAGGAAACAGAGGCCCAGAGAAGTTGAGTGACTTCCCCAAGGTCACAGAGCAGGCAAAGAGGTGGTCAGAACTAGAACCTGGGTTTGCTTCCTCCCTGTGATCTTTCCACTAGGCCCTGCTGCTTCTCTGAGCCTCTAGTCAGTTCAGCACCTGGCTGGAGCCCTTGCTCTCAAGGCACAAGCAGCATCCCACAATGCCCTGTCTTTAACAAAGCCAATTATCTGAAAATGATGGGAAATGATTAGTCACATTAATTAAAAATAATTTTAGTTCCCACTCCTAAAAAGGTCAGATTGTCAGTTGAATGGAAAATTGAGCCTTCATGCATTTCCATTTGATTTCCTATTCAAAGTCTAATTAGTCACAATTCGTTGTTAAAAGAGATCATTTCTTTGGATAATGCAGTCATTTTTGATCACTCTGCCTTCATTATCATGGCAGTGGTATCATTATTATTGTTTCTGGGTTTTTTTTAACCTTCTATACTAATGAAATAAGCCAATGCTCCCTGGAGCCCCTGCCATTGATAAGACACAAGAGAGTAAGATGTCTGAACTGGGGAGTGAGGAATCTATACCAATATCTGGTCCACAAGACATGGGGGAAGGAGTCTACTCAAGCAATCATATTTATTGAGCGTTTACTGTGTGCAAAGTACTATACTACATGCTTGGGAGAGTACGATGCAACAGAGTTGGTAGACATATTTCCTGTTCACAATGAGCAGCGTGGTCTAATGGAAAGTGCACTGGCCTGGGAGTCAGCTGAGACAGGGGTTCTAATCCCACTCTGCCAGGTGCTTGTTGTGAGACCTTGGGCAAGTCACTTAATTTCTCTGTGCCTCAGTTCTCCTTTTTTCCCCTCCTACTTAGTGAATGATAAGTAAGCAAGGGACTGTGTCCAGGCTAAATAATTTTTATCTATACCAGTGCTAAGAGCAGTGTTTGACACATGCTAGAAGCTTAACAGATACCATTAAAAAAATCCACGGAAACCAAAAAAAGACCTTATGCTCCAGCTTGTGGCTGCAAGATTGTGTGACAATGGGTGAAATTGCTAGAACACTGGAAATAGGGAGATCAACCATTAACTCTGGACTTGTCACCTGTCTTGTCACCTTTGTTCCAACATGGCGCCTGGTGCTGTGATGTCCAGGTTATTTACATTCAGAATCCACCTTTGGCCCTTCTATCCGTCAGAACTCATGCTGCCAAATTCTGCAATTCAGACCCAGTGCCAGTTGCTTAGAATCAAACAATCAATCCCTCACTGGTCATTATTGAGTGCTTACTATATATAGCATGGTTTAGTGGAAAGAGCATGGGTTTGGGAGTCAAAGATCATGGGTTCTAATTCCAGCTCCGCCACTTGTCAGCTGTGTGACTTTGGCCAAATCACTCAACTACTTTGTGTCTCACTTACCTCATCTGAAAAACAGGAATTAAGACTGTGAGTCTCACGTGGGACAACCTGATTACCTTGTATCTATCCCAGCACTTAGAACAGTGCTTGGCACATATAAGCTCTTAACTAATACCATCATTGTTGTTGTTATTATTATATGTACCAAGTGTTTGGGAGAGGAAAATACAATAGAATTAGCAGATATGTTCCCAGCCCCTTAATGAGGCCATCATCCCCTGGCCCAAGTCCTACCACTGACCTGAAATGCCCTCCCTCCTCACATCCACCAAACAAACTCTCTTCCCCTCTTCAGAGCCTTACTTAAAGCTCAGCTCCTCCAGGAGGCCTTCCCAGACTGAGCCCTCCCTTTCCCTCTGCCCCTCCTTTCCTCCCCATTCCCCCTACTCTCTCCCTCTGCTCTTCCCCCTTCCACTCCCCACAGCACTTGTGCATATTTAGATATTTTATTGCTCTATTAATCTTATTAATGATGTGCATATATCTATGATTCTTTTTATCTTGATGGTATTGATGCCTGACTACTTGTTTAGTTTTGTTGTCTGTCTCCCCCTTTTAGACTGTGAGCCCATTGTCGGGAAGGGATTGTCTCTATCTGTTGCCAAATTGTACATTCCAAGTGCTTAGTATTGTGCTCTGCACCCACTAAGTGCTCAATAAATAAGATTGAAGGAATGAATGAAGGAGTTTACAGTCTAGAGGGGGAAATGAATGTAAATATAAATGAATAGGAAATTTATAATATATAATGTATACTCAAAAGATAATTACTCTGGGGTAGTTTTGGGGGAGAAGGGGGGTTCAGCCTGAGCAAAGCATCCTGAATCCACATATCTCTTGGGGTCTCCGAACCCCCAATAGAAATGTGGATTCGGGTCAGATAGAATGGATTTTAGTACCTGTCTCCCCCTGCAGACTTTAAGTTCCTTCTGGTCAGGGTGTGCTGTACTTTCCCAAGTACTTGATACAGTGCTCTGCACAAGTAAGTACTCAATTAATACCACTGACCGGTTGATTGATGTAAAAATAGGACCAATAATAAAAATAATGATAACGCTTATGGATTTATTAAGCCCTTACCATGTGCCAAGTATTTGTGCTACACATTGGGGTGGTTACAAGATCATCAGGAGCACAGTCTCTGGTCCACCCCGGGATCACTGTCCAAAATGGAGAGGTAAACAAATATTTAATCCCCATTTTACAGATGAGTAATCCGAGGCCCAGAGAAGCTAAATTGTCCAAGATCACACGGCAAGCAAACAACAAAGTCCAGACTAAAAATGGAGTGTCCTGATTCCCCAGTCTGTGCACTTTCCACCAGGAATGCTCCGACTCCGAATGGAAACTATACAGTATCATCACCACATCGTGCCCTATATCTGCAAAGCATTGGTTGCATCCCATGTGTCTCAGGATCCATAGTTTTGATGGCAACCATTGCCTCCCACCCTGCAATGATAGGCCCACCTCTCCCAAGTCAAGGAAGACCAAGGCAATGATGCTGACCACAAAGAGGCAGGGATTGTGGGTAAGAATGGGCCAATTCTTCAAAGGTTCCAAGTTGCTCCTGTTTTGAGTAGAACGGGATAGGGATAGACTGAGACATTAGGCTGTCATATCAGGATATCTCTTAGCTGGCTAACCCCTCAAGTGGAAATCTAGAGCCCTTCTTGTCTGATCTGGATTTGAGCCGTGAAATCCTAATGCTGAAGAAACTTTGCCTGGGACCCTCTGGACTCAAAGCATAAGATTAAGAAATTGCTACCTTGGCTCAGTCTGCCCGATCATCCCATAGGTCACCTGAGCTGAGCCTTGGGAACCCTAAAGTATTGGTTCTGTTTGGTTATTAATAATAACTAAAAATAACTGTGGTATTTGTTAAGGGCTTACTATGTGCCAAGCACTGTATTAGGTGTATTTAGAGAAGCAGTGTGCCTCAGTGGAAAGAACCTGGGCTTGGGAGTCAGAGGTCATGGGTTCAACTCCCAGCTCTACCATTTGTCAGCTGGGTGACTGTGGGCAAGTCACTTCACTTCTCTGTGCCTCAGTTACCTCATCTGTAAAATGGGGATTAACTGTGAGCCTCATGTGGGACAATCTGATTACCCTGTATCTACCCCCAGTGCTTAGAACAGTGCTCTGCACATAGTAAGAGTTCAACAAATACCAACATTATTATTATTTTTAGGTGCTGGAGAATATAAAATGCAATTAGATTAGACACATTCCCTGTCCCATATGTGGATCACAGTCTAGGAAGGAGGGAATACAGGTATGGAATCCCCATTTTGAAGATGAGAAAACTGAGGCACCAAGTACTTAAGTGACTTGCCCAGAAGCATGATTATAGCCCAGATCTTCTGACTCCCAGGCTCATTCTCTTTCCAATAGTCAGTCACTCAATCAGATTTATTGAGCGCTTGTGTACAGCACTGTACTAAGCATTTAGGAGAGTATAATATTATAATATACAAGACACATTCTCTGCCCACAACAAGCTTACAGTCCAGAGGCTGCTCCCTGGCCCTTCCTTCCTGTAGGTGCCACTGGCTCATGCAGAAGTTGGTCTTCTTTTACGCTGACATGTCATCTCTGACCCATAGCTACTCCATGGACATATCTCTCCCAGAATGTTCTCCTCCCTATCTGCAATCATTCTGGTAGTGTATCCATAGAGTTTTCTTGGTAAAAAATAGGGAAGTGGTTTCCCACTGCTGCCTTCCGCACAGTAAACTTGAGTCTCCATCCTTGACTCTCTCCCTGCTGTCTCTGCCCAGCACAGGTGAGTGTTTCCTTATAACAGATTGCCTTCCACTTGCTAGCCACCGTCCAAGCTTGGAATCAAATGGGTAGGCCTCTGCTTGACTCTCCTTCCAGTAGCCGAGACTGACAGAGTTCTGGAAACTCTTCAGGTTCGATCCTGAGAGGGGGGCAGTAGTTAGTGCATGTGCACTATTTTCCCCATGGGTTGCTGGGAAATGTTAGTCTCAAACATAGCCCAAGGTAGGTCACTAGAAAAGTGGGAAGCATTTATAGCCACATAAAACTGCTCAGATTTTGAGGGGATCCAACACAACGTGACCAATAGGCCACTCAGGACAGGGAACTATGAACCGGACCTGGCTTCTGAAGGTCATCTCGAGGACTAGAAGGTCATGGATTCTAATACCAGCTCTGCCACTTGACTTCTGTGTGACCTTGGGCAAGTCACTTCACTGGGCCTCAGTTCCCTCATCTGTAAAGTGGAGATTGAGAATATGAGCCCCAGGTGGGATGGGGACTGTATCCAACCTGATTTGCTTGCATCCATCCCACCGCTTAGAACAATGCCTGGAACATAGTAAGAGCTTAACAAATACCATTATTATTATGTCTGTGTCCCCAGTCCTACATTACTGAACTTGATTTCCATCTTGCAGTGGAAATTATATGCCCTGAAAGTTGTAGCTGCTCAGCTGAGGAATCAATCTGGCCCAGCTGGGAAATCCCTGAACACTTGGGCAGATGGAGGAGACACATCCAACAGAGGCAGAAGATATAGGGGACACAGGACAGAGGCAGCCTGTCACTTCCAGGGGGCCACCTAAAAACTTCCTCTTCCAGTAACGAGTACCATCTGCTGGCCTCATCTCTATACCATACACCCTCTATGACCAACCTACAGTGAGTACATTATTGTTTGAGCGCTACTCTGTGCAGAATACTGTACTAAGTAGTCAGAGAACCTATGGAAGAAGCAAAATATCCAATTCCCACCCTCATGGACCTTACAATTTTGGGGGGAAGACCAAGAGATATAAATCAACAAATACACAAGGGTTAAATCAGTATGAGAACACATGGAAATAAGCAATGCCAACAGATACATGAAAAAGGGCTGAGGTGGCTTAGATAGAGGGTGGAGATAGATGAGGGAAGGCCTCCTGGAAGAGGTGATTTTTATAGATGGGCTGGGAAAGAAGGGAAGGATGAAGTTTGGTGGAGTTGAATGGGGAGAAGTTCCAGTTGGAGAAAGCCTGTACTTCCGTCCCTGCTGTTTTACAAATGTTAATCGAACCACCAGCAGGCTGTGAGGCTCCCCCCGCCCTCCGCACTGAAGAGCTGCAACAACCAAGAAAGTCTCCATATGCAGTTCCATGGGAATCTTGGGCTCTAGCCAATTACCCGGCCCCACAGCTGTGAGGGAACCACGCACTTGACACCTTGTTGAGAGAAAGGATAACTCTGGGACCTTACTGGATTCCCTTCAAAGGGAGTTATGTAGTGAAGACACTAGGATGGAGGTTGGAAGGAACCCGCTTCCTAACTCGAATGGTGTTTTCCATCCTCTGCTCTTGGTTGGGAGACAGCTCACAAGTAATGTCTTGGCAGTCTCTCGCCATACGTGACATCTCACTTGCAAGGACTCCCTGGAGTCATTGTTTTGGGAACTTTTGATGGGAACAATTGTAGCCCCTGACCGCACATAGGACTGAGTAAACCAACATCTTTAAATGAAGTGAAGGATGTGGGCTCAACACCTCATCAGCATACCAGACATCACCAGCTAAAAGCACACATCCATCGTCATCCTCAGCATTGTGAGCAACACTGATGGAACATCTTCTAAGTTTGGACCACTGTAATAGACACTTGGGGACCATTCAGAATCAGTTAAAGATGATCTTCCTGCCCACGAACCAAGTGGAATAACCGAAGACAAGCAGACTCCATTGAGCAAATATGCCACGTTTAAAAATTGGAGGCTATAAATATTTAATGCCAGGAGATAAATAGTAAACTTAGATTGCAATCTTGGGAGCCTCAACTTCATACAATCGTATTTATTGAGCACTTACCATGTGCACAGCACTGTACTAATCACTTGGGACAGTACAGTATAACAATAAACACATTCCCTGCCCACAGTAAGCTCACAACTTGAGAGATAGGACTGTTGTCTTTGGACATTTCTCAGCAAAGGGTAAGGGTTCAAGTACTCTATCGACTGACTAGATGAATAAATCAGTGGCAACCAAATAAATGAATAAGGGCATAAGAATAATGGGGTGGTTGGTGGGGGGTGGGATCTGACCAAGGAGATAGGGAATTAATCAGGGAAGGCCTCCTGGTGGAGTTGGGCTTTTAGTAGGACTTTCAAGTAATATGCTGAAGCTGTAAGGGAGAGCATCCCAGCAGTAGATTGGAGGTGGGAAAAATGAGAACAAAGCACAGTGAGGTGGTTTTCTCAGAAGGAAAACAGAGCTGGAGCTGGAGTAGCATGGGAGAAGAGAGTAGATAAGGATTTAGCTGGTGTACTCTCTGAAGCACTGAGTACAGTGCTCAGCATAAGGGCTCAATAAATATGATTGATTGATAGATTGAAGAGCTTTGACAATAGGGAATTTTTCTTTTGCAGAAGAAACAGTGGGGAAAGCACAGGAGAGTTTGGAGGAGGGGAGTGATCTACACTAATTAGAATTGTAGAAATAAGATATAAAGATCCTTGGTGGCAAAAGTTTAACATTTCAATTCCTACTTTTCTGAGCCTTTCACATCGTGAGTTCTAAGCACAAGGAAAATTAGCTGCTCTGGGAGTTTTGAGGCTGCAATATTAAGATACTGGGAGAATGGAATAACAGTAAGGAGTGAGCCGGAGGGAAGACAGGGAGAGAGAGAGGTAGGATGAGTGAGAGGGAGAGGGTGGAGTCAGAGGGAAGGAAAGAGGGAGGGAAAGAGAGAGAAAGAGACACAAGGAGTAAAAGAGCAGAGTTTCTTTTCAATTCAGAAGGCAAGATATCTTAATAGTGCCCCCAACATAGAAAGCCCATTCAATAATGTCAGTCAGGTGAGTAACCACTTAGGGAAGGAGCAGCATAGTGGACTAAAATGTCTTTTTTTAGTAGAATATAAAGGTCACGGAGGCAGTAAACTCCTTAAAGGGGAAGGCAATGCATTTCATGCATGAGTGGCTTAGCTTGAACCAGGATGTGTTGACCATAAGAAGAGATGGTCGGGACCAAGCGGAAATACATTTAGAGACATCACTGGCTGGTTTAATAGCCTGAAAAAGCCACTTCCCGATCACCAGAAGCTGGACACGTTCATGACTGGCTTAAAAAGAGATCAGCTTTCTGGGAATTCTTAAGAGAAGGGCAGAGATTCACTTCCTAGCAGGGAGACGGTGGGAATTGAATGGAATTTTTTTCTCATAAGGTTCCATGCGGCCAAAAATACCAGGTCCACAAGGTGTTAGGATAAATTAATGAATGAGAGAACCCCATTGCGTGTTTAAGGGGTTAAGGATGTGGAGGGAAATATTAGGATGGTAAGACTCTGAGCCCCATGTGGGACAGACACTGTGTCTAACCCGATTTGCTTATTTCTACCCCAGTATTTAGTATGGTGCCTGGCACATAGAAAGCACTTAAATACCAAAATTATTATTGTTATTCTTATTATTAATAAGATGGTTCATCCATAATAAAACTGACAGACTGTAAATCCATTGTGTGCAGGGAACATGTCTATCAACTCTGTTATATTGTACACTCCTAAATGCTTAGTACAGTGCTTTGCACACAGTGAGCTCTCAATAAATATAATTGATTGATTGAGATAACATGTCTACCAAATCTGTTGCACTGTATTCTCTCAAGGCGCAGCACAGTTCTCTGCAGACCGTAAGTGCTCAATAATTATCATTGATTGATGGACTGTTGAAGTTTTATTACTGGAATTGATATAACTTTCAAGACATCTGTTTTAGTTCTCATGTTCCTGTATTAGACTCACTTTGATTCAATAAGAGATCAAGTCCACTACTTACAAGCTTCATAGAAGCTAAATAGAATAATATGGATCTGGGATGGAAAATACCTTACATCCCTTAGCGGTTCAAACCCCTGTTGTAGGTCCAGTGGAAAATGTACTGCCCTGGGAGTCAAGAGACCTGGGTTCTATGATCAGAGCAGGCTAACATGGGCAAAGATCCATATGCATGGTGCAATATGCTGCATCCCTGCTTGCTTTCTTGGGGTACTCTGTTCCCTGCCACTTAATGTCACAACCTTAGATTAACAATGTCACCATCTCTCTACACCTGTTACCTCATCTGCAAAATGAAGATTAAGACTGTGAGTCCCAGTGTCCAACCTAAATATCTCATATCTACTCCTGTGCTCAGTACAGTGTCTGATACATAGTAAGAGCTTAACAAATACCATTAAAAAAAAAAAGATGTGCAGGGCTAGAAATTATGAGTGGAGCTGCACGAAGCTTTGCTTTATAATCCATTCCCCTGTGCAAACTATCAGTCCTGAAGTCTCAGAACTGAGGTTCATCCATTGTTCCTGATGGGTGATACTGAAATGTTGAGAAAAGTAAACCAGCAACCTCTCATCACTAAATGATTGATACTAGTATGACAAATTACCCAGAAACAGAATGATCATTAGTATTCTGGCCTCCCCCATTACCCATCTCTCCTGGTTCTCAGGACCTTTTTCATTCATTCAATAGTATTTATTGAGTGCTTACTATGTGCAGACCACTGTACTAAGCGCTTGGAATGTACAAATCGGTAACAGATCGAGACAGTCCCTGCCCTTTGATGGGCTTATAGTCTAATCGGGGAGACGGACAGACAAGAATCTAGTTTCCTAAAATTTTTGAAAGGCTGGGGCCATTTCTGCTTCAAGGAAAACAAGACAAAATTTGCTTTCTCTGCTGTCCCTAATAATTATGGTATTTGTTCAGCATTTACTATGTGCTGAGCATCATACTAAGCATCAGGGTAGATAAAATCTGTAGGATGGACACAGTCCTTGTTCCAGAGGGGGCTCATAGTTTAAGTAGGAGGGCAATCTGGGTATTCAACCTCCATTTTACAGGAGAGGAAACTGAGGCCCAGAAAACTAAAGTGACTTGCCCAAGGTCTTTCCCTTCCGGCTTCTCCTTCCTCAGTCCAACGATTAAAGTTGTCACATTTTCCCTCTACCTTCTGGAACTTCTTTCCTCTTTGACGCTGTGTGAGTCAGTAGATTATACTATTCTTTGCTGATCAGCCCATGGTATTCGTCCCACAACTGGACATATCCACAGATTCATTGGGTATGGGCTAGCTAAATGCTTATCAATCTATAGTTGGCAATTTATTCATTAAAACTTCAGGCCTCATTTTCTATTCTGTCTGGAAACTGGGAATGGTCTAATTGTCTTCTTTCAAAAGTTCCCTGGCAATTTTCCCATATTCACTCTCTCACAGAGTGTTCCATCTCTGACCTTTGGTTACTTATATTCTTGGAGGGTTTTAATGGTGACAGCATTATTCTGGTGTTTTCGTTTTCCACCTTGACATGATTTTAATGGTGAATCTATGACTTCTAGTCTCTCATTCTCTGAAATTTCCTCAGTTAAATAGTAGCTCCTCCTGCTTCACCTCCCCCTCGTCACCTTTACCCAGTTGGCAAGGCGATAAATCAAGAATGATGACCTAGAAATGGAAGGAACTGGGGTGCTGAAAGTAAAGGCAAAAAGACAAAGACAAAGAGGATTTATATCAGATGATTCATAAGTAGCAGAACACACTGTCAAGAGTCTAGGCCCAACCTAGTCTAGTTCTAAATTATCAGTCAGCCTGAGAATTAATGAGTCCCTTATAGAGTCCTTTGGAATAGAGACTCCTCAGACCTAAGTCAGCAATTCCTGAACTGTTCAGGGTTGAAATGGCTCTCCCATTTTGAACTTCGGGAACCGAAGCCACACTGTGGTCTTGAGACTCTTTCACTTGTAAAGAGCCAGGCTGTGAAGGGCTATAATTTAAGTTTAAAAAACCATGAAAGGAATGAACGGGGAGAACATGGAATCATTGTTCACCAAATACCTCACCACCAGCGCTGGTGAAACTTGAAAAATGTATATTCAAACCAAAGGAAATACTTTTTCTTCCAATGGGTCGAAAGAAGAGGAATTGATTCCCGCAGGTAGTTGTGTAGCTGAAAATATCAGTAGACAGGAAACGAGTAAGGTGGACACCAGTTAGATATCTAGCCCATGTTGGTCCAAGATGTAGCACATAAGAGTGATATGGTCTACAATGTCCCCAGTAGAATCAAGAAGCAACATGTCCTACCATATGGGGAAAAGTGTGTTGAGTGTCTGGCCCCAATTTACTGTCCCTCTGCATGCAGTATCTGTCTTGGACAGACAACCACCATCAAGAAGTCAAGGAATCTGTAGTTGTCTGTCCATTTAGCTCTGACTCCCAAGACACAGCAGGTCAGAATGAACAGTATCTTGGGTCCTAAAGTCTTTTGGATGAAAAGTAAGCCAGGACTTTCAGAACTCTGGGGGGATTGTACACTTATTGGAATGTTTCAGGCTGTTAGGTTGTCTATTAGATGGTTAACAATAATGATGGGGCTATCTTTTCTAATTACACTCATAACTGTGACTTGACATTACTAAGCAATGCACCATTCAATTAACACAACAGATCAAGTAGGGACTTTTGAGATAAAACAAACCAATGTCTCTTACACTTTGATATCTTCAATTCCCCAGAAAACGCACAAGGAAGGGAATACTATTTCATCGTATAAAGTCATTTTTCACCCAAGATGTGAAAATTTTGTTTCATCAACTCAAGTGTTGAACTAAATAACTTGCCATTTCTTTCAGTTACCCAAAGCTTTACTAATCCTGATTTAGGCCTGGAGACTGGGTTTTTTTCCATGCTATCGCTGGAAAAGAGCTGAAGTTAAAAACCTCTCTGAACGCCCTCCCATCTACTGTCAAAACTAGACTTTCTGACTTCCAGAAAATCAACCCCTCTCTGGATGCTCAGCAGTTCCTAAATTCACCAACCAAGCAATCAATCATATTCACTGAAGGATTACTGAGCTCAGAGCACTGTATTAAGCACTTGGGAGAGTATAATATAAGAGAGTTGGTAGACATTTTTCCTGCCCACAATGAGCTTACATTCTATGGGGGGAGGCAGACATTAATATAAATTACAGCTATGTACATAAGTGCACCTTCTGCTTTTGATAAATCCAGGAAGAACCATGGTTCAGAAAAGATAAATAGGAAGGACATTTTAGGGGTCTCTGGGAAGCTAGAGGCCATCAGGTTCATGTATTGCCCATTCAACTCAGTTACTTTCAGCTATCAGTGGTTCTGCTCACATTCCTGGGTATTTTTCTTTAATCTCCCCTAAGCTTAGGCACATGAAATGCTCCTTGGGTAAAATGGAGCTCTTACTGCTGTTACCAAAGTGCCCTCAACCTGAAAATACAAATTCTTCTACAGAGAAAGCAGAATAAAAGCATCTCTAGGAGACAATAAGTGGGCAAAAGCAGCTGAATTTTTCATCCTTGTGTTTCCTCCATTTGAAGAGTTCCATGAGGATCTTATTTATAATACTATTGAAAATAAAGTGCTCAGAAATAAAAGCGGCTTGGTCTCTTCAAGTTAACGACCCTTTGTTCCTGGCACATTAATGGAGCAATTTTTAAATAATGACTTATTTTTTTTTTCCTTGTGAAAGATGCGTTTTTGCAATCAGATGTGGGGTCGTTGTTTTCCAGTCTGGCACTCATATTCATTAGGACTAGTTACATCCAAGTGGTAGAGGTTTATTTGTTCAGCTGGAAATGGGACATTAACATTTTAAGAGGATGATGCATAAGCTTTTAGAGATAATATTCTCCCTGCCCTATTCTGTTGATGCTCTCTTAGAAATTGCAAAATGCAACGTTTTCTCTGGGAAATGATGAGTTTATAATAAACAGTTTATCACCAAGGGCATAATTTTCCTCTGGAAATATTTATTCCTGTACCAAAATAGAAAATTTGGGAATGAATGGGGAGTTCCAGAAAATAGGAGCTGGAGAAGGCTAATACTAACCAGCTCAACTTCGCAAGCAGGTTCTGCTAGTCTTTTGGAGGGTTCAGCTATTCTATCATAATCCTGACCTCTGACCCTGAGCTCCAGTAAAAATAATAGTAATTGTGATATTTGTTAAACATGTACTGTTTTTCAAACACTATATTAAGATCTGGAGTAGATATAAGATAATCAGTTCCCAAGTGGGGTTCAAAGTCTAAATAGGAGGGAGAATAGTACTGAATCCACATTTTGCAGATGAGGGAACTGAGACACAGAAAAGGTAAATGACTTACCCAAGGTCAAACAGCAGGAAAGTGCCTGAGCCAGGATTAGAACCCTAGACTTTTGACTCTCCAGCCCTTTTGTTCTTTCCACTACGCCTTATTGCTTCTCAAGCGCTTCTCTGTAGTGCTCATCCAATCCCATGTCCCCACCCTCTCTACCTCACCCCAGGTCCCTCAACTTCCTGAGCCCCTAGAAACTCCTAGTTAAATGGTGGAGAAGTAGTGCTGCCTAGTGCAAAGAGTACAAGTCCTGGGTGTCTGAGTTCTAATCCCAGATCCACCACTTGTCTGCTCTGTGACCTTGGGCAAATCACTTCACTGGGGCTCATTTATCTCATCTACAAAATGGGGAGTAGGACTGTGAGTCCCATGTGGGACATGGATGGTGTCCAACTTGATTAGCATGAATCTACCCAGTGCTTAATACAGTGCCTACCAGAAATCTGATTCATCTCCCTGCTTCACTGGACATCAATCAGTGGTATTTACTGATCACCTACTGTGTACAGAGCACTGTTTCAATACTTGGGAGAAAACAGAGTGAGGAGATATGATCTCTGTGCTTAAGGCGTTTATCATCCTCTCAGACATTACACTTGTCGAGGGTGGAAACCGAGGTTTCTGTATTTATCATAACCAGGTTACAGTTCTCCCACAAAACCTATATCCTGGGGGATGAAAACAATATCATAAGTATCCCAGATCAAGTCACACCATGATTCACCTACCACAGGGATACAACTTGCATTATTTTATATCTTACCTTGACATTTCTGCCGAACACTGGAGTAGTAAAAGGGGAAGAAAGAAAAACATTTATCGAGTAGTCACTTGGTGCAGGATATTAAGTGCTTGCTATGTCTGCTGTGTGACCTTCGGCAAGTCACTTAAGCTTTCTGTGCCTCAGTTACCTCATTTGAAGCTAAATGAAGCTATGAGCCTTCTATGAGGCAGGGACTGTGTCCAACCCTATTATCTAGTACCTACTTTATCAGTATAGAGTGCCTGGTACATAGTAAGTGCTTAAAAAATATCATAAAAAATGAATCAAAGAAAGCATAACGGTGGAAGTGGGATTTTAGGAGGGCTTTGAACACGGCGTGACCTGGGGTATGTTTGATATGGAGAGGGAGAGAATTCCAAATTAATGGAGCTCTCCATGAGTGAAGAGACAGAGGCAAGAGGATTGGCAGTGAGGTGCAGATAGAAGATTGGCTTGAGAGAATTGAAGGCAGTGAGATGAGAGACTGAGGCAGAAGAGAGCAGTCAAGTATAATGGGGTAGTGGTGGTGGAGAGTCTTGAGCCTGACTATGAGGAGTGGGGAGCCACAGGAAGCCAATGGAAGGTTTTGAGGACAGGAAAAATGTGGGCCAAGGCAAACTTCAGCAGGTAGTATAGAATTGAGTGGGGAGAGTCTGGAGGCTAAGAGACCAGAGAGGAGACATCATGGCAAGACCAGAGATGCCCTGCACTCCCCTCAGCCCAGTGCTTGTATTGTGGGCAAGGAATGGGTCTGTTATATCACTGTTTGTACTCTCCCAAGCGCTTATTACAGTACACAAAGTAAGCACTCAATAAGTGGGATTGATTGGTGTGAACCTCTGTCCCTTTGTTGCTCTTCTTGCCGAAGCTCTTAACCCAGTGACTGGGCCATCCTTGAATCTCAATCAGTCAGATTCTAATCCTGCAGCTTCCTTCCACCCTACTTTTCCTGGGATTTAAATTCACCAAATAACGAGGGAGGAGGCTTATGTTTTTGCAGGGAATTTCCAGGTGTGAGGCAGGGATGGAATAATCCACATGCTCCTGGTGGAGAGGCCCTCCGAGGACTTCATGAAGAGCAACAGTCTTGCCTGCGCTGAGCCTGAATATAGTGATGGACGGATTTGGCGATGTTAATTATTCTGGAGGGAATTCATTCTCTTTAGCTTCTCGCTTCACTTCTCTGCTTGTCAATGATCTCCTCTCACTTAGAGCCTGACGGAGCCCAGAGCCTGCTGTATGCTTCTTTCTGTTCATCATCTAGATGTCCAGCTAGCTTGGAAATTCTCTCATGAAAATAACGATACTAATAATTTGGGTATTGGTTAAGCACTTACTGTGTGCCACGCACCAAGCTAAGCACTGGGGATCGATACAGTATAATCAGACACAGTCCCGTCCCACTTGGGGCACACAGTCTAAGAGAGTAGAAATGGTGTTAAAGCCCTAGTTGACAGGTGAGGAAACTAAGGGACAGGGAGTGTCTGCTTTCTGACCTCTCTCCTCTATGTCAATCTGCTCACTGACCACATTCTTATTCATTTTGCTGGTGACCCCCCAACCATCTCCTGTCTCTGGCCTAGACCTCTAACAGTTGATCACTCTTCCCTCCTTCAAAGCCTTATTTAAATTAATGATATTTGTTATGAGTTTACTATGTGCCAAGCACTGTTCTAAGTGCTGGGGTAGATTCAAGGTAATCAGGTTGTCCCACATGGGGCTCACTCTCTTGATTCCCATTTTACAGATGAGGTAACTGAGGCACAGAGAGGCTTACCCAAGGTCACACAGCAGACAAGTAGTGGATCTGAGATTAGAACCCACATCCTCTTATTTACAAGCCTATGCTCTTTCAACTAAGCCATACTGTTTCTCATTTCTTCCAAGAGGCCAAGGACCTGTGTTTGTATTCATCCCAGTGCTTAGTATAGTGCCTGGCACATAGTAAGTGCTTAAATATCACAAGCATCCATGTCTGCCATGTAATCTTGGGCAAATAACTTTTCTGTGCCTCAATTACCTAAACTGTAAAATGGAGATTAAATCTGTGAGTCCCAAGTGGGGCAGGGACTGTGTCCAAACTGATTAATTTGTATCTACCCCAGTCGTTAGTAATAATAATAATGTTGGTATTTGTTAAGTGCTTATATGTGCAGAGCACTGTTCTAAGCACTGGGGTAGATACAGGGTAATCAGGTTGTCCCACATGAGGCTCACAGTTAATCCCCATTTTACAGATGAGGTAACTGAGGCACAGAGAAGTTAAGTGACTTGCCTACAGTCACACAGCTGACAAGGGGCAGAGCTGAGACTCAAACCCATAACCTCTGATTCCCAAGTCTGGGCTCTTTCCACTAAGCCATGCACCTGGCACATAGTAAGCACTTAATAAATACCATATAAAAGAGGCCTTCCCTAAACCCTGATTCCCCTTATTCTTTGTTTTGAAATGCCCTTGCACCTCAATTCGTACACTTTATTCAGGCACCCTCACCCCCACAGCCTTTATGTACATATCTGTAATTTATTTTAATATCTGTCTGCCCTCTAGACTGTAAGCTCCTTGTGGGATGGATACATGTCTACTAACTCTCTTATAGTATAATCTCCCAAGTCCTTAGTCTAATGCTCTGCATACAGTAAGCATTCAATAAATACAACTGATCGATCAATTGATTGAGTCACTTGGCTTATCCAAGGTTATACAGCAGTGAGTTCCTTCCCACATGTTCTCTGTGGATCAAAGTCAGTGAAAGTATTGTCAGTCAGTCATATTTTTGAGTGCTTAGCGTGTGCAGAGAGCTGTACTAAGCACTTGGGAGAGTATAATGTAACAATATAATAGGCACATTTCCTGCCCACAGTGAATTACAGTCTAGAGGGGAAGTGTAGATCTGCCGGACTTGACTACCCCTTGGCCTGTGTATGAAGATGGAGGGATTGAGCCCCCATCTCCTGCATGGTTTAGGTGGAGATAGGACCAGGAGATGAGGTTCTCTCTGCTCAAAAGATCCACCATTCAGTTTGTCACTTAATCTTGACATTTTTTCTCCATGGAATTTCCAGTAATAATACTTATAGTATTTAAGTGTTTACTATGTGCCAAACACTGTTCTAAGTACTGGGGTAGTTACAAGGTAAACAGGTTGTCCCATGTGGGGCTCACAGTCTTAATCCCCATTTCACAGATGAGCTGAGTTACAGAGAAGTGAAGTGACTTGCCCAGAGACACACAGCTGACAAGTGATGAAGTTGTGATTGGAACCCATGACCTCTGACTCCCAAGCCCATGCTCTTTCCATGAAGCCACACTGCTTCCTGCTCGTCCCTTTCCATTCAGACCAAAGTTTGGTCCATGCAATTAACATCCTGCTATATTACCGTATCAGTCTCCTCAGAATAACAATACTAATTGTGGTATTTGTTAAGCACTTACTATGTGCAAGGTACTGTACTAAGCGCTGGGGTGGATTCAAGCAAATCCCCTGTGGGGTTCAATCCCCATTTTACAGATGAGGTAACCGAGGCCCAGAGAAGTAAAGTGACTTGCCTAAGGTCACAAGGCAGAAAATGATGGAGCCGGGATTATAACTCAACCTTCTGACTCCCAGGCATGTGCTCTATCCACCAAGCTGCTTCTCTCAGTACATTCTTGGGAAGAAACAAGATGATCAGGTCAGACATAGTCCCCAGCCCAAATGGGACACAGAGTCTAAGTTGGAGGAAGAACATTTATCAGTGGTATTCATCAAGCACTTGTGTGTTCACAGAACTGACTTAAGGATTTAGGACTGTACTGAATCTCCATTTGGCAGATGAAGAAACTGCCAAAAACTTCCACAAAGAAGAGGAAAGTGGCAGAGCTGGAATTAGAAGCCAGATATTCTGATTCCCAGGCCTATGCTCTTTCCATTAGGCTACACTGCATCTCTTCATTAATCTCCCTGACTCCAGTCCATACTTCACTCAACTGCCCAGATCATTTCTCTAAATTATCATTCAGCCCATATCACTCCTCAAAAACCTTCAATGGCTTTCCATTGTTTTTTGTATAAAGCAGACACTCCACTAGCAATCTTTCAGCTCACTGTAGACAGCAGCACCATCCTTCCTGTGACCTTGGTGTTATCCTTGACTCCTTGTTCTCATTCAACCCACATATTCAGTGCATCACTAAATCCTGTCAGTTCGACCTTCACAACATGGCTAAAATCTGTCCTTAACTCTCAGAATCCTGTCTCTCCCAATTCCACTTCACAATTCAATCTGATTGCCTGGATCACTTTTCTACAAAAGTGTTTGAACCATGTTTTTTCTCTCCTCAAGAACCTCCAGTGGTTGCCCATCCACCTCCACAACCAACAGAAATGCCTCAGCATTGGCTTTAAAGCATTCAGTTTTCTTGCCCCCTCCTACCTCATCTCACTACTCTCATACTACGACCCAGCTTGAACACTGCTCATCTAATGATAAACTCCATCCCGTCTATCTTGCCTATCTGCCTATCTTGTCTGACATCTCACCCATGTCCTGCCCCTGTGCTGGGATGCCCTCCCTTATATCTGACAATTATTCTCCCCCACTTCAAAGCCTTATTTAAGGCAAAGCTCCTCCAAGAGGTCTTTCCTGATTAAGTCCTCTTTTCCTTTTCTTCCACTCCCTTCTGCATCTCTCTGATCTGCTCCTTTTATTCATCCCCTCTCCCAGCCCTTTAGCACTTATGTACATATCTGTAATTTATTTATATTAATGTCTGTCTTCCCCTCTAGACAGTAAGCTCATTGTGGGCTGGGAATGTGTCTGTTTTATTGTTACACTATACTCTCCCAAGCGCTTAGTACAGTGCTCCACACAAAGTAAACACTAATTAAATACAATTGGTTGACTGACTCTTTTCTTCTGCTACACCCCTACTCACATTCTTCATTCCTCCCAAGCAAACCTCGCTTAATAATAATGATGGTATTTGTTAAGTGCTTACTATGTAGCAGACACTGTATTCATTCATTCATTCATTCAATAGTATTTATTGAGCGCTTACTATGTGCAGAGCACTGTACTAAGCGCTTGGGATGAACAAGTCGGCAACAGATAGAGACAGTCCCTGCCGTTTGACGGGCTTACAGTCTAATTGGGGGAGACGGACAGACGAGAACAATGGCAATAAACAGAGTCAAGGGGAAGAACATCTCGTAAAAACAATGGCAACTAAATAGAATCAAGGCGATGTACAATTCATTAACAAAATAAATAGGGTAACGAAAATATATACAGTTGAGCGGACGAGTACAGTGCTGTGGGGATGGGAAGGGAGAGGTGGAGGAGCAGAGGGAAAAGGGGAAAATGAGGCTTTAGCTGCGGAGAGGTAAAGGGGGGATGGCAGAGGGAGTAGAGGGAGAAGAGGAGCTCAGTCTGGGAACGCCTGTTGGAGGAGGTGATTTTAAGTAAGGTTTTGAAGAGGGAAAGAGAATCAGTTTGGCGGAGGTGAGGAGGGAGGGCGTTCCAGGACCGCGGGAGGACGTGACCCAGGGGTCGACGGCGGGATAGGCGAGACCGAGGGACGGTGAGGAGGTGGGCGGCAGAGGAGCGGAGCGTGCGGGGTGGGCGGTAGAAAGAGAGAAGGGAGGAGAGGTAGGAAGGGGCAAGGTGATGGAGAGCCTTGAAGCCTAGAGTGAGGACACTGTACTTAGCGCTGGTGTAGATACAAGAAAATTGAGTTTGACAGGGGAAACAGTGTGGCTCAGTGGAAAGAGCCTAGGCTTCGGAGTCACAGGTCTTGAGTTCGACTCCCGGCTCTGCCACTTGTCAGCTATGTGACTGTGGGCAAGTCACTTAACTTCTCTGTGCCTCAGTTACCTCATCTGTAAAATGGGGATTAACTGTGAGCCTCACGCGGGACAACCTAATTACCCTGTATCTACCCAGCGCTTAGAACAGTGTTCTGCACATAGTAAGCCCTTAACAAATACCAACATCATTATTATTATTATTGTCCCTTTCCCAAATGGGACTCACAGTCTCATTCCCAATTTTACAGATGAGGTAACTGAGGCACAGAGAAGTTAAGTGACATGCCAAAAGTCAAACAGCAGACAAGTGGCAGAGCCAGAGTTAGAACTCATGAACTTCTGCCTCCCAGTCCCATGATCTATGCACTACACCATGCTTTCTTTTATCTCGTTCCCACCTTCCCTACCTCTGACCACAACGTGGCTCAGTGGAAAGAGCACGGGCTTTGGAGTCAGAGGTCATGAGTTCGAATCCCAGTTCTGCCACTTGTCAGCTGTGTGACTATGGGCAAGTCACTTCACTTCTCTGTGCCTCAGTTCCCTCATCTGTAAAATGGGGATGAAGACTGTGAGCCCCACGTGGGACAACCTGATTTCCCTGTGTCTACCCCAGCGCTTAGAACAGTACTCTGCACATAGTAAGTGCTTAACAAATACCAACATTATTATTATTATTACCTTTTCTCCTACCTGGAACTCCCTCCCCATTCAACTCCCCCAAACCACTGTTCTCCCCATCCTTCCTGGAATCCCATCTCCTCTAGGAGTTATTTCCTGGTCAGCTCCACCATTCTAGATAAATCTAAATCAATCGAACTGCCACTAGCTTCATCTCTATAAATTTTTTATATATTTTTGACTTATATTTGCTTGCTTATATTTATTTTTCCTTCTATAATCTTTCTGACTGCAACTTTAGGTTCATTTCTTTCTCTTCCACCTACCTGCAACTACCTTGTACACACTCAATGCTTAGTACAGTGCTCTGCACATAGTAAGCGCTCAATAAATACTATTGAATGAATAATAGAGTTGGTAGACACATTGTATACCCACAGGAACCTTACAGTCTACTGGAGCAAACATTAAAATACACTGTAGTTTTGACATAAATTAACAACCAACTTCTCCTCTTCTCCTCTTTCTTTCTCCTCTTCCTCCTTAGTCTACACTTACTAAGTGTCAAGCACTGTTCTAAGCACTGAGGTAGATGCAAGTTAATCAAGTTGAGAAGCAGTGTGGCTCAGTGGAAAGAGCCCAGGCTCGGGAGTCAGAGGTCATGGGTTTTAATCCTGCTCCGCCATCTGTCAGTTGTGTGACTTTGGGCAAGTCACAACTTCTCTGGGCCTCAGTTACCTCATCTGTAAAATGGGGATTGAGACTGTGAGCCCCATGTGGGACAGGGACTGTGTCCAACCTGATCTGCTTGTACCCACCCAGCACTTAGTACAGTGCCGGGCACATAGTTAAGTGCTTAACAAATGCCATAATTATTATTAAGTTGAACATAGTACCTGTCCCATATGGGGAACACAGTCTAAGTAGGAGAGAAGGGTACTCAGCTAAACTCTATCAAGTGCCTAGTATACTACTCTGCATACTGTATGTGTCTGATAAATACTACTGATTATTTAACTGATAGAGATCTTTGCCACATCATAGCGGAGGAGAAACAGTCTGGTGGGTGCAATAGCCATTTCAATCAATCCAGAGAGATAAGGAGCTTCCTCATAAGAATATACAACCCCATGCAACTCCATCACTGAATTAGGTATTCCCATTGTCTACTGGGTCCAGGATTCTGTCTCCAGCACAAGGTGCAGGATATTTGAAGAACTGGGTGATAGTTGACCTCCTTAGCATCCGTTCTCAAGAATATGGATAGTTCAGCTAAAACCTTTAACTTTTCCTCTCTACATCTCTAGCTCATTTTAGACCCCTTGTCCATGAATCTATCTAAGTTTCCTGACTCTACTGATATTTTTGACCTGCCTGATTTCCTATGGTTATGAATTCCATATGTCCATTGCCTGAGTGAAGAAATGTTTTCTCTTTGTCCTCCAATGACATACAGCTGCTCAGATCATCTTCATAAAGTGTTGCTCAGAACACATTTCTCCCATCCCCCCAAACCGCTGATGGTTCCTCATTTCTCTCCACATTAAAGAAAACCTCATAATCAGCAGTCTCCTTCTTGCTATCAATTTTCCTTTCCCACTATACCCTAGTCAGTGCTCTTTGCTCCTCTAAAACAAACACTTTATCCATCCCTCACTCTTAGCTCTCATGTCTCTGACCCACTGAATAAAATTCCCCCTTTCAGCTTGCATAAAATTCCTTCGTTCCTCAAACATGCTAACTTCATTCATTCAGTAGTATTTATTGAGCACTTACTATGTGCAGAGCACTCTACTAAGTGCTTGGAATGAACAAGTCGGCAACAGATAGAGACAGTCCCTGCCATTTGACGGGCTTACAGTCTAATCGGGGGAGACAGGCAAACAAGAACAATGGCAATAAATAGAGTCAAGGGAAAGAACATCTCATAAAAACAATGGCAACTAAATAGAATCAGGGTGATGTACATCTCATTAAACAAAATAAACAAAATAAATAGGGTGATAAAGATATGTACAGTCAAGTGGAGGAGTACAGTGCTGAGGGGGTGGAATGGGAGAGGGGGAGGAGGAGAGGGAAAGAGGGGAGAAGAGGGTTTAGCTGCGGACAGGTGAAGGGGGGGATAGAGGGACCAGAGGGAAAAAAGGGGGGAGCTCAGTCTGGGGAGGCCTCTTGGAGGAGGTGAGTTTTAAGTAGGGATTTGAAGAGGGGAAGAGAATTAGATTGTCTGAGGTGAGGAGGGAGGGCATTCCAGGACTGTGGGAGGACGTGGCCCAGGCGTCGACGGTGGGATAGGAGAGACCGAGGGACGGTGAGGAGGTGGGTGGCAGAGGAGCAGAGCGTGCGGGGTGGGCAGTAGAAAGAGAGAAGGGAGGAGAGAAATCACATCCCTCTCCACCTTGATAGCTCATATAAAAGGCAGCTCCTCTCAGAGGCCCTCCCTGACTAATCCCCACCATCCTGGATATTGTTTATTCCATCAGCCAACCTCAGAATGCAGGTGTATACTTCTCCGCATATTTATGGATTTAATTTTCTACTTTTTTTAAATCATTTGTACCTTGGCTCTTTTTCTTTGAGTCTGATGGGATATATACACTTTTGATGATTGGTATAGTGCTTCTATTTAGAGGTAGGTTATTAGAGGATCACTAATTCCTCTTGGCAGCTTAGGAAAGCTAGACTTAAGTGAGTCTTGTTCTGAAGAGGGAAGATCTCCCCTTCTATTGCAATTTCATCATTTCCTCCTACCTCCAGGACATCTTTTTTGGGCTATCCCCTGACACCTCAGGTTCAACATGTCCAAAAATGAACCCCTCATCTTCTCTCCCACGTCATCTCCTCCTCATCAATCCTCCCCATCAGTGTTGAAAACACCACCATCCTCCCCATCTCTCAAGCCTATAACCTTAGTATTGTGCTTCACTCCCCTCTTTTCTTCAACCCACTTATCAGATTGTCTCTAAATCATGTCTCTACATCATCCTCACAAAAGTCCCAATGTAACCCAATGCTCACACTTTGCTCTATTGGTGATGGTGATGATGGCAACCCTTTCAACTTTCAGGATCAGTAATGAAGTGATTCAAAGTCAGTGCTCCATGGAAATAGTGAGTTGCAGATTAATATCTCCCGCTCTGTATAACCATGATCCAATTGAGCAGGAGCAAATGTATGACTGCCTATCTCTTCCTAGAGCTCTGAAGGTGGAAAAGAAACCTCTGTCTGATGCAACACGGCAAATCCAATATTCCCAGGGATTTCCCGGCTCTTATCAGTGGCTGTTATGCAACTTACACATTCATTAAACCTCAATTTTTCCACTCTTAGGTAGGAATGCTATCTGGGTGCCTCAGCTCGGCAATTAGTAATTACAGTCATAATAATGTCTCATTCTGGGCTGAAAAATCTGACACCCATTAAATTGGCAAATCTAAATAATTGATATTAATTACATGAGGTTTTTAGGAGTGATCTACCGGTAACAACTCTGAAATGAGAGGATTAAGAGCTGAAGATAATACTTAGTGACTGGGCGAAAGGCACTATACAGGGACATGACTGACACCAGCCTGTCAGCTAGAAGTCAAAGGATTCTTTGTCTTTTTCCCTTGTATGGTCTCCATTTGCATCCAGGCTGATAAAACAGTTGATTTGTTAGAGGATGCTATATAGTCAGCCTCACAAGAGACAGGGACTGTGTCCGACCTATCTTTTATCTACCCTAGTGCGTAGTATGGTGCTTAGCACATAGTAAGTGCTTAACAAATACCACCATAATTATTATTAGTCCAACTTCCCCTAGATCCCTCCCTAGAGATTCTCAGAGACATCTCCTTGTGTTCCTCTTCCTCTCTGCCAAGACTCTAGCTATGATCGCTGGGAAATTTCACAATCTAGAACTTCACATTTCTCTCTTTGAAGGCATTGGAAGTCTGTTTAGAGGAGGATGAGAGTGGGTTAGAGGCAAGAGCCTGGCTGTATCTCGGCATTATCATTAATGGTGTGTCCTAAACACCACCTGTGTGCACTTGGGGAAAGAGACAGAGGCAGTAGAAGACACATTCTGAGGGAGCCAAGCAGACATCAGTAGTCTAAACAATACTTGAAAGAGGGCAAAGGGAATAGTATAATCTGTCCCACTTGCAGAATTCTAAGAGCTCACAGCTCAATATCCTGCCTTTCACGCCCCTTGTCAATCCGAGAGGGTTACTCTCAAAGCAAGGGGCAGAGCAGAAAATTTCTGCTTTGGTCCCCTACCAACAGCATGAATCCAGTCTCCTCACCTCCTTCACGAGCTGAACAGGGCCAATCCATGAACTCACAAACTCCCTCCTCAGTACTAATGTTTATAAGGGCACTAGATGATTTATCAAATTGTAAATGTTTTACATTGTCTTTCTGATTAGAATGTAAGCTACTTGTGGACAGGGAGTGGGACTCATCTTTATTCTGTATTTCTCCAAGTGCTCATTTCAGTGCACTGCTCCAGTTGGATACTCAATAAATGCTACCACTACTACATCTACTGCTACTGCTAAAACAGTATGGCTTAGTGGATAAGGTATGGGCCTGGGAGTCAGAAAGACCTGGATTCTAATCCTGGCTCTGCCACATGTCTGCTGTGTGACCTTGAACAAGTCACTTAACTTCTCTGGGCCTCAGTTACCTCATATGTTAAAGAGGGATTAAGAGTGTGAAGCCCATTTGTGACAGGGACTGTATCCAACTCAATTTGCTTGTATCTACCTTAGCACTTAGAACAGTGCTTGGCACATAATAACAACAGTATAGATGGTATTTGTTAAGCCCTTTGTCAAGCACTGTTCTAAGGCTCTGGAGGAGATACAAGGTAATCGGTTTGTCCCAAGTGTATCTAACAGTCCTAATTTCCATTTTCCAGTTGAGGTAACTGAGGTAGAGAGAAGTTAAGTGACTTGCCCAAGTCACATAGCCAACAAGTGGGATTAAAACTCATGACCTCTGACTACCAAGCCCATGCTCTTTCCACGAAGCCATGCTGCTTCTAGGAATTCCTTAACAAGTTCCATAATAATAATTATTATTGCTACTATTACTTCTACTGTTAATACTATCACTTCTTTTATTGTTACTACTACGTCTCCTGCAACTAGTGCTACTACTACTAACACAACTACCACTACCCATCTCCTCCCTCTGTGAGGATCCTTTCCCTGGATTTCCTCCCCCATTACTTCCTCCTGCCCTCTGCCCTCAAATTCTCACCCTCCTCAGTTTGCCCAAACATTTACGAATATTTAACAGTCGTGATTCAATCTGTGGATAGAATTTGCCCTTAACTAAGGGCCGTTTCATCTCCTTCTCCTTTGGAGTCAGGAATTCTTGGCCTTGCCTTTTCCTGGGTCCAGATTTGTTCTTGCTCCACCATATCTCAGGTAATCTAACACCAACAAGAGATATATATAATCAAAGTTCCGAGGTGGCTGCTGGTTGTGCATGACTGAGAAGATGAAGGTTTAAACAGGGAAAGCTTCATGGAGGAGTTGGATTTCCCAAAAGTCGTTGAAGGAAGAAAGGAACTTGGTTTGGTGACACTATTAGGAGGGATATGGTAAGTGGCTGGAGCATGCTACAATGTTGATCCAAGCACTTATCATAGCCCACCCTGAATACTGCATCAGCCTCCCAGCTGACCTCCCTGTTTCCTCTCTCTCCCCACTCCAGTCCTTACTTCACTGTCCTGCCCAGATCATTTTTTCTAAGAAAACGTTGGGTCCCCTCCTCAAGAACTTCCATTCATTGCCCATCCATCTCCACATCAAACAGAAACTTCATACTGCTTGAAAGCAATGAATCATCTTACCCCCCTCCTATCTTACCTCACTGATTTTCAACTCAGCCCACACACTTTGCTCCTTCAAGTCCAACTTCCTCAATATACCTCGATCTCATCTATTTCTAGCCTTACCCCTTGCCCACATCCTCAATCTGTCCTGGAACTCCCTCCTCCTCCATATTCAACAGACCATCACTCTTCCCACTCCCACAGCATAATTAGGGTCACATCTCCTCTTAGAGGTCTTTCCCAATTAAAACTGAGAGCCCGTTGTTGGGTAGGGATTGTCTCTGTTGATGAATTTTACTTTCTAAGCACTTATTTCAGTGTCCTGCACACAGTAAGTGCTCAATAAATACAATGGAACATATTTTCCCCTACTCCGTTCTACATCATCTATGGACTTGGCTATGTACCCTTTAAGCACTTGGCATTCACCCCACCCTCAACCCTACAGCACTTATGTACATAGCCATAATTTATTTAATGTTTGACTCCTTTTGGGCTGGGATCCTGTCTGACTTGTACTTGCATTGTACTTTCTCAAGTACTTAGTACAGAGATCTGCAGAAAGCAAATGCTCAATAAATGCCAATGACTGACTGATGTGAGTTGGGCACATTTCCCTGACTTAGTTCCACCCCTTTATTCCACCAGTACTACTCTTCTTTTTTGTTCTGTAATTTATATACTTCAAAGCCAAAACAGGAATCACTGACTCCCATGAGGAAAATTCCTCATTCCCCACTGAAAAGTTTATATTCACTTTTTTTTTTTCCGAAATGAGCCATTTTATCACTCCAGTAAAAAAAAAAAGTGGCATGTGGTATAGCCTAATACCATCACTTCAGATAATCATGATGAGATATTACAGCTTCCCAAGGCTCCCTTCAAACTGGGATTTAAAGCCCTTCCCCAGAAAAAATGTTGAGATTGCTTCACACAACATATTTAAAGGGAGCCACAAGAGGGGACAAAGATGGCAGTTATTTAAACAATGAAAGCACCCTGTGGCCACAGTTGCTCTCGCCCAGCTAGTTGCATTTGTTCTATGTAGAGGCAATGTGACAAGAGGGATTCCAGATCTGGGGTTGGAGATTTCTAAGGAACTGCAGTCACTTTCCAGCCTCAAATGACCTACTTATGCCACTTTTGGAAACTATATGCCCAGGAGGTATCCCCAAGGCCCTAACATCCTTTTTTTTCCACACAAAGTTGTTGCTAACATGGCCCTAAGATTGTCCCCTCCACTCCCCCTTAGTTTTCTACCATCATTCTTTAACTTTCCCCATTGCACCTTTAAATGGCATGAGAAGCACCTGGAGTCCAGCTAAGTCAGTCTTGCTCTCAAGAGGCTGGTTCCTAAGTTGCTCTCAAGAGTAACTGCTACCTCTCTGCACAGCCACTGTGGAGACACTGTATCCCTAAATTGTGAATTTTACATATACACACACACACACATATTTGTAATACAGCACCACAGGTCAGGAGGGGTATAAGGCTTTTACTCTCAATAAATACATGTGACTGACTGACTTTTTTAAAGATTTAACTATGATGTCAGTATTGAGTTCTGCAACCAGATCCAAGATTGAAATGTGTCTCCAGGACTAAAGGTATTTCCCACAGGGGACCACCTGCACTTAGCCACCAGCAATCTTCTATGCCCCTTCCCTTCCCAGTGACCCTGGTTCGTTCCCCTTCTGGACACAGCCCTCTCAGGGAGCTGTAGCTTCTCAAGTCACTCTCTGACTCCCCTCCTTTCAGAACTCCAAGGTGGAGCTAAGCTATGGGTCCATTTGCCTATCTGATGTTTCTCCCAAGTGAGAAGCGGCATGGCCAAGTGGAATGCGCACAGGCCTGGGAGTCAGGATACCTGGTTCCAATCATGCCTTTGCCACTTGCCTGCTGGGCGGTCTTGAGTGAGTAATTTAAATTCTCAGTGCCTCAGTTTTCTCATCTGCAAAATAGGAATCATCTTATTGTTCTCTCTCCTCCTTAGACTGTAAATCCCATGTGGGTCAAGAACTCTGTTCGACCTGAATGTATTCATATCTAGCCGATGCTGAGAAGAGCATCAGGAAGCGCCGAATAAATACCACGATCATTTAATACTATCATTATTATGGCAGAAGTCTTCTTCCATATCTATTTCCTCCCCCTTTCCCCAAATCTACCCATATAAATTGGTTGAAGTTGAGCTAAAGGCACTAGGTGAGAGGTTACACCCTATATAAATGAGATTTATAAATGAGGGCAATAGGAAGTGAGTGAATATAACTAACTCCATGAGTGGGACCATCCGTGCTTGACTGTCACATTGGCTTTGACAGGAAGCAATAGTAGTAATATCATTTATGACAGTTGTAGTAGGAGGAGAAGGAGGAGAATAATAATAATAATGATGGTTTTTGTTAAGTGCTTACTATGTGCCAAGCACTGTTCTAAGCGCTGGAGTAGATCCAAGGTTATCAGCTTGTCCCACGTGGGGCTTGCAGTCTTAATCCCCATTTTACAGATGAGGTAACGGAGGCACAGAGAAGTTAAGTGACTTGCCCAAAGTCACACAGCTGACAAGTGGAGGAGCTGGGATTAGAACCCACAACTACTGACTCCCAAGCCCACACTCTTTCCACTTCCTTCTTTTTAGAAGTGACAGTAGAGTAGCAGTAATAGGCAATTATTGAGCCCCAAATCTAATGTAAATACCCTGCACTTAATATTTGGGAATTGTGATGATGACAGTAATAATAACTATAATTATTGAGGTATTTGTTAAGCACTTACTATGTGTCAAGCATACTAAGTCCTGGGTTAGTTTCAAGGTAATTAGTTGGACCTAATCCCTGTCCAACATAGGGCTCACAACCAAAGAGGGAGGGAGAACAGGTATTGAATCCTCTTTTTTCAGATGAGAAAACCAAGGCACATAGAAGTTAAGTGATTTGCTCAAGGCCACGAGGCAAAGAAGTGTCAGAGATGGGATGAAAACCCATGCCTCCTGCTTCCCAACCCCAGCTCTTTCCACTACATCACGCTGCTTCCAAGAAAAAAAAAAAATAGACATGTTTGCTGCACACAAGGAGCTTCATCTCTAATGGGGGTGTTGGATATAAAATTATCTTTAAAGATTACCAGAGGATATCCATCTTCTGGATGACCACCCATTGTCCTTCACTGGTATTCAATTTCCTTCAATGCAGCCATCTGGAAACATCCCATGCCCCAGACGGACTTACATTGGATGACAGGGCAACACTCATGACTTGAAGGTGGTCCAGTGAACCTCACGTTGGAGACCCGGCCCCCAGGCGGCTGGCTGCATAACTTGCCCAAATACCATGCTAATGGTGCATTTGTGTGCGTGGTTTGAAAGCGACTCTGACAGCCTCAAAATGAGGCAGATGGGCTGCAAGTTGGATATGTAATGGGAGACAGATGGAGGCTTTGGAGGTGGTTAGAAAGGTTGGGGGCTGGCTGACTCTGGGCTACATTGCACTACGACATGCGAGGAGAGTGGGCAGGCAGGCCATGGGTCATTGACAACCTCCCAGATGGGCTCCCAGGGTCCCTGACTGCAATCCCGGCTTCTCTGGGGGGAGGGAGGTTTGAAGTCATCAGTCATGGAACCCAAGCTGGGACCCATTTTGGCTTCTTCCAGACTTAATGCAGATTTTATATCCAACAATTAAAGGCCACATTTTTCATAGTCCCCTCCAAGTAATTACCCACTCACCCCAACCTTTGGAACCCAGCCGAAACTTCCATTATAATGCTGCCCTGAACTCTATTTCATATCACACCAGGGAAGAGAGGGAGTAGAGCTGAGCCATCCGCTTGCTGAGACGCTACATGGAATAACGGCTCATAAAATTCCATGTAAAATTTAATGCAAAAAGGCTGTGGGCATCCAAACATCAGAGTCAGGTGATAAGGCAGATGGAAGGCAGCGAATAGCATTCCAGCAAGTAGTATATTTTCTTTAACACAGCCGAAACACATCCATCTCCGTGCTAGTTAAACAGCTGGGCTTTCAGTTCTTTGGGTCTCCACAGGCATCCGGACTTGAGAGCGAATATTCAGCATTGATTCTTCTTCCTGGCCCCTGAAGAAGAGAGGGAATTCTTTCTTCTGCAGCTTGCCCAGTCTCTCCAGTCTTGGTTTATTGAGCCCACTGTGACGGCAAGCAAGCCTGTTTAAATGGCTGTAGCCAGATGCAGGTCGTGACCTTTGCCCTGGGGCACCAAGACAACGTAGGCTTTGCTCTCTTCATCCCCTGGCGTGGCTCTTTGATGTTGGCTCCAGTATTCCCAAGCCTGCGTGTCTCGCTATCAATGCCAGGTCAAGGGTTTCTCAATGCCGTGCCAAGCTCCCACAGCCCAAGGGATTCCCAGCAAGGAGAGGGTGGGAGCTTTCAGTTCGGGAAGCACAAGATATCTGGAAAGGAAAGACTCAGGGAGCTGCTGATTTTCAGATGGCGTCTCGAATGAGTAATCAATATGGCATGCAAAGTGTTGGATGCAGGGGGAAAGCGCTTCCCCTATCTTTGCTATTTTGTATGCTAGTGCTGGAAAAAATAAATGTCACGTCATGTGGAGTTAAATCCGCAGAGTCTGACTACATCAGCAATAAGGAGAATTTCATTTCTGCAAAATGTCTGAGTTACTGTAATCATCAGATCCCGAAACTTTCCTATTTCCCAATGCAAGCTCCAAATTGAAACCGGAACAATGCATCATCGGGTGTATTTTGCATTCAATTTCCATGCATTCTTTGAAGACAACAGCACACTTCGTGAATCAACCTTTTTTGGGAGCACAAATCTCATATAACATTGGCCTCTCACCTCTGTTTCCAGGGCAGGAAGTCACTCCTGAGTTCAACTAAGGCGGATGATATACACATCCCTCCACCCCCGCCCTGCCCTTCCCCCTGGTGAACTCACCTAGGTCTTGGTCCCCTTCTGGGGAGGGGTCATCAGCTAAATTGATCATATTTACTGAATGCTTATTGAACCCTGTACTATGCACTTGGGAAAGTATAATAAGACAGAGTTAGGAGACACTTTCTGTACCCCAGTGGAGCTTACAGTCTAGAGGAATAATGGTGTTTATTAATCACCAAGCCCTGTTCTAAGTGCTGGGGTAAATACAAGTTCATAAAGTCAGACTCAGTCCATATCCCACATGCTGCTCACAGTCTAAGAAGAAGGGAGAGAAGGGATTGAATCCCCATTTTTCAGTTGAGTCAACTGAGGCACAGAGAAAAGAAGTCCCACAGCAGACAAAGAAATGGACTCAACTATCCTTCTGTTCTCTCTGTTATATCCACTTTCTGGGCTTCCCAGGAGTCTAAAAGTTCTGAAAGGGACACTTCTTCTGTGCTTCCAGAATGACTCTCTCTCTCCTGAGTGTGTGTGAGAACTGGGCTCTTTGGTGTCTTGAATTTTTACCTCCCAGCAACCCTGAGGGAACGAGGGGTAGCATGGAATATGGAACTGAACTTGAGACATAAAGAACTCTAAGCTCTTTTCTGCTTTCACATACTGGATGACACATTATGGCCCCATGGAAAGAGGACAGGAATCAAGAAACCTTAATACTAATCCCGGTTCTGCCACTTGCCTGTGTGACCTAGGGCAAGCCACTTTGCTCACTGGACCTCAGTTTTCACATCTGTAAAATGGGGATAAGAGAAGTTGTGAGCTGTGTGTGGGACAGGGACTGTCTGACTTCATGTGTTTGCATCTACCCCAACCTATAGTACATACTTAATAAATGTCATAATAATAATAATAATAATGTTGGTATTTGTTAAACATTTATTATGTGCAGAGCACAGTTCTAAGCGCTGGGGTAGATACAGGGTCATCAGGTTGTTCCACGTGAGGCTCACAGTTAATCCCCATTTTACAAATGAGGTAACTGATGCACAGAGAAGTTAAGTGACTTGCCCACAGTCACACAGCTGACAAGGGGCAGAGCCGGGAATCGAACTCTTGACATCTGACTCCCAAGCCCAGGCTCTTTCCCCTGAGCCACGCTGCTTCTGATTATTAGATAACCCACTGTGTTCCAGCTCCAATCTGTCTGAGCAGAAAATTACTATGCATTTTTTATTATTTTTCTACTTTTTAAAAATTTTTTGGTTTCTAGTAGTTTTGCTTTTCCCCTGGTTTTTGCAAGAAAGTGGACTAATCCACTTTCACTAGTAGTCACTTTCACTTCCAGTAGTCAGTCAATCACATTCACTGAGAGCTTACTGTGGGCAGAGCACTTTACTAAGCATTTGGAAGAGTACAATAGTAGTAATAATAGTATTATTATTAGTAGTAGTAATAATAGTATTGGTAGTAGTAGAAGCAGCATTCAGTCATCCATTCATTCATATTTATTGAGTGCTTACTCTGTGTGCAAATATTTATTGAATGCTTACTCTGTGCAAAACACTGCACTAAGGGCTTGGGAGAGTACAATATAACAACAAACAGACACAGTTCCTGCCCATAATGAGATCGCAGTCCAGAGGGGGAGACAGACAATATAAATTACACACACACCCACATATATATATATATATATATATATATACACACACACACACATTCATAAGTGCTTTAAGTAATAGTGGTGGTGATGGTAATTGTATTGACTGTACATCTATATTCAAAGCACTGTACTAAGCACTGGGACAAAGTATATATATGAAAATTAAACAAGGTTCTTGGTCCACAATAGACTGAAATCTAAGACTGATGGAAGGAGAGTTGGCAGCAGACATTCGAAGAAAAATGAAATGATGAAAAACAGGGAAAGAAATGGAAAAAAAAAGAATGGATTAACTAGGAGCTAGAGTTTCATGCCCCAAGCCAACCCAACAGGGCTGTACAGCACAGAGCCTTACAGTCCCAACAGCCACAGTCATAAGAACACTAACCATGACCTTATAAAATTTCAAAGTCTCCCATAAATATTTTGATTGATTGATTGGTGCTGGAGCAGTGACTGCCTTGAAAGGCACAAAAGCCAGAAAAAGTGTTCATTTCTATGTACAAAGTGTGCAAGTAAGCACACATTGTGTCAAAGGCAAGCAAACTCATGGATGCCAATGTTCAAACCCAAAGCAAGTTAACCAACTCTCCAGTGAGGTGAAAGTGCCTGCAAGTGGAAATAAGAGGAAGTAGAAGCTGTTTATGTTTATCGCTTATTGTTTTTAATGGTATTTATTAAGCCATTACTACATGCCAGGCAGAGTATTAAGTGTTGGGGTAGATACAAGATAATCAGGTTGGACACAGTCCCTGTCCCATATGGGGCTCTCAGTCTTAATCCACTCTGTGCAAATGAGGAAACAGAGGCACAGAGAAGTGAAGTGACTTGCCCAAGGTCACATAGTGGCCTGGGGCTAATGTATTCCTCCGGAAGACCTGAGGGAACATAGCTACCAGGTGTGTGACAGAGTAGCCTGAAAGAGGAGTGAATTTGCTCCTTTAAGAATCTTATTAGGTTTGTAGGGACTCCTTTGCTGTTGAGCTACGTAAGGCCAGGCTTGCCACAGGCCCTTTCCCATCTCTCTCCTCTCCTCTCCTCCCCCCCAAACCTTGTGGAAGGAATCCCCCTCCACCTATGAGCCCACCTTCTCATCAAAATGGAAAATCCGCATCACTACCCCAGCATGGCCACAGGCATGTGTGGGAGTGGAATACTAAGAAAATCCATATTCCTCTAACAAAGGTTCCAGGACATCAGAGTGTCTCCCCAACCCTCCTCCTCACAGATGGCTCTCACCATCTTCCATGGCTGCCAACTGGCAGGAACACAGCCGCCTGCTGGACTAGGAGAAGCTCAATGGCTCAGTGAAAATACTATGGGCCCAGAGGACCTGGGTTCTAATTCCACCTATGTCACTTTCCTGCTGTGTTACCTTGAGCAAGTCACTTAACTTTCCTTTGCCTCAGCTGTCTCATCTGCAAAATGGGGGTTAAGTACCTGTTCCCCCTTCTACTGAGACTGTGAGCCCTGTGTTGGGCAGGAACTGTGTCCAACCTGATTATCTTGTATTGAACTTAGAACATCACACAGTGTTTGGTACCTAATAGGCATTATAGATATGTTACAATTATCATTAGGAAGGTCAGAAAGGAATTAAAGTGAAAATCCAAACTTTCATCAATTTGGCCTAGTGGAAAGAGCATGAACCTGGGAGTCAGAGAACCAGGGTCCTAATTCTGGCTCTGGCACTTATGTGCTGAGTTATCTTGGGCAAGTCACTTAACTATGTGCCTCAGTTTCCCCAACTGCAAAATAAGATTCAGAACTTGGTTTCCCTCCTACTTAGACTGTGAGGCCCAGATGGGACCTGATTATCATATCTCTACCCTCTTGCTTAGTACAGAGCTTGATGAATAGTGGGCAATTAGCAAATATTATCATTCCTCTTACCATTGGCTTGAAAATAATGAATTACCTTGCCCCTCCTATCTTCCCTGGCTGATTTCCTACTATAACCCAGCATGTTCACTTCATTCCTCTAACACCAACCTACTCACCATACCTCAAACCCATCTCTCTCACTGTCGACCACTTGCCCATATCTCCCTTTGGCCTGGAACACCTTCCCCCTTCATATTAAATCATTCTGCCCACCTTCAAAGCCCTATTAAAAACACATCTCTCCCAAGAGACCTTCCCTGATAAGTCCTCATTTGCCTTCTGCAACACCGCTGTGCTTGGATTTGAACCCTATCAGCACTTGATATTCACTCCATCCTTATTACCGTAATACTTATTTTAGTGTCGGTCTCCCCCTCTAAGCTCCTTGTGTGTCTACCAACTCCGTTGTATTGCACTCTCCAGAGCACTTAGTACATTTCTTTGAACACAGTAAGCACTCAATAAATACCACTGATTGATTATTGATTAATTGTCAGTTGAATGAACCTAGAAGTGATTGCTTCCTTGAATGATGTGCCACCCCATCATTACCTGTGCTATTTGTAAGAAAAGTGAGAAAACCAGCTAGAAATCACTTTCTCCAACCCATCCCATTCCTTCTGCACCACTAATGGGGGGAAGAGTCAGGTCAAATGAGTTGAGGGCAGAGTTGGTAACCGAGCTCGGTTCTTCTGGTTCACTGACAGCACTTCAAATATAAGACTTTCTTTTTCCCCTCCCTAAGGAAGGGCATATTTTCAAGGGGCCACTTCTTAGAGAAATACCAAACCACAATTACATTGCTAATCACATCGACATTGATTCCCTGAGTACCAAAGATCCACCAATTTGCAAAGACAGAAAGATCCAATCACCCACCTGAAACTCCTCAGAGGAAACTAGACACACAGTGTAAGCAGAAAAGCTGTTCAAGTCTTAGAGGAGTGATGGACCTCTCTGATATGACCATGAAATAAAGCTGCCACTATAGCATACCAAAGCTCAGAATCACAGAAGCATTTAATGGTTTTGAACACAATGGAAGTTTCCAATTTGGGCCCACAAGCATATGATATGATATGTATGATTTCCATCATTACAACTTAATTACATAGGAACTGTTTTTAATTCCTAAGGTAACCATTTCTCAGTAGGAAGCGAGCATTTGGGTACTTTGTTTTGATACATGCTTTTGATCTGATCCATTGCCAGAAAATTACTGGAATTTCTTGCCATGTAAACACAAACAGGATCTTTTTATTTCATTCACACATCAAAAGGGAAGATTTGAGGCTGATATATTTCTTTCCAAGTCATTTCTGCTTTGAGACAGCAAACAAAAAGATCTATAAGAGAATGGGGAAGTCAGCCTGTTTGGAGTTGGAAATACCTGGGTAGGGAACATGTCTACTAAATCTGTTATATTGTACTTTCCCAAGTGTTTAGTTCAGTGCTCTGCACAGTAAGCACTCAAATATGATGATTGATCACCTTCACTGACATACAGAACTGGGTCTGAAAACTTGATGTGGAGGAAAATGAGACACAAAAGGACTCAGAGACACAAATACAAGATAGATGTTAGGAAAATGAGACAAACTGATCAAATTCTGCCTTTCTGATGATAGTTCTAATTAATTGGCCCAAAGAACTGATATGTTGATGTTGCCAAAGTACTAATAGGGGGGTAATCCAGATAATATATTTAGAAACCAATTCAGTTTGGGTAAGGGACAAGTTTAATCTGAAAATACTAGTCCAGAGGAGACGTGATTGAAATATATAACTGCTGAATCTTGTAAACAGGATGTCTACCAAACCTCCCAGCATAAGGTTGAGAAATCATCCATCCATGTTTAAAAAAGCGGGGGGGTGCTAAAGCCATACAAAATAATTATGAATTGTGATGCATTCCAACACCAAGTCATGTACACCCACTAGATTCTTTTGCATTTATGTTGCATAGCTGTCTTTTCTATGTTTTGTTTAACCAATTATACATTTAAATATTTTGATTATTTATATTTTTAATGTCTGTCATTTCTATTTAGAGTATAAGATCAGGTTGGACACAGCCCATGTCACATATGGAGCTGTCAGTCTTAATTCCCATTTTACAGATGAGGTAACTGAGGCACAGAGGAAGTTAAGGAACTTGCCTGAGGACACAGAGCAGACCAGTGGTGAAGAGGGGATTAGAATCCAGGTCCTCCTGACTTCCATGGTCGTGCTGTATTCCCTGGACTATGCCATTTCTTCCAAGCACCTGTTATCACTGTTAGAGAAAGAACTCTTAGCTTGAAGATCCAATGAGTAATGACATTTTTAAGAGGCAAAACGAGTTTGAAACTTTCAAATACACAACACAGGGGCTCTGCTTTGACTGGAGTGGTAAATCCTCCTATAGGAACGGTCGTGGTTCTAACAGAAAATTAAAGGTGTCTTTAGAAGTCATCCTACTAATCCCTTCTAGCAGGCTGGAAGCTTGGGAAAAAATGTTATTAAGCCCATCCATTCTAGAACCTGCTATTGGTTTTGCCCAATGAAAAGTATTTGAACTCTGTGTAAGATGAAAGAAAAAAAATTCATAAACCCAGCAAGACAGCTAGAATTCCTTTGGGATGCAACTCCACAGTGTGATTATGTATTCTGGAGTTTTAATATGATGCCTCTCACAACTATTTCCTGTTCAAAACATCATGGCTTCAAGACACATTTCAGGCAGCCACATTTTTGGACTTCAACTTGATTTACCTTAAAAAACTCAATAAAACAGAAACCAGTAGCAATCCATCAATGAATGGTGTTTCGAATGCCTACTGAAGTGCAAAGCCTTGTATTAAGCCCTTGGGAGAGTTCAGCTGCAGTAAGCCATATGTTCTTTCCTGTCAAGAAGTTTACAATCTATTTACAATACATTATTTACCAAATAATTATCATCATATTCAATAATATTTTTTGAAAGCCTGCTGGGTGCAGGGCATTGTACTTGTGAGAGTATCATAAAGGTAAATGACAGGACCCTTCCCTTCAAGGGGTTTACATTCTATTCCAGATGGGTAGACACAAATTATTTCCATGTTAGGGGAAGGAGTGCATTTCCCAAGGCCCCCTTCATTAATGTTCACCTCCAGCATTATGTAGAGACACTAGATTTACTCACATAACCCCATTTTGAGAACATACTTCTTCAACCCTGAAACAGGGCAGGGAATATTACATGGAGAATTAAATCTAGCAGTGAGGGGAGTAGGAAAACAAAGAGGAAAAAATAAAAAGGAAGGAAGAGGAAGGTAAAGAGCAATTTAGACTGTACCTCTTACATCTGTTGCACACCTCACCAACTCCTGCAGAGAGCAAGAATTCAAAAAATTACCTCCCCACGTCCTTGTTACACTATGGCTGTTTTCAGCCTTCTCTCCCCCTCCCTTAGCTCTCTGCAGGCTTAATTGAATTAACTACTCCCACCTGCTTTGTCCCCTCCTCCCCCAGCTGTGGCTAACACTGCTTACAATTATGTGGACCAAAAAAGAATCTTTTAGTTCCTCCTCAAAAATAAGAGTGGAGCATTAGATGGCAGAGGCAATTACGTAAGTAAATTTGGTATCACCATAAATATGTGTGTACATGTTTCCAGAAATTCTAGCTGCATTCTCTAATGGGTCTCTGGAACTAGGACCTGCCTTTCTCCTCCCTATTCAGGCACTTAATGGGCTCACCAGATGAGAATCTATGGAGGCAGGTGAATACTGTGTTTGCAAGAGGGCATGCAAAAAGTATACCTGCCATGTCCCACCCCTTTGCTCAGAAAATTACAGGCTCATCACCTGAAGAGCACTGTGGGTTACCCAAATAATGTGACACCTATCTCCTCAACCCACACATAGTTTGTCAAACAGTGAAGAATTACATACTAAGGGAGTTGGGATAGAGGTAAAGCTATATCAATAATAATAATAATAAATAATAATGATGGTAACATGGAATTTCTAAGCTGACTTTCATCCCAGTCTAAAGTTAGGCCTCCGTTCTCAAGGAATCCTTTTAATAATTGATATTCAAATATGTTCTTTATCCACAGATTATTACCTGCGTTAATTCTCACAGTGTTGCTGTACCTATTATTAGTTTTTTTCTTTGAAGGAGGGAACCGTGTGCTTGGAGGACCCAAGGATTAGCCAAAGCCACAAGATTTATCCCAGGCTCCAAGACTTATCGAGGCTCCAATCTTGTCCATCCCTAGTGTACCCCCACCTAACATCCACTTTGCTGGTGACTTCTCTGGTGAAAAGATAGGTGGTAAACATGGAAGGATTGCAGAAGGAATCCCTGGAGTGAGTTGTTTCATTTCTCAAGGAGGCTGTGTTACTGGAGCATGGATGGCATAGAGGTGGTGGGAAGACAGACACACACACACACACACACACAGAGCAACACCCATATTAAAGCCGGTGGCCTGAGAATGAGAATGGAACCTCCCTGAGGAGTTGAAAAGGTCTTGGTAGAGGAACCAGAATCAAAGGAACAAAAGAGGCTGGAATCCACCCAAGTAACAGTTTACCAGGAGTTTGGGCCAAACCTGTCCATCACCCTGAGACAGTCAGAAAATAGAGTTCTGGGGAGCAGGATGCATAATCCCGGTCTTCAGTATGGGGGATTTGGGCAGCAAATGGATGTTGGGATGAAATTGGGGCAGCGAGTAGCAGGAACAGCAACTTCCTGTTCATTTTCTCATCTCGCAACCCTTCCTGTCCAATAAACCTGAAAAGTTCACCAGAACACAGTGTTTCTTTACCAGCCTATTTCCCTCTCAGGAAGCCATCTAAGAGTAAATGAAGGGAAATCAGAATTCATTACTGCTTGTAGGCAAATACCATTGTCCACTTTCAATGAGTAAGTGGCCATGGGCACTTTAAACTAAACACCCTCTCCCCATTACCCCACCAGTCCTAATTAGCAATTTTTTTTAGTTAAATGTAGCCTATTCATTCAAACACAAAAGGAGATCAGCTCACTGACAAACGTGTTGTAATGTAATAGTTCAGGATTCAAAACCAAAGAAGATTTTTGGGACACGTGATCAAATGCTCATAGGGGCATCCTAATTGGTCATGTTTATCTGGTGAATGGCTGCTTGGGGGAGCCACAGATTCCACGCTACTCCTCTGGCCTAACTTGCAGTCTGACTCTGGCGACCACACTGGAACCCCACAGTTGGGAGTGGGGTGATTCAGCTTGGTCAAGGAGTAAATGAACCCAAAATGCTTTGTCTATCAAGCAAATAGACTGACAGCAGAGATATCAGGGGTGTTTCTGGCCAGGATATAGCTGCCAATACTCTCAGAACCCCCTCTTGGTTGTAGTTAACATAAGTCAATTGAGGTTCACTAGAAGAGTCATTTCCCAAAATCCACTGGACCTCCAAGAGCTCTATCCCCAGAGGGGCTCTATGTCACATCACCTAACTCCATCTCTAAAAATAACCCACAAATCATATCTGCAAAGGGCAAATCAAGTTGGAGTAGGTTGAAGAAATTCTGTTGTACCCCTGGGTGTTTTAATGGCACCCGTGTTTGACTTGCTAGTCAGCCCAACATTAAGCAGTATTAGGTTTTAATTCTTTGGCTGCAGCTCAGCTGGAGATCAATCAGTCAATCAAACATATCTACCTAGCACTTGCTGAGCATTTTATGAAGCGCTTGGGAAAGTGCAATACAACAGTATTGGGAGCTGTGCTTCCTTCCCACCAGGAACTTACAGTCTTTAAGGGGAGACAAATTAAATTGAAGTAGATTAGGGATGGGGAAATAATTTATCAATCCATAGTATCTACTGAGAGCTTACTCTGTGCAGAGAACTGTATTAAACACTTAGCACTAAAGCACTGGCTAAAATACTTCTTCTATGAAATAAAATCCTTAACCACACATCCTGATTGGCTCAGAAGCCTCCCCAAGTGCATAAATGATGCATAAGGAAAGGAGAATATGGTGTAGAGAGGGAAGGCTTCCTCTAGGAGATAGGATTTTAATAGGGCCTTGTAGATGGGGAAAACTGTGTTCTGTCAGATATGACAGGGGAGGGAGTTGCTGGCTAGAGGATGGGTTTGAGCAATGGGTCAGTGGTGAGAGAGATGCAGCTGGTTGAAGCACAGTGAGTAGGTAGGTGTTACAGGAGCAAAATGTGCAGACTGGGTTGCAGTGAGAGTTGAGTAAAATTAGGTATGAAGAAGAGATCTGATTGAGTGCCTTACAAGTGATAGCGAGGAGTTTCTGTTTCATATGATCTTTGTCATTGTATCACTAGGACAGAGATAAGTACACCTGAGGCATGTCTTAAACCTCAAATCTAGTCACTGCTTTTTTTCAGAAGAATCAGCTTGTTGGGTGAACAGGTTGAGGGAAGGAAGAGCCCAAAATGTTAATTTTCCAACTGGGCAAATTTTCTGGCATCAGTCCTCCTGGCCAGACTAGAATACAAGGCAGTTGCATGTGTTTGTCCGTTTCAGAGAGGGAAGGAAATGTTCACATTTGGGTGAGGGAGGACAGATTGTTCAGTCAGTCAATCATATTTATTGAGCGCTTACTCCATGCAGAGCACCATACTAAGCACTTGGGAGAATGCAGTATAACAGAATAGGTAGACAATTCCCTGCCCACAGCAAGCTTAGAGTCTAGAGGGAGAGACAGACATTAATATATGTGGAATAAATTACAAATATGTGCATAAGCACTGTGGGACTGAGGGAGAGGTAATAAAGGGAGCAAATCCAAGTGGAGTTCACTTCAGGATCTCTCCCTCCGAGGCACACAGAGCATCTACCTGGTTTGGGAAGTAGCATGGCATACTGGGCCTGGGAGTTAGAAGGTTATGGGTTCTAATTCTGACTCTGCCACTTGTCTGCTGTGTGTCCTTGGGCAAGTCACTTTAAACCTCTGGGCCTTAGGTACCTCATCTGTAAAATGGGGACTAAGACTATGAGCCCTATGTAGGACAGGGACTGTGTTCTACCCTGATTTCCTTGTTCCCACCCCAGAACTTACTACAGTGCCTGACACATAGTAAGTGCTTAATAAATACCAAAATTATTATTATTATTATTAATAAACGAGGAGCCTGCATATTTGGTCCAACTTTTCATTGAGAATTGAGTGGGGAGGCTTTTAGGAGGAAGCAGCAAGCCGACTTCGAAGGGCTAATGGGTCAAAAAACCCCCAAAACCAGATATGGATGTTTTTCAGCCCTGCTTAGAACTTCTTAGGTTTTGCTGGGGACATGGAATGAGGGAGGGAAAATGGGAATTCAATCCTAAAGACTGGGGAAGCAGGGCCAGGGCTTCATTCCATGCTGGAAATCTGTGAGGGCAGTGGTCATTGCCAAGACAGAGCTGACCACCACTGGGTTTCATCCTCTGATCTCTCCAGTGTCTTCTGATCTTTGCTTTTTAGTTCCTCCATTCATATCACATTGTACTACAATCTGCTGCTCAGTAAAGTTGGTAGGATTAAGAGGATGCTGTTTATAAAGTGTTAGGAGATCTGAGAAGGCTTTAAAAATAAGCCCCGATTATAGTACATATTAATAGTCTGCTTGTCACAATCATTTATATTTTCCTTTTTTTTTTCCAATTCTTTCCTTCGGTAATGTGGGCTGTGCTGTTGAGAGCTTTGTTTGTGTGTGTGTGTGTGCGTGAGATTTTGTTTTTTGGTCCAGACGTTATATTTTAAAAAATGAGATGGAACAGAAGACTCTTTTATGCAAATGCTTTAGGACACTCAAAGAGCAAATGAAAACAATTTATAATACATAAAGTTCTTAAAATGACTGCAATTTTAATAAAAAACAAAGTTTAGATAAATGCTCCTCATAAATCACTTCGGAGTTTATTTAGCATTTTTGAAAACACAAATGTGGTTTGGTTTTGCAAATTCAATGATTTTGTAAAGAGTTGATGGTAACTTTTTAAACTCCTAGCTGCTGACGGGAGACCCAGTCTTTTTCTGAGAGCTCCTCCAATTACCTCTCTTAGGCTAAAATGGACACAGTTGATTTTGACTGGATCTGTTTAAAAACAACATTTTCAACAGGTTACAAATTGTCCTTTTTACAGCATTCAGGAGTGTTTTTTCAACTATGTTCAGGCCATTTATCCTTTGTGAAGCAATGTGGAGGGTCAAGGCAATAATCTAAATAATTATAATAATAATAATGATGATGACATTTAAGTGCTTACTATGTGCCAAGCACTGTTCTAAGCTAAGGGGGAGTACAAGGTAATTTGGTTGTCCCAAGTGGGGCTCACAGTTTTCATCCCCATTTTACAGGTGAGGTAACTGAGGCACAGAGAAGTGAAATGACTTACCCAAGGTCACATAGATGTTAAGTGGCAGAGGCGTGATCAGAACCCATGACCTCTGACTCCCAAGCCTGTGATCTTTCCACTGAGCCATGTTGCTTTAGAATCATTATTAGAACCACTGAGAAGCAGAGAGGCCTAATGGAAAGAGCACTGGCTAGGGAGTCAGAGGACCTGGGTTCTAATCCTGGCTCTGTCGCTTGTCTGCTGTGTGAACTTGGACAAGTCACTTTACTTCTCTGTGACTCAGTTTCATAATCGTAAAATGGGCAATCAATACCTGTTCTCCCTCTTCCTTTGACTGTGTCCAACCTGCTTAATTTGCTAATACCTTAACATTTAGAAGTGTCCTTGACACATAGTAAGCATCAGATACTATTAAAAGAAAAAAATATTAGGCCAATGCTAACATTTTTACTTGAAAATTCAAACAAAAGAATAAAGTCAAATCTCAGATTTCCTGAAGTATGGGAGTAACCTTATATTACAGAAAACTCATGCTCTAATTATGATAATAATAAGAAAATTGTGGTATTTGTTAAGCACTTATTATATGCCAGGAACTGTACTAGGTGCTGGGGTGGATACAGCGAAACTAGTTGGACACAGTCCCTGCCTCACATGAGATTCCCAGTCTTAATCCCCGTTTTACAGGTGAGGTTATTTAGGCCTGTAGAAGTGAAGTGACTTTCCCAAGGTCACAAAGCAGACAAGTGGCAGAATCAGGATTAGAATCCAGATCTTTCTGACTCACATGGCCTGTGATCTTTCTACTAGTCCATGCTGTTTCTCATACTACTTAGGGATAAACCCCTAATTTTCCCCATTACAGTCCTACTTTTCCTTCTGTCAACCCACTACAAAGCCTTCATGACTGGAAATCCGAAACTGCCTTTGGAAGGAAAAGTCCAAAACTTAACTGCATTGTAGATATAATCTCATCTTGTACTTAAGTGTAGAGCCCATTGGCAAGTTAAACACTGGGGCAATTGTGATGGCGTTGGCTTGGGATGACCATAAATAAAACAAATTTAAGGAGAAATCTCAATAAAATTAGATACATTTCACCAGAAAGAAAGGCTGGGAGGATCAAACTTCAAGTCTAGAAATAGACATTGAGTCAGTGACAGGGAAGCAAAAGAAAGAAGCAGTGTGGCCTAGTGGGAAGAGCAGGGGCCCGGGAGTCAAAGAACCTGGGTTCTCAGCCCAGCTCTGCCATGTGCCTGCTGTGTGACCTTGAGCAAGTCACTTCCCTTCTCTGGGCCTCACTCACTTCATCTGTAAAAGGAGGATTCAATTCCTTTTCACTCTCCCACTTAGACTGTGAGCCATGTGTGGGAAAAGGACTGTGTCTGACCTGATTATCTTGTATCTTTCCCAGTATTTATAACAATCCTTAGCACATAGTAAGCCATTTACAAATACGACAATTATTATGTATTATTATATTCCCTGGGAGAAGCCAGGAGAGAAAGGGTTTTGATTTGCTCAGAAGGATATCAGTCTAGATTTTAGATAGAGAACCTGCCTGAAAATATACAGATACTTAACCAAGGGAGGGGTCTTTTTCCTCCAAGATGCCTTCCCTGACTACGCCCTCCTTCCCTCTTCTCTCACATCACTCTGACTTGCTCCCTTAATTCATCCACAACCTGTCCTTTGCCACGAGGAGAGAGGTGAAAATGCTGATCCCTCCAGGTATGATGGAACCTTTCCAAGATGGCAGTCACACATCCACAGGGCCAGCTTCCCAATATAGCTTGCTCCCTGTGACTAATAATAATAATAATAATAATGTTGGTATTTGTTAAGCGCTTACTATGTGCCGAGCACTGTTCTAAGCGCTGGGGAATCAGGTTGTCCCACGTGGGGCTCACAGTCTTAATCCCCATTTTACAGATGAGGGAACTGAGGCGCAGAGAAGTGAAGTGACTTGCCCACAGTCACACAGCCGACAAGTGGCAGAGCTGGGATTTGAACTCATGAGCCCTGACTCCAAAGCCCGTGCTCTTTCCACTGAGCCACGGTTGAGGAGTAGCCACGGTTGAGGAGTGACTATTCACATGACCAATCAGGTGTCATGCTGTGTAATCGTGCTCATTGGAGTCTGACACCTGTCTTTTTCCTCTTATTAACAGTAATAATAATAATAATTATGGCATTTGTTAAGCACGTACTATGTGCTAGGTACTGTACTAAGCACTGGGGTAGATACAAGTAAATCAAGTTGGACACAGTCCCTGGGGCTCACATTTACCCCATTTTACAGATGAGGGAATTGAGGCCCAGAGAAGTGAAGTGACTTGCCCAAGGTCACACAGGAGACCAGTGGCAGAGCCAGAATGTTTCTAATGCAGGACAGGCTAGAGGCAAAGTCCAGGTTGGAGCTGAATTAGGAAGCACTGCTGATGTGGGACTCCAGGCTCTCCTGGCCTCAGTGAGTATGGCACAAGTGGAGCTGGGGGAGGATGGGGTGAGGAAGTCCTTGGCTTCAACTGCCACCGAAGACCTCGCGGTGGGGTTGAGGAGGTGTCGAAGACAGTGAGAGCAGAGGTGGGATACCTGCCTGGGACATGAGAAATAATGAGGGCCTGTCAGAGGGACAGGGACAGTAGAGTCTGGGTGAAGAGGAGAGGGAGGGCCCAAGAGCAAGAAGAGGGCATCCGCAGCATTAAATCTGAAGATAGAAAATACTCCCATGCCCCCAGATGCTGCTCTCCCACCTTGATCCAGGACCCTAGGTGGGCCCAACCATCAAGTCTTCTGCTGAGGCTTCCTGCCTTCCAGGGCCCTGGAGCAGGGGAGGTGGTGGCCTGGTGCTGGTGGGTAAAGAGGGACCAGGCAAAGAGCTGAGTTATCAGAGGAGTCAGCATCCACTGAGTCTGGAGAGGGAGTTTTCCCAATGGCCAGTGACTGGCAATAGGATGATGGACTGGAAACCTGAGGTAGATCAGTGGGAGGGGGAAGGCAACTGGCCCAGCTACCCATGTGCATTTCACTGGTCTCTCACTGTCTCCAACTCCCAGCCTCATTGCTTCTGTGCTGCCCAAACCCCCTCTCCGGCCTACCTTAATTGGGGAAGGGGTCTCAGAGGGCCTTCAATAAATAAACAAATGAACAATTCTCTGAAGGGACTTTTTTTTTAATTTCAGAGAGCTCTGGGGGATGTTGGGAAGGGAAGGGGGAACAGAAGAATAGTGGAGAAATAGTAGATGGCTCCAGGAGAGAAGACAGGGTGGGTGGTTTGGCCTGCATGCCAGATCCAGCATTCCTCCCCCACCCCCCAACCTTTGATGGTGCTCACACCTGGTGACCATTTTGAGAAAGTCTAGCCCAGACATCATCTTAAAGTGTCCCAGGCTGCAGGCCTTTTGGGAGGGTCAGGAGACATGTGGCCTCCCCATGACACTCCCTTGAGGAGATTCCTTACCTCAGTTGCCTTGTGCAGCCACCCTGCCTGCGCTGCCCCCAGGAGGTCCCCAGTCTGTTCTGTGGGATCCGACAGCTGACCCTCAAGGTGCCAATTCCTCCCTTCCCCTCTCTGAAGCAGAAGCATCTTAAACCCTGCCACAAACAAAAACAGAGCTCATGGATAATGGCCTTGTTTGTCTTAGACCATTCAGTGCTTGCCCCATGCTATGAGTAATTCATCATCAGAATCTCACCAGTGAGTTATGGGGCCCCGTGTTGTCACAAAACCCATGCTAGAGCAGGCTCCAAGATCAACCGTTCACGCCTCCCACCCAGTATGAAATAATCCCGGTGAAATCGGATTGACCTATCAGGGGCTTCCCAGATAATGCTGAAATACATGGCACTTATACAGTAGGGGATCTGTCAGAAACAATAAAGATGGGTGTAAAAGCAAGCAGCAAGATATCGACCAGGTGTATTACAGCCGCTGCGAAAATAACTGGATTTCACTTTTGCCCTTTAATTTCTCTGTCTTAATCACAACCTGTCAAGGCCCGGGTGCAAGTACTATGCAGAAAAGGCCAGCATGCTTTTGGCCCCGAAAGTAGAACATACGCTAGACACTCCTGTCGCCTGGGTTGGGCCGAGCAAATCTGATTACCCTGGGAAAAAATATCCTTTAGGCATATCCTCCCCAGCCCTAAACCTCAGATTTTCCCAAATAAGCAGAAAGAGGTATGGCTCCGACCCCTAAATAGCCACCTGGAATCTCTCCTGGTTGGAAAGCTGTCAGCAATCATAGCTTCAGAGCTGACTGATGGCCACAGATCCTAGAGAAGCATCCAAAAGTAGTTTGGGATGAGATGGTGTGCTGATTCATCAATTGAACATACCACTGAAGACTTATTGTGTGCAGAGCACTGTTCTAAGCACTTGGAAGGGGACAGTATAACAGAGTTGGTAGACACGTTGCCTACCTATAGTGAGCTTACTGTCTAGAGTCATCTTCAGTCACCTATGATCTACAGTCAGCTTGCTCTGCCCCCCTGCAATTCAGATACTTGTTTCTGCATGTATTGAGAAGCGAGAGTTTCCACTCCCTAATTCTTCTAGTCAATGAGGATGCATTCTGTTCCTGACCAGCCCAGGGAGGGGTTTCCCCTTGCTGTTTCTGGCTCCTTTCTTTGGTAGTGTTTAGATGGTCCTTAACAGAGAAGTTGCTGCAAGCTTTCTTTCTGTTTTTCCTCTCATCATTCCATCTACTAGTTCATACAGCTTCCTCTTAGGAACCCATTAAACCCATAGACTCTTAGCGTCCTTAGTGATAGAGGGAGATAGGAGGAAGTAAATAACTTTTAAATCTTACCCTGTATCTGAAAAATCAACCAACATTCATGGGGTATCCACTGTATGATTCCATTCCCCAGGATAGCTTTTTATTATCATCATCATCATCATTATTATTACTACTAATAATAATAAAGATGGCATTTGTTAAGCGCTTACTATGTGCAAAGCACTGTTCTAAGCACTGGGGAGGATATAAGGTGATCAGGTTGTCCCACGTGGGGCTCACAGTCTTAATCCCCATTTCACAGATGGGGTGACTGAGGAACAGAGAAGTTAAGTGACTTGCCCAAAGTCACACAGTTGACAAGTGGCTGAGCTAGGATTTGAACCCATGACCTCTAACTCCCAAGCTCGTGTTCTTTCTACTGAGCCATGCTGCTTCTCAATGATGATGATAAAAATATTTATTTAGGACTTCCTATGCATCAAACACTGTTCTTAGCACTGGGGCAGATAAAAGTTAATCAGTTTGGACAGAGTCTCTATCCCATATGGGGCTCACAGAGGAGGAAAGGTATTGACTCTCCAGTTTATACTTAAGGAAACTGAGGCACAGTGAAGTTAAGTGACTTGCCTAAGGTCACACAGGAAGCAATTGGCAGAGTCGGGATGAGAACTCAGGACCTCTCACTCTCAGGATTGTGCTATTTCCCCTAGGCCACACTGCTTCTCTCTATTTTTCATATTTTTAAAGAGATAAGCCAATATTTGCTGCCTGATCTCAAAAGACTTTGACAGAAAAAGATTATAAAGCATCTCTTTTCCCTAAGGATGTCCTGATACGGTGACTTTTCTTGTCTCCAATCAGTTCCCAGACATTCTAATTCCTTCTTCCATGAAATCTTTCCCAGGAATTTCAGCAGTACAGACAAACCCCAGCTTGCTGGCTTGGTTGGACTTTCTTCGAGGGTTACAAACAGCAGTTAATGAGCCTGGCTCTGTGCTCTGAGGAACAGCTGTTCCACTTCCTCTGAGGGGCTTAGTTTATCCCTCCATTTCTCTTAATTACCCCATCAGTGTTAAATCAATCAATGAAATCAACATTATTCACATTGCCGGAACACAACTGAGAGGAAAGCATATCATTTTACAAAGCTCTGGTCCCTTCTTCGTTCCAGCCAAACATGGAAACTTGGAATTTGCCTTTTACCCTTCAGACATCATTTGCTCAAGGGTTTACATCCTCTTCATCCTGGGGTGGTATTGGCGGTCAATTCCACAGTCGATTTTTGTTGCAACCAACATCCTGGTATCCTGAGATTAAGGTGTGAGCCAAGTCTCTCTGCCTCCTGTTCTCTCAGCTCCAGGGTTTACTCTGATGAGTTGGAATCAGTAAAGAGTATTTCTGTGAGGGAGAGGAATAATGCATTTCTTCTTTCAAATATATACAACAAGAGACACAAAATACATGTCAGCTTTCCTGATCTTTCTTTCAGATTCCTTAATTTGCCATCACTTTACCTCACATCATCACATAATAATAATAGCAATAGTGGCATTTGTTAAGCACTTTCTATGTGCCGGGCACTGTACTAAGCACTGGAGTGGATACCAGCAAATCATGTTGGACACATTCCCTCTCTCACGTGGGGCTCACAGTTTCAAACCCCATTTTACAGATGAGAGAACTGAGGCATAGACAAGTGAAATGGCTTGCCCAAGATCACACAGCAGACAAGTGGAGGAGCTGGGATTAGAACCCACGACCTTCTTACTTCCAGGCTGGTGGTCTATCCACTACGTCATGCTGCTTCACATCCAAGTTGATGATGCAAAGCACTGCCCTGGTTGCCTGGGAAAATTAAACATAAAGAATAAACATTTTCTCTTCCTTTGAGGATCCTTCAGTCTGATGGCAAACAAATGGTTTAAACTCTCAAATGTATACTAAGTACTTGTATTTATCCCAGAGCTTAGAACAGTACTTCACATATAGTAAGAGCTTAACAAATACCATACTAGTAGTAATAAGTAAAGAACTATTCAGTCATTCATTCCTTCAGTACTTTTTGTATAGTAGCTATTGAATGCAGAGCTTCACTTCTCTGTGCCTCAGTTTCCACATTAATTAGCCCATTCTCCCTCCTACTTAGACCATTCATTCAATCGTATTTATTGAGGGTTTACTTTGTGCAAAGCACTGTATTATGTGCTTGGGAAAGTACAATACCACAACAAATAGGCACATTCCTGCCCACAACAAGTTCACAGTCTGGAGGGGAGACAGACATTAAGGTAAATTAATAAATAGACAAATAAATACATTACAGATATATATATATATGTATGTATATATGTGCTGTGGGGATAACAATAATAAAAATTATGATGGTATTGTTAAGTGCTTACTATGTGCCAAGCACTGTTCTAAGCACTGGGGTAGATACAAGGTAATCAGATTGCCCCAGGTGGGGGTCACAGTCTTAATCCCCATTTTACAGATGAGGTAACCTGCACAGAGAAGTTAAGTGACTTGCCCAAAGTCACACAGCTGATAAGTGGTGGAGGTGGTATCAGAACCCATGACCTCTGACTCCCAAACCCAAGCTCTTTCCACTAAACCATGCTGCAGAAGGTGCAAGTAAGAGCAGTGGAGAAGGGAGGGGGAGAAGAGGAGAAGAGGGCTTAGTCAGGGAAGACTTCTTGGAGGAGGTGTGCCTTCAAAAAGGTTTTGAAGTGGAGGAGAGCAATTACCTGTCTGATATGAGGAGGGAGGGTTTTCCAAGTTAAAAGTAGGATGTGGGGGAGAGATGGGCAGTGAGACAGACGAGTTGGAGATATAGTGAGAAGGTTAACATTAGAGGAATGAAATGTGCAGGACAATGAGCCCCAAGTGGAACAGGGATTTTGCTGAACCTGATTAATCTATAGCTACCCCAGCATTTAGGACAGTACTTAACACATAGCAAGTGCTTAACAAATACAATAATAAATACAAATTCAATAACAGAATCGGCAACAGCAAGAATATTGAAAAATGATCAAAGTAATAAAGAGGCCCATATACTTTATTCACATGCATTAATTCCCCCCGCCCCCACCTTTTTTTTTTGCATAAGTTTTGCAACCAAAAACAGGGCAATGGTTAATATGTGAGGAATTGAATCTAGAAAGAAGGGATTCCGGAGGAAAAAAGAGTAGAAAAAAAGAGAGGAAGAAAGGTATTTGTATCATTATTTTTATTTTGTTTAGCACTTATTATGCGTCAAGCACTGTACTAAGCACTGGGATAGATACAAGCTATTCAGACTGAAAACTGTCCTTGTCCCAAATGAGGCTGACTGTATATTTAAGAGGAATAACAGGGAATGAAACCCAGAACTACAGCTGAAGAAACTGAAGCCCAAAGAACTTAAGTGACTTGCTCAAGGTCGCATAGCAGACAAGTGATAGAGTCAGGATTTTCACCAGTGCTGCATAGAATAGGCATTCAGTGAATAATAGTAACCCTCACTCCAGAAATTAGAGCATGGGCTTCTAATCCAGGTATTATGACCATAACTTTCTCCCTGCCCTGGCACGTGCTGCTGCTTTAAATATATTTATATTTTATTGTATTTCCACCTCAAAAAGTAGAGGGGGAGTGGGGATGGGAAGATGATGTAGTAGAGGCATTTAAGCAGTGAAATCAGGTATATGTGCATAGAGACAATATACATATATCAGAGAATAATAATTAACAGGGATGTTCCTGTACCAAATCATTCCCTATTGCCAATGAATCCCCATTTTGCCAATGAGGAAACTGAGGTACAATGAAGTTATGTCACTTGCCCATGATCTCACAGCAGACAAGTGATGGAGGTGGAATGTGCAGGATCCCAGGCCTGTTGAACTGATTCTACGCAACCATCCTGGGAGATGAAAAAAGAGACCTGTATGCCAGTGTTAGTTGGGTAACTGGTAGAGCTTTGAGAGGGGAGAGAGTTCCATGTGAGAGGAAGGCCTGCAAAGCAGTACCAAGAAAGAAGCCTTAAGAGCAAGAATAGCTAGCTAAGTTTGGAATGAGCAAAAAACAAAGTAGGGCTAACTAGAAAATCAGTCAATTATTGAACATTAACTGTGTGCAGAGCATTAAACGCTTGAGAGAGCACACTCAAAAGTATTGGGAGACCAGACTCTACCCTAGAGGAGCTGACATCATCATCATCATCACCGTACTAAGTGCTTGGAAGAGTACAGTACAACAGAGTTGGTAGACGTGTCCCCTCCCCACAGTGAGCTTGCAGTTAAAGTCAAGGGGCTTTGGGGGCTCTGAAGGGCAGGGGGAAGAAAGCAAAATTGCAAGGAGATAGTTGGTGAACTTTGAGATCAATGGTTATTTTTATCACACACACACACACACACACACACACACACACACACACGTTGGGCAAGCAGCTGAACTGAAGAGGTAAAAGAAAAGGCAGCAACAGGTGAAAATCTTTTTCTGTGTCCTTGCCTCTCTGTTCCTATCTCCCTCTTTCTCTGTGTTCAGTGTTTACTGAAGTGAGCTGTGAAAACAAAATGTGTTAATGAAAAAAACATTTCAGCCTGTCAGCCAACCAGCCAGCTGTCAATTTTTTTTGCAAAATATTCATTTCTGAGAGTTGTGTGATGTTTGAAAAGCTCCAGGTTTCTTTTCAAATGTTTTTCCAAAAAAATGTTTTTGTTACAATAACTATATAGTCAATGGGCAGGATAGATGGACTCTGTAGACTTTCTCCTGATTCCATAATACATCGTAGCTCTTTCTCCAATGTAGCTCTTCTTGTTTTCATATTAACAAAAGAGCAGAGTCAGAAGACCAGCTGTAATCTTGTCTTTCAAGATTTAAGACCCATCCCATCTCCCCCTGCTTTCCCTAAAGCCATCAATTCCATCTAGACTGTAGGATTTATGTGGGCAGGGAACATGCCTATCAATTCAGAGAAGCAGTGTAGTCTAATGAGATTCAGAATGACTTGGGTTCTAATCCTGGCTCTGCTACTTGTCAAATGTCTGACCTCGGGCAAGTCACTTTAATCATCTGTGCCTCAGTTACCTCATCTGAAAAATGGGTATTGAGACTGAGACCCCCAATCTGACTAGTTTATATCTATCCCAGTGCTTAGTAGAGTGCCTGGCACATAATAAACGCTTAGCAAATACCATTTAAAAATCTATTGAATTGTATTTTTCCAAGTGCTTAGTACAGTGCTCTGAACACACTCAGCTCTCAATAAATATGATTCTGGATATATCCAACTTGTGTCACAAAGTTTAAAGCTCGAAATATCAATTAATGATGTTTACTGAGTGCTCACTGTATGCAGAGTACTGAGCTAAGAATTTGGAAAAGTACAATACAACATAGTTGGTAGACACAATCCCTGACTGAAGGGACTTACATGGTACAGGAGACAGACATTAAAGTGGATTAGATTAAGGTCCCCTTCTCAGGGTCACACCTGAAGAGTTCTCAGTACTCTACCAGTCTTGTCTACAAGGAGGGAGAGTCAGATAGAGGCATGTCCATTCTATTCCTAGCTTGGCCAGTAGCTAGTGAGTGGAAGGCCATCTGCTACAGGTAAAAACTCACCTGTGCTGGACAGCGGGTTTACTGCTCAAAAGGAGGCATATTCACTTCCATATTTTTACCAAGAAAACTCTATGAAAAAACTGCCAGAATGAATGCAGGTGGAGGTGGGGCACTCTGGGAAAGATATGTCCAAGGCGTCGCTATGGGTCGAAGATGACTCGATGACATAAGGCAAGATTAAGGTCAGGAAACCTAGTAGAATAACATGAGCAAATACATATATTAGGAAATTAGAACTGGCATTAATATGGATATTTGCATGTTAATAATAATATTATTGATTAAGCACTTACTATATGCCAAGCACTGTTCTAAGGGCTGGAGTAGGTGCGAGGTAATCAGGTTGTCCCACGTGGGGCTCCCAGGTCTTAATCCCCATTTTACAGATGAGGTAACTGAGGCCCAGGGAAGTTAAGTGACTTGCCCAAGGTCATGCAGCAGACAAGTGGCAGAGCCAGGATTAGAACCCAAGTCCTCTGACTCCCAAGCCAGTGCTCTTTCCACTAAGCCATGCTGCTTCCCACCAATAGTGTGAATGTGTGTGTCAATCATTGAGCATTTGTGTACTGAGTATTTGGGAGAGTACAACACAACATAGTTGGCAGATATGTTCCCTGCCTAAAGTGAGCTCATAGTCAATCAGTAGCATTCACTGCATCCCTTATTGTGTACAGAGCAATATAATGACTACCAGGGAGAGTACAAAGGAGTTTGAAGAGCTGATCCCTGTCCTTAGAGAGCTTACAATCCAGCTGGGGAGGTGGACACAAAAATAAATTAGAGTCAGAAACATAAACTACAGATGGAGGAGTAAGAGTGTATAATAAATATGCATATAAAATTGTGTATATAGATGTATATAAAGAAGGGTTTGGACTTTTGCAGTTGTTGTTATTGCCATTTTTAATGGTACTTGTTAACTGCTTACTTACTATGTGCCAGGTATTATACTGAGCACTGGTGTAAGTACAAGATAATGAGGCTAGAGACAGTCTCTGTCCCACATGGAGCTTACAGTCCAAGTGGTTTCCACAAAGGAAATACAAATGCATTTGACAGATGCTGGTGTGTACTTGAATAAGAAATAAGTGAATGGGAATGAATGTTTGTACAGGAGTAGAAAAGGAAAAACTCATCTCCCAAGTTCCAACTTTCCCATTTCATGAATATGATGCATTAATATTCATTAAGCAGAACACATTATCATTTCCGAAGGAGATTACCAGGGATTCACTCTTCTCATTCCATCACATTTTCCAATTAGAATCCCCCACTTTCACAAATAATAGGCTTTTTGTTGCCAAAGGCTCTGTGACAAAATTTTCGCAAGGGTTTCAGAGGTATGTTCAGTCTTCATTTAAGGAACGGGGGGAATTGAAGTACATTTGCATTTATTTTAATGACAGGTTGATCTTGCTACACCAAACCTCATTTGAGAAGAGACAAAACAGAAAGGAAGGCAGAAGCCCATCTCAGGAGATGTGGATATTGAGACTTGAACCAATGATGGAATTGGCCCCTTCTGTTTTATTTGTGGCTACCAAGATCTTGGAGTGGTCCCACCAACAAGATGAACCAACAACCTCTGAAACAATGCATGGCATCAGGTGGGCCTGACCACCGCCAGAGTCAGTAACTATGGTGCAATCAAAGTAAAAGAAAATTGAAATGACTAGATACCGTCTCCCCCTGTAGACTTTAAGCTCACTGTGGGCAGGGAAGATGTCAGTCAAATCTTTTGTATTGTATTCTCCCAAGTGCTTAGCACAGTGCTCTACCCAACAGTAAGTGCTCCATAAATATCATCAAAGTAACCTCTTTGAGGGAAGGAAGTCAGATCTACCAATACTACTGTTTGGGGCTCTCCCAAGAATTTAGTACAGTGCTCGAGCCCCGTCAGTACCAACCAGGACCTTCCTGGACCGGGAAAGCCTCAGTGACACATAGTAGAGTTCAAGCCACACCTCCAATCTCCAAGGTTACTGTGGAAATTTTTTTAGTTTTACTCATGTGCAAGGGAGCGATACATATATACACTCACTCCACCACCCAAGGGTCCAATACCAGTCTGTGGTCAAAGAACCCCATTATGCCGATACTTCTTTCTACTTCTCTCTGCATCTCAACATGCTCCCTTATGCTTCAAAGCAACTAGCTTTTATCTGCCTTAGGCATCACAGCTGTAGCTCTGCCTAGCAGTCATTGATTGGTCCAGGCCCATTACTGAGTAGAACAGGGAGAGAAAGCACAGCCTTCCTCAGTGATCTGCCCCCACAGGCCTGCAGTCACCTACCTCTAGTAAAATCCCTCAGTGCCTTTTCCAGTCTCTTCCTTGTTGTTGCACATGGGATCACAGTCACTAAAAAGGCAGCTTATTGTAGGCTTATCACATTTCTCACATGTTCCACCCAGAGTAACTGGGTTAAGAGAAGCAGCATTTCAATGCCTAGTATGGTTCTATGCATACAACTGGCCCTCAGTCCTACACTCTTGCAAATAATAAAGATGACACTTGCTAAGCACTTACCATTTGTCAAGAACTGTTCTCAGCACTGGGGTAGATACAAGTTAATCAGGTAAGATACAAACCCTGTCCCATATGGGGCTCAGAGTCTAAGTAGAAGGGAAAAGAGATTTAATCCCCATTTTACAGATGAAATTACTGAGGCACAGAGAAGTTAAGTGACTTGCCTAAGGTTATACAGCAGCCCTGTGGCAGAGCCAGGATTAGAACCCAAGTCCTTTAACAGGTCTGTGCTCTTTCCACTAGACCACATTGCTTCTCATCATCATCATCTGATGATAATAGCTACTGATCTCTGTACCTTTGTTTTCTTTTCCTTCCGCACCTCCAAGGGTTTAGAACATGTTCATGAAAATACTTAAGGGACCTCACCATTTCTCGGCAGGGGAAATAAGAGTCAGAAGACTTTGTGGCCAGTCACCCATGAAGGAGCAGACAGAAGTAGGGAAAGGAGCTAGAAATACAAACCTCCTTAATGCTTATCCACTCTGACTGCTTAATTAGGATCGAGCTCAGACTGACTCCTGAAGTTGTCGGTGTTATTATATTGGTCAGCTTGAGGATTTTTGGATGGCCTGTCATCTGTCATCTGTGAATCCACTAGCGTCCCCTGGAAAATGACAGGTGGCTCATTACACCCACAGTACTTACATAAACTTCAGTGAGCTCAAGAATCCTACATCTACAGCTCTTGTGACAAGCAATACTTTTATGTATAATTTATTTCCCCGTGGAAAGCTCTGTCTAGACACAGCTTTAGTTTCTAAGGGACATTCCAGGTTCGTTCAGTGTAGTTTTCCAGCTGTGGGGAAAGGATGGACAGTGAGTTTGGCTGACAGTCATGTGATGCATTAGGAACGTGACAGGATTTGAACTTGGGACCACTCCGAGTTCTTGGTAGCCACAAATAAAGTGGTTCATAGGTTCAACCCTCCATAGACCTAGGATCAGACTCCAGATAGCAAGGTCTCCTTTCTCATCAGTCAGTTGCTGCTGCCGGTTGGGTATATTATCCATGCATCCAAAAGATCTTTATGCAGCATTTCTATAACCCTTCCTATCTTCCTGATAGATGATAGTCAATGTGTTTGCATCAGCACATAAAGAACTTTCAAAGGCACAGTTAAAATAATTATCCTGTAGGAATAAAAACACATGAACTCAGGGATTAATAGTGAACCAGGTCTGGCATTTTATGCATTGATAGGGCAACCAAGATGAAGGGTGGGCAAGGTTTATTGATAATAATAATAATAGTAATAATAACGATGGTATTTGTTAAGTGCTTACTATGTGCCAAGCACTGTTCTAAGCACTGGGATAGATACAAGGTAATCAGATTGTTCCATGTGGGGCTCACAGTCTTAAACCCCATTTTGCAGATGAGGTAATTGAGATGCAGAGTAGTTAAGTGACTTGCTCAAAATCACACAGCTGATAAGTGGTGGAACTGGGATTAGAACCCATGACCTCTGACTCCCAAGCTCGTGCTCTTTCCACTAAACCATGCTGCTTCTCAGGTTTAAGGGTCATAGAGTTAGAAGGGGCCTCCACAAGTCACTTTTTCCATCCCCCAGTCTTTAGGCAGGACCGTTCCCAAACTCTTCTCACAGACTCCTCTTAAAATCCCCTAGATTGAAAGCTCCTTGAGGGCAGGGATCTTGTCTTTCATTCAATTCAATTACATTTAGAGCGCTTACCGTGTGCAAAGCATTGTACTAAGCATATGGGAGAGTACACTATAAAAGTAAACGGACGTATTCCCTGTCCACAATGAGCTTACGGTCTATTAACCCTATTGTACTCTCCCAAGTCTTTTGAACAGTACTCTGCACCGAATAAGTGCTCAACAAATGCTATTGATTGATATGATGGTGGAGAGGTTTGGAATATCTCCTTGAGGTATAGATTCCACATTTCCTTTGGGAATTTCTTCCCACAGCCTATAATCATTTCAGCATCTCAAAAGAGACACTCTGAAGGGGTGGACCAAAACATGGCATCTATAATTCCACATATTGTGGCAGTGCCCTCAGGAGACCAAGCATAGGGATGGGAGTGGCTCATGGATGACGCATCATGAGGGACGATCCCCTCCAAATATTGTAAATGATAGTAAAAATAATAATTGTGCTACTTGTTAAGTGCTATTTGCCAGGCACTGTACTAAGCACTGGGATGAATACAGGCAGATCAGGTTGGACACAGTCCCTGTCCCATATAATAATAGTAATAATAATAATGTTGGTATTTGTTAAGCGCTTACTATTTGCAGAGCACTGTTCAAAGCTCTGGGCTAGATACCAGGTAATCAGGTTGTCCCACATGAGGTTCACAGTCTTCACTCCCATTTTCCAGATGAGGTAACTGAGCCACAGAGAAGTTAAGTGACTTGCCCACAGTCACACAGTTGACAAGTGGCAGAGCAGGGATTCGAACGCACGACCTCTGACTCCCAAGCCCGTGCTCTTTCCACTGAGCCTCGCTGCTTCCCATTGGAAGCACACATATGGGGCTCACAGTCGCAATACCCATTTTACAGATGAGGTAACTGAGGCCCAGAGAAGTGAAGTAACCTGCCCAACATCACAAAGCAGACAAGTGGCAGAGTCTAAATTAGAACCCATGATCTTCTGACTCCCAGGCCCATGCTCTATCCACTACGCCATGCTGCTTCTCAGCATATAAAGCCTGCTGGGATGAGGCATTTGTAACTCATAGGCTCTGATGCTGACTTTGTTCTGCTCTCTTCACTTCAGGCTCTCCGCAACACCTCCCCTCAGAGACTGTCATCCCAATTCTGATAGGTGCTTCCCAGGCTTCTTCCAAAGTTGCCTTCCAAATACCTTTGCCTCTGATTCATCATTTGAGGATTCGCTCCACTTGGTCTTCATGGAATCAGGTGGGACACAGTCCAGACCCATATAACTTCTCTGTGCCTCAGTTCCCTCATCTGTAAAATGGGGATGAAGACTGTGAGCCTCACGTGGGACAGCCTGGTTACCCTGTATCTCTCCCAGTGCTTAGAACAGTGCTCTGCACATAGTAAGAGCTTAACAAATATCAACATTATTATTATATAGGGATCACAGTCTTAATCCCTATTTTACACATGAGGCAGCTGAAGCACAGGGAACCTAAGTAACTTGTCCAAGGTCACACAGCAGGCAAGTTGTAAGCTTATTTTGAGCAGAGAATTTGTTGGTTTGTTTATTGTTGTATTGTGCTCTCCCAAGCACTTAGTACTGAGCTCTGCACACAGTGAGTGCTCAATAAATATGATTGAATGAATTAGTGAAGCTGGGATGAGAACCCAGGTCCTTCTGACTCCCAGGCCCATGCTCTATCCTCTAGACCAAGTTACTTGTCCTGACTTGTTAGTGCTTAGTTAAAAAACACTTTTTAGTTAGTTTGTTAGTGATAGCAATGTTTTAACTTTTACCCCTTTGTCCCTCAATCCGCTCAAAGTCCTGCTCAAAAAGAGCTGTTCCTTCTTCCTTCGAATGCAATATGCCATGTACTGTTGAAACTGACTCCATCTTTAGAATGTAATTCCATATTGAAGGAGACTTCACTTTACTAAATGCTTAATGCCTTTCCTCTTTCCTTTGTATTTGGTTTCCCAATTTCAGGTCAGAATACCACTTCTCACTCTAAAACTCTGTTGAGGTGATCGTAACATCAACGTTAACAAAATGACTGTTCTCAGTCCTTCCCTGTTCATGATCCTGTCTTGCCACTTAAGGGTAAATATGGTGGACGAGTCATATTGATGGAACTACTCAAAGAGTTGAATGTCATGTCTTAGGAGTAGTCAAAGCTTCACATCTACAGAGAACGGTGGAGAGAACTAAGGCTATGCCTGAGAGTTCTGCAGAGTATGGGAAGCAGCGTGGCTCAGTGGAAAGAGCCTGGGCTTGGAAGTCAGAGGTCATGGGTTCGAATTCTGACTCTGCCACTTTGTCAGCTATGTGACTGTGGGCAAGTCACTTAACTTCTCTGGGCCTCAATTCCCTCATCTGTAAAATGGGAATTAATTGTGAGCCTCACGTGGGACAACTTGATTACCCTGTATCTACCTCAGCACTTAGAACAGTGCTCTGCACATAGTAAATGCTTAACAAATAGCAGCATTATTATTATGTGCTAGCTTTCTTGATTTCTTGTTCTAGTTTTTGGTCTCCTGTTTCATTGTTGGACAATTCTCGGGCCAGATAACAGACTTCCAGGGCAGCATTTAGCTCTATATTGCCAAATGAGAAGCAGCGTGGCTCACTGGAAAGAGCACGGGCTTTGGAGTCAGAGGTCATGGGTTCGAACCCTGGCTCTGCCACTTGCCAGCTGTGTGACTTTGGGCAAGTCACTTAACTTCTCGGTGCCTCAGTTCCCTCATCTGTAAAATGGGGATTAAGACTGTGAGCCCCACGTGGGACAACCTGATTCCCCTATGTCTACCCCAGCGCTTAGAACAGTGCTCGGCACATAGTAAGCGCTTAACAAATACCAACATTATTATTATTATTAATAAAGCAATCTGGTTGAGTCTAGGACTTCTCTGGTGGGATGATGATGCACGGCTTGGGTCATCTTCAGGCTTATCATCTGTCCATAACACCTGGATGACTCAGCAGAGTGGTTGATAGTCTCTCCTTCGTGGCCTGTCAGAGAAGGGGGAATCTCCAAGGAGAGAGCTGATTTGATGGTAATCTTCTGAAAGAGCATCATGAAATTCATCCAGAGGAGGTTGAGGGAAGGGGAAATGATCCCTGCCCCAACCTGTGGCCCCAGAACATATAGGAATACCCTGAACAATGCAGGTGATGATGTTGGAGGTTTGTATCCATGGGATGCTGGAGAGGGAGGAAGAGGACTTGGAGAACATCACCCCTTTGCCCCACTCTACTCAGTGGACCAGGAACCACTGTCTGCTGTGCCTTGTGGGATGGCCAACTACCCCAGTATCCAGTCGGCGATATTGCTTCAGCCAGATCTTTAGAAGTTTTCAGCTTATTCAGAATGGTGTAGTGGATAGAGCATTACCCTGGGATTCAGAAGGTCATATGTTCTAATTCCCAATATACCACTTGTCTGTATGGCCTAGTGGATAGAGTATGGGCCTGGGAGTCAGAAGGTCATAGATTCTAAACCCAGTTCCATCACTTGCCTGCTGTGTGGCTTTGGGCAACTCACTTAACTTCTCTGGGTCTCAGTTATGTCATCTGTAAAATGGGGATTGAGACTGAGGCCCACTTGGGACAGGGACTGTGTCCAGCTGATTTGCTGGTACACACTCCAATGCTTAGTACAGTGCTGGGAACATAATAAGCACTTAACAAATATCATCAGTATTGTTATTATTATTTCTCTGGGCCTCAGTTACATTGTCTGTAAAATGAGGATTGAGACTATGAGCCTTATGTAGGACAGGGACTGTGTCCAATCCAATTTGCTTGTATCCACCCCAGTGCTTAGCGCATAAGAAGTACTATTATTATTACTAATAATGATTATGCTGGGATATTGAGGCAGCGGGGTGGGATGGGCTGGTGCTATGGTAGTGTAGGGGTTCTTTAGCAAGTATGTTGTCAAAAGGAAGTGGCCATTGGTAGTCCAGAAACCTGCCAGAGATCCCCATTCAGGACCTCAGCCAGAGTACAACTTGAAATTCTGGCCACCACTGTCAAAGAAAACAGGAGACCAGATTTGCCTTCTAGAAACAACCTTAAACCTCAGTCCCTGGGATGGTAGGAGTTTTGTGGAAAATAAAGAGGATGCCAGAGGTTTTCCCAGTCAATTCCCAGGTTATTAAAATTAATAATAACTTGTGGTCAGGGAACATGTCTACCAATTCTGTTATATTGTACTCTCCCAAGCGCTTCGTACAATGCTCTGCACACAGTGAGTATTCAGTAAATACAATTGAATGATAATTGTGTTATTTGTTAAATGCTTACTATGTATCAAGCCCTCTGACTGAAGAAGACTGGACCTAATCCTGGCCCCACCTTAGCCTCTTGTCTAAGAAAGAAGGAGGACATGAATTTCATCCCCTTTTTCCAAGGGAGGTAACCAAAGTGCAGAGAAGATAAGGGACTTGCTCAAGGTGATTCAACAGGCAAGTAGTAAAGTGGGATTAGAATCCTGAATTAGGTCTTTAGTCTTTCCATTAGGCCAAGTTCCTTCCCTGTATCAAACAAAGCCAGTTGGACTGGTACTCGAAGTCTGCTGAGGGAAAAAAACCTTTCTCAAGACAGAACATTTGGTGAGGAATGGTGGTATGCTATATTGTAGCTTATTTTAAAGCAGGCTCAGTCTCATCAGAGGATACTTTAAGACTCTTGTCTCCATGGCAGGCCTATCCCCAGTAGCTATAACAGGCTCAAGGTGCACGGGAGGAAACATTTTAGTGTAACATACAGATTCTTCCCTGTGGAAAATAAGCCCACTAACTCTCAGTCTTACAGGACAATACCAAGAGGTGCCTGGATTCCTGAAATATCGTATGATGGGGGTGAGGGAAAACTGAGCAAAAGGACGAGAAAAGAAAAGAGTTTCAGAGTGAGGAGCTGCACTCACCTGTTTTCTCCATCTTTCCTGCAAAGGCATCTGGGAGGGATTCTCCCAGGGTAGGACAATTCACCAAGGCAACACTGCTGATTCTACCTCAGGTACAGTGACCAATTCCAGGCCATGGCTTTGCCAGAATCACTGGGTCTAAGGATCAGAAACACCAAGTAGCTGCAGCCAGACTTTTCTTATAATAATAATATAATTTATTACATGCCAAGAGCTGGAATAGATACAAAAGAATTAGATCAGACACCATCCCTGACCCACCCAAGAGCTCATAGTCTAACAGAGAGGGAGAAAAAGATTTTAATCCCCATTTTACAGATGAGGAAATTGAGGTCCAGGGAGGTAAAGTGACTTGCCCACCATAATCCAGCAGAGTGAATGAGCCTGAATTAGAACCTAGGGTTTTGAACGCTCAGTCCTGTGCTCTTTCCATTAGGCTATGCTTCCCTCTACTTCCTTTCTTCCCTACACAGAGAGATGAGTGCCATGGACAAATTAAAGAGGGAGGTAGGACATTATTTAAATCACTGTTTAGTCCTTTAATTACCAAACAAGTAAATATGACACCCCCCCCACCCCCCCCCCCCCCCCCGCACCTCCTGCTCCAACCAGGCCTTTTTAAGCAGTTAATCTGAAAGGAAAGTCACATTATATAAGAGTGTTTTCCAAAATACAAGGAATGGCCAGGGTCCCAACAAAGAAAAGAGAGCTCATTCTTCTTTCTTTCCTTAAACACCAGTGTCCTCTCTAGCTCACTGCCGCCATGCCTGGTATGTGTTTGCTGATTCGCTTACAAGAGTTCTAATTAATTATTTCTAATCACATGACATACTTTTTGCCTCTGATTCTTGCCGCTCTACCAGCCTTAAAAACAAGATGTTTCACCTCCTGAGACTGCCCCGGTAAAAGTCTATTAATAAATGATTAAGTTCCGAGGCTACTGAAATGGTGAGTCTTGCCTTGAGCTCAGATGGATGCTATTGCCATAGCAACATGCCAATGTGAACTGTTCTGTTCTATTACTTTTTCTATTTCCCCCCCGTGTGGGAAGCAGGTGGGACCCAGGGAGGGCAAAGACAAAGATGAGAAAGAGATCTGTTCTCTTATTTCCATATTTTTCAGGGAAGTTGGTCTTCCTGTAAATAGGGAACTGTTTATAGTCAGTGGCACAAACGCACCACAGGGAAAATGGTAGATGGTAAACGACTTCTAATTTCTCCTCCCCTCCACTTTACCTCCTCTCCTGGAGCTCCAACTAGCTCTCTTTAGATCCCCTCCAGCCTAGCTTTCAGTCTCGTCTTATTCCAGCTTTGGTCTTTTACATTTGGCTTCTGCACTGCACAACCAATTAAGCAGAATGGAACCACTTAAACCAACAGCCTTCCAAATATGAGCCGCTTCCAACTTCAGGAGTCCTGGAACAACTGACTGTTTGGTCCCTGGTTCTAACTTTGGGTGGCCTTTGATGGAAATCAAGCCAAAGAGATAATGGACCATCCAAAATGATGGATTTAAATGGAGCTGCATTTTCGTCTCTGCCTTGAGATAAAGGAATGTAGGTTAAATGAAACAACTTGTTAAGTACTCTGATCAACTGGGGGAGATTCCAGAATTTCAGGGAAAATGAAAGGTCGTGGCCAAATTCCCAAGTGAACCTAGAATCCTTGTGGAGGGTCCTGGGAAGCAGCATGGCCTAATGCATACAGCGAGGAACTGGGAGTAATGAGGATCTGGGTTCTAATCTGGGATCTGCTACTTGTCCACTGGATGACCTTGGGAAAGTCATTTAACTTCTCTGGGCCTCAGTTACATCCTTTGTAAAATAGGGGATTAAGACTGTGAGCCTAATGTGGGACATGCACTGTGTCCAACCTGAGTATCTTGTATGTGCCCCAGAAGTTTGTACAGTACCTGGCGCACAGAAAGCAGTAAATAAATACCTTAAAAAGAAAGGGGTTGACTTGATTGGACCCTTTCTGATTTGCTTTGTGGCCTTGTCTAGTTTATGTACACAGCTCCAAAGCATTCTCAACATTCCTCCCCCATGATCTCAGTTATCGCCTCTGTGCTGGTGATTCTTAAATCTACCCCACCAGCCTTATTGTTCACCTGCTTTACACTCTCACATCTCTTTCAGTTTCCAAAACATCACTGACCTGCCAGCTTTCAAACTTCATATGACTAAGTCATCCCACCCTTCTAGGCTGTAAACTCATTGTGGGCAGGGAATAATAATAATTATGCTATTTGTAAAGCGCTTACTATGTGCCAAACACCGTTCTAAGCACTAGGGTAGGTACAAGATAATCAGGTTGTCCCACATGAGGCTCACAGTCTTAATCCCCATTTTACAGATGAGGGAACAGAGTCACAGAAGTTAAGTGGTTTGTCCAAGGTCTCACAGCAGACAACTGGCAGAGCCGGGATTAGAACCCACGTCCTCTGACACTTCAGCCCATGCTTTTTCCACTTATATGTCTGTTATATTGTTATACTCTCCCAAGTGCTTATTAAAGTGCTCTGCACACGGTAAGTGATCAATAAATGTGGTTGAGTCCACCCTCCTCTCTATCCTAGAAGCTCACAACCATGGTGTCATCTTTGACTCTGACTTTTACTTCCTATGATCAGTCTATTGATCAGTCAATGGTATTTCCTGCGCACTAACTCTGAACAGAGTACTGTATTATGTGCTTGTGAGGGTACAATGGAGTCAGTAGATATGATCCCCACCCTCAAGGAGTTTAAAGTCTAGCAGTGGAGTTTACAGTCCAGATCAGGCCTTTACAATCTCTTGATTCTAATGGAATTTTCTCCACAGGATTTCTTAGTTCCCCAGGTCCAAGCTCTTGTCAGTGTCTGAGTGAACTACCAAATCAGCCTGTTTTGGTCACCTAGCTCTAGCCTCTCTCCAGCCTTCCTCTTCACATCTATCCCACTCTCTACTGGCCAGATTAGGTTAATTAAACATCAAGAACTCTTCACTGCCCTCCTCTAAAATCCTCTAACTACCATTTCCCTTCCATATCAGGCAGAACACCTTGACCAATGGATTCAAAACTCTCACCAGCAGGCTCTTTTTAACATTTCTGCTCTTTCCTCCCACCACACCTTGGGTCTCTTTCTGTACCTCCCTCTCCACTTTCCTATCTCTGACTCATGATGTATGCTCTTCCTTCCTGACTGAAGCTCCCTCTCCCATATCTGTTAAATCTCCTGCCTATTCACTTTCAATGCCACACAAAAATCGACCTTCTCCTGATGACATTCTCTGATCAAACCCCACCTCCAATGTTCTTGTCATTACGCCAATTAACCATTGCACTTACTGGAGGATTGGTTTTAGGTAAATTGGAGGGGGCCTAGCTCTGGGAATCAGGAGGCCCAGGTGCTAGTCTAGAGAAGCAGCCTGGCATAGTGGATAGAGCACGGGCCTGGAAGTCAGTAGGTTGTGAATTCTTCATTCATTCATTCAATAGTATTTATTGAGCACTTACTATGTGCAGAGCACTGTACTAAGCGCTTGGAATGTACAATTTGGCAACAATCTAATCTAATTCCCAGTTCCACCACTTGTTTGCTGTGTGACCTTGGGCAAGTCACTTTACTTCTCTGTGCCTCAGTTACCTCATCTGTAAAATGGGGATTGAGATTGGGATTTGCTTGTATCTACCCCAGTACTTAATACAGTGCCTGGCACAAAAGCACTTAACAAATACCACAATTATTACAATTTTTATTAGTCCTGATTCTGGAAGTAAGACTGTGGTAGAGATAGGGGCATACCTACTGGCCCAAGGCCATCACTTCTGTAGGTCTCCAACAGAAAAATCAGGTCCAGCAAGAATTCTGAAATGAGAGCCTGCTAGGAAGGATGATGAAGACCCTAGCATTTTCTAAAGCAACTACCTGCTGGTCCTAACACTATGGTTCAACATAAACTTGTGTACTCTAGTCATCAGTTGAATCTCTGTTCTCCTTCCTTCCTGTTGAAGTATACAATCTGCATCTCACCCACCAGATCATAATCTCTCCCTCTCCACTTCCATCTAGGGACTCCTTGGAAGTAGCCCTAGCGACCACCTGTCCTCCTTGACCCTTGGAGACCCGGTTACTGACATGCTCTCTGTGTGCTGAGCCCCCAGAATTTAAACTGCAGCAGGGCACCACTGGCATCCCCATCCCCCCCAACAAGATAGTCGGCCACACAATTCTCCTGGGACTCTACCCCGACTCTCTTTCTCATCATCAAAGAGACTCTATCCCGTGCTTCCTTCTACCACCCCGTTAGGAAAGAGAACAACCACCTCAACCTGAGGCTTCCACAAAACCCCAGGAAGACTAGAAACTGCTGCAGAGGTAGCTGTCATGAACTCCATGCCTCAAGGAGCCTGGAATTCTACTTCTTAGCCACAGCACCCCGCAGTTTTTGTTTACCTTTCGTGTATTTGGACTTGGCTTTTAGGCTGTTTTATTTTTTGTTGGCTTCACTGCTTCTCTCGTGTCTGTCGCCAGCCCTCCTCTCCCTATCTATTTTCTTAGACTGTGAGCCCCATAATGGCCAGGGACGATGTCTAATTCCCAATGGTTTCTTCTTTCCTAACACTTTAGTACAGTGCTCGCTCAAAGTAAATACTTAATATACTACTACTATTTCTACTAGAACAGCTCATCAACAACTACTACTCCTTCTTGAGAGAAGATAATGGGTCTTCTACTTTGATTGCATCCTTCCAAGCCCCTAATAAAGTGCTCTGCACATAGAAAGTGCTTAATAAATACTACTTCTACTACTATTACTCATATTACTACTAACATTATTACTATTTGAGGGAAGGAACTGAACATTCTACTTTTATTGAATTCTCTCAGGCACCTAATACAATGCTCTGTAGACATAGGTTCTCATTAAATATTGATAATGATCATTCTTGGTGTTACCACAGATCCCCAAGAAAAAGGGATTTTCCACAAACTCAGAGCAGCAATTTTCCTGTGCCACTAATATCTCTTCTGTTCCACTGTGGACATAGGCACTCTTGGAATAACCACATCATCTTCCAACGTCATCATGGCATTCAAGTCTGCAATTCCTCTTACAGAAATCTCTTTCCTGACACCCTGACTTTTTTCCTTTGATTCACCACCCAAATTTCATTTCCATTCCTGGGATGCATATCTCTTCCTCCCTTCCTGCTTCCTCCTACCTTCCTGTCTTTTTTGGTGTTTCCTTTTGAAAGTTATGAAGGAAGTCCCCATGTGCTTGACTGGGCCAAATAGTCCGATTTTAAACTGGGAGATATTCAAATGTCTACAATAGGATAATGTGTTCTCCTGACATAGCATTATCCATGACCTGCTCTGCTCTGTTTTTGGCTTTCCATTCTTAATAGTCATACTGTATTTTAGAAACAGCCTGACTGATGCATTTCACTTAAAATAATGTGATTTCTCCCCAAAAAATATTCAGCAGGAGAGAATGAATTTTTTTTTCTCTTGAATACAAATGAATGGTCTCCCTGACTCTAGAAACACTTGGGGACTTCATTTCCTGCCCAAATCCCTCGAGCATTCACATTAACTTTTGGCAGGTAAAACTCATTGGACTCAATCTTTTTTTCCCAGGAATGCACTGAAAGCACATCAGGTTGAGGGTTTTTCTTGGGTCTATTGGACACCCCTTTCCAGAAAAACAAATTTCAATTCCCCTAGCAACTCTCTCTCCAAGGCGTCCATGGAGAACTTGTCATCCCCTCTGGTCCTCTTTGGACTGAACTTTATTTCCTGTTTGGCATCATCTGATTTCAGGAAAGGCATTTGCCAGATTTAGGCAACCACAAATCATCACATCCCATTGGAGGGCAATAGTGAAGTTCCTGGAAGAGACATCTCTTCCTCCTGCCTTGGGGAAATGAATTTCTATAGCAGTACGGTGAAAGCTTCTGGATAGAAGGTCTATATACTGAATAGCTGGAGATTTTGCCCTACCCTTTCTTTTTTGATTGTGCATAATGATTACTGGATACATTCTGTATCTGGGGTTCAGAACTCTTCTATCAGGTTTGGAGAGAAGAAAAGGAAAACTGAGAAGGAGTGCAGGAATTAGAGGAATTGGAGGCAGGGACAAAATATTCAGTCAATTTCTCCATAAAAGTTTAAGCTCAGCGTCATTCCTGAAACTGAAATCTCTATCCCCAGGATCACTTGATATCTGATCTTATAAAAGCTGCTGCAACTCCTCCACTTAGATTGCTGATTTCTCTGCCATGCACTATGAGAGGACTGGGTTCTGAAGCAGAAAACCCCTGCTTTATCTCCATAAAATTCCCCATCTTGGACTTGAAAATTCCATTATTTTTCTTTTTACACACTGAATATTGTTAGGTCTTTTAAACTTCCTATTTTGAAATCCTATACCAAATCTCATGGGCCCTCAGTAGACCAAAGACATGCCATGGGAGGTCACTGTAATAATAATAATAATAGTAATTGTGGTATTTGCTAAGTGTTTATTATGTGTCAGGCATTGTACTAAGTGCTGGGGTAGATGCAAGTTAATCAGATTGGACACAGTCCATGTTCCACTTGGGGCTCACAGTATTAATCCTCACTGTACAAATAAGGGAACTGAGGCACAGAGAAGTTAAGTGATTTGCCCAAGGTTACCCAGCAGACAAATGGCAGAACCTGGATTAGAACCCAAGTCTTATCGATTCACAGGCCCATGCTCTATCCACCAGGCCACACTGCTTCTCTTTACACTATGTGTAAGACTTGGGCTAGACCTTTTATTAACCTTGGAGGGTGTATTAGAGAGTGTTTTCTGTCCCTCCTCAGCAAAGTATGAGGTGACTCGTCAGATTTCTCTATTACTATTTTCTGACATTTCTTCTATTACTAGTTCGACAACATTGAGTATTGGTTTATTTCTTCCAGAATGGGTTTTGGGCATTTTTTTCCCAACCTAGACTTTCTGTTATTATTTTCTCCACATCCTTCTATATTTCTATGTTCGCAGTGCTACCCAAGTCAGCATCCTTGTCAACTTGAATTGATTTGCTGTAAGCTTCTGTGGTCACATCATTAAGAAAAATGCTGATTAAGACTGAATCTGTGGAGTTCCTCTACTCACCTTTCTTATTCAGTGCCAGTTCCTGCTGTCTTTCGTTTGTGTTTCATTCAACTGCTTTCAGTCCCTGTAAGTGTTCATATTTTAAAGCCTATTTAAATGAATTGATTTCATGAGATGCTTTGGTAATTGAAGTAAATGATGAAGTTGAATTGTTGCTGGCATGATTTTGTTCATTATAAAAGCTTCGATTAGGTTGACGTTTAGTAATCCACTTGCATCTAGGAGTTTGTAGATCTTGTTTCTCCACTTAAAGTGTGGGTTTTGGAATATCGGTCAACAGCACACACCGAAGGAGAGAAAATAGCTGGAACTCAGAGGGCGCTGCCATTGTATGGGTAGAAAAAATACCAAATCATCCTTCTATAATTCATTCTAAATGAAGGGATCTGCAAGCATATAAGCAAAGATGAGTTGTGAGCTCCTTAGAAAGCAAAACCAAAATGAGCAGGCCTCATAGCTCTCAGGAAGTACTATATATGGCGCTTCCACCTAACTGATGAGACCTCAATAATCAGGAAACTCCCATTCCAATGAGGGAGAAATATTTGACCAGATCCACTGGCAAAATAATGTTGTGGTCTAAGGTGGACAGCGTGTCTCTAGTTTGGAGAATGAGGAATCAATAGGGATAAATCAAATAAACACATAGAAAAATGGATAAAGCAGAGTGTTTTGACATCTCATAAGAGATAAATGTTCAATTTGGCAGATAGTAAATAAGAGATTCATTTTCCCCTACTTGGAAGATAGGTCATCACCTCCTCCATCAGCAACATCAGCATCATAGCAAGAAGGCCAAAACAAATGTTATAATAATAATAGTGGTATTTGTTAAACTCTTATTTAGCTCATAGTTAGAGGTCAGGCACGGTCCCTGTTCCTCATGGTGTTCATAAGTTCGAGGAACAGGGAGACCAGATATTTAATCTCCTTTTTATAGATGATCTAATTGAGGCACATAGAAGTTAAATTACTAGTACATGGTCACACAACAGACAAGGGGCGGAGCTGGATTTAGAACTCAGGTCGTTTAAATCCCAGGTCCATGCTCTTTCCACCAGGCCACGGTACTCTTCTTTTTAAAGACATAGAGCTCAAACAATGCAGAATAATATCAGGCTGTTGAGAGCACAACTGCAGACAGAACAACCTTGTGTGTGGCAACCAGGAGAGGGGAAGCTCTCCTTAAATAGAGATTTGGGGAAGTTTTGGAGACCTAAAGGAGAATTTGAAAACAGCATCAGGCACTGCAAATATCACATTCATGACTGCAGTAAAGAACAAGTTCGCTCATGCACCAGGTGAAATGAAGGAGACTTTTTTATGGTATTTGTGAAGTGCTTACTATGTGCCAGGAAAGTGTATGTGCCAGGCACTATACTAAGCACTGGAGTAGATAGAAGATAATCAGGTTGGACACAGTCCATGTCCTACGTGGGGCTAACATCTTAATGCCCATTTTATAGGTGAGGTAACTGAGGCACAGGGAAGTGAAGTAAGTTGCCCGAGGTCACGCAGTAGCCAAGTGGTGGAGCCGAGATAAGATCCCAGGTTCTTCCGATTCCCGAGCCCAGGCTATATCCACTAGGCCATACTGATTCTCAGTAACACTCTCCCATAGGATAGGATTTCCATAATCCATATCATGATTAGGTCCAGAGTTAGGCCTTCAGATCGACTAGGGCTAGGGTGAGATTTAGATTTAGGATTTGGAATGATGTAAAGAAAAGCAGCATGAAGTAGTAGAAAGCGCATGCCTGGGAGTTGGAAGGTCTTGGGTTTTAGTACTGGCTCCACCACCTGATTGCTGTGTGACTTGGTCAAGTCCCTTGACTTCTCTGTATCTCAATTACCTTTTCTATAAAGTGGGGATTAATAATAACAATAGTAATAATAATAATGGTATTTGTTAAGTGTTTACTATGTGCCAAGCACTGTTCTAAGCACCGAAAACTCTGATCAAGATTAAGACTGTGAGCTCCACATGGGACACGAACTGTGCCCAACCCAATTTGTTTGTATCCACCCCAGTGATTAGTACAGTTCCTGGTGCTTAGTAAGTGTTTAACAAATATCACCATTATTATTATCATCAGGGTTTGGATACAGGTTAGGAGTCAGATTCAAGTCTTGTTAGAGATAGGGCTAGGGTTATTATTCTCTAAATGGCCAAGTTGTGTAGTCCGAGGCTTCCAGGGAGGAACTCAAAAATGCATGAAGTCAGTGTGATATCACAGGCATTGCCCTGGACTCTCAGTTCAAGTTACTCATTTCATCGGACCCATTGTGTAGAAATATGTGGAGTTTGCTCTAATTTAGAACATTTATCTGAGGCCATTTCTGATGATGCCCAATTTACTACAGAACTATTGCATTCCTTTCCTCGGTCCCTTTGAACACTGGTACCATTTCCATGGGCTGTAACGTGGTGGTTGGAGTCAAGGTGGAGAGAGGCTGAGAGTATAAAATAGAAATCATGGATATAAGAGAAGCAGCATGGGCTAGTGGAAAGAACACAGGTCTGGGAGTCAGAGGACCTGGGTTCTATTCCCAGCTCTGCCACCTGTCCACTGTGAGATCCTGGGCAATTCACTTTCATTCATTCAGTAGTATTTATTGAGCGCTTACTATGTGCAGAGCACTGTACTAAGCGCTGGGAATGTACAAACTGGTAACAGATAGACACTTCATTTCTCTATCTCTCAGTTACCTTATCCATTAATTAGGGATGTCCACGTTTTGGACATCTGGTCATCAACAAGTTAACTTTGATTTTTGGAAAAGCCCGAAGTGGAAATTTATTCACAACTGGAGTTTTAATGTTTCGTTTTCCAGTCTTTCATTACCCTAAATGTGAAGATGCAGTGAAGAAGCTGCAGAAGTAGGAAAGAGCAAATGAGATTTTAATCATTTGTGAGGCAATGAGTAACCAGCAAGAAGCATTCAAAGCTCAATTTGACTATCTCTCATAAAGAACTCAGCACCTCCCCTTTGAAGGAGATATCCAGCCCAGAAAATCGAGTGAACTAAGTACTTATTTCTCAAGTATCACTGGGGAACTAGGGTGATGCTTCTGCAAAACAACAATTTGTATCATAAAGGACACCTGAGCTGAGTTCCATGGAGTCCAGGATCCTGGACTCCCCAGAAGTGGGGTGGCAGGTGCTAACAGACATTTGAGATTTAAATGTAATGAATACAAGAGGAAAAAAATAGTCTGACTCTCCTTCATGCCCTCTGGAATCATAATAATTGTGGTATTTTTTAAAGCACTTACTACATGTCAAGCACTGATTTAAACTTTGGGGTAGATAGAAGATAATCAGGTCCCACATGGGACTCACAGTTCAAGTAGAAGGATGAACATATATTGAATCCCCATTTTGCAGATGAGGGAACTGAGGCACAGAGAAGCTAAGTGACTTGCCCAAGATCACACAGCAGACAAATGGCCAAGCTGGAATTTAGAACCCAGGTCCCCTGACTCCCAGGCCCGTATTCTTTCCATTAGACCATATTACTTCTCTACCATGGGATAAAGAGGCTTTCATCACAAGCCAAGGAGAACCAACACTTGATTTATTCCATCCGCACATCCGAAAATAGTCTCATGCAATTATGCTCATTGACTGGGTGACAATTAAATTTGTCATTCACATCTGGAGTGGTGATTCTATGCTCCTAATCTACTACTTGTTTCTCTGAGGTTAAGATACAAAAATTCATGTTTACTTCAGACTTTTAAAACTGTCCTTTGGGCACAGAAATGACTTGTCTAGGGCAAAATGCACAACCGAGAAACAATTCAGATATGTTTGCCTTTGAAAGAATCCACACTGGGATCAGTAGCTGCAAATTAAACAATAGCAAATAAATGTGGTATTTGTTAAGCAGAGTTGCTCATCACCTCCCACCTTGTAACATTCCTGCTCCAGAGCATCGTATGTGCCATATTTCCATCTGGAGTGCCCTTCCTGCTCCTCTTTTACTCCTCTAGAATGTCAGCTCCTTTTGGGCAGGGAACATGTCTACCAACTTTGTTACACTGTATTCTCCCTAAGCGGTTAATACAGTGCTCTGCACACAGTAAGCACTCAGTACATTCTGTTGACTGATCCACATTTCCCCCCTTTTTCAAAATTCATCTTCTGCAGAAAACCATGCCAGATCAACCTCCATTCCCAGCCCCTTCCATCCCCCCAAGCTATTGCAGTATCTTTCCCTGCCTTTTTTCTTCCTTTGCCCTTTTCTTCCCTCTCCTCCTACCAAATGCCCTTGATTGTCCAGAGTGCCATTTCCTCAGAACCCTGCAACACAGAATCCTTCTGTGGAATGACTCTTCCAGATGAAGAATCCAGTTAGTGAACTCCACTCTGGTAAGTGCTTAGTACTCAAGGGTGGAATCCCAATATGGAATCAATCAATTATATCTATTGAGAGCTTATGCAGAGCACTGTACTAATCACTTGGGAAAGTACATTCCAAAAGAGTTGGTAGGCATGTTCTCCACCCACAAGCAGCTCACAGTCTACCATGTGTCAGACACTGTACTAAATCCTGGGATAGATAAAAGATAGCCAGATTGGACACAGTCCATGTCCCACATGGGGCTCACAGTCTTAATCCCCATTTTGCAGAGGAGGTAATAATAATAATAATAATAGTTATGGTATTTGTTAAGTTCTTACTATGTACAGAGCACTGTTCTAAGCGCTGAACTAGATACAGGGTAATCAGATTGTCCCACATGGAGCTCACATTTTTTTTTAATCCCCATTTTTACAGATGACATAACTGAGGCACAGAGAAGTTAAGTAAGTTGCCCAAGGTCACACAGCAGACAAGTGGTGGAGCCAGGATTAGAACCCACAACCTCTGGCTCCTAAGTCCATGCTCTTTCCACTAAGCCATGCTGCTTCTAACAGGCACAGAGATGTGAAGTCACTTGCCCAAGGTCACACAGCAGACAAGTGGTGGAGCCAGGGTTAGAACGCAGGTCCTTCTGACTCCCGTGCTCTATCCATTTGGCCACAGTGCTTCTCAAAGAAATTAGGGATGTGTACTTAACTGTTGTGGGGTTGAAGGACAGGTGAATCAAGGGGATAAATCCAAGAGCAAGGACGATGCAGAAGGGAATGTCACACTTTCTAAAACAGCCAGTGATGCAGAAGTAACAGTGAAGTCACAGAGGGGCCTCTCGTCAAGGAGAGCTCTCAGAGATCCTCTGCCCCATAGCCGGTGGTGTTGATCACTAAGGGATCTGGATAAGGGAGTGGGTCACTCAGCACAATCCATCACCTCTACTGCAAAATACTGTTATGTCTAACCCATTATAGTGTAAGCTATCTGCAAGCCGAAAGTATGCCTAGAGCTTCTGTTGTAATTTTCTGTATGAAGAGTCGCATCCAGTGGGTTCAGTAAATATACCACTGGAAAAATCAAGTGTCCTGTCAGTGGGTACCAAGCTTGTAGTAAACAAAAGTCCTATAAAATAGGTGGCTTAGGGTACTAACAAATTAAAGGAGGGGTACTGGACATTTGAGCAGTTTTATTTAGAAGTATACCAACCACCCCAAACTGGAAAGAAGGTTAGAACAGGTGCCCTGACAACAATTAGTCAATCAGTGGTAGTTATTGAGACTGAACTGAAGGCAAAGCACGGTACTAAGCAGTCTGTTCTAGTGGATAGAGCATAGGCCTGAGAGTCAAAAGGCCCTGGATTCTAATCCTGGCTCTGCCACTTGTCGGCTGTGTGACCTTGGGGAAGTCACTTCACTTCTCTGGGCCTCAGTTACTTCATCTGTGAAATGAGGATTAAGACCGTCAGCCCCGTGTGGGACAGGAACTGTGTCCAACCCAATTACCTTGTATCTACACCAACACTTAGAATGGTGTCTGGCAGGTAGTAAACACTTAACAAATACCGCAATTATTATTATTACAATAGAAACAAGACCTACAATCACTGCCCTGCGGGAACTTGCATGGTCCAATAGGAAGAGCACTGGCCTGGGATGCCAGAAACCTGGACAGATTGGCCATTCATCTACTGTGTGAATTCTGGCAACTCATTCCACTTCTCTAATCCTTAGTATAGTCCTCTGTAGAGCATGGGTCAGAAGGACCTGGGTTCTACTCCCAGCTCTTCTGCTTGTCTGCTGTGTGACCTTAGGCAAATCACTTAACTTCTCTGGGTCTCAGTTCCCTGATCTGTGAAATGGGAATTACGACTGTGAGCCCCATGTGGGTTGTGGACTGTGCCCAACCTGATAGAGAAGAAGCATGGCTCAGTGGCAAAAGCCCAGGCTTGGGAGTCAGAGGTCATGGGTTTGTATCCCAGCTCTGCCACTTGTCAGCTGTGTGACTGTGGGCAAGTCACTTAACTTCTTTGTGCCTCAGTTCCCTCATCTGTAAAATGGGGATTAAGACTGTGAGCCTCATGTGGGGTAATCTGATTACCCTGTATCTACTCCAGCACTCAGAACCAGTGCTCTGCACACAGTAAGCACTTAACAAATACCAACATTATTATTAGCTCATATCTACACAAGTGCTTAGTACAGTGCCTGGTACATAGGAAGTGCCTAACCAATACCATTAAAAAAAGACAGATTATGAGCACTGAGAAGGACAATGACTGTTCTATCTCACAACCTTGTGTCTACCCCAACATTCAGCATAGAGTAAGCTCTTCATAACTGCCATCATTATTATTTTACAATGTATCGGTGGGTGTGGACAAACAAAAACTTCATATAGATAATGAAAGCGGGAAAAAAAAATAAGGACATAGCAAGAAGTAGGACCAGGCTCTGGTAACTAGGTAGATTTAGCTGTTAGGAAATTTTCAAGATCCCAAGGCTTTTCTCTTATGGTCTGATTGGTCAAGTTGAAATAGTCCATTTCCTTGATGACCCACAACCAAAAGAGGATGCCTATAATCCATAATCTACATTCCACAGCAATGTAGGGTCAAGAACAAGGTCCTGGAATGCAGGTAGTTCACCAACCGATCGCTAGTATTTACTGAACACTTAATGTGCTCAGAGCATGTCTACAACATGTTCATCCCAAAACAGCTGTCCTTGTCACAATATGTTTGGACAATGAATGTTAGCCGGACTCTCAAGCATCCGCTGTCTGTGAAATGAAACATGGAAGACCAGAACAAGCATCTTAAAGTCAGTGAAACCTGATTTCAAACAGAGAGATAGGGTGGTAGATATTTGTGAGACAGCAGCAGTGGACAGATTAGTGTTTTTCAATTGAATGTTATTTTGTTGCTCAGCAGGGCTGGAAAGTGCAAGAAAACAATCCTGTTCCCAAAGGGCAGCAAAAGCTGTCACTGTCATTATAAGGAAATTTTTCAGGAGAACAAAGAAGTGTCCTATTTTAGCAAACCTTTATAAAGGGACTGATAGTCTCAGGTCAAGCAAGTCCTTTTTTTTAATGGTATTTTTACTGGTTTATCATGTGTCAGACACTCTTCTAAATGCTGGGGTAGATAAAAGATAACCAAATTGGACACAGTCCATCTCTCACATGGGGCTCACAGTCTTAATCCCAATTTTACAGAAGAGGTAACAGGCACAGAGATGTGAAGTGACTTGCCCAAGGTCACACAGCCAAAAATTCAATTGTATTTATTGAGTGCTTACTGTGGGCAAAGCAAGGTACTAACGCTTGAAAAGGTACAATACAAGAAAGCTGTGTGGCTTAGTGAGAAAGCAGCATGGCTTAATGGAAAGAGAACAGGCTTGGCAGTCAGAGGTCGTGGGTTCTAATCCCTGCTCCACCACTGATCAGCTTTGTGACTTCTGATCAGCTTTGTGACTTTGGGCAAATCACTTGACTTCTCTGTGCCTCAGTTACCTCATCTGTAAAATGGGGATTAAGACTTTGAGCCCCACCTGATTACCCTGTATCTACTCCAGTGCTTAGAACAGTGCTCAGCACATAGTAAGCACTTAACAAATGCTATCATTATTATTATAATTATTATTATTAATACATCAACCAATAGACACATTCCTGGCCCAGAGGTTGCAGAGCCAGGTTGAGAACCCAAGTCCTATTATTCCTAAATCTGTGCTCTTTCCACTAAACCACATTGATTGCATCATTTACACCTGTCCCATCAAGGAAGCTGTTTCTTCACAGTCTGGGAGAAACCTATGATGATAAACCACAATATTAAAGAACCGCTCAGACTTACGCTTAGCAGGTCAATGGCCTTGGGGAAAGAGCTAGGGTCTGGGAGCCCGAGAACCTGGGTTTAAATCGTGACTTTGCCATTTACCTGCTGTGTAACCTCAATCGAGTTACTTTAACTTCTCTGTGCCTCAGTTTCTTCATCCATATAAAGGAGATTCAACTCTTGTTTTCCTTCATACTTCAGCTGTGGGACTTGGTTATCTTGTATCTACCCCAGGGTTTAGTACACTGCTTGTCAGATAGTGTACCACAATTTACCACAATTATTATTATTACCAAGAAGTCTGTTCTTAGCATCTCTTGGCAAATGTAGAGACAATTTCTGTTAACAATTTGGGATTTTAAGCAGTTTGTTTCCTGCATTTTCCGTTGAAAAGCTTTTAGTATGTTCACCTTCAACACCTGAATACAGGACAGGGTGTGGGGAGTTTTTTAGAAAAAATGACAACACTTTCATTATTTGCTCTATTTTGAAATAACTTGCCACCCACACTTAAATAAAGCACTAAAATATATCTTTCTTTTCCCTACCTCTGGTGTCTTTGACTCCTGGATGGAGGCTACCAGCTCCTGGGTAGTGAGCCTTCTTTCTCCACATATTAGAGAAAGGCGTTTAAGATAATATTAATCCCTTAAAGAAGATTCATCCAAAGGAAAAAAAAAATGAAGTTGCGTTAGCTATTTAAGTCATTCTTGATCTGCTATCTCTTAAAACGCATCCTCCGTCTTTCTGTAACCAAGGGCTTTAATATTCAAATGTTCATGAACACTGGCTTTATTAAAATTAAGGCTTGGGGAAATGGCTCAGAAAGAGGAGAAAGGAATATTACCCAACCATTTCAAAGATGCTAATTAATGAAGTTCTAAAGCCCAGAGAGGACATTTGCTCTAGCAAGGGTTTCACTGCCAGAGAAAAATGTATCTCATCTAAAAACAAAACAAAGATTTCAGAATAAAATAAAACAGAAGAAGATTAACTGAAATCTGCCCCCAGGGGGCTGAAGAGGACCCCAGAGCTTCTTCTTATGCTAAGTACTTGGAATTGTCTGCTTGGGAGCTGAAGATTTTCTGTCGGTTTTCTAAATACTGCTCACATTTCTCTGCTGCAGTAGCTGTCCTGGGTTCAAAATGTGAAAATACTTCACTCCTTTAATTTCACTTCAATGCTGGTCCCAGGCATAGTATACTTCCTTACTCCCCTATGTCTCCATCAATCTCGTCCTACTACCCCCTAGCTCTAGGTGAGGTCACAGTATGCTTTTTCCATTCCTGTGCAAGAGCCACAGAGAACTGCTAGAGGAAATCCAGACAGCAGACCAATTTTGCCCATCTAAACTTCATCCACACCTGCTTTGACTCTGCCCTCTACTCCACCTGGCAACAATACTGCTTCTCCCTTATTGACTCCCATGTCCAATGATTGGGTCAGTGGTTTCAAGCTTTTAAATCTTTAAGTCTTGCTTTTCCTCCTTGTTGGCTTAAGGGACAAGGGGCCTAGTGAAGGAATGGAGAGGACCAACTGTGGTGAGTTCCCCAGACGACATCTGTCATGCTTGGTTTTTCCTGTCACTCAAGGAAACTCAAGAAGCAGCAAGCCTAATGGTTAGAGCACAGGCCCGGAGGCAGAAGGACCTGAGTTCTCATCTTGGTTCTGCCACTTGTCCGCTGTGTGAGCTTGGGCAAGTCACTTCATATCTCTGTGCCTCAGTTATCTCATCTGTAAAATGGAGATTAAGACTGTGAACCCTGTGTGGGTCATGGACTGCATTCGATCTGACAAGTTTATATTTATCTCAGCACTTAATACAGTGCTTGATATATAGTAAGCACATAACAAATACCATAAAGAAAAAAACTTGGGGGTCTGCACTTGGGAGTCTGCAAGTAGCACAGATGAATGATTGCATTCAGAGTATCTTGCCTAACAGGGACCCCCAACATCTCAAAAGAAATGTTCCCCTAATCATGTAGCACACAACAATAGTAGCTGGCATATGATTGAGAAGCAGCATGGCTCAGTAGAAAGAGCCCTGGATTGGGAGTCAGAGGTCATGGGTTCCAATCCCGCTCTGCTACTTATCAGTTGTGTGACCTTGGGCAAGTCACCTAACCTCTCTGTGCCTTGGTTTCCTCATCTGTAAAACGAGGATTAAGATTGTGAGCCCTATGTGGGACAACCTGATTACCTGGTATCTACCCCAGCGCTTAGAACAGTGCTTGGCACATAGTAAGCACTTAACAAATACCAAAATTAGTAGTAGTAGTAGTAGTAGTAGTATTGTATTCAGGGTTTCATGCCTTATGGCTCTATACTTCCTAGGAATTCTTCATCAGCATATCCTAAATCTGGTTTTATTGGACCTACAGACTGAGCTGTCCTGATTGCCAGGATTCAAAAAGTGCAGCATTGGTGGTATAGTGGAGACCCTAATTGCCTTCCAAGCAGCTGATCCGGGTTCGATTCCCAGACAACGCACTTACATTTTTCCTCTTCTAGACTGTGAACCTCTTGTTGGATAAGGATTGTCACTATCTGTTGCCAGATTGTACTTTCCAAGCACTTAGTACAGTGCTCTGCACTCAGTAAGCACTCAGTAAATCTGATTGAATGAATGAATGAAAAAGGAGCCTAAAAAAGGGGAATCATGAGAAAATTAACAGGAAAAAGCAGCCCAGGTAGGGTGGCAGAAATTGGAAATGAGAGGTGAAACACATAGCAGTTTGGCAATGTGAAGTGGGGCCTGATTGCTAAGTGAAATCTCTGTGACCCACCCTAATAAACACTTCTTATTTCATCCCCAGAACCTGGTTCCTTATAATGAGGTTCATTAACTGCTTTGCATGACAACATTTCTGCCTTCAGGTCATCTCTATTTGAATGTCCTGCTGATATTTCAAACTTGTCACTTCCAAAACCCAGTCCTCCCTCCTTGTATCTCCCATAACTGTAGACAGCTCCACCATCCTTCTCAGCTTTCTGCCCAACTCCCTACTTCTCAGCCCCAGTGGTGCCCACCCATTTCCCTATTAAACAGAAACTCCTTACCATTGACTTTAAAGCATTCAATCAGCTCTCTTTCTTCTACCTGACCTCGCTAATCTATCACAACTCAACCCACAGACCTCTATCCTCTAATGCCAACCTACTCTCTATTACATGTTCTTGCCTATCTTTCCGTGGACCCTTTTCCCATCTCCTCCTCCTGACCCCCTCCTGATTCATCAGTCAAGCAATCAGTGGTATTTATTGAGTGCTTACTGTGTGTAGAGCACTGTAATAAGCCTTTGGGAGTGTACTGTAAAGCAGAGTTAGAATATATTCAACAGAACACCACTCTCCCCATCTTCAAAGACCAACTAAAATCACATCTCCTCCAAAGGTCTGCCCTGACTAAGCATTTGTTTCCCACCTTATTTGCCCTCCATTCTGTGTCATTTATGCACTTAGGACTATGCCCCTCAAGTACTTTGATGTTCACCCCAACCTCAGTCCCACAGTCCTTAAGTATCTACCACATACTCTGTGCCTCCCCTAGATGTAATTTATGTCTGCTTTTCCAGAAGATCTAAGGTCCTTGAGTGTAGGGATCATGTCTACCAGTTCTACATAGTGGATAGAACACAGGTCTAAGAGTGACAAGGTCATGGGTCCTAATTCCATCTCCACCACTTGTCTGTTGTGTGGCCTTGAGCAAGACACTTCACTTCCCTGTGCCTCAGTTACCTCATCTATTAAAAGATTTTCTTTTATCTTTTTATTTTCTTATCTTTTCTTTTTATCTTCATATTTTCTTTTATCCACCCCAGTGCTTAGTATAGTGCCTGGAACATAGTAAGCATTTAACAAACCCCACAATTGTTATTACTGTATTGTACTCTCCTAAGTATTTAGCACAGTGTGCCACACATGTTGTGTTCAATAAATATAATTCGTTTATAGCCTGATCAATTTTGGATTGACTATACATAATGGATAGGGTGGGGGTAGGCGATGTCTTTCTGCTTGAATTGTAGAGATGAGTCAAAATATCATTTTTATCCAGTGGTTTGGGAATTTTTGGTGCTTAAATCATTACTCCTTCTATGTGTAAAATATCTCTGTGTTCTTACACAGTGGCTGTTGTTAAGATTGTATCATTTCAGCTGATGTTTCCCCACACTCAACAGAGTAAGTTATGTTTGATTGTATCTTTTTATTACCTTATGTGGTGGGAGCCGTGTCCCATATTCTGAGCTTTTACTCTATTTTCCTCTCTCCCTCTCAATCTCTCTCTTTTTGCAGATATTTCTCTGGGGCAAAAATAGAAAATCTCCATCAAGTAAGAAATAGATTCCTTGCCCATCTCCCCACTCCAAAGAATAAATAAGTAAATAAAGAAATAAAGAAATAAATCCTAGATCTCTGAGAGAAAATCATTTCTGTAGTCTGATAATGATTTCCTAAGGTTGGGATTTCTATCAGATGATCTAGTTGCTGTCTAATAAAAGTGCTGTCGGTACTTAGCCTTGAGAGGTGGTGGTATGAGCTGATACACAAAGCTGAGGAGGAGGAGGGAAAAGTTGCTGGACAGGGTATTATTAAGGGAAAATGCCCAGATCATAACCAGGGAAGCTTATTACCCCTTCCATCCCCAGTCCTCAGAACAAGTAGGCTGCAGGGAAAAAAAAAGACTCTACATTTATAAAATCTACCCTTCACATTCCCATTCCTATTGCAAAAAAGGTCTATGCATTCTCCTGAAAACAAGGTCACTTGTGTCAACAAGAAACTGACGAGTTGTCACATGTGGTCAACTTATTGGTAGTCTTAAACTCTTTTCAGGTGGACTTGTTTGCAGATCTACTTGGCTCTCTGCTTCAGGACTTCCTGTGTCCCTTAAACTCCTTCTTTTTTTAAATATTGTATTTGAAAAGTGCTTACTATGTTCCAGGCACTGTACTAAGTGTAGGGGTAGATTCAAGTGAATCAGGTTGGACATATTCCATGTCCCACATAGAGTTTGCAGTCTTAATCCACGATTTGCAGATAAGGTAACCCAGACACAGAGAAGTGAATTAACTTGCCCAAGGTCACAGAGCAGACAAGTGACAGAACTGGGATTAGAACCCAGGTTCTTCTGACTCCCAGGCCCGTGTTCTATCCACCAGGCCACGCTGCTTCTCTTCCTTGTCTTATAGATATTCCTGTCCAATACGACCTTATATTATTAATTCTGAATCATCCTGGATAAAATGAAGTCCGAAATTGAGGGAATTATCTAAATAATTGTTTTGGAGATTGCCCCAGTGGTTTGACAATTGTTAAGGTCGTCTCTGCCTTTGTTGATCAGATTGAGGCAAAGCCCTAGACCAGTGGGTCCTCTCATCAGGGACTGGGGAGGCCAAATGAGGGACGAGAGAGAGAAAGAGAGAGTGAAGAGAAAAGAATCAGAACCAGACGGAGGGTAAAAACAAAAGCCTCCAAACCGTGGAGAGGAGGGGTGCTTGCTCATCTCCACAGAGGCACATTTAGCCACAAACCACTCCATTCCCAGCGATCGGGGTCTGTTTTATTGAGCCATGTCAACAGGATATTGACCCGAGTGTGCCAACTGCAAAAAAGACACAAACAGTTCGCTTATGAATGGCCAAGCAGAGCAAATTCGCTTCCCCTCCTGGCAGTATCTAGAGAATGTGGTCTTGTGGTCTGCAGGGTGAATTAGGAAGCATGGTCAAGGTGGCCTAGAAATGGAGTCAGTGAGCCTTAAGCCATTCCTCTTCTGGCTGGGTCTTGCGATCAGTGTCCCCCCAGTTGCGTCACACTTCTATGTACAGCTAGGTTAGATTCTCAAAATCCATTTTTCACAGAATCAGCAAAGAACAGTTCAGCAATTATACCTAAATTATTTGCAACACAAACTCAAATTTCTCTTATCATTATTAAAGGAATAGTTAGAAATGTTGAGGAAAAATAGTAATGTTCAAAGAGGGTTGAATCGATTTGTGGTTGACACGTGGGCAGTCTCACAATCCTGATCGTCCAGCTAAAGGGCTGCTGGAGACAGAACACTGGGCTGAATGGGTGACTGACTCCACTGATTCAATAGAGGTCTTGCTGAAGGCCAGAAGGCAGGAAAGGATAAAGAGCATTATAGGATCATAGGGCCATGAGAGGCAGTGTGGTGTACTGGAAAGAGCACTGCGCTGGCGTGAAGAAGACAGGCTTGTAGTACTGACTCCCTGTGCTTGCACAAATCACTTAACCTCTCCACACCCCAGTTTCCTCATTTGTAAAATGGGAATTAGATCTCTGTTCTCACTCCCCCTTAAACTGTGAGCTCCCTGTGGAATAGGGATTGGGCCAGATCTGACTATCTTCTATCTACCCCAGCACTTGAGACAAAGTAAGTGCTTGGTAAATATTATTATTGTTACTAGCACAAAATTAATGGACAGGCTACATCTTTATTGCAGTACCCCCGCCCCCTGTCACTCTGACTCCTCTTAAAACCTACAATTCAGTCTATTCCCAGACAGACTCTTATCCTGATACCTCCTCAGCCCACACCCAGCTCCCCCACCAGACTCCCTGGCTAGGTTGTAAATTCCTGATGGCAGGAGATCCTGGTTGGCTATCAACCTCCTTATCAAGCAAACACTCCTCACTATTGGCTTCAAAGCTCTCCATCCCCTTAACCCCTCCTACCTCACCTCCCTTCTCTCTTCCAGCCCAGGCCAGCCCACACACTCTTCTCCTCTGCTGCTCTCCTCCTCAATGTGCCTCCTTCTCACCTGTCCCACCATCCACCCCTGGCCACGTCCTACCTCTGGCCTGGAATGCCCTCCCTCCTCACATCCACCAAACTAGCATACTGAACCCCCCTTTTCCTCTGCTCCTCCTCCCCTCCCCATCACCCCTACTCCCTTCCTCTGCTCTACCCCCTCCCTGCCCCACAGCACTTGTGTTTATATGTACATATTTATTATTCTATTTATTTTATTAATGATGTGTGTATATATAATTCTACTGACGTATATTGATGCTATTGATGCCTGTCCACTTGTTTTGTTTTGCTATCTGTTTCTACCCTTCTAGACTGTGAGCCTGTTAGGTAGGGATTGTCTCTATTTGTTGCTGAAATGTACTTTCCAAGCACCTAGTACAGTGCTCTGCACACAGAAAGTGCTCATTAAATGCGATTGAATGAATGAATGAATGATTGAATCAATGGTATTTATTGAATGTTAATATCATGCAGAGCACTGTACTAAGTGTTAGAAGAGTATGATACAGTTGGTAGACATGATCCTTGCCCTGGAGGAGTTTATACTATTCTCCCCCAAGTGTTTAGTACAGCACTCTGCACAGAAAAAGTAGTCAATAAATATAATTGGTTGACTTACTGACAAAGATCTGATCTTTCCTTTCCTTCTCCCTTCCTCTAATGTAAAGAACTGACCCAATTCAGCCCCTTCATCTTGTCTCCTCAGCTGGGTTGGTTTCTGACCCCAAAGACACAGGGTCTTTCTGGGAAACACTAAAGCCACACCAAAAAGAACCAAAGTGGACAAATCTCAACCCACAGACTCAGCCCACCCCAGCACAAGTCCCTTTAGGGTCTAACAAGCTCATTTGCAGATTAATTTTCCACATTGTCTTAGTTTCAAATTCCCCAACCACAGACCCTGGAGGGAAGCCCGTGCTTAAGGCCCTGTTCTGCCTTCCTCTGCTCCAGAGGTTTTCAGGACAGCTTATCTTGGCAGACTTGGGATGTGGGGAGAGAACCTGGAAAACAGGGTGACTGAAGCATGGTTGAAGAGATGCTGGACAAGACAGAACAAGGCTAGTATGCAGTCAGGACATGCAAAAACATGCAGAATCAAGGAAGAAACTTCTCTCTGGAGTTTCATGTAGGCTTGTATTCCAAAAGAAATTTTGGAAGTTATGTGGAAGGATACAGTGTGGCCTAGTGAAAAGAGCACAGACCTGGGAGTCATAGTTGTAAACCCTGCTCTGCCTCTTGCCTGCTGTGTGACCTTAGTCAAGTCACTCAAGTTCTCAGTGCCTCGATTTCCTCATCAATAAAATGAGGATTAAATCCTACTCCTTCCTACTTAGACTGTTATGCCAATGTGGGACAGAGACTGTGTCAGACCTGAATACTTTGTAGTTTCCCCAGTGCTTAGAATAGTGCTTGTCACATAGTAAGCGTTTAACAAGTACTACAGTTACTAGTATTGTTTTATGGTCTACTCTGTCTCTAGAAAAGTGAATAACAATCATCCAAGGTCAGAGATTCACAGCCTTTCCATTTTCCCCTTGCCAGTATTCTTTTACCCTGCAAGTCAAGATGTTCATCCCTGGGTCCAAGCAATAGCCCTTTTGTCTTTATTTAAATCTAGAGTGCCTCATGGCCTATATGGAGGAGAGGGACAGGTGGTCTGTTTGGCTTCTGTACTTGGGAGGGGAAAGAGGAAGACAGGACAGTCCTTTCATGGTGTCCCTCCTTGAGTGAAATGTAAATTCCTAGCCAAACGAATCAGAAAAAAGGAAGTAGAGGGGGGCAAGTAGTTGGAAAGACTTTGGCTAATTTAGAGGCAAGAGGTGACAATTACTCACCCCACCTTCGAAGCCCTATTGAAGGCTCATCTCCTTCAAGAGACCTCCCTGAAGAGACCCCTCATGTCCTCGTTTCCCACCCCTTTCTGTGTCATCCTGACTGGCTACCTTTATTCGCCACTACCGGCCACAGCCCCATAACACTTGATACAGCGTGGCTCAGTGGAAAGACCATGGGCTTCGGAGTCAGAGGTCATGGGTTCGACTCCCGGCTCTGCCACTTGTCAGCTGGGTGACTGTGGGCAAGTCACTTCACTTCTCTGTGCCTCAGTTACTTCATCTGTAAAATGGGGATTAACTGTGAGGCTCACGTGGGACAACCTGATGACCCTGTATCTCCCCCAGCGCTTAGAACAGTGCTCTACACATAGTAAGCGCTTAACAAATACCAACATTATTATTATTACATAGCTGTAATTTATTTATTAATATTTATATTTATGTATGTCTCCCCCTCTAGACCATAAGCTAACTGGGGGCACAGAATGCATCTGTTACATTGCTGTGTCGTGCTCTTCCAAGTGCTTAGTATAGTGTCCTGTCCATGGTAAGTGCTCAATAAATATGACTGATTGAGCTAGGTGCCTGGGAGAGCAGAACAGAGGAAGGCTTGTGTTGTGATTTTGAATGGGCAGAGGGCACAGAGAGGGACTGGAGATGATCCTGGGTGAGGGATAGGATAATCTGGAGGTTTGAGGTCCAGGGTTAAGACTCCAGAGGAGCAAGGCTCCTGCCCGTGATGGGGAGAAAGGACGCAAAGAGACCCTGTTTCTGAAGGACACATTCATTCCATCATATTATTGTGTGTTTACTGGGTGCAGAGCATTGTACTATGTGCTTGGGAGAGTAAAACATAACAATAAACAGATACATTCCCTGCCCTCAACGAACTTATAGTCGAGAGGGGGTTGTTGTGTTCTGCTGTAGAGTCACCTCCGACCCATAGTGACTCCACAGACACATCTCTCCCAGAACGCCCCACCTCCATTTGCAATCCTTTAGATAGTGTATCCATAGAATTTTCTTGGTAAAAATATGCAAGTGTTTACCACTGCCTTCCATGCAGTAAGCTTGAGTCTCTGCCCTCAAAGCTCTCCCATGTAGCTGCTGCCCAGCACAGATGAGTTTTGACTTGTCACAGATTGCCTTCCACTCGTGAGCCACTGTCCAAGCTAGGAATGGAATAAGTAGGCCTCTGTGTGTTTCCCTCCCGTAGCTGAGATTGGTAGAGTACTGGAAACTCTCCAGTTGCCATCCTGAGAGGGGTCTAGTGGGGGAGACAGACATTGATAGAAGTAAAGAAATTACATATATGGACATAAGTGCTGTGGAACTGGGGGATGAATAAAGGGAGGAACTCAGGGAGATGCAAGAGGGATGGGGAGAAGAGGAAAGGAGGGCTTAATCATGGAAGGCCTCTTGGAGGAGATGTTCCTTCAATAAGATTTTGAAGGAGGGGAGAGGAATTGTCAGATTCAAGGAGGGAATAATAATTGGAGCATTTGTTAGGCACTTACTATGTGCCAGGCACTGTACTAAGCACTGGGGTAAAGAGTGAGAATAGAGGGGAAAGGATGGGAGGGGAGGTTTGAGCCCTAGGACCCCCTACAGGGAAGTACTGAACATCCTAAAGGGAAAAGAATTAGATCCAGAGAAATGAACTTTGAACCAGAACGGTTTTCCTTGTTATCAAATTAAGAACCCAGCAAGCAAAACAACTGAGATTGCAGATTTTGGTGTCTGCCCAGAGTAAGGGCTGAAGGAGAAGCTCCACTTGCCAAGGAGACATAAGAACCAGAGGAGTTGTGGGAGGGGCAGTTGTTAAAAACAGCATTCTGAGCATAGCAGCTCTTGATCTAAATGACTCTGTTTTTGTCTCAGGAAGTTCCCCATTTCAGGTGGGATGTATATCACATCCACAAATTCCAAATTCCAGGGGACCAGAGATTGCTTCTTACCCAAAACAGATAAGGCCTGCTTGAAGAGTCTCTTTTGTCATTGAAAAAAACACACTTGTCCAAGTTCTTTTGTGATTGGCTACTTCTCCTATATGTTGCAAATAAAGGCACAGCCAAACAGGAGAGGGGTGTCGTGGTGTCACTCGTACCTCTCCGGAGGTGAAGGGGCACTCGGTCATATTCCTCCCTTTTCTGATTATCCAGCACTGTCTCTGAGTGTTACTTTTCCTTGTTGCATCACCACCTTGGGTTCAAATTCTCACTGCCTTTTTAGTTCCATTCTCTTTTCGAGTACAGAAGTTCTTTTGACCTCTTCACCCTCCGGGAAAATCTTGGGTTTCAGTTGCAGGTAAGGGCAGTTGATAGCAGTGCAGGCCTTTGGGATACACTAAGCAGAAGGGGTTCCTAAGTCGGTATTAGAAAAGTGGAAGAACAAGAGGTCTTCGGGACCCAGTGAATGATAGCTGGGGTCTGAGCGTTCCTAAAGTGACTCTGGGGCCTCTTTTAGCCTGTTTACTTTATGACTTTGCACTAGTTACTTAACCTCTCTGTGCCCCACTTTCCTCATTTGTAAAACGGAGATAAGATCTCTGCTCTCCCTCCCCTTTACAGTGTGAGCTTTGAGTGGAACAGGGACTGTGTCCAATCTGATTATCTTGGGTCTGTGACTCTGGGGGCTCTTTTGGCAGGGATTTAGGGCTGAGAAGCCCTACGGGAATGTCATGAGGATTCTAGGGAATGGGATTTCTGTGAGCAATCCTCCGTTTTGAGGTGAGATGAGGTTTTGGAAGAAAGCTCTGCTCTCATAAGCCCTCTGAAAGTTTGGTCTGCAAAAGCTCACAAGTTACTTCTTTAATGGCCTATATGTAATGGCATCAGGCATAAATGGGCAAAGAAATCCAGAGATATTTTTCTCGATTGTGCATAGGTCCAGGGCCTGGTTCTCTAAGAAAAGAACTACTAAAATTGAAAAAAGGGAAAAATGATTGTCGGGGCCTGAGGTGTGTTCCTTGGCCTGGAAAGAGTTAATGGCATCTGGATGGAGAGGTGAACCTCATTGCTCATTGAACTCCTGAGGGTGGAACACCAGGGTGGCTCAACTCTGTTCCTTGGATGCTGGGGAGAAATCTTCAAAAGGAGCCACTTTAGGGTACAGCTGAAAGGGAGACCTTCTCTTCTCGGGTGCACCCTGAGGATTGTACTTTCTCAGAAATTGCAAGACATAGGAAGATTAGTGAACTTTAAAGAAGTTACCTTCACCTGCCAGAAGTTCAGAAAGAGATGAAGAGTTAAAGAAAGAGAGACAGAGAAATATGGAAACAGAAGCAGAGAATCATACTGAGGTAAATGGCCCAGAGAGAGCTTGAGAGACAGAAAGGTAGCTTCCAAAATTCAGGAAAAAAGCAAATAGTACTTTCCAACAATTCCTAATTTGCATAACTTCCAGCTCCATTCCAGAGCTTTTCCACCGATATGCAACTGGCAAAACACTTCTCAGGGAATGGGCAGAGATGGGTCAAATATTTTTATTAAAATACAATAAAAGCAGAGCTTCTAGAGAATTCCTCCAATTCCTCTTCGTTATAAGCCACCAAGTTGTTTTACTCCTCTGAAACCAAATGCAACTTGTGTAGAATCTAACTGGGGATTTTAGGTTAAATGGTGTGTAAAATCCCAATAGACTTTTTAAATGAGGTCAAATAAAAAGTGCTTGCCCCTCAAAGCCATGAAACAATAATCACCTTGAGGTTTTTTTTTTTCCTTAAACAGTGTCCCAGGGTCAATGGGCTGCCCACCTTCTTCCCTTCCACTTCCTCACCTCCAGGCCCCACCTGGTCTAAAGTCTTTCATGAGCTTCCCTTGTTTCTCTGCTATTTCTCATAATAATAATAATTATGGTATATGCTAAGCACTTACTTGGTGCTGAGCACTGTTCTAAGCGCTGGAGTAGATACAGGGTAATCAGTTATCCCACGTGGGGCTCACATTTTTTTTTTTTTCATGGATCCACAAGACAATCTAGAGTGGATGGCCAGACTTGTAGGCGTCGATATTTGCCTTTTGTGCCCTTCACTGGAAGCATTTGATACCTTCTTTGTTTGTTTTATTATAATCGTTACTACTATATTGGTTAAGTGCTTACCAAGTGACAAGCACTGTTCTAAATGCTGGGAAAGTTACAAGTTCATCAGTAACTCAGTCTCTGTCCCGCGTGGGACTCACAATCTAAGTTGCAAGGGGACTATTGAAACACACTTTAATTTTCTCAAAGCATTAGTTGTCACACTTTATCCTCCCAGCCTCCCTGGGATGAAAGAGGGGCAGGTGTTACTATCCCCATTTGACAGAAAAGTAACTGACTCCAGGATAAGTGAAGTGATTTGTCCAAAGTTACGCATCAGGTCAGCAGTAGAGCTGAGACTACAACCCAGGTTTCCTGACTCCCAGCAGTTTGTCTTTCCTCTAGACCGTGCTATGTAGAGTATTCCCAGCTACTAAAATGTGGCCAACTCTGGAGAGGAATGCTGAAGCTATTTAGACTAGCATCTGTAAATGAGAGGGTAGGATGGGGCAAAGGAAATCCTTGCTTGCTCTTTATTTTTCAGGGCTGGCAGTCTGGAAACTGCATCAGTGTGAATTCCTGTTTCCCTTCCATCATGAATTGGGATCGCTTCAGCTCTTCTCCCAGAGCCACGGTGAGAAGACTCACATACAGAAGCATCATGGCTTAGTGGAGGGAACACGGTCTTGGGAGTCAGGGGTCATGGGTTCTAATCCCGGCTCTGCCACTTGTCTGCTGTATGACCTTGGGCAAGCCACTTCACTTCTCGGGGGCCTCAGTTCCCTCATCTGTAAAATGGGGATGAAGACTGTGAGTCCCACGTGGGACAACCTGATTACCTTTTATCTACCACAGCGCTTAGAACAGTGCTCGGCACATAGTAAGCGCTTAACAAATACCATCAGTATAAATATTATTATTATAATACATACTGATATCAGTGTTTAGTACAGTGCTCTGCACACAGTAAGTGCTCAATAAATACCACTGTGTGACACTGGGCAAGCCTCTTAACTTCTCTGTGCCTCAGTTTTCCTCATCTGTAAAATTGAGGTTAAATCCTACTTTCTCTCCTACTTAGAATGTGAACACTAAGTGGGACAGGGACTTTGTCCAACCTGATTAAATTGTATCTACCTCAGTGCTTTGAACAGTGCTTGAGTCATAGTAAATGCTTAACAAATACTGTAATTATTGTGATATCCTAAGGCCTTCCAGTTTTCCCCTTCTTTGGAACAGGTGAGAATTGGGAAACTCTATCAAGTGAACCCCACTCCTCAACCGTGGCTCAGTGGAAAGAGCACGGGCTTTGGAGTCAGGGCTCATGAGTTCGAATCCCAGCTCTGCCACTTGTCGGCTGTGTGACTGTGGGCAAGTCACTTCACTTCTCTGCGCCTCAGTTCCCTCATCTGTAAAATGGGGATTAAGACTGTGAGCCCCACGTGGGACAACCTGATTCCCCTATGTCTACCCCAGCGCTTAGAACAGTGCTCGGCACATAGTAAGTGCTTAACAAATACCAACATTATTATTATTATTATTATTAACCCCTTATGGCCGCCACCTTCACTGCTTGGCTCTGAGAGAACGCCCAAAAATCAAACAATCAATGATAATTAGGGGACACTTAGTATGTGCCGAGCACTGTACCAAGTGGCGAGTGTACAATAGAACAAAGTTAGGAGACAGATTCCTTGCCCTCACTGAGTTTATAGTCTAGAGGGAGAGTCAGACATTAATATAAATAGATAGGGAGGTATCCACCAATTCTGTTATATTGTTATATTGTACTGTCCCAAATGCTTACTACAGAGCTCTGCACACAGTAAGTGTTCAAGAAATATGATTGATTGATCAATAATTTAAAGATATATTCTTTGGGGTTGAGGGTGGAGCAAATATCAAATGCCCAAAGGTCAGAGATCATAAAGAGACTGTCCCTCCTCCCTCCCTCCCTCCTCCTTCCTTCCCTTCCTTCCTTCCTTCCTTCCTTCCTTCCTTCCTTCCTTCCTTCCTTCCTTCCTCCTTCCTTCCTTCCTTCCTTCCTTCCTTCCTTCCTTCCTTCCTTCCTTCCTTCCTTCCTTCCTTCCTTCCTTCCTTCCTTCCTTCCTTCCTTCCTTCCTTCCTTCCTTCCTTCCTCCACTCAGTAGCTCACCCTGCTCTTCTCATTTCTGCTCACTCTCTGCATTCCCTCAGCTGATTCATTTTGGGGGTCCATCAGTCATGAGCTGTGAAGGGGGGAAGGCAGGGACTTCCAAGGTAAAATACATTTAACAGGTCGTTTGGAAAGAGCAAAGAATTTGAGCTGGGGAGAGTCAGGTGAAAAAAGCCAAAAGATAAGAAAGAGGTAGCTTGTGGAGAGACTTGAAACTAATAGCTTCTCGTCAGTCTTTTCCCCCCCGCTCCCCCCGACACACACACATACACTCCCATCCTTGGTGTGGAGCTGAAGAGACAGGCACTGTCAAGAAAGGTGAAAGTCAGCGTGGCTCAGTGGAAAGAGCACGAGCTTTGGAGTCAAAGGTCATGGGTTCGAATCCCAGATCTGTGTGACTGTGGGCAAGTCACTTAACTTCTCTGTGTCTCAGTTACCTCATCTGTAAAATGGGAATTAAGACTGTGAGCCCCACGTGGGACAATCTGATTCCCTTGTGTCTACCCCAGTGCTTAGAACAGTGCTCTGCACATAGTAAGTGCTTAGCAAATACCAACATTATTATTATTATCATTATTACTGTTATTAAAGTCTCTCTGTCCCACTAAGTTCCTGTTTCTCTGCCTCTCTGAATTCAGTGTTTACTAACATGAGTCGTGAGAGCAAAATTTGGTAATAAAAAAAAACAAAATTGAGCCTGTCAGCCAGCTGTCAATTTTGTCACATAATTTGTTCTGAGAGATGTGTGATGCATGATGAGTTATGTTTTTGTTTTTCTTTCCCTTTTTCTAAAATAGATACATTTTTGTCGCAATATAGATATCATCACTCAGTTGCTAACAAGCCCATTGTTCCCTCTCTGGTTCCCTAACCTGACCTGATCCTGGGTTAGTAAGTTCGCCCCCATCCTCTCACAGACTCCCACTGTCTCTGTCCCACACATCCACTGCTTCCCCTAAGGTCCTGGACTCCAAACAAGAAAGAGTTCCTTCACTTCTCCTTCCGCCCCCAACTCATGGTTAAGGACTCCAGCCCCAAGAATCCTCCACAGGGCTTCGCCCAGGAAACAGAAGCCAGGCCCAAAATCAATTATTGGAAATTGGTTTGGCTCTGATCCCCCTCCTTCTCCCAGGAATTCCTGAATGCAGAAATTCAGATAAAGCCTCTTGATTTTCTAAATACAAAACTATAAGTGGAAATAGGGAATCAATCAAATCTGTAAATATTTTTGATGTCATTCTGGTTGTTAAATATAATTTTAGGCCCATACAATAGGCCATACTCCAACACCCTCCTCCTTTCCCTCCATGACCCTCTATTCATATCCCAGTTTCATTCCTCCAAGAATGGTTCTCCATGTTCCCTGGGCCCTTCCTTCCTACTGCCCCACCACCCCACCAAAGATACCTTTCCCTATTCCCCATCCCAGCTATGGGTTTTTTTTTTCATGGCATATGTGAAGTACTTACTATATCAATCATCATATCCTAACTGGATTATTTCACCAGCCTGCTTTCTGATCTCCCAACCCCCTGTCTTTCCCCACTTCAGTCTATACCTCACTCTGCTGCCTGGATTATCTTTCCAAAGAAATGCTCTGGGCACATCACCCCCCTTCTCAGAAATCTCCAGTGGTTGCCTACCAACCTCCATATCAAGCAAAACTCCTCACTATTGGCTTCAAAGCTCTCCATCACCTTGCCCGCTCCTACCTCACCTCCCCTTCTCTCCTTATACAGCCCAGCCTGCACATTCCTTTCCTCTGGTGTTAACCTCCTCACCGTGCCTCATTTTCACTGTCCCGCCATCAACCCTGGGCCCATGTCCTACCTCCGGCGTGGAATGCCCTCCTTCCTCTAGTTGGCCAAACTAGCACACTTCCCCCACCCAAGCCCTACTGAAAAGTCACCTCCTCCAGGAAGCCTTCCCAGACTAAGTCCCCCTTTTCCTCTGCTTCCTCTGCTCTATCCTCCCTTCCTGCCCCACAAAACTTGTGTCTATGTATGTACATATTTACAATTCTATTCATTTTATTAATGATGTGCATATATCTATAATTCTATTACTTATATTGATGCTATTGATGCCTGTTTACTTGTTTTGATGTCTCTTTCCCCCTTTCTAGACTGTGAGCCCAATGTGGGCAGGGATTGTTGCTATTTGTTGCTGAATTGTACTCCCCAAGTGCTTAGTACAGTGCTTTGTACACAGTAAATGCTCAATAAATATGATTGAGTGAATGAATGAATGTGCCAAACATTGTCTAAAGCACTGGGGTCAGTACATGTTAATGAGGGCAGGCACAGTCCCTGTTCATGGTAAATTGGAGGGAGAACAGGTAATTAATCCTCATTATATAGTAGGTGAAACTGAAACACAGAGAAGTTATGTAACTTTCCCAAGGTCACACAACAAGCAATTAGCAGAGTTGGAATTAGAACCCGGGTCCTCTGACTCCCTGACCCAAGATACTTCCACTAGGCCATGCTGTTTCCAATATTTTGATGCCTTGGAGATCTTTGAGACAAATGAAGGAATCTCACTTGTGTGGACTACAGAGTCACTTCCTTCTTTCCTAGAATTAACCAGGAAATACAAACCCCGATACTGTCAAAGCCCCAGGGCCAAATCAAGACTTTCACTTGCAGGAGGCTTTCCTCCTCTCTAGGCCTGCTCTGATCCCCTGTTGCTTTGCATCTAAATGCTGCCCTAGCCCTAAACCATTTCTTTTCCCACTGCAGTTTTCAGGCACCGAGGGCTTCATGTTGGAATTCCTGAAGAGCGCAAGATAAAGGATGCTTTAATTGTGCAACACGGATGCTGGGGTTTTTTTTCTATAGATTTTTATCTCCTATACAAGCCAAACCGCTTCATAGCGGAGGGTATTGCTTTCTGCAAATGTGGGTTTGGGGGATTGATTCCTGCCACAGCAAAGTAATTTTGCTCTGGAAACTCTATGGGCTTTAAGCTTCAGGGTTTCACAGCTGGAATGATTTGCATTCCTTCTACAATAAATAACATTTCATTACAACCTAATGGGAAGCAACTCCTCTTCCCAGCTTCTCTGCCAGCCCTGGCTCCTGCCCCCTTCTGGCTAAAGAAGAAACTTGAGTTTCTTGGTGCTGGTCCTGGTGGCTCTGCTCTGCTCTGGAGAGGGAGCTAATAGCTCGCATCATTTTCTGGTATACGATCCACATCTAGAGAGGGTCCATATGGCAGTCCAAAGGGTGATCTTGGAATTAATCGACACCTGTAACCTTGATTTCTATCACACATTAGGAGCGGCAGCTTAGTGCCCCTTTAAGATTCGAACGAATTACCCGATCAAGATCAAGGTGTGATGTGTGCGTCACAGAAAATCCGAGAGGGAGTGTACAGGGGGTGCAGGAACAGATGAGGGTGGAGGGGAGGATCAGTCCCACATTGAGCTTGCCCGCTATTTGACCCTATCCTCCCCTCTGCCATGCTCCCCGTAACTCCCTCCCTCTCTGTTAGGGCCTTTAAACTAATGTAAGAAACGGTAGTGATACGAGACAGGGGCTCCTGGTTCCTGTTTGACCCAGGCTGAGGAGTTTCTCAGCTACATTTGCAGCCTCTGAATATTTTCCTGGCTGCCTCTCTTAAGAATTTTCAGACTTCAGACCTCTTACCATCTAATAAAGTATCCTTTGCATAACACAGAGCAGGGGACTTGGAGAGCGGTAGGGCAGTCGGTCATTCCCTTCTGTTCCCCTTGTTTGCCACATGCCCCCAGATTGGCCCTTGAAGGTGGCCCCAAGGCAAATCCACTCCCCTCCACCCCCACCCCAAGATTGGCCTGGAGTTTTAGGGTGCTCATAGGCAGAACGCCCTGAAGCACCAAGACCAGCTGCTATCAGAAAGTCCAATCCTGCCAAATTCCAAGATGGGTGAAGAGAGAGTCGTCTGAACCACAAGTCAATCCATCAGTCACTCTGTCAAGGTATTTGCTGAGTGCTTCTTGTGTGCCGAGCACTGTACTAAGCTATTGGTAGAGAAGGATACAATTAAGTACAGTGCAAGTGAGGTTCCAACCGGGCCATAGCATGAGGAATGGCCCTAACGTCTATAGACTTCTTAAATAGTTTAGGCAGGGGTGAATGTGATTGTTTCCAGTCCGGGCTGCCAGGAGTTAAACTGCTGATGCTTAGACTGTAAACTCAATGTGGGCAGGAAATGTATCTATTTATAGTTATGTTGTACTTTCACAAGCATTTAGAACTCTGCACACAGTAGGCATTCAATAGAGACAACTGAATGAAGGAATGAATCAGAAGTCAGTATCAAAAGTCAGGGTGGAAAATGGTCTTGGACAGAGCATTAGATTGGGTGGGACAAGAAATCACGCCTGATAGGATTATTTTGGACCTAACCAGTGCTGAGCACAGTGCTTGCCACAGCATAAAGGCTTAATAAATCCCAGAGTGTTACTGATCCTAGAATAATGCTGACAACTACCAGTGTGTAGCACCTGGCTATGAGTTGAACTTTTTTCTCACCTGAAAACTCAAAATGCAGGGGTGCCCTGTGAATGTCATGAGTGTGTGGAACATTCTTGGGAGTTCACAGTTCAATCAGTGTTAAAGAATCTATTGGGTAAAGGCAGTATATACTCAGTTCTAGTCCCGACTCCACCACATGTTTGCTGTTGACTTGGGCAAGCCACTTCACTTCTCTGGGCCTCTGTTAGCTCATCTGTAAAATGGGGATTAAGAGCGTGAGCCCTCTAAGGGACAGGGATTGTGTCCAACCAGATGAACTGGTATCTATCCCAGTGCTTAGAACAGTGCTTGGCGCATAGTAAGAGCTTAACAAGGACCATACCAAAAAGGAGGTCAATTCTTCACTCTGGAAGGACTTCAATCAGTCAGTGATTGAGAGCACTATCATAAGAAAATAAGAGCGAACAATAGAATTGGGAGACTCAATCCCGTGCTCTCAAAGAGTTCACAATCTAGTGAGGGTGACAGACACTGACTTGAATTACGGACGAAGGAAGCAACAGAGAATAAGGGTATGTAGGCAAAGTGCTGCAGGGATGGGGGTAGGGTGAGAATCAAAATATTTAGGAGGTATGGACCTAATTGCATAGGTGATACAAACGGGAGGGGGAGGAGGGTGGAGAAAGGAGAGATTATTCAGGGAAGGCTTCCCAGAGGAGGTGTGATTCTACAAAAGCCTTTGAAAACCGGTGGCCTGTCAGGTATGGAGGTGAAGGAGTTCTAGGAAGAAGGGTGGGAGTGAGCAGGGTTTGACAATGATGTCTTTCTCCCCCGTTCTAGTCTGTAAACCCAGTGTGGGCAGGGATCATCTCTCTTTACTGTTGAACTGTACTTTCCAAGCATTTAGTACAGTGCTCTGCTCATAGTAAGCGCTCAATAAATATGAATGAATGAATGAGACAGGCAAGATCGTGGAACAATAGGTACGGTAGTGTTAGAGGTACAAAGTTTGCGAACTGGGTTATAGTAGGAGAGGAATGAGGACAGGTAGGAGGAAGGGAGCAGACTGAATGCCTTAAAGCCGCATCTCTGCCTGAAGCTGAGTTGGGCAGGCAAGCTTTGGAGGTTGATGAAAATGGAGAGATGTGCACAGAACATTATTTTAGGAAAATGATCTGAGCAGTATTGTAAATTTAGGACTAGAGAGGTCCGAGGCTGGAGGCAGAGAGGTCAGGGAGGAGGCTGAGGCAGTAAGCAGATGCAGCACGAGGCCTTGACAGAATGTAGATCTTTAGGAAGACCTAGGCATGGGCTGTAGCTGTGGACATCATGGAAATACTGGACTGGAGATGTGGAGAGTGGAAAATGAGAGCAAAACTCTGCTCCCCTAGTCAACAGTGCCCAACTGCTTCTTGGTTTCTATTCTGTGTATTAATCCATACTGTTTTGATGAGGATGATAATCAATCAGTAGTATTCATTGAGTTCTTACTGTATGAAGAGCACTGTATTAAGCTCTTGGGAGAGTACAGTGTAACAGAGTTGGTAGCCATGTTTCCTGCCCACAAGGAACTTACAGTCTAGAGGGGGAGAGAGACATTAAAATATATTATGGATATATACTATACAGATATGTACATAAGTGCTGTGGGGCTGAGGGTGGGGTGAATAAAGGGAACAAATCCAAGTGCAAGGATGATGCAGAGGAGAGAAGGAGTAGGGAAAATGAGGCCTTAGTCCAAAAAAACCTCTTGGAAGAGTTGTGATTTGTTAATAATATTTTTTATGGTATTTAAGCTCTTACTCTGTTCCAGGCACTGAACTAAGAGCTGGGACAGATATAAGCTAATCAGGTTGGACACAGTCCTTATCTCTCATAGGGCTCCAGTCTTAATCCCCATTTTACAGATGAGGTAAGTAGGCACAGAGAAGTTGTGACTTGCCCAAAGTCACACAGCAGACACATATAAGAGTTGGGATTTGACCCCAGGTGCTTCTGACTCCCGGGTCATGTTTGGTACAGTAGGGCAATGTAATTATCTTGAAATGGTATTTATTGAGTGCCTACTATTTACAAAGCACTGTACTAAACATTGAGATGCTTATTGGATAATCAGGTTGGACACTGTCCTACAAAGGTCTAACAGTTTACGTAAGAGGAAGCAGGAATTAATCCCCATTTCAGAGATGGGAAAACCGAGTGGCAGAGTCAGGTTTAGAACCCAGGTCCTCTGACTCCCAGGCATATATTCTTTCCACTAGACTATGAGGCTTCTCTTGTTTTTTTCTATCCACTTAGTTTAGCTGCTGGACTACTCTTCACGTCAAATCTTATAGGGTTATACAGTCCCTGCACCCTAAATGCATATAGGGTACGGGGACTGTATGTATGTATCTATGTATGTGAGTTTGTGTATATACCCATACATATGATCCACCATAATCATTTTTGATGAGGAAGGGCAGGAAATTAGATGGTCATTTTAGTTCTAATCATTTCAGTTCTGCAGCAAACTGAACTTAATATCCGATGCCAAAGACTAGCTGGGGCAGGCCGGACACCATGACTGAACCCAAACCTATTTTGCTTAGGTAAACTGCCTTTCCAGAGCAGACCAGCAGCTGGGATCTTAAGGAATTTAAGCGCTAAGTACCGTGCTCTGCAAGTGCTCTATAGATACCATTAATTAATTGAAGGAGGCTGAGGGGGTGCAGATTGAGGTAATTAAGGTTGGTATTTGTTAAGTGTTTACTATGTGCAGAGCACTGTTCTAAGCACTGGGTTAGATACAGGGCAATCAGGTTGTCCCACGTAAGGCTCACAGTCTTCACCCCCATTTTGCAGATGAGGTAACTGAGGCCCAGAGAAGTTAAGTGACTTGCCCACAATCACACAGCTGACAAGTGGTAGAGCTGGGATTCGAACCCATGACCTCTGACTCCCAAGCCCGGCCTCTTTCCACTGAGCCATGCTGCTTCACGTGGTAGAGGTGAGGAAGATGAGCAAGGTTGCGCTCATGCCTGGGGCAATAATCTGCAGGAGCCATTTAATGCAAGACTGATGACCATGGCTTCCACCCCCTTCAAGCCACCGAAATTAACTTCTCGAAGGTCAACAGTGATCAGCTTCCTGACAAATCCAACGGCCTCTACTCCAACCGAATCCTCCTCTACCTTGATGGATTGACTGATGGTCAAGGGGACAAGGTGGTTCGGGGGGATATGAACCACTGAAGACTGAGCTGAACTCAACCCAGTTGGAGACCTTCACTAATCAGAGCCACCCTGTACCCCTAGAAGTGGAGGGTATCTCTCTGCCAAGCTGCCTTGTTCTTAATACAACAGTTATTTTATTTCATTGCCCAGGGAATTACACTTCTAAGGAAATGAGTGGAGAAGGTGAAAAATGAACCATCGTGAATTTCTTTAAGCCACCCAATCATAAAAAAGTGATTAAAAGGCAGTTAGTGGAACGGAATTATTATTTTTTTGACCTTGGGATAAATTCTGGCAGTTTGCTGGCCCTGTGGGCCCTTTGATGTGAAAAGCGAACCCAGGGGCTCTGTTGACACTTGTTTTTTTGGCCACAGGGTCAGATCCTGGGCAGTCTGGGAGTGTTGGGGAGACGCCTGATTCTGGCCTGTGTTCTCCAGCTCAGGCAATCTTTGGGAGAGGACCAGCACTTCATTCCACATGCAAAGCAGCATGGCATAGTGGAAAGAACCTGGGTCTGAGATTTAGAGGACCTGGATTCTAATCCCAGGTCTACCACTTGCCTGCTGTGGGACCTGGGGCAAATCCCTTAACTTCTTGAGACTTCAGATCCTTCATCTGTGAAATGGGGATTAAATACTTGTTTGTTCTTGTTAATGGTATTTGTTGAGCACTTACAACATGCCATATACTCTCCCAAGTGCTGGGCTAAATATAATTGCTAGGGTAGATTCATTTCTCTTGGCCTCAACTACCTCATCTGGAAAATAATAATAATAATAATGACATTTGTTAGAACGGCCAAGCACTGTTCTAAGTGCTGGGGTAGAGACAAAGTAATCAGGTTGTCCCACGAGGGGCTCACAGTCTTAACCCCCATTTTACAGATGAGGTAACTGAGGCACAGAGAAGTCAAGTGACTTGCCCAAAGTCACACAGCTGATGAGTGGCGGAGCCGGGATTAGAACCCACGACCACTGACTCCCAAGCCCATGCTCTTTCCACTATGGCTGCTTCTCTAAATGAGGATTGAGACTGTGAGTCCCACATAGGACAGGGACTCTGTCCAACTAGATTTGCCTGTATCCACCCCAGTGCTTAGTACAGTGCCTGGTACACAGTAAGTGCTTAACAAATACCACCATTATTATTATTATTACTAATAATAATAAGATAATCAAACTATGAGCCCATTATGGGCAGGGATTGTCTCTTGCTGAATTGGTACTTTCCAAGCACATAATACAGTGCTCTGCACACGTAACTGCTCAATTAATACAAGTGAATGAATTACATAGTCCCTGTCTACATAGGGCTCATAGTTTTAATCCCCATTATACAGATGAGGTAACTGAGGTACAGAGAAGAAAAGACACTTGTCTGTTGTGTGACCTTAGGCAAATTGTTTCATGTTCTCTGGGCTGAGGTAACTGAGGCCCAGAGAACATGAAACAATTTGCCTAAGGTCACACAACAGACAAGTGTCTTTTCTCTGTACCTCAGTTACCTCATCTGTCAAATGGGAAAAAGAAGACTGTGAACCCCCTGTGGGACATGGACTGTGTCCAAGCTGATTAGCTTGAACGTACTCTAGTGCTTAGTACAGTGACTAGAACTTAGTATGTGCTTAACATATACTACTAAAATGAAATCAAGTGGTGAAGCCATGAGTAGAACGCAGGTCCACTGACTCCCAGGTCTGTGTTCTTTCCATTAGGCCATGTGGCTTCTTTTTTTCCCTCCCCCTTAATATTTCAGCCCCATATGGGCCCAGGGCTGTATCCAATCAGATTATCTTGCATCTACTCCAGCACTGAGTAGAGCACTTGACACATAGTAAGCACTTAACAAACACTGCAATTATTATTAGAGTTCAGATTTTCATGTCTGGAGAGCTGCTACTCTTTGCTTGCCATCTCATGATAATAAATTACAGATAAAAGGAAGAAGGCATTGGGGAATATTTGAATGAGTCCGTGCATAAGTAATAGGGTAGGTAAGACATACTCAAGTGCTTAAATAGCACTAAAGTGCTCAAGTAACCTGCTATTGTTCTTGCCTGTCCGTCTCCCCCGATTAGACTGTAAGCCCGTCAAAGGGCAGGGACTGTCTCTATCTGTTACCGATTTGTACATTCCAAGCACTTAGTATAGTGCTCTGCACATAGTAAGCGCTCAATAAATACTACTGAATGAATGAATACTCTAGGAAAGTTAGAAAGTAATCATGGAAGGCCTCTTGGAGTAGATGTGATTTCAGAAAGACTTTAAAGATAATGTCTACTGGTGCAAAGAGAGAGGAAGAGCATGAGCCAAGGGTGATGGTGGAAAAGATGAGCCCAAAGCACAGTGGCTTAAGAGGAACCAAGAGTATGAACTGGGGTGTGGTGGGAGAAGAAAGTGGATATGTAGGAGGGATAGAGCTGATTGACTGTCTTAAAGTCTGTAGACTGTAAGCTCATTTTGGGCAGGGAACATGTCTTGCTGTATTGTACTCTTCCAAGTTCTAAACACAGTGCTCTGCATACAGTAAGATCTCCGTAAATATGATTGGTTGATAGATTGATTAAAGTGGTGGGGCCTAGTGGAAAGAGCACAGACCTGGGACTCAAGAAAACTTGGGTTCTAATCCCACCTTTGCCACTTGATTTCTGAAGGACCTTGGCCAAGTCACTTCGCTTCTCTGAGTTTTAGTTTCCTCATTGTAAAATGAGGAATCAACACTTTTTCTTCCTCCTATTTTGACTGTGATCCCCATGTGCAGCAAGAACTAGTCTGACCTGATTTTCTCGTTCTAACCCAGTGCTTACCTAGGTGCTTGGCACATAGTAACTGCTTAAAAAACACCACAATTTATATTATATTGACAGAAAGCTTTTCTTATTAGAGAGAGGAATGGGAACTTTTTGGACAAGTGGGTGATGAGTGAGAATCCTTACTCTAGAACATCTTTGCGGCTGTTAGGACAGAAAGGGAGATTGACCATTATTTGTCTTGCCTTTTCCGGCTCCCATCATCACCAATGAAAGAACTGACTGAACGCCCGATGGGTCTCTAGTCTGCAAACTCCTTGTGGGCAGGGATTGTGTCTTCCAAGTGCTTATCTCAGTGTTCTGTACACAATAAGCACTCAGTGAATACCACTGATGGGCTAATTGCCAGGTATCGAACTTGGCACTTGAGAGGCAAGAAAAGTAAAATAAAAATAATAATGATATTGTTAAAGTACTTTATGTATATCAAGCACTCTGGTAAATCCTGTGGTAGATACCAAATAACCAGGTTCCACGTGAGGCTCATAGTCTAGGTAGGAGGGAGAATGGGGATTGAATCCCCATTTGGCAGATAAGTGAGCTGAGGCACAGAGAAGTTAAGTGACTTACCCAAGGTCACACAGTAGGTAGTTGTGGAGCAGGGATTAGAACCCAGGTCCTCTGACTCCCAGGGCCATGTTTTTTTCCACTAGGCCATGCTGTTTCTCATACTCAGTCTTCCCCATGAGATGATTATCTCATATCTACCCAAGAACTTAGTACGCTGCTTGACACTTAGCAAGCGCTTAACATAGATCACTATTGTAAAGTGCTTACAGTACAATAGGAAGAGTAAGGAGACATAATTAATGAATATTCAGTAGTTAAAAGGCTGTGAGAGTAGCTCTAAATAATAATTAATACAAGAGAACAAATGAAGCAGTAACAGATAAACAGCAGCATGCATAAGTGTGCAGAGTTGGGAAAGCAAAGCTGGGAACATGGGGGAAGCCATCTGGGAAAGCGTTATGGGGGAGATGGCATTTTAGAAAGCCTCTATAGGAAAAAAGGGATGCGATTTGGGGAAGGGTGTTCCTCATTGCAAGGAAAAGATAGGAATAGCTTGGAGGCAGATGGGTTGAAAGAGAGGGATAGTTGGGAGTGAAAAGCATAAGCTGGTGTTAAAACAGGAGAACAGAGCAGAAAATAAAAGCAGGTGAGGAAGCAACCACCTGCCCTGGGCTACAGTTTGCACATGCCCAGTGAGAGGGGAGGGCAGATCATCCAGATGGTGTCCGGCCAGACCGGCAGGTGGGAAGACCAGGATTTGAGATTCATCTTTACCGCCAGCCGCCCTCCTCCCCCTGAGCTGTTTTGGGGTCTTTTTAATGTTGTGCCAAGGCACTGTACTAAGCCCTGGAGTAGATATAAGATAATCAGATTGGACATAGTCCCTCTTCCATGTGGGGCTCACAGTCTTAATCCCCATTTTACAGGTACAGACAGAGAAGTTAAGTGACTTCCCCAAGGTCACACATCAGATAAGTGGAAGAGTTGGGCTTAGAACCCAGGTGATGAGATAATTTGTGCATCCCGTTGGCTTGATACTAGAGAACCATCATTCTAGACCACTAGATTGTAAGCTCCTTGTGATCAGGGATCCTGTCTACCAACTCTCCTCTAACCTTACTCTCCCAAGCTCTTAGTACAGTGTTCTGTACAAAGTTAGCATGCAATGAATATCATTCATGGGTTGACCGATTGATGGACAAAAGGAAGCAGTGTGGCCCAGTGGAAAAAGCACAGGCCTCAGAATTTAAGGACCTGGGTCCTAATCCTGGCTGTGCCACTTGTTTACTCTGTGACCTTGGACAAGTCACTTAACCTCATTGCACTCAGTTCCCTCATCTACCAAAATAGGGATTCAATATCTATTCTCCCACCACCTTACAAATTGAGCCCCAAGTGGGACCTGATTATCTTATATCTACTCCAGTGCTTAGTAGTGATTGGCATGTAGTACATGTTTAACAAATACCACAATTATTATCATCTCATCAATAAATTGAATCCAAATCCCCCATTCACTAATTCATATTTCTATGGGAAACAGTGCTCCCTCATCTATTTGGGATTTGGAGAATCACAATTCCATGCTTGTCTTACCCACCTCTTTCATGGTTTTGTAACCCTGAAACCCTCCTAGGCTGCAAACTCATTGTGAACAGGGAACATGTCAAGCAACTCTGTTATCTTGTACAATCCCAAACTCTCAGTTCAGTGCTGTGCACACAGTGAACGCTCAGTGAATTCCACTGATTGCCCAATTGACTGAAAACTTAACTCACATGTTAGCCTTCCCCTTCCCAGCCTGGGATATGTTTTAAGTCTCTCGGTCCACAGTAGCTGCTTCATCCCCCTGCTTCTCTGTGCAGTCCTTGGTGAGTGTTTTAAGCTTAGCTCCATTTTTCAGACCCAATGACCCGTTTCTGACCCAATGATGACATCCGTACTTTTCTGTCCTGACAGTGTGACTGCTGATTGGCTGGAAGAATTCTAAAGCTGTTCGATGGACTCCGAATAGAGTCTCGCTGCTCGTAATTGAATCCCATTGCTTTTTAATGAGGTTAATCGATTCTAATTGTCTCCGGGGTCACGTCCGCAGCTCTTTGTGGTTAGCCCATTGAGCAGTCTATTCTGTTACCTGCATGAAAGGGGCTAATAAAATAGTTCAACTAGTTAGCCACCGATTTGAAACTAAAAACCAGCGGGAGGCCGGGGAGGGAAGGAAGGACTCTCAGAAAGCAACCTAGGAAATGCAGTGACTAATAATGGCAAACAATGTGTTTGCCTCAAAGCCCATTGCAAAGGGCAGTAATTGTGTTAAATAGAAAAACTGTTGAATCATAATTGGGAGTAATTGAAACTCACAGAAATATTGAATAAAACATTAGATAGTTTAAGCGGTGTTATCTTAACGATCATCTTGGGGAATAATTGTCACACAGCCGAGAACTGTTGTGAGAGAAGAACCATCCCAAACCGCACTGTGGTCAGAATGTGTTTGTGTCAAGCGATTTCACGGGAAATGCTATTTCGAGGCTGTGAGGCAGAGCCAAGGGGGGCTGTCCTTGAGGCAGAAACTCCTGGATAAGTTTCAAACATGGAAAGAGTAGTGCTCGGCAGGAAAAAGAATGTATTTTCTTTCCAAAGTAGCCACCTTTCTGTGGGAAGTAAAAATGCTCATCTGTGCTGGGAGTCTTGTTACAATGTTGTCTGGACCAATAAAGACCTTGAACAATATAACCTGGGGCCATTATGATGTAGCTGAGGTCTGCTGTCTCCAGATAAATGATAAGAATCGTGATTTAATAGCTGTTGTCTTTGCTGTGTCTTCTGCCCAAACACTTAACCAGGATGAACTTTTCATAATACTACTACTAATAATAATAATAATGCTGGCATTTAAGTGTTTACTATATGTGAAGCACTGTTCTAAGTGCTGGGGGGATGCAAGGCGATCAGGTTGTCCCACGTGAGGCTCACAGTCTTAATCCCCATTTCACAGATGAGGTAACTGAGGCACAGAGAAGTGAAGTGACTTTCCCCAAGTCCCACTGCAGACAAGTGGCAGAGCCGGGATTGGAACCCATGACCACTGACTCCCAATCCCGTTCTCTTTCCACTGAGCCACGCTGCTTCTACCAATACCTTCCACCCTGTTGTTCCCCATGCTTCAAGTCATTAATCCTCTTGGATTCCATTTGTTCCCACTGAGGCACCACTGGATGGAGACAGGAAGCAGCTCTCATTTAATGGTGACAGAGTCATGGTGTTTTTTGGCCACTTGGTTGTTAACTCCTTGGGGGCAGGGGTCATGTCTGATAATTTCTGCTCAACTCCCCCAAGTGCTTAGTACAGTACTCTGCACTCTGCAGGTGCTCAACAGATGCTTCTGATTGATCGCTTGATTGATCGGCCTAGAGTAGGAGCCAGGGAGCCAGGAATAGCACTGTTGGACTGGAGCTGAGAAGTACTGCGCCCAGAAGTACCAGTTCTGGGTGGTAGTAGAAAACATAGTAATACTGATCATACGAATAATTGTGCTGGTAACATCTTCAAACTAAACAGTACTTCTACTTTTTATGGTATTTGTGAAGTGCTTACTATTTGCAGGGCACTGTGTTAAACTTTTGGGCAGATTAACAAATTAATCAAATTGGACACAGTCCACTTCCCTCATGACACTCGCAAGTTTAATCCCCATTTTACGGATGAGGTAACTGACACGCAGAGAAGTTTGGTGACTCTCCCAAGATCACACAGGAGACAAGCTGACTTGGTGAAAGTTGATCACAGGCCCTGGGAAATATTTCTGGGAAATGACAGGAATGAAGGAAGGGGAAATACTTTGAGTTCTGGGATGAAATGAAGGAAAGCAATTGAAAGAAAGGTTCGAATTAGGTCCAAGAGTGGAAGGTCTTTCTTTTTCTATAGTATTTAATCACTTATTCTGTGTCACGCACTGTGCAAAATGTTGAGGTAGATATAAAATAATCAGGTAATCACAATCCCTACCCGACATGGAACTCACAATTTAAGTTTAAGTCTTCTACCAAATCCATTGAGCATCAGTTCAGTGCCCTAGATAACCCTGCTTAGAAGTGCAGTGGCTGCTTGATGAATGTTCATTGATTCTGACTTCAAGACCCTTGCTCTTTCCACTAGGCCATGCTGCTTCTTTCACTATTGATAGTAATAATATTGACTTAATGTCTGCTTAGTCCAAAGCACTACATCAATTTTCTAGTACAGTGATATTAGGAAAGGGTTGATGGGTAGAAACTTGCTACATCAAAGCGTCTAATTTCTCTTCTGGTTTCGGCAAGCCAATCCTGAAGTAGCAGGATAGTTATGCGGTTCGCCTGTTAGGATCCTGGTCTCAGGAAGTACATTTTGGTGTGGCCATCGACAGGTTCGTTTCCATCCCTCTCATTTTGTTCACCGTCCATGAGGGCTGATGCAATGGGTCTTCAAGCCTGTTCTATGACATTACAGGCTGGGGTGGGGTGGGAAAAATCCAGAGAGAGGGACAGAGGGTGTTGAAGACCAAGCGGAGACCAAGAGAAGGATTAATCCAACAAAATGAAAGGTTTCCTGGGTTATTCCATTTCCATTCTATTCCTGGGATTTGGCCTAAGAAGTGAGGGAGGAAAGAAGAGGTAGAAAAAAACACCAAATCCCCTACCAAAGTTAAGTTTTTAGATTTCTAGACCAAACTTGCAAATCCTGATCCAGAATAGCTATGCTGATTAGAGAAGCATGGCTTAGTGAAAAGAGGATGGGCTTGGGAATCAGAGGACACATTTCTAATCCCGGCTGCACCACTGGTCTGCTCTGTGACCTTGGGCAAGTCACTTAACTTCTCTGTGTCTCAGTTACCTCATCTGTAAAATGGGGATTAAAATGAGCTCCATATGGGACAACCTAATTACCCTGTATCTACCCTAGTGCTTAGAACAGTGCTTGGAACCTAGTAAGCATTTAACAAATACCATAATTATTATTATTATATGGAAGACATTTGGACTAAGTGGGCTAGTAGTCAGTAGACTTGGGATTTAATCCCACTTCTGACATTAACCTGGTGTGTCTTCACACAAATCTGAGTATCACACCCTTCATCTATAAAATGGGAGTTCCATACCTCAGAGGGATTTTTAGCAGATGAAACAAGATCACTGATATCAATCAATCAGTTGGGGGCAATTATTTAGTATTGTCCTAGACACTTGGGAGAAAACAAGAGAGTTTGAGACAGAGTCCCCTCTCACGGTCGCACCTGGAGAGTTTCCAGTACTCGACCAATCCCGACTACAGGAAGGAGAGTCAAGCAGAGGCATATCCATTCCATTCCTAGCTTGACCAGTGGCTAGCGAGTGGAAGGCAATCTGCTACAAGTCAAAACTCACCTGCACCTGGCAGCAGTGGGGTGGGAGAGAGTCAAGGGTAAAGACTTAAGTTCACTGTGCAGAAGAAGGCAATGATCAACCTCTTCTGTATTTTTACCAAGAAAACTTTATGGGTCCACTACCAAAACAATTGCAGATAGACAGCGTGGTGTTCTGGGAGAGATGTGTCCATGACACCGCTGTAGGTCAGACACGACTTGACATTATAGGTCGACAATGACTACATGAGAAAAAGTAGATGTTTCCTGCCTTCAAGGTGTTTACAATCTAGTGGGGGAGACATACATTACAATAAAATGTAAGCTCCTTGAGGTCAGGGGTTGTGTCTATTTTATTCTCCCAAGCTCTTCGTACAGTGTTCTACACAAAATGAGCACTCAGTAAATACCGCTGATTGATTGATTCATTCATTCATCACCCACTTCCTGCCTCTAGCCTGGAAACCCTCACTTTTGTTCAACAGACAATTACTTTCCCCACTTTCAAAGCCTTATTGATGGTGTATCTCCTCCAAGAGGCCTTTCCTGACTAAACCCTCATTTCCTCTTTTCCCACTTCTTTCTGCATAGCCCTGACTTGCTCCCTTTACTCATCACCCTCACCCCAAAACCCTCAGCATGTATGTACATATCTGTAATTTATTTATTTATATTAATGTCTGTCTCCCTCTCCAGACTGAAAGCTCGACAGGGAATGTGTCTGTTAATATTATTGTGTTGTTCTTCCAAGTGTTAAGTACCGTGCTCTGCACACAGTAAGAGCTCAATAATTATGATTGATTGATTGATTGATAAAATTACATTCAGAGAAGGCAAACTTGTACCTCAGTGGTGTGTATTTGTGTGTGTGTGCATGCGTGTGTGTTTATGAGGTAGGGATGACCTAAGGGCTTAGGGGGTATGGACCCGAGAGAAGCAGCATGGCCTATTGGATAAAGCATGGGCCTGGGAGTCAGGAAGATGTGAGTTCTAATCCCACCTCTGTCACTTGTCTGCAGTGTGACAAGACATTAACTTTTCTATGCCTCAGTTACCTCATCTGGGGGTTAAGAGGGTGAGCCTCATGCAGGATATGGACTGCGTCCAACTTGATTTGTTGTATCTACCCCAGTGCTTCGCAGAGTGTCTGGAACATAGTAGCACTTAACAGATACCACTAAAAAAATCCACAGGTGGTGCAGAAAGGAGGAATAAAGGAGTGGGCAGAATGAGAGAGAGGGTGTGGAGAGGAGAAATGAGAGGCAATTGAAATGGAAGCGCTCTGGAAAATTTTCAAAAATCAAGGGAATTGTAAGAACAGTAAGAGTAGAGACAGCTATGAAGAGAGACTTGATTCGTGCAGGGGGATTGACACAGTATGAGTACTGTGAAGAAGATAACTTGGTAAAACATGATCACAGCCCCTGTGAAATATCTCTGAGAAACAAACAGAAATGAAGGAAGGGGAAATACTTTGAGTTCTGGAAGCAAATGAAGGAAAGCACCTGAAAGAAAGTTTCGAATTAGGTCCAAGAGCATGAAGACCCTTTTTTTCTATAATATGCAAGTACTTACTGTGTGCCATGTATGTACAGAATGCTGGGGTAGATACAAGATAATCAGGTAGTCACAATCCCTACCCCACATGAGGCTCACAGTCTAAGTTTTCTACCAAATCCCTTGAGCAGAAGTTCAGTGCCCTAGATAACCATTCTAGGAAGTGCAGTGGCTGCTTGATAAATGTTGATTGACCAAGGGGCTGACAGTATAGCACCTTAGCAATATCCTTGTCCTAGGATGTGTCTAAGCACATTAGTGAGCCATATGCCTAGCTTCGGAGGGTGCAACCATGGATCCTAAACAAAATCAGGACAGATTTAATGTGACCAGGCAGAAGGCCTGATGGAAATCAGGCAGCAATTCCAATTAGTAATTATACAACCCTGCCTCCCTTTCCCAGACCCTTTTTATGGTTTTCAGGCAAATCTGTGTTTCTGGGCAATTCTGAGGGTATTTTGCAGGGAACCTGGGAATCTTCAACACCTCTTCAAAGATGGGATGAAAATCCCCTTTGGTTGTCCACAAGAGGCAGAATTGTGCCCTCCTCTCTAACTCAGGAAGATCACTTAAGCTGGAAGGAGTAGAACATTAATAATAATGATGGTATTTGTTAAGCATTTACCACGTGCACAGCACTGTTCTAAGTACTGAAGGGGGGATACAAGGTGATCAGGTTGTCCCATGTAGGGCTCCCAGTTTTAATCCCCATTTTATAGATGAGGTCACTGAGGCACAGAGAAGTTAAGTGACTTGCCCAGGGTCACATAGCCGACTAGCGGCGGAGCCGGGGTTAGAACCCATGACCCCTGACTCCCAAGCCCGTGCTCTTTCCACTAAGCCATGCTGCTTCTCATTGAGCTAGTTGTTGGTTGATGCTCTGTTTTCAGGAGTAGGGTATTTTCTCAAGAGGCAGAAAATGCAAGAAACTCAATGCAAAAGCAGCTATGTCAGCGGAAACAGGCTCAGGAATTGATAGTCTTTCTGGAACCACTTTCTAGCATCTGAGGGAAAAATGAATATAAGTGTGGCATCTGGATTTAACCTCCAAAATGCTCACGGTCTAGAGTAATCTCTTAAAGGAACTGTCTTCAACATCCTTTTGTGGGTGCTCTTTTCAGATGAGGGTTTTTTGGAAATTTTATCATGGGTGCAAGGGAGATGCCAGCTAAAAGAAACTGGGGGCCTCTAGCGACTTAAAATCAATTGAGATTTGACCATTTAGGGAAGAAACTAGAGAAAGGCAGAATGAATGATAGAGTCAGATGCTCATGGGTCGATCTGTAAGACGAACTGCATCAGGATGTGGGGGTCTAAGAATTCTCTTTTAAGAGATAGCTCCCAGCCAGAGTTCTTTTAAGGATCTTAAAGGGGACCTACCCTCCAACAGACAATTCTCTTGAGCTGCTAACAAAGAGCCTGAGAGATGTGGGGTCACCTCAGGTGGAAATGTTATGAAAGAGGTGAGATCTGTGGGCCTGTTCAACCCTTTTACAGATCAGATCCTTTTCAATCTTGCAAGGACTTAATACAGTGTTCCACACGCAGTAAGTGCTCAATAAATACCATCGACTGATTGATTGGGAAGGGAGGAGGCTTGGATCAGGAGGAAGACTAGGTTCATCTTGAAATGACACGTTCCTCCTGACTTCCACCGACCATTCAGATGCACGGTTTGGAGAGGACAGCATGTGGATTCTCTTGTCCCTGTGCCGACATCTTCTGATTCGGAGCTGGGGACTGAGCTGAGATGGGTATCTCCAGAGGACTGGGGAGTTAGTACAGTGCTCAGCACACAGTAAGTGCTCAATAAATATGATTGAACGAATGATTGAATAAATGAACATGGATCTTCCATTCAGTAGACACTGGGGGGACTGGGCAGGGAATAAAAGAAGATTGAGATCATTCCTTCTCTAGGCCTAACTGCATCCCACCCATGCACATGTGGGTATAGTGTGTTCAAGTATACATGTGTGCTTGTGTAGATAGTTGATGCCTATGTGTGGGCTTGTGTAAGAGTGTGTAGGGGGGCATATGATTGTGTTTGTGCACACGCTTTCGTATGTGTGTATATATGCATGTATGTGTCTACGTGTGTACAGATATGTGTGTTCTTGTCTGCGTGAGGTTATGCATATGTGTGTGTGTGTGGATGAATATGTGGTGCACAGAGGGAGGGGTGAAGCCTAGGTTAATCATTTGCTGAAAATGTCTAGACACCAAGGGAAAAGCATCAAACTATATTAGGAAGAAAAACCTGCCAGCAAGGACACAGGGAAAGAAATACAAACAGAAGTAACTTAAGAGCCTGCAGGTTTCCCTTTGCTCTTGCCACTTCATCAGGGCTAATTAAAGTGTCCTCCCTTGGTCCTTAAAGAGATCAACCACGACAGCAAACAACTTTAAGTGTCAGAGGCGGGAGTCTGTTCACAGGGTAAACAGCAGGAGCAGAACACACACAGAATGTGTCTGATTCCCTTCCTCAGCTCCTGCTGCACAGTACCCAATGGCAAAACAGTCTCATCATCCAGGTTGGATATTCAGGCAAATTAGAGAGCTAGAAATCAACCCAAGAGTCCCTCTGGAGATGGTAATAACAATCCCTGGAACTTAAAAGAGCGAAGATGAAAAACCTTTCTTCCTTGCCATCTCTAGTCTGCTGATACCTTCCCACTGTTCAGAATGCTTGGTATCCAAACTCAGGGCTCCTGGGTTCAAATCCAGTTTTGTGCTTCTCTGACTCTGTTATTTTGGGTGATTCACTGCATCTCTCTGAACTTCAGTTTTTCCCACCAGCTAAACGGGAAGAGCCAAGTTCTCAATCTCCTAAGATTTAGGAAGAAGGTAGATTTTTATGTTGGTATTTGTTAAGCGCTTACTATGTGCCGAGCACTGTTCTAAGCGCTGGGGTAGACACAGGGGAATCAGATTGTCCCACGTGGGGCTCACAGTCTTAATCCCCATTTTACAGATGAGGGAACTGAGGCACAGAGAAGTTAAGTGACTTGCCCAAAGTCACACAGCAGACAAGTGGCCAAGCCGGGATTTGACTATAAATGCAAAAAGAGCAGCACTTGTGGATTTGGACTGGCTATCTTGTGGGTCACCAGTTTCCTGAGGTTGTTTTTTTAATGGTATATTTTGTTTTTACTATGTGCCATACACTATACTGAGTGTTGGGGTAGATACAAGATAATTAAGTTAGACACAGTCCATGGCCTACATGGGACTCACAGTCTTAATCCCCATTATATAAATGAGATCACTGAGACACAGAGGAGTGAAGTGACTTGTCCGAGGTCATACAACAGGCAAATGGTGGATCGAGGATTCCTAGGCCCATAAGCTTCTATCTGTAGGCAATGGTGCTTCTCTAAGTGACCAGCCCTGGACGATAAGAATAACAGGGATTCCTTTAGCACTTGAGAAGCCAGGAAATGGATGTCTCAGGATAAAGAAGGTATTCAGATTACTCTCATTATTACTTCATTATTATTAGTTATTGTCATCATTATTATTACATATTTTCTTTTGCCAGGCATTGGACTAAGTGTGGGGGTAGATAATAGGACAGAGGCTTGATATTTGGTTCCTGTCCCTAAGAGAGTGACTGTCTATCTGGGGGAGGACAGAGATATAGAACAAAAAAAATGCATCATAAAGAATGAGGGCAAGATTAAAGAATCCAAATGGACACTATTAAAGAGAAAACCAGAGTGGCCCTTGGAGAGTAAAGTCTTTGGGCTCCTCCCAGCTCCATGAAGCAGGGGTTCTTTTCTTTTAATTATGGTATTTAAATGCTCATTTTGTGCCAGGCAGTGTACTGAGCACTTGGATAGGTTACAAGCCAATGGGGTTGGACACCTCCCTTGTCCCAAATAGGCTCACAGCCTTAATATCCATCTTACAGATGAGATCATTGAAGTTCATAGTTGCTCACCTAAGGTTGCACAGCAGACAAGTGGCAGAGCTGTGATCAGAACCTAGGTCTTCTGACTTCCAGGCCTGTGCTCTTTCCATTAGCATTCAAGTGGTCTCCACTCCTGCAGTATCTTATGAGAGGTGGGAGGCTGACTTGGCCAATAGGAGGTTCCCAGAATATGCGGCCATGCAGAATCTCCAACCACATGGGTCTTGGACTCAGCACAAGAAGTAGGTTGTCCCAATCCAGAGAACAATTTCTTCCCCAAGCGATGAAGCCAAAGCTGCTGTGGCCAAAATACATGTTTGGTGAAATCTTCAATCAATCAATCACAGAGACCGTGTCTGACCTAGCTGACCCAGTGTTGAGAACATAAGTACCAAAAAAAAAAAAATCAATCAGTAGTATTTACTGAGCATTTACTGTGTCCAGAGCATTGTATTACGTACTAGGGAGAGTACAATACAGCAGAAGTGGTAGACATGCTACTTGCCCACAACAAGCTTACAGTTTAGGATGAGCTAACAGTCTTCAGATGGAAAAAGGAATCGATCCACCAGAAAGGAGCCTGCAGAAGGGAGAAATCCCTCTTCTCCCTGGACATTGGTTGAAAAGATTTTCCCTGATAAAGAAATCCCGCTGAAAGGAGTCCAGGGATCGGAGAAGATGGTACAGTGAGAAATCAATTATGGAACGGAAACCTCGATTACAGGCTGTCTGCTTAATTGTTTGACAAGTTAATTAATCTGCTAAACAACTGGGCTGCAGTTTCCCTGGGCAAATGGTGGGGCCAAAACTCTAGCAGATCCCTGAGATGTAAGCAGTACAATATCAATAAGACCGCTGGAAAAATATGGATAATAAAGATTTGATGGGGTCACCGCCTCACTATAGGAAACAGGAGGGTGATTTCTGCTCTTGCTCAAAGGCAGCTTTCTCACTAATTATTTACTCCCAACTAATTACAATCTGTACTTGTCTGTTTATGTACTTGTTTGTTTTCATTTATTCTCCGAGAGACACATTTCTTTTCCATCCAACAAGATCTTGTGATTCAAACCTCCAGATGCAAAAAAAAAATGATGGTATCAATCCGGCTCCCCACTCCTCAGATATGGCCCAGTGGCAGCTGCCATATTTAGGGGTGCTGATGTTGATCGGAAAAAATAGGGGTGTGGAGTAGGATGCAATTTGGTTTTGTTGCATTTGGTAGATTTGGTACCTCTGCCCAAAGTGACTTACCAGCCCTTCAGGAGTCCATCAATCAATCACTAGTATTTACTGAATGCTTACTGTGTGGGAAATGTACCAAGCGCTTGAATGATCCTGATGAAAAGATGGTGACGTTAAGAAAAAACCATTGGAAGGAAAAAGGAAGATATGTGATTTAGGGGAAAGAGCGTAGGCCTGGGAGTCAAAAGCCCTGAGTTCTAATGCTGCCTCTGCCACCTACCTACCTGCTGTGTTACCTTGGATGAGCCATTTAACTTCTCTATGCTTCAGTTATTTCATCTATAAAATGGACATTAAGACCTAGAGTCCCATGTGGGACAGGGACTGTGTCCAACCTGATTAGCTTGTATCTATCCCAGCACTTACTACAGTGCCTGGTACATATTAAGTAAATAAAAAAGAAAGAGCCATTAAAAAAAAGAAAAAAGAAGGAAGTCTCTATTCTCCAAGGGCCACTCTGGGCCACCTTTATAATGGAGCTTAAATTATACTCCCTCCTATGAGCCCCATATGAAATAGGGATTGTGTCCAACATGATTATCTTGTGTCTACCCCAGCATTTTAGTACAGTGCTCAGCACATAATAAGCATTTAATCAAAACCATAATTAGGGTGGGCTTAGCATCATCTTTGTTAAGGCTCCACCCATTATAAAACCAAGTGTAGTGGCTGCCTTCTAGGAGCTTGACTCTGAGGAAAAGCCTTAGTTGAATCGAAAGCATCTGACAGTACCTGCCAAGAGCCAACTGTTTTTCCTGAAACCACCTGAAATGCAGCAAACCCTCTCCTGAATTCTGTCTAGGAAGCCTGTGTTTCTGTTGAAAATGTCTTCCAGCAGTGGGCTGCTCTACTTCGTGGCAGGCACTTCCATCTTAAAAGCTGTCTGTTGTATAGGAAAAAGGAATGTCTTGTCCTCATTGGACTGCTTCAGGGTTCCATTTTTGTTCATTCCCACAAAAGTTGAAGTTTGGCTGCTGTGGTGATTTGGAGTTCAATCAACCAGGTAAGCAGTGGTATTAATTGAGATCTTAGAGTATTTATTCATTCAATAGTATTTATTGAGCGCTTACTATGTGCAGAGCACTGTACTAAGCGCTTGGAATGAACAAGTCGGCAACAGATAGAGACAGTCCCTGCCGTTTGACGGGCTTACAGTCTAATCGGGGGAGACGGACAGACAAGAACAAGAGAATGCAGAGAACCATGCTAAATGCCTGGGAGAGCACAGTAAAAGAGAGTTGGTAGGCCAGTTCCCTGTCCACAACAAACTTACTATCTAGAGAGATATCACTTTGTGATATGGTCTGATCTCGTATAATGCACATTTTCAGTATGCATATTGGAGAAAACTCATATGGTGAGCATTCTTCTGAGACTGTGCATTGGTCTGAATAGCCCGAGGTATGATGTTGGGCAAAGTGATTGTTTGCATGCATAGTGCAGCGGTCATGACGGTAGACCACTACTGTCTACTGTCGTGAACTACCACGCAAGATTTCTCAAAAAAGACATTCTTCAAAAGCACAGTCCCCTCATGGTAGGAGAACTGACTGATGAGAGTGAATGTTTGGAATGAGTTAAGCGATGCCTGGTCCAGAAATGGGCTCCTTGCTCAGTTTCCCCAATATTAACACTTTTTAGGTCCCATCTATAGGTTCTTTTCCCAGCACTGCAACAGTAAGAGCTTAAATAATATTACTATAGTTATTGGGGGTTTATGTAATTAAGAAGGTGCCAGTGCATGGATATTGGGTGCATTCTAGAACAGGGAACCAGTCTACCAACTCTTCTGTAATATACTCACCCAACTGCATAGTACAGTGTTCTGCATGCAATAAATGCTCATTAAATACCATTGATGATGGTGATCCTAGATATATTTCACATACAGCACTTACGTACATACCTGTAAATTATTTATTTACGTTAATGTCTGTATCCTCCTCTAAACTGTAAAATCCTTGTGGGCAGGGAACTTGACTACCAATTTTGTTTCATTGTATTCTCCCGAGTTATCAGTATAGTGCTCTGCACAGAGTAAGTGCTCAATAAATACCATTGATTAATGAATTGATTGATTTAGAAAGGAAAAAAGTGTATTGGAGCTTATTTCTCATGATCTTCTTCAACACTGTCATCATCATCATCTTCTGCAGTATTTACTGACCACTTACAGGTTGCAGCCCACTGTAATCAATTGATCAGTCATACTATTGAGAACTTATTGGGTGCAAAACATTGTATTAAGTTCTTGGTAGACACATTCCCTGCCCACAAGGTGTTTAATAATAATAATTATGGTATTTGTTAAGCATTTATTATGTGCCAAGCACTGTTCTAAGCACTGGGGTAGATACCAGGTAATCAGGTTGTCCCATGTAGGGCTCACAGTCTTAATCCACATTTTACAGATGAGCTAACTGAGGCACGAGAAGTTAAGTGACTTTTCCAAGGTCACATAGCAGAGAAGTGGCGGAGCTGGGATTAGAAGCAATGTCTTCTGACTCCCAAGCCCTTGCTCTTTCCCGGAGCCATGCTGTTTCTTTTGCAGTCTAGCAGGGGGCTATAAATGTACTAGATGCTTGATGATATATACAGTCCTATGATGAAGTGATATACAGTCCTTACCTTTCAGGATCTTATAATCTGTTAAGAGAATCTGTTTACAGGTATTGGTGCTGCAGTGAAGAGTCTCTCCAGTTCCCTTACACTTTTTTTCCTTTTCCTCATCGTTGTCAGTCATTGCGGGGGTCTTTTGGACAGATTATTGTGGGAAAGCATTTCTATCCTAAGAGTAGGGCTCGGATCTTTGATGCTCCCTAGTGCCTCTGGGCAGATTAAGACAGCTGGAGACAAATGAATGTCTGGTTTTGAAATCTACATCTGGAACCTTTGCTCAGAAAAGGGAAAACCTTACCAGTAAGAAAGGAATATCCAACATCCATCTGTGCGAGCTGTCTGTCCATCACCAGTAAAGCATGCTTAGCCCAGTATTTCACGAAGTACAATGATGTAGTCTCCAATTTTAGCAAGCTCATAAGGATAAATTACCCTCCTCTTGATTGATGGAGCTTATTTTTTTATCACATTATGTGCCATTGCTCCAGGATGAGATTGCTGTTTTCTTGGTGTTCAGTATGCTTTCTTTGTTAGAATTTCTCACCCTCAGCTGGACCTACCCTTAAGTTGTCCTCTCAGGGGTGGTGATTGGCTGTTCAGAGCCATCCACACCCTTTCTCCAGGTTCACTGGAGCCACTGGCATACACTTAATCAATCAATCAATGATATTTACTGAGTGCTTATTTTGTGCAGGGCACTGTAGCGTGTCAAGGTGAACCGGGACACCTGCGATCTCAAGGTCAAAGCTCCATGTCATGACTGCCCCAGCTAGATTGCAGAACTCAGAAGTATGGGAAACATGGGAGGGGCATCACTCTTGTGACCGAAGCTGCTGGATATCCCAGTCCAGGAGTGAGGAAGAAGGTGTCCCTCTCCCCCATGCCAACCAAATAAGGTGTGGAGGAGCACGGGGGTGCTGTGAGAGGCAGGGAACAGAGATTGGACAAGCGGAATCCAGAAACTCGAATGACCCAGAAGGACAGGTAATAAATACCTGCTCCCTCTGATGTTCTGGGCAGCAGATCGAGAGTTGGAGCAGCTGGCTGCATGTCACCTCTGCTCAGATTTTGGGATGCCCTCTCTGCCTACATCAAGTGAGGGACAGTGGGACAGGTGAGTGTCCCACTGAGCACTCACAGGACTGAAAGCTAGGCACTTCACCACGTGCACATAACCACACAAGTGTATTTCTTCTGAGAGGGAATAGTTTGTAGAACAGCAGCTAGCCACTTCACCATGTGCAAATAATACATAAGTGTATTCCTCCCGAGAGAGAAGTGTTCATGGGGCAGAAGCTAGCTGCTTCACCACATGCAAATAATTCAGTATGAGTGGATGCTGGGTGTCATGGGAAGGAGCCACCAAACATAAAATTAGTGTATGCCTCCCCAGAGAGAAGTTCAATACTTTGCATATGAAAAACTAAAAATACGTATATTCCCCCTGAAAGAGAAGTTCAATTTGCTGCATGTGAATAACTAAATAAGTATAGTCCTCCCAAGAGGCAAGTTTGATTCGCCGCATAGAAAAAAACTTTGCATGGCTCAGCATTTCTGATTCCAGTCTCCCACTCTAGCTGTGCCAACCCCCCAGCCCATCCCAGCACAATGGGTGACAAGTACTAAGTACTTGGGAGAATACAATATAACATTCATTCATTCATTCATTCATTCAATAGTATTTACTGAGTGCTTACTATGTGCAAAGCACTGTATTAAGCTCTTGGAATGTGCAATTCAGCAACAGATAGAGACAGTCCCTGCCTAATAACGAGCTCACAGTTGGTAATCCCATTTCCTGAAATAGGAAACCGGGGATAATGGTGCAGTCTTTTGGCCATGAAGTAGACTATTTCTGCACAGTTTCTTCAGCAGCAGACACTGATAAGTCCATCAGTCAAAGGCATTTATTAAGCACATACAGCTTGCTAAGCTAGGGAGAGTATAATACAATACTCCCTGCCCTCAAGGAGTTTACAGTATATTGGAAGAGACACAATATTAAAATAAATTAGTTAAGGGGAGAAGCAGAGTATAAGGATGTATATTACATCACATCATTTCCTCTCACTATACGATCTCCAACTCCTCCAACTGTGAAATTCGTCTACTGAACCACAACCTCCTCACCTGCCTTCTCTCCCACACACTCACTCCCCACAAATCTGTCCTGTTCACCCACAGGAACCTCCAAACTTTGTACCCACTTCAGTTTTCTCAAATCATGCCCCATTTAGTTTCTATACCCAAACTACCTTTTCTCAACACACAAATTGATGTCATCAATGCAGCCCTCTTCACTGAACTCAAATCCTTCTTTCCCCATCCCTCCACTGATCTTGTACCACTAACCCATAACCTTGGACCACCTCCACATTTTGCTTCCTCTGCTCCTGTGCCTGAGCTGTGGAGAGCTGCTGACAGAAAACCAGACATTAGGATGACTTTATCCATCTCAATCTCACACTCAACTACTTAATTCTGCCCTCTCTTCCTCCTGGCAACAGGATTTTTCCATCCTTACTGACTCCTATGTTCATGGCCTATACCAACTATTTCAGATGTTTAACTCCTTCCTCAAATACCCTGTCTCCTTACCTCCTCCATCTTGCCCTTAATGAACTGGCCACATACTTCATTGATAAAATTAAAACCATCAGACATGCTCTCCCTAAAATCACCCCTGTTCCTCTCCAGTCCCTCCTCCTGTCACTCCTTCAACTCTCCCATTGTTTCCAACAGTATCTCAAGAGGAGACTTCCTGCCCCCTCTCAAAATCCACCCTCTCCACCCACACATCTGACACCATTCCTTTTCTCCTTATCAAACCACTTGTCCCCTTGTTTCTTTCCTCCTTGACCACTACCTTCAGCCGTTTCATTTTCCGATGGCTTCCTCTCCACTTTCAACCATGGTCATGCATCCCCTACCCTAAAAAAAAACAAACCTCCTTTGAACCTAAGCCTCCTTCCAGTTATCACTCCATCTCCCTCCTGTCATTCCTCTCCAAACTACTTGAGTGAGTTTAAATCCTCTTCCTCTTCTCTCCTCCAAGGCTCTCCTTGAACAACTCCAATCTTGTCTTTGAACCCTTTACTCCAAAGAAACTACCGTCTCCAAGGTCAACCAAAACTAACTACCTTGTTGCCAGATCCAACGACTCTACTCCATCTTAATCCTCCTTGACCTCTCAGCTACCTTCAACAATGTTAACCACTCCCTTCTCCTGGAAATATTATCCAACTTTGGCTTTACTGACACAGTTCTTCCCTGGCTCTCCTATTTCTCTGTCCGATCGTTTTCAATCTCTTTCTTCAGGCTCCTCTTTGGCCTTCCACTTCCAAACAGTGGAAAATCTCTCAAGGCTCCACTCTGGGTCCCTTTCTATTCTCAGTCCTCACACTGCCTTGGAGAACTCATTTGCTCCCACAGCTTCAACAACCATCTCTATGAGGATTATTTTTAACTTATCCCTCCAGCCCTGGTAACTTTCCTCCTCGACAATCTCACATTTCCTCCTGCTTCAGGACATCTCTTCTTGTATGTCCAACTGAAACATCAAACGTCACGTGTTTAAAACAGAACTCCTCATCTCCCCACCCAAACCCTATCCTCCCCTCAAATTTTCCATCACTGTAAACACCACCACCATCCTCCCCACCCACAGGCCCTTGACATTACCTTTGACTCATCTTTCTCTTTCAACACACATGTTCAATCAAGTCACCAAATCCTGTCAGTTTTACCTTCACAACATTGATAAAATCCACCCTTTCCTCTCCATCTAAACTGCTACTATGCTGACCCAAGCACTTATTGTATCCCACCTAGACTACTACATCAGCTTCCTCACTGACCTCCGTGACACCTGTTTCTTCCCCACTCCAGTCCATGCTTCACTCTCATGCCTGGATCACTTTCCAAGAAAAATGTTCAGTCCACCTCTACCCACTCCTTAAAAAACTCCAGTGGTTGCCTATCCACCTTTGCATTAAACAAAAATTCCTTACCTTTGGCAGCAGGGCCTAGTGGAAAAAGCAGGTGTGTGGGAGTCAGAGGACACAGGTTCTAATCCTGGCTCTGCCACACATCTGCTGTGTGACCTTGGGCAAGGCACTTAACTTTTCTGTGCCTCAATTACCTCATCGGCAAAATGAGGATCAAGATTCTGAGCACCATGTGGGATAGGGACTGTGTCCAACCTGATTAGCTTGTATCTACTCTAGCATTTAGAATGGTGCTTGGCACATAGTAAGCGTGTTATCAAATACCACAATTATTATTATTATTATTATCAGCTTGATAACACTAAGCCAGCTCACCCCCTCCTATCTTACCTCTCTGGCTTCCTAGTACAACCCAGCTGCACACTTCACTTCACAATCACCAACCTGCTCACTGGACTTCTATCATGTCTATCTCATCCCTTGCCTACATCCTGGAAATCCCTCCCTCTTCATAACACAAAGACCACTACTCTTCAAAGCCCTATTAAAATCACATCTCCATCAAGAGGCCTTCCATGACTAACCCCTCATTTCCCCCTCTCCCTCTCTCTTCCATATCACCTCTGCATCTGGATCTTGTTCCCTTTCTCCTTTAAATGCTGTCGAATTGTTTCCGATCCATAGCAACTTCAGAGGCACACTTTCTCCTGAATGTCACATCTTCTGCCAAAAAGGCGTTCTGGTATGTGTAGCCATAGGATTTTCTTGGTAAAGATATAGAAGTGGTTTACCACTGCCTTTTTCCAAACAGAAAAAATATTAAGTCTCTGCACTTCTTTAAGCTTTTGATATTCACCCCACCATCAGCCTCACAGCCCTTAGGTACATACCCATAATTTATCTTAATATCTGTCTCCCCCTCTGAACTGCACAATCATTGTGGGCAGGGAACTTGTCTATCAACTCTGTTGTATTGTTCTCTCCCAAGCACTCAGTGCAATGTTCTGCATATGGTAAACACTCATTAACTGCCACTGATTGATTTGTATATGAAGGCTGTGAGGGATTGCAGAACAGGGTGGGTAGAAGACGGTTGAGTACCAAAGCGCTGATAGAGAGAGTGGTGAATCACCTGTGATGAAGGGGGTGGGAGGTTCAAGCAGGATGGAGGTTATGAGCAAGGGGATGGCTGAAAGAGAGCAATAGTTAAAAAAGAGCAAGTAGGTTGGTGAAGGACAAGTGAAGTGTGTGGGTTGGATTGTAGTGGAAGAGGAGTGAGGTTAGGTGGGGCAAGGACAGACGATTGAGTGTCTTCAATCAATCAATCAATCAATGATATTTCTTGAGCACTTACTGTGGGCAGGGTACTGTACTCAGAGCTTTGGAAAGTACAATACAACAGAGTTGGCAGGCACATTTGCTGCCCAGAAGGAGCTTACAGTCTTGAGGAGGAGAGAGATAATAATGTAAATAAATAAATTACAGAATATGCACATTAAGTGCTCTGGAACTGAAGGAAGGGTAAGTATCAAGTGCTTAAAGGCTACAGATCCAAGGGCATAGATGATTCAGAAGGAAAAGGGAGTCGGGAAAAAGAGGGCTTATTCGGGCAAGACCTCTGGGCGGAGATGTAATCTTAATTTGACTTTGAATGTAGGGAGAATGGTGGTCTCGCATATATAGACAGGGAGGGAGTTCTAGACCAGAGGGAGGATGTGGGATAGGGGTAAGTGGCAAGAGAGATGGGATTGAGGGACAAAGAGCAAGCAGACACTAGAATGATGTGTGCAGGCTGGTCCGTAGTAGGAGATCAGTGAGGGGGCGCGATGTTAAGAGTGCTTTAAAGCCAGTGGTAAGGAGTTTCTGATTGAAATAGAGAGGGATGAACAACCACTGGAGTAGGAGTTAAAAGGCAAGGACTGAACTTTTTTTAAAGAAAGAATCTGGGCAGCAGAGTGAAGTATGTCATGGAATGGGGAAAAACAGGAGGCAGGGAGTTCAGCGAGGAGGCAGAAGCTATAGTCAGGGCAGGCTAGGATAAGTTCTTGGATCAATGTAGTTGCAGTTTGGATGGAGAGGAAAGGGCAGATTTTAGTGATGCTGTGAAAATAGAATGACAGGATATGGTGACATTGAATATAAAGGCTATATGAGAGAGAGATAAGTCGAGGATAATGCCAAGGATATGGATTGTGAGATAAGGAGAGGTGATATGGAGATGAGGATGGAGTGGAGCGGGACAAACAATGGAAGCTTTTGAGGAATGGGAAGATACGTGCAGAATGATTTTTTAGGAAAATGATCCAGGCAGCAGAGCAAAGGATAGATCGAAGTAGGGAAAGGCTGGAGGTAAGAAGGTCAGGGAGGAGGAGGATGCAGTGGTTGAGGTGGGATATAACAAGCGTTTGGTCCAGCCCAGTAGCATCCTCTTTCTCTTAAAAAGCTCTAATCATATTATGATATGTGTTAAGAGCTTGCTATGTGCCAAGTGGTGAGGTAGATGCAATACATTCAGATTAGACGATTTTTGCTTCACAAAACACTCACAGTCTAAGGAGAGAGAGAAGAGGTATCCAATCCCCAAGTTAGAGCTGAGGAAAAACAGAGACACAGAGGGATTTCCTCTAAGGTCATACAGCTGGCAAGTAGAGGAGCAGAAATTAGAACCCAGATCTTCCACATCCCAATCCTGTGCTCTTTATGCCAGGCCATACGCTGCATCTTCTAACACCATCATTGATTATGGCCCAGACTTCTGTCCTCAAAACTTTTGTGTCTTTCCAATTTGTATGATAACACCCACACCTGACTCTTTTAGCCAAATACCAGTCATGTATAATTCTTTGACCAGACATATTTACCCATAAGCCCCAGATGTGTCCCTCCCACTATTTGTCGATATTGACTCTTTTTTTCTTTTTTTTATGGTTCAGCACTTATTCTGTGTCACGAGATGTCCTAAGCTCTGGAGTACATAAAAGTTAATCAGGCCACACACAGAATCGGACTCACGTAGAAGCAGCATGGCATAGGGGATAGAGCATGGGCCTGGGAGTCAGAAAGTCATGGGTTCTAATCCCGGCTCCACCACTTGTCTGCTTTGGGACCTTGGGCAACTCACTTCACTTCCCTGTGCCTCGGTTACCTCATCTGTAAAATGGGGATTGGGTCTGTGAGCCCCACGTGGGACAAGTACCGTGTCCAACTTGATTTGCTGGTACCCACCCCAGCGCTTAGTACAGTGCCTGGCACAGAGTAAGTGCTTAACAAAAAACATGATTATTATGATTGCTATGGGGCTCATAGTCTAAGTAGGAAGGAGAAGAGATATTAGATCACCCTTTGCAGTTGAGGAAACAGGCACAGAGAAGTGAAGTGACTTACCCAAGTTCTCACAGAAGACAAATGGCCGAGCTGTGATTATGAACCCAGGTCCTTGGACTCCCAGGCCTGTACTTTGTACAGTAGGCTAGTTCCAAGTCTATGTTTGAGTTTAACCTATCTCCCACCCAAACAGCCACCCGTCCATTCCCAAGAACAACCCCATCCCGACCTTCCGGCTGCGTGATCCCAAGCCCGCCTTGGAAACCTGTCACCTTCATTTAGTGGGGAGAATGGGATCATTCTGTCTGTATAATAATAACATGCTCAGTTTAAAAGAAAAAACTCTGAAACCCCTTAAAAGCTGCTGTTTGGCGCAGATGTATCATTTCAGTAATGAATAATCACTGAAGATTTTATTCTGGAAGCAGTTACGATGCAGCGATGTGAATAAAATGCATTAGATAGAAAATTGTATTTCAAGTAAATGTATGCACTGGTAGAAATGTATTACCTCCCATTAATATGTATTAATTCAAAGCCAAATGCCAACCGGAGAACGTTTCCCTAGGCCTGAATGGCAGGCAGTGATTTGCAAGTCGGAAGAAATAGCTCTGGATCTGGTCAAATGGGCTGAGAAAAATCAGGGGAAGCATGATCCAGGATGAACAGGTGAGGAGAGCCTTCTCTCACTGGAGGCTTCAGTGCCCTGTTAACTATCATGATCGCTAGGGAAACGGCATGGCCTAGTGTGGGCCTGAGAGTCAGAGGACCTTTCTCCTCCTGACTCTACCATTTACTGCTGTGTGACCTTGGACAAGTCACTTAACATCTCTGTGCCTCGGGTTTCTCATTTGCAAAATGGGGATTCAACATCTGCTCTTCCTCCTACCGAGACTGTGAGCCCCCAGGTGAGACCCAGTGATCTTGTATCTACGATCTTGTATCTACCCCAGGGCTTCATGCAGTGCTTGGCATATAATAATAATAATGATGGTATTTGTTAAGTGCTTACTTTGTGCCAAGCACTGTTCTAAGCACTGGGGTAGATACAAGGTAATCAGGTTGTCCCATGTGGGGCTCACAGTCTTCATCCCCATTTCACAGATGAGGTAACGGAAGCACAGAGAAGTTAAGTGACTTGCCGGAAGTCACACAACTGACCAGTGTCAGAGCCAGGATTAGAACCCACTACCTCTAACTCTCAAGCCCCGGCTCTTTCCCCTAAGCCAGGCTGCTTACATAGTAAGCGCTTAACAAATGTCATTGTTATTATTATTATTATCATTATTATTATTATTACGACTTGTTGATAACTACTGATATTTCTGGAGCAGGCTGGTTGCTGCTTGCTGCCTCAGAAGCTGTATCCTCCAGCCCAGTCTTCAAAATCGTGAAATACAGAAGCAGGAGACCACCTCCAATAGACCTTCCCTGGCAACTGGTTCCTCCTTGCCCCCTCCCCTGCTGTGTCAGAGAGGGAGTGGCGGTCAGGCTGATCTCAAGATGATCCACTCCCAGCCCCCGTGTTATATTGTACTCTCCCAAGTGCTTAGTACAGTGCCCTGCACACAGTAAGTGCTCAATAAATATGACTGAATGTATGAATGAATAATGCCCAGATCCCTGTTTAATCTAAAGTTCCTGGCCCTCTATTCCCACTTCTGTGTATCCTGCCAAAATGGAAGAACTTGGAAGACGATGACCCATCTGCTCCCAACAAATGGCAACTCCCTCCTTCTAAATTCCCGAGCTTCAATTCAATTCAATTGGATTTACTGAGTGCTTACTGTGTGCAAAGCCCTATACTAAGCACTTGGGAAGTACAATTCAGAAACACATAGAGACAATCCCTGCCCCCAACAGACTCACAATCTAGAAGAGGGGGAGACAGCCATCAAAACAAGTAAACCGGCATCAGTAGCATCATTATAAATAAAAAGAATTATAGATATATATACATTCATTAATAGAAATAAATAGAATTATAAACATGTACATACATGTACAAGTATTGTGGGGCAGGGAGGGGGATAGAGCAAAGGGAGTGAGTCAGGGTGTTGGGGAAGGTAGGGGGAGCCGGGGAAAAGGGCCCTTTTTCCCCTAAGACAACATCTGGACGAAAGTACATTCATCCATTCAATCGTATTTATTGAGCACTTACTGTGTGCAGAACACTGTACTAAACGTTTGGGAAGGGCATGGGAGGAGAAGGAGTAGCGGGGAGAATGTAATGTGGCCTAGTGGATGGAGCACAGGACTGGAAGTCTGGCCCCCTACCTCTGCATTCTAGTCTCAGCTCTGCCACTTTCTGGGTGACCGTGGATGAGTCACTTTTCTCCGTGCCTCATATTCCTCATTTCTAAAATGGAGTTGAAATGCTTGGCCTCACTCCTTCTTAGACTGTGAGTTCCCTGTAGAGCAAGGATTACGTTTTCATCTCCTCTATCCCCAGTGCTAAGTGCAGTACTTCGCACACAGTGATGGAAGTAAATAAATCCCGTCATCAATGTTACAGCCAGTTGAGCACAAACACAGATTCCATCCTCCCTCCCCACAACTTCCACTGGATTTAGTTTCCTTTTAAGTTTTTTACTGAATTGATCCAGAGCATACACCTAGAGTGGGCTTCACTGGTGAGGGAAGCAGGCCCTGATGTTTTAAAACTGGATAACATTTGGGGAATCAGAGATACCTGCCAGGGTCAGTGGTGGTGATGGTGGTGTATGGAGGCCTCTTCCATCACTTTGGCAGGGTTTTCAGGATCATGGTGATTTGTCCTCTCCCCCTCCCTTCAGGCTCATATCTCCTCCTGCCTCCAAGACGTCTCTACCTGGATGTCTGCCCGCCACCTAAAACTCAACATGTCCAAAACTGAGCTCCTTATCTAGAAGCAGCGTGGCTAGAGAAGCAGCATGGCTCAGTGGAAAGAGCATGGGCTAGAGAACTAGAGGTCATGGGTTCAAATCCCAGCTCTTCCAGCTGTCAGCTGTGTGAGTGTGGGCAAGTCACTTAACTTCTTTGGGCCTCAGTTACCTCATCTGTAAAATGGTCACAGTCTTCACCCCATGTGGGACAACTTGATTACCCTGTATCTACCCCAGTGCTTAGAACAGTGCTCTGCACATAGTAAGCGCTTAACAAATACCAACATTATTATTCCCTCCCAAGCCCTGTCCTCTTCCTGACTTCGCTATCACTGTGGATGGTACGACCATCCTTCCCGTCACTCAAGCCTGCAAGATCGGTGTCATCTTAGACTCGGCTCTCTCATTCACCCCACACATCCAATCCGTCACCAAGACCTGCCAGTTTCATCTTTATAATATCGCCAAGATCTACCCTTTCCTCTCCACCTGAACAGCTATCTTACTGGTACAGGCTCCCATAATATCCCAGCCGGATAATTGTGTCAGCCTTCTCTCTGATCTCCCTTCCTCCTGTCTCTCCCCGTTCCAGTCTATTCTTCATTCCACTGCCTGGCTCATCTTCCTGCAGAAACGCTCTGGGCATGTCACTCCCTTTCTTAAAAACCTCCAGTGGTTGCCTATCAACCTCCTCACGAAACAAAAACTTCTCACTCTAGGCTTCAAGGCTCTCCATCACCTTGCCCCCTCCTACCTCTCCTTCCTTCTCTCTTTCTACTCCCGACCCCGCACCCTCCGCTCCTCTGCCGCCCACCTCCTCACCGTCCCCTGTTCTCGCCTATCCAGCTTTCGACCCCTGGTCCACGTCCTCCCACTGTCCTGGAATGCCCTCCCTTCTCACCTCCGCCAAACTAATTCTCTTCCCCTCTTTAAAGCCCTACTTAGAGCTCACCTCCTCCAAGAGGCCTTTCCAGACTGTTTCCCCTTTTCCCTCTGCTCCCTCTGCTGCCCTTTTACCCCCCCTTCACCTCCCCTCAGCTAAGTCCCCTTTCCCCCCTTTCCCTCTGCTCTTCCCCCTCTCCCTTCACCTCCCCTCAGCACTGTGCTCATCCCCTCAATTATATATATTTTTATTACCCTATTTATTTTGTTAATGAGATGTACATCACCTTGATTCTATTTATTGCTATTCTTTTTGTCTGTCTGTCTCCCCCTATTAGACTGTAAGCCCATCAGTGGGCAGGGACTGTCTCTATCTGTTGCCGATTTGTACATTTCAAGCGCTTAGTATAGTGCTCTGCACATGGTAAGTGCTCAAATACTATTGAATGAATGAATGAAAGTTGAGTTCACGTTCCCAAGAATTTAGGCAAAGAAAAACAATCACTGCAACTGAAGAGAAAAGAAAGGTTTGAGGTTTGTTAAGGCTGTTGTCTGCCTTTGTTGATTGAGTTAACTGGATGAATTGCTCAATTGAAAGTGGAGTGACCTAGTCGAAAGAGCACGGGCCTGGGAGTCAAGGGTCCTGAGTTCTAATGCCATCTCTGCCATTTGACTGCTGTGGGACTTGGGTCACTGCTTGCCTGGATTTCAGTGACCTCATCTGGAAAATAGGGGTTGACATACCTGTTTCTCCTTCTAATTAGTCTGTGAGCCCCATATGGGGCGGGAACTATGTCTGACGTAATTATCTTGATTCTATTCCAGTGTTAGTACAGGAACGAATACCATTTTTTTATTATTATTATTAACTACAAAATCCAGCATGTCATGGATCAGGAAGAAAGGGAACTGCTGCTCACCAAAACCCACACCACCAGGTTGAAGAAGCATCCACTGAAGCTGGAGAATAACTGGATCGAGAGGAACAAAATGAAACACTTTACCAGTGGGTGGTTAATATGCAGAATTTATTATCCGGGGAAATTGTCCCTGCAGAAACTATCAGCAGGTTCAGTAGAGGTTAGGAAAAATTCATGGACAAGTGGTCCAAAGTAGCTCAGAAGAGGGAAATGTAATGATGGAGGAGGGAAACTAGAGGTGCTAAGTGATCTGTCCTTCACACTGAGGAAGGATACAGAGAGGGCAGTCATCACTCTATTCTTCCAAGCATCCCATTGTCATGGTCAAAGACAGAATCCTGGGCAGGTTAGACCATGGATTGAACCAGAAATGTCCTTTAACTCCCTTCATCATTTTGCTTATGCATGGACAGCCTGATTCTAAGCTCCCCGACATTTTGGAGTGATCACAACATCCTAGTTCTGCTTACAAGTAGTTTTCCATTTGAATGCCAGAGGCCAACTCAGTCAGCACCCTAGGTGGCATGTCTCCAAGGGATTTAATCACTGTAGCCGGTCTCCAACCCCAGGAGGCTAATTCCTAACCCTGGCATCATACTGCAGGGCCCAAGGTTTCGGAGCACTGCATGGTCTCTATTGTGTCCTCACAACACTGGGGCCTTGTGCTTGGGGTCTGGGTCATGTCGCTGAATGGAGAGGTCGAGCTGAATTCAATCAGGGTGCTTGTCTCTATCAAAGGACCTAAGATGCCCTCCTCCCCCACCCACAGACTTCATTTAAGAGGGTCCCGAGCATCTCAGAAAATCCAATCAGTCCAATGTGGAAGGGGTTGGAACCACTTAACAAAGGGTAGGGGAGCCTAACTGGCTCAGTGGATAATGGGACCCAATAAAAGGCTGCCATATTGCTTTCAAAAACCACATCCTCTAAGCTGGAATATGTTCAAATCCTTGATACCTCCATTTTCCTGATTTATAATGGTGATGATGATAATGATGATGATGATGATACTATTTGTTAGTAATAATATGTGTGATACTTGGTAAGTGCTTAGAAAGTGTCATACACTGTACACTAGGAGAGATACAAGATAATCAGGTCAGGCACAGTGAATTGGGACTCACAACCTATAGGAGAGAAAGAACAGATATGACCTTGGGCAAGTCACTTCTCTATGCCTCAGTTACCTCATCTGTAAAGTGTGTATTAAGCCTGTGAGCCCCACATGGGACAGGGACTGTGTCCAACCTAATTACCTTGTACTTACCCTAGAGCTTAGAACAATGCTTGGCACAAAGTAAGTGCTTAAAAAATACTATAATTATTTTTCCATCCTCATTTTATATGCATGGAAACTGAGTCCCAGGGAAGTTAAGTGACTTGCACAAGATCACACAGCAGGTAAGTTGTAGAACTGGGATTAGAATCCATGTCACCTGACTCCCAAGTCCATATATTAGGGATTGGCCAAAGGGGAAGAGAAGGAGAGGAGAAGGTGGAGGAGACAAAGGACTAGTAAAGGCACCAGGGAGAAAGAACAGAACCAATGCGAGGTGCTAACTTTGTGCTGCAGAATAATAGTACCTGCTTCTCAGTCTCTGCCAAGTTTGGCCTCCCTGACCAGTTCTTCTGTCTGGGTTCATCCCTTGATTTTACCCTTTCAGTTTATCCCTCACAAGCATCACACCAAGTCCCTGATGTTTTCCATTCAGCAGCCAAATATGTGCCCCTAAAGACCTATGATTCATTCTTCCCCCTCTCTGCCCCACCGCCTCCACCCTCTCGCTCCCTCCGACACTTAACTGGAGGCCTGTGGTCAAGACCAGAGGGACCCTGTTGGTCTCAGTGGATATCTAGGGCTCGGGGCTCCTTTCATAAATCAGACGAGCCACTTGATCTGTCCTCCAGGCCTAGGAATGAAGTGTCTGGCCCTGCTCCTTCTTTCCCTACTCTCCAAACTCCAATTATACTCTGTCCTGCTCATCCCTGGCCGGAAATCCTTCCAGGGTCAGTGACAGACAACACCGGGAAGATTTGCCTCTCTTCAGTTGTTAGATTGTGATTTAAAATCTTTCTTCCCCTGTTCTTCGCTGAGATACATTTCCACTAGCTTACCAACTCAGCCCCTTCTATTACCCTCTCCTGGGGGAGATGTGGTCAGGAAATGTGTCTACTGACTCTGTTGGATTGTACTCTACCAAGTGTTTCATACAGTGCTCTGCACAAAGTAAGAGTTCAATAAACACCATTGATTGATTGAAACAGGCCAGAAGATGTTAGAATGCCTGACATCACAAGATCCATTACACAAAGAGTCTATCTATCACACTGGGAACTCCCTGTAGCCCAACTCAGGGGATTGGATAATTAATAATCAAAACCCAGTGATGGTCCATCTCCTGCATGCAGCATCAGAGGCATGCCAGACTGCTTCCAAACAGAAGCAGAATGGTGTAAATCGAAGAGCACAGGCCTAGGAGTCAGAAGACCTGGATTTTAATCCTGACTCTGCCAATTGCTTTGTGTGACCTTGGGCAAGTCACTTAACTTCTCTTTGCCTCAGTTCTCCTGTTTCCCCTCCTATTTAGAATGTGTTTTCCATTTCGGACAAGGACAGTGTCCAAACTTGTATCTATTCCATCACTTAGAACAATACTTGACACATAGTATACTCTAAACAAATACCAAAAACAAAAAAACTCCCTAGTCCATCCAGATAACCAAGCCCAGAGAACAGTTCCCAGTTACCCCAGTTAAAGGCACACTTGGAACGGGACCATTTCTTGCCCATTTTGGGCACATTCCTCTTGCTAGTCGAATGACTAGCTAGCAAGGTTGTAGGGCAAGTCAGCCTCTAATGCCCTAATCCTCCAACCTCCTCGACTTCTGATGTCTTTGGCCTCCGGCACCCTTGGCCTCCAGTGCGCTTCGTCTCCTACATCCTCTGTCTCCAGAGAGCTTGACCACAGCCATCAGCCTCCTTCACCTTCAGCCTCTATTTCCTTCAGCCTCCAACACCCTAAGCCTCCTCCTCCCTCAACCAAGGTGTCTGGTTCTGCCCAACCCCTCTTACTCTCTGTGCATTTACTGTCTGAGAGTCAACAGTCAACCGCTTTTTCTGGAACACCAGCCTGACATGCGTCCACAGCCGTCCAACCGGAGCGAGCCAAAACAACTCCATTTTGGAAAGGCCCACCAGTTCCTCCTTTATCCAGGAATTTTTACATGCTCTTAGTTGCTTACTTCTGGGTAACAATATGGCTTACTTGCCCAGTTGGTCAGGGGAATACAAACGCACAGCTTCCTCATCAACGCCCCCTCTTAAATGCCATGTGCATTTGAGTAAGTTGCTGCTCCTTTCAACCCGGAGTGTGCTTGGCTTACCCAGGGACACCCTGTCCAAGGGTCTGTAAGGGACCAGCCGAGTAGTAAAGAGGAAATCGGGTTTGAGGACCTGTTTATCTGGGTTAGAGGTTGATGCCCGCCCGCGAACCGCCCCATAGAAAGTCAAGACTTTGAGATCCTAGGGGATGCAATACCTTTTGTCTGAGGTTTGGGTATGTAATAACTTTGCTTGAGGGACTGAAAGGGATGCAATTCTTTTTGTTTGAGGTTTGGGTTTGTTTTGTGCCTTGGATCCATAGTTTTTTGGTAGGTTTATGTATTTTTAAGCTATGGTTTTTTCATAGGTTTATGCATTTAAGCCATAGTTTTCATAGCAAAAGTCAGTGTGTCCATTTGTTTCATTCTTCTGTGTTTGGATCTAAATTCCTTCAGGGTGTATCACCCTTCCTTGCCTTGAAAATGTCCTGACAGACACAGACCTCATTTGTCCCAAATTTGTTCAGCTCTTTTGATTCTCTACTGAATTATAGGTTTTTCTTGTGGTATCTGTTAAACACTTATTATATTCCAGGCACTATGCCTTTGTCAGTTAGGAGAAATGCAAACACCATACAAATTCAAGATTAATTGTTGGGAGTCCAGATATCATGAGCAGGAATGTAGCCTAGTGAAAAGAGCACAGGCCTGGGAGTCAGGAAACCTGCCTTCTGATCCCAGTTTTACCACTTGCCTGCAGTGTGATTTGGGTTGAGTCACTTAATTTTGCTGGGTGGTAACTGAGGAGGTAACTGAGTTTCAAAGAAACAAAGTGACTTAGACAAGATCACACAGCAAACAAATGGTGAAGCTGGGATTAGAATCTAGATCCTTTTGACTCCCAGGCCCATACTCTATCCATTAGGCCACACTACTTCAGTCTTCCTAACCGCAAGCTTGGATCCAAGTGAACTTCAAGAGAATGATAATAATAATAGTAATAGCAATAATAATTATGATAGTGCTAATAATAACAATAACAAAATTATTTGTTGAGCCTCCCTGTGTGCCAAGCAATATGCTATGTTCTGGGTTCTATAAAATCACAGTCCCTTTCCCTGTGAGGCCTCCCTTTCCCTGTGAGGCCTCACAGTCTAAAGGGAAGGATGAAGAGATATTGAATACCCATTTTACAGATGAGGAAACTGAGACCCAGCAAAATTAAGTGACTCAACCCAAATCACACTGCAGGCAAGTGGTAAACCTGGGATCAGAACGCAGGTTTCCTGACTTCCAGGCCTGTGCTCTTTTCACTAGGCCACATTCCTGCTCATGATATCTGGACTCCCAACAATTAATCTTGAATTTGTATGGTGTTTGCATTTCTCCTGACTTTCCAAAAGTTATCTCATCCTGTCCCTTTGTGTCAGGGGGAAGCAAGGATTATTACCCCAGTTTTGCAGAAGAGAAAATTAACTTCTTGAGCAATTTAATAATAACAATAATAATATTAATGGCATTAGTTAATCACTTACTATGTGCCAAGCACTGTATTAAGCACTGGGGTGGATACAAGCAAATAGGGTTGGATACAGTCCCTGTCCCATGTGGGGCTCTCAGTCGAAAATCCCCATTTTACAGGTGAGGGAACTGAGGCCCAGAGAAGTAAACTGACTTGCCTAAGGTCACACAGCCGACAAGAGGCAGGACTGGGATTTGAACTAATAGCCTTTTGACTCCCAGGTCCTTGCCCTATCCACTACGCCATATAATGACTTCCCCAAAACACCAACAGGCCTGTTAGCAGAAACAAATGGTTCCAACCACCTGACTCCCAGAAGGATGCTCTTTCAATTAATCAATGGTCTTTATTGAGCCGCTCACTGTATGCAAAGCTCTGTACTAAGCTCTTGGGAGAGTACAGTTTGTTAGAGTTGGTAGACACATTTCCTGCCCACAGTGAGTTTATAGTCTAGAGTATGCTGCTTAGTGTCCAAGAGATCCCCACACAACCCATCTTGTTAAAGGTCAGAGATTCTGAATTTTTTCTTCCGTGTTCTGGACACACATGAAGATCACACCCAAGTACCTTACCTAGCCCATGGCTTCATTCCCCAAGTTAACACTCTGTTCACGTCTCCCAATGAGAGGGCGGTAATTGTTTTTGTTGAGGGGACAAGCACAAAGATAAACGTTGTCTGGGCAACCATTAACTTCTCTCTCTATCTTGCCATCCCTCCTGGAGATCGAGTCCTTCTTATTGCTCAGGGAATGAAACATACTCATTTTGGGTTCCCATTTCGTTGGATGAGGGCTTCCGGTTCAGCCAGCAAAAAGCTGCTGCTTGGGAAAGATGAATCAGCTGGAGGCAGGATCCCAACTCCCAAATCAACATCATCCTTCTGGATTTGGGGGGCTCTTTTGAGTCCTTAGCATTGAGCAGCAAGAATTAGCATGTGAGGCATTCTGGATTTACCAGGAAGGGCTGGAGAACTCAGGGATGAGGGTGAGGCGAGGAAGGGGAGAAGATGGGGGTCATTTGCCGAGAGCTTGTGCCCAAGAGGAAGCCCATGCCAGCAGAGGAAGCCCAGAGGTCCACAGGGGGTCCTCTGGCCTGCAGATCAGAGTGTCCTTGGGCTTTGGGTCCCAGATGCATGTGTTTGGGTTGCTTCAGCCAGAGTTCCATAATCTCAGGCAGGGACAGTCTTTGGGTCAGATTGAAGTGGTCTACAGGGAAGACAGCCTACTCTGATTCTGCAGGCAGAAGCCTTGGCACACTAGAGTTACAATTGATTGATATGGAATATGGTCAGTGCCACATTGGATATACTGCCCTGAAGTGGAGAAAATGTGGCTCCCCATCTTCCATATGGCACCAGAACCTCTAAACCGGGAGGTAGTATAGCCTAGTGGAAAAATGTACAAGCCTCGGAGTCAGAGGACCAGGGTTCTAATGCTGGCTCCACCACTTGCCTGCCATGTGACTGAGGATGAGTTACTTCTCTGGGCCTCAGTCTCCTCATCTGTAAAATGGGGATTCAATTCATCTTCTCCCTCCTATTTAGACCATAAGAACCACATGTGGCAGGACCTGTGTCCTAACTGATAATTTTGGGCCTACCCCAGTACTCAGTACAGTACATTACCTACAGTACAGTGCCCAATATAGAATAATCACTTAACAAACACCACATTTTTCCTGACTCTCCACTTTGCTCCAGAAACATTATTTTCCTTTCCCAACTCCCTGCTCACCAAAGTTCCACATACAACTGGGGCTTGGGTGCTTCCCATTTTTCTTCAAATTTTTTCACCCATCATAGAGTTCACCTTTTATGTCTTTTTATCTTTCCCATTCGACTGCACGCATTGTGAAGGCAGCAACCACATCTTTCTCTCCTGCTGAAAGTTCCCAAGGGACTAATTCACAACTATGAACATTATAGGTTCTCCTTCAGTGCTGCTTATGGTTATCAAGAAAATGGCCCACCCAAGATTTCCAGGTTAAGCAGAATTCAAGACTGAATTCTTCCCCCAAGCTGTTCCTAGTGAATGACTTTGCATAGCCCTGATTCACTTATTCATTAGGATGTATCTTTGCCCCATTTCCAGATTTCTGTCTGATGGGAAGGTGTGATTGCATTCAGTCATTTAATCCTCAACTGAGTCCCTACTATGTGCAGCCCGCTCGACCAGGTGTTTGGGGGACATGCAGAAGCACTGAAACACCTGGTCAGACCTTGAGATGTTTGCAAACCCAAAGGAGAAGATGAATTAGTATAAATCTTTGGCTCTACAATAGTTAAAAGAGCAGAAGAGTAGATATAAGTAGTACACAGAAGTGGATAAATCAATCAATATCAACTGAATGAACAGATAAATACACAAGAGTGCTGAGGTGGCTAAGGATATGACATGAAGCGGGGAGTGGGGGATTAATCTGTGTTCAAGCTATCGATTTTTATCAGGAAATAGGTCTGCCTTGCCTGCTTTGTTTAGAGCTTAGCATAGTATCACCACCTCATTTATTCACTCTATAGTTTTGAGCCCCTAATGTGTACAGAACATTCTACTAAGATCCACTCTCATCAGGGACATTTCTTATACTTATTAATGCCTCTCTCCCCATCAAAACTGAAAACTGGTTGTGAGGAGGAACCTTGTCTATCAACTCTGTTGAACTGTACTCTCCCAAGCTCTTAGTAAAGTGCTCTGAACATAGGAAACGCTTAAGAAATATGATTGATTAATTGATTGATTGATCAAGAGCTCTTGAGTAACATGCAGTTTTATTAGAGATCCAGGCAGACATGCATATAGTTGCAGGAGGAAGGAAGACAGAGATACAATATGGGAAACAGAGCCTTTTACTGAGTCCCACTCTCATCAGGGACCTTTCTTATCAAATGCTATCAATACTGTTAATAATTTAAGGGCCCACTATGGAACTGTGTGCCCAGCACTGTAGTAAATGCTGACAGCGCTGCACGGATTATAGGAGACACGATCCTGACCCACGAGGGGTTTATAATCTAAAGGAAGAAGCAAAACTCATAGACTAATTCTATGAAGGACTAGGGTTAATTTGTCTTTAGCAGAGAATTTCACCTGCAGAAATATCCTTTTGGGGCTGGATTCTGCCTGGAGCTAAAATAAGCCTCAAGAAGTGGCAAACCAAGGATATTGTTTTGCCAAATTTTTGAATTTAGCTCACGTCCTTAATTCCCAAGAAATTCACTGTTGCCTGCTTGAAGAAAATAATCCAATAGTCCATAACCTGCGATGATCTTTGGAGTTAGTATCTCTGTGCAAAAAAATAAAAGTTAGATTTGATTGGTGGGAAGGCAAGACACATTTATTTATGGCATTACAAGATTTTTTTTCCTTTAATAAGGAAGGAGAACTGAAGAGCAGACCAGACAAAGAACACATGGACACAGGAACATAAGCTTGTCTGCAGGTGGATTTCAGTCAATCAGGATAAGGGATTACTTACAAACCCCACTTTTGCTTGGTTTAAAACAAAGCTGGAAATGTTCACCATGTTATATCTGTGTCTTTCTTCCTCCTGCAACTACACGCATGCAAGCTATGTCTGTCTGTGGTTCTGATGAAGCTGTAACTCAAGAGTTCTCAATCATTCAATTAATCCATCATATATTTTAAGTGCTTACTGTCTTGAGAGCACTTTACTAAGAGCTTGGAAAGTACAATTCAACAGTTGATAGACCGGTTCCCTCCCCACAATGAGTTTTCAGTCTAGATGGGGAGATAGACATTAAAAGAAATAAATAATTTATAATAAATTATGTATAGCTACATAGATAAGTATTGTGGGCCGAGAGCTGGGTGCATACCAAGTGCTCAAGGGGCACAGATCTTCTTCTTACAATGTTCTCCCTCAGGTGCCTAAAGCAGTGCTGAATCCAATATATCAATCCGTTGATTCATCCATGGCATTTATTGAATGCTTACTTTGTACAGAGCATGGTCCTAAGCATTTGGGAGCTTTCGATAGAATAGATTTAGTAGACTCAATCCCTGCCCACAAGGAGTTTACAGTCTACAAGGGGAGACAGATCTTAAAATAAATTTAAGATTAGGAAAATAATAAAAATAATGTTATTTGTTATGTGCTTACCATGCATCAAACACTATTCTAAGCGCTGGGATAGATGCAAGCTAATCAGGTTGAACATACTCCCTGTCCCACATGGAGCTCACAGTCTCAATCCCCACCTTACAGGTGAGGTAACTGAGGCCCAGAGAAGTGAATTGGCATGCCCAAGGTCACACAACAGACAAGTTTCCCTCTTACTTAGACAGTGAACCCCATCCCTTAGACTGTAAACGTGTTATGGGCAGGAAAAGTATCTGCTAATTCTGTTGGATTGTACACATTATAAGATTATAATATTATACACATTATAAGCATTATAAGAATGTGGATTGTACACATTATAAGATTATAATATTATAAGATTATACACATTATAAGCATTATAAGAATGTGAATTGTGCACATTATAAGATTATAATATTATGATTATACATATTATAAGCGTTATAAGAATACCATTAAAGAAAGTGGTGGAGCTGGGCTTAGAACCCAGCTCCTTCTGACTCCCAGACCTGAGCTCTATCCACTAGGCCACACTGCATCTCCAGCATCACCAGCATCGTCAAGCCTCAAATAGCAGGACCACAGCACTAAGGTACTGAAAGGCAGTCGGCTCGCCGCCATGGGGATGCAATAACGGCTTCTCCCAACACAGATTGGCCCCAGATAGATGAGCCTAGTGTGTGGCAATCAGGTTGCCTTCCTCGAGTAAAGCTTTGGGGAAGAGCAGGTCAACCCTGCAGCAGACCATTGCACTGCCAGTGGTAACTCAAGAATGTGGTAAAGGGTATCTTGATGCGCCCACAGGGTAGGGGGAGTGTTGGTCGCCGTCATTTCTCTACAGCCGCCCTCCCCCACATTGCTAGTTTACTGACCCCAGAATGGTCATCAAAGATGGACTCCCTCTGGCATCAATGGAGGGACGGAGAGAGGGACTCTCTCCTAGGGAAGCAGTGTGACCTAGTGGAAAGAGCACAGGCCTGAGAGTAAGTGGTCCTTGGTTCTGATCCCGGCTTTCCCACTTGTCTGCTGTGAGACCTTGGGCAAGTCACTTAACTGCTCCGTGCCTCAGTTTCCTGAGGCATTAAATAGTTGCTCTCCCTTCCCCTTAGACTGCGACCCCCACGTGAGACAGGGTTTGGGCCTGACCTGATCATCTTGTGTCTACTCCAGCACTTAATACAAACAAGCATCCAATAAGTGCTTAACAAACACCTTAATTATTATTGTTATTTCTGTGGAAGCAGTGGGGCTCAATGGAAAGACCACTGGCCTGGGAAATTAAAGGACCTGGGTTTTAATCCTGGCTCTGCTACTTTCCTGCTGTGTGACCCTGGATAGACATTCGACTTCTCAGTGCCTCAGTTTCCTCATCTGTAAAGCGAGAATTTAAAACCTTGTCCACCCTCCTACTTAGACTGTGATCCCCTTGAGGATCCTAGTAACTGAATATCTTCCCCAGCACTTAGTACAGTGACTGACTCTTAGTAATCAATTAACTAATACCATAATTATTATTGTTATCATTGTTTATTATTTTGCAGGCAGGAGCCAGTGTCTGCCAACTCTGTTGTATCGTACTCTCCCAAGTGCTTAATACAGCGTTCTACCCTCAGTACATGCTCAATAAATTCCACTGACTGACTTTTTTATCGTTTGTGCATGCCATCCACAGTCACTGCCCACTTCTGAGCAGGAAGCATGAAATACAGGCGAATCAAAGGCAGGAGGCATGGCTCTGCAAGGATATCACCTCCATCCTGGAATAGGAAGAGAGAGTGGAGGGGTCGCGAATGCTGCAGCTGCCAGTGCTGATGGGCTACTATGGAAGGAAATGAAAAAGGAGACCAGAGGAAATTAAAGCGGAGGTAGTGACACGGGTCAAGCTCATGCCAGGGCATATGCACCCCTTGGGAGTCAGCCTGGCACCTCTGCTCTTCACGTATATCTGTGGGGAGATGCTGGAGAAACCAATGTGGGGGCCATATCCCACCATTAATCAATGGTATTTATTGAGCACCCACTGTATGCAGAGCACTGTACTAAGCACTTTTTTATCATGCTTGTTAAGTGCTTACTATTTGCCAGGGTTGCTAATAAGCATTGGAGTAGTTAGAAGTTAATCAGGTTGGATACAGTCTATGTCCCACACTGGGTTCACAGTCTAAATCCCCATTGTACAGATGAGGTAACTGAGACCCAGAGAAGTGAAGTGACCTGACCAAGGTCACACAGCAGACAAGTGGCGGAGCTGGAATTAGCGCTCAGGTCCTTCTGACTCCCAGGCTCCTGCTTTATGTACTAGGATACAATACTTGAGTTCAGTACAACAGAGTTGGTGGACATGATCCTTAACCACAAGTACTATACAGTCTAAAGGGGCAGAGACAGGGAGTGAAATAAATTACAACAGGAAGACAGGTTGAGAGGAGCTGGGCCAGGACAGACCTTTGGGGATGGGGGTGCTCCTTCAGCCACCTCAACACAGTTGGTGTTCCAATTATTCCCTACTGGCTCCTTTCTCCACCTACTAGGTTATTTATGGTATTTATTATTAATTAATCAAAATATTTATAGAGTGTTTACTGTATGCTGAGCACTGTACTAAGCATTTGGGAGAGTATAGTACAAAAGAGTTGGTAGATGCATTCCCTGCCTGGGGTAGACCGAAGACAATAACGAGGGGCATTCATTCCATCATATTTATTCAGCGCTTACTGTGTGCAGAACATTGGACTAAGCACTTGGAAAGTACAATTCAGCAGCAAAGAGAGACAATCCCTGCACACAACGGGCTCACAGTCTAGAATTGGGGAGACAGACATCAAAACAAGTGAACAGGAGTCAATAGCATGAATATAAATAAATAGAATGAGATATATATACACATCAGAACAAGTAAAACAGGCATTATTATATATAAATAGAATTATAGATATGTACATATATACACACAGTCCCTGTCCCCCATAGGGCTCATAATCTAAGAGAGAGAAAGAGAGAAAGGGGATGTCATTCACATTTTACAGATGAGGAAATTGAAGCAAAGGGGGAAATAAGTGACTTACTCAAGGTCACACAGCATGCCAGTGGTTGGTCTAGGACTAGAAACTGGGTCTCCTTATTCCCAAACTCATGCGCTTTTTATTTGTTCACCGTGCTGCTTCCACGTGAATTGATTACCGATAGCTAGTTCAACTATCATGGGTGTGTCTCTAAATGCTAGCTTGTCTTTGCCATTAGAGTGGAAGCTTCTCAGGGGCAGGTATCATATCTTCTACTTCTGGGTAACCAATCAGTGATATTTACTGTGCACTTACTGTGTGTAGAGCACTAAATGCTACTAAAACAGTCCACAGTACAGACTGGTGATGATGATTGTGATGAAGATGATGGTAACAACGATGCTCCATGATCTCATTGTTGGATGAGTCTGACAACATCTGTAAAGTTTCAGGGTTCAGTTTATTATCTGGAAATCCTCATAAATACCCGAGAGCAAATTGCTCCTTCCATCCCTAGGTATCCAGTGCTTGAGACTGCCTGCCTGTATCTGTCTGACATAGATCAGGTACTCTTTGGACTAGGTATATTTATCTCTGCCCTGAGCAGCAACTAGAAATGCACCTGTCTGCCATTGACATTTCCTGTTCCTAATTAAACACTTTCCATTTTGATGTTTTACTCTCCTTCAGTCAAATACCACAGCCATGTGACAGAACTGGAGTAGGGTGGGAGTGAACAAGATGGGGAAAGACACGAGGAGAAGAAACACACACAAAGACATATACACACAAAGACATACACCCACCCACCTAGGGAGATAGTTTTTAAGTATGTCCACCGATAAGTCTGTTGCCACGGCAGAGCACCACCTCCTGGCAAATTGCCACCCCGAGCCTGCACAATGACTGATATTATAGACTGTTCATCCTCCCCCGATCTGGATAACGATCAGGTGGCCCATGTCAGGCTGTTCTGCCCTGCTGAGTTAACCACGTAGCTCAAAAGTCATGTGGCAGACAAGTCCGCAGCACAACAACCTTGATGCCAGCTGGGGAGTGTGGTTATCTCCTCATCCTTTTGTCCCCTGGAAATTTTTTTGATATCATACCAAAAATTTTGCCAGCACTGAGGTAGAGAGGATAGAGGAGAGGCCACCGGGACTTAGAGTGTCCAGAAAGTCTTTCTTGACCAGCAATAATAATGATAATAATGATGGCATTTGTTAAGCGCTTACTATGTGCACAGCACTGTTCTAAGCACTGAGGAGGATAGAAAGGTGATCAGGTTGTCCCGCGTGAGGCTCACAGTCTTCATCCCCATTTTACAGATGAAGGAACTGAGGCCCAGAGAAGTGAAGTGACTTGCCCACAGTCACACAGCTGCCAAGTGGCAGAGCCAGGATTTGAACCCATGACCTCTGACTCCCAAGCCCGGGCTTTTTCCGCTGAGCCACGCTGCTTCTCTAAGAAGGTAACCCACCATCACACCCTAACTAGTTTACCCCTTTCTTCATTCCTGATGTGTCTGTCTCCAGTCCCTTCTCCCCACTTATAGTCTTAGACTGCAAACCCCACCAAAGGCAGGGACTGTGCCTAATTTTGTTATTCTCTCCCGGCACTTAGTACGGTGCTGGGCACACAGTAAGCTCTTAATAAATTCCACAAGTAATAATAATTATGATATTTGTTAAGCGCTTACTATGTGCCAGGCTCTTACTAAGCACTGGGGTGGATAAAGCAAATCGGGTTGAACACAGTCCCTGTCCCACGTGGGGCTCACAGTCTCAATCCCTATGTTACAGATAAGGTAACTGAGGCACAGAGAAGTGAAGCGACTTGCTTCACAGAAGTCACACAGTAAACAAGTGGCGGAGCCAGGATTAGGACCCAGGAGCGTCTGACTCCCAGGCCCATGCTCTATCCACTAGGCCACACCGCTTCACTGCTATCACTCCTCTTACTATCATTACTATTTCTACTACTATTCTTCTTGGACTGAACCCACAAGGAAAGTCTTCCAGGGATAAGTCTTCATTAGGGAAGGTTTCCGATCTAGGAACTTGAGGGAACTTCTCAGAATGGGCAGGCTCAGCACAAATAATGAAGACAGATGTCTAATGGGGTGGCAAAAACTGCAACCTACCCAGGCTGCTTACCCGGGCACCTGCCTGTTGGCCTATGGCACAACACCACATCAGCACTATGCTTTAGCCCCCAGTGGGTTTTGAATGCAAAATTCTCACATGCATGTAGCAAAGTACATGACCTCTACCCATCTACTCCCTTGTCCTATCAGTTCCCCAGCAGGAACTCGACCCATCAGGATGAGAGAGTAAGAGCAAACCACTAGCACTAAAATGAATCCCTCTATGTAGGTTCGCGATCCATCGGTGGCATTTACTGAGTGTTGTCTTTGTGCAGAGCACTGAACTAACCACTTGGAAGATAGAGTTGTAGCTACAGTGCCTACCTTCCAGGACTGAATCTCATCTGTCAACACAGTCAATTCCCCACTACTCATGATTTTACGTAGGCAATTCGAAGGCTTTCTCTCCTCACCAAATAGCAGAAGTGGACTGGTCCTGGCTAGGTGGTGTGGAGTAAGAGTGTTTTTGCTGTCAATTATTTGGAGTAGCATCAGCAGTATTAGTAGTAGGAGGAGGAGAAATAATAATAAAAGTAGTAAACAGTAATAGTAGTAGTAGTAGTAATAATAGGAGTAGGAATAATAGTAGTGGTAGTAGAAAGCCCTAAAGATATTTATTTATCTGTAGCTTTACTGCGCACTTGGGAAAATTCAGCCATTAAAGAAGACAACATTCCCTGCCTTTGAAGGGATAGTATTCACCAGAGAAGCGGTGTGGCTTTGTGGAAAGAGCATGGGCTTGGGAGTCACAGGTCATGTGTTCTAATCTGGCTCTGCCACTTGTCTGCTGTGTGACCTCGGGCAAGCTGTTTAACTTTTCTGTGCCTCAGTTACCTCCTTGGTAAAATAGGGATAAAGACTGTGAGCCCCACGTGGGACAACCTGATTACCTTGTATCTACCCCAGCACTTAGTACGGTGCTCTGCACACAGTAAGAGCTCAATAAATATGATTGAATGAATGAATGAGTGCTTGATACATAGTGAGCGCTTAACAAATACCATAATTATCATTATTATTGCCTCTTTTCCAAGAGGCCTTTCCCGACTAAGCCTTCATTTCCCAAACTCCATCTCCCGTCTGTGCTGCCCTTGCACTTGAATCTGTACCCTTTCTCCACCCCACCCTCAGTCTCACAGCACTTACTTGCATATCCACTTGTCAGCTGTGTGACTTTGGGCAAGTTACTTAACTTCTCTGTGCCTCACTTACCTCCTCTATAAAATGGGGATTAAGACTGTGAGCCCAACGTGGGACAACCTGAAAACCTTGTATCTCCCCCAGTTCTTAGAACAGTGCTTGGCACACAATAAACACTTAACAAATACCATAATCATCATCATATCCATCATTTATTGTAATATCTGTCTCCCCCACTTTATTAACTTCTTGTTGACAGGGAACATGTATACCATTTCTGATTGGGTGTACTCACCCAAGGCCTTAGTACAGCTTTAAATAAATACCCTTGACTGATTGATTGATTGACTGATTGATTATATTCAAACTGGGGAGACAGTCCTAGAAAAATATTAGAAGTAGAGGTATCACAATAAAATTCTGTGCTGTTTATTGAACATATGCATTCAGGTGCTGAAGGCAAATGTAAATAAATAATTGCTAGAGGTGACTGTTGGTTGATATGACTCAGAGTGTTGGGAGTTAATTGGGGAAGACCTGTTGGAGGAGTTGGGATTTGAGCAGAGTTTTAATCATGACTAACCTATAGTACGTTCCATAGCTTCTGATCTGGGCCACATCACAGAAACTGTAAGCCCCAAGTGAACCCGTAACTTAGAGACTCGAAGTTCCTTGTGGGCAGGGAATGTGTCTAACATCTCTGATATATTGCACTATCCCAAGCTCTTAGTACAATTCTCTTACTGCAGTACATGCCCAGTAAATATGATTGATTGATTGAGAGAGACTATAGCCAACCTGATGATCTTGTATCTACCCCAGTGAGAAGCAGCATGGCTTAGTGGAAAGAGCACCGGCTTGGGGGTCAGACGTCGTGGGTCCTAATCCTGGCTCCACCACTTCTTAGCTGTGTGACTTTGGGTGAATAACTAAACTTCTCTGTGCCTCAGTTGAAGCAGTGTGGCTTAGAGAAGCGGTGTAGTTTAGTGGAAAGAGACCGGGCTTGGGAGTCAGAGGTTGTGGGTTCTATTCCCGCCTCTGCCACTCGTCTGCTGTGTGACCTTGGACAAGTCACTTCACTTCTCCGGCCTCAGTTACCTCATCTGTAAAATGTAGACTAAAAGTGTGAGTCCCACTTGGGTTAACTTGATTACCCTGTATCTATCTCAGCATTTAGAACAGTGCTTGGCACATAGTAAGTGATTAACAAATACCATTATTATTATTATTATTATTATTAATTACCTCATCTGTAAAACAGGGATTGAGATTAAGACTGTGAGCCCCATGTGGGACAACCTGATTACCCTATATCTGCCCCAGTATTTAGAACAGTGTTTGGCACAAAGTAAGCACTTAAATACCATCATTAGTTGTATTAGTATTAGTGTGCAGAGAACTAAATAAGCTCTGGGAGAGGACAGTACAACACGTCTTCAGGTTACAAGCAGATAGGGAGAGGAGGCAGCTCAGGGAGGTCATATTTTAATTCATCAATCAATCAATGGCATCTATTGAGTGCTTACTAAGTGCTGTACTAACCGCTTTCGAGACTATGATATAGAATTAGCAGACTTGTTCACAGTTCATAATAAGCGGAGCCCATCTGGCTTTCAGGCTACCTCAATGTGGCCAGATGCTGCTTCCAGAGAGGTGGAACTCCATCTTCTGAGTATCCGCTGTTCACACCTGCTACCTCGCCTCTCTGCCACTCCCACTCAGTCCCAAATCTTCCACCAAATGCAGCTTCAGCAGCTTGAAGCTAAAGGCCCCAGAAAGAGCCTTTACCCTCTCAAAGCCGTCACCCTGCTCAAAGACGACTCAGCTCCCTCCTGAAACCTTTCTCACAACTCCTTTTGCTGTTTAATGAAACTCTAAGTCTCCAAAATGAATCCCGACAGTGGGGAGAGAAGCATATTGGGCGGTCAGTCTGGGCTTCGATTCTCTGGGGACTCCCAAAGCCCTGTCTGCTTCTTTCCAACCCACAACTCTGGTCCTGGGGTGGAAAGGTGCCACAGAGCCTGATAATTCATTAGCAAGGGATTAGAGGAGTGATTTCTAACAGAATTTTCCCAGGGGTCAAATTCAAGCCCGTAAAATAGTTAGAAAGAGCCTGAGGGTACTTGTGTTTAATTTAAGATTAGTCATACTGTCCCAGTGGGTCATAAAGTGAAAGTTTTATTACCTTAAGGCTGAAGGTTGGCCTGTCTGGGGTTTTCCGCTTCTCCTCTCCATTTGAACAGCAGCTCAGCCTAGTGGGGTCAGGGGATCTGGGTTCTAATATGACCTCCACCACTTGCTGCCGTGTGACCTCAAGTAAGGCGCTCGACTCCTCCGGGCCTCGGTTTTCTCGTCTGTAACATGAGGATCCAATATGTGTTCTTCTTCCTCAACTGTGAGCCCCATGGGGACTGGACTGTGTCTAATCTACTAGCCCAGTGGGTAGCACAGGGCTTGTTACATAGCAGATACTTAAGAAATACCACAATTATTTTAAGTGTTTCTTCTCTAAGAGATTGTGACTTCAGATGCCCGATCCCTGGACATGTTGGCAAGGGTGGGAGAGAAGAGACATTTTGGATTCCTGTAGGTCTCTGCTGGACCTCAGCCAATCAGTCAGTCAATTGGTGGCATTTACTGAGCACTAAATTTACCATTTGTAGTGCACTGTACTAAGAACATGGGAGAGTATATTACAACAGAGTTGGAAGGCGTGTCCCCTGCCTGCAAGGAGCTAACAGCCTAGACGGGAAGGTGTCTACCAACTCTGTTATATTGTATTCTCCCAAGCACTTAATTCAGTGCTCTGCACCTAGTAAGCACTCAATAAATTTGATTGATCGACTGAGGAGAAAAAGAAATGAGAAAGAGCATGGCCTGCTGGATAGAACATGGGCCTGGGAGTCAGAGAGAACTGGGTTCTAATCCCGATTCTGCTACTTGTCTGCTGTGTGACTTTGGGCAAGTCACTTCTCCAGGCCTGTTACCGCATCTGTAAAATAGGGATAAGTCTATGAGCTCCATGTGGGACATGGACTGTGTCCAATCTGATCATCTTGTATCTACCCCAATATTTAGGACAGTGCTTGGTATAGAAAGCCCTAAGCAAATATCATAAAAAGAGAGGCTTAATAGAGGCTTGGAGGCAATGTGAAGAGAGATTCACATGGAAGATGTAGTTTCCATCTGGGAAAGCCTAACCTGGATTTCTTTGCTCTGCCATCTGTTTCCCCCGATTAGACTGTGAACCTGTTATTGGGTACAATTGCCGAATTGTACATTCCAAGTGCTTAGTACAGTGCTCTGCACATAGCAAGTGCTCAATAAATACTATTGAATGAATGATTCCTTCTCCTTCAGCATCTAGAAGGAATCTGGAAACATGAATTCTCTTCTCCAGTTTGCCACCAGTCTGCTACGAATGACCTCAGAGTGGTTATTTAAGCACTCTGTCCCCATTTTCTCATTAGTAAAATAGGATAACAATGCCAGCCTCTCCCTACTGCACAGGAATGGTGTGAAAGTGAAATAAAATCACTGATGTCCAAATGTATGGGAGTAATGAAAGCCCTCTTTAAATTCAAGGCATTATCATTATAATTCATGTTATTCCCCAGTCTGAATGGTCAGAGACTAGCACCCAGACAGTCTTTGAGAAGCCAACTTAGCTCTTTGCTTCAGGTGAAATCTGGTTTCCACACATTTTAGGGCAGCTGCAGTCTGCAGGTTTAAATATTGATAGCACCCAGGTGGATAATTATAATGGAGTCATAGTATAATGGAGTTCTTATGTATAATCATCACAAAGTTCATATAAATAAATAACCATGAACTTTTCCAGAGAACCTTTCAGGATCTTATCATTTCTTCTCTCTCCTTTTTCTCTGCCTTTCCTCCTTTCCTTCAACTGAATGGAGGCTATGGGAATAAAACTAATACAAGAGGAGGCAAGCAAGCAAAAACCCTAGGCTTACAGTTCCAACCCCACATTCAGTATCAGTATTGCATTCCTGCTGTCGAACATCACCGTGAACAGCTTAAAGGCTTCTTTTCCCAGGAGACCTTGCTGCTAATCTGCACTTGCATATCATGGCAGAAAGCTAAAAATTCACTTGCAGGTGTCTACGTTCTCGCGATCTTTCAACTGGAAGCACAACCCTTAAGTTGGAAGTAGTGTGGCCTAGTGGATAAAGCATAGACCTGGAAGACAGCGGCATATCCAGCTCTGCCTGCTGTGGAACCGTGGACAAGTCACCCAACTTCTTTGTGCTTCAGTTTCCACATCTGTGTAATAGGGGTTTAATACCCATTTGTCTCTTTTATTTTGCATGGTATTTCTCAAGTGCTTACTCTGTGTAAAGCACTGTACTAAGCGCTGGGATAGGTACAAGTCAATCAGGTTGGACAGAGTCCCTGTCCTAACATGGGCTCACACTCTTAATCCCCATTTTAATGATGAGGTAACTGAGATCCAGAGAAGTGAAGTGACTTCCCCAAGGTCCACAGCAGACAAAGGAGAAGCAGACGTGGATAGAGCATGGGCCTGGGAGCAAGAAGGACCCTGGTTCTAATCCTGGTTCTGCCACTTGTCTGCTGTGTGATCCTGGGCAAGTCACTTCACTTCTCTGGGGCTCCGTTACCTCAACATTAAAATGGGGATTAGGAATGTGAGCCTCATGTGGGACAGGGGCTGTGTCCAACCTGATGAAGTTGTATCTATTCCAGCATTTAGAACAAAGCTTGGCACATGGCAAGTGCTTAACGAGGGCCACGATTATTATTACAATTATTATTAATAAGTGGCAGAGTGGAGATTAGGACCCAGGTCCTTCTGACTTTCAGGCCCTGGCTCTATCCGCTAGGCCATGTTTCGTCTCATCATCAGAAGAGTCAAGCTTCACCAAACATCTTCCAAAATTACCGTCAGAAGATTGTCTTAGCAAACGTTTGAGAAATCATGAGATGATTCTGAACCCTTCGCATTGTAGCCGCATGCCTGGCCGTCCCCGTCCTGAACCCACCGACAAGGTGAAATAGCAATGTGCATGATTTGACTGAAATTGTCCTTGAACTGTTCGGCAGAGTCAACAATAGTATATTCAGTTCCTGTGGACGGGGGCTACAGTTTCCTCAGTTGACCCCGGCACCAGATCCCCAATAAGGGAGGAAATGAGGACTGAACCTTCAAATCTGGAGGATCAAAGGTCATTAAGGCAATAATGCCGAAGTACCTCTTCCCTTTTAACTTCTGGACATCCATTCTCTTTATGATATTTGTTATACACTTACTATATGTCAGGCACTATACTAAGCACCAGGGTAGATACAAGTTAATCAAGTTGGACACAGTCCCTGCCCCTCATGGGGCTCGGTCTTCACCTCCATTTTGAGGCCCAGAGAAGTGAAGTGGCTTACTTGAGGCCACACAGAAGACAAGTGGCATAGCCAGCAGTAGGACCCAGGACCTTCTGACTCCCACACCCATGCTTTATCCCCTAGGTCCTCCTGTTTCTCTTAGGCCACGCTTCAACCACTGTGCCCCTGTGGCTCTGCAGCTGTTCCTAGAGGACTTGGCAAATGGCAAGGACCAATTGCCATGTTGATCAAGCTCTTTGTACGGGTTAGCTTCATCTGTTATTTTGCCTGTCGACAAGGAAGGGTCCATGATTCACCTACCTTTCAGAAAACAATGGTTTCCACTTAGAGTACCCAGCAAGAGTCAGTGGCAGGCTCCCTCTGATATGGATCAAATCTCTCTTATCTTAGGACAGGAAGACCTGGCTGTGGTAATTCATCTTCGAAAATGTCTTTCAATCGAGCAGGGGAAAACAATTTCCAGTCAGGTTCTCCTGTCGCAGATGTCCGCTCCAGAAGGATCTGTCTAATAATAGCATGTAATGACATGACTTTATTGAGCTGTCCTTCACATTTGAGGATGATGTTACTGATGGTGAGATCTCATCCAGGAGTGTGGGTGTGACTGCTCCGAGCGATTGTGTGCCTCGGTACTTCCCTTCTCACGGACTGCATGTGAAGATGTCCTTTGCCTTGATGATGCATTTATCTCCTGCTGCACCTGTAGCTCCTTCTAAGTCAGCTTCTTGTTCCCTGGATTCTTTGAAGCAACCACCCAAGGATGGAATGACCCTCTTGCTTTCTGGTCCTTCAGATGCTGTTGTCTCCAAGCAGAACCCTGATACTGAGCTTCCTTGTGTCTTGAAAGCATTGGTTCGGCCTTCCCTGGCTGTGGGGGCCCCAGTTCAGTTCACTGTGCAGTGCTTTTGTGGGTTTTCCTCTAAGGTCCATTCTCCTCTCGTGTCCCACCCAGTGGTTTTATTCCTTACCAAAACTGATTCCCCAGTGGAAGGGAATGGTAAGCTCTCATAAAGATGTAGATTCTGTTCCAGGACCTCCACTCACAGATTCTACTGACCCCTGGCTCCGGCCTTCGAATACTCTTCTCGCCCAAATCTGACAGGCCACTGCCCTCTCCATGTTAAAAACATTTCTTCCATGGAATATGGAAGCATTTCCTCAATATTCTAGCATTCCTCTAGACTTTAAGTTCACTCTGGGTAGGGAATGTGTCTACCAACTGTGTTGTATTGTACTCTCTGAAGTGTTTAGCACAGTGCTCTGCACACAGTAAGCACACAGTAAACACCACTGATTGATCAAACCTTCACCAATTAATTTCCAGCTTCCCAAGTCACGTAAATCATCATCCATCCCCTCCGGTTTGTAATAATAATGATAATAATTGTGGTATTTATTAAACATTTATTATGATCCAAGCACTGTTTTAAGCATTGGAGTAGATACAAGGAAATCAGGTTTGCCACAGTCCTTGGCCCTCATGGGGCTCACAATCTCGATCCCCATTTACAGATGAGGTAACTGAGGCACAGAGATATTCAGTGATTTGCCCAAGGTCACACAGCGGATATGTGGCAGAGCCAGGATTATAACCCACGACCTCTGACTCCCAGGCCTGTTCTCTTTCCATTAGACCATGTAAGCTTGTGTTCTGAGTGATCTTGGGCAAGTCACTTTGCTTCTCTGGAACACAGTTACCTTATCTGCAAAATGGGGGTGAAGACTGAGCCCCATTAGGGGCAGGGACTGTGCATTTACACCCATAGTCAGCACATATGTGTATTTGTTTACTCAGCTGTACATTCACTATTAATTAAATGATGTTTAATTAATTAATTAATAGCATTTATTGAGAGCTTACTGTGTGCAGAGCAGTCTATTAAATACTTGGGAGAATATACTACAGCAGAAATAGTAGACATATTCTCTACTTACAATGAGTTTCCAGTCTAGAGGCTTGATTCTTCTAACATGCTTGTCATCACTATGGTTTTTTGATAGGAGATGTTTTTCCAGCAACTCAAGTCTGTATGAAGAGAGCACAATATGCTGTCAGAAGAAGCAATGTGGCCTCGTGAATAGAGCATGGACCTGGGAGTCAGACGGCCCTGGGTTCTAATCCCAACTCTGCGACTTGTCTGTTGTGTGACCTTGGGAAAGACACTTCACTTCTCTGTGCCTCAGTTACCTTATCTGCAAAATGAGGTTAAAACTGTGAGCCCCATGTGGGACAGGGTCTGTGTCTAACCTGATGATCTTACGTATCTACCCTAGCACTTACAATAGTGCCTGGCATATAATAAGTGCTTAACAATTACCATAATAAAAGAAGCAGCAGCTGTGGGCATGTGGCCAGCAAACATAGTGTCAGTTTAGGTGCACACTTGCAAATTCTCCTAGGGCTGTCAAGAATTTAACCCCCATGTTATAAAAAACCTGAGTGAAGGTATCTTTGATGCTGACTTTTTCACACACATTTCTCCATGTAACAAGGATTTATCTACATACAATAGTTCTAGGCATTTTCTAGAGTTTCTAAATTCACCCCTTACCCATTCCTACAGGGGAGAATCAGGCACAGAGCTAAAAATGTTTAAGTTCACCGATCAGCCACTGGCTCTTGATATGCAGACAAAATCACCTTCCCAGTCAATCTGTCAGTAGTATTTATTCACCACTTACTGTGTGCAGGTCACTGTACTAAAGTACTTGGGAGAGTACAATATAACAGACTTGGTAGAAATGTTCCCTTTCATCATTAAGCTTACATTGTGCCATAATTTCTGCTGGGAGAGGAAATCCCAGTTTACCTGCAGGTTTTGGATTATGCTTTAGGGCACAGTCTTCATGGAAATGTCTAGGATTCCAAGGACTCAATAGAGATGTTGTCAAGTTCTAAATGCCTAAATGACCTTCATAAAGATGACATAAATGGGCTTTTTGGCCCAGCAGGTGTGTGTTGAATAGAAGCCCATTACTGCTCACCCGGCGGCATAAATATTTATAACCTCACTCTCCATTTATCCACATTGAAGATGTTGATAATGAAAACGGGCCTATGGGCTTGTTGCCGTTCAAGAACTGGAGTGTGAGACAATATTTTGGGATGCGCTTGGATTCCACAGTCAGCACTGCTGTTGGTGAAGTGTGAAGGTCAAGATCGAACCTGTGAAAGGCTTTTAATCAATAACCAAGGGCTGTTCCTTTCCTGCCGGGGATGTGGGGAGTGGAAAGATTCTCCCGTCTGGAGGTTAGTGATGCATGAATAAGGTTCTCTCACGTGGAAGGGCTTGGAAGGGGAAGGCAAGGTTTAATGATTTAATGTTTACAGAGTGTTTCGAGAACCTCCGGGAGAGGAAAGGCAGCTGAGAAGCACCAAAAGTTATTCCCCATTTGGTTTAGGTGGAGATTTTTACACCAGTATAACTACTGGCAAGATGGGGACCCTGTCGAGGATGCTTGACTCCAAGAGGTGCGAAAGCCATATGAATCTCCTGCCTTCTGATGGAAGCTGGTGGTTCAAAATCCTCCCTAAAAATCACACCTCCTCTAAGAGGCCTTCCATGACTAACCCCTCACTTCCCATACTCATCATCCCCTCTGCATTGCCTTTACACTTGGCTGTGTACCCCTTAAATGCTTTGATATTTGTTGCCAAACTGTACTTTCCAAGAGCTTAGTACAGAGCTCTGCGCACAGTAAGCGTTCAATAAATACGATTGAATGAATGAATGAAACTCACCGCAGCCCACGACATTTATGTCTCTATCCATATCCCCTATTGGTAATTTATTATGCTGTCTGTTTCTGTTTGTCTATTGTTAGCTTCTTATGGGCAACAATCACATCTACCAACTCTATTGTATTGTACTTCCCCAACCATTTAGTACAGCTTTCTGCACAAGATAAGCACTCAATACATGTCATTGATTGATGGATTGGCCCTCTCGTATCTCCCCTGCAACTGGGAACAGTAGGGGAAGTCATAAAGGGGCGTATATTCAGTGCCTTTGAATACAACTTACTGTATTAAGCGCTTGGGAGGCACGACACTTGAGAAGCAGCATGCCTATTGGAAAGAGAACAGGCCTGGGTGTCAGAGGACGTGGGTTCTAATCACTACTCTACCACGTAACCGCTGTGTGACCTTAAGCAAGTCACTTGCCTTCTCCACTTGTCAGCTGTGTGACTGTGGGCAAGTCACTTCACTTCTCTGTGCCTCAGTTACCTCATCTGTAAAATGGGGATTAACTGTGAGCCTCACGCGGGACAACCTGATTACCCTGTATCTACCCCAGTGCTTAGAACAGTGCTCTGCACATAGTAAGCGCTTAACAAATACCAATATTTTGATTAGACTGTAAGCCCGTCAAAGGGCAGGGACTGTATCTGTTGCTGACTTGTACATTCCAAGCGCTTAGTACAGTGCTCTGCACATAGTAAGCGCTCAATAAATACTATTGAATGAATGAATGAATGAATAAATGATCATTATTATTATTCTCTATGCTTCATTTATCTCATCTGTAAAATGGGAGTTAAAGCTATGAGATCCATGTGGGACATTGGATACAGTCCAATCTCATCAACTTGTATCTACCCTAGCTCTTAGTATGCCTGGCACACGGTAAACACTTAAAAAATACCACTGAAATATAAAAAAAGAACCTCAAGATACATGTCTTGCCCACCGAGAGCATACACAATGTTGGGCATAGAAATATTTACATGTAGTGGAATCAGAAAAAGAAACAATTTACAGTTGATAGATGATCTACACACAAGAGCAGGAGATGGGAATAAATAAATGCAGGAATAGGCCCTGATGCTAATGAAAATCAGAGAGAGTCAAACTGTGGGACTGTAAACTCACTGTGGGAAGGGAATATGTTTACCAACTCTGTTTTATAGTAAGCTCTCAATAAATAACATTGATGGATTGATTGGTAGACTGCAAGCTCATTGTGGGCAGGGATCGTCTACCAACTCTGTTATATTATACTCTCCCAAACCCTTTTTTTTGGGGGGGATTTGTTGAGCACTTACTAGGTGCCAAGCACTATTCTAAGCACTGGGGTAGATACAAGGTAATCAGGTTGTCACTCGTGGGGCTCACAGTCTTAATCTCCATTTTACAGATGAGGTAAGTGAGGCACAGAGAGGTTAAGTGACTTGCCCAAGGTCACACAGCTGACTAGTGGCGGAGCCAGGATTAGAACCCTCGACCTCTGACTCCCAAGCCCGTGCTCTTTCCACTAAGCCACACTGCTTCTGTAGCTTAGAAACTTAGGATGCTACTCTAAACGTACAATAAATATCATTGACAATAATGAAATTCAACCCTTCATAATGGAGGGGCAGGGCTAATATGGCAATGATAGAGATGTTAAAGCCATATTTAGCCAATTGCTGCTCTCCCATGAAATGATCTTAAACAATAGCACCAAACCCTGCCTACTTGACTGTAGACAGGAGAGCTCTCCCAACCCAGAAAGATCAAATAAGAATGCAGTATGCAGGCTGGCTACCAAAAAAAGGCAGATTCCTAATGGAAAGTGCACAAGCCTTGGAGTCAAAGGAACTTGGTTCTAATTCCACTTTTGCCACTTGCCTGCTGACTGACCAAGGGCCAATCATTTAGCTTCTTTGTCCCTTAGTTTCCTCATTCATCAGATGGGTAAATATCTGTACTCACTTCACCTTTGACTGTGACACCCTCATGAGACAAAGATTGGGTCTGATCTGATTATATTATATCTACTCCTGGGCTTAGTACAATGCTTGGCACAAAGTATCCGCTTAACAGATGCCACAGTTATTATTAAAGGACTGAGGGAGCATTTTTTCCTCTGTTTTGACTAGAGCTTTTCCCTGTGAATCCTGCATAAATGCACCTTCATTCATTCACATATGAGAAGAGGATTTTTAGTGAGATTACTCAGTAAGTGGATCAGTAAGATATCTCCCCTCCTCCCTCTCCTCCTTCCACCTGCCAAACCTTTTGTCATTTCATTGTGGGTTAAAGAATTATCCAAGACAATGGCGGAGGAAAGGAGAAAGCAGTTACCCATTAGCAACCCTGATAATTGTTTGGTGGGGGAGGGTGTGAAAATACAGGATGAAATATAGTTTGAGACATGATCATCTGTTGATTTCATTTATGTGCACTCCTGCTATCATTGGCATAGAAAATTGAGAATTGCTTGTCCTACTCTCAGTTTGAGACTTGATCATCTGTGTATTTCATTTATGTATGCTCATGCTTTTATTGGCATGGAAGATTGAGAATTGCTTGTTCTACCCTCAGATAACGCCATGTGCTCACCCATACACAGACACACACACACACTGACACTCATACAAATGCACCCACACTCACAGAAACACAAACACACACACAAATGCATACACCTACAGCAAGAAAATTCAGTCTAGCCTACCTACCCTCTTGTCGTATTTCTGTTGGGGATTTCTGCACTCTAAATTTGCTTCGAGCCAGCTGTGTCACCAGATGCGGACATGGTGATTCCCGTGATTTCACCCCGGGTGATAGCAGCCTCTAACTCCAGGCCCCCCATGCCTTGATCAGAGTTACGAGGCACAGGGATTTCAGTAGGAGCCGCCTGAAGGGAATTCTAGGTGCAAAGGCTGAGCTATGACTCAGCTCTGTCACCAGAAGTCTTGATGGCAGAAGGAGTCATAAACATGCTCCATACCTGGAGATGGTAAAAAAAATTAATGAGGTAGTGAATCAAAGACTACATATTCAATAGTATTTATTGAGCACTTACTATGTGCAGAGCACTGTACTAAGTGTTTTGAATGTATAATTCGGCAACAGATAGAGACAATCCCTGCCCATCAGCGGGCTCAGTGGTGATGAGTCAGGCCACTGCCATTCCTGCTGGCTTGGTCTTGAGAGTCCAGGTCTCAGCTTGAAGGAACGAACCCAAGTGCAGGCATCCCTTACAAAACACATATTAGTGGCCCAATCTCTCATTATGAATTGGTTCTTAATTACCAGCGATACTCATGGAGCTTTGAACAGAGTGGTTGATCCTGACAGCTTCAGTGAATGGTTGGGAAACAATAATTTCAGATCTACTACTATTTCTACCCCGACTCAGAGTCTCACATGGAGAGTTTCCAGTTCTCTACCAGCTCGACTATGGGAGGGAGAGTCAAGCAGAGGCCTGTCTATTCCATTCCTAGCTTGGACAGTGGCTAGCGAGTGGAAGGCAAGTCGCTACAAACTCACCTGTGCTGGGCAGTAGCAGCACGGGAGAGAGTCGAGGGCGGAGGCTCAGGTTTACTGCATGGAAGAAGGCAATAGTAAACCACTTCTGTATTTTTATCAAGAAAACTGTATGGATACACTACCGGAACGATGGCAGATGGAGGTGGGGTGTTCTGAGAGAGATACGTCCATGGCATCGCTATGGGTCAGAGACAATTCTACGACATAAGACAAGACTACTACTACTGCTTGGCTTAACTTGTCGAGTCGCCTGCGATCCACAGCCAGTCCATGGATACATCTCTCCCAGAACACCCCACCTCCATCTAAATCATTCTGGTAGTGTATCCATACAGTTTTCTTGGTAAAAATACAGAAGTGATTTACCACTACCACTACCACTGAAAAGCAGCACGGCCTAGTGGAAAGACCATGGGCCTGGGAGTCAGAGGATGTGCGTTCTAAACCTGGCTCCTCCACCTGTCTGCTGTGTGCCCTTGGCAAGCCACTTAGCTTCTCTGTGTCTCAGTTACCTCATCTGCAAAATGGGGATTAAGACTGTAGACCCCATGTGAGATCTAATTACCTTGTATCTACCCCAGAGCTTAGAACAATGCTTGGCACATAGTAAGTATTTAACCATAATAATAATACCATTATTATTATTATTATTATTATTACCATTACCTTCTTCCACACAGCAAACTAGAGTCTCCACCCTTGACTCTCTCCCATGCCCCTGGTGCCCAGCCCAGGTGAGTTTTGACTTATAGCTGATTGCCTCCCACTCGCTAGTGACTGCTCTAAGCTAGAAATAGAGTGGGTATGCCTCTGCTTGGCTCTCCCTCCCGTAGATGAGACTGGTAGACTACTGCAGCGTGGCTTAGTGGCAAGAGCAAGGGTTTGGGAGTCAGAAGTCATGGGTTCTAATCCCACCTCCTCCACTTGTCAGCTCTGTGACTTTGGGCAGGTCACTTCACTTCTCTGTGCCTCAGTTACCTCATCTGTAAAATGGGGATTAAGACTGTGAGCCCCATGTGGGACAACCTGATCACCTTGTATCTTCCCCAGCGCTTAAAACAGTGCTTCACATATAGTAAGTGCTTAACAAATGCCAACATTATTACTGGAAACTCTCTAAGAGTGATCCTGAGAGGTGATGACTACTACTACTATTACAATTAGTACTCTAGACTGCAAGCTCATTGTTGGAAGGGAATATGTCTGTTGTATTTTGTGTTGTGCTCTCCCAAGTGCTGCTTAGTACAGCATTCTTCACACAGTAAGTGCTCAATAAATGTAATTATGTATTATGTACTAATAGTAGTAATATTAATAGTATTTGTGAAGCAGACCAGATCAGGCTCAGTCCCTATCTCCTGTGAGGTTCACAGACTAAGGAGGAGGAAGAACAGGATAGAACAGGGGTAGGTTCTGTGTTGGCCCAGAGGATGGCCAAGTGTCAAGATTTGGGCTGTTGAATACTGATACTTCAGCATAACAATCAACAAGACTGTCCACCTATTGTAGATGGAATCGGAATCTAAAACGCGTGACAATCAGTCAGACCAAAATCCAAAGAAAAGCATCGGGCAAAAGAATGCATTCCCAAAATGGGTAATGAGATCACTAGAGAAGGAAAGTTTCAACTCTCGCCAAGAAAAGAAATGAGGCCTAATGGAAAGAGAATGGGCCTGGGAATCAGAGGAATTGGGTTCTATTCCTGGCTCCACCTCTTGTCCGCTGGATGATCTAGGGCAAATCACTGCACTTCTCTGTGCCTCAGTTTCCTCATCTGTAAAATGGGGATTAAGACACTGAACCCCATGTGGGACAAGGACTGTGCCCAACCTGATTACCATGTATTGACCTGAGCGCTTAGTACAGAGTGTGGCACATATAAAGTGCTTAAATACCACAGTTATTATTATAACCCAGAAGATGATCACCACTTTGATTCTGCTTATCTGAGAACCCACACCAGCAGTCAAGTCTCCTCTCCAAATTCAGGATTGGAATGGTGAAATTGGTTAGGGGGTCTGGCCATCTGACCAGATCACATATTGAACGACTATGGGGCTCAAAACAAATCTCCATCTGGAGATACCATCTGGAAGCTCGTGTGAATCCTCATCTTTGGTGAAAATCTACCCTTTGTACTTCGTGGTTGGGGGAGGATAGAACTTGGATAAAGTTGGGTTGGGGGGTGCTGGAGGGGAGGCAGAGACAAATGGGGTGAAGATGCAAACTCCCCTTTTCCATCCACCAAACATCCAGTGGGGAAATCGTCTTGGCAGGGTGTTCGCTGGACTCTGATTACCCAAAGGACAAAAAACGGGGACAAGTTTCAAGATTGTTTTGATTTTCCTTTCCAGTTCGAATGCTTATTATGACTAAAATTGGGCAGTGAACAGCTTGTGTTTGTTCTGACCTCCGTGAAGAACAGTCGGGAAATGTCAGCAATTTGTAGCAGCTCTTTGGAGGGGCAGAAAAGAGCCAATGCGGGGTCTGTTTAACCCTGTCGTCATGTGGAAAATCTGGGCCGATGGCCTTCTGCCAAGACCGAGCCACCAACTCAACCAGGCTGGCAACTCTCAGGCAGTTCCATCCTGACCTCATGCCCATTCGCAATGATGCCCATTTGTTCCTGTAAGTGAGACATAGGTTTGAAGGAAGAAAGCAGCTGTTAGCATGTACTTGTATCCAAGAGGCCAGGACCAAAGTGAGTTGTTAGTTCTGGCACTAAAGACCACATACTTTGGATCCCGGGAGAATGATGGTTGGGGTAGGTGACCTCTCTCTGCTAAATGCAGGACTAGCTGGAAGACTCAGTCCAAACCTGGGCTTCCTGTGGTATTTGGCAGTCCCTTAAACATTCTTGTCACAATGACTCTGCTATTAGCTTTGGCTCAAAGTACCCAAGGACACATATTTCTTTGGCTATTTTAGTGGGAGGGATGCTATCAGGAAACTAGATCCCAACATTTAAGCTTGAACATAAACATCATTATTCTCACTGCCATCATAATCAACTTCATCGCCAACATTCTGACCACTATCACCATCATCATTATCATCCCCTTGGGCCTCTTCTTCCTTCTCCTCCTCCTCACCATCCTCCTCCTTTTCCCCCACCTTTTCCTTCCCTCCTCCCCCTTTTCCTTCTCTTTCTTCTCCTCCTTTCTTCATCATCATCATGATCATTCTCATCATCATCATTATCATTATGGTTCTCTTCATCAAAATGTTTGTGCTTACATGTCTGCCTCCTTGGTACTATGGAAAGCATTCTAAATTAGAATTGACACTTTCCGGCTTGCTAAGACAGTCCAAGTTGACACTGATAAATATAGGAAGACTTCCAGTACTGAGATGCTTTATATCCACTGAAGAAACAAAGAGTGGAACTTATTAAATAAATAGATGACACAACTGTGTTAACATATGCAAGTAGAGGTGAGGGCCAATTGGGTGGGCAAGATAATGAAGGTCTCATTGGATTTGTGAAGGAACTTGACCGGAGAACATGAGTAATGTAATCAGATAGTGCAATTTAACATTCAGGACCCTACATAGCTTCACTTAACCAGATCATTCAGGGACGAATCCACCACTACTTTTTCCCTACATCCAATCCGTCACCAATGTCTGCCGGTCTCACCTTTACACTATCGCCAAGATCCCCCCTTTCTATCTTACTGGTAATGGCTATCTTACTGGTAGAGGCTCTCATAATATCCCGGCTGGATTATTGTGTCAGCCTTCTCTCTGATCTCCCTTTCTCTTGTCTCTCCCCCCTCCAGTCTATTCTTCATTCTGTTGCCCGGATCATCTTCCTGCAGAAACGCTCTGGGCCTGTCACTTCCCTCATTAAAATCCTCCAGTGGTGGCCTATCAGCCTCCGCATGAAACAAAAACTTCTCACTCTGGGCTTCAAGACTCTCCATCACCTTGCCCCCTCCTACCTCTCCTCCCTTCTCTCTTTCTACTGCCCAGCCCACACTCTACTCCTCTGCTGCTTACCTCCTCACCGTCCCCCATTCACGCCTATCTCGCCGTCGACTCCTGGCCCACGTTCTCCCACTGTCTTGGAATGCCCTCCCTCCTCACCTCCACCAAATTAACTCTCTTCCCCTCTTCAAAGTCCTACTGAGAGCTCACCTCCTCCAAGAGGCCTTCCCAGACTGAGCTTCCCCTTTCCCCTCTGCTCCCACTCTGCCCCCCTTCACCTCCCCTCAGCTAAACTCCCTTTCCCTCCTTTCCCACTGCTCCTCCCCCTCTCCCTTCCCCTCCCCTCAGCAGTATGCTCATTTGTCTATATCTTTCTTACCCTGTTCATTTTATTACCCCATTCATTTTGTTAATGAGATGTACATCCCTTTGATTCTATTTGTTGTGATTAAGTTATCTTGTTTTTGTCCGTCTGTCTCCCCTGATTAGACTGCAAGCCGATTGATGGGCAGGGATTGTTCATTCAATAGTATTTATTTATTGAGCACTTACTATGTGCAAAGCACTGTACTAAGCACTTGGAATGTACAATTTAGCAACAGATAGAGACAATCCCTGCCCATGGATGGGCTTACCATCTAATCGGGGGAGACAGACAGACAAAAACAATAGCAATAAATAGAATCAAGGGGATGTATACCTCACTGACAAAATAAATAGGGTAATAAGGATATATACAAGTGAGGAAATGAGCACAGTGCTGAGGGGAGGGGAAGGGAGAGGGAGAGAAGCAGAGGGAAAGGGGGGAAAGGGGGCTTAGCAGAAGAGAGGTGAAGCGGGGGCAGAGAGGCAGCAGAGGGAGCAGAGGGAAATGGGGAAGCTCAGTCTGGGAAGGCCTCTTGGAGGAGGTGAGCTCTCAGTAGGGCTTTGAAGAGGAGAAGAGAGTCAGTTTGGCAGAGGTGAGGAGGGAGGGCATTCCAGGACTGGGGAGGACATGGGCCAGGAGTCGACGGCGGGATAAGTGAGAACGGGGGACGGTGAGGAGGTGAGCGGCAGAGGAGCAGAGTGTGCGGGGTGGGCAATAGAAAGAGAGAAGGGAGGAGAGGTAGGAGGGGGTCTCTATCTGTTGCCAAACTGTACATTCCAAGCACTTAGTACAGTGCACACATAGTAAGCGCTCAATAAATACTATTGAATGAATGAATAATTGCTAATACTCAATGATGGCCAAGATTCATCACACCACAGAATGGTGTTTACTGACACTGTCCTCTCTTGGTTTTCTTCTTATATCTCTGGCCGCTTTTTCTCTCTTGGGCTCCTCCTCTGCCTTCCACCCCCTAACTGTGAATGTCCCTCAAGGTTCAGTTCTGGATCCCCTTCCAACTACACCCACTCCCTTGGAGAACTCATTCACTCACATGGTTTCAACTACCACTTCTACGTGGATGATACCCAAATCTACATCTCCTTCCCTGATCTTTCTCCTTCTATGCAGTCTCATATTTCTTCCTGCCTTCAAGACATCTCTACTTGGATGTTCTCCCACCACCTCAAGCTTAACATGTCTAAAACAGAATTCCTTATCTTCTCACTCAAAACCCTGTCTTCCCCTTGAGTTTCCCATCACTATAGACGGCACCACCATCCTTCCTGTCTCACAAGCCCATAACCTTCATATCGTCCTTGACTCCTCTCTCTCATTCGACCCACATATTCAATCCATCACTAAATGGTTCCACCTTCACTACATTGCTAAAATCTGCCCTTTTCTCTCCATCCACACTATACCATGTTAATCCAATTTCTTATCCTATCCTGCCTTGACTACTGAATCAGCCTCCTTGCTGAACTCCCAGCCTTCAAGTGTTTCTCCACTCCAGTCCATACTTCATTCTGCTTCCCAGATCATATTTTCTCAAAAAGGTTCAGGCCATGCTTCCCCACTCCTCATGAAACTCCAGTCGTTGCCCATCCACCTCCACATAGAACAAAAACTCCTCACCATTGTCTTTAAAGCACTCAATCACCTTGCCCCCTCCTACCTCATCTCTCCACTCTCTTACTACAACCCAGCCTCACACTTTGCTTCTTTCATTCATTCATTCAATCGTATTTCTTGAGTTCTTACTGTCTGCAGACTGCTGTACTAAGCCTTTGGGTGAGTACAATACAGATACGTTCCCTGCCCACAACGAGCTTACAGTCTAGGCCAAGGGAGACGGGCACGAATATAAGCAAATTACAGATATGTATATCAATGCCATGGGGCTGAGAGGGGGATGAACAAAGGGAGCAAATCAGGGCAATGAAGAAGAGAGTGGGAGAAGAGGAAAAGGGGGCTTAGTCAGGGAAGGCTTCTTGGAGGAGGTGTGCCCTCAATAAGGCTCAAAGGTGGGGAGAGTAATTTTCTTTTGGATTTGAGGAGGAAGGGCATTCCAGGACAGAGGCAGTACATGGGCAAGGGGTTGGTGGCAACATAGATGAGATCAAGGCACAGTGAGAAGGTTGGCATTAGAGGAGAGAAGGGTACAGGGTGGGTTGTAGTAGGAGAGTAGCAAGGTGAAGAAGGAGGGGGCAAGGTGATTGAATGCTTTAAAGTCAGTGGGATCATTTTTGTAGAAAAATGAACTGGGCAGCAGAGTGAAGTATGGATTGGAGAGGGGAGAGACAGGAGGCTGGGAGGTCAGCAAGGAAGCTGATGCAGTAATACAGGCAGAGTAAAATGAGTGATTGTATTAACGTGGTAGCAGTTTGGATGGAGAGGACAGGGTGGATTTTAGTGATGTTGTGCTAACCTTCTCGCTGTACTCTATCTCGTCTATCTCACTACCTACCCTTCGTCCACATCCTGCCTCTGGATTGGACCGCCCTCCCTCCTCAAATCTGACAGGCAATTAGTCTCCCCCACTTAAAAGCTTTATTGAAGTCACATCTCCTCCAAGAGGCCTTCCTCAACTAAACCCTCCTTTCCTCTTCTCCCACTCCTTTCTGCGTCACCCTGACTTTCTCCTTTTATTAATCCTCCCTTCCAGCCCCACAACACTTACACTTATGTACATACCTGTAATTTATTTATTTATATTAATATCTGTCTCTCCCTCTAAAGTGTAAACTCAGAGCAGGCAGGGAATTTGTCCGTTTATTGTTATACTGTACTCTTCCAAGCTCTTAGACAGTGCTACTCACAGTAAGCACTCAATAAATGATTGAATGATGAATGGAGAATTTGGGATCGGAGAAATTGTATTTAATAGAGCATTCCTTTCTTTTTGAACTAAAGGTGGGACGTTTTTATCAGGGAGTGGAGATTCAGCCTGCATGACCACTGGGAGATTGACAACTTGTTCCACATTGTGTGCAAGCTATGCTTGGCCCTTGCTGCCAGATACCACTGATGCTTCTCCTTCTTGAGGTTAGAATCTTCCTAAAACCTCTCTCCCAAGTCACCAACCCACCCGGTCTTCTGCAGCTGCCCCCCATCTTCTTTGCTACATTATTTGAGATTTTACTTTATTGTGCTTTAGAATTGTCCACCATGTTGACAGTTTCCTCATGTCAATGCATCATAGAGTAGTTGTTCATGAATCCTGGTTTCGGCCACTTTCCTCCTGTGAGTCACCTAACCGAGGTGAGAGGTGATGAGTTTCTCCTAATTCTGGAGGCCTAAATGGATTCATGGATTTCATTGTTTGTAATCCTATTCTGTTCCTCGATGTTTAGTATTGCACATCGGTGACACTGTTGAAACTGCTTTACAAGTAAGGTGGCTATTTATCAGTGTTTCCGCCAGACAGATTAGTTTTTAGCTGGTATGCCCCAGGACCAGTACTGTTGAAGCCATAGTTTCCAGATAACAGCACTGTGGCAATATAACAAAATTCTCATCTGTCACGACAGGGTCATGAGTGCCATTAGTGGCCACCTTATTATTAATAATAATAATAGCAATAATAATGATGATACTGGTGTTGTTAAACACTTACAATATGTACATCACTTAACTAAGCATTGGGGTAGATACAAGACAATCAGGCCCCACATGGGGTTCCCAGTCTTAAAAAGAATAATAAACAATAATAATGATGGTATTTGTTAAGCGCTTACTATGTGACAAGTACTGTTCTAAGCACCGGGGGAAATACAAGGTAATCAGGTTTTCCCACATGGGGCTCACAGTCTTCATCCCCATTTTAATAATAATAATAATAATGTTGGTATTTGTTAAATGCTTACTATGTGCAAAGCACTGTTCTAAGTGCTCGGGTAGATACAGGGTAATCAGGTTGTCCCACGTAAGGCTCACAGTCTTCATCCCCATTTTACAGATGAGATAACTGAGCCACAGAGAAGTTAAGTGACTTGCCCACAGTCACACAGCTGATGAGTGGCAGAGTTGGGATTTGAACCCATGACCTCTGACTCCCAAGACCATGCTCTTTCCACTGAGCATGAAAGATGAGGTACCTGAGGCACAGAGATGTTAAGTGAGTTGTCCAAAGTCACATAGCTGACCAGTGACGGAGCTGGAATTAGAATCCAAGACCTCTGACTCCCAAGCCCGTGCACTTTTCCACTGAGCCACGCTGCTTGAACAGGTGAATCCTCATTTAGCAGATAAGGGGACTGAGTCACACAGAAGTTAAGTGATTTTACTAAGATCACACAGCAGACAAGTGGTGGAGCTGGGATTAGAACCCAGGTCCTCTGACTTCTAGAGTCCTGTGCACTACCCACTAGTCCATGCTGCTTCTCTTAGCAGAAGGAGTTGAATGTATCCACTGTGGCTAATCATGGCAATCAAGAACGTGATTACTTTAAGGGCTCATAGAACTTCATCTTGGTCTGACTTGATGCCTTGCTGGTCCATACTCTCTCCTAAAGTCCTTATTAAACTTCTTGACTGGGATTCCTACCTCCCAGTCTATCTTTTAATGCATCACTGGACCAAGGCCCAGCCAGGTTTTTTATTTGTTTGTTTCTTATGGTATTTGTTAAGCACTAACTATGTACCAGGCACTGACCTGAGTGCTGGGATAAAGATAAATGAGTCAGGTTGGACACAGCCCATATCCCACATGAAGCTCACAGCTGTAATACCCATTTTACAGATGAGATAACTGAGACACCGTGAAGTCAAGTGATTGGAAGTCAAGTTATTGCCCAAGGTCATACCTCAGACAATATGTGGTGCTTGGATTTGAATCCAGGTCTTCTAACTCCAAGGCCCATATTTTTTTCACTAGGCCATGCTATTTCCCCAGGCAACAGAAATCAATGGCAACATTCCACTCTCTGTCATGGATTGAGATGTTTTACTATCCATCGAGCTTGTCATTTGAACTCTGGGCCTTTTTTCAGACTAACATCCAGTCCACAGTATTTTGCTGATTTGAAAAAACAGTTCACAATTACTGTTACCTTAGAATCAAACTGGGAAAATGTGAAAGCCTGCTTTTCAGGTGGCCCTAGCCACAACTTAGAAAGAGCCACCACATGGGAATGTGAACAGGCCTACCACCAGAAGGCAATTTAATCAATCACTTCATCCATCAATGGTATTTATTGAGTGCTTACAGTGTGCAGAGGCCTGTATTAAGCATTAGAGAAAGTACAATATAAAAGGGTTGTTGGTGGACCTGAGCCCTGCCAATACAGAGTTTATAGTCTACATGGGAAGACAGACATTAAAATAAATTATGGATAAACAGATAGAAGAAAGAGTAGTGTATAAGGCTATGTGCCTAAGTGCTGAGGGGCCGGGATGACTATCAAAGAGCTTCAGGGAGATTTGGAGGAAACCTACAAGGCCACAAGAAGCAGAATGGCCTAGTGGATAAACCACAGGCCTGGAATCCAGATGACCTCAAATCTAAGCCAGAGCTCTTTCACTTGCCTGCTGAATAATCTTGGACAAATCCCTAAACTTCTCTGTGACTCAGGGTCCTCAATTGCAAAATGGAGATCCAATACCTGTTCTCCCTTCTTTTTAGGCTATGAGTCCCAAGTAGGACAAAGACTGTGTTTCATCTGATTAACCCAGCACTTAGAACAGTAATTGGTATGCAGTAAATGCTTAACAAATACCATTAAAAATTGAATGGAGGGAAAGGAGAAAAGTAGCCCTGCCTAGCAGAAAAAAGCACAGGCCAGGGCATCAGAAGACCTGGGTTCTAATTCCTGTTCTGCCATTTGTCTGCTCTGTGACCTTCAGCAAATCACTTAACTGCACTATGCCTCAGTTACCTCATCTGTAAAATGGGGATTAAGACTCTGAGCCCCATTGTGGGTCAGGGACTGAGTCAAACTTAATTATCTTGTATCTACTCCAGCGTTTAGAACGGTGCCTTGTACATATCCATAATTTATTGATTATATCCATAATATATTAATTTATATTAATGCCTGTCTCCCCCTCTAGACTCTAAACTTCTTGTGGGCAGGGAACATTTCCAACAATTCTATTATATTCTACTGTCCCAAGAGTTTGGTACAGAGCTCTGCTCACAGTAAGTGCTCAATAAATACAATAGAACAATAGGTTAACCAATACAATAAAATAAATGCCAAGGAATCTTCCTCCAAAAGGAAATTTGGAAACCTAAATAGCTGACTACGCAGCTAAGGGAGAAAGGGACCACCAAAATTCCATAAGAAACCATTTTTCTTGAGAAAGAGAGAGGAGCTTGGTGCAGCGAAGGCCAGTGTTGTTAGCTGTCACTGGGACCTGTTTTTCACGCTTCAGAACAAATTGCTGGTGAAGAGGAGGTGAGGGGGAAGGCAAGGGATGGAAGAGCCTGAATGGCATAAGTCAAGAGAGGTGGATCAAGGCGGAGGGAGGGGGAAGGAAACAGAATCTAGACAACCTCACCAAATGCCCTTGAGCAAAGGAGCTATGGCTTGCAGCCAGGAGAACTCCTCAAGACACCAGCAATTCTTTCATTCACTGAGCTTATCCATGAAGAGAAGCCTCCCTGCTCTTGATTCTGTAAGCTTGCTATGGGCAGGGAGCATGTCTACCATCTGTTATATTGAACTCTCCCAACTGCTTAGTATAGTGCTCTGCACACAGAAAGCACTTCTAAATGCCTTTAGAAAGGCTCCAGTGCCTTTCTCTGCACCTGTCAAAGTCTAGGAGTCAAAGCTGAAGAACAGCATGAGCTCATCACACCCACTCCATAACTACCTCACACATATTGTCCAACACTCTGGGTCTGGTGGAGATGGAGTTATAACAACTGCAACCAAGGAAAAGGGAAAACATTTTTCAGTGCCAGGAACAAATTGTGGACAGCACTAGGAGGCAGATCAAAAACAAAACAGAAGAAACAGCATGGCCTAGTGGAGAGAGCAGGCCTGGGAGACAGAAGGACCTGGGTTCTAATCCCTACTCTGCTGCTTGTCTTCTGTGTGACCTTGGGCAAGTTTCTTATATTCTCTGTGCCTAAGTTTCCTCATCTTTAAAATGGGGATTTAATACATGTGAGCCCCATGTGGGACAGGGACAATGTCTGATCTGATGATCTTGTATCGACACCAGCACTTCGGAGAAAGCATGACAGATAGAGTTTTAATAATAAAAGTAATGATAATAATAATAACAGTAATAGTTCTGCAGCCGGTAGACTGCTGCTTTGTTTTTGCAGAAAGGACAGAGGAGGGCAGCCAGGATAATAGGGAGGTGGAATGGCTTTCCTTATGGAGATGGATGGAAAAGAGATAGAAATGAAGCTTGAGAGGGGACACAATAGAACTGCTTCTCCCCTCCTTGTTGAGTGTCAGGGGTCCTAACTCAGATGTCGGCATGGAAAATACAAAGGGTCAAAGACTGAACAGGGACAAAAAGCAATGCAAAAACCAGAAGGCGAGAAAAAAACTATGGAAACAGAGGTCCCCAGCTCCTTTTACTTTCCAGGACATAAGTTTACCTACCGAATTGGAGGTTTGCTTGCTTTTTTCTGCTGCACTTTGACTGCTGAATCCCACCCCTTGTACCCAGAGATCTCTAGAGCAGCTTCCCTCAGTGCTCAAATCTCCATGGGCTGACTCGGTTATTGCCTCTGCCTCTAGATGGATTGGACTGGGGGCTGAACAAGATTCGGTGCCTTCACTTGGCTGTCTGGAGCTGAGCGGAATTCCGCCACCAGAAGGAATCGGTGTCGAAAAGATTCATCAGTTTGTTCCCCAGGTGAAAACTTGCTACGTTCACAGCAGAAACAGCCACCAGCGGCAAAATGACAGGATCAGGGTGTGTGTTATGCTGCAGAAAACAGACTTTTTTCACTTTCACACAAAAAGTCAAAACCTGCACTGGGGGAGAGGGGAGGAGGGTGGGGATACTGACTGATATTTTTCTGACTTGGGAATTTTTTTAACTGATTTCCTTCTAGCAGAGCACATGATTTCCTTTCCTCCTACTGTAGATGACCTTCTTTTTTACTGTATTTGTTAAGCACTTACTAGGTACCAGGCTCTGTATTAAGTTCTTCTGGAGTAGATACAAGTTAATCAGGTTAGAAAGTCCCGGTCCCAAATAGGACTCATAGTCTACCTCCTCATTTTACAGGTCAGGTAACTGAGACCCAGAGAAGTCAAGTGATTTGTCCAAGGTCAATCAGCAAACAAGTGGCAGAGACAGGATTAGAACACAGGTCCTTCTGACTTCCAGGTCCATGCCCTATCTGCTAGACCATACCTTCTGAACTCCTTTTTTCCTGCCCTTCCCCCCGACTCAGACCCTCAGACTCTCAGAACACTCATTTCATGCTTACAATGGCGAACATCCGGGAACAGCTGTCGCCATTCCACTGGCCTTCAAGATGGGAATTTCTCGAGGATGTCTGCCCAGTCCTCCCCACTTCACTTTGCCCGAGAAATCTATCCATCTGATTGTGCAGAGCCCTCCGGACACCCCTCTCCCACCTACGCCAATGCCTCCACAGTCCATTATGTATCTTGACAGAGTTTTAGATCTGGGTCATTCCGAGTCACATCGTCGCTGTATCTCATTAAAACTGTGTTTCGCTACAGCTTCGCCCTCATTACAAGCGGCGGCGAGCAGAGTTTCTTGGAATCACAGTTCTAATGAGGGCAAGGTGTAGAGCAAAAAAAACAGCTTCTAATGGCTTATTAACAAAATTGACTGGTTAGACAGGCCTGTTGTTTTCTCATTTGGACAAAAGATCTTCACGGGTGCTGCAGAGGTTAGTCGCCTGGCTAACTCTCCAATTGGGGCCAAGTTGGGGTGGATGCCAGCTCAGACTTCTTCATGACATGCACTGTGGGTCATGAAGCAGGGCCAGGCCTTAGGCTTCCTGATGATGGGAGTATTGTGGGAAATAATGGGAGGTACAGACGAGAAGGGCACTTCTGCCCTTGATCCGATCATCTATTTCAACATAAGGACTGGGTACAGACTGCACCCCACATTCAGAGCCCTCCTAAAATCCTACCTCCTCGAATAAACCTTCTCTGATTAATTTCCCAGGACCCATTAGCCAACTCTAGCATTTGTGCACATGTTTATAACTTTCCTCAGCACTCTTGTTTAATTAATAATAACAGGATATTTGTTAAGCTATTACTATGGGCCAAACACATAGATTCAAGTTAAATGGGTCAGAATGCAGTCCTTTTACCACATGGGGCTCTTGTTTTAAGTACAAGGGTGAGCTGTTATTGAATCTCCATTTTATTGGTGAAGTAACTAAAGTACAGAAAAGGTAAATGACTTGTCTAAGGTGATACAGCAAACAAATGGCAGAGCTGGGATTAGAATTTGGGACCTCTGTCTCCCAAGGCCTGTGGTTTTTTTCATTAGGCCACATGGCTTGCTTAATTGCTTAATCATTTTTTTTATGGTATGTTCTAAGCAATGACTATCTGGCAGGCACATTATACAGATGAGGTAAAGAAGGCACAGAGAAGTGAACTGATTTGTCCACAGTCACACAGCAGACAAATGGTGAAACCAGAATTAGAACCCAGGTTTTTCTGCCTCCCAGGCATGTGGTCTATCCACTAAGGCCATGCTGCTTCTCAATTCTCCTACAATTGAATGCATTCAGTTGTCCAATCAATTATTTATTTTGTCTACTCCCATACATATATTTGTGTTTGTCTTGTCCATTAAAGTGTAAGCTACTTGTTGGCATGGAAGTAGGTCACAGTTTAACTTAGTCTGGATTTGTTACACCGGCCTACAAAATGCTTTTCTACCAGCCATTTTCCTTCCTGGGAAGAACTAAAAAATTAGCATTCTTTATTTATTAGCCTGATATTGAACTTGCGGAGTTAATGCAACCACAACTGCTTTTCTTCTTCATCCTACTGTTCTGGAAGCAGGTTAAACATTTGCTTTTCCTCCTTTATATCTATTGTCATTTATGTTTATCTTTTGCTTTTACTCATTGACAAGTCACAACATTTATTCAATCATCAATAGGTCATAACTTCTTAAACTTGCCATTTCACAACTTGCAAACAATGGATTTAGAAGAATCCCTGATACATTGCACCCGAAAATAAATAGTAGGTAGTGGTAGTACTAGAACTAGTAGTAATAGGAAGAGGAGGAGAAGGAGAAGAAAGAGAAGGGGAGGAAGATGAGACGGAGGAGGAGGAGAAAAACAGGGAGGGGGGAGGAAGAGGGCTAAGAGGAGGAGGTAGAGGAGTACAGGAGGAAGAGGTAGAGAAAGAAAAGGAGGAGGAAAAGGTGGATAGGAGCATGAGATGAAGGAGGAAGAGGAAGAAGGCTAATGAGAACTGGAGGAGTTAAAGGAGGCTGAGGAGGGGAAGGAGGAGTAGGAAGATTAATTGAAGGAGGAGGAGGGATGGGAGTAGTAAGAAGAGGAATAGGAAGAGGACGAGAAAGAGGAGAAATAGTGGGAGGGAGAGGAAGAGGGCTCATAGGAGGAGGAGGAAGAAGAGGAGGGCTAAGAGGAGGAGGAAGAGAGTATGGGGAGGAAGAGGAGGAGAACAGTGTGTCCTTTCCTCTGCTTCCAAATTGCTACTATTCTGATCCAATCACTTATCCTATCCCCCCCTTATCTCCTCCTGCCTTCAGAACATCTCCACTTGGATGTTCTCCCATCATCTCAAATTTAACATGTCCAAAACAGAGCTCCCTATCTTCCCACCCACACCCTGTCCTTCCCCTGGCTTTCCCAGCATTGTAGATGGAATCATCATTCTTTCTGTCTCACAAGCCCATAATCTTGGCATTATACTTGACTCCTTTCTATCATTCAACCCACATATTCTATCCGTCACCAAATCCTATCAGTCCCACCTTCACAACATTGCTAAAATCTGCCCTTTCCTCTCCATCTAAACTGCTATCATGTTAATATAATCACTCATCTTATCCCAACAGGATTACTGCATCAGCCTCCTTGCTGACCTCCCAACCTACTTTCTCTCCTCAATCCAGTCCATATTCCACTCTGCTGTCCAAGTCATTTTTCTACAAAAACTTTCAGGACACGTCAGCCCCTCTTCAAAAATCTCCAGTCATCGTCCATCCACCTCCATATCAAACAAAAACTCCTCTCCATTGACTTTAAAGCACTCCATCACGTTGCCCCCTCCTACCTCACCTCACTTCTCTCCTTCTACAACCCAGCCCGCACACTCCACTCCTCTGCTACTACCCTTTCACTGTGCCTCATTCTCGCCTGTCTCACTCTCAACCCCTAACCCACGTCCTGCCTCTGCCCTGGAATTCCCTCCCTCTTCAAATCTGCCGGACAGTTACTCTTTCCCTCTTCAAAGTCTTATTGAAGGCACATCTTCTCCAAGAGGTCTTCCCAGACAAAGCTCCACTTTTCCTCATCTCCCACTCCCTTCTGCATCACCTTGACTTGCTCTCTTTGCTCTTCCCCGCTCCCAGCCCCACAGCACTTATGTAATAATAATAATAATAATGTTGGTATTTGTTAAGCACTTACTATGCGCAGAGCACTGTTCTAAGCTGGGGTAGATACAGGGTAATCAGGTTGTCCCATATGAGGCTCACAGTCTTAATCCCCATTTTACAGAGTACATATCTGTAATTTGATTTATTTGTATTGATGTCTGTCTCACTCCCTCTAGACTGTAAGCTCATTGTGGGCAGGGAATGTCACTATTTATTGTTGTATTGTACTTTCCCAAGTGCTTAGTACAGTGCTCTTTCATTCATTCATTCATTCATTCATTCATTCATTCATCGTATTTACCGAGCACTTACCGTGTGCAGAGTACTGTACTGAGTGCTTGGAAAGTATAATACAGCAATAGAGACAATCCCTGCCCATGATGGGCTCACAGTCTTACGTACTCAATAAATACATTTGAATGAATACTGTATCGGCTTCCCTCTGACCTCCCCACCTCCTATTTTTCCTCACTCCAGGCTATAATTTCACTTTGCTGCCATGATCATTTTTCTGAAAAATGTTTATTCCTCATTTCCCCATTCCTCAAGAACATCTACTCTGATTTAAACAGAAACTTCTTATTACTGGCTTTATAGCACTCAATCAGTTCTCCCCCTCCTACCTTACATCACTGATATCCATGAGAATCAGCGTGACTTAGTGGAAAGAGCACAAACTTACAAGTCAGAGGTCATGGGTTCTTATCCCGGCTCCTCCACTTGTCAGCCATGTGACTTTAGGCAGGTCATTTAACTTCTCTGTGCCTCACTTACCTCATCTGTAAAATGGAGATTAAGACTGTGAGCCCCATGTGGGACAACACGATTACCTTGTATCTCCCCCAGCACTTAGAACAGTGCTTGGCACACAGTAAGCGTTAAATAAATACCATTATCGTTATTATTATCATTATTATAACCCGGGCTCACACTTTGCTCCTCTAATGCCAACCTGCTCACTGAACCTCAATCTCATCTATCTCATCACTGACCTATTGCCCATGTCCTCTCTCTGGCCTGGAACTCCCTCCACCTTTTATATAGTGGAAGCAGCAAGGCTTAGAGGAAGGAGACCGAACTTGGGAGTCAGAGGACATGGGTTTTAATCCCGGCTCTGCCAGTTGTCTGCTGTGTGGCCTTGGGCAAGTCATTTAACTTCTCTGTGCCTCAGTTACCTCATCTGTGAAATCGGGATTAAAAGTGTGATCCCCATGTGGGACAACCTGATTGCCTTGTATCTACCCAAGCATTTAAAACATTGCTTGGCACATAGTAAGCACTTAACAAATACCATCATTAGTTTTATTAGTATTATTATATGACAGGCCACTATGCTACTCAGCTTCAACACCCTGTTAAAATAGCATCTCCTCCAAATGTTCTTCCCTGAATAAGCTCTCACTTCCCTTATTACCTCTCCTTTTTCTGTAGTCTATTCACTTGTGTCTGTATCCTTTCAACACTTGATATTCATCCACTCTCAGCCCCCTCAGCCCTTATGTACAGAGCCATATTTTTTTTCATTTAATTGCATTTCATTCAGTCATATTTATTGAGCACTTACTGTATGCCAAGCACTGTGCTAAGCCCTTGGGAGAGTCCCACACAACAATAAACAGTGACATTACCTGCCCACAATGAGCTTACAGTCTAAGCTGGGGGAGACAGTCATCAATACAAATAAATAAAATTACAGATGTTTAAGTAAGTGCTGTGAGGCTGGGCGGGGAGAAGAACAAGTGGAGCAAGTCAGGACAATGCAGAAGGGAGTGGAAGAGGAGGAAAAGTGGGGCTCAGTCTGGGAAGGGCTCTTGGAAGAGGTGTGCCTCCAATGAGACATTGAAGTGGGGGAGAGTAATTGCCTGTGGGATTAGAGGAGGGAGGGATTAGGTTCCAGGCCAGAGGCGCTGACTTGGGCTAGGGGTCAGTGGCAAAACAGGTGAGATTGAGGTAAAGTGAGAAGGTTAATATCTGTCTCACCAACTAGACTATAACCTCACTGTAAGCAGGGAACATGTCTACCAACTCTTTTGTATTGCACTCTCCCAAGCGCTTAGTTTAATGCTCTGTATACAGTAGGTGCTTGATAAATATAACTAATTGACAAATTAATCGACTGAGTCTCCTCCTTCACTGTCATTTTCTGTCTCTCCCTCTCCAATATCTCCTTCCTCTCTGCCTTTCAACATGCTTAAGTCTTGCCCATTCTAAAAAGTCCTCCCTTGGTCACCAAGCCCTCTCCAACTATTGCCCCAGCCAGCAGGTAGAAGTCCAAGCTTTAGAAGTGAGCAAGAGAATCTGGGGTTTGGAAGTAGGTAGGATAAGAATGCTAGCTAGGACAGCCCCAGTTCCCGAGTCCTGTCTATATTTCTTGCTGTCCCTTAGGACTTTCATTCATTCATTCAATAGTATTTATTGAGCGCTTACTATGTGCAGAGCACTGTACTAAGCGCTTGGGATGAACAAGTCGGCAACAGATAGAGACAGTCCCTGCCGTTTGACGGGCTTACAGTCTAATCGGGGGAGATGGACAGACAAGAACAATGGCAATAAATAGAGTCAAGGGGAAGAACATCTCATAAAAACAATGGCAACTAAATAGATTCAAGGTGATGTACAATTCATTAACAAAATAAATAGGGTAATGGAAATATATACAGTTGAGCGGATGAGTACAGTGCTGTGGGGATGGGAAGGGAGAGGTGGAGGAGCAGAGGGAAAAGGGGAAAAAGAGGGTTTAGCTGCGGAGAGGTAAAGGGGGGGTGGCAGAGGGAGTAGAGGGAGAAGAGGAGCTCAGTCTGGGAAGGCCTCTTGGAGGAGGTGAGTTTTAAGTAGGGTTTTGAAGAGGGGAAGAGAATCCGTTTGGCGGAGGTGAGGAGGGAGGGCGTTCCAGGACCGCGGGAGGACGTGACCCAGGGGTCGACGGCGGGATAGGCGAGACCGAGGGACGGTGAGGAGGTGGGCGGCAGAGGAGCGGAGCATGCGGGGTGGGTGGTAGAAAGAGAGAAGGGAGGAGAGGTAGGAAGGGGCAAGGTGATGGAGAGCCTTGAAGCCTAGAGTGAGGAGTTTTTGTTTGGAGCGGAGGTTGATAGGCAACCACTGGAGTTGTTTAAGAAGGGGAGTGACATGTCCAGATCGTTTCTGCAGGAAGATGAGCCGGGCAGCGGAGTGAAGAATAGACTGGAGCGGGGCGAGAGAGGAGGAAGGGAGGTCAGAGAGAAGGCTGACACAGTAGTCTAGCCGGGATATAACGAGAGCCCGTAATAGTAAGGTAGCCGTTTGGGTGGAGAGGAAAGGGCGGATCTTGGCGATATTGTAGAGGTGAAACCGGCAGGTCTTGGTAACGGATAGGTGTGTGGGGCGAACGAGAGAGACGAGTCAAGGATGACACCGAGATTGCGGGCCTGAGAGACGGGAAGGATGGTCGTGCCATCCACGGTGATAGAGAAGTCTGGGAGAGGACCGGGTTTGGAAGGGAAGATGAGGAGTTCAGTCTTGCTCATGTTGAGTTTTAGGTGGCGGGCCGACATCCAGGTGGAGACGTCCCGGAGGCAGGAGGAGATGCGAGCCTGAAGGGAGGGGGAGAGGACAGGGGCGGAGATGTAGATCTGCGTGTCATCTGCGTAGAGATGGTAGTCAAAGCCATGAGAGTGAATGAGTTCACCAAGGGAGTGAGTGTAAATGGAGAACAGAAGAGGGCCGAGAACTGACCCTTGAGGAACTCCAACAGTTGAAGGATGGGAGGGGGAGGAGGCTCCAGCGAAGGAGACCGAGAATGACCAGCCAGAGAGGTAAGAGGAGAACCAGGAGAGGACGGAGTCCGTGAAGCCAAGGTGAGATAAGGTATGGAGGAGGAGGGGATGGTCGACAGTGTCAAAGGCAGCAGAGAGGTCAAGGAGGATCAGAATGGAGTAGGAGCCATTGGATTTGGCAAGAAGGAGGTCATGGGTGACCTTAGAGAGAGCAGTCTCGGTAGAGTGGAGGGGACGGAAGCCAGATTGGAGGGGGTCTAGGAGAGAATGGGAGTTAAGAAATTCTAAGCATCGATTGTAGACGACTCGTTCTAGGATTTTGGAAAGGAAGGGTAGTAGGGAGATAGGGCGATAACTGGAGGGGGAAGTGGGGTCAAGAGCGGGTTTTTTTAGGATGGGGGAGACGTGGGCATGTTTGAAGGCAGCGGGGAAGGAGCCATTGGAGATTGAGTGGTTAAAAATAGAAGTTAAGGAAGGGAGGAGGGCAGGGGCGATGGTTTTAATAAGGTGAGAGGGAATGGGGTCCGAGGCGCAGGTGGAGGGGGTGGCACTTGCGAGGAGGGAGGAGATCTCCTCTGAGGATACTGCAGGGAAGGATGGGAAAGTAGGGGAGAGGGTTGGTGGGGGGGAGGGGAGAGGCGGAGGGGTGACTTTGGGGAGCTCAGACCTGATTGTGTTGATTTTCGTGAGGAAATAGGTGGCCAGATCATTGGGGGTGAGAGATGGGGGAGGGGGAGAAACAGGGGGCCTAAGGAGAGAGTTAAAGGTCCGGAACAATCGGCGGGGATGACGGGCATGGGTGTCGATGAGGGAGGAGAAGAAGTTTTGCCTGGCGGAGGAGAGGGCAGAGTTAAGGCAGGAAAGGATAAATTTGAAGTGTGTGAGGTTGGCTTGGTGCTTGGACTTTCGCCAGCAGCGCTCAGCAGCTCGAGCATAGGAGCATAGGAGGCGGACAGAGGAGGTGATCCAGGGCTGTGGGTTAGTGGAGCGAGAGCGGCGGAGGGAAAGGGGGGTGAGAGAGTCGAGATGAGTAGAGAGGGTGGAGTTGAGAGCGGAGACCTGATCATCAAGAGTGGGAAGAGAGGACAGGGCGGCAAGGTGAGGAGAGATCACCAGGTTTTCCTATTCACAATTCCATTTTTAGAAAAGCAGGATTGCCTAGTGGAAATAGCACGGGCCTGGGAGTCAGAGGACCTGTGTTCTAATCCTGACTCTGCCACTTACTTGCTGGGTGACCTTAGGCAACTTACTTCACTTCTTTGGGCCTCATTTCCCTCATATACAAAAGGAGGATTCAATATCTGTTCTCCCTCCTAACTTAGATTGTGAGGCCCTTGTAGGACCTGATTATCTTATATCTGCTCCAGTGCTTAGTATAGTGCTTGGCACTCAGTAAGCACTCAACAAATGCCACAATTACTATTATTTTATTATTATTATTATTATTATTATTATTATTAAAAGTAGCAGTAGTAGTAGAATTTAATCTGGACTTGAGAATGATGGGGGTGAATATCAAAAGTAAGTGGAAGAAGTCATTTCTTGGTTAACACCACCCTCTTCCAAATGGCACTTTAATCCCATTTGGCTTCCGTATATCTCAATCATCACAAAAGGCCTCCTTGAACCAAGTGTGTGAAGACCCTAAGCCCCCACACCAGGGACATTCCCATCCCCAGCACCTCCATCTTCTTTCCAAATTCTCCTAAATTATGTATGTCTAGCTGGTCATGAGTGATTAGATCAGATCTAAGGACTAAAATGGTAATAATAATAAAAAAGGTATTTATTATGGATTTACTGGGTGTCATGTGATGTTCTAAACACTGGAGTAGGTGCAGTGCTTTCCTAACTGGTATTCACATTTTAAGAACTAAGATGAGCAGATATCCTCATTTTACAGGGGAGGTCTCTGAGGTTCAGAGAGGTTAAGGGACTTGCCCAAGGTCACCCAGCAGGCCAATGGTAACCTCCAAGTCCTTGCTCTTTTCACTAGACCATATTGCCTGGGCCCAGCTTCTCTTCTCTCCTGAATCCTCCACTCCAGATTGTTGCAGCCTCTTTTAATTTGACTTTGTTTTAGTTCCATCTTTCTCACTATATCATGGGTTGCCTCATTGTCTTGAAAGCTCATCTTGTCTTTGATGACTATAATCTTTCTCTCCCATTGATATGGAGAAAGCCCAGTCTCAGAGGATGGCCTGCTAAGAAGAACATAAGCACAAGAGAAAATAGATTATCGAGGGGCTATTTTTAGTCTGTCCTTCTTAATATCTCTCTTCTACTTCACAATGACTCATGCATCCTCCTTTACACTCTGACCTTGCAAATCATCTGCTTGTTTCAATTTGTAGTCATTCCTTTCTTTTCTTATATGTTGCTGACCAAAATGGACTGCACTTGAATGATCTGAAGCATCTTTCTGCCTCTGCCCCTGTTCCTAGATCCACTTATAGCATAACCCCTAAATATTTTGTAAATAAATTGTTTGATCCACTCGATAGAGCGCTAATGACTTAGGTGGTGGAGTAACTCTAAAACCAATAAAAATGGAGATCGCCAAAAGGAGAGCCTATCTGACAAGAACTGATTTTTTTTAACAGTTTCCATTTGCTCTTCACACCCAGTTATGCTGTTCAGTCATAATCAAAAACTTCAGTGCTGTGGAAAAAACAAGCCCTTTTCGTTTACTGGCATGTTCACACCTCCCTTGCCTCATCTCATATATTTTCCCCCATCGCAGCACCAGATGACAGGAATTTTTTTGCAAGCTCTCTGGAAAGTGAAAGAGGAAAGAGAAGAAGTGATACTCTGCCTAAGCCCTTGGTTACTGGGAGCAGTGCCTGAAGCTTCTCTTCTCCAAATTTCATTCTGTCTTTTCTCTTTGCATGATTGGCTTGGCTTCTTCTTGTTGAAATCCATCTTTAGACTTGTCTTCACTGTCTACCCTGACCTAGACTGTGAGCCCCATATGAAATATGCCAGCCCTCAGCACAGTACTTAGCACATACTCTGGCTTAGTACTCCTTCCCACTTCATATCCTCTAAACTGTCAGCTCTTCCTCTAGTCTGTGAGCTCGCTGTGGGCAGGGAATATGTCTATTTATTGTTATAGTGCACCCTCCCAAGCGCTTAGTACGATGGTCTGCACACAGTAAACTTTCAAAAAATACGATTGATTGGATGAATGAATATCCGACAGACCATCAGTCTCACCGCTTTCAAAGCTCTATTAAAATTACATCTCCACCAAGAAGTCTTCCCTGACTAACTCATCTGTCCCTAACTCTCTCTCCCTCTGCATCACCCTTTCTCTTGGATCTGTACCTTTTATTCACCCCACCCTCAGACCACAGCATGTTTACGTACATAGAGAAGCAGCATGGTATAGTGGATAGAGCACAGGCCTGGGAGTCCAAAGGTGATGGATTCAAGACACGGCTCGGCCACTTGTCTGCAGTGTGAACTTGGACAAGTCACTTTACTTCTCTGGGCCTCAGTTCCCTCATCTGTAAAACAGGAATTTAGAAAGTGAGCCCCACATAGGACAGGAACTGTGTCCAACCCGATTTGCTCGTATCCACCCCAGTGCTTAGTATAGTGCTTGGCACATAGTAAGAGCTTAACAAATACCACAATTATTATATCGATAATTTATTTTAATATCTGTTTCCCCTTCTAGATCGTAAGGTCCTGTTAGGTTGGGAAGATGTCTACCAACTCTGTGACATTATATTTTTCCAAGAGCTTAGTAAAGTACTTGGCGTACAGTAAACACTCAATAATTGATTAATAATAAGTACTTGATAAGTACCATAACTCACTAAATAACTTTCAGTCAGTCGATCATATTTACTAAATGCTTATCGTGTGCAGAGAACTGTACTAAGTGCTTGGGAAAGTACAATGTAACAATATAACCCACTCATTCCCTGTCCTATCCAACTTACAGTAGGGGATAGAAAGGCATTAATATAAATGAATGAAATTACTGATATGTAAATAAGTGTTGTGGGGCGGGAAGGGGGTTGAAAAGAGGGAGCAAGTCAAGGTGATGTAGAAGGGAGTGGGAGAAGAGGAAAGGCCTAAAGCAGATGAGCATATTCTGTTTATTTAATTTAGGTAAGTATTACTAGTAATGGTAATTGCATTTATTAAGCATTTATCATGTGAAAAGCACTGTAACAAACACTGTGATACAGTGTTCTTCACTGTAGTATCCTTGTAGAATTCATGGGTGAGAATTAGAGAGGATGCCAGGTGCTCAAGTGGCTCAAAATCCAAGAATAAAGGGGAAAAGGACTGGAAATAGGCACATAAAGGAAAAAATAGAATGTAAAAGCAACCTGAAGAACAAAGATAGGGATTGATCAATCAGTGGTATTTGTTGAGCACTTGATAGGAGTAGGGCCCTTTACTAAGCATTTGGGAGAATACAACACAACAGAATTAGCAGGCATGTTCCCTGCCCATATAAAAATACAAAAATAAAATAAAAGCTGAAAGGAACTGTGGCTAGTGAAGCAGCATAGCTTAGTAGAAAGAGCACAGGCCTAGAAGTCATAAAACTTGGGTTCTAATCCCAGTTCCCTCTATAGTCTGCTGTGTGACCTAGGGCAAGCAAGCCTCTTACCTTCTCTGGGCTTCAATGTCCTCATCTGTAAAATGGGGATTCAATTCTTGTTCTCCATCTTACTCAGACTGTGAGTTGCGAGTGTGACAAGGACCTTGTCTGGCCTGATTAACTTGTATCTAGTTTAGTGCTGAACATACACCACGATCATTAGTCAGTCCATCAGTCAATCATAGTTATTATTTTTGGTGTGCAGACACGTAGTAAGCACTTGGGAGAGTACAATAGAGCAATAAACAGATGCATTCCCTACTCACAATGAGCTTACAGTCTAGAGGGGGAGGCAGACAGTAATCTGTAATCAGTAGGTGTTAGTACTACTTTTAGAAGAGTGGAGTTTCAGGCTTCTTGTAATTCAATCTAATAGTCACTTCTGCAGCCAAAGAAACCAATATGGCTCCTGCCTTCCCTCACCAGGAGGAAGCAAGGCAGGTTGGGATAGAGGCCTCGGCTTGACACAGAAAGAGCAACATGGCTCTTCAGGGGACTGGGCAGTCTTTTTACAGCCTTCTATTATAAAATGTGGGCAGGAAAAGTGTCTACCAACTCAGTTACATTATACACTCCCAAAGGTTTACTACAGTGCTCTGCTTATAGTAAGCCCTCAATAAATACCCTTGATTGATGGACTGACTTGATGAAATCACTGTTTCCTCTACCACTAAGTGCTTAGTGAAGTTAGACAAGTCACCTAGACCTCAGTTTCGTCACCTGTAAAATGGGTATAGTAATGCCCGTTTCCACAATTTTTTAATGGTATTTGTTAAGCACTTACTATGTGCCAGGAATGTACTAAGCTCTGGAGTAGGTACAAGCTAATCAGTTAGGACACAGTCGAGGTCCCACATAGGGCTCACAATCTTAATCCCCATTTTACAGATGAGGTAGCTGAGGCCCAAAGAAGTTAAATGACTTGCCTACTATTACCTTGCTGAAGATCCAATTAAACCTGCCAGGCCCAGCTACCTTTTGAGCTAAGGGGCCCAGAACTCTTGGGTCCCAAAGTGGAGAGTGGACCCAATAAGAGAGGCTAGAGGAGAGAAGGGGAGAATACTGGATAATCAGAAAAGAGGGAGAGGAGAAGAATCAATCAATCAATGACACATCTATTTATATTAATGACTGTCTCCCGTCTAGAGTATATGCTCATTGTGAGCAGGGAATATGTCTACCAATGCTATTGTACTCTCCCAAGAACGTATTACAGTGCTCGGTACATAGTAAGTGCTCAATAAATAGAATAATAATAATGATAATACTAATTCATAATAATTATGGTATTTGTTAAACACTTACTATGTGCCAGGCACTGTTCTAAGTGCTGGGGTGGATTCAAGCAAATCAGGTTGGGCACAGTCCTTGTGCTACTTGGGGCTCACAGTCTCAATCCCCATTTTACAGATGAGGGAACTGAGGCCCAGAGAAGTGAATAGACTTGTCCAAGGTCAAAAGACAGATAAGTGAAGGGCTTAGGATTAGCACCCATGACCTTCAGACTCCCAGGCCTGTGCTCTATATCCATTACACCATGCTGCTTCTCTGCTGCTTATTTGATTGGTATTCAATCAAGTATCGTTGATGATGATGATGATGATGGTATTTATTAAGCATTTGCTGTGTGCAGGTCACTGTGTTAAATGCAGGGAAAGTACAGTACAGTAGAGTTGGTAGACATGATCCCTAACCACAGGGAGCTTACAGTCAACCTAAGGAAACAGGCATTAAATATAAATTTTTATTTGTATCAGTGTTTGTTTCCTCTCCGCCCCCCAGACCGTAAACTCTTGGTGGGCAGGGAATATGTCTGTTCATAGTTGTATTGTACTTCCCCAAGTGCTTATTACAGTGCTCTGCACACAGTAAGTGCTCAATAAATGCAACTGAATAAATGAATAAATGAATAAATTACAGATTTGTTAATTACAAAAGAAGAAAGCAGAGAGAGAGAGAGAAAGGGAAAGAATCAGCAGAGGATATAAGGCAAAGCCATGGTTTCCACTGGTGAACCTCTGAAATTCAGCAGCAAAAACTACATAATTCCAAAACCAATTTCTGCTTTTGGAGCCCTGGGAACAGCTGTCCCTCCTCCCTCTCCTCCCCCTTCCCACTCCCCACACAGGTCTCCTCTCCCAAGATTCACCAGATGTTCCAGTCCTGCACTGGGGCCAAATGGAAGGAGAAGAAGATGCTTTCAGTGCCAACTGTGCTCAAATCTGCCTCCCATAAAAATGGGGCTGTCTGGGACAGTCTGTTGCTCATAAAAGCCATCAAGGACAGAAAGAGGTCAGATCCAGTTGTGCTCCCAACTTTGGAGACTTTTATGATATTTTCCTTGCTGGTGCCTTTTTGGATGCAGGGGTCTTATGTGACTCCTCATTATGGTCCACTTCCCGCAGACATCCATCCAGCCTCAGAGGCGGCCCACAGTCCTGGAATACAACAGCCAATTGTCTGGACCCACCCCTGACTTTTCCAGAAAAGTATTTTTCAGCACACTTGAAAGGGGATAGGACCACTTAGGATGGTCTTGGCCTATACCCTGAACCACCCGAGCTCCACTTGTCAGATGGCAGAAGAGTTTCTGCATCCCAAATGAAGAGCAAAACTAACACTTCTAGAAACATAGCTAATGTCTAATGTCTCAAATGTAGAGAATGCTATGTATTTCTTCATTAGGGCTTTCGTTTTCTTGACCTCATATCATCCTCACAACATCACTTTTAAAAAATAGAGAAGCACCATAGTCTAGTGCAGAGTGGATAGTGCACAGGCCTGGGAATCAGAAGGACCTGGATTCTGAAATGAGGTTTAAGGTTGTCAGCCCTATGTAGGACAGGGATTGTGTCCAAACTGATTAGCTTGTATCTACCATAGTGCTTAGTACAGTGCTCCGAACATAGTAAGCTCTTAACAGATACCATTAAAAAAACACAAAAACACAACGCCTGCAATCTGCCCACAAGGTGTGCATACTCTAAGCATAGAAACATAGAATTATTTACCAATAGCAGAATCATAATAAAGAACTGAAATACATACAAGGGCCAAGGATGGATATACCACTCAATTGGTCATAGCATTCCTTGTGCACCTAAAGCATGCTGATCACTGAATAAGCACTTAGAGAGTACCATAGATTTATCCCTGCATTTAAGGAGTTTACAGTTGAGGGGGAGATAGGCATTAAAACATTTTTAAATAGGAGGAAGAAGAAAAAGGATATGCCGCTAAATTTCTGTTTGAGTAAAAAATGCTTAAGATATGTGAATACCACTGATTGATTGATTGAGATGTAGTTATCAATCAATTATATTTAATGAGTGCCTTCTGTGTCAGAGCACTGTACTAAGCCCTTGGGAGAGTACAAGAGATAAGAGCTGGTAGAAAAATTCCCTGCCCACAGCAAGCTTACAGTCTAGAGGAGGAGATAAGCACTAAAAGAATGTATAGATTGGAAGAAGAAGAAAAAGGATATGTCCCTGCATCTACGCTTGAGTGATAGGTGTTTTAGATATGTGAATACCATTGATTGATTAGGATTTATTTATCAATCAATTGTACTTATTGAGCTTTTACTGTGTGTAGAGCACTGGACTAAGGGCTTGAGAGAGTACAAGATAATAGAGTTAGTAGGCATTTTCCCTGCCCACAGCAAACTTACAGTCTAGAGGGGGAGGCAGGGACTAAAATAATCTATAGATGAGAGGAAGAAAAAAAAAGAAATGTTCTTGAGTAATAGGGTATAATACTATTCACTGATAGATTGAGTTTTATTTATATTAATAATTGTGTTCCCTTCTATACCGTAAGCTTGTTGTCAATAGGGAACATATTCTCACTGTGCCTCATTCTCGCATGTCCCGCTGTCGACCCCGGCCCACATCCTACCTCTGGCCTGGAAAGCCCTCCCTCTGCAAATCCACCAAATTATCACACTTCTCCCCTTCAAAGCCCTACTGAAGGCTCACCTCCTCCAAGAGGCCTTCCCAGATTAAATTCCACTTTTCTCAGCTCCCCCTCCCATCCGCGTCATCCCAACTCCCTCCCTTTGCTCTACTTCCCCCTCCCCAGCACTTGTATATTTAAGTACATACCTATAATTCTATTTATTTATATTAATGCCTGTTTCCTTGTTTTCATGTATATATATCTATAATGCTGTTTACTTAAATTGATGCTTATTTACTTGTTTTGAGGTCTGTCTCTTCCCTTCTAGACTGTAAGCCTGGTGTGGGCAGGGATTGTCTCTATAGCTGAATTGTACTTTCCAAGCACTTAGTACAGTGTTCTGCAAACAATAAGCACTAATAAATATACTTGAATGAATGAATGAATGAACTCTGTTGTACTGTACTCTCCCAAGAGCTTAGTACAGTGCTCTGAGCACGGTAAGCACCCAATAAATACCACTGATTGATGGGCTCAAATGCTAGGAGAGTTTGTGAGTGAGGGCTCAGGTGGTTCAAAAGTGCTGAAGTAATTCCTAGGGGAATGTAATGTGGGGAGAGTAAAAAATTAATCAGGGAAAGTTTCCTGGAGGACAGATAATTTCAGGAGGATTTTGAAGAAGAAAAGAGCAGTGTGCTCTGTCAGATCTGCAAAGGGAGGGGATTTCAGGGAGGGGGAATTCCTTCTGCCTGATAATCTGTCCCCCATCACCTCTAGCAGACCACTGATCTCTTCATCTTCAAAACCATTCTGAAATATCATCTCTTCCAGGTTGCCTTCACCGATTAATATCCCCTCTCCCCACCCTATATTTTCTCACAACAAGTTTCATGTCAGGACATCGGTGTCACCTAAGACTGTAGACTCTCTAGACTGTAAGTTCCTTGAGGGCAGGGAATGTGTCTACCAATGCTGTTATATTCTACTCTCCCTAGTTATTAGTACAGTGTTCTACACACCGTAAGTGTTCAGTAAGTATAATTGATCGACTGACCTATGGACTTGGGTCTTCACACCCTCACCCTTCATGCTCATCTCTTATTTATTTTGGCCTCTGTCTCCCCCCTACATTGTAAGCTCCTTGAAGGAAGGGTTGTGTTAACTAACTTCTGTACCCCCCAGTATCTTAGCAGTGCTCTGCCCACAGGAAGCACTCAATAAATCAGTCAATCATACTGATTGATTGACTAACCTCCCTGCCTTCAGCCTCCTCCTACTTCTATACATACACCACCCTGAAGTGCAGATCACTACGATTTCACTGCGACATATATCCTGGGCTGGACTGGATCTGGATTTCAATCTCTACAGGGCTCTAACAGCCAGGACTCCTTGAGGGGCTTTCCATCCTATAATTCATTACACTTGAGGAATTGGGAATTCTCCATATCTGAGGTGCCCTCTCCAGAAGCCAGGAATATTTTTGAATAGAAAGTGCTAAATAAATGGCATCTTGCAAATCCAGAATTCTAGAATTTTAGCTCTGGGAGAGATCTCAAAAGATGACCCACTTCAGCTCTCTCCTTCCAGGCAGGTGGACTATGTTCGTTTCTTCAAGATCTCCGAGAAGGGAGTCTTCTCTCTGTATCTTGGTCCCAGATTTTGATCACCTCTGTAGTTAGACAGTTCCTGCTTGTGTCCAACTGAAATCTCTCCTGCTTTCATAGAAGCTCGCCACAGGCAAGGAACGTATCTGCTAATTCGTTGAATTGTACTTTCCCAAGAACTTAGTTCAGTGCTCTGCACATAGTAAGCACTCAATAAATACTAATGGTTGATTAATTCCCTCTGATCGCCTCTACCTACTCCTTAGCTTTGTATTCCCCCAAGTGCTTACTACAGGGCTCTGCATCCAGTAAACACTTAATAAATGTCACTGATTGATTATCTGGTTTTCAGTGCACAGCTGGAGAACACCTGGCCTAGGAAAGAAGTGTGGCCTAGTGGAAAAAGCACAGGCCTAGGAGTCAGAACACCTGAGTTCTAATCCTGACTCTGCTGCTTGCTTGCTTGACATTGGGCAAGTGACCCATCTTCTTTGTGCCTCAGTTTCCTCATCTCTAAAGTTGGGATTCAATCCTAATCAATCGATCGATTGTATTTATTAAGTACTTACTGTGTGCCATGCACTTAGGATAGTACAGTGTATCAGAGTTGATAGACACTTTCCCTGACCACAACAAGCTTATGTCTAGAGGGGGAACAAAGTTATTAATATAAATGAATAAATTATGGATCTATACATTAGTCCTGTGGGGCTATGAGAAGGGTGACTAAAGGGCAGAAGTGAGTGAGAGAATAAGAAATGATGACTTGGTTGGGGAAGGCCTGTTGGAGGCAATATGCTTTTAATAAGACTTTGAAATCAGGCAGAGAGTAGTTGTCTGTTGGATATGAAGAGGGAAGGCATTCCAGGCCAGAGGCAGGTTGTGGATAAGGGGTCAGTGGTGAGACGAGATTGAGTTTCAGTGAGTAGGTTAGCCCTGGAGGAGAAAAGTGTCCAGGCTGCTGAGACTAGAAGCCGCATGTGAGACAGGGACTGTGTCTGACCTGATTATCTTATATCTACCCCAACACTTAAAACAGTGTATGACACATAGTAAGCATTTAGCAAGTGCCATTAAAAATGACAGAAGATAAAAACACAGACCAGCATACTTCTCATATAACCTTCTATAGACACTTGGACTCCTTAGCTTTCTTTTTCCATGCTAAACAGAGATTCATCATCCCTTTCCTTATTTCTGGGCCTCTTCTCTGAACTCGCAGCAGGTTCTCCTATATCCGTGTAAAAATGCAGCCACCATTACTGGATATAGGAAATATTTCCCACCTTTGATTTTGGAATATTTTGAATGAATGTTTTGGGGAAGCAGTGTTGCCTAGGGGAAAGAACTTGGACTTGGAAGTCAGAGGACCTGGGTTCTAATTCCAGGCTCTTCCACATAATTGCTGGGTGGCCTTGGGTAAGTCACGTAACTTCTTTGTGCTTCAGTTTCCTCAGCTGTCACATGGTGATTCAATATCTCTTCTCCTTTCTACTTATACTCTGAGCCCCTTGTGTGACCTTATTTTCTTGTATCTAACCCCATGGTTAGTAATAATAATAATGATGATGGCATTTGTTAAGCGCTTACTATGTGCCAAGCACTGTTCTAAATGCTGGGGCATAGTACAGTGCATGATACAGTGCTTAGGACATAGTAAGAGCTTAACAAATAAAATAGTTATTATTATTATTATAATTATGCATATGTTGCTTTGTGGTAGGTATTATAGGTATGTACATATCCTGCAGCTCCTCTCCAAAACCATCCTGACTTTCTTCTTAGCAGTTTTGCCTTGCTGCCTTGTTGATAGACTCTGTATGCCTGCACATTTTCTGCCGCTTTCAGTGAGTCTTTTCCATCCTGAAAGCTCAAGACTGCAAGCTCATTATGGGCAGGGGATATGTCTACCAATTCTGTTCTATCGTACTCTCCCAAGAACTTAGGCCAGGGCTCGGCATACAGATCCTGGATTTGTTTTGTTTGTTTCCATACATTTGGATCGATCCCACTATGCTTTGGAAGGATCATTTTCTAACTTGTCTAATTGCCTTTTCTTGGCCTCCAAAGTGTTTGCACACTTGTCCAGTTGTGTAGAATTACTCTGGGATATTGGAATTCAGGCCCCAAGGGGCAGAGGGTCAGGAGGGGGCTATGAACTAGGGTCTTGGGTCTGCAGCAGAAGGATCATGTTACAATTGATGGGGGTTCGGGGCATCAAGTGGTTCAAATAGAGAATGCCAATCAACACCCACCTTTGCATTCACCAGACAATTGCCTTTGGACTCTTTTTAGTAACTAATGGATACCTGGGCCCTCTTATCCTAGACTGACATGGTATTATCTCAAAGGATAGAGAAGCAGCATGGCTTAGGGGCAAGAGCACAGGCTTGGGAGTCAGAGGTCATGAGTTTTAATCCCAGTTTTGCCACTTGTCTGCTGTGTGACCTTGGGCAAGTTACTTCACTTCTCTGTGCCTCAGTTACCTCATCTGTCAAATGAAGATTGAGAAGGTGAGCTCCAAGTGGGACAGGGACTGTGTCCAACCTGATTACCTTGTATCTATCCCAGTGCTTAGAAGAGTGCTTGGAACATAGTAAGCACTTCACAAATACCATGATGATGATGATGATTGACTGGTCAGGAGAAGTAAATTTTATGAAACAATTTGTTCCCTCCTGGCTGGTGCTTCCTTCTCCTTCCAAAGCAATTAGCTGGGAGTCTGTCTATTCATGACACAATTGTCTAAGTAAGGGCAGCAAATGCTTATTCCTATTTCTTCTTCCTATTATTATTATTACTGTTATTATTGCATTTGTTAAGCACTTATTATGTACAAAACACTACTCCAAGTGCAGAGATAGATAAAAGTTAATCAGGTTGGACACAGTCCCTATCCCACATTAGATGCACAGTCTAAGGATGAGGGAGATCAGGAATAGGATCCCCATTTTGTAATTGAGGAAACTGAGGCACAGGGAAGATAAGTGACTTGCCCAAGGTCACACAAAAAGAAAGTGGTGAAGCTAGGATTAGAATCCAGGTCCTCTGGCTCCCAAGCATAATCATCGTCACCATCATCACCATCATTGATATTTATTGAACACTTACTGTGTGCAGAGCAATGTGCTTACCACATTCCTGGCCCACAGCGAGGTTACAGTCTACAGGCTCATGATCTCTCCGCTAGACCATGTTGTCTTTTGGTTTTGTTTTTAATGACCAAAGCTTTTGGACATTGGAAAAGCAGGAAAAACCTGAGATCCAAATCGAAAAGGAAAATGGATATTAGATTGAAGCTCCAGGAACTCTGTTGGAGATGAGAATTGGGAAGCCCTACCCTGTCCCAAACCGTAACTAAACCCACATCAATAACTTCCATCTTTGCCATTCCCCAGTCCCTAGTATGTCTCTTCCATCTCTGGGCCCTCTTCTTTCTTCATTTGGGTCTGGGATGTTTTTTTCAAGTTCCGGGCAGTGCTTCAATTATTTTGCACTCTTATTTGCTCTCTTTTCATTGTAAAATTAGGGAGAAAAGGCAATGGAAATTTTAAAGGGAAAAACAAGAGACGGGCTTGGCACTAGCCTTCAAGGAGCTGACGGGTTAGAAAGTTACTTACTGGGAATGATTTCAGTTCTACTTTGAAACACTTGTTCTTTCTATCCTTCTCAGAAGCTTTCAGGTCTTAATGGAGATCCAGGATGAGTGAAACTGGAAGTCCAGCCTAAACACCTGGAAGTGGAAATCCTGCTATTGCTACTGTTATAACTTATGATGATGAAGATGATGATAATATTTGTTAAGTGCATGCTATGTACCAAACACTGTACTAAACACTGGAGTAGATCCAAGATGATCAGGCCAGACACAGTTCCTATATAGGAGAATCCACAGTCTAAATAGGAATGTGGACAAGTATTCAATATCCATTTTACAGATGAGAAAACCAAGGCACAGAGAAATGCAGTGACTTGCCCAAGGGGATACAGCCAACAAGTGGCAGAGCTGGGATTAGAACCCACATCTTCTGCCTCCCAGACCCAAACTCTATTCCACTAAGCTACATTGCTTCACCCTGTAGGCCAGTGGCTTTACTCACCAGCTGGGGATTGATGGTGGGTACCGCAAGCTCCCAACATCTCCAGGGGGTGGGTGGCTATGGTTGTGGCACCTCTTCCATATGGGAAGTGGAAGCAGATCTCACAATCTTGAGTACCCAACCATCTCAGCAAGATCTTGTCAGAGATTCCTTGGTCAAAGTCTGCCAGTGGACAGATTTTCTCTGCTTATTAATCACTAGGCTTGATCTTTTCTGATAGATGTTCTGGTTCCTTGTGATAGTCCTGAACGCTGATGTGTTTATCTGTATCATATTAATAAGGTCTGTGGGGTGTGGTGGGGGTCTAATCTAAGGTTAAATTGTAATTGTAAGAAATTATTCTGACAGTATGTTAATATCTGTCAGGGCATTATCCCCAATTTAAAGTTAATCACCAAAATTACCCTTGCAATTCCAAAAATGTAATGAAATAGGTTTGTTGAGGTGTGAATAATATAAAATTCAGAACCAGAAGCTCAGGGAAAGTATAAATTATTTGGCTTAGCTAGTTAGATGGCAAGGATTCATCATCATCTACAAAGCAGATTTAGAGAACCAGAATGAAAGGGTCAGCCTTAATCTGAAGAATCGTGTGTGCTGTCCGCCTTGGGCAGAGCCAAAGTCCAATCAGTCCCGTGCCTTTCTCAATCTCTGATGGAGGGTGGAGGAAGTGGGGAGGGAGAGGATCCTTTATTGGTTCATGGGTTGAACACTTAATCAGCTCTCCCACTTCTACCTGTCCTTGCTGATCTCCTGCCACAACCCAGCCCTCACATATCGCTCCTCTAATGCTAACCTGCTTACTGTACTTCCATCTCACTCTGTCTCCTTGTCGACCCCTCGCCCACATCCTCCCTCTATCCTGAAACTTTCTCACTCTCCAAATAGGACAGAACACCTTCAGAGCCCTTCTAAAATCACATCTCTTCTAAGAAACCATTCCTGCCTAAGTCCTTTCTTCCACTATTTATCCTCCCCTCTTTTTTGTTTATGCACTTAGCTCTGAACCCCTTAAGCACTTTGATACTCACTCTACCCCTGGCTCTACAGCACTGATGTATATCAATTTTCCCCCATTTGTAATTTATTTAAATCTCTATTTCCTCCATTAGACGCTATGCTCTTTAAGGGCAGGGATCATGTCTACTAACTCTGTTGTATTGTACTCTCCCAAGCACTTAGCAGAGTGCTCTGCACATATTAAACACTCAATAGCTACAGATGATTGATTGATTCCTGGTTAATGCCCTATATCATCCTTGTGAGCATAAGGGCTTCTTCCTTATGGAGGAAGCTGCCTCTGCTGCCTGTCTCAGCAACAGACCCTTCCCTTTCCTTTATGTCATTTTTGTTAAAGTAGCATCGCTTCCAGTCTTCAGCAAATAATAATCATGACTGTAACAATAACTGCAGTAAAAATAACAGTAAGAGGCATTGTTTTATGCCATCGAGTCATCTCCGACCCACAAGGATGCCATGGACACATCTCTCCCAGGACGCCCCACCTCCATCTGCAATCGTTGTGGTAGTGGCTCCACAGAGTTTTCTTGGTAAAAATATGGACGTGGTTTACCATTGCCTCCTTCTGCACAGTAAACTTGAGCCTCTACCCTCGACTCTCTCCCAGGCTGCTATTGCCCAGCACAGGTGAGTTTTGCCTTGTAGCAGATTGCCTTCCACTCACTAGCCACTGCTCAATCTAGGAATGAAAAGGATACGCCTCTGACTTTCCCTTCCATAGTCGAGACCAGTAGAGTATTGGAAGCTCTCTAAATGCGATCCTGAGAGGAGAGTAGGTATTAAACTATCAAAAATATAAACCAGTGAGTATATACCTGCACAGTAAGGTATGAAGCAGGCTGCTGACCTCTTCAAGAGAAATGTTTCTACTCCTGTCCTGGCCTCATTGGCTCCGATTCCTTTCCCCATGTTTTGTGGTGATATCATGGGGGCAGGGGAAGTTGAAAGATTTCAATCAACCATATTTATTAATAATAATTATATTTATTAATTTACTATGTGTTCAGCAGTGTACTAAGCAGTGGGATAGATATTGAATCTAATAACAGGGACTGATTCTGCATTTTGAAGATGAGAGAATTGGGATACAGAGAAACTAAGTGATCTGCCCAAGATCACACAGAGGACAAGTGCCTGAATCAGAATTAGAACCCAAATCCTCTGTTTCCCAGGCCCTTGCTTTTTCCATTAGGGCATACTGCTTCTCATACTGAGCACTTACTATGTGCAGGGCACCTTACTATGTACTTAGGAGGGTACAGTATAACAGAGTTGGTAGACATTCTCTGGCGATCAGGAGCTGACAGTCAAGGGGGAGACAGACACTAATATAAATAAATAAATTATGGGTACATACATAAGTGCCATGGGGCTGAGGATAGGGTAAATATCAAGTGCTTAAAGGGTACAGATCGAAGTGCCAAGGTGATACAGAAAGGAGAGGCATTAGGGGAAATGAGGGTTTAGTCAGAGAAGGCCTCTTGAAGATGTAATTTTACAAAGTCTTTGAAGGTGGGAAAGCAAAGATCTTTGGGGTATGAAGTGGGAAGAAGTTCCAAGCCATAGGCAGGAGGAGGGTGAAGGCTCAGCAACAACATACATGAGATCAAAGTGCAGTGAGTAAGTTGTCAATGGAGGAGAGAAATGAGTGTGCTGGGTTGTAGTAGGAAATCAGCTGGGTAAGATATTGAGGGGTCAAGGTGATTGAGTGCTTTAAAGTCAACACAAAGGAGTTTCTGTTTGCTGAGGAAGTGGATGGACAATTACTGGAGGTTTTTGAGTGGGGAAACACGGACTGCACTTTTTTTAGAAAAGTGATTCAGTCAGCAGAACAAAGCATGGACTGGAATGGGAGAGACAGGAAGCAGGGATGTCAAGAAGGAGTGATAGGATAAGTGCTTGGTTATCCCCAAGCCTCTGGCCAGTCCCAGATCCAGGTCAGCACTAGTTCCCAGGGAGAAGGAGAGCTGTATCTGCATTGATTGAACATGGAATTCTCAGGCCCCATCCCAACCCCATTCCAAGGACAATCCACCCCCACCCTAAGCTCCACGTTCCCCTCCCTGAGCCATGCCCTTCCTGATTGTCTCACTTGGGGAAGTGAAGCTGAGGGAAGGGGGTCTAGGATGAGACCCCACCAAAGCCTGATGAGAACAGGGAAGTTGAAGAAGGGGAGAGTATGCCAGCTGAATTCTCTCTCCCTGGGAACCACCAGTCAGAGAAACCACATCAGCCACTCTCTGCTGTATCATCCCCGGGAGGGTGGGGTGGAGATCACTCAGGCCAGGTGACTATCTCTTGCCAGTTATGCCCAAATCTCAGGGCCCATTGACTTGATCCAAGTCATAGTGGCCTCACTCTAAGTAATAATAATAATAATAATGATGGAATTTGTTAGCACTTACTATGTGAAAAATGCTATGCTGAGGTTTGGAGTAGATACCATAAAAACAGATCAGGAGCTGTCCCTGTCCCACAGGAAGCTCCTAATTTAAGTGGGAAGGAGAATAATTATTTTAACACCAAGTGCACAGATGAGGAAATTGATTCACAAAAACGTTAAGTGACTTACCTGAGGTCACACAGCTGGTTCATAGAGGAACCAGGATTAGAAACCAGGTCCTCTGGCTCCCAGGCCCATGTTCTTTCCACTGAGCCAGTCTGCCTCTCAAAAAGTGGCCAGTGGAGGGCCATCACTGAACATGCCATTAACAAAATTGACATCATGTATTCTGTTCTGCAAAAATGTGCCAATTCTCCACTTTCCAGAGGAGATTCCTGATCGCCTGTACCCCAACTTCTATACCTTACCAAAGAACAGGGCAGCTGAAAACTGGTCTGTCTGCTAGCAAATTGACTCTTGTCTGCCTGTTTTGGTCCATCGGGTTCAGGATGTGAGGCAAGCCTGGAAGCCCCGATTTTTCCAGTCAGAGAGAAGGAAGCAGAACACAGGGTCCACTCTTGCATGAAGCCAGACATGAATTCCCTAGAAAAACCCCAGCCCTTTTAATACTCAGAACTGCCCCCTCACCATCCCTCTGTGGTGGTTTAATATCAAAGAACAGTATAAACAGGAACACCCACTTAGCTTTTTCTGTTGTCTTCATTTCTTCATGTGCTCTGATTCTACCTCCCCCAATCCTTCTCCTTCCCATTGTAAGCAGCGTTAATCATTTCCATTCTCTCAGGGGACAGAATCCAGCCCCTCATTGTCTGCTTCTCCTCCTCCCCTGGTGCCTCAAATCAGCTCCACTGCCTCTCTGGCCCTTTTGATTTCTTTCTTCTCTGAGATGAAGCACCCAAATCAGACTGCCCTATTCAAGAAGAAACAATGACATTATAATATTTCCCCATTTTATGTGTCATCCCCTGTACACAGTCTTGGATGGTATCTACCATTCTTACTTCCACTGTGCATGAAGCAGATGCCTTCAGTGAGCAACTGCACTGAAGCAGCTCGTACTTGAAGAAAGAGATTCGGGTCTGGAAGTCAGAGGACCTGGGTTCTTATCCCAGCTCTGCCCCTTGCCTGTTGAGGGACCTTGAGCAAGTCACTTTATGGTTCTGGGTCTCTGCTTTTCTGCTGTTAAGTGGGATTCAATACCTCTTCTATGTTTTCTCTTAACTGTGAGCCCCATGTGGGACAGGGACTGTGTCCAACCTGGTTATTTTGTATCTACCCCAGCACTTAGTACAGTCTGACACATAGTAATTGCTTAACAAATGCCATACTTAATTAAATTAACTAGCAGTTACTCTTACTGTACACCTCTCTAGAGATCTACTGAGAAGCAGACCGGTCTAGCGGAAAGAGCATGGGCTTGAGAGTCAGAGGCCATGGGTTCTAATCCTGTTCAGCCGCTTGTCAGCTGTATGATCTTGGGCAGATCACTTAACTGTTCTGTGCCTATTTTCCTCATCTGCCAAATGGAGATCTGATACCTGTTCTCCCTACTAATTAGAATGTGAGTCCCACATGAGACCTGATTATCTTGCATCTATCCTGGCTTGACAAATATTATCATTATTATTATCATTGTTGTTATTATTATTATTACTATTGTTATTATCATCATCACCTCTTGCTGTCTCCCCTGCCCTCTGCACTTCCTCTCTCTATTTTCTCTCTTCACTCCCACCCTCCCCATCTCTCTTCTGGGATTCTGCCAAGTCCACCAGTGTGTAGACCATCTATAACATTCCTTCAAATGCACGTCATCTAGCCCTGGTATCAGTGGAGAACCTTGGTCTGTCAGAGAATCATCCCAACTGCAGCTTTGGGTCCTCCAACACTTGAACTTAGTCCAAACAACCCTCACTCACCTCTCACCTCCACCTCCGCACCAGCACCATTACCATCCTGTATAACAGGAACTCAGGGTGCCATTTTCAACTCCCCATTGATCCAATTATAATCCTTTATTATGGCCCAAGTAAGCTCTCTGAGGCCTCTTCCATGAACTTAGTTCCACTCCCTAAACCTTTAGGTAGCCCTCCTCCCTACTTCCTTAAACAGCATTTCTGTTCATCTTTCTAACCTCTAGTCAGTTAGCTCATTTCTAGACTGTAAGCTCTTTTCTAGACTGTAAGTTCAAACTTTAGGTAGAGAATATGTCTACCAACTCTGCTGTGTTGTACTCTCCCAAGCTCCAGGTAGACTGTGAGCTCGCTGTGGGCAGGGATTGTCCTTGTTTATTGTTGTATTATTCTTTCCCAGGTGCTTAGTAGAATGCTCTGCCCACAGAAAACACTTAATAAATACCATAGATTGACAGATTAATTGATGTTCAAATACTTACTCTCAGTTGCTTTCCATAACTGTAATTTATTTTAACATTTGCCTCTCCTACTGGATTGTAAGCTCTTTGAAAGTATGGATTGTGTCTTCCAAATGTACTGTACTCTATCATGCCAGTGTGTGGAAGGGAGAGATTTGGTGGAGAGCCTTAAAATTAATGGTAAAGAGTTTCTGCCTGGTACTAAGGAAGATGGTGGGATTTGGAGATTTCTGAGTAGAGAGATCAGTGCTGAGTGATGTTTCAGAAAAATCACCCAGGCAGCAATCAATAAATCAATCAATCAATCAATCAATCAGTGGTATTTAATGAGTATTTACTGTGTGCAGAGCACTGTATTAATCACTTGGGAGAGTGCAACAGATTTAGTAGACACATGCCCTGCCCACTGTGAGCTTACAGTCTAGAGGTGGGCACAGACAATGTTATTAATAAAACATTTACAATATAGAATTTATAGATATGTACATAAGTGCTGTGGAACTGAGAGTGGGATGAATACGAAGTACCGAACCATGGAGGATGCACTGAAGAGGGGAAAGACTGGATGCAGGGAGACCAGATCTGCCCTCAAGGGCAGGGATCATGTCTACCACATCTGTTGTAGTGAACTTTCCCAAGCACTTAGTACAGTGCTGTGCACAAAGTAAGCACTCACTGCATACCATTGATTAATTGATTGAGGCTGAGCTGTAATCTAAATGTTCTATCTAACTTGTTGCCTCCTCCATTTTACTGAATAGTGAAAATGAAAGACAGAGATATTGCACCCAGGCTACAACTACCTAATCACTGGTTTGATCCTGGCTTCTGTACACCCAAGGAGACCTGTACATTAGCAAGTGTGAGCAATAGCTGATGCATTAAGAGAGTGCTAATTTAATTCCCGTAGCTGGGAGGATTGAATTTGCTTCTAAAAGAATTGGATCAACATCAGGGCTATTTCTCATCCACTCCACCGATGCACAGGATGATGAACTTTGCTTCTAGGATAGACAGCCAAATAGGGGGCCGAATCCAGATGGATCCTGCCCCTCTTTTCAGCCAAGACCAATACACAAATGCTTTCCTCCTGCCTCCTAACCTCCAAATGCTATAACGTGATCCTGAATCCAATAGCCAATTGACTTGGGATGAAGGTTGTCTTCTTTCCCAAAGCAGGGTGGGTCAATCCCTGTGTAAATTGAAGATTTAAAGATTTTACAGGCTGTTTTCTTGTTTGGCTGGGAATGAATTTTCATTTTACGAAGACACCAAATACTTGGTGGGTAAAATCAATAGCAGCCACTGGAATGGATGGCAAATTCTCAGGTTTAATACACTTCATACTTGGCTGTTACAGCTATATATCTAATAGAATCTAATAGAGGGACAAAGTTGCTATAAAAGAATGCCTATAAGACAGTGTTTGAAAGAGACTTGTTATGATGCTGATGGGCAATGTAATTTTTGCTGTTAAGAGTCGAGCAAAGCTCATGAATGGGTATAGCGGCTTTGACTAGCCCCTCACACATGGGCTCAGGTGGTTAAGGTGAGCTTAGAGCTCTGTCTAGGGATCAGATTTCAATCAAGGACAAAATAGGCCCTGCTACCTCTGGCTCAGGCTGGGTAAAGTTTCTTCTAGTCAGTAGCACCCATGGAAGCATTGCAGCTACTTAATTAATCAATTATAGTAATTGAGTCAATATCGTGTGCACTGTACTAAGCGCTTGGGAAAATACAATATAACAGAATTGGCAGATACTTTCCTGGCTCACAGTGAGCTTACAGTCTCCAGGGGGAGACAGATATTAAAGTAGATTAGGAAATCAGCAGGGTCTTGTCTTGCCTTACTCTGTCGAGTCATCTCCGACCCACAGCGACATCATGGCCATATCTCTCCCAGAATGTCCCACCTCCTCCTGCAGTAGTTCTGGTAGTGTATCCACAGAGTTTTCTTGGTAAAAATGCAGAAGTAGTTTACCATTGCCTCCTTCCGCACAGTAAACTTGAGTCTCCACCCTCGACTCTCTCCCGTGCCACGGCTGCCCAACACAGAGGAGTCTTTACTTGTAGCAGATTGCCTTCCACTCGCTAGCCAGTGCCCAAGCTGGGAATGGAATGGGTATGCCTCTGCTTGACTCTCCTTCCCATAATAGAGACTGGTAGAGTACTGGAAAATCTCCAGATACCATGCTGAGAGGGTGAAATAGCAGGGTACAATCAATCATTTCTATTTATTGAGCGTTTACGGTGTGCAGACTGCCATACTAAGTGCTTGGGAGAGTACAATATAACAGAGTTAGTAGTCACTTTCCCTGCTCACAATGAGCTATGAGAGTATTTACCTAAGTACTGTGGAGCTAGGTAAGTACTATGTGCTTGTCCATGGCGGTACTTTTGCAGGACTGACACTCTGCTGAGGGAGATTTCTTCATCTAATAGTGTTAATTCACTGTGTACTGGATGGAAAGAGCACTATTCTAAATGCTGGAGATAAAAATACATGGATGAGCCTTAGACACAGGCTGTGGACCTTTGGGGGCTCAAAGTCTAAGAATAAGGGGCATGGGGAGTTAGCAAGTGGTACAAAAGGGAAGACAAAATAATAAAAAAAGAAAAAAACAATATAAAAAGGCAACGATAATGATCAGCAGAGTAAGGACAGCAGAGCACTGCAGCTAAATGCTTAGTGAAAGAGCACAGACTTGGGAGTCAGGGGATGTGGATTCTAATCCTGGCTTCACCACTTGTCTGTTGTGTGACCTTGAGCAAGCCACATAACTTTTCTGTGCCTCAGTTCCTTCAGCTATAAAATGGGAATTAAGACTGTGAGCCCCACGTGGGACAACCTGATTACCTTGTATCTACCCCAGCCAAGAACTGCCAAGAACACGGAGAACCCCACTGTCCTAGAGGCCTTCCAGAGACCCTGGAATTTAGATTCATTCCATCTCCCTTCAGAGGGAGAGCATGGCAAATTTGGTAGAGTGAAACTCTTTCCCCTCAGACTGTAAACTCGATGCTGAGTTCTCAAATTGTATCTCTGACCTGTACATAAGGAGTGTACAAGGCGGTATCTCTAGACAGTTTCCCTCAAAGCACAATGTAAATGTCAGGATGACATTGAGGTCCTTCTGCTGCCTGTAGAAGATATTGGTCAAGTTTTCTCCTCTGGGGTGGGGGCAGGAGAAGGAGGGGGTTTGTTATTAACCAGTCTTCTTGGGAGTCGGCTTCGCCATCTCGCTTCCTACTGGGACTGCCGCTTCTCAACTGGACGATTATTATTACTTTTTAAGTGTCTTTTTGTGTTTTGCCTGGGAGGGTAACTTTCCAATTGAGAAACCTCCAATGCCTCTGATGGCTTCAGAATTTTCAGTTCGGTTGTGAACATCTCTTTGCACCTTTCTCATCAAAAGCCAGAGAAGGACTCTCCAGTTTGTCATGAGTGGTTGGAGTGACAGGTCTGGAGGCTTTTTCAACAGCAGATTGGGGGGCAGTGACAGGTCCAGGCACAGACAGGGTGGGTGCCCCACAGCACAAAGTGGTTGCTGTTGTTTTTTGAGTCGCCAAGTGGCATCACAGCTTGTGTTGATTCATGGTTCAAGTTTGTTTGGGGTTTTCTTGTTGTTGTTGCTCTTCATCAGTCTGCCTCACAGCACCAGAGGCGGCCCTGACTGCACAGAGCATAAATGGCATGTCGGCAAGAGAGATTATGAGAACTGCGCACACATGCACGTTGAATATCTGCCCTGCGGTAAGCAATTGATCAACGGATGTGTAGAAAAATTTCAGATAGCTGCTTACACCCTTGGGGCCATGCTATCCCTCTCTCCATTACTCTTTCTTCACCAGGCCCTTCTCCTAACACAGAGAGATGATCTGAAAAAGGAGGAGGGTCAGAGGGGTTAGGACGGACAGACATAAAGTGATACAACTGGAAATTGATATTGGCAGATGGCATTCCTGATTAAATCCAAATCCTAATACCAAGGGATTGTCCTCCAGGGTATTTGCTTGAGGTTATAGGGAGGAGAGAGAGAGAGCCTCGTTTTTTCCACCTAGATTCTTCTATTTAACCCAGTTGGTCCAAAGGAGATCCAGCTCTGCCTTCAAAAAGCAGTGTGGCTTAATGGAAAGAGCCCTGGCTTGGGAGGCAGAGGTCATGGGTTCGAATTCTGGCTCTGCCACTTGTCAGCTGTGTGACTTTGGGCAAGTTACTCAACTTGTTTGTGCCTCAGTCCCTTCATCTGTAAAATGGGGATGAAGACTATGAGCCCTGCGTGGGACAACCTGATCACCTTGTATCCCCCAGTGCTTAGAACAGTGCTTTGCACATAGTAAGTGCTTAACAAATACCAGCATTATTATTATACAAAGTAAAGGTAAATCATGTAGCTTCCTAGGGGAAGTCAGGTGATCCAGAGAATGAAGCTGTTTCTCTGGCTGTCATGATTCAAGAAAAAAAAAATTAATGGGATATTAGTCGAGCCTACTCATTACTGTTATTATTATTACTATATTTCTTAGTGCTTACTACATGTCAAACACTGTACTAAGTGCTGGGGTAGTCGCTAAGTTAATCAGGTTGGAGCCCATGGGGGCTGACAGTCCAAGCAGGAGGGAGAACTGATTTTGAATCCCCATTTTACAGTTGAGAAAACTGAGGCCCAGAGATGTTAAATGATTCGCTCAGTGTCACACCGCAAACATTTAATAGGCAGGATGAGAAAGCAGGTCCTCTAGCTCCCAGGCCCACGCTCCTTCCCCTAGGCCACACTGCTTCTCATCTGGAATAAAGTGAGCTGACATACCCAAGGTTCACCCAGGTCAGCTGAACATGACTACTTTTTTCTCATGTCCTTTCTCACTCATGTCCTCTTTTCTTGTTGGGATTCCAAGGACGGCTGTCTTTTAAGGGGAAACAGAATGGCCTAGTGGATAAACCTCAGGCCTGGGATCCAGAGCATCTGGGTTCTAATCCTAGCTCCACCACTTCTCTGTGCTTCAGTTCCTTTATCTGCAAAATATGAACTCAGTTCCTGTTCTCTCTCCTATATGTGTCCAACCTCATAAACTTGCATCTACCCCAGTGATTAGAAAAGAGTTTAACACATAGTAAGCACTTACAAATACTATAAAAATGAATCTTAAGGGTTCTGACTTTCAGCACTCTCACCACAACTTCTTCACCTATGTTCTAACTTTCTTTTTCTAAATTTCTGTGTGTGTCCGAAAATTTTCTTTGCAGAATTTGTTGATCCTCTGCTACTCTAAAGCAGATAGTTATGGTGCTCTGTCACTTACAGTGATTCACATAAGCAGAGACTTGTTTTATATACAAACCCAGTGTGACCTAGTGGAAAGAGCATGGGCCTGGGAGTCAGAGGACCTAAATTCTAATCCTAGTTCCACCGCTTGCCTGTTGTGTGTTTTTGGTCAACTCACTTAAATACAATTGAATAAATGAATGAATGAAGGAATGAACAACTTTTCTGCATCTCAGTTACCTGAGGGATTAGGACTGTCAGCCCTCTGTGGAACATGGACTCCATCCAACCTGATTATCTTGCATCTACCCTAGTACTTAGTTCAGTGCCTGGAACATATAAAATGCTTAACAAATGCCATTAAAAAAAACCTCAGTTGGTAGACCCGGATACATTCAAGTCCATTGGAGCAGTGAGTGGACTCAATTCTTTTGACCTCTCTAAATGTAACTATTTCTGAGTATAGCTACCCCAAAGGAGTGCAAGCTCTTTGAGGATGGGGAAAGGGCCATTTTGTTCTCCTCTAATTCCCAAGGAAGTGCGTCAGTGCATCACAATCAAGTGGGAGCTCAATAAATGCTGTAATGATGATGATGATCATCATCATGGTATCTGTTAAGCACTACTCTATGGCAAACACTGTTAAAAGCGCTAGGGGAGAGGCAGGTTATTTAGGCTGGACATAGTCGCTGTCCGACATGGAGTTTACAGTCCAAGGAGGAGAAAGAACAGAGCCCCAGAGAAGTGAAATGACTTGCCTGAAATAATCCAGCAAGCAAGGGATGAAACTGGGATTCAAATCCAGATACTCAACTCCCAGGCCCATGTTGAGTCTGCAAGTCCTATTCTGCAAGTCCTCTTCCTCCTCCTCCTCTTTTTCCTTCTCCTCCTCCTCCACTTCCTCTGTGCTCAGAAATGCATGGACACACAGACATAGAGGCACACATGCTTTCACACACACCCATGGAACCAGACATGGATTCCACAATCCTCAGCCCATGTTCTTGCATCTAAATACAATGGTAAATGCACTCGCTAGTGGGAATCTTTCAATTAATCAATCAACCAGTGGTATTTATCGAGCACTTACTATGTGGAGAACACTGCAATAAGCTCTTGGGAGAGTAGAATACAACAGAAATAGCCGACACGTTCCCTGCAGATAATAAGTTTACAGTCTAGAGGAAAGATGGGTGAGGTTAGAGGAGATAGGAGGGGGGTAGCAGCCCCCTCTATCCTTGGCTCTTCCTGATATGAGGCTCCCCTAATTCAATCAATCGATCCATCTTATTCATTGAGTGTTTACTATGTGCAGAGCACTGTACTAAACACTTGGGAGATTACCATACAACAGAGTTGGTAGACATGCTCCCTGCCCAAAAGAGGCTTTCAATCTACAGTCTCTCCATGCTGTTTGGTGAGGGGTGACAACCGGGAGGAAAGGTCAGAAGCTTTCAGCCTCTCAGGGATGCAGACACACACACACACACACACACACACACACACACACCCTGTTCTCTCATTCCAGGGTGACCAAATTCACTTTCCAAAGTGCTTAGTACATTGCTTTGCGCATTGGAAAAGTCACGTCTCTGAACAAACGAGGTCAGTGAGTCAGTAGCAGCCCCCAAAAGATTAGATCCAGAGCTGCAAATAAAAATTCATGGCAGGTGAGAGTCACCCCTTCCACAGAATCAAGCAGTATGTCTTCTAAGAATGCTCAGGTATTGCATTGTGGGACTAATCGGCCCTCTAGACTGTAAACTCGTTGTGCACAGGAGTGCTTACTGTGTGCAAAGCAATGTACTAAGCACTTTGGAAAATATACTACAGGACCGCTGCTATTATCCCTGATCTCAAAGAGCTTGCAGTCCTAGTGAGTAACAGATCTCCCCATCACTAGAGGCACATCCTTTTTTTCAACTAACAATTTGGTCCTGAGTAAATTTAGCCTGATTCTTGTGACGTGAGAAAACAAAGGCTGAAAATGAATACAGGGTGACTGGATTTCCTTTTCTGGTCTGTGGCAAAGCTCATGGAAATGAATTTGGTCACCTTGGAATGAGAAAACAGGCTATGTGCGTGCGTGTGTGTGTGTGCGTGTGTGTGTGTGTGCGTGTGTGTGTAAAAATCTTATTTGTGTTTTATAAGGCTGGGACACTGGAAAGGGGGTTATTCCCCAATCTCTGGATTAACTGAGCTCCAAAGAGAAGGCCGACTATTTACTTCTGTCTGGGACAAGGCGGTGATTGTGCTGGGATTCGTTTGACGAGGGATGGCCCCTCTCACCTGCACTTACCCTCCCCCTAATGAGTAAAACATCTGGACTCCTAAAATGCACATCTGCCTGTGCTAAAAACAAGCTAAATCCAGCAGCCTCCTTCCCAAACAATCTCCCCTTCAGACACTCTTATACACCTGCCAGCAGGATGCAGGGTGAGAGGAGAGGGGATGTGTCACCTTTTTGCCTCATTGAAGGGAATTACTCCTCTGCTTCCTCACTAATTCTAAACCCCAATCCAGTGGTCCCCTAGAAACCCAAACATCTGCTTCGTGGTAGAGCAAAAGCCCAGGTATCAGATAATGACTCCCTCTGCCGAGGGCAGGGTAAGTGAATGGGGATCCAGTGACAAATACCATGTGACAGAGTGAAATTAATTACACATTTTCATTGCTTATTATGGAATGACCATTGTACTTAAATCCAAAGGGGATGAGCATGTGACTTGTAAGGCACGTCCAGGATAATGAGGTATTTATGTAGTAATTATATGGTACCTCAGATTTAGGGAAATTTGAGATGGAAAATAATCATTCTGCTAATTAAAGTTTGCATTCATTTTCCACACAGGCCAAATCACTTTATCCTGATGATCTTGGTCTGCCATCCTCTTTTCTGGGAGAAGGGGACTGCTCTGATTAGCCCCCATTTTGCAGAATGGAAAACTGAGTTGGGGAGGGGGGTGAGGGGCAGAGACAGATATAAAAGCTACAGCTTCTAAGTCTCATCCCTGAGTATTCACTTCCAAGTCACATTATAGTAATAATAATAAATGTGTTAGTTGTTAAGTGCTTACCATGTGCCAGACATTATCCTAAGCACTGGGGTGGATTCAAGCAAATCAGGTTGGGACACACTCCCCATCCTATATAGAACTCACAATCTCAATCCCCATTTTACTGATGATAAAATGTTGGTATTTGTTAAGCACTTACTATGTGCAGAGCACTGTTGTAAGCGCTAGGGTAGACACAGGGAATCAGGTTGTCCCACGTGGGGCTCACAGTCTTAATCCCCATTTTACAGATGAGGTAACTGAGGCACAGAGAAGTTAAGTGACTTGCCCATGATGTAACTGAGGCACAGAGAAGTGAAGTGACTTGCCCAAGGTCACAAGGCAGACAAGTGGCAGAGCCAGGATTAGAACCCTCAACCTTCTGACTCAAAGACCTGTGCTCTATCCACTACGCCATGCTGCTTCTACACTTCACCTTTCTGAACGCTAACCAATTAAACAATGCTATTTCTCGAATGTCTACTGAGTTAATAATAATAATAATGTTGGTATTTGTTAAGCGCTTACTATGTGCCGAGCACTGTTCTAAGCGCTGGGGTAGACATAGGGGAATCAGGTTGTCCCACATGGGGCTCACAGTCTTAATCCCCATTTTACAGATGAGGTAACTGAGGCCCAGAGAAGTTAAGTGACTTGCCCACAGTCACACAGCTGACAAGTGGCAGAGCAGGGATTTGAACTCATGACCTCTGACTCCAAAGCCCGTGCTCTTTCCACTGAGCCACGCTGATTCTCTACAGAGTTTGAGTTTTGAACTTTAGAGTTCAAAACATTGTGCTGAGCACACAGCAAGACAAAGATCCCTACCTTCAAGGATTACAATCTGATACCTGAAAACTGAAAGCTCCTCTCCCAATCCTTCTAAATGCTGCCATCAGTCCAATGGGAATCAGAACTGGGTTCAAATCCTAGTTCTGCCTGTTGGCTTTCCCACCGGAGAACCACCTACGGCATTGTGCAAGGTGGGTGGGCCTAGTAGGAATCCTGGAAAAGGGCTGGTTAGTGTGGGCAGAGATAACCATAGTGGCCACCAAGCCAATCACCTGCCTGGCTCTGGAGCTTGGGCATGGCATCAACCCCAGCCTGTGGTCACTTCAGCCCTAAATGGGTCCTGCAGGTCAAAAGCCTTCATATGGGACTGCACCCTCATCATCATCAATGGTATTTATTGAGCACCTACTGTGTGTAGAGTACTGTACTCAGCTCTTGGGAGAGTACACTACCACAGAGTTAGTAGAAGCATTCCCAGACCTCAGTAAAGGGAAAGGAAGTTGTGTGGCCTAGAGGGTAGAGCGTGTGTCTAGGAGTCTGAAGACCTAGGTTCTCAACCCTGCTCTGCCATGTCTGCTATGTGACCTCGGGCAAGTCACTTCACCTGGACCTCAGTTACCTCATCTATAAAATGGGGATTAAGACCTGTGGGATATGGGCTGTAGCCAACCTGATTAGCTTGTATCTATCCCAGTGCTTAGTACAGGGCAATAGTAAGTGCTTAACTAATACCATTAAAAAACAAGCTGACAGTCTAGAGGATGAGCTTGCAGTCTACTCGCTCATTGCCCTCCAAGCCCCAGGAAGAACATGAATTGCAGAAATGAAAGAATGCAGTGGTCACTCCACAAAGTACTAGCTCCAGAATCAACACCTTCATGGAGGTTCTTATCCCTGAAGTCTCATAACCGAGCTTTAATCATGGTCTTTTGAGAAAGGCTCTGTCACCTTCTCTATTTAATGATGATTTTAGTTCATCAGCAGCCGGCACTTCACGTTTCCAGGCCACTGATCAGAGCTGATGCATGCCCAAGATGTGATTCCAAGTAATCAGAGTCGAGGCATTTCAAGGCAAAGTTTCTGGGAGGTGCCCAACCGTTGTCTTCCTAGTCTGCAACATCCAAAATGGATAGATTGTCTATTATTCCCTGTTCCAGTGGTGAAAGGGAGTTGCTTTTGTTAGCTCTCCCAAGTTTGCTGCCATGAAATTAGAGAAGCAGCATGGACTAGTGATTAGACCACAGTTCTGGGAGCCAGAGGGACCTGTGTTCTAATCCCGGCTCCTCCACTTGTCTACACTGTGATGTTTGGGCAAGCTACTTCAATTTGGACAAGTTACTTCACTCTCTCGTGAGTCAGGTACCTTATTTGTAAAATGGAGATTAAGCCCTTGAGCCCCAAGTGGGACATGGACTATGGCCAACCTAATTAGCTTGTGTCTACCCCAAAGCTTAGTACTGTGTCTGGCACATAGTAAGCGCTTTTTATCACCTTGATATCACTGATCCCCCAAATTCTCAGACAATTATGTCCTAATGCTGGCAAGCCTGCTTATTCAGACTCAGAATTCAATGGGTCTCTCCCCATATGGCAACTGTTGAACCGGGAGTTTCTGTGTTACATTCATTCATTCAATCAATAGTAGTTATTAAGAGTCATGGAGCACAGTCCTAGGTGCTTGGGAGAGTAAAATCAAGGCCAAAGACTAGTGGTCTGGTCTCAAGGAGCTGAAAAAATCACATAGCCTATTACTCTTCTGAATCTATGCCCCATTGGCCTACGGCAACCTGTCTATGGCAACCTGTGGCATTTGCTTTGCTACACAGTGAATGGAAGTTCAATGCTTCAAAGAAAAACCAAGTTACCTATGCATACGGAGCAGCTTTCATATGGGGAAAAACTGAAATGATCAAAATTCTTCCATCTGGATAGAGGCAGCGTGAAAAAGGATGTGAGTGCAGATTAGAGAATCACGAAGGGTGGAGAAAAGATGAACATGGAATTGTTTTCCTATCCAAGATCACATGGCACACAAGTGACAGAGCCAGGTTTAATAATGATGGCATTGTTAGGTGCTTACTATGTACCAAGCACTGTTCTAAAAGCCAGACCTGTGTCCTGTCCACTAAACCGGGTTGCTTCAACATTGCTTTTAGGCCGAGACATCCTATTGCCTGTCTCCACTTCCCCAGGGCCTCAGGAATGACAAACTTATCTTGACCCTGCCCACCAAGGGGATGCACATTCTCTCTGCCCTCCTCGGGGCCAGGAAAGGCTGTCTCTAAATCCAACTGGACTGAGCAGCTTCCAGGCCTAGGGTTGGTCCACAGGGAGCTAGGGCAGGCAAGAAGGATCAGAGAATTTGCCAACTGGAGTTGGGATCATCCCTCATGCCAAAACAGTGGGCCAGGGAACACCAGCCTCCTCCTTGGTGGGTAGAAAAGGGGTTGGAGTAGGGCTCCCAGACCTTGGGAACACCCACTGTCCAGCTGGCCACTCCCAGCCCATCTATCACCGGCCACACCACTACCCCCAACTGGAATCTGGCCCCTGGCTCCAGGTCATTCTAACTTATGAAGCCGACGGTCAATGTGTTCGCAGCCCTGCCTGGCCAGCATGGATCTGGCATCACTGCCGAAGTTGAGGTTATGGATCTCCATGATGGACACAGATAAGATGGCAATGTCCTCCTGGGCAGGACAGCCGTGGAGAATGAAGTGGACGAGAACACTGACCACAGGTCTGGGCTCGGCATGAGGCACACGCTCCAAATTAAACTCATCTGGAAGGGTCAGACATAATTCCCGATCACACGACCTTTGCATTTCTGTTTCTTGGCTAAACCATCCATCACCTCAACCTCTAGGCCTTCCTTTCTCCATAGTTCATTGGTCCCCCTCACTTCCCTGTCCTCTCACCACGAGCAGCTTTTCTGCCACCTCTATTCTTCCTCCCTCCTCTCTAGCATTCTCTCCCAAGTGTCAGAAAAAGCCACAGGGCAGGAAGTACTATATCCATTAAGTTGGGAGAAGGGATTTTTGCCATCCAGAGTTCCAAGGAGGTCTGCAGGAAGGGAGAGCAGCCTGCTGGATCTGTTCCTCCCTTTAACCCTCTCCCCTACCTCTTCCACTATCTCCAGTTTATCCTTGTTGCTATCTCTTTCCTTCTATTGTACTAAATCAATAGCAGTATTGTGTGCAGAGTAATGTACTGGGAGAGAACTGTACTATACTGGGAGAGAAGCATGCAGCCAACAATTTAAAATTAGGGTATTTGCTAAGTATTTACTATGTATCATGCACTATACTATACAGGGAAGCAGCATGGCTCAGTGGCAAGACCCTGGGCTTGGGAATCAGAGGTCAAGGGTTTAAATCCCGGCTCTGCAACCTATCAGCTGTGTGACTTTGGGCAAGTCATTACACTTCTCTAGGCCTCTGTTGCCTCATCTGTAAAATGGGCTTTGGGACTGTGAACCTCATATGGGACAGGGACTGTGTCCAACCTGATTACCTTGTATCTACTCTAATCCTTAGTACTGTGCCTGACACAAAATAAGCACTCAACCATCACCATAAAATAAAATAAAAAAATTGAATCCCATCGATATTTCTCAAAATGTCATGGCTGTGTTAAGCAAGAACAGGAAGAAGCATGGCGTGGGGGAAAGAGCACAGACCTGGGAGTCAGAGGACCTGAATTCTACTCCCTGCTCTGTCACCTGTCTGCTGTGCGATCTTGGACAAGTAGCTCAACTTCTCTGTGCCTCGGTTACCTCATCTGTAAAATGGGGATTAAGACTGTGAGCCCCATGTGGGACAGGGACTGTGTCCAACCTGATTAGCTTGTATCTATCCCTGAGTTCAGTACAATGTCTGGCACTTGGTAAGCGCTTAACAGATACCATAAAAAAAAGAAAGATCTGGAGAAATCCAGGGTATTTTCCTTAAAATATAAATAAAAATAATGAGCTTGGTGCAACATACCCCTACTTGTGAGTCACGCTGTGCAAACCATTGCTTTGCTGATCCTATGTCTTCATTCATCCCAAGTCCTGACCCTTTCCAAGGAGCTGGGAGTCTATTTTAAACACTTCAGACGGTCTCATTTCTCAGGATCATGAAAATTGGCCCAAATCGTAATTTTGAAAATGAGTCTTTTGCCGTCCATCATCCTCCCCTGTCACTGACCGGGGGATGGGCCACACATTCTCTGAAACTTAATCGACCAAGAGATGGAGGAAGAAATGTTTTCCATCTGGGCTGAACATTGTGAGCCAGCCATGAGAACCATTGGGATAAGCATAGGGAGGGTGATGAATTGACTGGGGAGCAGGGGGCGTGCTCTGGCCACAGAAAGCCTCTGGATGGGGTCAGTGAGGGTCGGATCTTGGTCTCGCCTGTCTAACCTCTTGACCACTCTCTGGCCTGGAACTCCCTCCCCATTCATATCCAGCAGATTAGCACTTTCCCCATCTTCAAAGCCCTATTAAAGTTACATCTCCAAGATGCTTTCCTGACTAACCTCTCATTCTCACTCTATTTACCCTCTGTTTCTGCATCACTCAATAATAATAATAATAATAATAATGTTGGTATTTGTTAAGCGCTTACTTAACAAAGTAACAAGTGCAGTGGGGCTGAGAGTGGGATCAAAGTTCTTCAGTCATTCAATCACTGGCAATTACTGAGTGCTTATGAGGTGCAGAGCACTGTTCTAAGCGTTGGGGTAGACACAGGAATCAGGTTGTCCCACGTGGGGCTCACAGTCTTAATCCCCATTTTACAGATGAGGTAACTGAGGCCCAGAGAAGTTAAGTGACTTGCCCACAGTCACACAGCTGACAAGTGGCAGAGCTGGGATTCGAACTCATGACCTCTGACTCCAAAGCCTGTGCTCTTTCCACTGAGCCATGCTGCTTCTATAGTAAGTGTGATATTTGTTAAGCACTTACTATGTGCCAGACAGTGTATTAAGCGCTGCGGTGATACCAGTAAATTGGGTTAGACACAGTTCCTGTGCCAGATGGGGCTCACAGTCTCAATCCCCATTTTACAGAAGAGATAATTGAGGCACAGAACAACGAAGAGACTTGTCCAAGTTCACAGAGCAGCAGACAAGTTGTGGAGTGAGGATTAGAACCCAGGTCCTTCTGACTCCCAGGACCCTGCTGTCATTTTATCTACTGGGGTCTGTCCCTCTTAGACTGTAAAGTTGTTATAGGCAGGGAACATGTCTTCTACCTCTGCTGTATTGTGCTTAGTACAGTGCTCTGCACCTCATAAGCACTCAGTAATTGCCAGTGATTGAATGACTGAAGAACTTTGATCCCACTCTCAGCCCCACTGCACACATGAACATATCCTTATAGTCCTTATCTGTAATTTATTTTAATCTCTGTTTCCCCCACCAGACTACAAATTCCTCGAAGTTAGAGACCATGCCATCCAATCCTATTGCACGGTATTCTTCCTGGCCCTTAGAGCAATGCCCTGCACACAGTATGTGCTCAGTGAATACCACCAATCGAATAACTGATTGGGAGAGGATATGCATGCTTGAAATGACAGAAGACAGAGGAAATGGAGAGGGATGGGTGGAATTTTGAGATGAAGCAGAGCGATTTCCCCTTCTGACTGGAAACAGGAATGAAATTCTCTCACAGAGTTGATGCTTGCTCCAATCACAGATAATTTGGGCTACCAAGGGACAAGCCATCCTAGTGCCACTGGAGCCGGCCCACAGCCCCATGAGACCACGCACTTCCTAACCCACCCCATGCTCAATTCCCGGTCAGAAATAATTCAGGAATCTGCAAAGTCTTTCAGAGCTCACGATAGGAATCTGGCTGGATCCTGGGATTGCTCTTTCTCTTTTTTTATAATTAGTGTTTACTAGGTCTCCAGCTCTGTTCTGAGTTCTGGGGTAGATACAAGTTAATCAGGACATATATAGTCCCTGCCTCATATGGGGCTCACAGTCTAATTAGGAGTGCAAACAGATATCAGATCCTCATTTTGCAGATGAGGGAACTGAGGCACAAATAAATTAAGTGAATTGCCCAAGTGGAGGAACCAGCATTAGAACCCTGGTCCTTTGGCTCCCAGGTCCATGCTTTATCTACTGGACACTCTGCTTCTATCTCCAATATTGTCATCAGTGCACATTTCCTGCCACACTCCCAGCAGAAATGAATGTCCTCTCCTCCCACTACCCTATGCTTCAGGGTTGCACTGTGAAATTGGCTCTAAGCATAAATGGATACTTTTATTTCAGCCTGTTAAACAGCTTCTGTTTGGGGCTAGGATGTGGGCCAAGCTGCACCATCTTTTGATACTGAAGGTCTAGGGGTTCCTGACCACAACCAGCCAACTCCCAGTGGCCTTTCTCCAGGTTCCCCCTTCCAGGAGTAGCTGGGTCCGTGTCGTGGTGGATTCAAGGAAAAAAAAGCTCCCATCAGCTTCCTCTGTTACAGTGAAAAAATCCTTTTGGGAAGAGAATATGCCACTTTGTTATTTTTTACTTTCCAAGCACTTGGTACACTGCACTGGACTAATGATTCTATGATAACAACTACTGCTACTATTTATATTATTGCTACTACTATTCACTATTACTTCTATCTCACGTCTGACCTCTTGCCCACATCCCACCCTTGGCCTGAAATGCCCTCCCTCCTCATATCCAACAGTAGTGACTCTCTCCCCCACTTCAAAGCCTAATCGAAGGTCCATCTCCTCCAAGAGGCCTTCTCTGACTAAGCCCTCCTTTTCTCTTCTCCCACTCCCTTCTGTGTCACTCTCCCTTTATTCATCCACCTCCCAGCCCCATGGTATTTACATCACTATAATGTCTGTTTATTGCTAAATTGTACTCTCCCTAGTGCTTAGTACAGTATTCTGCACTCAGTAAGCTCTCAGGAAATGCGATCAGCTGAATGACTGACTACTACTGTTACTTGTGAGTCAATCAGTCAGTCAATCAAAGTGATTGAACTCTTACTGTCTGCAGAGCACTCTACTACAGTTATTAACAACTTCTTGAGAGGATACAACCAGCCATCAGGCCCTCTTTACTTCTCTTCCTGCCACTCTGGTAAGTGAGAAACAGAGAGGCAGCCTGGCCTACTGGAAAGAGCCCAGCCCTGGGAATCAAAGCTCCTGAGTTCTAATCCTGGCTCTGAAACTTGCCCGCGGTGTGACCATGGGCAACTCACTTTAATGTCTTTTTACCTCAGTGTCCTCATCTGTGAAATGGGGATTCAATACTTTGTGGCCTAGAGAATAGACCACAGGCCTTGGAATCCATAGGACCTCAGTTAGCTCATCTGCAAAATGGGGATAAACTACCTTTTTATGGTATTTGTTAAGCATTTACTACGTGTCAAGCACTGCTCTAAGTTCTGGGGTTAGATACAAGTTAGTGAGGCTGGATACAGTCCCTGCCCCACATGGGGCTCACAGTCTAAGTAGGATGGAGAAACTGTTCTCTCCTCCTCTAAGATTGGGAGCCTCGTGTGGGAAAATCAATCAATCAATCAATCAATTGTTTTTATTTAGAGCTTACTGTGTGCAGAGCACTGTATTAAACTCTTGGGAGAGTACAATATAACTGCCTACAAGGAGTTTATAGTTGAAAAGGGAAACAGACATTAAAATACACTGCACATGTACAAAAGTGCTGAGGGGCTGAGGGGAGTTGAATACAGGGGTAATATTCCAAGTGCAAGGTGATACACTAGGGAGAGGGAGTAGGTGAAATTCAGGCTGAAGACAGGGAAGAACTATTGGAGGAGATGCAATTTTTATAGGGCTTTGAAGATGGGGAGAATGAGCAACCGTAGGATTTGAAGGGAGAGGGAGTTTCAGGCCGGAGGGAGGATGGGGGCAAAGAGTCGGCAGGGCAATAGATGAGATGGAGGTACAATGAATAGATTGGGGTTTAAGGAGCGAATTGTGCAGGTGGGGCTGTAGTAGAAATTCAGAGATATAAGATAGGAGGGGGCAAAGTGATCGATAGCTTTAAAGCAGAAGCAGCCTGGCTCAGTGGAAAGAGCATGGGCTTGGGAGTCAGAGGTCGTGAGTTTGAATCCCAGCTCTGCCACTTGTCTGCTGTGTGACTGTGGGTAAGTCACTTCACTTCTCTGTGCCTCAGTTACCTCATCTTTAAAATGGAGATGAAGAATGTGAGCCTCTCATGGGACAGCCTGATTACTCTGTATCTACCCCAGTGCTTAGAACAGTGCTCTGCACATAGTAAGCACTTAACAAATACCAACATTATTATTATTATTATTATTATTAAAGCCAATGGGGAGGAGTTTCTGTTTGGTGTGGAGGTTGATGGGCAACCACTGGACTTTCTTGAGGAGTGGGGAAATGTGGACTGAATTTGTTTAAGAAAAATGATCTGGGCAGCAGAATGAAATATGGACTGGAGTGGGGAAAGACAGGAGGCAGGGAGGTAAACAAGGAGGCTGATGCAGTAGTCAAGGGGGGGGGGGGAGAATAAGCGCTAGAATTAACCTGGTAGCAGTTTGGATGGAGAGGAAAGGGGTGATTTTAGTAATGCTGTAAAGGTAGAATTGCCAGGATTTGGTGAAAGATTGAATATGTGAGTTGAATGAGAGAGACGAGTTGTGAATAATGCCATGTTTATGGACTTGTTAAATGGGGGTGCTGTCTACAGTAATGGGAATGTCATAGAGAAGACAGAGTTTGGGGAAGAAGCTGAGGAGTTCTGTTTTGAACATTTTAAGTTTGAGGTGTCAGCAGGACACCCAAGCAGAGATGCTCTGAAAGCAGGAGGAAATGTGAGACTGCTGGGAAGAAGAAACATCATGGCTGGAGATACAGATTTGGGAATCATCTACCTAGAAATGGTAGTTAAATTTCTGAGTTAGTGAGTTCTCCATGGGAGTGAGTGTAAATGGTAAATAGGAGGAAACAGAGGCTGTGTCCAACCCGATTATCCTGTATCTACAGCATCGCCTAGTATGGTGCTGGGCACAGAGTAGATGGTTCCCAAATATCATAATTATTATCCTTAAAGCAATTAGGAGCAATATTGAGCCAGTGTTGAGGTCCAAATAATTATTCACACATGCATTAGGAGTGAGGCAAAGATCACCGTCATTTCCCTTAGGATCAAATTTCAAATTTGAACCCAAAGGACCAAAATATTATGGAACACTGAGCTGCCTACTATTTTTTTTAAAACGATACCTGACAAATAGCATGGAAATAAATAAATGGCTTGCCATTGCTCTCTGTAAGCCTCATGCTTAAGTTTTGTTTTTTGTTTTTAACTATGTGTTGCCATAATCCAAGTGACTGCTGATAGGGTTGAGCTGAGCAAACTCTGCCTGGAATCAGAAAAACCAGAGTTGTGTTTGAACAGAGCCCAAGCACCTAATTACACCCTGGAGGAAGAGAGAAACAGGGAAAGGGAAAGGTGTAAATGAGATGGCAATAGAAGAGCTTCTTCTTCACCTTGTCACAGTTTTAGCTGGAGAATCTCCCAGCCAGGGCTGGGTGGGCAAATCAGTGTCCAAGACACCCTCTTACCAAAGACAGAGGTAAACTGAGTTCACCTCATCTCTAGACTGTAAATTTGTTTCTAAACTCTAAACCCTTTGTAGGCAGGGAACGTAACTACCAACTTTGTTATATTGTACTCTTCCAAGCACTTACTACAGTGCTCTGAACACAGAAAGTGCTCAATAGCTACTATTGACTGATTGATTGAATATTATTGGAAAATGCAAAGTGCGTGGAGGTGAGACCACAAGTATGGAGGCTGGGCAAAATGCCTAGATTTATCCCACTGAACACTTGGGTTTGCACCATTTCATAATGCTACAAATAATAATAATAGTAATAATTGTGGTAGGTTATAGATTAGAATATTTTGGACACATAATCAGGAGGACTAATTCTCTGGAGATGACACTAATGTTAGGAAAAGTCCAAGGAAAACATGGAAGAGGCAGACCAACAGCTAGATGGACAGAGACCATAGCAACGATAACGGAAGAACTATTAGAAAGTTTGCGGATTATGGCAGAGGACAGAATGTTTTGGAGAAAGTAAGTATATCCATGGAGTCACTATTAATTGGAAATTACTCAATGGCACATAAAATAATAGTAATTGTGGTATTTGTTCAGCACTTACTATGAGCCAAGCACTGTTCAGAGCACTGGGATCTATATAAGACAATTACATCCTACATGGGGCTCACAGTCTAAGTAGAAGGGAGCACAGGTATTGAATTCCCATTTTGAAGGTGAGGGAACTGAGGCACAAAGAAGTTAAGGGACTTGTCCAAGGTCACAGAGCAGGCAAGTGGCAGAACCAGGATTAGAACCCAGGTTTTCTGACTCCTAGGCCCATGCTCTTTCCATTAGGGCATGCTGCTTTATCAGCTCCCTCACAAATGTATACATCCTAACCAAGGAAGATGGGTGAATTAGCGTAGAATTCTAACACTGGAAGGAGCAATCTAAGCCTTCTTCCATTTATGCTGCTCTACATCTATCAGAAGTCATGGCTGTATCAACAATATCGATGATTATAGTAGGTAGGTGGGAAGTGTACAGAAGAGGAAAAAGACTGTAAACTTGTTATGGGCAGGGAATGCGTTGGCCAATTCTGTTGTATTGTACTCTCCTAATAATAATAATAATGATATTTGTTAAGCGCTTACTATGCGCCAGGCACTGTACTAAGTGCTGGAGTGGATACAAGCAAATCGGGTTGGACACAGTCCCTGTCCACATAGGGCTCACAGTCTTATTCCCCATTTTACAGATGAGGTAACTGAGGCACAGAGAGTGAAGTGACTTGCCTAAGGTCACACAGCAGACAAGAGCCAGAATTAGAGTCCATGACCCTCTGACTTTCAGGCCCGTGTTCTACGTAATATGCTAAGCGCTTAACAAATATTATGGTTATAATAGGTAAGTGTTTAATGATGCTTAGTGGCTGAAGGGATTGCAGGACTGTGAAAGTAGGGGTAGTCTCTAGACTATAAATTCCCTATGGACAGGAAATGTGTCTACCTACTCTGTTGTATCATACTTTTCCAAGTGCTTAGGACACCTCTCTGCACCCAGTAAGTGCTTAATAAATATCACTGATGATGATGGGAGAAATCAGGGAAGACCTGGTAGAGAAGGTGACTTTTCAAGGTAGGGGGCCAGCAACAGGCATGATTTGGTGAATCTGGGGGTGGTGAGGGTGTTTCAAGAGGGGTTTAAGGATATGACAATTGAGGAAAGAGGGACAGTTACCTGGGAAGAGAAGAAACTTTTACATCTGAATAGTTGTCCTTGAAGGAAGGTTCTCTAACCTCCTTAGAAGTCTGTTTTGGAAGTTCTGCATTTTTCCTTTGCAGAACTATTCATGACTTTTTTTCTTTTTTTAATTTTAAGTTTTCTAATTTGAAACCATGCAACTCTCCTAGATCAGTGAATGCATGTCCCTGGAAGGAAGCCATGTCTTACCACAACAGTATCTGGTGTTTGTCTAGTGCCTTTCCTTAGAGGCTCATGAATATCTCTGCACCATCCTTCTTCCTGCAGGGAGGATGGGCAAGAGGCAAACTGAATCACACAGGTGAGGATTGACTTCTCTCAAACTTCTAATGAGCAGAGAGGTAACAAGCCAGGAGCCCAGGTAATGATAATAATAGTATTTGTTAAGCATTTACTCTCAGTCAATCACATTTACTGAGCACTTACTGGGTGTAGAATTCTGTACTAAATGCTTGGGAAAGTAGACTACAACAGAACAGAACTTAATACAGACCACAAGTATGGAGGTTGGGCAAAATGCTTAGTACAGTGCTTAGTACAGTGCTCTGTACACAGTAAGCACTCAATAAATATGATTGAATGAACAGAATTGGTAGACACATTCCCTGTCCACAATAAGCTTACAGTCTAGAGGATTATTGTATGTGCCCTGCACTAGGATGGATACAATCCAATTTGCATCATACACACTCCTGGGGCTCCCAGTAATGATAGAAATGGTAATAGTAATAATAATCATGGTATTCATTAAGCACTTACTCTGCACAAAGCACTGTGTTAAGCATTGGGGTAGCTACAGGATGATCGGACCAGACCCAGTTTTCTCTCCATTTTTCAGATGAGGGACCTGAGGCACAGAGAAGTTAATTGACTTGTCCCAGGTTATCCAGCAGGCAAGTGGCAGAGCCAGGATTAGAACCCACGACTCATAGTTCCCAGCCCTAGGCTCTTTTGACAAGGTCACACTGTGTGAGAGCCTCTGCTTCTTGGCTGGGGTTTCCATCACTCAGTGACACCATTTTGAGGAATTCTCCAGTTTTATCGTGCAGCGTATCGAAGTGTCCCTTGCACCCAAAATCAATGTGAATGGTAAAAAGCATTTCTCTCCCTCCTGGTATAAGCAGAACTTACTGGGCTTTTGAAGAGGATTTCTGCTCAGCTTCACACTCTCGTTTCCAGCTCCAGAGGAAAGCATGGAGAAAATTGGCTGGAAAAAGACCCCTCAATTGAGAGTTCCCACCACTAGTATAATACATTTTCCACAGTGTATTTGAAAGCCGGACCTCCGGCCGCTTTAGATCCTATGAATTCCTTAAACACTGTGGGGATGGAAGTGCCAGACTGGAGGCAGCTTGCGGGGAACAGTTAGGGGTAGCAGGAAAGAAAAAAAAGTAGAAAAGTTAAAAAGTGCAAAGAGGAATCCTGGGAAAGGTGATGAACGAAAGTGGTTTCTTTAACTTCACGGGAAGATGACGAACCAAGAACCCACAAGTCCCACTCAGCAAACAAACTCTCAGGGAATTGAGAGAAGCAACTTGTTTTGTAAATCTGTCTTTAACAAGAAGTAATGAAGAAAAGAAATCTGGGCAATTAGGGAGTAATGAAAACCGTACCAAAATAGCTATTGACACAAAGCAGATAAGGCAAAGTACGGAAAATATGAACACGCACAAATCAGAAGGTTTTGATGACATGGTTCTTGCAGTATTAAGGAAATTGGCTAACATACTGAACCACTTACAGTTATTTGACTTACAAATTATTAAAAACCCGTGGAGAATTGGGAAGCTAGCTGGAGGGAAGGGGAAAAATAAATAAAAGTGGTACCAATTTAGCGCAATGTGGAGGAGCGTGATCCTGAAAATTACTAGCCAGAAGTCCTGATGTCCACATTTTTCAGATTTATTCCCCGAAATGCCAAAAGCATAGGAAAATGGAATTATGGAAAGTTGCACCTGGAGATTTATAAAGAGCTAATCATCAGAGACCGAATCTATCGCATTTTTAGTCCTTTTCTTGAGGATAGGTTAAAGACACCCTGGGTGAGAGTGGACAACCAATTAGATTGAGGTTAGAATGCAGATGTGGCCTCTCTGAAGTCTTGATTCTATTTAAGGGTGGTGCACTGTGGAAATGGAACAGGGAAATGATGGTGTTTGGGGAACACCACTTTGCCGAGAATTTTCCTGCATTGCTGGGTTCAGACTGAGGGCAGTTCATTCCTGGAATGGTGCAGATGGTAATAGGATTCACACACGGAATGAGTCGGGCCATGAAAGTCCAAAATGGGGAGGGAGGGAGAGCCTTTAAGAAGCCGGTTTGCCCTGTGTAGCAAAGTCATCATTCTCAAGGTAGTGACGCTTTTCTTAAGAGTTGTCCTCCTGAAACTACATCACTGGGAAGTCTAACAGTCTAACAGGATAATAATTATAAGATTTAATCTTCATTTTATAGATGAGTAAACTGGGGCACAGAGAAGTGAAGACTTGCCCAAGGAATCACAGCAGACATGGGGTGGATCTGGGGTTAGAACCCAGTCCTCTGGCCTCTAGGCCTATGGTCTTTCCACTAGGCCATGCTGCTTCTCTGGATCATTGAAAAGTTTTTTACAAGTGGAAAGAGCCAGAAGAGTCAGAAGTCAAGTTCTACTCCCAGCTCTGCCCCTGGTCTGCTGTGTGAGCTTGAGCAAATCATTTAATCTCTCCAGACCTCGGTTTCCTCATCTGCAAAATGGGCACAAAATGCAGTGTGAGTCGTGTGTGGGACAGGTACAGTGTTTGATCAGATAAACTTGTCTCTACCTCAACATTTAGATATAATAAGCCCTTAATATATGCTGAAATAATAGTAATAATTTGTTAATGAAAACTTCTCCTTGGCTTTATAGTTTCCAGGAACAAGCAAGTGACCCAAGGAACCAAGAGGTGTTTAGACACAGCCCTAAGGGAAAGCCCTGAGGAGAGGAGGTTTTGAATGATTGCACATATCCCTAGATAGATGAATCATAGGTTGATAGGGACAGCTGGACCTCTGGATTTGGAGATTGATGCTCATAAATGGATGGCGAGATGGCTTTGACCTTCAAAATTTCTAACCAGGGTCAATGGTGGCTCCATACTTCCCAGTAAGTAGGATTCCAGAACCACTAGAGTGTAAGCTTCTGGTGGACAGAAACATGTCACTCCTTTCAGTTGTACTTCCTAACTGCTAAATCCAGATAATTGCAACTAGCATTTGCTCAATAAAGGCTATTACTGATGCAGAGAGGCCTTCTCCAATTAAGCCCTCTTTCCTCCTGCTCCCTCTCCCTCCTGCCTCCTCTATGCACTTCTATCTGTGACCTTTGGGCATTTGATTTTCACCCCACCCTCAACCCCCATAGCATTTACTTCCTTATCTTTAAATGAGATATTACAAATGAATTATATTAATGTCTCCCCCCACCCCATAGACTGTAAGCTCGTTGTTGCCAGGGAATCTGTCTTCCAACTCTATTTTATTGTACTCTCCCAAGCACTTAGTATTGTGTTCTTTGCACATCGTAAGCACTTGCTAAATACCACTGATGTTGATGATGATGATGATGATGATGAGATCTGTGGAAGAGGGTAGGAAGGAGTGGCAGCAGAACCAAACTTAAGTCACTGCAGCTTCCTCCTGGGGCAGAGACAACTCTCACCAAGCAGGGACGGTATGGGGACTGCCTGGAGGCCTGCATTTTGGAGCAGATTTCCCTGTTCCTTAAATTATCTTCCAGGACTCCATGGGTGCTCCAAGGCCACTTCTGCTTCTGAAAATGAAATCTTTTTGCTTCACAAAAGACTGAGTGAGACGATAGGACCAATGGGATATGTGCCTGCCATTCCAATCCTCACTACGTGCTTGGAAAGATTGTCCTTTGCTATGCTGATGTGCCCAGCATCTGCAGCACCTGTTGCTGTTTTTGAATTTGCCTCTTTGACTTCTGATCGCGATCACGTTCTTCTCTGAACAAGCTGTTCTGTCTCCCAGATTCACAGCTACTCTGTGAGAATGTTCTGTCTTTTGTCTTTAAAATGCTTATTCTGCCCTTTCTGTTTTCCTGGGGAACCACATCAGGTCATCTTCGTGCATTTATTTTTTATGGTACTAGTGAAGTTTTTACTAAATCCCAAGTACTATACTAAGTGCTGCGGTAGATGTAAGATAATCATTTTTGGTTCTTTTTAAATGGAATTTGTTAAGCACTTACTATGTGCCAGACACTGTACTAAGCACTGGATTAGATACAAGCTATTCAGGTTAGAAACAGTCCCTGTCCCACCGTCTCATTCCCCATTTTACAGATGAGGTAACTGAGGCCCAGATAAGTGAAGTGACTTGCCCAAGGTCACCCAGCAGACCAGTGGTAGAGCTGGGATTAGAACTCAGGTCCTTCTAACTCCCAAGCCCATGCTCTATCCACTAGGCCAAGCTGCATACAGTTCCTGTCCCACTTAAGGCTCACAGTCTTAACTCCCATTTTACAAAGGAGGTAACTGAGGCTCAGAGAAGTGAAGTTACCCAGCAGACAACGGGCAGATCCGGGATTAGACCCTCAAGTTCTCTGACTTTCAGGCTTGCGCTCTTTCCCCTAGCCCATGCTGATTCTCCATGGTTGGATATCACCAATCCTCCCCTAGGTGAAGTCTTACCCATGTGAGTTGGGATGAGCCTTGATTCAACACCTGTGAGGGAACTGCATTCCAGGCCCACATTGTGGGCGATTGCCTCCTCCAGCCGTGCATATTGAGCTCGGCATGAAGTTGGTTATTTCTGCTATAGGCCAGGGCCTCACTTCATAAGCTGTGCGCTCAGATTCAATTCTCTCTTGTCACAGGACTCTGCTGATCTACATCCCAAAGGATGATTGATTTGTATCCCTAAACTGTAAGCTTCTTGTAGACAAGGAATGTTTCTACCAATTTGGTTATAGTCTACTCTCCCAAATGTGTAGTACAATGCTCTGCACACAATAAGCCTTCAGTAAATACCATTGATGACTGATTCAATTGATATCTACTCCAATCCTTAGAAAAGTTTTTGACACATAATAAGTGCTTAGCAAACACCATAATGTTAGTGATGAAATATTGGACTTTGTGATTGGCTTTTCTGTTCCTTTTTTTGTTTTGGTTTGGTTTTTTGGTGCATTGTAAAGTAAAAATACTACCTTGATGGCTGAATGCAGGGATATCATTAAGTTTTCTGAAGAAAAGCTTGGCCTCGGGGTAGGCTTTTTCAGGGTTTGGATGGTTTATCATTTCAGAACACTGTTCAGTCCAGGGCAGTATGTTGTGACTCTTAGAGCATCATCAATCAATCAGTCATATTTATTAAGCACTTACCATGTCCAGGGGACTGTACTAAGCATATCTGCATGACTCTTTCAGTGTGTGCTTCAAGAGCGTGGTCATTAAAATTCAAGACACGCTGGATGACAGTCTCAAAAACTTTCAATGATCACAAGAACATAAGAACTTTATTATGATGCTCATAGCCCACTGAGACAGAAGAGCTTCTGGCCGGATCAGAAGCACGTAGAAATCAATCAGTGGTATTTATTGTACCCTCGGAGGGTACAACAGAATCAGCAGTCAGGTTCCCTGTCCATAACAAGCTTACAGTCTAGAGGAAGAACAAATACCACAATTCATTGCTGCAGCAGTGGCTATTCATGCAATTTTGTGCCAAGAATTTTCAGCTGGCCAGTCCGCCCTTCAAGATCTTCTGATTTGAGTTCCTAAGTTTCATTCTCAAATATCGTAGCCAAAAAGGAAATGAAAAGGACTGAATTCACTAGTCAGCACTGTTTCCCCCATTGTGATTGGAAGTGGGGAAATAATAATAATAATAGTAATAATATCTGTTAAAGACTTACTATGTGCCAACCACTGTGTTTAGCATTTGAGTAGATACAAGATAGAAGATAACCAGATTGGGCACAGTCTCTACTGCAAACGGGGCTCATTTTCCAAGGGGAAGCAAGAAGAAGTATTTAATCTCCATTTTTCAGATGAGGAAACTGAGGCTTAAAGTATTAAAGTGATTTGCCCAAAGTCTAGAAGGTCAGATGACAACGCTTCTTCCAGCAAGCAAGAAAGGCTACATTCATCAGGCAACTGGATGTTTGTCCAAGCACCAGTGGGAAAGCCTAACAAGTATTACTCTCTCTCAGCTCTGATGAAACACCCTACAGGGAAGATTAAGATTCGGAAAGAGAAAAGATTCGGTCAGGAACTCCCACTTACGTTTCTGACAGGGACACTCTTAGGCTAAGGATTTGTTTCCTGGTGGATCTTCTAGGGAGATTTAAAATTTGATTAGACAAAATAGTAGAGAGTGTTCTTTGTGGGGGTTGGGGGATAACGACTGGTATTGGTCCTGGGGGAAAAGATTTTTGCCCTTCCTTTCTCCCTGGCTAAATCCCACAACCTGAGGTGAGGGAGAGAGCCTTTATGGGGGCAAACTGAAGAATGTCTGTAAAATGTGTCAGGAACTTTGGCTGTCCTGTGGTTTCCTAAGGTGAAATCTAGACCTTAAGCCATCTAGACTGTAAACTCCCAAACACTTAGTACAGTGCTCTGCATCCAGTAAGCACTCAATAAATGCAATTGAATGACTGTGATTTAAATCAAGTCTTGTCCATGAGGGGAGGAGTTCTTCTAGGACTCTGGGCTCCTCACTGCATGTATCACCAAGCACGGGTTTGGATAAAGGCAAGAAAAGTCATCACTGGAGACCAGCACCTGAACAGTGTCCCCGATTATTTGTGTGGTTCCATGAACAAAATTATTTAGTGACTCACTCTGACTTTCTAACAATAGATTGGAGGGCTTGGTTGGGGGGGTGGGGAGGGAATGAAGATGAAGGCAAGAAGGGACCAGGAGGGGAAGAAGAGTTGGAAAAGTAGATTTAATAATGAGAGCAGCTCTTCCCATCCTATGGAGGGCCGTCCCTCATGGGTTATTTTCAAGCTTTTCAGGGCTTTCCTCCAACCTGATCTTTAACATCTCGAGTAGGATAGCCAGTAAATTCTGGATGACCCATGACAGGGTCCTTGTCTCCCCCTCCCTGATCCTCCGCTGTCCTGAAACTCCAGTTTGGCTTCTCATCCCTGCTGCCGCAATGGAGGATGTGAACTTGTCAGGAAAGCATTCAAGCCTGCCGAGAACAGGGAAACTGGAGGGACACCTTGATTGGATGCCGCTTGAGGGAATATTAATTAGCCCAGCAGCTAGTTCTGGACAATTGATTTCAAACTCCAGATGGACCATTCCAACTAAATGCATTAGAGGAAAAAAAAATCAAAACCTTAATTGCTTAGTATTTTGTGCCTTCTTGGAGTCATGTGGTGAGATAGTCCAGGACGGCTGAGCCGATGGGATTTTATTTTGACTTGTTTTACTTTCCATAATGTAATAAAGTCTTTGCGCACGTCTTCCTTCTTGGGGGTTTGTCCCTTGGAGTCCTTTGGATACATACCATGGTTGTTCCTTTAACATGTTTCAGTTGAAGAAAAATAGATGGGCAAACTGAGCTTCAAGTAATCAATCAATCAATCATTGGCACTTATTGAGTGCTCATTGTTTGCAGAACACTCTACTGAGCACTTGGGAGTATGATACAATAGAGTAGATACACATGATCTTGCCCACAAGGTGTTTATAGGCAAGTAGGGGAAATAGATGAAATTACAGATGAATATGTTTTTAAGTGCTGTGAGGCTGTAAATGCAGTAAGGTAAAAAATGTGTTGGATTTAAAGTAAACTACTTGGGAGATGGGCTGAACTGGTTTATCTGTTACTCCCTCCCACCAAATTTGGCTTCTTTCCTCATGCCATGGTGTACCTAGGGCCCAGCTGAGACAAGAGGATCATCAGTAAGCCCCTTGAAGGCCAGAACCATGTCTACCAACTCTGTTGTATTGTACCCTCCCAAACACTTAGAATAGTACTCTGCACACAGTAAGTGCTTAATCGATACCATTCATTGATTGATTGACCCCGCAGCCCCAACCTTATAATATGCACAGTGCAATCCAAACCTTTCTGTAAGCTCATTGTGGGTAGGAAATGTGTCTGTTTATTGTAATATCAACCCAGTAAGTGACAATAAATATGATTGAAAGAATGGATAAATGGCTTCTACAGTTCACATTCACTAATGGCTTCCCAGTGACTTCTTACCATTTGGATCCAGCTGTCGCTTCCTTCCTGCAAAGATCTTTTTACTCTCATCTGACTGATTCAAATTTCCTTTCCTTCTCTCTTATTTTTTATGGGGTTTAAGTGCTAGGGTAGAGCCAAGCTAATCAGGTTGTAACCAGTCCATGTCCCACATGGGGATCACAGTATTAATCCCCATTGAATGGATGAGGTAACTGAGTCATGGAAAAGTTAAGTAACTTGTCCAAAGTCACACAGCAGACAAGTGGCCAAGCAGGGATTAGAACCCATGTCTTTCTTACTCCCAGGCCTGTGCTCTATCCATTAGGGCATACCTAATCTCAGCCCTTGAGGAGTGGAACTGGAAATTAATTCATTCATTGAATGGTGTCTATTGAGTGCTTACTGTGTGCAAAGCATTGAACTAAGGGCTTGAGAGAGTACAATATAATAACAAATAAATGCATTCCCTGCTTACAATGAGCTCACAGTCTGGAGGGAGAGATAGACATTAATATTCATAAATAAATAAATGAATGAATAAATAAATTTCAGATATATACAGATATATACATATGTGCTGTGGGGGTGGGAGGGAGGATGAATGGAGGGAGAAAGTTAGGGTGACAGAGAAGGTAGTGGGAGAAGAGGAGAGGAGGCCTTAGTCAGGTAAGGCTTCTTGGAGGAGATGGGCCTTCAATAAGGCTTTAAACTGGGGAAGAGCAATTATCTGTCTGATATGAAGAGGGAGAGCATTCCAGGTCAGAAATAGGATGTGGTGAGAGGTGAGTGGCAAAAATACATGAAATTGAGGAACAGTGAAAAGCTTAACATTTGAGGCACAAAGTGTGTGGACTGGCTTTTAATAGGAGAGTAGCAAGGTGCGGTAGGAGTGGGGAAGTTGATTAAGTGCTTTAAAGCCAATAGAGAGGAGTTTTTGTTTGGCATGGAGGTGGATAGTCAATCACTGGAGTTTCCTTAGGAGTGGGGAAATGTGGTCTGAATGCTCTTGAAGGAAAATGATCTGGGCAGCAGAATGAAGTATGGACTGAAGTTGGGAGAGACAGAGGCAGGGAGGTCAACAAGGAGGCTGATATAATAATCAAGGTGGGATGGGATAAGTGCTTGCATTAATGTGGTAGCATATTGGATGGAGAGGAAGGGGTGGATTTGTATGATGTTGTGAAGGTAGAACTGACAGGATTTAGTGATGGCTTGAATATGTGGGCTGAACAAGAGAGAGAAGTCAAAAATAATGCCAAGCTTACAGGCTTGTGAGACAGAAAGGATGATGGTGCCTTCACCAGTGATGGGAAAGTGAGCAGGAGGACAGGCTTTGGGTGGGAAGATAAGAAGCTCCATATTAGCCATATTAAGTTTGAGATGAGGGGAGGACATCCAAGTAGAGCTGCCTTGAAGGCAGGAGGAAATGCGAGATTACAAAGAGAGAGAGATCAGGGCTGGAGATATAGATTTGGGTGTCATCAGCATAGAGGTTGTAGTTGGTTGTGGTCAGAGCATCACACTCTGCTCTAAGAAAGGCCTCATCATTAATCAATAACATCTATTGCTTGTTACTCTATTATTATCATTATTGTACGTTTTAAGTGCTTACCAAGTGCCAGGAACTGTTCTAAGCACTGGGGTAAATACAAGTTAATCAGGATGGACACAGTCCCTGTCCCACATGAGGCTCATACTCTTACTGCCCATTTTACAAATGAGGGAACCAAGGCCCAGAGAAGTGAAGTGACTTGCCCGAGATCACACTGCAGACATATGGCGGAGCCAGAAACAGTGCTTCATTCATTTGGTTGTATTTGTTGAGGACTTACTTTTTGTAGACCACTGTACTAAGCACTGGGGAGAGTATAATACAACAATAAACAGGCATATTCTCAGCCCTCAAATGAGCTTACAGTCTAGAGGGTAGGAGACAGACATCAATACAAATAAATTAAATACCAATGTGTATATAAGTCCTCTGGGGCTGGGAGAGAGGGAGAACAAAGGGAGCAAGTCAGGGCAACCCAGAGGGGAGTGGGAGGGAAAAGGGAGGTGCTTAGAATGGGAAGGTCTCTTGGAGGTGATGTACCTTCAGTAAGGCTTTGAAGGCGGGGATAGTAATAGTCTGTCATATTTGAGGAGACAGTGCATTGCAGGCCAGAGTCAGGATGTGGGGTAAGGTTGGTGGGGCGAGATAGGCAAAATTGAGGCACAGTGAGAAGGTTAGCATTAGAGGAGCAAAGTGAGCTTGACATATAGTGTTTAAGAAATATAATAATAATAACAATAATAATAATAAAATTAGTAGACATGATCCCTTGCCATCCAGGAGTTTACGATCTAGCAGGGGAGGGACAAAAACTAAAATGAATTATATGTTTGTAAGTGTCAAATTAAGAAGCTATTGCATGTAAGGCATAGTACTAGGGAAGCAGCACAGTCTAATGGAAAGAGCAAGATCCTGGGAGTCAGAGGACCTGGATTCTAATTCCGGATTCTCCGAGGACCTGCTGTGTGGTAACCTTAGACTTAGCTTAATTTAACTTAACTCTTCCATGCCTCAGTTCCCTCATCTGCAAAATGGGGATTCAATATCTGTTTTCACTCCTAGTAAGAATCCGAGCTCTAAGTGGGTCCAAATTATCTTCTATCTACCCCAGCACTTAGTATAGTGCTTGGCATATAGTAAATGCTAAACAAATACAATTATCATTATTATTACTAAACACTTGGGAGCATACAATAGAAGTGAGGCAAATGATCACCTCTCTCCAGAAGTGGAAAATCTAAAGAAAGGGACAGATGGCTAAGAATGTTTCCAAAGAATGGGAGTGCGAGGAAGAAAATGAATATAATGGGAAATAATACAAATACATCAGGATGAAAATAGCAGAATAAGCAACTGAGTATTGTATTGTCGTTTCCCAAGCCCTTAGTAAAGTGTACTACACACAGTATGCTCTCAATACATACTATTGATTGATGGATTACATATGTGCAAATGGGCTGTGATGGGTTGGTGTAGTGAGAATTAATCCAGGAAGGATTTTTCTGCTTAACCAAAGGGTGTGGGTGGGGTTAAGAGAGGATGGACTCTTCCCTGCTGTGGGCTCCTCAACAGTCTTCTGGCAATCTGATCTCCTGTGTGTGAGTCTGGTTAACAACAACGTAAACTCACTGAGAGCAAAGCCACTTTGACATCCAGAAATATCAAATCCTCCGATGAGGGTTAACGTCATAGTGTACGTTGACTTGTCCAAGATAATAGCAGACTCAGGAAGGGCTCCGACTCTAGATAGGGTTTTCTCTTCGGATGGACCCAGAGAAAAGCCATCTGGATCCTTTCATGCTGGAGACCTTTGGTGGGTTCAGGTTTTATTTTCCTGAGATACTAGAGAATTTTCCTGCTTCTGGAAATTTCAAACCATTTCCCTTTTCGGCCCTTTTTCCTTACTCTGCTTCTTTCCATGTTCCTGCATTTTGGAGTGAAAACTTCAAAATAGCTATCATCTTTCGGTTTTATATGCCTCTGGGTAGAGAGATACCAGGTGCTTCGGTTACAGAAGAAATATAGAACACTGGCCCTGCCCTTCCAAGTGCTTAGTACAGTGCTCTGATCACATTAAGTGCTCAATAAATACGATTGATCAATTGGTTGACTGTGGAGATTACAGTCTAATGGGAAAGATATTACAACATAAATCAACGAGTAGACGATGGTTAAAAGGATGTGTGAAAAGAGATATAAATAATACACCCAAGTGGGAGGCAGGAGATCTGGGGTCAAATCCTGACTCTGCTACTTGCCAGCTGTGGGACCTCGACCCCGTCGCTTAACTTCCCTGTGCCTCAGTTTCCTCATTTGTAAAATGGGGATACTATAAACTGTGAGCCCCAAGTGGGAGTAGAACTGTGTCTCATCTGATTGCCAATTAATCTACCCCAACATTCAGTAGAATAATTGCTTATAGGACACATTAACAGATAACGTTATTAGCATTGTTTTCGATGCTATCATTATCATTATAAATAAATCCATAATACACAGGTCAATTTATGAAAGTTAAGGTGTCTGAAATGATCAAACCTACACGGTGTGTGGGGGTGGATATTAATGAGGGAAGGCTTCCGGAGCAGCAGGGATTCTTTGGAAAGATTCTGGGAGAGGGGAGAAATAGTGTTCCAGATGAAGGCCGGGGAGAAAGGTTGAGAGGGGAGGAGGCCAGAGCCTAGAATCCCTGAACCACAGAGCATGCCTCAGGTCGGAAGCAACTGATCAGGCTAAGGTGGAGATGTACCTGAAACTGAAAAATACCATTAAAGCATTTTTGCTCCCTGCACCTATTGGCAAAGAGGGAGGGGAAGTTGCCAGGGCGGGAGAGAGAGCAGGAGATTTCTTTTCTAAGATGTATACAACCTTGGAGGGCGCCCCCCAAAAAATAAGCTTACCTCATCATGTGGGCTGCTCAGCAGGAGACCGATACATTTGGCATTCTAATCCCCAGTCCATAGTGTAATCATAACAATCATAATCATAATGCTATTTGTTATGTGCTCACTTTGTGCTAGGCATTGTACTAAGCACTGTGGTGAATATAAGAAAGTCGGGTGGGACACAGTCCCTGTCCCACATGGGGCTCACAGTCTCAATCCCCATTTTACAGCTGAGGTAACGGAGGCCCAGAGAAGTTAAGTGACTTGCCCAAGGTCACACAGCAGACAAGTGGTGGAGATAGTATTGGAACCCCTGATCTTCTGTCTCCCCAGGCCGTGCTCTGTCCATTCCAGCATAAGGATTTGGCAAAGTTCAATATAATTGATTTGAGAAATATGATTCTTCCATTTTGTATTTGCTTTTCCAGGGATAGATTTCAGTTCAAGACAGTTAGTCAATGGTATTTTTTGAGCACTTACTGAGTTAGACACTGTATTAAGTGCTTGGGAGAGTATAATACAACAGAGCCAGTAGACACAATCCTTCATTACGGATTTGCTTTTCCTGGCTTAGATTCCAGTCCAAGGCAATCAATCAATCATCAATCAATGGCATTTATTGAGCACTTAATGAGTACAGAACACTGTATTAGGTGTTTAGGCCACACCTTCCTAGGAATGAGTGGAGGAGACTGAGTAGGAGGGAAGCTCACTGTGGGCAGGGAATGTGTCTGTTTATTGTTATATTGTCTTCTCACAAGCGCTTAGTTCAGTACTCTGCACACAGTAAGTGCCCAGTAAGTACAATTGAGTGAACTGAATAAATGAAGCCTCGGTCCTCTAGGCCTTAAGCTACTTGTGGGCAGAGAATGTTACTACCAACTCTGTTGAACTATAGTATCCCAAACAGTACCATTAATTGATCAATAGACTGTAAGCTCATGGAGTAAAGAATGTGTCTACCAACCTCATTGAATCATATTCTCCCAAACGCTTTGTACAGTGCTCTGCACACAGTAAGCGCCAAACAAAATTAAAGTCATCATGGGTCAGGAATTGCCTAATCATTCAGGGGCAGAGTGAGGGTTTCAAAATTTCACTTCTTCCAGCCAATAGAGAAATGTGTGGTGATGCTTTCAATGAACAGTTAGATGGGGGGGAGGGCCTAGGGTGCATGCAAGTATACGTATTCACTTTTCAATAAGATTCTAAACCATAAATTATGGAAAGTGAGGAAGCATGAGGCCAGACCTTTGCTGGAGTTCATTTGCAGTCTGAAGTTCAGAAGGTTTTCATGACATAATTGGAAAAGACCAACATCCATTGAAATGAAAAACCCCTTATGAAGAAGGAACGAGTTTTGAGACAGCCGAATGCTGTTCTTTCTCCTTTCTTTGGGCACTGAGGGCACAGAGGGAGAAGCGGCAAGCTCAGTGCTATCTCCTGACTCTAAGCTCATTGTGGGAAGGGAACGCATCCCACCAACTCTGTTTCACTGTACTTTCCAAAGTTTCCAAAACCACACAGTAAGAGCTCAATAAATACGAACGATTGACTAATTGATTGAGGTATTCCTCATTTAGGATGATTAGCAGGTGGGTTTGGGAATGTTTGAATTTCCGGAGACGAGCCCTAGAGTCTGCTGGAATTCTATAATAGCTTTTCTCAGGCAGCAGAGCAGAAGCAAGGAGAGAAGCTAGCTAAACAGCTTAGGTTATGAGCTGAGGCTATGTTCTTCTGCCTCCCAAGCCCATGCTCTATCATCTTCTGAGAAACAGCATGGTGTAGTGGATAGAGCATGGGTCTGGGAGTCAGAAGATCATGGGTTCTAATCCCAGCTCTGCCATCTGTCTGCTGTGTGACTTTGGACAAGTCACTTAACTCTCTGTGCCTCAGTCACCTCATCTGTAAAATGGGAATTGAGATTGAGAGCCCCACATGGGAAAGGGACTGTGTCCAACCCCATTTGCTTGTATCCACCCCCACATTTAGTACAGTGCTTGGCACATGGTAAGCACTTAAAAAATACCACAACTATTAATGATTATCATTACAAATAACACATTGAATCAGACCATGTTTCATCCAACTCAGTATTTTGTCTCCCATAGAGGCGACTTGATGCTTGGAAGAACAGCATGGTCTAGTAGAAAGAGGTTGGGTCTAGGAGTCTGAGGTTCTACTTCCAGCTCCTCCACCTGTGATCTTCAGGTGAGTCACTTAACATCTCTGTTCCTCAGTTTCCTCATCTGCAAAATGGGGATTAAATGCCTTTCCCTTTCCCCTCTAGACTGTGAGTCCCATGTGGGACAGACATCGAGCCTGAAGCAATTATTTTGTAGCTACCTCAATATTTTTTATATAGTAAGCACTTAACAAATAACACAATTATTATTGTTGTCATTGTTCCACCTGGAAGCCTATCTTTGTGGTTAGGTTTGGGTCACCCAACACCCCTAACTTTCCCCTCTTCATCCTTAGCTTTCCTCTTAATAATGCATTATGGGCTACTTAACCATCATCATCATCATCATCATCCATGGACCTATCCAAATTCTTCTCAACCTGCTGGCATTTCTTAGGCAGATTTCCAAAATGACACACTCCATTTGTCTCTCATCAGATGGGTGAAGACACTTTTCTTTTTACTGGAGTGAACTTACCACCTTCACACTTCAATAGCCTTCCTCCTGTGCCCTGGAGTTCTGTGATTTAATGAATAACAATTCCTCCTTCTCCCAGTTTCTACCCTTTGTGGCTTTGTAAACTTCACTCACATTCCCTCTAGGCTTGTGTCTGGAGTCTAGAACACATTTGGGAAAGATCAATGCAATAGAGAAGCGGTGTGGCTTAGTGGATTGAGCACGGGCCTGGGTGTCAGAAATACCTGGGTTCTGATCCCGGCTCTGCCAAATATCTGCTGTGTGATCCTGGGCAGTCACTGCATGTATCTGTGCCTCAGTTACCTCATCTGTACAATGGGGTTAAAAAATATGACCCCATGTGGGACAGGAACTGTGTCCAACCTGTATCTAGATAACTTGTATCAACCCCAGGGCTTAGAATGGTGATTGGCACATAGCGAACACTTAACAAGTACCATTATTTATTATTATTATTAGAGTTGGTAGATATAATCTTCGCACTCTGGATTCGCTATCCCCAGGGTAGATTCCAGTTAAAGGCAATCAATCAACCAATCAGTCATTCATTCAGTGGTATTTATTGAGCACTTCCTGTGTGCAGAGTACTGTATTAAGCACTTGGGAAGTACAATTCAGCAACAAATAGAGTCAATCCCTACACACAGTGGGCTCACAGTCTAGAGTACTTGACTAATCATTCATTCATTGAATAGTATTTATTGAGCGCTTACTATGTGCAGAGCATTGTACTAAGCACTTGGAATGAACAAGTCGGCAACAGATAGAGTTCCTGCCGTTTGACGGGCTTACAGTCTAATCGGGGGAGACGGACAGACAAGAACAATGGCAGTAAATAGAGTCAAGGGGAAGAACATCTCATAAAAACAATGGCAACTAAATAGAATCAAGGCGATGTACATTTCATTAACAAAATAAATAGGGTAATGAAAATATATACAGTTGAGCAGACGAGTATAGTGCTGAAGGGATGGGAAGGGAGAGGGGGAGAAGCAGAGGGAAAGGGGGGAAAAGAGGGTTTAGCTGCGGAGAGGTGAAGGGGGGGTGGTAGAGGGAGTAGAGGGAGAAGAGGAGCTCAGTCTGGGAAGGCCTCTTGGAGGAGGTGAGCTTTAAGTAGGGTTTTGAAGAGGGGAAGAGAATCAGTTTGGCGGAGGTGAGGAGGGAGGGCGTTCCAGGACCGCGGGAGGACGTGGCCCAGGGGTCGATGGCGGGATAGGCGAGACCGAGGGACGGTGAGGAGGTGGGCGGCAGAGGAGCGGAGGGTGCGGGGTGAGCGGTAGAAAGAGAGAAGGGAGGAGAGGTAGGAAGGGGCAAGGTGATGTAGAGCCTCGAAGCCTAGAGTGAGGAATTTTTGTTTGGAGCAGAGGTTGATAGGCAACCACTGGAGTTGTTTAAGAAGGGGAGTGACATGCCCAGATCGTTTCTGCAGGAAGATGAGCCGGGCAGCGGAGTGAAGAATAGACTGGAGTGGGGCGAGAGAGGAGGAAGGGAGGTCAGAGAGAAGGCTGACACAGTAGTCTAGCCGGGATATAACGGGAGCCCGTAGCAGTAAGGTAGCCATTACTACGACTACTACGACTATAGTCGTAGTTATTGAAACTTTACAGCATACTGTACTAAGGAATTGAAATTTACAGTCGTCGCCCCCAGGGTGAGCTAAATGGGAGATGAGGAAGCCTGGTACACCTGCACAATCTTTCTGAGATATCACACCAGTCTCTCTGGGCCATTCTGTGGCAACCATTGCTAGTCCTTGTGGGCAGAGATCATATCTACCAGCTGTATTGTATAGTATATAATAAGAGGTCAATAACTACCACTGATGGATTGATTGCCAGGTGCCTCTGTTGGAAAATAGAGAAGCAGCATTCCCTAGTGGACAGAGCACAGGCCTGGAAATTAAAAAGACCTGAGTTCTAATTCTGGTTCCTCCACTTGTCTGCTGTGTGACCTTGGGCAAGTCACTTCACTTCTCTATGCCTCAGTTACCTTCATTCATTCAATTGTATTTGAGCGCTTACTGTGTGCAGATCACTGTACTGAGCACTTGGGAAGCACAATTCAGCAACAAATAGAAACACTCTCTATCCAACAGTGGGCTCACAGTCTAGAAGGGGGGGATACAGTCAACAAAACAAAACAAAGCAGTTAAACAGGCAATAAAGAGAATTAGAAAGATGAAAGTAGTCAAATCATAAAAGTGAAATCAAGGCAAAAATATATATCACTGAAATAAAGAAGTACAAAGACAGAATGGTGAGTTACCCAAAAATCGGGAGACACAAAATGGGATTGGTGGTGGGGAGGCATCTGTAAAATGGGGATTAAGACTATGAGCCCTGTGGGACAAGGACTAATTAGCCTGTATCTACACAGAGCTTAGTACAGTGCCTGGCACATGTAAGCACTTAACAAATACCACAAAAAAGAAAAAATCAGGAGAGGCCCCTCCACAGACCCATATGTCAAGGGCCCAAGGGAGAATCAGCTTCCCATTCTCCCTTTTCTCCCCATCTTCCTTCTGATGGAAACACTCCCAAGAAGGAAAATAGCTGCAGAGAGGATGGAAGCTGGAGGAAATAATTTTAATAATGCTAATGACAAACGTATTTGTTACAAGCACTGTACTAAGCACTGGGGAAGATACAAGAAAATCAGGTCCCACGTGGGGCTCACAGTCTAAGTAGGAGGGAGAACAGAAAAGAGGAGGAGCTCAGGAGGGCTGGAAAGACCACATACTGGATCGTCAGACTCAGAGTAGAGAGAGTACTGGTCAGGTGGGGAAACAAGTGGGGTGATTTTAAAGAGTTTGTCTTGTAACAGAGGAGAAGTAGTAGTTAGGGCTGCAGGAAAAATCTTGCTTCATGTGCCTAGCTGACATGTGATATAGCACAACCAGTTCCTGAAACGCAAAACAGGGCAGAAAGCCTCTCTGAGTTCTCACAGCAAGAATTGGAGAGCTGGATTAAGGGGATTGGGAGCACAGTAATAATAATAATATTTGTTAAGTCTTACTATGTGCCAGGCACTGTACTAAGCACTGAAGCCAATACAAGATAATCAAGTACCACCTGGGGCTCACAGTATAAGTAGAGGGAGAACAGGTATTGAATTCCCATTGTGCAGATGAGGGATCTGACCCCTGCAGGGGGAGAGGCACATGTGGATTGTGAGGGTGGGAAGAGGACCAACGGGGCAGGTGCAAACCCAAGCGGCTCTGCTCCGCCTCCTCAAGAGGGATCGTGCCCACCTAGGCATTTCCCTCCATCTCCACTAGCCCTGGGGCTGCTGTCCCTCCAAAGGACAGAGTGAATGCTCCAGCAAGGGGTAGGGGAGAAGAGAGAGTCTCGCCCTCTAGACTGTAAGCTCGTTGTGGACAGGGAATGTGTCTATTCACTGTTATATTGTATTCTCCCAAACAGTGTACAGTGCTCTGCACACAATGAGCGCTCAATAAATACAACTAAATGAATGAATGAAGGAAAGTCTGGCATGGCTGGGTAGTGGACTATCCACTGGAGAGTGGGTGCCAGGCCGGCATCAGATGGCATCATATGATTGGCAGATGTCAATCATAGGGGACATGGCATCTTGTTAGGTCACAGTTCCATCCCTTCTACTAGGGATTTGTAGATTTGAGAGGACACCCAGGCACATTTGTCAGCCAACCAAATGTTTCTTATGCAAATGGCATCCCTGTCTCAGCGTCTTTGGAAACAAGTCATGCAGTAAAGAAAGCAACACATCGTGGGCCTCAGAAAAAAAAAAAATCCAACCTGTAAGAGGGTTTTACCGAGCTTTTCTGTTGCACCTATCAGTAAAGGAACCAGTAAAGGAAATCCAGTAGCAACAGCCACCGTCTTCATTGAACTATTGCTGTTGTTCTGTATTCCTTCTCTGCTAATAATAGTGCTTACAGTGTGCTGAGGCCTGTACTAAGCCCTAGGATCGAGTAAGTATAAGTAAATGGGACACAGTCTCTCACAGGGCTCATAGTATAAGAGGGAAATAGAACAGGTATTTAATCTCCATTTTACATTTGAGGAAACTGAGGTAGAGAGAAGTTACTTGCCCAGATTCTCACAGAAGGCAGGCGGCAGAGCCAGGGTTAGAATCCTGGTCCTCTGACACCCAGGCCTGTGCTCCTTCCATTAGGCCACCCTACTCTTCCTGGTTGTCCCTAGCACCGTCCCCCGCCCTCCATCAGGTCCACGCCAGTCATGATGCTGCAGGGCAGCAGGTAGCCCCCAAACCCAAGCATCCACACCACCCCCTTTTCTACACCACCTACCCACCTACATCCTTTCCATGTGCGTGTGAAGATTTTTAATGAAGCATGACCGATATCGGGCAAATAAGCAAGATAGCCTTGGAATTATTGGGAAGGTAGGCTGAACTCACAGAGGAAGCCCTGAGATTTGACAACCTATTTCTGTCACCCTGTCCCAAAGACAGAAAGAGCATTATAAAAAAAGCCAGAGCCTTTAATGGTCTAGTGCCCTTGATTGAGGAGAGATTAGGCCACAGGACTCTCTTCTCTAAGGCAATTTATTCAGCCCCCGAATCACACTTCCTCTGGACGTCTTCCCCACAACCCTCTGGGCCAAAAGGCTATCTCATAGGCTCTAATCAAGGAACAAACTTTAGAGGCTGGAATTCAATCCCTTTGGTACCATTGCCTTCCTCCGGGAGGATCCAGAGGTGATCCCTGTGAATTTCACCCAGGACAGAGTTTGACGGGAGCGCCCCATTAATGGATTCACTCGAATTTTGTTAGCTTTACAATGCCAAACCCCCAAGGATTGTACATTATGGTAAAAACTTGAAGAACATGCAAAACCTCTAAAGCAACAGACTTTTTCATTACCATCTCATACTCAGAGACAAATCCATAGAGAGCCACTCTATATTTGTCTCTTATTTGATAGAAAACTACAAATGGTAAGCCCTGCGTGACATTGATGATATGTTATTATTCCTTTTCCAGAAGCTGCAGACACCACTGACTGAACTCAGAGGGATATAGAGTGAAGTCTACAAGAAATATCAGTCACTCTCTGGACTTACATTAGAACTCTGGGCTCAATCTACACATTTTAATTGAGGATCTCCAAGCTCTTGTTCAGTGAGCTTTCCTCGTTGGAGGGGAGATATTTTTAATCCAAGCATGGGACAGGTAGAAACTTGTGCAATTTACAAAGCACAGAAGGGGCAAAACTAGAACCCAAGCATCCTGGCTTCTCCTGGGGCTCAATGCTACTCTCTGCAGCAGCCCTGCTTGGGAGGGAAATTCAGGTGAAGATGGGATTGGAAATGTCATGCCTTGGGGGAGGTGAGGATTACTCCAATAATCAATCAGCCCAGTTGAATTGCTTATTGGCAGGTCTGATTGTCTTTGCATTATCTGAGCTCCCTGGTGACATCTAACAATAGATGTTCTGCACATGATAAATATACTTACCATCTTGGAGACACAAGTTCTAATTGGCTACACTTTGATTGTTGTTTCCTATTTGGGATTCTCATGATATTACATGTATGCACATTCAAGCGTAGGTACAAATACACAAGCACACGTGTGTACACACACACATGTGTGTATACACACACATGCACACAACCAGACCCAAAGATAAATACTGTACAAATGACAACAGGACCAAGGAAGACGACTAGCAAATGACATTTGGAGCGGTAACCGTCAGATAAGCAGGCCTGGGGATAAAAGCCCCACCACCAGTCAGCTAGGGCAATGGGGTCAACAAGCAAGACCAGGCCCCTTTGAGTGAGTGGAATATCTGACCCTTCAGGCATCATTTCACTAGCTTTCTGCCAGTAAGAACAAGACAATTTCTTAAGGTAAGAATGGGGTTGTGGGCAGAGAGGGACACATTTCCAACCCAGAAGTTATTCTCAGTTGGCAGGGAGGGGAAGGAGGCATCTTAGCTTGGATGGAGCAGATTAAATATCAAGAAGGCTCTGCTTCTGAGCACAGCAGCCAGCGACTGAGGCTGAGGGGCAGCGACTGACTGATTATGCCACCGAGGAATTCATGACCCTTATGTTTTCATTTCTTGGCCACTGGAGAGCTCAGCTTTATTACCTAATGGGATTCCATTGGATATTAAATATAAGAAATTAAAAAGTAATCACATTAATATCCTGCTAGCGATAGCTTTTTGAGCTGATGCCTCACCGAAAACCGTGACAAAGTGGGGAGTATTCGTCTCTGAGACAGCGTTTGCTTTGTCTTTGTCTCTGTCTTTCCATCTGTCTGTCTCCCTCATTTTTATTATCTGAAGAATTTTCTGTTTCTCCTCCCTGACCCGGAACAGATTTGAATCCCCTAAAGCTCACTCCTCTTTGCTGTTTCTGTGGTTGCTCAGTGTTGGACAAATTGAGCTTTATTCAACCTCCTTGCCCTGCCCCCTGCCCGTTTCTGCATTTCAGCCTCTCCTGACTCTCCTGGGCTCCCAGGGTGTTTTTCTTTGGCAAAGGAAGACGTCCGGTTTCAAAGCAAAGGAGTCTGGGAGGCGATCTCAGATATCAAATGGCTTTTACAGAATGACATTTCGATGAAGGAAGGAATCTGAAAGTCCCGGTTCAGTTCCCCAGTGGGGAGGGGGTGGGAGGACACAGTCGGAGGATGGGAAGAGGGGGTTTCGAAGAGGAGGAACTGGGGTAGGAAAATAATTGACTGCCAGCACCTGATGGCCAGGACTTCTCTCTGGCCTAAGACCCAGGATTCAAAAGGAAGGAAGGGATTATAGTGAAGGCAGTAGGATCTAGCTTACTCCTCAAGAGCTTCAGGTTGGGCAATCCTAGAAATCAATCAATAATATTAAGTGCTTACTTGGAAGAGTACAATACAAAAGGGTCGCTAGGCACATTCCCTGTCCACATCGAGCTTACAGTCTTGATGGAATGGGGACAAATTGCACCTTCACAGGAAGTATCTGATTTTATCCTCACAATGTCTCGATGAGTTGGAAGAGACAGGTATTTTCCCCTTTTTACAGTTGAGGAAACTGAGCCACAGAGAAGTTAAGTTATTTGTCCAAAGTCACTCAGCAAGCCACGGGGAGATCTGGGGCTAGAAGCCAGCTCTCTTTATGGCAAGTTGATGCTTTTCCCACTAGGCCACACTATCTTCATGGCAAAAAGGCAACTGCTCATTCCTGACTTTCCCAGGGTGAGTTGATGAATCCTTTAAGACTTTGCCTGATGTTAAAAGGTCTCTATGATAACAGAGAAGTTTCCCCAATCCACCAAACCTCCCTGTCCCTTCCTTCTTTCCCCACATCCAGCTTCCGCCATTCTGTTTTGCATTAAGGAGTGAATGATCCATTTCCCGGTTTCTAGGCTTGATCTTTAGGCATAAACAGAATAAGCTCCATTATCATTGTTATTATTGTAATTACTATTATTTTTGTATTCGTTGAGTGCTTACTATGTGTCAAGCACTGGTCTAAGCTCTGTGTTATACTTCTCTCTCCCCAGTCACTCTGGACGTGATGAGGAGGTGAACCAGAGCTAGGAAACGCAAACACACAGGCCAACTCCCTGACTAATGGAAGTCAGAGGACCTAGGACCTGGGTTCTAATCCTGCCTCTGCCCCTTTTCTGCTGAACGACCTTGGGCAAGTCATTTAACTTCTCTAGGCCACTCTTTCCTCACCTGTAAAATAAGGATGAAATCTTATAGGACAGCTACTGTGTCCAAAGTGAATCTACCCCAGTGCTTAGAGTAGTCCTTGACACGTAGTAAGTGTTTAACAAATACAATGTTAATAATAATAATAATAGTGATACAAAAAGAGATGTGTCTGTGCACATATATGTGCATGGGTGTACATGCATGTGCCTGTTGGGGGCAGTCCCTTGGCTGCCACATGAGTTAGCTTTTTCATGCATCAGACTTTCTAAAACGGTCTCTCTTTTTTCCTTGACCTCTCTTGTTTGGATTAAACACTGATTATTAATTTCAGAGCAGGAATGGAAGCCAACAACTGTAAATAAAGAACTCTCCCTGTCACTGGAGCAACCAAGCAAGAGCTGCTCGGGAGGCGTGGTGGTGTTGACCAAGGGGGTCAGGAGGCCAAGATCCCAGAGTGGGAGACTTAGTCTGAGAGAGCTGGAGGAGGGACCTACCCACCACCCCCTCATCTCCTCCTCCAGCCCCCTCCCGCCATCCCCAACGGTGGAGATGGAAAGTGCTGGGGGATCCAGCTGCCCCGGCCACCAGCCAACAGCACACACTCGATTTGGGGAAAAGGATCCTAGGACCTACAGCTGTGAAAACATTCACTCAGCCGGCCAGGTTGGCCCCTGACCCGTTCTGGGTAGGCGAGTGAGGGAGAGGTCCACAATCCATGCCCTCACTCCCTAAAAGCCCACCCAGGGGCCAATCCATTCCCCATGGGGTGGGGGGTGGAATACTGCACCTCTGCTCCAAGAGTATGCCCATTCTTGGGAGAAACCTGTAGAGGTCAGGTCCATTTATGTTTCCCCGCCTTCTTCATTATACTACAAACTCCTGAAGGGTAGGGACACATGAATAAGTCCTCCAAACACCTATTATAATGCAGGACACCCAGCAGGTCCTTAAACGATGCTGTGGATGATGATGTCGATGGGATAACGAAAGCAAGGAGAGCGCAGAAACTTATTAAGGCCCCGGAAACAATGCCTCAAACAGGGCAGAAGCCTGAGAGGAAATGGCTGCAGAGAGACCAGGACGACACACTGCGATGAAGAAAGGGGTAGCTTTTGTGGAACAGAAGCTTCATAAGTTTACTGAGACTAGGAAGAAAGAGTGAGAGCTACACTAGGCATTACAAATAGCAAAGATGACATGGGACTGTGTGTGTGTGTGTGTGTGTGTGTGTGTGTGTGTGTGTGTGTATGTGTGTGTTCGGGCATGTGGGCACAATTCTGGGTCCTGGGTTGTGGTTTTTGTTCACGCCAGTCAATGTTATCCTTAGGGATGTCTTCTTTGACTACACAGGATATGGATTTTGTTGAAAATGAGGTTGATTTTCCACTGACTTTTCCCAAGAACCTTCTGCCACTAATAATAATGGTACTTGTTAAGTGCTCTGTGCCAAACACTGTTCTAAGCATTGGGGTAGATACAAGATAGTCAGGTTGGGTATGCTCCCTCTCCCACATGGGGCTCTCACTCTTCATTCCCATTTTGCAGATATGGTAACTGAGGCCTAGAGAAGCAAAGTGACTTGCCCAAGGTCATACAGCAGACATGTGGCAGAGCCGGAATTAGAACCCATGACCTTCTGACTCCCAGGCCCTTACTCTACTCTTACGACTACTAGTATCACTATTACTACTGTTGCTTCTACTACTATTGATATTGATATTACTACCAGTACTGCTATTTTTTTAATGGTACTGTTAAGTGCTTACTATGTACCAGGCACTGAATTAAGCACTGGGGTAGATACAAGCTAATCAGGTTGGGCACAGTCCCTCTCCCACATGGAGCTCACAGTCCTAATCCCCACTATACAGGTGAGGTAACTGAGACACAAAAAAGTTAAGTGACTTGCCTGAGGTCACAGTGAAGGCAAGTGGCAGACCCAGGATTAAAACCCAGGACCTTCTGGATTCCAGGCCTGTGCTTTATCCGCTAGGCCATGGTGCCAGTCAGTCAACAGGTCTTAGTTGAGGGCCCATAACAGTATGCATCAAGCCCCCGATAGACTCCTCACTGGGAATGTTGACTCTATTTTCAACCACCAGCTGCCCCTTTGAGCAGCTTAGCTGAAATAATGGATGAGAAGGATCACAGAGCATGAGAAAAGCAGTGTGTCCTACTGGATAGAGCATGACTTGGAAAACAGAGGACCTGGGTTCTAATTCTGATTCCCCCCCCCATCTGCTGTGTGAGCTTGGGGAAGTCACTTCACTTCTCTGTGCCTCAGTTACCTCATCTGCAAAATGGGAATGAAGACTCTGAGCCCCATGTGGGACAGGGACTGATTTGCTTCTATTCCCTGAGTGCTTAGTACAGTGCCTGGCACATAGTAAGCACTTAACAAATACCACATTTATTATTATTATTGCTCTGAGGCACAAGATCCATGGCTGCCATTTATATTCGGTGACAACTCTCTCTGAGGTTAGAACTACACGGTCAGGGAGCAGTGGTCCACAGCATGGAAAAAGCTGGGAGGCTGATACCTGGACAACAGACTCTTCTGCTTGTGCCAGGCAGGAGATGTCCCTTGAGCTTTTGTGTAAATATCAGGGATATAAGATGGGTGGTGCTATATCGATAAAAGGGATCAGTTCAGCTGGAAAAATGGACTGTCCGGCAGGATATCGGAGGAGTGGCCTAGTAGCAATGGGGTGTGGCTGTCAGAGGTGTCAGACTGCTACCACTGACGGGACCCAGAGTCACCCAAGGAGCGGGGCTGATTCTCCCTTCCCACCGCACCTGCTGCCCAAGATCCCCTAGGCAGACTTTTTCAGCGGGGAGAATCAACCTCCAAAGCAGCTCAACCATCTCAGAAGCATGAGTGAGGCAGACAGCTTGATGCACAGGGCTAGGGGTTGGGCTGATGCTTCCTCTCCTAGTCCCCTGACTCCCATATTTACCCCAGCACTTAGTACAGTGCCTGGAACATAGTAAGTGCTTAACAGACACCGTTAAGAACAGAGATGATGTGGAAGAGCTGACATGGCAGTAGAGAGTGGGGTAGGAGAGTTAATAAGTTTTTACATATTCAGTTTTGACCTTTGACTCCTTTCCTTGGCAGTGACTTTCACTCCAATCGCACATGCTGGCCAAGGAATTTTGCTCAGTGTAGTCTGTCTTCACAGACTACCGGGACTCTTCCCCCTAAAGAATTGTCATTTCTGAGCTGGGATTCTCTCTCCCAAAGAAGTTGTCATTTCTGAGCTGGGACTCCGTTTTGCCAACGCTTCTCCGCCTGTACAGGAAACTACACCACCGATTCTGTTTGAAGTAATGAGAATCTAGCTAATTGTGACACAGAGCAGTGAAACACAAACAAACAGAGGCTCTAGAGAATAAAATTTCACTTGGGCTGCGCTGTCAGGAGATGAGGGATTTCTGGGGTGCTGCCGTGAGGAATTAGCCTACGGGAGATGGGGCCTGAGAGAGAACCAGAGGGAAAGTCTATATTAAGTAGCTTTCAGGGGAAACTCCACTTGAAGCTCTCGCTTGGCTTCCAAGGCCCCATCTATCTTTTTGAGACCAGATTTCAGATACTGCCTTTTTATCTATAATAGCTTTTCAAAGGAGATGGGAAACACTTGTGAATACAGCCAGGAGGCTCGCAATGAAGAATCACTCGAGTGCACCCGTTGATGGGGAAAACTGCAGAAAGGGGCCTGCCAGCAAGCTCTTCTTTAGGACCAAAAAATCCCAAAGCCAGTTGGCAGGAAGCTCAAGAGTTCATCTGGCCCAGGCCCCTGCCTCAGGCAGCAGCAGCATCTAATAATAATGATAACAATAATGCTAATTGTTTAATGCTTACTATGTGTCAAGTATTGTACTAAGTACTGAGCTAAATACAAGAGAATCAAGTCTTCCTTTCATCAGACAGTTGCTCTCCCCTGCATCAAAGTCTTATTGAAGGCACATCTTCTCCAAGAAGCCTATCTTGACTAAGCTCTCCTTTCCTTTTCTCCCACTCCCTTCTAAATCGCCTCAACTTTCTCCCTTTGTTCATCTCCCCTCCCAGACCCACAGCACTTACATCCATATCTGTACTTGTATTTATTTATGTTAATGCCCGTCTTCCCCTCTAGACTGTAAGCTCACTGTGGGCACAGAATATGTCTGTTATATAATTACACTGCACTTTCCCCAGCACTAAGTACTAAGCAGGACACAGTGACTGCTCAGTAAATATGATTGACGTTGACTGACAGACATAGGGATGACAGTCTAAGTAGAAGGGAGAATAGGTATTGAATCACCGTTTTGCAGATGATGTACCTGAGGCACAGAGAAGCAAGTGACTTCCCCAGGGTCACAGAGGAGGCAAGTGGCAGAGCTTGGATTAGAACCCAGGTCCTCTGACTCCCAGGCCTATGCTCTTTGCACTAGACCACACTGCTTTCCTATGTACTTACTATGTACCAAGCAGTGGGGTAGACTACTTATTCAGGATGGACACAGACATGGGGCTCACATTTCAAGTAGATGGGAGAACAGGTATTGAATCCCCATTTTACAAACGAGGAAACCAAAGCAGAGAGAAGATGAGTGACTTGCCCGAGGTCACTCAGTAGGCAAGTGGCAGAGCTGGGATGAGGACCCAGGGTCTTTGACTCCCAGGTCCGTGTTCCTTCTGTTAAGTAATGCTATGCCTCATCTAAAACATCTAGGATTAGATTGTTATTTTAAAAGTTTCTAAATAATCACACCTTCCTAGGAGCCTGTTCTCATGCTCAATCACTCTGACAGTGACAAAGCTTTTCCTGGTATCTGTGCAGACCCTCTCTTGCCACAATTTAAAGGTGTATCTTGTACTTCTATCCGCCTCAGTGATGAAGAACACTATCTTCTCTGAAATTACTCTTTGAATATTCATTAAGTGTCCAGGCAACCTGCTCTTGACTAGATGAAACAGTCTCATTATCACGTAGTAGTAGTATCAGTAATAGTAATATTTATGAATTCTTACAATACGCTAAGTACTGTACTAAGCTTCAGGAAAAATGGTACACAGTTTGCATCTAGACATGGCTCTTGGTGCCACAAGGGATTCACAGTCTAAGAATTTAAGGAAAGGTGAAGAAATATACAGAGGGCAAAGAATGTAAGCTCTAGACTATAAAATCCTAGTGGGCAGGAAACATGTCTACCAGCTCCGCTGTATTGTACACTTTCAGAAATTTAGTGCAGTGCCCTGCACTAAGTAAGCCTTCAAAGCATACCACTTTTTGATTGACTGGCAAAGATAAAACAGACATGAAAGGAGTGGCAGGATTTCCAACTCCTCGCAACTCAGACCAGCAGTCCCAGAAGTCCTGGGTGTGGTCACACCACCACCTCTGGTCTAGCTTTTTTAAGGGCTTGGACAAGAGTTGATGGGAGTCCAATTGTCATGGGGATGAGGCCCCAGAAGTTGGATGTGTCAGGAGGCATGAAAAGCAGCTTGGCCTGAGAGTCATAAGGACTTGGATTCTCATCCTGGTTCTGCCACTTGTCTGCTGCGTGACCTTGGGCAAGTCACTTATTCTGTGCCTCAGTTACCTCCTCTGTAAAATGAGGATTAAGACTGTGAGCCAAATGTTTGACATGGACTCTGTCCAACGTGATTAGCTGGTATCTACCCCAGAGCTTCCTACGGTGCTTGGCACATAATAAGCACTTCACAAATACCATAAAATAAAAAAGGCTTCTGTGGCAACTGTTGTTTGACTCCTTCCCTGGACTGGAATAACATGAATGACACTTATTATGCTCCTCCTTTCTGCAAAGCATTGGGTTAAGCATCTTCTGCTTGTGTATTGTGTGTGGAGAAACAGCATGGCATAGTGGATAGGGCCTGGGAGTCAGAAGGTCATGGGTTCTAATCCTGGCTCCACCACTTGTCTGCTGTGATACTGGGCAAGTCCCTTCACTTCTCTGTGCCTCACTTCTCTCCTCTGTAAAATGGGGATTGAGACCGTGAACCCCACATGGGACAGGGACTGTGCCCAACATAGTAAGCGCTTAAGAAATACCACAATTATTATGATTATTGGAGTACTGTCTGAGGGCCGACTGAATGAGCAACAGTGTACTGAGCACTATACTGAGCATCTACTGTGCTCAATCAATCAGTGTTATTTATTGAGCACTTACTCTGTGCAGAGACCACTGTATTAAGAACTTTGGAGAGTACAATACAACTGAATTAGCAGACCCATTCCCAGTGCATAACGGGCTTACAGACTATGCTAAGTAATTACTGTAGTAGGTGCCTTCTAAATCAGAGAGCACTGCATTGGATTCTTGGAAAAACAAAAGAAGTAAATGAAGAGCATATCATCCCTGGCCTCCAGTGACCTCCAGGCTGGCTACATTTTAACCTTTTCTCAGGAGATTTATTTACTGCCCCATTCCTCATTTTTGTAATATGTCTTTAAATCCTCTTCCTGTTTCCCTAAATCTCTATTAAAATGTAGCTGTGAAACTCTAAGAAGGAATTGACCGATGCCAAGTGCTGTGGAAGGATTACTTTCTGGCATTCCACATCAGATTCTCAGTAATATATCAGAGCAGGATGTTGGTTATGTCAATAAATGCCGCTCGTCGCTCAATGACATACAGTTTGCAGCCCACTTAAGACTCAGATTGCTGTTCTCACTGATACACATTTATTCTCAGCAAAGTCTCTCCCATTTGTATTTCACTTGTTTGAATTGATGACTATCTCGGATGCCAGTGAACAGTTCAATGGCATTTACTGAGGTCTTATTGTGTGCAGAGTACTGTACTGAGCTCTCAGAATCAGTCCCTATTCATTCATTCAATAGTATTTATTGAGCATTTACTGTGTGCAGAGCACTTTACTAAGCCCTAGGAATGTACAGTTCGATGAACCGTGCTCAGATTTCCCACTTTTAATTTGATTCCTGCCTTCAGTCAGTCAACCAGTGGTATATAATGAACCCTTACTGTGTGCAGTCCCTGGGAGAGTACAACACGACAGAGTTGGTAGAAATGATCCCTGCCCACCAGGAGCTAACAGTCTAGCAGAATGCCGAGAGTAGGGATTGTCTCTATCTCTTGCGTGCATGGTAAATGTTCAATAAATACAATTGAATGAAGGAATGTCAAATGTTGAATCATGCGCCAACCTAATGAGTACATTCTCTGTTCCTTCATCCCAGTCCCTGATGAAGAAGTGAAATCCATTTTCTCACTTCTCCAGGGGGAGGAAAGGAAGTCTGCTGAAAAGAAGCAGTACTAAGGTCCTGTTGGCTTCCCTTAGGATCAGGCTTTCATGTACTTCAGTGTGCCATCACCATCAGCATCAGCACTGAAGCAGCATGAAGTAGTGGATAGAGCACGGTCCTGGGACTCAGAAGGTCATGGGTTCTAATTCCGGCTCTGCCACTTTTCTGCAGCATGACCTTGGGCAAATCACTTTACTTCTCTGGGCTTCAGTTACCTCATCTATAAAATGGGGATTAAGACTGTGAGCCCTTCGTGAGGCAACCTGATTATCTTGTATCTACCCCAGTGCTTAGAACAGTGCATGGCACATTGTAAGCCCTTAACAAATACCATAATTATTATTATTATTCTCTGGGCTTCAGTTACCTCATCGTAAAATGGGGATTGAGACTGTAAACCCCAAGTGGGACAGGGAATAGTCCAACCTGAGTTGCTTGTATCCATCCCAACGCTTAGCAGTGCCTGGAGCATCACAGTAAGTGCTTAACAAATAGCACAATTATTATTATTATTATTGTTATCATTTCAAACAGCTGTATGGGCTAGACCAGTATTTAATTTTTTTAAGAAAAGTTAGGGGCCCACTTTCCAACATCTCAAATACTTGGAAAGTCCCAGCCAGGAAGGTTATTTATGGCTGTCAGAGGGAGAGGGCAATGGAGGTGGCTCTCTGCTTTATTCGTGAATACTCTTCACCCTAAATTACCTCCACTGCTCACACTCACGCCAGTGTTCAGTACAGTGCTGTAGCCCTGACTACAGTGCTCAGTCCAAAGTCAGTGCTTTGTTTGTGCTTTGTGCTGCATGCCAAACACTCTACTAAGCACTGGGGTAGATTCAAAATAATCAGGTCACACACAGACTTTATGGTACTCACAGTCTAAGGGGAAGGGAGACACATCACAGCCTAGTGGAAAGAGCATGGGCCTGGGAGTCAGAGGACATGAGTTCTAATCCTGGCTCTGCCACTTATTTGTTGTGTGATCTAGAGCAAGTCACTTCATTTATCTGTGCCTCAGTTGCCAGTTGTGTCCAACCTGCTTGTCTTATCTCTGTACTGTAAACTCATTAGGGACAGGGAGTGTGTCTGCTAATTCTGTTGTATTGGGTTCTCCCAAGCACTTAGTACAGTGGTAGGCACATAATAAGCTCTCAATAAATATGATTGATTGAGCGATCTACCCCAGCACTTAGTACCGTGCCCAGCATACAGTAAGCATTTAACAAATACCATAAGAAGACTATTTAATCCCTATTTTACAGATGAGGAAACTGAGGCACAGAGAAGTGAAATCATTTGCCCAAGGTCACAGAGCAGGCAAGTGGAAGAGATAAAATAAGAACCCAGGTCCCCTGACTTCAAGACCCATGCTCTTTCAAATAAGCCATGCTGCTTCTTTATTTATGGCCCTCTTTAGTACTTGTATGCATCTCTAACTGTGTATGCGTGTATCCATGTATATATGTATGAATATATGTATAATAGATGGAACAATCAATTTTATTCCTGATCTTGCCACTGAATACTTCTATGTCTGTCTCCCTCAATAGAGTACAAGTTTCCACCATGCAGGCCCACCATGGATTGTAACTAACTACCACTCCCACCTTTTGGTAATGAAGTTGAGCATGGTTTTAGGGCCATGGACTCTGTCTATCGTCACTCACACTGATCTGCACTAAATATTGCAATGAAAAAAACCCTTGTGCTGGGTTGCAGTGACTTGATTTTTTTTTTTGGACTCAACACTACAATTGCTACTATGCTATCACAGCTACTCGTAAGAGGAATATGAGCAGCTGGTTGCAGCTGCAGCATCCCCAGCCTCCAAGTCTCATCCAGATGGATTTAGGATTCCTACATCCCTTGATACAAGTGGACAGGCAGCCCCTGTCCACAAATGAATTGGTAGCCTGAAGAGAACCAATTGGCCAGCCCAATTGAACCAATTGGCAGCTCAGATAGCCCCTGTTCACTGGCCGGATGAAATGAATTGGTCAGCCACAACCAATCCCTTCCTGACCTAGATCATAGCTTGTCAATGAAGATGCGGTGTACTCTGGAAGCAAAATCCTGACTGAAGGCTAGAGGGATTTTATCTGCTATTCCTCCTTTACCTATGTGGACTTTCCCTTTATCCCAGAAGGAAATTAATTTGGTGTTGTGTAGTTGCTCTTCCAAAAGACATATTGGTTGTTACCCGGTATCTTATGCCGTCTAAGAGATTGCATATTGATTTTCAGATCATTTATTCTAATATCATGTCAAAATTAAGGTGACAGACTACAATTACCTGAGTCAATCAATCAATCATGTTGAATGCTATGTGCAGAGCCAACATTAGAACCCAGGTCCTTCTGACTCCCAGGACCATGCTCTATTCATTAGGCCACACTGCTTCTCACCAAGAGACCCTGAGGAGGTCTACTTAGGACTTGAGGGCAAAAACACAGTGAAATGGGACTGAAAGTCCCAGCTGGATGTGCAGACAGCACAGTCTCTGACTTCTTAGCATTACATTGAATAATTAAATATATCATGTTCTCCCAAGCATTTAGAACAGTGCTATGCATACTAAGTGCTCAGTAAATATGATTGATTAATTAAGGGAGAGGGAAAACAGATATTGAATCCCCATTTTACAGATGAAGAAACTGAGGATCAGAGAAGCAAACTCACTTGCCCCAAGTCAAACAATAGACACATGGCAAAGCCAGCATTAGAACCCAAGTTTATTTGCTATTGTTTTAATGAGATGTTCATCCCCTTGCTTCTATTTATTGCTATTGTTTTTGTCTGTCTCCCCCGATTAGACTGTAAGCCCGTCAAAGGGCAGGGACTGTCTCTATCTGTTACTGATTTGTACATTCCAAGCGCTTAGTACAGTGCTCTGCACATAGTAAGCGCTCAATAAATACTATTCAATGAATGAATGAAAGGTCCTCTGACTCCCGGGCCCATGCTCTTTGCACTAGGCCATACTGCTTCTCCCTGGAAAGGGCCTGGTAAGTGGGGAGAGGCCTTCTGGTAGACTAAGGTAGTGTCAAACCAACCTAGAGGCAGCAGTCAGGAAAGGTGTTGATCTCCTCCAGGAAAGGCTTAGCGAAGATCAGCATGTCAAGTCTCAGGCTCAAAAAAGAGCTTAACCCTACAGGATGCAAATCCATTAGCGCAGAAAGGATCTATCATTGCATATACACAGTTCAGAAAGGAGTCTATCTGGTCTGTATCGACCGGTTGAGCCACACTTTTCAGCCTCACCATCAGTAGCATGACTTTCAAAAAGAAAGGACAGCCACTTCCATTAACCAATCAGTCAATTAGTAATATTTATTCACTCCACCCTCATCCCCTAGCACTCAACTAACATATCCTCATATCCTGACATCTTCCCTATCTCTTATTTATTTCAACATCTGTCTCCCCTCTCAACTGGAAACTCCTTGTGGACAAGGACTGTCTACTAAGTCTATTGCAGTGTACTTTTCCAAGTGCCTAGGGAAGTCCTCTGCACTGCAGGTGCTCAATAAGTACCATGGATTGACTGAGCACTTATTCTCAGCAGAGCATTGCACTCTTCATCCACTGACACCCCAAGAGATTGTAAGCTTCTTGAGAGCAGGGATTGTTTCTATTAAATCTACTATACTCTCTCATATGCTTAGTATAGTGCTCTAAACAGAGTAAACATTCAAGAAATGGCATTGATTGATTGATTGATTGATCGATCGATTAAGTGTTGGGGAGAGTACAATAGAGTGAATAGACATGACCCCTGCCTTCAGTGAGTTTATAATCTAGCGGATCAACAGACACTAAAATAAATTACAGGTAATGGGGAAAAAATGAATCGTAACTATGTGGATATAAGTTCTCTATGGAATGGAGACAAGGTAAATATCCAACTGCTTAGAGAGTGAAGGCTCAAGCACACTGGAGCTGCAGAAGGGAGGGAGAATAGGGTGGACAGGTAAGAAGTTAGTCAGGGAAGTCTTCCTGGAGGAGAGGTAATTATAGTAAGGCTTTGAAGATGGAAAGAACAAAGATCTATTTTTGTGTTTTTCATATATATTTAGGTATTCCAAGTTATGAATTATAACGTAGAAAAAATACTGAAACAAACACCCTATTCCAAAATCACTCCACTTCCCTTGATCTCCTACTCCTCTAAGTTTTGCCTAGCATGGATTTTATTCACCTCAACTTTCCCCAGCTCCTACCCTCATTCATTCCCTATGCAAGCAGAAACCTCTGGTCCTGCTATGTTCAAGGACAAACACTGACTCTGACTGTCACTAATATAAATCATGTCTATACCAGTTGAGCTGTTCAAAAGTTTGGAAAAGAACAAAGAATATGAGCCAAAGTCTCTTGCTGCTTAAGGCCTGTGTGCTCCCAGACTCATTTTCAGGCTAAAGAATGGCAGTGGATAATGTCTTTGTTTTATTTTGTTATGTTTGCTCTACTGGGCTTAGGGAAATAAGACAGCTCATTTGAGAAGGAGGAGAAGGATGATGAGGAGGAGGAGAAGGACAGGGAGGAGAAGCTGGAGGAGGGAGAGGAGGAAGAAGAGGAGGAGTTGGAGAAGAAGGAGGAGAAGGATGATGAGAAGAATGAAGAGGAAGAGTTGGAGGAGGAGAGGGATGAGGAAGGGGGAGAGGATGAGCGGAAAAAGGATAATGACAATGAGGAGGAAGAGGTGCAGGAAGATGAGAGGGAGGAGGAAAAGAAAAAGGAGGAACAGGAGGAGGAGGAGGAGGAAAATATCTGGTATTCCTCCTGATGGGCTTGAGCATGACAAGCAAATGTTGGCAACCTCACTCAGTTGTGAGGGCTGCTGGGGAAACCACTGTCTGCTGTGATGAGGCCAAGCAGTGCATCCTCTCTGAGCCACACCTACTTGCCAAAGATCCATCTTTGGATCTTTGTACTAAGCGCTTAGTACAGTGCTCTGCACATAGTAAGTGCTCAATAAATACTACTGAATGAAATCCATCTCCTGCTTCATGGAGCAACAGGAAGCAGCATGGCCTAATGGAAAGAACACAGGACTGGGAGTCAGGAGACTTGCATTCCAATCTTTGCTCTGCCTGCTGTGTGACCTGGGGTGACTCACTTGATGTCCCTGTGCCTCAGTTTCTTTATCTACAAAATGGGGATTCATTACAGTTCATTCTCCCTTTTACTCTCGGAGCCTCATGTGGTACAGGGCCTGTATCTGATCTGATTGCCTTATATCTATCGCAGAGCTTACTACACTCCTCAGAACCTAGAAAATGCTCACAAATATTGTTATTATTATCATTTAGAGCAATTTGTGTTTTTAAATTTCCAGGCCCCATATCTGTGCTTCCCTCTCTTCATCCTCCTCTCAGTCCCTCTCCGTGTCTTTTGTGTTTCACTGTTTGAATTTTTCAGCACTGCCAACATCATCATATATGCCTGCCACCAGATACACGTTAAACTTCTTTATCTTATGGTACTTGCTAAGCACTTATCATGTGCCCAAGCACTGTTTTAAATGCTGAGATTGTCACCAGACTGTTTAACCAGAGATTCTTTCTCCTTACCTTGCTGCTTGGATTCTGAGAACATCCTTAAGACAATCTAGTCAGGGGCAGGGACAGGGTTGATAGCAAGGATGACAAAGACTGAAATATTTTAGGTCGATAGGATTAGAGCCCTAGAGTAGGCTCAGAGATAGGCTCATTACTAAAAATATTCTTTAAGAATTTATCTATCAATGGTATTTCCTGAGTGCTCACTGTGTAGAGCACTGTACTAAGGGCTTATGAGAGCAGCATGGCCTAGTGGGAAGAGCACGGGCTTGGGAGTCAGAGGTCGTAGGTTCTAATCCCACCAAGCCACTTGGCTGTGTGACCTTGGGCAAGTCACTTAACTTCTCTGTGCCTCAGTTACCTCTTCTATAAAATGGGGATTGAGACTGTGAGCCCTTCGTGGGACAACCTGATTACCTTGTATTTACCCCAGTGCTTGGAACACTGCTTGGCACATAGTAAGTGCTTAACAAATACCATAATTATTATTGCAATGTAAAAGAGTAAGAATACAGAATACCTGCATGCAAGGAGCATGCCTAGTGAAAAGGGCATGGGCCTGGGAGTCAGAGGACCTGGGTTCTAATAACTTGCCAGCTGTGTGACCTTGGGCAAGTCTCTATGGCTCAATTTCTTTATCTGTGAAATGGAGATTCAATACCTGCTCTCCCTCTTACTTAGAATGTGAACTCCATGTGGGACATGGCTATTTTGTATCTACCCTAATGCTTAGTACGGTGCTAGGCACACAGTAAGTGCTTAAATACCACAATGATTTTGAAGATGCTAACCTGCTCCCAAAGTCCTTACAAGAGAGGATTAACTTTGGGTTCTTCTTTAGAGCTGATCCCAAATTGGAACTTGACCCTGAAAAAGTCATAAAGCAATTTGCCTGCTGTTGACCTGATAAAAATGGAAGACATAGCTTTAGCCTACGTATAATCAGGCCCAGACCCGCTTTTTCTTCAAGAGCCAGGTTTATACGTATCTCCCCCAACTCTATTTTCCCCATGCACACTCGGCTAAAAATCTGAGAGGTTCCATGGAATAAACCATGGAGAGAGCCAAGCAGTCTCCACCTGTGTTTGATGCATTAGGAAAGAGGAAGAAAGCCAGAATATACCTTTGTGTGTTTTTCTTTCACATCAAAACCACTGGGGATGCTGAATGAATAACATCAAGAAATACACCAGGAAGACCTTTCATGAGATTAGGTTGGTAAATTATTCAAGATCCTCATCAGAAAAAGATGGTGGATGGCGAAAGGAAGCTGATTCAACCGGTATGTGGGCCTCGCAGCTCACCAATTCAGGAAACATGCTCATAAATGATGTGCAGATTTTGTTACACTTTTAACCACTAGAAATAATTTCCCGATCCCTTGGCATTCCCTATTCCTGACTCCCGGCTCCTACATTCCCAAGTAACTGTGGTAGGGGGAAGAAAAATAATTCAACTTCTCCATGCTGTCAATTTGTTACCTTACAGTCTCTTGTGGTTTTATAAAACTTTTCATTCCCAATCTCCAGAATAAACAAGTCACTTCTGTATCCTAGGCCAGGGGCCAGCTGCACTGTGGCTGAGATTCCCCGCCTTGACCCGTCTCCATTGTGCAACCCAAGAGTTTCAAGCGAGGACCAAAGAATAACTTTTTCAATTGAAAGTGCAAGCGCAGGGTAAATTTCAGAAGGTCAAAATGTAATTACGAGATCTGGAATTTCACTCGTGAGAGCCCTACGGCATAACAACGCCCCACTTGTATTATGTCATGCCGAATATTTGAAATGTCTTGAATGGCAGCCAGCTGGCAAGACCCTCAGCCCAGTCCACGAGGACTCGGATGTAAAGCAAGATAGAACTGGCGTCTGCTGCCCCGGGTAATCTTTGTGCGACTTGGGCAGGGTTTGCCAGAGAAAGAAAAGTGATTTTCCTTTTGAATCTAATTTTCATTCATTCCAAATTGCCCCTAGAATATCCCAGTTGATGGAATCCTTCTCCTGGCCCTGTGAGCTCATTCGATCGTATTTACTGACAATTTATCATGTGTAGAGCACTGTACTAAGTGCTTGGGAGAGTACCATATAACTATGTAACAGAGTTGATAGACATGTTCCCCATCCACAAGTAGCTTACTCCACCGAAAGCTAAGAGCTGCAGTAGAAAATCATAGCACCTTAAGATGGGCTTTGGGATAACCTTAAGAATAGTATCCAGAATCCTGAGCAAAAGGGAACTCCACAGTTGAGACTAAACTTGACCCTTAGGCATATTCACGGAATCCACTATAACTTAGGTTATACTACTAGTTTAAGACCAATATTTAGGTTCATCTGTACTTCTTTCTCTCTCTCTCTTCCCCGCCCCGCCGCCCCCAGCCTCTTTCCTGAACTTTCCCTTCTCTCCCTCCTTTTCATTAAAAGAAAAAGAGAAAATGGATTGACTTCCGCATGGATATTTCAGAGGGGCTTGGTCTTGTGAGAGCTGGCTAGAAAACAAATTTATTTTTGGAGTGAAGAACAGGGGTTAGTTCTATTCCTCCTCCCCAAGTCAGTATGTTTTTTGTTTTCTTTAACTGCAACCAACTCTTCCGCTTCACCACTTTTCCCCATTTCTCTCCCCTGGTTTTGGAGTTATTGTTTTGGTTTCCCCTCGGGTGACCAGATGATTCAGAGAGGCTTGGGAGACCAGGACAAGCTATAAGGATGGAACCAGAGATGCTTCCTCCTCTTCTCCCCCTTTTCCTTCCCTTTTTCCCCCTTCCCTCCCCCTCCTCCTTTTTCTCCCTCTTTTCCTCCCTTTTTCCCCCCTTTTTCCTCCTCCCTTTCTTCCTCTTCCTCCTTCACTTCCCCCTCCTCATCTCCTCTTTCTCAATCAATATTTATTGCGCACTCACTGTACTCAGAGCACTGTACTTGGACCTTAAGAGAGTACAATCCTTCTCCTCCTCCTACCCCTTCCTCCTCCTTTCTTCTTACCCTCATCTCCCTCCTTTTCTTCCTCCTCTCCATCTCCCTCTTTCTCTTTCCTCCTCCTCCTCCTTATCTGTGTTTTCAGATCCTTATGTACAGAAGCTCCTGGCATTCACCTGGAGGGGTCTCTGGTATGTATGTATGACATGGAGTTGGTCTGGAATCCTGTCTTTCTTCCCCATTCTCTTTCTCTTCCACAGTCTCGGCCACCCTGTCCTAGCTGCCGCAACAGGGATGACTGCCCAGTAGCTATTCTTAGGCCTGCTGTTTGTGTGGATTCTGCTTGAAATCTTGCTTCTTTCTCAAATGGGAAACTTGCTCCCAGTGTAATTACAGCAATAAAGCTCCGTGACCTGACGGATCATCCCTAACCATAGACTGCAGACAAGAGGATATGGTTTTTCCTCACCTGGGTGAAACTCACAGTAAACCGTATCTGGCAAACAGAACCGGCTTCCTTGCCCTGCCCTAGTGCCATCTGGACTGCACCTCGCTCACGGCTAATGAAAGACCCATCCTCTCCTTCATCTGACTCAAACCATCACTGACCCCTGCTCTCCCTGCCCATCTGTTGTGTAGCTGGGGGCTGGGAGACTGGCAGAATGGGAAGTCAAAAGGCCTTCTGAGTGGCTTGCTCTTCAGCAGAGGGAAGGGTCCAAGAGAAGCACCTGTCCCATCCTAGAGAACCCAAACCCTTCTGAGCATCTTAAATCCCAGGGTGGAGGTGGGCACCTTAAAAGGGGCACATGTGCATAGCATGATCAGGTGTACTGGAGCCTCTGCTCCTGCCACCCTCTCAAAGATTAGCAGTGTGGACTTTGAGTTCCCTTGGACCATGGGGTGGCTGGTTGAGCTGAGAAGAACCAGGAGGAGGTAAGCTACAGTATCCAGCTACTGGTCAGCTAGAGTTAGTCTATTGAGCTCCACCAAGCTCCAGCCCTAGAAAGGGTTGTTGCCTCTGGCCTTCACTCTGGCAGGCTGTTCTTTCTTAACCATGCTCGCTGCTTCGACTGGGCTCTGTGCCTCACACTTCAGTGTGTGTGTGTGTAACTGTGCATTACTGTGTGCTTGAATCCGTTACCTTGATATGCCCACATGCATCTTCCCAACCTGTATGTTTGCTTCTCTCTCTCTCTCTCTCTCTCTCTCTCTCTCTCTCTCCCTCGCTCTCATTTTCACTCTCATTCTCCTTTTCTTTCTTTCTCTTTCCTCTGTCTTTTGTTCTCTCCCTCTCCTTGTTCTCACTCTTTCTCTCTGGTCCTCTCTCTCATTCTCTCTCTCCTTTCTTCTCTCCCTCTCTCGTTCTCACTCTATTTTTCTCTGGTGTTTGCTCTCATTCTCTCTCTATTCTTGCTTGTCTCTCGCTCTCCTGAAAGAGCATGGGCTTGGGAGTCAGAATTCATGGGTTCGAATCCCAGCTTTGCCATTTGTCAGCTGTGTGACTGTGAGCAAGTCACTTAACTTCTCTGTGCCTCAGTTATCTCATCTGTAAAATGGGGATTAAGACTGTGCATGTCACATGGGACAACCTGATTACCCTGTATCTACCCTAGCGCTTAGAACAGTGCTCTGCACATAGTAAGCGCTTAACAAATGCCAACATTATTATATTATTACCTCCCTCTGCCTATCTCTTCATGACTATCTTCATTTCCCTCCACTTCCTCTCATTTCCACCTCCACTCCTCCTCCACTGCCCCACCCCTAGAAGCCCCAGCCCCTCAGAGCCCCCAACTCCATCCCATTATGGACTGGAGAAAATCCATTCACTCTAGGCCAATTTAGCAAGGCTTGGTCTGAAGGAAACAAAGTCCTGGTATATGAGATTGAGTCAGGGTCATGATGGAGTGGTACACACCTAGATATCTCCTGGCAAAAACATCACCTCTCACTCAGACCCAGGGACTAATTCCCTGCACCCTAACTCTGCCCCACCCTTGCCCTACTCTGGCCCAATCCCATTCCCACAGCAAGGATTTACCCAGACTGGGGTTCCCCCTCCAACAATCACTACCTGGGCCAACAACCACTACCTGGGCCTTCCCCCGCTGCTTTCTTTCTCTGCCCAACTAGGTACAGACTGCACGGTGCTTCCTTCCCTCTCTACTCCAGATTAGTATTCTATTTACATCTCTGCCTTTTTCTACATTTTCTTCCATGAGTCTTCCCTGCTGCTCTGCATTGTCACTGCCACCAGCTTTCATCCTTTTCAGAACAGAGAGAAAAAAACAAAAATCCACTTATCTCTCCAACTCATTTTACTCTTTGCTTTAACGGCCTTTGCTCCGTAACTTATCCCAATAGCAATTGTAGCTTCCCATTTTCCGTAGATCCATTCACCAGGCACTGCGATTTCAGTAAATAAAGAGCTCCTCGCTAGAGGAGCCAGGAAGCATATGAGCCTAGCGGGCCTTCCAGAGTGGATTAGAAGCAGTGTGGTCTAGTGGAAAGATCATGGACCTGGGGGTTAAAAGACCTGGGTTCTTATCTCGGCTCTGTCATTTGTCTGCTATTGACTTTGGGCAAGTCACTTCACTTCTCTGTGCTTCAGTTACCTCATCTGAAAAATGGAGATCAAGACTGTGAACCACAAAGGAGACATAGACTGTGGTCAATCTGACTAGCTGGTACTTTCCCCAGCACTTAGTACAGTACCTGGCACAGAATAAGCACTTAGCTAATAAAATAAAAAAAATTAGGAGCCTAATACATCCGGGAAGGCAACGCAGGCCAGAAAGCACGGTTTCCCCTGCTGCTGACAGGAAGGTGAGTCTCAGACAGAATCACTTTCTGAGGTTAGTCTTAGTTCCCCAGAAAAGTTTCCATTCCATCTCAGGATTCCCCAAGACTCTTGGATCTGGAAACCAAGCTAACAATGATGAAGGGAAAGGATTTCCCAGGGTTTGGCACTTCCTTTCAGGATTCTTGTGGGGAGGACTTTCCAGGCTTCACTTTCTGTTGAGATTTGGGAAGCTAAAGCCCACTGTCCTTAATAATAATACCTGGAACATCTGTTAGGATAATGAAATAATAATGATAATAATAATGATACTTGTTAAGTGCTTAATATGTGTCAAGCATGTTCTAAGTGCTGGGGCAGATAAAATTTAATCGTATAGCCACAGTCCCTGTCCCACATTGGACTCACAAGAAGTAGGAAGAACAACAGATATTGAATGCCCATTTTGAGGATGAGGAAACTGAGGCACAGAGAAATTAAGTGACTTGCCCATGGATGCACACCAGGCAAGCAGCAGAGCTGGTATTAAAGCCCAAGTCCTCTGACTCCCAGTCCTGTGTTCTTCCCACTAAGCTATGTGTCTTCTCTGTTTCCTCATCACAAGAACCCAGTGGGCTATAGTGTGGCCCATCCTCAGTTTTGTTCAGTGGAGACAGAGGAATGTAGAAGAAGTCACCCAGGTCTAGGAGCCTGTAGATGCGGTTCTAGTCATTGTTCTGCTGTTGGCCCTTTGTGTGATCTCAGACAAGTCTTAACCTCTCTAGGTCTCAGTTTATTCACCTGTAAAAATGAGAATAAGAATTCCTCCTTCTCCTCACAACCCTGTGAAGCTGTGATGTAACAAAGTGACATCACTGATATGGTAGAGTTTTGGAAAAATGTGTGCTATGCAAATTCTGGACATTTTTAGTGCATGTAGTTCTCCTTTAACACAGGAATTATCTATTTCTTTTTTATGGTATTTGTTAAGCACTTACTATGTGCCAGGCACCATGCTAAGTGCTGGGGTAGATGTAAGCTAATTGAGTTGGACATAGTCCATGCCCTACATGGGGCTCACAGTCTTATTCCCCATTTTACAGGTGAGGTAACTGAGGCACAAAAAAGTGAAGGGACTTGCCTAAGATTACCCAGCAGAGAAGTGGCTGGGCCAAGATAAGAACCCAGGTACTTCTGACTGTCAGGCTGGTGTTGTATCCACTACGCCATGCTGTCTCTTTATTGTTCCCCACAGTAAGGACAATTCGTGAGATCGTAGATTATGCTCGACTCAGCATTCTCCATGGCATAAACATTTCTTCCAATGCTACCTCTATCATGTTGTTCCCCAAAAGATAGGCATTGGTGGATGAATGGTCCCAAGCTCCCTAACAGCAATCTATCCAAAACATGTAGTAAAACCTCTTGCTATGAGATTTGATTTATTGACTTGTCTGATGGATCTGAATGAATTAGCATCCTCATCCCTGATTTTCAATTAGCCTCAGGGGTGAGGAAGGAATTTCTTGGGCATCTATATGAACTGTTCAATCAAAGCTATTTGTTGAGTTCTTAATTTGGGTCTGGCACTGCACCAAGAGCATGGGAGAATAATTCATTTGGTAGATACGATCCCTGCTCCCCAGCACCTCTCAGAATGAAGATGTCCTCAGGTTATCATGCCAACATTTGGGCACACGGATTGGAATGGCAGATTGGGCTAACAACCATCAAAGTTGGATGCTGCCCATTTTCCCCAAATCTGTTTTGTTTCTTTTAATCATGCAACCAGTGGATACATTGACAAGCCAGGGCTACAGAGGGGGATGGGGTCATAATAATAATACTAATTATAATGATGGTACTTGTTAAGCACTTACAATGTGCCAAGCACTGTTCTAAGTGCTGCGGTAGATACAAGGCAATCTGGCTGTCCCAAGTGGGGCTCACAGTCAATCTCATTTTTACAGATGAGATAACTGAGAAACAGAGAAGTTAAGTGACTTGCCCAAAGTCACACAGCTGATAAGGGGCGGAGCTGGGATTAGAACCCACACCCTCTGACTCCCAAGCCTGGACTTTTTCCACTAAACCACACTGCTTCTCTAGAATGTGGCTTCATTCATCCAGAATGAGACTCAATCAGAGAGTTCTGGAAAAATTAGCCCTGCCTGATCCGTAAAACAGAGAGACGTCTGTGCCTCTATTTTCTCCTAAGGATTGCTTCAAGCTAGCCTGGTTTCCCACCAAGACTTTCCCAAGGTAGCCAAATGGACAAATAAATAACCTTGTCAAAGCCACTTGCTATCAGTTGATCAATCAATTGTATGAGAACTCTCCCAATCCAGGCCCCTGTAGGCTGGTAAGTGAAACTGTCTCCATGCATTTGGCTTATTTTGGAGGTGCCCTCTGTCCCTCTGTGCCCTCATCCAGCCTGGATCACTGAAGGGAGGAACCGCCTAGGGTAGTGTGGGCTGGCTTGGGAGGTCTCCCGAGCACTCAATATGGTGCTCTGCATGTAGTAAGCACTCAGTGAATACCATCAATTGATTGATTAATGAAGAGGGAGGAAGTTTCACGGCAGAAGCAAGATGAAGATGAGGAGTAGACAAGACTGATGGCTGCGAGGTAGACAAGATTGATGTGGAGTAGTTTGGCATTAAAGTGAGCGCAGTATGACCTAGTGGATAGAGAACAAGCCTGGAGTCAGAAGGACCTGGGTTCTAATCCCGGCTCTGCCACATGCCACGTGGTCATGGGTTCGATTCCCGGATATGCCACTTGTCAGCTGTGTGACGGTGGGCATGTCACTTAACTTCTCTGTGCCTCAGTTGCCTCATCTGTAAAATAGGGATTAAGATTATGAGCCTCACATGGGTCTACCCCAGCGCTTAGAACAGTGCTCTGCACATAGTAAGTGCTTAACAAACACCAATATTATTATTATTATTACTTGGTGACCTTGGGCAACTCACTGATGTCATCTGAAAAAGAGGGGATTAAGGTGTGGGCCCCATGTGGGACGGGGACTATGTCCAAACTGATTAGCTTATATCTACTCCAGCACTTAGAACACATAAGCCCTTAATTACCATAATCATCAACATCATCAGGTAATGTAGGAGGGGACAAGGTGACTGAGCACTTAAAATCCAGTGTTGAGGTGTTTCTATTTGATGTGGAGATGGATGGGCAACCACTGGACTGAATGGTTTTGTACGAAAACTATCTGGGCAGGAGATGTGTTCACCCTGGCATATTTGATGGGGTTGGGATCAAACATTTCACGTGAGGGAGTTTGGGACAAATTTAATAGGGGCCGTTTGTCCCCAGTAGAGTTAGAGGCCATGAAATCATCTGTCAATTCTTGGGGACTATATGGGTCTGAGCTAGCATGTACATGGCCTCATTAGAAAACTTCATTCTTGTCTTGGAGGAAGTTAGGCACCAACAGAGGACAGACTCTGAAAAGAGAATAGCTTCTTCTCTCAATTAGCTGTTTTACATACACCTCAGGCTGTAATATGTGGGTGGTAATGGAGAACCATTTTTAGTTCCAACTGCTTCTTGTTGCATCCCCATTCCCAGTCAGTCAGTCAACCATATTTACTGAGTACATACTGTGTGCAGAGCACTGTACTAAGTACTTGAGAGAGTACGGTATAACAATATAATAGACTCATTCCCTGCCCACAGTGAATGTACAGTATAGAGGGAGAGGCAAACATTACTATAAGTAAATAAAATTACAGATATGTACTTAAGTACTGTAGAAGTAGGAGGAGGGAATGAATGAAGGGAGCAATTCAGGGTGATGCAGAATGGAGTGGAAAGAAAGGAAAAGAGGGCTTAGTCAGGGAAGGCCTCTTGGAGGAGATGGAATGAACACGGGCCTGGGAGTCAGAAGGAGCTGGGTTCTAATCCCAACTCTACCAGTTGTTTGCTGTGTGACCTTGGGCAAGTCACAACCTCTCTTTGCCTCAGTTCTCTCATCTGTAAAATGGGGATTAAAACTGTGAGCCTCATGTAGGACATGAACTATGTCTATCCTGATTACCTTGTACCTACCCCTGTGCTTAGTGCAGTTCCTGGCACATAGTAAGCTCTTAAATACCATAAAAAAAATCTGTCTTCAATATGCCTGCCCTTTTCACCTCTCCCCTACCCATCCAACCAGAGGCCCTCATGCTCCTCACATCCCAGGGGTCTGAAGGGAACTAGTGAGGCTTGGGCAGACCCCCACCCAGTACCTGGTGGTAAAAATATTGTACTCGGCAGAACTTGGATTTCATGCTGGAAAAAACTGAAGCGTCAGTGAAAAGCAGCTTCCGGGTCCCCTCTTCCCAACCCCGAAGACTCTCCCTGACATCAGAGCCACAATCCTCCTATCGATTCAAGACCTTTCAGGGCAGCAGGAGCATGTTGTCAGGATTAGGGACGTGTGTTTGTGTTTAAAAGAGCCAATTCCAGGAGGGAGGTGCTGGGATGCTGAGCTCTGATACCAGCTGCAAGCCCAGAAGCCAGCCCAGTGGCTAGCATAGAGTCTCACTTCCCAGCATGGAAAGCCAGCGTGATTATCCTAGATCAAATGGGAGTGAATGTCAAGTACCATCTCTTGAGGTCCCTAGTGCTTCAGGAAGAGGAGGAGGACAAAGAACTGGAAACTGGCATACCCTAACTGTTATAACTGTGATCACCATGACTGAACTTCTGTGGCAGAGAATAAACAGGGGAGTGAGGGGCAGTCTGCAAAGGAAAGGTCCAAAAATCTGTCCTTGCCTCCCTCAAATTACTGCTGCTCTGTCCAAACAATCAATTGCATTTGTTGAGTGTCTTCTGAGTGGACAGAGCTGTACTAAGCAATTGGGGGAGTACACTATAACAGAACTGGTAGACATGTTCCCTGCCCACAATGAGCTTAAAGTACAGAGGGGAAAACAGACATTAAAATAATTAAATGACAGTTATGTTCATAAATGATGTGGAGCTAAGCATGCAAATTCATTCATTCATTTAATAATATTTATTGAGTGCTCATTAAGTGCCGAGCACTGCATGTACTAAGCGCTTGAAATTCAAGTGCAAGGATGATGCAGAAGGAAATGGGAGAAGAGAAAAAAAAGACTTGGTTGGGAAAAGGATCTTGGAGGAGATGGTCTTTTAATGAGGCTTTAAAGTTGGATTGTCAATCAGATATGAAGAAGGAGGGCATTCCAGGCCAGAGGCAGGATGTGGACAAGAGGTCAGTGTCGAGATAGATGAGATCAAGGTTGAGTGAGGAGGCTGGCATTAGAGGAGTGGAGTGTGTGGGCTGGGTTGTAGTAAGAAAGCAGTGAGGTAAAGTAGGAGCAGAAAAAGTGATCGAGTGCTTTAAAGCCGACAGTAAGGAGTTTGTGTTCAATGCAGAGGTGTACGGACAACCGCTGAAAGTTCTTTGGGAGTGGCGAAACGTGGACTGAATAGTGTTTTAGGAAAATGATCCATGCAACGGAGTGAAGTAAGGACTGGAGTGTGAGAGACAGGAGACAGGGAGGTATGCAGTAATAAAAGTGGGATTGAATAAGTGCTTGAATTAATGTGGTAGCAGTTAGGACTCCCACACCATTATCCTGGGGATTGGAATTAAAAGGGAACTAGACATGTGTGTGAGCAGGAGTGGGAAGGGGCAGTTCTGCTCCATAGGCCATCTATTCCATAGCCAGATGGCGAGAGAAAGGACAACACAGTATTCCGGGATTGGCTTTCTGGGCAGAGTCCTCCAAATGGGCAGGGGCAAAAGCATACCCATCTATCAAGGCACTGACCCCACACCCACATCCTGCCTCTGGCTTGGCACACCCTCCCTCCTCAAATCCTACAATTACTCTCCCCCCCACTACATTCAAAGACTTTCTGAAGGTACATCTCCTCCAAGAGGTCTTCTCTAAGTACCCCTTTTCTCCCACTCCCTTCTACATCTCCCTGACTTGCTCCCTTTGTTCATTCTCCCCTCCCAGCCCCACAGCATTTATGTACATGTCTGTAAATTATTTATTTATAGGAAGGTCTGTCTTCCCTGCTCTAGACTATAAACTCACTGTGGGCAGGGAATGTGTCTGATTATTGTTCTATTGTACTTTCCCAAGTGCTTAGTACAGTGCTCTGCACACAATAAGGGCTCAATAAATGCAAGTGAATGAATGAACACCTAAAGCACTAGGTTCAGACTCTGTGGATGAGGTTGTAGGCTGGTCTGCCCATCTCAGCAGCCCAGCCCAGGGGGAGGGGCTGGGAGGGTGCAGAGAGGTGAGAATTAGCCTGAGGGCTGCAGGCCCAGGGGGTGGGGAAACTGGCTCATTAAACTTCTCTGGCGACGCAGCTCTTCAGACCTAAAGAAAAGTAATTGAGCTTAATGTCCAAACACAAAACCAGTCTATAAATCCAGGTTCTGCCTATTGGAAATTCAGAAGGGCTCCACTTCCCTTAATCTTATCTCTTCCAGACAGTTACTGTGTTCTTGATGTAATTACAGTGATAAAACAATGTGACATAACTGCTGGCTTCTATCATGGCATCACCGCTGTTGACTTAAATGACAGGGTAATAATTTTATAAGAGGTCCTTCATTTTTATTTTCCTTCCCATTGTGATTGAGTTTTGGATTTTGATTTTTGTTTTCTTTTAGCAGAGGGGGCAAATGGCCCCAGATAAAATACATAATTCCTTGGTTTTGTATAGTTCTTTTATTCCCAAGGCACTCTCATATTACTTATCTCATTTTTGCCTTCACAACAACCCTGAGAAGTGTGTAGAAAGGCAAGTTTTATTATCCCCATTTTGTAGATGAGGAATCTGTGAGGTAAAAAGAGATTAAATGATTGGGCCTCAGTAACAGATCAGTTCTCTTCTACCCCAGTGCTTAGAACAGTGCTTGACACAATAATAATAATGATAAAGATTTCAGTCTGACCCAGGTCCTCCTGCTTCTAGACCCGCTCTTTTAAACTGCCTCAAATTCAATAACTATAATAATTGTTGTATTTGTTAAATGTTCATTATGTGTTGAGTACTGAACTAAGTACTGACGAAGATACATGATATCATCGTTAGTATTTATGGAGAGCATACTCTGCTCAGAGCATTGTAGTAAGTGCTTAGAAGAGAAAAGTACAACAGAGTTGGAGAGTGATGTGTCCTGCTCACACAAGCTTACGGTCTAGAGGGGGAGGCAGACATTAATATAAATAACATAATATATAATGTAAAGATATATACATAAGAGCTGTGGAGTTGAGGGTGGGGCAAACTTCAAATGCCCAAAGTTACAGATCCAAGTGCATAGATGATGCAGGAGGGAGAGGGAGCTGAGAAAAGAGGACTTAATCAGGGAAGTCCCCTTGGAGGAAATAAGACCTTAATAATGCTTTAAAGGTCAGAAGTGTGGTGGTCTGGTGATTACAGGGTAAGAAGGAATTCCAGGCTAGGTGTAGGATGTGGGAAAAGGGCCGAAAGCAAGATAGACGAGACTCGGTCTCAGTGAGTAAACTGGAGTTAACGGAGCAATGTCTATGCAGTGGGCCATAGTAGGGGATCAGTGAGCAGTGAGGTAAGGTAGCAGGAGATGAGCTGATCGGATGCTTTAAAAGCCAGTGGAAAGGAGTGGATAGTTTAGCCTGTTTCCAACCTAATTTCCTTGCATCCAACCCAGCATTTAGTACAATTCCAGCCATATAATACGTACTTAAATGCCACAAGTATCATTATATATAATTATATATTTTCACATTAACATAATACTGTTATTAATAATAAACAGACTCTGTCACACATGGGGCTAACAGTCTAAGAAGGAGAGTGAACAAGTTTTTATGTGTAAGGACACTGAGACCTGGAGGGGTTAAGTGACCTGCCCAGAGTCACACAACAGGCAAATGGCTGCTCCAAAATTAGAACCCAGAACCTCTGACTCCCAGGCCCATACCCTTGCCATGAGTCCTTCCTTGTTTTCTACTTTTTTCAGGCATTTTATTTAACTGGGGAGGGTTTTTTCTTTTTGTTTTTTTCCTCCAGTGGGTTAAGGCAGTGGCATCCAGAAATGGCTCAGTGCAGAAGAAAAGAAGATTTGGAGAGAGAGGCTGACCTAGAATTCTCCTCCTTCTTGCCAAATCCAATGGCTCCTACTCCATTCTGATCCTCCTTGACCTCTCTGCTGCCTTTGGCACTGTCGACCATCCCCTCCTCCTCCATACCTTATCTCACCTTGGCTTCACGGACTCTGTCCTCTCCTGGTTCTCCTCTTACCTCTCTGGCCGGTCATTCTCGGTCTCCTACGCTGGAGCCTCCTCCCCCTCCCATCCTTTAACTGTTGGAGTTCCTCAAGGGTCAGTTCTTGGCCCTCTTCTGTTCTCCATTTACACTCACTCCCTCGGTGAACTCATCCGCTCTCACGGCTTTGACTACCATCTCTACGCAGATGACACGCAGATCTACATCTCCGCCCCTGTCCTCTCCCCCTCCCTTCAGGCTCGCATCTCCTCCTGCCTCCGGGACGTCTCCACCTGGATGTCGGCCCGCCACCTAAAACTCAACATGAGCAAGACTGAGCTCCTCATCTTCCCTCCCAAGCCCGGTCCGCTCCCAGACTTCTCCATCACCGTGGATGGCACGACCATCCTTCCCGTCCCGCAGGCCCGCAATCTTGGTGTCATCCTTGACTCGTCCCTCTTGTTCACCCCACACATCCTATCCGTTACCAAGACCTGCCGGTTTCACCTCTACAATATCGCCAAGATCCGCCCTTTCCTCTCCACCCAAATGGCTACCTTACTATTACGGGCTCTCGTTATATCCCGGCTAGACTACTGTGTCAGCCTTCTCTCTGACCTCCCTTCCTCCTCTCTCGCCCCACTCCGGTCTATTCTTCACTCCGCTGCCCGGCTCATCTTCCTGCAGAAACGATCTGGGCATGTCACTCCCCTTCTTAAACAACTCCAGTGGTTGCCTATCGACCTCCGCTCCAAACAAAAACTCCTCACTCTAGGCTTCAAGGCTCTCCATCACCTTGCCCCTTCCTACCTCTCCTCCCTTCTCTCTTTCTACCGCCCACCCCGCACGCTCCGCTCCTCTGCCGCCCACCTCCTCACCGTCCCTCGGTCTTGCCTATCCCGCCGTCGACCCCTGGGTCACGTCCTCCCGCGGTCCTGGAACGCCCTCCCTCCTCACCTCCGCCAAACTGATTCTCTTTCCCTCTTCAAAACCTTACTTAAAAATCACCTCCTCCAAGAGGCCTTCCAGATTGAGCTCCTCTTCCCCCTCTACTCCCTCTGCCATCCCCCCTTTACCTCTCCGCAGCTAAAGCCTCATTTTCCCCTTTTCCCTCTGCTCCTCCACCTCTCCCTTCCCATCCCCACAGCACTGTACTCGTCCGCTCAACTGTATATATTTTCGTTACCCTATTTATTTTGTTAATGAATTGTACATCGCCTTGATTCTATTTAGTTGCCATTGTTTTTACGAGATGTTCTTCCCCTTGACGCTGTTTAGTGCCATTGTTCTTGTCTGTCCGTCTCCCCCGATTAGACTGTAAGCCCGTCAAACGGCAGGGACTGTCTCTATCTGTTGCCGACCTGTTCATCCCAAGCGCTTAGTACAGTGCTCTGCACATAGTAAGCGCTCAATAAATACTATTGAATGAATGAATGAATTCTGAAAGTGGGTTCTATGTGACTGCTGCTTCATCCCCTCAATTATACATCTTTTCTTGCTATGACAAATTTCCCTCTTTTGGAAGGGACGGAACACCCAGCAATTTGGACATTCAAGGAGTGTTGCCTAGTGGATAGAGCAATTTCCTGGGTTCTAATCCCAGCTCGGTCACTTGTCTGCTGTATGACTGAGAGATTAACCATTAGCTGAACAGTTGAGGCCCTGCAGAGGAGGTCATCTGAAGATTGTTCAGCCCCAGTGAAGGTGACAGCGTTAATATCGGTGGACCCTAGCAAAAAGAGCACAGGCCTGTGAGTCAGAAGACCTGTGTCCTAATCCTGGCTCTGCCACTTCCCACCTGTGTGACCTTAGGCAAAGCACTTCACTTCTCTGTGCCTCATAGTCCACATCCCACATGGAGCTCACAGTCATAATCTCCATTTTACCGATGAGGTAACTGAGGCACGGAGAAGTGAAGTGGCTTGTCCAAGGCCACGCATCAGACAAGTGGCATGGTTGGGATTAAAATCCAGGTCCCTCTGACTCCCAGGCCTCTGCTTTATCCACATATGCTTTAGGTCATGCTGCTTTGCCTCCTTGCCTTGTGATCCTTTTAAAGCTTCTGCTCAAAGCCAGTCCTTTCTTGATGGCATTGTCCCATGATGGTCTGTCTGACCCAAATATCCCTAGTTTATAGCTGAGATGGGACTGTAAACTCATTGTGAGCAGTGAACCTGCCAACTCTATTGTATTGTACTCTCCTCAGGGTTTAGGACAGTGCTCTGTATATTGTAAGCCCTCATTAAACACCACTGAATGATTATTTGAGTCTTCACGCTGCTCTATCCTTAGAGTGTTTCTTCTGCCTTCCTTGTCCTGGGTTGCCTAGTTTCAGCTCATTGTCTAGCAGCTGTTTCATTAATAACTCTTAATGGACCTTTCATCCATGAACTGATCTAAACTCCTCTTGAACTTTTTTTTAATGGCATTTCTTAAGAGCTTACTATATGCCAGGCACTGTTCTAAGCCCTGAGGTAGATAAAGGTAATCAGGTTGGACCCAGGCTCTATCTCATATGGGCTCACAGTCTTAATCCCATTTTACAGATGAGGAAAATGAGGCCCAGAGTAGTGACCTTCCCAAAGTCACACAGCAGACAAGTGGCAGTAAGTCAGTCAATAGTATTTATTGAGCACTTACTGTGTGCAGACCACTGTACTAAGCCTTTGGGAAAGTACACTACGTAACAATAGACATTCCCTGGCCACATGAGCTTAGAGTCTAAAGGGAGAGAAAGACATCAATATACCTGAATAAAATTACAGATATGTACTTAAATGCTTAGTCCCTGGGAGGGGGATGAATAAAGGGAGAAAGGCAGGGCAATGCAGAAGGGAGTGGGAGAAGACGAAAGAAGGGCTTGGTCAGGATAGGCCGCTAAAAGGAGATGTGCCTTCAATAAGGCTTTGAAGGTGGGGAGAGTAGGATTTGAAGAGGGAGGGTGTTCCAGGCCAGAGACAGGACATGAGCAAGAGATTGGCTACATGATAGACAAGACTGAGGTACAGTGAGAAGGTTAACAGTAGAAGAGTGAAGCATGTGGGCTGGGTTGTAGTAGGAGAGTAACGAGGTGAGGTAGGAGGGGGCAAGGTGATTGAGTGCTTTAAAGCCAATGGTAAGGAGTTGCTTTTTGATGAGGAGATAGATAATAATAATAATGTTGGCATTTGTTAAGCGCTTACTATGTGCAGAGTACTGTTCTAAGCGCTGGGGTAGACACAGGGGAATCAGGTTGTCCCACGTGGGGCTCACAGTCTTAATCCCCATTTTACAGATGAGGTAACTGAGGCCCAGAGAAGTTAAGTGACTTGCCCACAGTCACACAGCTGACAAGTGGCAGAGCTGAGATTCGAACCCATGTTCTTGAGGAATAGAGAAGCACGGACTGAACATTTCTGTAGAAAAATGATCCGAGAGGCAGGGTGAAGTATGTACTGGAGTGGGGAGAGACAGGAGGCAGGGAGGTCAGCAAGGAGGCTGATATAGTAATCAAGGTGGGATAGAATAAGTGCTCGGACTAATGAATCCAGGGCCCCTGACTCCTAAACCCATGCTCTTTCCATTAGACCATTCTCCTTATGCACACACAAACACACACCACACACATGTACCTTGGCCTGTACTTCAGACCACAGCCAGACCCTGAAAACCAGGATGCCAAGTCCTCTGAGATAATACTCAGGCGATGGAGGAGAGCCATTGAAGGCTTAGGTAAGAGTTGTGCCAGGCAGCTGTAGAAAACAGAAATAGAGGTCTTCAAGCAAGACATGTGAAACAAGTTTGTTGTCAGCCTGAAGTGTCATTCCCTGCCCCAGGCAAACCCAAACCTTCTTTGGAGACACCAAAATGCTGATAGCCCAAGGCTCGATCCAATTTCTAAATAACTTGGAAGAACTATCAGACAACTGGGAACGGAGGGGAGGTGGTTGCTTCCGCCAGAATGAGCACAGATCGGCTGTGACATAATCACTCAGTGGGGTGGGGCTGTGGAGGGATAAGTTTTCCCTGACATTAATCATAGTGTTGCGGGGTTAGGCTGCTTAATTACTTGCAGATCCTGCTTTGTACTGGAGCTCAGCAGAAAGGCGATGATGGAAGCTTGGGGGGTTCTTTGGATCCTGCTGCTCGATGAGGCAGAAGGCAGGGTAAGATTGGGATAGCTGTCTGACCCCAATCCACTGAAGCTTACCTCCTTCTGGCTTCCAAGGCATAGCTACTTGCAGACCTCCAATGAAGGATCTGGTGGAGGCGATGCCGTAGCTAGTAAATGGCTCCAACTTCCAGGATCTCCCTTTGTCTCCCAATTTATTAGCATCGCTATTCATATCAGGGGGATTAATTGCATGCTGATCATGTCACAACTTCCGCTGACAGATATCCCATTGTCATCGGGGACACTCTCAATTTAACAACATCGATATTCCTACTGCATGCCTACTGGTGTGAAGAACACTGCTTCAGGCACTTGAGAAACAGATAAGTCCACTAGGGAAAGCAGTAGACCCAAACTGATGAATACCTTGTGGTTTAGAATGAAAGCATACATATAAATGATAGACACAAATGAATACATTAATAATAATGTATTCATTATTATTAGAGAAGCAGCGTGGCTTAGCAGAAAGAGCACAGGCTTGGGAGTCAGAAGTCGTGGGTTCTAAGCCTGGCTCTGCCATTTTTCAGCTGTGTGACTTTGAGCAAGTCACTTAACTTCTCTGTGCTTCAGTTACCTCAACTTACAATGTGGATTAAGACTGTGAGCCTCACCTGTGACAACCTGATAACCTTGCATCTCCCCCAGTGCTTAGAACAGTGCTTAACAAGTACCATCATTATTAATAACCACCTACAGTGTGCAGAGCTTTATACTGAGCATTTGGGAGAATATGGCATACATAAAAGGAAAGGTGGCCTATTGGAAAGAGTATGGACTTGGGAATCAGAGGAACTGGGTTCTAATACCAGCTCCACCACACGCCTGCTATTTGCCCTTGTTTAAGTCACTTCAAGTCTCTGGGCCTCAGTTTTTTCATCTGTAAAATGGGGATTCAATATCTGTTCTCCCTCCTACTTAGACCGTGAACCCTGTGTGGGACAGGGACTGTGTCCAACCTGATTATCCTGTGTCTACCCAAGGGTTTATTAAGTGTGAGATTTATCTTACATCTACTCCCAGCGCTTAGTACAGTGCTTGATGCAAAGTTCTTAACGAATATATTAACAATAATAATAATAAAAATACTGAAATTATTAGTACCCCACTCCACGCTTCACTCTACTGTCTAGATCATTTTGCTAAAAAAAAGTTGACTGTTTCCCTACTCCTTAAGAACCTCCAGTGGTTGCCCACCTCTGTATCAAACAGAAAGTCATTATTATTGGCTTTAAAGCACTTAATCACCTTGACCTCTCCTATCTTACCTCTTTGATTTCCTACTACAACCCAGCACGCTCACTTGGTTCCTCTAATGCCAACCTACTCACTCTACCTTGATCTCACCTATCTCACCAGTATTCACTCATTCGATCATATTTATTGAGCACTTGCTGCAAAGCACTGTACTAAGCCCTTGGAAAGTACAATTTGGCAGCAAATAGAGACAATCCCTACCCAACAATGGACACCAACCCGTTGCCTTTGTCCTGCCTCTGGCCTGGTACTCCTGCCCCCTTCATATCTGACAGACGATCACTCTCTCCACCAAAGCTTTATTAAAATCACATCTCCTGTCCTCTTCCCCGACTAAGCCTCTATTTCCCCTACTCCCTCTCCCTTCAGTATCACCTTTGCACTTAGATCTGTCCCCTTTATTCAGCCCCTCTTCATCTCCCCCAGCACAAATGCCCATATCTACAATTAATTTTAATATCTCTCTCCCCTTTGAGACAGTGAGCTCTTTACAGCCAGGGAACATGTCTTTTGTTGTCTTATGCTTTCGAGTCGTGTCCCACCCAAAGCAACACCATAGACACATCTCTCCCAGAATGCCCCACTTCCATCTGCAATCATTCTGGTAGTGGATCCATAGAGTATTCTTGGTAAAAATCCTGAAGGGGTTTACCATTGCCTTCTTCTACATGGTAAACAAGTCTCCATCCTCGACTCTCTCCCATGCCGCTGCTGCCCAACACAAGTGAGTTTTGCCTTTTAGCAGATTACCTTCAACTCACTAGCCACTGGCCAAGCTAGGAATGGAATGGGTAGGACTCTGCTTGACTCTCCCTCCTGTAGTAGTGACTGGCAGAGTATTGGAGTCTCCAGGTGTGACTCTGAGAGGCAAGGGAACATGTCTACCAACTCTGTTATACTGTACTCCCCCATGGTGCCCTGAACATAGTAAGCGCTCAATAAATATGATTGATTGATAGTATTAAAAAATACCTTCCCTACCCTCAAAGAGCTTGCTATCTCATGGGGGAGACAGATGTGAAGTAATTTGCAAAGAGAAAAGAAGGCTTGAAAATAAGAAGAGGTGAATAAATGTAAGCTCAAATAGCTGAGTAGATGAATTGATAATGGGCAAATGAACTACAGCAGCTGGAAGTGCTTATGTGTTCTGGTGGTAGTTGGGCAGAGATGACTTGGGAAGAAGAAAACTAATCAGGGAAAGCCTCCTGGAGGAGGTAGGGTTTCAGCAGCCTTTAAGAATTCCTGAAATCTGGCAGATTTAACATACAGAAGCATTCCAGGGAAGGAGAAAGGGAGTGAACTAAGGGTATAATAATGGCATTTGTTAAGCATTTACTATGTGCAAAGCACTGTTCTAAGCAGTGGGAAGGATATAAGGTGATCAGGTTGTCCCACATGGGGCTCACAGTCTTAATCTCCATTTTACAGATGGGGTAACTGAGGCACAGAGAAGTTAAGTGACTTGCTCAAAGTCACATAGCTGACAAGTGGCTGAGTCAGGATTTGAACCCATTACCTCTGACTCCTAAAGACAAAGAGATACACACTTGAGTGTTGAGTGACTGATGGTGAGAGGTTGACTAGGAAGGTGCCAATAGAGAGTATTTTGGAATGCAATGGAGAATATTTTGGAATGACTACTACTAGCACCGAAACAAACTTTAACTATCTGAGATTTGAGGTTGAAGAAATAAGGATGGGATTCTCTTCCTTCATTCCCAAACATCATCCCTGTCCTAGTAATAATTGTGATATTGGCAAGAGCACAGGCTTGGGAGTCAGAGGATGTGGGTTCTAATTTAGGCTCTCCAATTTTTCTTCTGGCTGACCTTGGGCAAGTTACTTAACTTCTCTGTGCCTCAGTTACCTCATCTGTAAAATGGGAATTAGGACTGTGAGCCCCACGTGGGACAAGGACTCTGTCCAACCTAATTATATAGTATCTACCCCAGCACTTAGAACAGTGCTTGACATTTAGTAGGTGCTTAACAAATATCATAATTATTAAGGGCTTACAATGTGCCAAGCACTATACTTAGCCCTGGAGATAAAAGATAATCATGTCAGATACAGTTTCTGTCCCACAGAGCTAAGAGAAGAGGGGAAAAGGTATTGAATCACCATTTTACAAGTGTGGAAACTGAAGTACAGGGACTTTAAGTGACTTGCCTAAGGTCACACTACAGGCAAGTGATAGAGTGGGGATTTGAACCCAGGTCCCTTGACTCTCAGGTCTGTGCCCTTTCCAGTATGCCATCCAAGCTAAAGAGATATTTTCTACCCCTCCCTCCTCCCATCCATGAGAATGGCTCCAGAGATATGAATTTGTGTAATTCCACTTGCCCTAAAATCAACACAATTTCTACTGCAGTGTGGCACTTGAGAAATAGTGTTGCATATAGTGGATTAGAGTACAGGCCTGGGAGTCAGAAGAATCTGAGTTTTAATTCTGACCATCATTTATCAACTGTGCAAATCACCTCACTTCTCTGGGCCTCAGTTACCTCATCTGTAAAATGGGGATTAAGACTGTGAGACCCACATGGGAGAAGGACTGTATCCAACCTGATTAGCTGGTATCTACAACAGCGATTAATATATTCTGGCACACAGTAAGGGCCTAACAAATACCCTTAAAAAATACTATAAACCCTTGGGTTTTCTCCACTCCCAATCCATAGGACTCTTATGAATGTGGTGCTAAGATTTTCCCAATCTTGGATCTCTCAAGGACCATTCCAGAGGTTTACCACAAGACCCCAGACGCTACAGGTTGGTGCAAACTATCAAAAATACTCAGTCATCTTTTCCCCTCATGCCCATCACTTCCTGGGGAAATAATAGAAATTGCTTGGGGACATAGAAGCTCATTAGTATAAAAGGTGAGAGCTGATCATTTAGACTCACTCCACTCACTCATGAGTTATGAACTGCATCTGGCCATGGTAATATTCACAATAGTGTTTTTTTAAGCAGTTACTATTTGCCAAGGATCATGCTAAGTGCTAAGATAGAAACAAGATAATCAGATCAGCTAGAGTCCCTGTTCCACAGGTATTTAATCCCCAGTTTACAGATGACAAAACTGAAGCATAAAGAAGTTGTGACTTGCTGGTTGACACAAGGCAGGCAAGTGAGAGAGCCGGGTTTAGAACCCAGGTCCCCAGACTCCTTGGACCATGCTCTTTCCACTAGGTTTTACGGCTCCTCATCTGCCCTGTGCTTTGGTTCTTAATGGGCAGAATCAGATGAGTGCAATTATCATTTTTTGGCCTCTCCCCTTATGGTAGTCGTGTAGGAAACACCAGCCTTTCTGGGAGCCCAGCCCTTCTGTTTCCGTTGTGCCCTAGGGGGGCAGTGAGTGGAGGAGGAGAGAACATTCATTCATTCATTCATTCAATAGTATTTATTGAGCGCTTACTATGTGCAGAGCACTGTACTAAGCGCTTGGGATGAACAAGTCGGCAACAGATAGAGACAGTCCCTGCCGTTTGACGGGCTTACAGTCTAATTGGGGGAGATGGACAGACAAGAACAATGGCACTAAACAGCGTCAAGGGGAAGAACATCTCATAAAAACAATGGCAACTAAATAGAATCAAGGCGATGTACAATTCATTAACAAAATAAATAGGGTAACGAAAATATATACAGTTGAGCGGACGGGTACAGTGCTGTGGGGATGGGAAGGGAGAGGTGGAGGAGCAGAGGGAAAAGGGGAAAATGAGGCTTTAGCTGCGGAGAGGTAAAGGGGGGATGGCAGAGGGAGTAGAGGGGGAAGAGGAGCTCAATCTGGGAAGGCCTCTTGGAGGAGGTGATTTTTAAGTAAGGTTTTGAAGAGGGAAAGAGAATCAGTTTGGCGGAGGTGAGGAGGGAGGGCGTTCCAGGACCGCGGGAGGACGTGACCCAGGGGTCGACGGCGGGATAGGTGAGACCGAGGGACGGCGAGGAGGTGGGCGGCAGAGGAGCGGAGCGTGCGGGGTGGGCGGTAGAAAGAGAGAAGGGAGGAGAGGTAGGAAGGGGCAAGGTGATGGAGAGCCTTGAAGCCTAGAGTGAGGAGTTTTTGTTTGGAGCGGAGGTCGATAGGCAACCACTGGAGTTGTTTAAGAAGGGGAGTGACATGCCCAGATCGTTTCTGCAGGAAGATGAGCCGGGCAGCGGAGTGAAGAATAGACTGGAGCGGGGCGAGAGAGGAGGAAGGGAGGTCAGAGAGAAGGCTGACACAGTAGTCTAGCCGGGATATAACGAGAGCCCGTAATAGTAAGGTAGCCGTTTGGGTGGAGAGGAAAGGGCGGATCTTGGCGATATTGTAGAGGTGAAACCGGCAGGTCTTGGTAACGGATAGGATGTGTGGGGTGAACGAGAGGGACGAGTCAAGGATGACACCGAGATTGCGGGCCCGAGAGACGGGAAGGATGGTCGTGCCATCCACGGTGATGGAGAAGTCTGGGAGCGGACCGGGCTTGGGAGGGAAGATGAGGAGCTCAGTCTTGCTCATGTTGAGTTTTAGGTGGCGGGCCGACATCCAGGTGGAGACGTCCCGGAGGCAGGAGGAGATGCGAGCCTGAAGGGAGGGGGAGAGGACAGGGGCGGAGATGTAGATCTGCGTGTCATCTGCGTAGAGATGGTAGTCAAAGCCGTGAGAGCGGATGAGTTCACCGAGGGAGTGAGTGTAAATGGAGAACAGAAGAGGGCCAAGAACTGACCCTTGAGGAACTCCAACAGTTAAAGGATGGGAGGGGGAGGAGGCTCCAGCGAAGGAGACCGAGAATGACCGGCCAGAGAGGTAAGAGGAGAACCAGGAGAGGACAGAGTCCGTGAAGCCAAGGTGAGATAAGGTATGGAGGAGGAGGGGATGGTCGACGGTGTCAAAGGCAGCAGAGAGGTCAAGGAGGATCAGAATGGAGTAGGAGCCATTGGATTTGGCAAGAAGGAGGTCATGGGTGACCTTAGAGAGAGCAGTCTCGGTAGAGTGGAGGGGACGGAAGCCAGATTGGAGGGGGTCTAGGAGAGAATGGGAGTTAAGGAATTCTAGGCATCGATTGTAGACGACTCGTTCTAAGATTTTGGAAAGGAAGGGTAGTAGGGAGATAGGACGATAACTGGAGGGGGAAGTGGGGTCAAGAGCGGGTTTTTTTAGGATGGGGGAGACGTGGGCGTGTTTGAAGGCAGAGGGGAAGGAGCCCTTGGAGATTGAGTGGTTAAAAATAGAAGTTAAGGAAGGGAGGAGGGCAGGGGCGATGGTTTTAAGAAGGTGAGAGGGAATGGGGTCCGAGGCGCAGGTGGAGGGGGTGGCACTTGCGAGGAGGGAGGAGATCTCCTCTGAGGATACTGCAGGGAAGGATGGGAAAGTAGGGGAGGGGGTTGTTGGGGGGGAGGGGAGAGGCGGAGGGGTGACTTTGGGGAGCTCAGACCTGATCGTGTTGATTTTCGTGAGGAAATAGGTGGCCAGATCATTAGGGGTGAGAGATGGGGGAGGGGGAGGAACAGGGGGCCTAAGGAGAGAGTTAAAGGTCCGGAACAATCGGCGGGGGTGACGGGCATGGGTGTCGATGAGGGAGGAGAAGAAGCTTTGCCTGGCGGAGGAGAGGGCAGAGTTAAGGCAGGAAAAGATAAATTTGAAGTGTGTGAGGTCGGCTTGGTGCTTGGACTTTCGCCAGCAGCGCTCAGCAGCTCGAGCATAGGAGCGTAGGAGGCGGACGGAGGAGGTGATCCAGGGCTGTGGGTTAGTGGCGCGAGAGCGGCGGAGGGAAAGGGGGGCGAGAGAGTCGAGATGAGTAGAGAGGGTGGAGTTGAGAGCGGAGACCTGATCGTCGAGAGTGGGAAGAGAGGACAGGGCGGCAAGGTGAGGCGAGATGCTATTGGAAAGACGGATGGGATCGAGAGAGCGGAGGTCTCTGTGGGGCAGTAGCGAAGATTTGCAGGGGGAGGGAGTGTGAGAGATGAGGCAGGTGAGAAGGTTATGGTCTGAGAGAGGGATTTCAGAGTTGGTGAGTGAGGAGATAGTGCAGCGGTAGGAGATGACAAGATCGAGGGTGTGACCGAGTCGGTGAGTGGGCGCGGTATGGTGGAGGAGGAGGTCGGCAGAGTCGAGGAGGGATAGCAGGCGGGCGGCAGAGGAGTCGTCGGGTACATCCATATGGATGTTGAAGTCTCCAAGGATCAGAGTGGGCAGAGAGAAGGAGAGAAGGAAGGTGAGAAAGGGGTCAAGGTGGTTGAAGAAGTCGGAGGTGGGACCGGGAGGGCGGTAGATGACGGCGACAAGTAACTGGAGTGGGTGGTAGAGGCGAATGATATGGGCTTCGAAGGAGGGGAAGGAGAGGGAGGGGGGAGGAGGGATAGTGCGGAAGCGGCATCGGGGCGAGAGGAGGAAGCCGACGCCTCCTCCCTTACTGGTGAGTCTGGGGGAGTGGGAGAAGGAGAGGCCTCCGCTGGAGAGAGCGGCGGCGGAGACCATGTCTTCGGGAGAGAGCCACGTTTCCGAAAGGGCGAGGAGGAGGAGAGAGCGGGAGAGGAAAAGGTCATGGATGAAAGGTAGCTTGCCTGTAACAGAGCGGGGGTTCCAGAGGCCACACTTGAAAGTAGCTGTGGGTGCAAGGGGAGGAGGGGGGGAAGGGCGGGGGGAAGGGCGGGGGGAGGGGAGGGTTTGGATGGGAAGGAGGTGGCGGGGCCCTGGACGAGGAGAGGGGGATGAGGGGTGGCGGTGGGACAAGAGGACTGGGATGGGGCATGGGTGGGGAAGAGAGAAGGGGGGAGGGGGTGAAGAGGGGGTTAGGTGGGGGGAAGAGTAGGGGGAGGGGGAAGAGGGGTAGCGCTGGTATAGTGGGGTTCTAGGGCGGGAGAGAGGAGGGGGGGAGGAGACAGAGGAGAGAGCGGGAAAGAGCTGAGCGAGAGAGGGGAAGGGGAAGGGGAAGGGGAGGATAGGAAGGGGCGGGAGGGGGGAGGGGGGGAGGAGGGACATGGCGAGGCCAGAGAGGTGGGTGGCAGCACTGACAACAATAAACAGTAATAAACGAAATCGGTAATATAGCAACATGATACAATATGATACAATACAGTGGTGCTAATATAGCAACATGATACAGTATGATACAATATAGTCGTGTTAATAAAAGGGGTGATGACCAGGGTCGGGGGGTAGACTCGATTAAGGGGCGACCTGATCAAATTCAAAATCTGACGACAATAAACAATAAAAAGCGAGATCGCAAATATAGCAACATGCTACAGTAAGGCACACTACAATAGTGTTAATAAGCAGGCGATGACCAGGGTCGGGGGACGAGCCGACCCTACCCGATCAGACTCAAAGTCAAGCGGCCAGCGGCCGAGAGAGTCCCAGAGCTCATGACCAAATAACCCTGTGGCGGCGGGGGGGCCCTGAGGTTGTCCGGGGTGGGTGGCGGCCGTAGGCGGCGGCTAAGGCAAGGTAACATGGTGAGAACAAGGACGTCGTCGCCCGGGGCGGGGGCGGGAGGGATGAATCACCTCAAGAGGGAAGAGGGAGTGAGGCCTTCCTAAAATGGCCGCCTCAGGCAGAGTGGGGGCTTCCTAAAATGGCCGCCTCGGGTTCCTTCTCCCCGCTCCCTCCCTGGTTAATAATAATAATAATGTTGGTATTTGTTAAGTGCTTACTATGTGCAGAGCACTGTTCTAAGCACTGGGGGAGATACAGGGTAATCAGGTTGTCCCACGTGAGGCTCACAGTTAATCCCCATTTTACAGATGAGGGAACTGAGGCACAGAGAAGTTAAGTGACTTGCCCACAGTCACACAGCTGACCAGTGGCAGATCCAGGATTCGAACTCATGACCTCTGACTCCCAAGCCCGGGTTCTTTCCACTAAGCCACGCTGCTTCTCTGGTTGGCTTAGAGCCTCGTGTCCCAAGTGGATGGACTCCGGGTCACACCCAGCAGGCACCAGGAGTGGGGGTGGGAGGGTGGAGCTCTCAGAGTGTCCCAGAGAACGGCCGTCTTTTGCCGTTGAGGTAAGTGTAAACGGCTCTGTGTTTTGGTGACAACCCTGGAAACCGCTGCTTCCTGTCAGAACCAAGTGGGGCCACGTTGAGGCTCCTGTTTCCTGGCCAGGGAGAGCAAACTGAGGGCTGCCTTTCTGAAGGAGTGCCAAGTCAGTTCAGACAAGTGGGCACAGGTCCCTGACCTGAGACCTCCACTGAGCCATGGGCACCACCTCCAAGGAGAATCTGCTCCTGGCAGCCCCAGGCATGGTTTCAACACCGACAGCCCACTCAAACGGAGAGCTCAAATCCCCGCTGGAGGCGAGGTAATGGTGGGAGCTGAGGTGCAGGAGAAGAGGGCTGGAGAAGCAACTGAGACTGCTGCATGGGTTTTAAAATGGGTTCATAAACAGGACAAGATGTTTGGGAAGGAGGAGAGCAATGTGAATTGGGATTGCTGGGCCCTACTTCCTGTTTTTAGCTGGAAAGCTGGCAGTCCGTCGCTTCATCTCGTTAGGCCTCAGTCTTTTCTCTCTCTCTCCTTCCCTCTTCATTTTTAAAATTAGTATTCATTAAGACTTTACTATGTGCCAGATATTGTACTAAACTCTAGGGTAGATACAAGCTAATCAGGTTGGACGTAGTCCATGTCCCACATGGGGCTAACAGTCTTAATCCCCATTTTACATATAAGGTAATAGACACAGAGAAGTGAAGTGACTTGCCCAACATCTCAACAGGCAAGTGGCAGATCCAGGATTAGAACCTTGGCCTGCTAACTCCCAGGCCTGAGCTATATCCACTAGTCACTCTGCTCCTCTTTTGTCTTCCTCTGTCTCTGTCAGTCTCTTCCTTTATCTCAGTGATAGCAATTGTGGTATTCATTAAGTGCTTACTAGGTGCCAAGCACTGGGGTAGGTACAAGATAATCAGGTCAGACAAAGACCCTGTCCCACATGGGACTCACAGTCTAAATAGGAGTGAGCATAGATATTGAATTTCCATTTTACAGATGTAGTCTGAGGCAGAGAGAAGTTAACTGACTTGCCCAAGGTCACACAGCTGGCAAGGGGCAGAGCCAGGATTGGAGCCCAGGTCCTCTTGCTCCCATTCCCATGGTTTTTCTGCTAGCCCACGGTGCTTTCTCTCGCTACCTATGGCTCTAGGCAGTAAGCTTACTGTGGCCAGGGAATGTGTCTGCTACTCTGTTGTATTTTGCTCTCCCAACTGCTTAGTACAGTGTTCTGCACATAGTAAATGCTGTGTGGCTTAGTGGAAAGAGTGTGGGCTTAAGAGTCAGAGGTCGGGGGTTCTAATTCCCACTTTGCCACTTAATTCATTCAATAGTATTTATTGAGCGCTTACTACATGCAGAGCACTGTACTAAACACTTGGAATGTACAATTCAGCAACAGATAGAGACAATCCCAGCCCAGTGATTGGCTCACAGTCTAAAACGAGGGAGACAGCAAAGCAAAACAGAACAAAACAAAAACAAGACAACATCATCAAGATAAATAGAATCAAGGAGATATGCACCTTATTAACAGAGTAAATAGGGTAATAAATAATATATACAAATGAGCACAGTACTGAGGGGAGGGGAAGGGGGAAGAGCCAGGGGGGAGGGGAAAGAAGGGGAGGGAAAGGGGAGGGCTTAGTCTGGGAAGGCCTCCTGGAGAAGGTGAGCTCTCAGTAGGGCTTTGAAGAGGGGAAGAGAGTGAGTTTGGCATATGTGAAGACAGAGGGCATTCCAGGACAGTGGTAGGACAATGGCCCCGGGTCAACGGCAGGATAGGCGTGAACGGGGGACAGTGAGGAGGTGAGTGGCAGAGGAGGGGAGTGATATACCCAGAGCGTTTCTGTAGGAAGGTGATCTGGGCAGCGGAATGAAGAATAGACTGGAGTGGGGAGAGACAGGAGAAAGGGACATCAGAGAGGAGGTTGACACAATAATCCAGTCGGGATATTATGAGAGCTTGTTCCAGCACGACAGCAGTTTGGATGGAGAAGAAAAGGCAGATCTTGGTGATATTGTGAAGGTGAGGCTGGCAGGTGTTCGTGATGGACTGGATGTGTGAGGTGAATGAGAGAGCTGAGTCAAGGACAACACCTAGGTTGCGGGCCTGTGAGACTGGAAGGACGGTAATGCTGTCCACAGTGACAGGGAAGTCAGGGAGAGGATAGGGTTTGGGAGGGAAGATAAGGAGATTAGTTTTAGACATGTTGAGTTTTAGGTGGCGGGCAGACATCCAGTTGGAGATGTCCTGGAGGCAGGGGGAGATACGAGCCTGGAGGGAGGAGGAGAGAACAGGGGAGATGTAGATTTGGGTGTTATCTGAATAGAGATGATAGATGAAGCCATGGGAGCAAATGAGTTCACCACCAAGGGAATCAGTATAGATGGAGAACAGGAGAGGACCAAGAACTGACCCTTGAGGAACCCCTACAATTAGTGGATGGGAAGGGGAAGAGGAGCTAACGAAGGAGACCCAGAGTGAACGGCCAGAAAGATGAGGAGAACCAGGAGAGGACAGAGTCCGTGAAGCCAAGGTGAGATAAAGTGTGGAGGAGAAGGGGATGGTCGACAGTGTTAAAGGCAGCTGAGAGGTCGAGGAGGAATAGGATAGAGTAGGAGCCATTGGATTTGGCAAGAAGGAGGTCATGGTTGACCTTTGAGAGGGCAGTTTTGGCGGACTGGAGGGGATGGAAGCCAGATTGGAGGGAGTCCAGGAGAGAGTTGAAGTTGAGGAATTCAAGGCAGCGAGTGTAGATGACACATTCTAGGAGTTTGGAAAGGAAGACTAGGAGGGAGATAGGACAATAACTGGAAGGAGAAGTGGGGTCAAAAGAGGGCTTTTTTAGGATGGGGAGACATGGGCGTGTTTGAAGGCAGCTATGTGACTTTGGGCCAGTCATTTCACATCTCTGTGCCTCAGTTATCTCATCTGTAAAGTGGAGATTAAGACTGTGAGCCCCACTTGGGACAACATGATGATCTTGTTTCTATCCCAGTGCTTAGAACAGTGCTTGGCACATAGTAAGTGCTTGAAAACCATAATTATTATTAATATTACATAATGAATATAATTAATAAATATCCCAGTATACTGATTGGTTTCTAGCTCTCTGTCCCATTTTCCATCTCTCTTTTTGTCTCCCCCTCTGCCTGTGCATCTCTCTCTCTGTCTCTAGGTCTCTGTGTATGTCTCCCCTCCACCCCGCTCTGTATCTGTCCACCTACCTCTGTCCCTTTCTCCTTTTGATAAAAAACAAGGCAAAAACAAAGGTGATCTTCAGGAGATAGAGTCTTGATCATAAATATGGTCGTAAGCATCCTCCTTTGCCCATGTTCTTCACAAATGGGAGTCTGCCATTCAGAACTGAGATGGCTGTCCACCAGAAACAAGGAAGATTTGAAGCATTCAACTTCCAATTATAGCTCTTGTTCTCCTTGATTCCTAAGAGCTTCCTGGGGAAGGCAGGGAGTGATGGGAAATAGAGTGTATGCTCACTGTGGGCAGCTAAAGTGTCTACCAACTCTGTTGCATTGTACTTTCCCAAGTGCTTAGAACAGTGCTCTGCACACAGTAAGTGCTCAACAAATGCAATTGATTGACTTACAAGAAGTTTGTCACTCTGAAAGGGGATGCCACATAGCACGCATTCCACTCCTGCTCTCCTTGATATCTGTTTCAAGATTGTGCTTTTCCACAGAGGCATCTGGCAGTTGGTTCAAGCTTGGCCGATAAAGAGCGAGCTCTGCCACTTGGGTGACCCCATGAAACATATCAGTGAGGATTGGGAAAGGGACCTGAATGTGCCACCGTGACACTGAGCTGCCCAGCCCTGGTTCCCAGCAGAGGTGGGGGGAGGCTCGGAAAGAAAAGGAATCGAATCTTAACAGAAACGTTTTGGAGTCTGCCTGACGTCAGCCTCTCTGAGGCTGAATCCTGGATGTTCTCTCCTTAATTAGAGCTGGATTTTTCCTGGGCAGCTTCTGAGAGACTCCTCTGTTAGCCAGTGAATTCTCAACCCCTCCTTTAAGCCTTTCCCAGGCCCCGGGGTCCTTGTCCCCACTCTGCCCCTCCTCCAGCCCCTTTCTCTTCTCCTCTCCCTTTCCCAAAACACCGGGTCTATACTCTCACCCCTCTTTCTTATGACCACTAGCCTCCTTTACTTATTCTCTTCCCATTAGCAGACCCCTCTGTCCCCTGCATTTATGGCATTTTTTTAATGGTATTGGTAAGGCTTTACTATGTGCCAGGCACTGTACTAAAACCATCCGGGGCTCCTTGTAGGCATAGAACCTGTCTACTGACTCTGTTGCATTGTATTCTCCCAAATGTTTAGTACAGTCCTCTGCTCCAGGAAGCACTTAATAAATATTATTCATTGATTGATTGATTGATTGACCAGAGCCACTGAGCAATGTCTCCCCAGACATCCCCCAGGGCTCCAGAGGATGGGCAGACCACACTTGGAAAGAAAGAGGAGGTGGGGAGGGAGGAGATGGTTGGATGAGTGGGGAGGGGTACTGGACAGGAGAGGCTGAGAGGGTAATAATAATGTTGGTATTTGTTAAGCGCTTACTATGTGCCGAGCACTGTTCTAAGTGCTGGGATAGACACAGGGGAATCAGGATGTCCCACGTGGGGCTCACAGTCTTAATCCCCATTTTACAGATGAGGTAACTGAGGCACAGAGAAGTTAAGTGACTTGCCCACAGTCACACAGCTGACAAGTGGCAGATCTGGGATTCGAACTCATGCAAGTATGGGAGCTCTGATGGTCTTGGGAAGAACACGACCTATCTCTACTGCTGCTGGCTCTTAGAAATCCAGTCTGGTTTCCTTAAAACCGTTACCCACCCTTTCCTTACTCCCCAAGCCCCCTTTCAGCTTGAAACTCTGGAGTAGTCAGACACAGAGACACGGAGAGTGGCAAGGTCTAGTGGGTAGAGGCTGGGCCTGGGAATCAGAACAACAAGGGTTCTAATCCTGGCACCATCTTAAATTAGCTGGGTGACCTTAAGCAAGTTATTTCTCTGCCTCAGTTACCTCATCTGTAAAATGTAGGACATAGATGGTAGACAACCTGATTAGCTTGAATCTACCCCAGCTCTCAGTTCAATGCCTGGCACATAGTTAAGTGTTTAATGAATACCATAAAAAAGGGAGAGAGAGAGAGACTGAAAGAGAGCTTAAAGCAAGTGCAAGCCACATTTCCCATAGAGGGTCTGATGCAGGAAATTTAAAAAGGGACTTTCCTTGTTAATTGCCCTTTACCAGAGGAAAAAAAAGAGAATAATTCATCTCAGGAGCTAATTTTGTTGTGAGGAATGACTAAGGGCCCTGATTGAAATTCAAATGGCTATTTCCCCACCTCACCACCTTTCTTTCTCTCACTCTTTTTTTTCTCCTTGTGTTGCTTTATCCTCTTATGTTTCCCTGTGCCTGTTTCTTCCCCTGCATACACACAATTAGATTTTCATTTCTTTAAAAGAAAAATGGGATTTCTCTATCACCCTTGGTTAATTGAATAGGAATACCATTTCCGAGCCAAGGGGCCAAAATTTGGTAACCAGTAGATTGAGTTTCACTCCAAATTGGGTAATTTTTTGATCCCCTTCCCTCTCTCTCTAGGCTCCCCCTAGCCTCAGGCCCCTTTAGACGTGGTCCTGGATCCTTTCAGAGATCTCTGTTCAGTCTGGTCAACCTTCTCCTGAAATGAGTTAGAGGTCCCAAGGCTGTATCCACCACCCCCCACTTCTACCTCATCAGTCCAGGTAGCTTTCCTCAGGCACTTAGGAAGCTCTTTAAGAAAGTGGCAGAATGGAAAATATCCTGTGCCTTGGCAAGATTTGAGTTCTTTGCAGTCTGCCTGCTTTGGGGCTGGAAATCTCAGTGTGAAGAGATCTTCTTAGCAGCTTGGGGATCCACCACTCTTGCTGGTTTCCCTCCCAAGCTCATAGCCGCCCCCCCTCCCCCCAATCCCCTCTGCCCCTGTATACAATAAGGATTTCTCAGGCACCCAGAAGGTTATCAGGGGCTTGCTCCTCCTCCAAGCAGAAATGTCCAGCCTCACTGATTAAACACAGCAGGTGCCTCTTCTCCAATCAGTTGTGTTCTGGACAGTGGGGATGTGGGGGGAGTGGAAGCGGGGAGGCCCATTCCCCATTCATTGCTGATGATGTATGATCCATGTCCTGCTTATTTGGGCCAAGTGGCTATTATATTGCCCAGGGATAATCCTGTTGTTCTATGAGTCTGTCCTTCCCTACTTCGATGTGAGCCCTTGATCCTCCAGGACAGTGGTTTCAATTGATTTTCATGTTATTACCCCCGGGTGTGACCCAGAGGTTTGCACTTTTAAGCACTTAATGAATGTTAATAATAATGAAAAAGAGGAGAGAGTTGAATTTCTCTCCCTTCCATGCCCCTCCCTCCACACAGTCCATATTAATGGTATTTATTGGGCACTTACTGTTTTCACAGGACTGTACTCAATGTACTAAATGCCTGGGAGAGTTACAATAGTGTTAGTAGATCTGCCCACTGCCCTCAAGATCTTACAGTTTAGAGGAGGAGACAAGCAATAAAATAAGTTAAAAATAGAGAATACAGTAAGATGATGTGTACTTAAATGCTATGGGGTGGGGTAAATATCAAAGTGTGAAGAAGGAATAGATGGAAGTGCAGAGGAGCAGCAGAATAGAGAGAATTGGGTTAGTAGATAAGAGGTTAACCAGGGAAGACTAACTCAGTGAGAATTCGGTATGCTACATAATACGAAATGTGCTGAGACAATGCTTTGTCCCATGAGAGTGTCAGTTTATCTCTTATTATTGTCACAAGCTTTGGGGTTTCACACCTCCAGTCTCCCCTTGTGCACAGTTCACAGTCAAGCCCAGCTCTTCTCAACTAAACACTTCCAGAAACCCATCCAAACACATTTCCAAAATGCAAGCCATAACCGATCAGTACCAACTGCATGTGTTGAATAGCTTCTGTGTGTGGCCAGAGCATTGTACTAGATGTTGGGGGAAGATATATTGAGGAATTAAGAGATGTCATCCCTGTCCTCAACGAACACAAGATACAGCAGAATAAATAAATGAGTATTTGAGCACAAGTGTTGAGGCTAATGGGATTATCTAGCCCAAATGGTGGGGGGTATTAATCAGAGAAGACTTTTCTGAGGTAGTGACTTTTTAGGAAGGCTTTGAAGGAGGGGAGGGAAGTACTTTTCAGACAGAAACATAAAGCATGAGAAATAATAATTCTGGTATTTAAGCATTTTCTGTATGCCAGGTATTATACTTGTTGCAAGCCCCCAGTTCATACCAACTAGGACCTTCCTAGTGACACATAATAGAGTTCAAACCACACCTCTCATCACCAACATTATCATAGAAAGTTTTTACTAAGTTTTACCAGCATGCAAAGGAGTGACATATTCACTCTCTCACTCATTCCACAAAAGATCCAATACCAGCCTGTGGTCAAAGGAGCCCATTTTACCAATGCTTTTTCTTGCTGCTACCTTCTGCTTCTTCCAAGTGCTGCTTTTCTGCTGTTTCACTGCTTGCTTTTTCTGTGCTACCTCCAGGTACCCCTGGTTGATTCCAAATGAGCACCTTTTATCTGCCTTAAGCAACAAAGCTGTGGCTCTAAGTAGCAGGCACTGATCTGTCCAGGCCCGTTACTGGGTAGAACAGGGAGAGAAAGCCATGCCTCCCTCCATCTCCACCCCCGACCCTGCCCCACCCCCTCACCTTCCACCCCCCCAACAGGCCAGCAATCACCTGTCTCAGGTAGAACTCATCAGTGCCTTCTCCAGTCTCTTTTTTGTGTTTGTTCACAGTATCACAAACAGTCACTGGAAGCAGCGTGGCTCAGTGGAAAGAGCACGGGCTTTGGAGTCAGGGCTCATGAGTTTGAATCCCAGCTCTGCCACTTGTCAGCTGTGTGACTGTGGGCAAGTCACTTAACTTCTCGGTGCCTCAGTTCCCTCATCTGTAAAATGGGGATTAAGACTGTGAGCCCCACGTGGGACAACCTGATTCCCCTATGTCTACCCCAGCGCTTAGAACAGTGCTCGGCACAGAGTAAGCGTTTAACAAATACCAACATTATTATTATTATTAAGGCAGCTTACTGTAGGTTCACCACAGTTCTAAGAGCTAGGGTGGAGATAAGCCAATTGGGTTGGACACAGTTCCTGGCCCACATGGGACTCATAGTCTCAATCCCCATTTTAGAGATGAGGAAACTGAGGCACAGAGAAGTGAAGTGACTTGTCCAAGGTCAAGTGGTGGAGCAGGGATTAGAACCGAGAACTTTCTGACTCCCAGGCCTGTATTCTACCCACTCTGCATGCTCCTACCTGATGGTTCAGAAGAGAATTGAGTGTGAGGGACATTTAGAAGAAAATAGAACATGACACAACACACAAACACACACACACACCTGACTTTCCCATCCTCTACAAATGCATCACACACAAAATAATAATAATGATAATTGTGGTATTTGTTAAGCACTTACTAAATGCCTAGTACTGTACTCAGTGCTGGAGCAGTTACAAGATAATCAGGTCAGATACAGTCCCTGTCCTTGAAGAGAAGGAAAGAGAAGAGAGAACAAGTTTTGCCACTTGTCTGCAGTGGACCTTGGCCAAGTCACTTCACTTCTCAGTGCCTCATTTCTCTCATCTGTAAAATGGGGATTGAGATTGTGAGCCTTACATGGGACAGGGACTGTGTCCAACTTGATTACCTTTTATCCATCCCAGAGCTTAGTACAGTGCCTGGCACCTAGTAAGCACTTAGTAAATACCGCAATTATCATTATTATTATTATTATTATTGCCATTAGTATTAAGAACAGGTATTGCATCCCCATTTTACAGGTGAGAAAACTGGGGCTCAGAGAAGTTAAGTGACTTGCCCAAGGTTACACAGTAGGCAAGCAGCAGAGACAGGATTAGAATCCAAGTCCCCATTCTCTGTCCACTAGATCACACTGCTTCTCCCAGTACTGATGGGAATTCATATTCTAATCCTAACATTGTAAACACCTGTAGTAGGACTCCTGCCCTGTCTTTCCCCCATCCACCATTAAACCCAGAGACTGGGCCTGTTACCATGCAATAGTAATTATAATAAAATTATGATATTACTAAGCATGTATTTTGTGCTAAGCACCAAGGTAGATACAAGATTATCAGATCAGTCACAGTCTCCCTTCCACATGGGGCTCACAATCTATATCATTTCCATTTTACAGATGAGGAAGCCGAAGTCAAAGCAGCTAAGTGACTTGCCCAAGGTCATACAGCAGTCCACTGGCAGACCTGGGGACTATAAACTATGTCCCTTGACTTCCAGTCTTGTGTTCTACCCAATAGATCAACCCCTCCCCCCGCAACTCCCTCCTCCCCGTCCCCAGCCTCAACCTCAAGCAGAACAGTTTACATAAAACTTGGGTTGAGAGGAATGTTAAGGAAATGCAAGAGCAGCACATAACAAGAAGCACAAGAAGCGAGAAGCACTGGTGCTTGTCTGTTTTCATGAAATGCAGCCAATGGCTTATTCAATTTTTTCCTCGTGTATAAATTTCCTAAATAGTTGACCTAAATGAGTTCTTACCACAATCAGATAGCCTAGGACAACAGAATAATCCTTTTAATAGGATTACTAGTGGTTCAAAAGGAGGCCACAGACTCATATGCCCTACATCAGAATGCGGGCTGGGAAGGAATTTCAGAAAAGAATGTTCCACCCAAGTGTTCTAGACAGGAGGGTCTCAGGAAAGCGAGTCTCCAAAGCAAACAATAGGCAATAGCCATCAGACCCAACACTTACAGGAGGCAAGGAGTGTTCAGATGGAGCAGAACATGTGTGGTCCTGTGAAAAGGCCACGGGTCCTTGGGCAAGTCACTTAACTTCTCTGTGCCTCAGTTACCTCATCCGTAAAATGGGAATTCAAACTGTGAGCTCCATGTGGGGCATGGACTGTGTCCAACTGATAATCTTGTATCTACCACAAGACGTAGTACAGTGACTAGCATATACTAAATGCTTAACAAATACCATTAAAAAAAAAAACCCAACAGAAATTCTAGGGTCAAATGTGGTAGAAAATGAAGACATCTCTTCCAACGGTTCAAGTTTCAATCTATAAATGGTATTTATTTAGTGTTTACTGTCTTCAGAGCACTTGAATAAGGGCTTAGGAAAGGACAATACAACAGAGTTGGTACGCACTTTCTCTGCCCAACAAGGAGCTTACAGCCTACTACTATATAAACAGTCCAGTATTATGATCTTGACTTTCTGCCCTACCCACAAAGATTACAAGGTAATCTAGTTGGACACAGTCTCTATCCCATGTGAGGTTCACAGTCTCAATCCCCAAGTGAGGGAACTGAGGCACAGAGAAGTGAAGTCACTTGCCCAAGGTCACACAGTAGATAAGTGGCTAAGCCTGTTCTCTCTTCTTGTTAGACAATGAGTCCCAGGAAGGACAGGGACTGAATCTGACCTGATTTCCTCGTAACTGCTCCAGAACTTAGTACAGTAATAGGTCATGGGTTTTTATCCCAGCTCTGCCACTTGTCAGCTGTGTGACCTTGGGCAAGTCACTTCACTTCTCTGGGCCTCAATTTCTTCATCTGTAAAATGAGGATTGAGATGGTGAGCCCCACTTGGAACAGGGACTGTGTCCAACCCGATGCGTTTGTATCCACCCCAGCACTTAGTACAGTGCCAGGCACATAGTAAGCGCTTAACAAATACCATTATTATCAGTATAACTATGTACACAGACTATTCATTCATTCAATCATATTTATTAAGCTCTTGCATGTGCAGAGCACTGTATTAAGCAGTTGGGAAAGTATAATGTAACAATAAACAATGACATTCCCTGCCCATAATGAGTTCACAGTCAAAAGTGGGGGAGACAGACATCAATACAAATAAATAAATTTACAGATATATACCTAAGTGCTGTGGGGCTGGGCGGTGGAGGGGTGGGGGGAGAGCAAAGGGAGCAAGTCAGAGTGATGCAGAAGGGAGTGGGAGAAGAGGAAAAGTGGGGCTTAGCCTGGGAAGGCCTCTTGGAGGAGATGTGCCTTCACTAAGGCTTTGATGGGAGGAGAGTAATTGTCTGGCAGATTTGAGGAGGGAGGGCGTTCCAAGCCAGAGGCAGGACGTGGGCCAGGGGTCAGTGGCAAGACAGGAGAAATGGAGGCCCAGTAAGAAGGTTAGCACTAGAGGAGCGAAGTGTACAGGCTGGGTTGTAGAAGGAGAGAAGCAAGGTGAGGTAGGAAAGGACAAGGTGATGGAGTGCTTTAAAGTCAATGGTGAGGAGTTTTTTGTGTGTGTTTTTTTTTTGCAGTGGATCTCCAGGTAACCACTGGAGATTTTAAAGGAGGGGAGTGACGTGTCCTGAACGTTTTTGTAGAATGATGATCCGGGCAGCAGATGTGATAGGATGTAAACATTCCTTCTCCCTAAGCATGTCTTTCTTCTAGTTTCATCAAAGATACATAATAATAATGTTGGTATTTGTTAAGTGCTTACTATGTGCCGAGCACTGTTCTAAGCGCTGGGGTGGATACAGGGTAAACAGTTTGTCCCACATGAGGCTCACAGTCTTAATCCCCATTTTCCACAGGAGGGAACTGAGGGACCAAGAAGTGAAGTGACTTGCCCAAAGTCACACAGCTGACAGGCGACGGAGCTGGGATTAGAACCCATGACCTTTGACTCCTAAGCCCGTGCTCTTTCCACTGAGCCACGCTGCTTCTCTATGCCGGCCAAACTCAACTGGAAAGGGCAAGGAATGATCTGTAACAGGGTACTACAGTGAAGCCAGCTCACCAATCAGTCTGTCAGTTGTATTTATTGAGCACTCACTGTATGCAGAGTACTGTACTAATTACTTGGGAGAGTACAATATAAACGACTTTTCCCTGTCCACAATGAGCTTACAGTCTGGATGGGGAGACAGACATTAATCATCAATAAATAAATTACAGATATGTGCCTAAGTGCTGGGAGGGGGGATGAATAAAGGGAGCAAGTCAAGGTAATGCAGGAGGGAGATGAAGAAAAGGAAAAGGCTTTGTCAGGGAAGGCCTCCTGAAGAAGATGTGCCTTCAGTAAGGATCGGCACTGGATCCATAAAGCACCAGCATCCAGTGTATGCTCCCAGCTGTTTACAAAAGGGGCAGGGTGCCACTGAAACAATTGCAGTGGCCATTCAGCTCCCATTTTGAACTTTTTGGACAAGTCTGAAAACTGTGGACCTGGCACCCAATTGAAGAAAGCTTCCCATCCATCTGAGCCCCCTCTGCTGCCTTTGGCTATCAAGTGTTTCTTAAATAGTGGCCGATTCACCCATTGGCCGTTTCCCAAGCTCTCCATCTGCTCTCCCATTGGTATGAATTTAATGAATGTCTTTTCCAAACCCCCACCACTGGGGTACATCAGAGACCATCAGAATGTACAAAAGGTCCCCAGAGAACAATATTCTACAAGACTCACAGACCATAGAGGAGATTTAAACAGATGCATGGTCACTGGAGAACCCAGAGAAGGTACCCGACAACTATTTGCATGTCAAGTCAAAAGACTGAAAGTTTTCTTGTCAAATTCCTAAATGTCTTCTAGACTGTAAGCCCGTTTGTTGGGTAGGGATTGTTTCTGTTGCCAAATTGTACTTTCCAACTGCTTAGAACAGTGTTCAACACATAGTAAGCGCTCAATAAATACAATCAAATGAATGAATAAGGGTGAAAGAAAAAGCTCAATTGTCATGGTACCAACACAGACAAGGATTGACATGAGGCTCTGTGTATGCTTGAGATCATGAGGGACCAGGAAAGGACTGCTTCTTTGGAAAAAAGTGGATGGCTGAATTTCTGGCCTCTCCTTGGAGGCTCTACAGGTGAAGGGAAGAGAAGAGCGCATTAAGGATTCTTCTCCAAGCTGCCAGAAAGCAAAGTTGATGTTTGATGAGGTGGCTGGTTAGTTCGGGAAGCAAGACAAATTCCTTCTGTTTATAGTTCAGCCTCTTGTGTCAGCAGTCATGGATCGCTCTTTAGAGTCTAGAGGGCATCTACTGGCTCATCTGCCTGGCTGCCCAAATGAATATGAAGGCCAAAGGCTAGGGTAATTAGTGGGGTTCCAAGTGAGCCTGAATCTGGAAGGAAGGACAGCCTCCCATGGTATTAATTTACATTTATACAATGCCTGCCCCTTTAGACTTAGTACTGCATGGGCAGGGAAAGAGCATGGCCTAGTGGGCATAGCATGGTTCTGGGAGTTAGAAGGACTGGGTTTTAATCCTGGCTCCACCTCTTGTCTGCTGTGTAAACTGGGGCAAGTCTCTTCTCTGCGCTTCAGTCACAACATCACCTGTAAATTGGGGATTGAGACTGTGAGCCCCATGTGGGGTATGAACTGTGTCCAACCTGATTATCTTGTATCTACCCCAGTGTAGTGCCTGACACATATTAGGGGCTTAACAAATGCCATAAAAAAGCTCGATTATATTATACTCTCCCAAGGGCTTAGTACCGTGCTTTCCACATAGTAAGCACTCAATAAATACCATTGATGATGATGATGATGATGATTACCCCAGGAATAATCCACTGCCTGAGACTGGAGGTCTGGAGGTTAATCCATCAAAGTTATGTATTGAGTAGTTACTGTGCGAAAGCACTGTACTAAATGCTTAAGAGAGGTGAGGAAAGAATAATAATAATTACGGTATTTGTTAAGTGTTTAATATGTGTCAAGCATCGTTTTAAGCACTGGGGAAGATACAGGGTAATCAGGTTGTCCCATGTGGGGCTCACACTTTCAATCCCCATTTTACAGATGAGGTAACAGGCACAGAGGAGTTAAGCAACTTGCCTGGTGATACAGCAGACAAGAGGCGGTGGCAGAATAAGTGCTGTGGGACTAAGGGAGGAGTGAATAAAAGGAGCAAATCTAAGTGCTAGGGCGACAGAAAGAAGTGAAGACGAGGCAGTGAGGTAATGAAAACATTTATTTTGGGGATTATCTTTCCATCAGTCCATCTCCAGCAGAGGCCCATGGAAGGTTAACTCAGGGTTGAAAGAAAGGGCAATTTCGGACTCTCTCTTAGTCTCCATCTACTCCTCGAGAGAATGTGATTGAATAGATAAACCCATCCTTGTCTTTTAGAAGGCTGCCTTTCTTAGGATTATCCAAGTTTTTATTGCCAGATAAGTGTTCCTGTGGCTGTAATTCTGGTGGAGTCCTGGTGACATCCAGTGTCTGATTTGGTTTAGGGTGAGGGTTTCTGTGTGTGTGCGCCCCTTGTGTTGCTATCCCTAGGGGAACTAGTAGATCTAAAGGCCTGTTTTTCCCCTCTGCTAGTCTGAATTTGAATCATGCACAAATCAGGCACCGCACCGCGGCATCTGAGGCGTCTGTGACATCTGTAATTCACACATAGAGAAAAAGAGAATCTTGGAAGGAAGAGCTCCTAGGAAAACCAAAGGGAGCTAGGTAAAAAGGGATGAAAAAAGCCAGAGGCAGATTGCATTTCCTGCAAAAGATAATGAGAAAGCTGCCATTCATCCCTGCCTGAACCCAAGGCTGTGGAACAATGTGTCGTTAGTATCATCGCCAAGTTCCTCCCTGTCACCCATAAGAACTTGAGGGCACAGTGATGGGATTGCACCAGTTGTCTTGTTCCCAAAAGGTTTCAACTTTCCTGGAAGGAAAAGTGAATACTTTGGATGTATCCATTCCCAGGGAGAAGCTTCCTTCCCAAGAGAGATAGGCTTCGGTGGCCCTTACCTGACGATGGGCTTGAAGATCAAGGTCTATTGACTCTTTCCAACCATAATTCTGCTCATACAATGGAGCCAGTTGACTCTGCTGATCTGCTTTCCTTGCCATGAGGATGGAGGTGAGCCTCTCCCTCGCTTGGATCAGCAAGTGTGATAGGCCATGCTGGTCTTGAGAAAGTGAGGGTTCAGTAGGTAGAAATGGAAAGGGGTAACTCCTCCACTTTCCTTTCCAATCACTGATCAATGGTTGACACGCAAGAAGGACTGAGCTCTCTTCAAGATCCTTCTGCTTCTCACCACTGTTTCCACCATTGTCAGGGATCCTATTGCTCTCCAAAGAGTCTGAGAGGAACTGATCCCAGGACCCAGTAGGCAGGAAGAGATATTCATCCGTCAGATGAGAGGATATTATAATAGCTTTTCCCATATTACAACCTGGACGCACTGAGTGTCCAGGTTTTGCAATTGGAAGGAGCATTCAGTAGCTTTAACATGCTTACTGTCCTTGCTGTGAGGCCTAAAGATTGACATCAGAGAGCACCAGTGTAAGAAACCACCTTTCCATTTCGAAGAAGTTCACTGATAATCCCCTTTCCCTGTGGTTATTCCTTGGTTCAAGAAGGGTTTGGTTAAAATCCATGGGTAGTTTATTCTTAATGAGTTCTAGAGGGAAAGTTAAGGATGAAAAGGGGAACATTAAGTATGTTGTCTGGTCTGCCCCTAACATAAGACTGGGGGCAAACCACCTCATAATTGCTCCAATCATCCTTTGGTATTGCCATTGGAGACGGAACGCTGGGCTATAAGGACCTTTGCTCTCATCCAGTAATGATGCTGCCAATGGCCTTACTTCCTTTGTCCTATCAAGACTACTTCGGCCCTTGCCCACTTTGAGATCCAGCTTGCCAGAAAGGATTCTTTGCACAGCCTTGGAAGAGATGTGACCTTGGATTCTCCTCACTCTCTGAGCTGGAACAAAGCTATTTGCATTCTTCGACTCATCTCCCAATTAAATTAATGAATTATTTGCTGGAATGCTGAGTTGACTGCCAGCTGAACTGCTGTCGTTCCATGCACGGGCTTGGCTTTCATCAACCAGTTCCCTAGCTCTGGTACAAAAGAGAAATGAATCAGAGCCTTGTTTTTCTTTTTTTCAAAGAGGAAACATTCTCATCTGCCTGGACTGTCTGAGGTGTCAGCCCTAATCCTAGTGGGATGAAGTATTGCCTAATGGAAAGAGCCCATGCCTTGGAGTGAGAGGACCTAGGTTCTAATCCTGGCTCCACCACTTACCTGCTGTGTGACCTTGTACAAGTCACTTTTCTTCTCGGTGCCTCAACTGTAAAATAAGGTTTCAAAACTTGTTCTCCCTCTTACTTAGATTGTGCACCCGATAGGGGACATGAATTATGTCCAATCTGATTAATTTATGACTACCCCAGTGCTTAGAACAGTATTTGACACATAGTAAGCACTTAACAAATATCATAATCGTCATCAACCTCAACGAGCCCTCAACTCTTGCCTTCTCCCACCCCAACCTCATTTAACTTTTTGAAGAGACAGAGGAATTCCAGAAAATACAGGAGGTGGTTCCAGAAATGGATAGGAAGTGTTGCAGAAATCGTCTTACTAATAGTGAACTGGAATCCATGTCAGTTATTTACTGTTTTAAGAAAATGTTTGTGCCTGGTTTAAGTATTACTACATTCTATATATATACTAAATACTACTTCATAATACTCACTACATATCAAGCAACAAACCACAGCTTCTCCCTAGAGATACCCCAGAAGTTCAACTTTTTTCAGTGTTTTGTATTTCCACTTGCCCAGCATATCATAATTCTCTAAGAGTGATTGGTGAGTGACTGGTTCCAAGGCTATTCACTCGCCCTTCTGCTGGAGAGATTGTGGTGGTGGTGGTGGTGATGATAATGATGATGATGTTGATGACTATTAAAAAATAATGGGATATTAGTTACGTGCTTACCGTATGCCAAATACTGTATTAAGCAGGAGGGTAGATATAATGTAAGCAGATTGGATTTAGTCCCTATTTCACAATTTAAGGAGAGGAGGAAAAGACATATTATCCTCATTTTTACAAATGAGAAAACTGAGGACCAGCATGGCCTAAGGAAAGAGCACCGGCCTGGCAGTCAGAGAGCCTGGATTCCAACCCCAGCTCTATCAATCCTTTGCTGTGAGACCTTAAGGTTTTTTAGCCTCAGTTCTCCTGTTCTCCCTCGTATTTAGATTGTGAGCCTCATGAAGGAGAGGAACTGGGTCTGACCTAATTTATTTGTATCTACCCCAACACTTAGAACAATGTTTGAAGCTTAGTAAGCATTTAACAAATAAAATTTTTTTTAAAAGTCAGGTGATTTGTCTAAGGTCATTCAAGAGGCAAGTGGCAGAGCCAGGATTAGATCCCAGGTCTGCTATCTTTCAGGTTAGTGGTCTTTCCTTTAAGCCATGATAGTTCTTTCTACCCACATGGCTATCATTATCACTAACAACTGCAAACACTGAGTGAAGCTCATTTTTACGTAGTCAGTGTATATGGGGGAAGGCAGACACATTGAAGAATGAAACTGTAATTAGATGAACAAGAAAACCAGCTGAAACCTCACATGGCAACTGCAACATTCAAAGCTGTCAGAGTAAATCAGGGACAGCAGGCTTTAATAATAATAAATGTGGCATTTGTTAAGTGCTTACTAAACACCAAACACTGGGGTAGACACAAGATGATCAGGTCACATACATTTCCTGTCCTCCCAGGACTCAGAGTCTAAGTAAGAGGGAGGACAGGTATCAAATCCCCATTATATAGATAAGGAAACTGAGGTATGGAGAAATTGAGAAGCAGTGTGGCTCAGTGGAAAGAGCCCAGGCTTGGGAGTCGGAGGTCATGGGTTCTAATCCTGGCTCTGCCACTTGTCAAATGTGTGACTTTGGGCAAGTCACTTAACTTCTCTGGACCTCAGTTACCTCATCTGTAAAATGGGGATTAAGATTGTGAGCCCTACGTGGGACAACCTCATCACCTTGTATTCCTAACCAGTGCTTAGAACAGTGCTTCACACATAGTATACACTTAACAAAGGCCATTATTATTATTTTATTAAATGACTTGCCCAGGGTAACAGAATAGACAAGTGGCTGAAGTGGAATTAGAACCCAGGTCCTCTGATTGCCACACCTGGGCTCTTTCCACTAGACCACAGTACATCACACCTCAGGGAGAAACCATTCTCAATGAGAAACTGCCAAAATCTCCCCAATGCTCTCACTGATGAGATGGATATGCCCGTGGTCCTGCATGATGCACCGTCCACTAATGTATTAAGGGACTTACTCAACTTCAATAGTAGTCATTTTTCCGTGGCCATTCCTCTTCTTTTCTCTCCCTTCTCCTCTTCTTTCTTCCTCCCCATCCTCTCCTCCCTCCTCTCTCTCCTCCCCTATTGTTCCTCTTCCTCCTCGTCTTCATCTTCCTCACCTTTATCCCCTCCCTCATCTGCTCCTCCCTCCCCAAACCCCCTCTCTTCTACTAATTCCTCTTTCTCTTTTCCTCTCTCTCCTCCTCCTTCTCTTCCTCCTCTCTCTTCTTTTTCTGTCTCTCTCCCCTCCCATCTACAAATTCCAAACTCCAGTGTGGCTTAATGGAAAGAGCACGGGCTTGGGAGTCAGAGGATGTGGATTCTAATCCCTCCTCCGCCACTTGTCTGCTGTTTGACCTTGGACAAGTCACTAAACTTGTCTTTGCTTCAGTTACCTCATCTGTAAAATGGGCATTAAAAGTGTGAGCCCCACATGGGACAACCTGATTGCCCTGTATCTACCACAGTGCTAAGAACGGTGCTTGGCACATAGTAAATTCTCAATACATACCATTATTATTAATATTATTATTTACCTTTGCATAAACTCCGGATTCCGATAAGTTTCCCAATTTCTGGAGCAAGTCCAGATGCTTTGTGTGGCTTTTCTTCCTTTGCTAGGAGCATCCCACCTCACACATAACATTTCTAGGTTCAGCAAATTTTCCTCCTTTAGCAGGGATTTTCTTCTGCACTTTTTTTTTAGTCTGTAAAGATAACTTTCCAAAAAGACACAAAGACAAAAGCAAACCCATGAGACACCTTGCATTTTTTGTTGAATTTTGTAAAGATTTGGTGCTTGATGGGTCTGAACTAGCCAAACTTTAAAAACCTCTGTGTGATCCATTAAGGAAACATCTCACACAAAGCCCAAAGTGGAGCAGCTTTGGGCCTGCAGATCTCACTGAGTTTTCACACAAATGATTCCCAGAAGAGGAGGTGGTTTAAACTCCTTCTCAGTTTACAGCCACTTCCTCTGATAGGCTGAGCCACCTGTTATTATTTGCTTGTTAAGGTATTTGTTAAATGTTTGCTATGTGCCAGGCACTTTACAAAATGCTGGGGTAAAGATAATCAGGTTGGACACAGTCCATGTCCCACATGGGACTCACATTCTTAATCCTCATTTTATAGATGAGATAACTGAGGCACAGAAAAGTGAAGTGACTTGTCCAAGGTCCCACAGTTGACAAGTGGTGGAGCCGGGATCAGAACCCATGACCTCTGACTCCCAAGCCCATGTTCTTTCCACTAAGCCATGCTGCTTCTTAATGGGGAATGATGGGGAGTGTGGCAGAAGCTGATGGTGTCTCTTTACCCGGATAGGCGGCAGGGTCTGGTGACATGAGCATGGACTTGGGGTGGTCACAGGAACTGGGTTCTAATCCTGACTCTGTCCCAGGTCTGTTGTGTGACTTTGGAGAAGTTCAGAACCTTCTGGGCTTCAGCTTCACAGTGTAAAATGCCTTGCTCTTACTTTTAAGGATGTTCTGAGGATAAAATAAAATGATGGATGTAAAAGATTTAGGGACAAAGAAAAGCACTGTATAAATTCAAGATAGTATTACCATTTAAGACAAGGAAGAGTTGAGGAAGACATCATATCATGGTTATTTCATCAATCCCATCCCTCCGTGAAGATCCCTCAGTTACTTCATCTGTAAAATGGGGATTGGAATTGTGAGCCTCACGTGGGACAGTCTGATTACCTTGTATCTACCCCAGTGCTTAGAACAGTGCTTGGCACATAGTAAGTGCTTAACAAATACCATCATTATTATTATCATTGTGTCTTTCTTATGGATGGTGTGTCAGTTGAAAATTAATGAAAATCAAGTTGAGATTCCCAAAAGCATATAACTTCCCAAGCGTAGTTCTCCTGGAGAGAGAAACCATAAACAACTGGGGACATCTGCACCCCCAAACCGATGAAACTTAGCTAATTAAAGTGCCTAGTACAGTCCTCTGCACACAGTAAATGCTCAGTAAATACTACTGACTGGTTGACTGATTTCCAGATAAATCCAAGACAATGAGAAGGACAAAAATTTCACCAGCGAAAGAGAAAGGAGATTTCAGTCTCTCTTCCGAAGTTTGGCCAGACTGAGGGGAAAGGTAGAACGTGACTCTAATTTCTCATGGTTCAGAATTATTTGGGTTCCTAGGCCCATGAGAGGGACAGTTGAGGAAGCAAGAGGAAATTCTAGACTGTAAGCTCATTATGGGGAGGGAATGTGTTTACCAACTCCCAAGAATTTAGTACAGAGCTCTGCACAAAGTAAGTGCTCAATAAAAAATATTGATTGATTGACTGAAACAAGGGAAACTGGAAAAATGACAAATGTGCTATGCTGCCCTGGGTCAAGGTCTTGCTCAGCTTTTGGGCTGAAATATGTTTTGAGCTATGACAGAACAAGTCATTGATGTTTCCCAAAGTAGTCACCTGCAGTTGTTGAGAAATATTAGGTTTTTCTGGAGTTTGCTTTCAACTTTTTCATTAATGTTCACCTCCCCACCCTAAAAAGTATATTTCTCATAGATAAAGGGGAAACAGTGGAATGGAAACTTAGGGAGTTGTGTAGAGATCTGAGATAGAGGGAAGTGTCAATTCTTGGAGAATGAACTGGGGGCAAAAGTGGTTTCTATCACAGGCAAAATTGTATTTGGAGATATGGAGGCCAGCTGTCATTCAAATAATAATGATAATGAGGTATTTGTTAGGTGCTTACTATGTGTCAAACACTGTTCTAAACTTTGGGGTAGATACAAGGTAATCAGGTTGTCTCACTTGGGACTCACAATTCCAATCCCCATTTTACAGATGAGGTAACTGAGGCTTAGAGAAATGAGGTGACTTGCTCAAGGTCACAGAGCAGACAAGTAGCAGAGCCGGGATTAGAACCCACATCTTCTGACTCCCAAGCCCACCCTCTTGCCACTAGGCCATGCTGCTTCCCCTATCCTTAGCTGATTCTGGTTAGGGCCACAAATCCAGCCTCAATACTGTTTCCCTGCTACCTTTCCTTCCCCAAGGCCATCATCATCACTGGTATTTATTGAGCTTACTGTGTGCAAAGCATTGTCCTAAGCACTTAGGAGAGTACGGTGCAACAGAGATGGTAGGTATGTTCCCTGCCCACATCAAGCTACCCAACAGTTTCAGTGGGGTCACATGTCTGGAGTCTGGCACACTCTGAGGGAGCCCCTGTCCACCCTGCAATCTGGGTGGTGCCACCATTCTGTAAATTTCCACACCCTCTGAATGTAAGCACTGATTCATGAACTCCTGCCTAGAAGATAGGAGATAATGGAAGATCAAATCACCCCCTCCGACTTTCAGGGATGTTTTCAAAAATGGCTCTCAGAAACTAGAGTATTTGGAAAAGATTATCTTCTAGGGATGAGTCTGTATATGAACATGAAGCCCATAAACTATGCCTCACTAATCCGCTGGAGTTCCTTAGAAGGGTCAGTGAGCATGTGGGTAGATAGACCTGGGGGTCATAATTTATTTAGAGTACAAAAAGCAGTTGACCAGATTTCATACCAAAGCCTTTTAATAAAACTGAATCACTGTGGATTGGAGGGAACATTCACTTATGGGTAGAAAACTGCCTATCTTGTATGAAATAAAAAGATAAAGATCCACTTTTCAGGATGGAAAAGTGTAAATAGTGGGATCCCTCAGGAATCAGTGCTAGGACTGGTTTCAGTTAATATCTTCATAAATGTCCCAGCGGTGTGCAGTGAGATCCCCCAGGTAACAGATGACTCTAAGCTTTTGTGGCTGGTAAAATGGGGGCACACTGCAGAAAGAACTCATAAAGCCAGTGAGTGGGCTGCTGCAAATTGTTAGTGAGTAACTTCTGAGTAACAAAGATTAGGAAAATTCACTCAACATACGATTATCCAACAATGGGCTTCATGCTGTCAGAGAAACAACATGGCCTAGTGGGAAAAGCACAGCCCTGGAAGTCAGAAGGCTTGTGTTCTAATCTCAACTCTGCCACTTGGCTGCTCAGTGACCTGAGGCTAGTCACTTAACCTCTCTCTCTTCTTTCTTGTATGGTATTTCTTAAGAGCTTACTATGTGTCAGGCCCTGTCTCAGGGTCGCATCTGGAGAGTTTTCAATACTGTACTAGTCTTGACAATAGGAGGGAGAGTCAAGCAGAGGCCTAACCATTCCATTCCTAACTTGGGCAGTGGCTAGTGAGTAGAAGGCAATCTACTACAGGTCAAAACTCACCTGTGCTGGGCAGCAGAGGCACGTGAGAGAGTCCAGGGTGGTGACTCAAGTTTACTGCATGAAAGAAGTCAATGGTAAACCATTTCCTTATTTTTACCAAGAAAACTCTATAGATACTACCAGAACAACTTCAGAGGGAGGTAGGACGTTCTGGGAGAAATGCATCCATGACATCACTATGGCTTGGAGACGATTTGGCGGCATAAGACAAGATGTGTCAGACACTGAACTAAGTGCTAAGGTAGATATAAGCTAATCAGGTTGGACACAGTCCATGTTTCTGTGCCTCAGTTTCCTCAACTGTAAAATGGGGATTCAATACCTGTTCTCCCTCCCACTTAGATTGAGCTCCATGCGGGACAGGAAATGTGTCTGACCTGTTTAATTTATATTTATCCCAGCACTTAGAACTGGGCTTGACATAGATATATTATAGTTATTATAATATCCATCCCGAATCAGGAAAGGGGTCATCCTTGCTGACAGTTTTTGCACATCAGTGGTCGGCTGAGCAGAGTCAACCACAAAATCTAACAAAACCCTGCTTGCTTGTCTAGGTACTGAAATCTAGTGTCAATCCCATGCTATGGTCACTTTGGGCTTCATGTCCAATAGCACAACGTCAGCTGGTATTTCCCCCACTCTGGCTCTTTGACCACCAGCCCATTATCACCACCGCCATCACCGTGAAGTGTGGATTCAAATTTGAGGGAGAAGAAGACTATGATGAAACTGGAGAAGGGACAGAATTGGGTTCTAATCCCAGCTTTGCCAATCTCTGGTTGGGTGATGTGAGCAAGTCACTGAACTGCAAAATACCTGTTCCACCGAGCCTCAGATGAGACAGGACTATACCCAATCAGATGAACTTGTATCCAACCCAGCACCTAGAAGAGTGTTTGACATAAAATATGTGCCTAACAAATGCCAAAATAATAATGAATAATAATACAGAGGAAGGCAACCGAATGGAGAAGTTCTGTTTTAACTCATGTTGGAAGGATTAGGGGTCTTCAGATTAAAAATATAAGCCAAGGGAACATGATTGAGTCTTCCAAAACTATGAAAGGTATAGCAGGATGAATCCCAAATTGTTGTCCCCTAAAATCATGCCCCACTAGAGCAAGAGGGCTCATTCTTTGAATCTTTTTAGGCAGTGGATCGAAAGCAAGACAGCCCAATAAACCAAAATGGGAAATGTGGAATTTATGAAGCCTGAAGAGATCACAGGGCTCAAGGGTATGTTTAGTAAATTTGTGGGTGAGAAGTCCACAACAAGCATCTAGAGGGACTGTTAGGAATGCGAGATGCCCATCTCTAACCATGAGAAAGGCTGCCCAGAGTGGATGCAGTCATGCAGTTTCTCCAAGGAAGTTTGCCACTATTGGAGACCGAATACAAGTCTGCCCATTTATGGCATCTCTCTAGTCCTAATGTTCCAACAGTAACACCAAGAGGCTTGGACAAACTGGCGATGGATGCCTCCTAGACATGATAATGAATTCCCATCTGTGGTATTTGTTAAGACTTTACTATGTGTCAAGCACTGTACTGAGAATTTAGGTAGATATAATAATAATAAAAACAATAATAATGTTGATATTTGTTAAACGCTTACTATCTGCAGAGCGCTGGGGGAGATAACAGGTAATCAGGTTGTCCCACGTGAGGCTCACAGTCTTAATCCCCATTTTACAGATGAGGTAATTGAGGCACAGCGAAGTGACGTGCCCAAGGTCACACAGCAGGCAAGTAAGAGGCTGAGCCAAGATTAGGACCCAGGACTCCTGATTCCCAGTCCCATGCTTTTCCCCTGTTTTTGGTTGAGTTGCCTAACAGCTCCAACTTTTCCTTTTTTCCAGTCACTGACTCATCCACGCCTAAGAGTTACTCTGACTCCAGAAACATTGCAGAAAGCCCAACCTGGACACACACCTGTACAAAAAGATTGAACTCCTCTACACACACACTACTGGTCATATATGCTTGCAGCTGGCTTCACTGACGATTTGAGTCAGCAGTGGGCTTTTGGGTGAGGAACCAAGCAACTCATCTTAACATCAAAGAACCGACACCAGGCAGCTAATTACAATCTTGTTTCTTTCCTTCAGTTCCAAAACCACTGACATCCCCTGGTAACTATTGTTTCCTGTAATTAAAATGTTTTCAATGGAAGAAAGAAAAGCCAACCAAGCTGTAGACTTCTCCAAATCAAGAAGCGGCATGGCTTAGTGAAAAGACCACAGTCCTGAGAGTCAGAGGACCTGGGTTTTAATTCCGCCTCCACCTCTTGTCTGTTGTGTGAACTTGTGAAAGTCACTTAACTTCTCTCTGCCTCAGTTTCCTCATCCATAAATTGGGGATTAAGATGGTGAGCCATTTGTGGGAGAGGGACTGATTATCTTCTATTTACCCCAGTGCTAGTGCAGTGTCCGGTGCAAAGTAAGCATTAACAAATACCATAAAAAAACCCCACAAGGGTCTACTGTAGCCAGAAAAGGAAGCAGGTGCAGGGGGGAGGGGAGAGCAGCAGCTTCTTGCCAGACAGAGCCCCCTCCCCTCCCCACCCCACTCTCTCCGTCAGCACTGTCCTCATTTGTATATATTATTTATTACCCTATTTATTCTGTTAATGAGATGTACTTCCCCTAGATTCTATTTATCTTGATAATGTTGTCTTGTTTTTGTTTTGTTCTATTTTGCTTTGCTGTCTGCCTCCCCCAATTAGACTGTGAGCCCATCAGTGGGCAGGAATTGTCTCTATCTGTTGCTGAATTGTACGTTCCAAGCACTTAGTACAGTGCTCTGCACATAGTAAGCGCTCATTAAATACTATTGAATGAAAGAAAGTGAATGACTCAATCGTGTCAAATGGCTGTTCCACTGAGAGGCTGACAGCCAAATGGACTTCTGTTGCTGCTGTAATGTTCTTTTTCTCCTGGTCTCCACTCCCCTTCTCACTTGCCAGAGGAATCTCCTTCCTCTCTTTGCTCAGTGGCCTCAAGGAAGTTGAGATGCTTGTCCAAGGACTGAGCCAGTCCAAGCTTCCAACACCCACTCATCCTTCTGGGGCCTTCATTCTCCTCCATCCAGTCCCTTCTCAAAGCTGATCTCTTGTATGAAGCCTTCCCCAACCACCCGAGACAAAAATACCATTAACTGACTGAATGGGAAGATGACTAGAAGGGGACTCAGTGGTATTTAGAAAACATTGATCCATCCACTCTTCCTCCCTTCCCATGTTATACAGTATATTCTTCACTCGAGTCTATTCTTCACTCGCTGCCTGGCTCATCTTCCTGCAGAAACGCTCTGGGCGTGTCACTCCCCTTCTTAAAAACCTTCAGTGGCTGCCTATCCATACAAAACAAAAACTTCTCACTCTAGGCTTCAAGGCTCTCCATCACCTTGCCCCTTCCTACCTCTCCTCCCATCTCTCTTTCATTCAATAGTATTTATTGAGTGCTTACTATGTGCAGAGCACTGTACTAAGCACTTGGAATGTACAAATTCGCAACAGATAGAGACAGTCCCTGCCCTTTGACAGGCTTACAGTCTAATTGGGGGAGACAGGCAGACAAGAACAATGGCAATAAATAGAGTCAAGGGGAAGAACATCTCATAAAAACAATGGCAAATAAATAGAATCAGGGTGATGTACATCTCATTAAACAAAATAAATAGGGTGATGAAGATATATACAGTTGAGTGGAAGAGTACAGTGCTGAGGGGGTGGGATGGGAGAGGGGGAGGAGGAGAGGGAAAGGGAGGAGAAGAGAGTTTAGCTGTGGAGAGGTGAAGGGGGGGTAGAGGGAGCAGAGGGAAAAAGGGGGGAGCTCAGTCTGGGAAGGCCTCTTGGAGGAGGTGAGCTTTAAGTAGGGATTTGAAGAGGGGAAGAGAATTAGATTGATGGAGGTGAGGAAGGAGGGCATTCCAGGACCACGGGAGGATGTGGCCCAGGGGCCAACGGTGGGATAGGCGAGACTGAGGGATGGTGAGGAGGTGGGCGGCAGAGGAGTGGAGTGTAGGGGGTGGGCAGTAGAAAGAGAGGAGGAGAGGTAGGAAGGGGCAAGGTGATGGAGAGCCTTGAAGCCTAGAGTGAGGAGTTTTTGTTTGGAGCAGAGGTTGATAGGCAACCACTGGAGGTTTTTAAGAAGGAGAGTGACATGCCCAGAACGTTTTTGCAGGAAGATGAGCCGGGCAGCGGAGTGAAGAATAGATTGAAGCGGGGCGAGAGAGGAGGAAGGGAGATCAGAGAGAAGGCTGACACAGTAGTCTGGCTGGGATATAACGAGAGCCTGTAGCAGTAAGGTAGCTGTTTGGGTGGAGAGGAGAGGGCAGATCTTGGCGATATTGTAAAGGTGAGACTGGCAGGTCTTTGTAACGGATCAGATGTGTCAAAGATGACACCAAGGTTGCAGGCCTGAGAGACGGGAAGGATGGTCGTACCATCCACGGTGATAGGGAAGTCTGGGAGAGGACCGGGCTTGGGAGGGAAGATGAGGAGCTCTGTCTTGCTCATGTTGACTTTTAGGTGGCGGGTAGACATCCAGGTGGAAACGTCCTGGAGGCAGGAGATGCGAGCCTGAAGGGAGGGGGAGAGGACAGGGGCAGAGATGTAGATCTGCGTGTCATCTGCATAGAGATGGTAGTCAAAGCTGTGAGAGCGAATGAGTTCACCAAGGGAGTGAGTGTAAATAGAGAACAGAAGAGGGCCAAGAACTGACCCCTGAGGAACTCTAACAGTTAAAGGATGGGAGGGGGAGGAGGCACCTGCCAAGGAGACTGAGAATGACCGGCCAGAGAGATAAGAGGAGAACCAGGAGAGGACAGTGAAGCCAAGGTGAGATAAGGTGTGGAGGAGGAGGGGATGGTCGACAGTGTCAAAGGCAGCTAAGAGGTCAAGGAGGATTAGAACTCCGCTCCTCTGCTGCCCATCTCCTCACCATCCCCTGGTCTCGCCTATCCTGCCGTTGACCCCTGGGCCACGTCCTCCCACAGTCCTGGAACGCCCTCCCTCCTCACCTCCGCCAAACTAATTCTCTTCCCCTCTTCAAAACCCTACTTAAAGCTCACCTCCTCCAAGAGGCCTTCCCAGACTGAGCTCCCTTTTCCCTCTGCTCCCTCTACCACCCCCACCTCTCCGCAGCTAAACCCTCTTCTCCCCCTTTTCCCTCTGCTCCTCCCCCTCTCCTGTCCCATCCCCTCAGCACTGTACTCATCCATTCAACTGTATATATCTTCATTACCCTATTTATTTTGTTAATGAGATGTACATCACCCTGATTCTATTTATTTGTTATTGTTTTAATGAGATGCTCTTCCCCTCGATTCTATTTATTGTCATTGTTCTTGTCTGTCTGTCTCCCCCGATTAGACTGTAAGCCTGTCAAAGGGCAGGGACTGTCTCCATCTGTTACCGATTTGTACATTCCAAGCATTTAGTACAGTGCTCTGCACATAGTAAACGCTCAATAAATACTTTTCAATGAATGAATGAATGAATGAACACAGTAGGATGCCACAGTGCATGTGAGAGACCATCTGGACACTGCCATCGAGAAAAATGCCTTCCTCGCTCTCTCTCTCTCTCAACTTTAGGGCCTGTTTAGTTTGAGTTTAGCCCATTTAGCTTCCGTCACCTTCACTCCATCAAAACAGCCCTCCCTTTCATCACCAGTGACCTCGTGCTTGCCAATTCCAGGGACTTCTACTCCATCGTAGTCCTCCTCATCCTCTCAACTGCCTCCAACAGCATCGACTACTCCCTTCTCCTTGAACATTAGCCAAGCTTGGCTCCACAGATACCTTCCTCTCCTGGTTCTGGTTCTCCTCCTTCTCCTTCTCAGACTCTATGATGACTGCTCCTTCTCAGTCTCTATGATGGGCTCTTCTGCTTTCCACCCCCTAACTGTGGGAGTAACTCGAGGCTCAGTTTTGGTTCTTCTTTAATTCTCCATCTACACCCACACCCTTAGAGAACTCATTCACTCCCATGGCTTCAACTACCATGTCTATGCAGGTGATTCCCAAATCTACATCTCCAGCCATGATCTCTCACTTTCTCTGCAGTCTTGTATTTCCTTCTGTCTTCAGGCCATCTCTACTTAGATTATATTAATGTCTGTCTTCTGCTCAGGACTATAAGCTTGTTGTGGGCAGGAAACATTTTTCCCATCTCTGTTATATTGTATTCTCCCAAGAGCTTAGTACAGTGCTCTGCACACAGTAAGCGCTCAATAAATAGCTCAATAAATGATTGACTGAATGATCGAGTTTTCTCATAGGAACCTAAGGTCAAGAAACAGTGTTACCTAGTGGAAAAATATAGGGCTGGGATTCAGTGGACTTGGGTTCTAATCCTGGCCTCGCTTGCCATGTAACCTTGCGTAAGCTATTTAATTTCCCTGGGCCTCGGTTTCCTGATGTGCATAACAGAGATTGAATAGCTGTTCTTCCTTGTTCTCAGACAGTGAGCCCCATCTGAGACAAAACCCGATTTGCTTGTATCCACCCCAGCTCTTAGTACAGTTCCTGACACATAGTAAGCACTTAACAAATACCATAACTATCCCCGTGTTTGATACAGTGCTTGGCACATAGTAAGTGCTTAAGAAATAGCACAATTATTAACATTATTGTTTTGAGCAATGACCCTATCGGGTTAGACCAGTGTTCCAACCAGGCTGGGTTCTGTTTCAACAACAACTCCAGATAATGCTTGAAGAAATGATTTGATGTAGCATACGAAGACAGGAAAGGACCACCAACACTCCTTGCTTTTCCCTCTACATTTCTAACATTCTATATCTTGGTCCATTATTGATTTCTCATTCATGAATTTTTCCAAGCCCTCTTGAAACTATGGATATTTTCTGACTTCTTAAAAACATGTGGGAACAAATTCTATATTTACCATCTGTTGGCTGAAAAAAAAAAAATTTCCTTTGGTTTGTTTTGAATTTACTACCCGTGCATATTCCTGTCCTAACTCCTCGGACTTCAAACACCTGATGCCTCCATTCTTTTTTATTAATTCTCTTCTCAACTTCCTGCAATACAATTGTTTCCTTCTTCACTGTATAGAGACTTCAATCTCCAAAATCTCAAATGACCTACTTCTGGCTAAATGTAATAGGCTCTGTTCTACCCTCAACTTCCTGACTGGTTTTGATACTATCTATCACCTAACTAGAAAGCATTTCTGGCTCTAATCTTACCAACAGAGTATGCTCCTGATTATTCTCCAAGCTTCCTGACCCCTCCTTCCCAATCTCCTTTCCTGTCACTAGTCTGCCTGTCTCCAACCCCTTCTAGCTCACCCTCTGCTGCACTGCTTGTCTTTCTAAAATGTCCTTTGACACACATCTCTCCACCCCTCGAAAATGGCTGCCCATTTTCCTCCACAGAAACCATAAACTCTTGACCAATATTGGATTCAAAGCTCTCCAACTGACCTCTCTCACTGCAATTCAATCCCTCTTCTCTTAAGACTGTGAGCCCTAAGTATGACAGGGACTGTATCCAACCCGATTAATTTGTATCTACTCCAATACTTAGAAGAGTGATTGACACATAAGCACACAAAAATACCATAATCATAACAAGAAGAATACCTCACAATCTTTCTTCCTGCCAAGCAAAACTTCTCAGTGATCCTTGTTCTCAAGTCTACCTCTGACTCACTGGTTACTCTTTCCTTCCTATCTGGAACACCCTCTCTCTTTAAATATGCTATATCTTCAAATACCTCCTTATCCTCAAAGCCCTCCTGAAATCCTTCTTCCTATTAATTATTCCTCCATCCCAGGTGACATCATCCCCCCCAGCCATCCTTCACGATTATGTATTTATATCAATTTTAAAATGTAGCGTCCATCTCCATCTATTAATAATAATAATGATAATAATGGTATTTGTTAAGGACCTACTTTGTGCCAGGCACTGTACTCAGCGCTGGGGTGGATACAAGCAAATCGGGTTGGACACAGTACCTGTCCCACAGGGAACTCACAGTCTCAATCCCTATTTTACAGATGAGGTAACTGAGGCACAGAGAAGTGAAGTGACTTGCCCAAGGTCACACAGCAGACAAGTGGTGACACCAGGATTAGAACCCATGACCTTCTGACTCCCAGGCCTGGGTTTTATCCACTATGCCATGCTGCACTTACTAAGTGTCAAGTATTGTTCCAAGGACTGACATAGATACTGGTTTATCCAGCAATATAGAATCCCAGTCCCACAAGAGGCTCACAGTTTAAATAGGAGAGAGAATGGGTATTGAATCCCTGTTTTGTAGTTGAAGAAATTGAGGCACTAAAAAATTAAGTGACTTGCCCAAGGTCACACATCAGGCACATGGCAGAGGCAGTATTAGAATCCAGGTCCTCTGATTCCCTGATCTTTGCTCTGTCCATTAGGCATTCTGCTTCCCAGGTGCCTGCTGGGTGACCTTGGGCAAATCTCTTAACTTTACAGTGCCTCAATTCCCTCATCTGTACAATGGAGATTCAATACCTGTTGAACTTCCTATATATACTATGAGCATCATGTGGGTCAAGGATTGTGTCTGTTTTGATTAATTTGTACCTACCCCAGCTCTTAAAGCAGTGACTGATTTATAGTAAGCACTTCACTCATATAATGATAATAATAATCCTCCAGACAAAAAGAGGTTGCCCTTCTCAGGAGTTTCTATTCTAGCAATATATCCTTCTCAGAATGAGGAAATCTTGTTCACAAACTATCTCTTTTAGGCTGATGTAACCACCAACATCACAGGGAGGAGAAACCGGTAGCAAGAAGTTCTTAGTAAAGGTGAAGTACCTGGAATTATAATATGTCTGGGGCCCCACAGAACAGAAAATGAATCCAAACTCACAGTCAGTTTGGTGTGTCTCTGGCTGGGGAAGATGAATGAGATTGGCTTGGGCCGTCAGGCTGTGAGTGCTCTAAAATTCCTTTGAAAAGCATCCAGCTCTGAGGGTGATAATGGGGCAACCATCTCCCACAGCATCCTCACAGAAGAGAAAACAAAGAATAGTATTTAACTGTGCATGGGTGATTTTTATTAAAAAAAGAGGCAAAGCATAATTTTCCAGAGATTAGACATTGCCCAGTTAAACAGAAGTGCTGTACATGCCTTTCGAGAGGATATCCACAGCAGACAAGTGTCACCTGTTGGCGACAGCTGATGAGCTTTGCAAACGGTATAATCTCCTTGTGGTCAGGTAATGTGCCTACCAACACGGTTATTTGGACTCTCCCAAACAGTACAGTGCTCTGTGCACAGTAAGTGCTTAATAAATACCCCTGATTTGATTGATTGATAAGAGGCAGAATCCCTGCCCACAAGGAGCTTACCTTCCAACAAGGGAGATAGAACCTTAATAATTAACAAATAAGAGGTAGAAGTAGTTTATTAGCAGAATTGGTGAAACAAAACTTATGCACTTGAATCCATGTCCCTAAGCACATAAGTAACTCACCCACCCTTATCCCCACAGCACTTACATGCAACTCCTTATAGTTGGTCGCTTCCCCTTCCTGTAATTTATTTCAGTGTATAAATCCTCCAACCCTGTTAGATTGTAACTCCTTGAGAGCAGGAATCAAGTCTACTTACTCTTCTGTACATTTCTAAAGTGCTCTATACGTAGTAAGTGCTTAATAAATGTCATAGACTGATGGATTGAAAACAGCAACAGGAGGTTTTGAGAGCAAAAGTGTTGGGGCTGGGGTGGGGGGGCGAAGGGGCAACGTGCCATGATCATTATTTGGGTGGATTCGAGTGGCCAGCTTCCTGAAGGAATGGAATTTCAGAAAGGTCTTGGAGAGGGGGAAAACTGAGGTCCAACAGAATTGAAAGGGAAGGGAGTTCCAAGCAGGAGGAAGAGTGTGAGTCAGGGCTTAGAAGTAGGACAATCAGGAATGAAGCATAGTGAGAAGGGGAGTTTGAGAGGAACAGAGATGTGAGGAGGAGAGTAGTAAGAGAAGACGGTGGAGAGGTAAGACAGAGGGAGCACATGATGCACCTTAAAACCAAGGACCAAGAGTTTCTGCTTGATGTGGAGAGGAATGAGTAACCAGTGAAGGTTTGGGAACAGGGGAGAGATATGTATGAAATGATGTTTTACAGTGATGATCAGGCCTGCAGATTGAAGGAAGTTTTGGTGAGGGAAGAGACTAGGGTCAGAAGGACCAGTGTGGAGGCTGGTCTGGACCATAAACTCATTGTGGGCAGGGAATGTATCTACCAACTCCGTTGTACTGTACTCTCCCAAATGCTCAGTACAGTGCTCTGCACACAGTATGAGCTCAATAAATATCACTGCTTGCTTGCCTGCTTGATTGGTACAGTAGTCAAGGTGGGGTAAAATGAGTGACTGGACCAGGTGGGTGAGCATGTGAATGGAAAAGAAAGGAAGGATCCAGGCAATACTGTGCAGAAACAACTGACAGGATTTGTAACTGACTGAATATGAAAGTTATGAAATATGAAATAATGCCAAGGTTAAAGACTGAGAAAACAGAGCAGAGGTTTGTGTTATTAAAAGTGCTAGGGAGAGGAGGGCAAAGTGGAGTTGGAAGGGAACAAGCCTCAGGGAAGAGAGTGAAGATTGTAAGATCACTGTGGGTGGGACTCATGTCTACCAACCCTTTTGTAATGTACTTTCCCAAGCAGTTAGCACAGTGCTTTACACACAGTATGTGCACATAGATTGATTAAGCTCTAAGTTTGGGATCCCTCTGGTTTGCACTCTGCAGTGCCCACAGGTCATTCATTCATTCATTCATTCAATCAATCATTCATTCATTCAATCATATTTATTGAGTTCTTATTGTGTGCAGAGCACTGTATTAAGAGCTTGGGAGAGTACAATACAACAATAAACAGTCATGTTCCCTGCCCACAATGAGCTCACAGCCTGGGGTCGGAGAGAGGGGGAGATTGACATCAATACAAACAGATAAAATTACAGATATGTACAGAAGTGCTTTGGGGCTGGGGAAGAGCAAAGGAAACAAGTCAGGGTGACGCAGAAGAGGGAGTGAGAGATGAGGAAAAATGGGGCTTAGTTTGGGAAGGCCTCTTGGAGGAGATGTGTCTTCAATAAGGCTTTGAAGAGTGGGAGAGTAATTGTCTGTCAGATTTGAGGAGAGAGGGCGTTCCAGGCCAGAGGCAGGCCATGGGCTAGGGGTCGGTGGTAAGACAGGTGAGGTCGAGACACAGTGAGAAGGTACTGTGCCTCGCTTAGAGGAGCAAAGTTGAGGGGTTATTTTCCTTATGCAGTGTCCGTTGTGGGGTGTCCCTCAGAACTCTACTGAGGGTGCAAAATCCAGCTCCCCTGCAGACTGGGGACTGAGGCTTGGGGAAAGAGAGGGCAGGCTTTGGACAAGTCACTTCACTTCTCTGTTCCTCAGTGACCTCATCTGAATAGGGGGATTAAAACTTTGAGTCTCATATGGGACATAGATTGTGTCCAACTCGATTATTTTGTTATCTTGCATCTACTCTAGTGCTTAGTACAGTGCTTGACATATCGGAAGTGCTTAACAAATATCATTAAAAAAAGAAAAAGAAAAATCAGGATCCAAATCCCAAATATAATTATAATAATGATGGTATTTGTTAAGCACTTACTGTGTGTCAAACACTTCTGTAAGCCCTGGGGTAGATACAAGCTAGTCAGGTTGGACACAGTCCCTCTCCCACATGGGGCTCACAATCTTAATCCCCATTTATAGATGAGTTGACTGAGGCCCAGAGAAGTGAAGTGATTTCCTCAAGGTCACAAAGCAGACAAGTGGTAAAGCCGGGTTTAGAACCCATGTCCTCTGACTTCCAGGCCCATGCTCTATCTATCCATTAGCCTATGCCACTTCCCATATCCAGAGAGGAGGGAGGGCAGTGTGCTGAAGTGGATGGAGCATGGTGCTGGGAGTCAGAAGAACCTGGGTTCTAATCCCAGATCTGTTACTTGTCTGCTGCGTGACCCCAGGCAAGTCACTTCACTCATTTGGAGGCAGGTATTATTTCTCTTTATTGCTGTATTGTGCTTTCCAAGGGCTTACTACAATATTCTGCCCACAGTAAGTGCTTAATAAATACAATTGAATGAATAAATGAATCAGTGAATGAATCTGGACCTCAGTTTCCACATCTGTAAACTGAGGATTCAATACCTTCTTCCCTCCTATATAGACTGTGAGACCCATTCAGGGCAAGAGTTTGTGTCTGTCCTAATTATCTCTTAGTATAGGGTTGGCTCATAACAAGCACTTAACAAATACCACAATTTTTATTAGTATTGTGATAAAAGAAATATCCACAAAACTCAAGCCCCTATCAGTTTTTCAAAATGTAGGGCAATGCTTCCCAAACCATACGTCCCCGGGAGCTCTGTAGACCTGCCCTTAGGACCTTAACCCACCACCATCTTGAATTTCACTGCTCTGGTGGAGTCAAGCTGACACTCTCAGAAGCACAACTACACATCAATCAATCAATCATATTTATTGAGCATTTATTGTGTGCAGAGCACTGTACTAAGGACTTGGAAGTGTACAATAGGAAAGAGTAGATAGACACATTCCCAGTTCACCGCAAGTTCACAATTTAGAGGGGAAGACAGACATTAATATAAATAAATAAATTATGGATATGTACATATGGACTGTGGGCTTGAAAGAGGAGTGAGTAGAGGGTTCAGGTCAGGTCAATGCAGAAAGGAGTGAGAAAAGTGGAAATGAAGGCTTAGTCAGGGAAGGCCTCTTGGAGGAGGTATGCCTTCAATAGGTGGGAGAGTGATTGTCAGTAGGATATGAAGAGGGAGGGAGCTCCAGGTCAGAGGAAGAACATGGGCGAGAGGTAGACACAGAGATATATGAGACTGAGGTACAGTAAGTAGGTTGTCATTGGAGGAGTGAAGTGTGTAGGCTAAGTTGTAATAGGAGAGCAGAGAGGTAAGGTAGGAGAGGTCAAGATGATTGAGTGTTCTAAAGCCAAAGTTAAAGAGTTTCTGTCTGATGTGGAGGTGGATGGCTTAACAAGAGGTTCTTGAGGAGTGGGGAAACGTGGGCAGAATGTTTTTGTAGGAAAATGATTCAGACAGCAGAGTGAAATATAGTCTGGATTGGGAAGAGACAGGAGGCAGGGAGGTCAGCAAGGAAGCTGATGCAATAATCCAGGTAGAATAAGATAAATTCTTGGATTAACATGGAGGCAGTTTGGATGGAGAGGAAAGGACAGATTTTAGCGATGTCAAGGCTGAACTGACAGGATTTAGTGATAGATTGAATATGTGGGTTGAATGAAAAAGATGAGTCAAGAATAACACCAAAGTAACAGAAAAGATGGTGATGATATCCACGATGATGGGAAAATCAGGGGGTGGACAGGGTTTGGCTGGGAAAATAAAGAGTTGAGTTTTGGACATGTTAAGTTTGAGGTGTCAGAGGAACATCCAAGTAGAGATGTCTTGAAGGCAGGAAGAAATGTGATATTGCAGAGAAGGAGAGGTGAGGACTGGGGATCTAGATTGGGGATCATATGCATAGAGATGTTAGTTGAAGTCAAGGAAGAGATTGAGTTCTCTAAGGGAGTGGGTGTAGATGGAGAATATAAGGGGAATCCAGATTGAGCCTTGAAAGACTCACACAGTTAGAGGATGGGTGGCAGAGGAGAAGCCTGAAAAAAAGATTGAGAATGAGCAGTCAGAGAGATGAGGAGAGCCAGGAGAGGACAGCGTCAGTGAATCTGAGGTTGTATAATGTTTTCAGGCGGAGGGGGTGGTCAACAGTGTCAAAGGCAATTGAGAAGTCAAGGAGGATTATGATGGAATAGAGGCAGCTGGATTTGGCAAGAAGAAGGCCATTTGTGACCTTCAAGAGGGAGGTTTCTGTAGAGTGAAAGGGATGGAAGCCAAATTAGAGGGGGTCAATGAGAGAATGGAGAAGAGGAACTGAGACATGGTATAAACAACTTACTAAAGAAGTTTGGAGAGGGAATGGTAGGAGAGAGATGGGGTGATAACTGAAGGGAGTTGTAGGGACCAGGGAGGCGAGGGTTTAGAATAAGGGAGACATGGACATGTTTAAAAGCAACGGGGAAGAAGCCACTGGAGGACAAACAGTTGAAGATGGCAGTCAGGGAGGGAAGATGGGAGGAGGCAAGTGACTTAATTAGGTGTGAAGAGATGGTATCAGATGTGCAGGTGGATGGGTGGTATCTGAGAGGAGGTAGGAGATCTCTCCTCTTGTGGTACTTCTGGGAAAGTTGGGAGAGTTGAAGAAGGGACAGGAGGAAGGAGGGACTGGAGGGGATATTTGCGAGAGATCACACTTGAGACTTTCATTTTTCTCAATAAACTAGGTTCCAGGTCATTAGAGTCAAGAGATGGGGGAGGTGGAGAGATGGAAGGTTTAAGTAGGAGTTAAATGTCTGAACAAAGAGCTAGGTCAAAGGACATGGGTGTCAATAAGCATGGAGAAATAATTCTGCCAGGCAGAGGAGAAGGCAGAGTTAAAGCACACTAGGATTAACTTGAAGTTGTTAAGGTCGGTCTCCTCTCGCACATGTTCAAGGAACTCTAAACTGCTGGTAACTAGACTCAGCATACATCACCCCACAAGGAAAAGAGCCTAGGAGTAACTTCTCAAACTCCCATTTGCTTCTGCTGTGGATAGAAGGTGCCTACCATCTACTCATCCTGTGTGGAGGCAAGGAAGCCACCACAAAGGTGGTCAAAAATAATGGGGCTCTGGGTCAGTGATAAACACATCAGAGGTCAAGTGGCCTCCAGTTTATCCAGCTGGCCTGTCCACTTTCTGGGCCTGGGCCTCCTTCCTCTGTGGATGCAATCGCCAACCTCCAAGGCTCAGATACTAGCCAGATGTCACTCTGACCTGGGAGGGGCAGGTGAAGACTGGAGATAGAGTGGTTGGAAATGTTCTAAGATTGCCCAAAATGTTTACTCATCCACAAAATGGAACACATGATGCCATTCGGCAGGCTACCTGCCTGGTGTGACAAAAAGCCATCGCCAGCCACCTGAATCTCAGGACCCCAGATAGCATGGACAACCCAGCATCTTTGTAGCCAATCAGGGGCAATGCCCCCTGGCCTAGAACTCCCTTCTCCTTCATATTCGACAGACAGTAGGTGACACGGAAGGGTAAGGGAATAGAGGAAATGAGGCTTTACTCGGGGAAGACATAGTGGAGAAGATGTGACTTTAATAAGGGTTGGAAGGTGGAGAGAGTGGTGGTCCGGCTTCTATGGAGGTGAGGTAGTTCTAGGTCAGAGGGAGGATGTGGGAAAGGGGTCAGCGGTGAGATAGACACGACTGAGGCACAGTGAGTAAGCTGGTGCTAGAGGAACTAAGTGTGCAGGCTGGACTGTAGTAGGATACAGAAAGTCAGATAAGTGTGGGAAGAAACAGAAGAGAGAAAAGTCAAAATAGGAAGTCATGAGGTGGACAGAGAGATGGAAGTCCATGAATGGGAATCTGCCAAATCACCCACGGCCCTCGAAATTATCTCATTAACTGGCTCTGGCCCCTGGAAAAGCCCAGATGGAAAGTGCAGAGTTCCAGACAGTTGGGCCGAAAGGTTAGACATCATTAGCTGAGCTCAGCATTTCCATTTTGGGGGTGCAAAGGTGTCTTCCCACATCAGGCTTCTGGATCTGGTCAGCATGTACACTGAAAGTTGGTGTTCAGTTAGAACCTCAGTGCCCTGGATCTGGTGTCAGTAACAGGAATAATAAAATAACAGTAATAATAATAATGATGATAACAATAATAACTTTACTTGTTAAGGGTTTTTTTATTGGTCAAAAATTGTTCTAACTCCTAGGGTAGATACAAGGTAATCATGTTGGACACAGCCCCTGTCCCACATGAGGCTCACAGTCTAAGTCGGGAAGAGAACAGATATTTAATCTCTATTCTACAGATGAGGTACCTGAGGCACAGAGAAGTTAGGTGACTTATGTACATATCTATACATTTTATATTATAAATTACTTATTGATATTGTCTATCTTCCACTCTAGACTGTAAACATGTTTTGGTCAGGGAACGTGTCTACCAACTCTGCCGTACTCTCCCAAGCATTCAGTACAGTGCTCTGCACAAGGTAAGAGCTCAATCGATACAACTGATTGATTTTTTTTATGGTGCTGTTAAGTTCTTACTACATGTCAAACACTGTTCTAACCACTGAGTAGATACAAGCTAATAAAGTTGGAATCAGTACCAGTCCCACATGGGGCTCACAGTCTAAGCACGAGAGACAATCGGAGAACTGAGGCATGAAGAAGTTAAGTGACTTGCCCAAGGTCACACAGCAAGCAATTGACAGAGCTGGGATTAGAACCCAGGTCCTCTGACACCCAGCACCTTGCTCTTTCCACTAGGCTGTGCTACTTTTATACATCATGTAGGTTGTTATTGATTAATATGCCCAAGGTCACCCAGAAGGCAAGTGACAGAACCATTATTAGAACCCAGGTTCTCTGACTCCCAAGCCCTGTGCTCTTTCTATTAGGCCACACTGCTAAATTGGTATCATTGGTCCACACCAGGGTAGAGGGTTCAGCAGCAGTGTATTTTAGTATAGTGCTCTGCACACAGAAAGCATTTAATAAATGCCACTGATTGATTCACTGGGGGTGTTTAATGTTACTGCTGATGTCTTTGCTTCAAAAAGCAGAATCCAGAATAGTTCTGATAGATCCCTGGACCAGTCTTCAATGGGTTAGTAGAGAGAAATTATTGATACAGAAGGGAAAATTAGGGATCCATGAGACTGGATGCCTAGTGGAGCAAGTACCACAAGCATCCTTTGGCCACTGTGGGTGACAGAGCCTGGAGCCATGGAGCTCCCTAAGAAATGACCTTGCTCATAGTCTTGTCCTCCTTTTTTTCATTTAATGGTATTTGTTAAGTGCTTACTAGGTGCCAGGCCCTGTACTAAGTGCCGAGGTAAGTGCAACCTAATCATATTGGACACAGTCCATGTCCCACGTGGGGCTCACAGTCTTAATCCCCATTTTACAAATGAAGTAACTGAGGCGCAAAGTTAAGTGACTTGCCAAGTCACATACAGCAGGAACTTGTCACCTGTTCACCTCTCGACAGCTAGCATGCTTTGCAGATGGTAGTCCTTATGGGGAGGGAATGAGTCTACCATCACTGTTATATATAGCATAGTGCTCGGCACACAGTAAGCAGGTCAATAAATGTGACTGACTATCCACGTTTTGGAGATTTTGGAGAACTGCTTCACAATCATCACTGAAAGATCTGAGGTCCTGCACATCCTTTTCTGATGGACAAATCCATCTCTCCTGTGCATCTAGGTTCTGAGACACTTAGCTTGTCATTGGTTAGAGGACGAAGAGAGCAAATTCATCCCCAGAGTGAGCTAGTCCACATATGCCTGAATGGACTTGGCATCTTGTCAAGCCGACTTAATCCACTTTTGTTTACACATGTAACTCCATGGACTCTTCCACTGATTTCTCTCCTTTCTTGCTGATCTAAATATGCTTTGGTTATTGGACACCATTCAAAGCCCCAGCAGAGTCTGTTGGCTAGTTTGGAAAAGAGCTTTCCCCACTGCACATGTGGCTCTCCTCTACGACTACTTTTAGTCTAGCTTGGGATGAAGTGAATTAAGAATTTGATTGATTGATTGAATAACTGATTGATCTGTCGGGTTTTATCTCTCCATCTAGTAAAGTTTTGAAGGACAGACATCAGGTAAATCAACCGATCGATCAATCAGTTCATTGATGCTATTGATTGAGTGGGCAGAACTCTGAGCCAAACACTTGGGAAAGTATGATGCAGTAGGGTTGATAGAAGTGACCTCCGTCCACAAAAACCTTACAGTCTACAGGGGAAGACACATTAAAATATGTCATAAATTGGGAAAATAGTAGAGTATAAGGATATATACATAAGTTCTGTCGGGTTGGGGTAGGTAATAATAATAATGTTGGTATTTGTTAAGCGCTTACTATGTGCAGAGCACTGTTCTAAGCGCTGGGGTAAACACAGGGGAATCAGGTTGTCCCACGTGGGGCTCACAGTCTTAATCCCCATTTTACAGATGAGGGAACTGAGGCACAGAGAAGTTAAGTGACTTGCCCACAGTCACACAGCTGACAAGTGGCAGAGCTGGGATTCGAACTCATGAGCCCTGACTCCAAAGCCCGTGCTCTTTCCACTGCGCCACGCTGCTTCTCAAAATGCTTCTCAAAAAAGGTATCAAAATGCTTAAGGGTTACAAAGTCAAGTTCATAGTCGATCAATCAATCAATCATATTTATTGAGTACTTACTGGGTGCAGAGGTCTGTACTAAGCCCTTGGGAGAGTATACTATTACAGCATTAGTAGACACGTTCCCTGCCCACAACAAGGAAAAATGTAAAGGGGAGGAAGTATAGGGGAAATGAAGGCTTAGTCAGGGAAGGCATCCTGGAGAAAAAGTGAGTTTAGGAGGGTTTTGAAGGTGAGGAAAGTGGTGGTCTGGTGGAGATAAAGGTCTAAGGGAGTTCCAGGGCATGGGGAGGATTTGGGCAGGTGTTTTGGGGGTGAGATACATGAGATCAATGTTCAGAGTGGAGGTAGGACTAAGGATAGTGGAGTGTGTGATTTCAATTGCACAAGGAGATCTGTGAGGTAAGGTAGGAGGGAAATAAGGAGTTTCTGTTTGATGTGGAGGTGGAGGGCAACCTGTGGAGATTTTTGAGGGGGAGATATGGACTGAAAAATGATCCAGGCAGCAGAGTGAAGTACAGACTGGAGAGGGGAGAGACAAGAGGTACGGAGAAGTGACCAGATCACTTCTTTTGTACAATAATTGTAGCTTGGTAGTGATCTCCACTTAGCCAACTGCCTCAGGAAGCAATGAAAAGTAGTGACTTCTGTGCTCTGGGCTCCCTGAGATGGTTTGACTCCCTGGTCTTAAAATCTCTTAACCTACTGATGGCCTATGTAGAGGTCAGATTTCTCTCCCCTTTTTATCCTCCTTCTCCCACTGCACCCCCAGCTTTCATGCCTCATTCTGTTCAAGCCAGCCTACTCATTGTTCCTTATTCTATTCTCCCTCTCTGCCAATCCAGTGCTCATACTCTCCCTTCTGGCTGGAACTCTCTTCCCCTCCACATCTGTCAGATTACTGCTCTTCTAATTTTCCAAGCCTTTCTGAAATCACATTTTCCAGGATGCCTTCCCTGATTAACCTTTCATCTCCCTACTCCATAGCTCCCCCTTTTTGGACCACACAAGCACTTGGGTATTCACTCCTTCCCCACCCCCAATTCGCCCACACGACATCCCAAGCTGGAATCACTTATGTACATCTCTTTAAACTCTGATGCTGCTCCTATCTATAATCTATGTTAGTGTCTGTCTCCCCAGCTAGATTGTAAACTTTTCGGAGGCATGGATCATGTCTACTAATTCTCTTGAACTCTTCCAAACCTTAATACAGTGCTCTGCACGGAAGAGGCACAAAATAGATACCCTAAATTTTAAGGAAGCAGTAATGATATTTATTGAGCAACCCCTGGGTGCAAAGCACTTAATAAAATGCTTCGGAAAGAATTGCACAGTCTCTGCCCTCCTGATCAGCTATTCAGTAAGAGTACAGACAGCTTTTTTCCGAAGCATCTGCAAATCTCTAGCCAGGGCAATGGGTGAGGTTTTCCTTCCAAATGGTTTTCAAAAATTATCCTTTTTCCTTTAGGATGCCAAACTGTGGAAAAGTATGGAAACTTATTTCAGCCACATTTTTCAGGGATCTCATAAAAGCATTTAGGGATTTTTTTCCAAAATATCCACATGTCTATACCTCAAAGCACATGGGTGTCTAGTGATCTATTGGAAAGTTCCCAGACTTGAATGAGTTTTAGACTTGTGATTGAGTAAGGAACTGATGAAGGTGTAAATTAATTTGAAGGGAACAAGTGACCAGGAGGACAGAGTTTTGCAAAATGGTTGTTCCATCAGGGGCACGTGGGCAACCTTGAACTTTCTGGAAAGAAGTTCTTTCTCTCCTGCTGTGTCCCTCTCTGCCCTCTGTTCCAAGCTCCTTTGTTATCTCTATCACATTAAGACGTGGGAAGAGAGGAAAAAAAATACAATTTTCTTATTGTACAATCCATTTCATTCCCAGCTGCTGGATTAAATTTATTTTTTTCTGAAGTGGTGTCTGTGCGTATACATCATTTAAGTTTATATGTTTTTGTTGCTGTGGCAACTGTTTGGTTAATTGAATTCCAAAGTGTCTCTCCTGATTTCAAAGCAGTGATAAAGAGCACATGGGTACTGAACAGCGGGAGTCAGAATAGAAGGAGAAACAGGAAAAAGCAGCAGAGTAAAAATGACACAGTCTCCTACTGGCTGCCTACAAACAATCCAGAGGCAAAGCCAAGGAGAGACAGATGGTGGCCATTCCACAAGGGGCCGTTGTCCAGAAGCAGTGTAGCCTAGTGGATAAATCACAGGCCTGGGAGCCAGAGGAACTATGTTCTAATCCAGACTCAGTCACTTGTCTACTGGGTGATTTGGAGTAAATTATTTCACTCCTCTCTGCTTCAGTTTCCTCATCTGTAAAGTAGAGATTCAATACCTGTTCTCACTTCTACCTGACTGAGTCCCATATGGGATAGGAAATGTATCCCCCTGATACAGCTGATACCCCAGCTTGGAATTGTGCTTTACACATAGTAAGTACTTAACAAATACCATTTTTAAAAAATGGCCACATGCACTGTCTTCCCCTCTAGACCATAAGCTCAATGTGGCCAGGCAACATGTTTCCCAACACTGTTGTATTGTTGTCACCCAAACACTTAGTACAGTGCTCTGCAATCAATCAAGAGCATTTATTAAGTGCTTATTATGTGCAGAGCACTGTACTAGGCATTTGGGAGGGTCTGATTTAATGCTGGTAGACATGTTCCCTGCTCACAAAGACCTTACAGACCAGAGGGTGAGACAGACATTAATAGAAATAAATACATTATGGATAAGTTTACAAGCACTGTGGAGTTGAGGGAAGGGTGAATAAAGGGTGCAAATCCTAGTGACAAAGGTGATGTAGAAGGGAATGGGAGAATAGCAAATGAGGGCTTAGTCAGGGAAGACCTCTTGGAGAAGATGTGATAAATATGGCTTTGAAGGTGGGGAGAGTGATCTTCTGAGGAACATGAATTGGGAGGGAGTTCCAGGTCAGAGGCAAAATATGGGTCAGTGGTGAGATAGACCAGATCAAGGTTCCGTGTGTAGATCGGCATTAGAGGAGAAAAGTGTGTCGACTGAATTGTATTAGGAAATCAGAGAGGTAAGGTAGGAGGGAGCAAGGTGATTGAGTGCTTTAAATCCAATGGTAAGGACTTTCTGTTTGATGGGCAACCACTGGAGATTTTTGAGGAGTGGAGAAATATCGACTGAATGGTTTTGTATAAAAATGATACAGGTAGCAGGTAGACTGAAGTGGGAAGATAGAGGAGGCTGAGAGGTCAGCAAGGAAGCTAATGTAGTAGTTGAGGTTGAATAAGATAAATTCTTCGATTAACATAGAAGCAATTTAGATGGAGAGGAAAAGGTTGATATTAGTTACCAATCAATCAATCAGTGATATTTATTGAGTGCTTATTATGTGTAGAGCACTATACTGAGTGCTTGGGAGAGGACAGTACAGCAGAATTAGCAGACCTGTTCCCTGCCTATAATTGTCTTACAGTATAGAGGATGAGCTTACAGTTTAGCAATACTGTGAAGGTTGAACCGATAGGACTTGGTGACTGATTGAATAGGTAGGTTGAATGAGAGAGAAGAGTTGAGGATAATGCCAAATTTACAGGCTTGTGAGACAGAAATAGAATGGTGCTATCCACAGATATAAAAGGTCTGAGGGAGAGCAGGGTTTGGATGGGAAGATGAGGACACAGTAAGTGCCCAATAAATACCATTGATTTATTGATTTTGCAAAGTTTTTTTTCCCATTTCCTGGTCCCAGGGAACAGTGTGAGGGTTCCTCCTTGCTCCTCCTTTTGAATCTCAGTCTTGGGGTTTAGGGAGTGGTGGCTACCTACCTAATTAATGGAAGAGGAAGTTTGACTTCTGGTTTCAGATATGGTTTTCTTGTCTTCTGCCCCACCTCCTCCAACCATCTAGACTGGCTAGCAGTGGCCCTACCTGTCATCAGACACTATAAGGAATCGGACCCAATCAGACCAAGTTTGGAGATTCATCAGTATGGTATTCCCCTACCTCTGGGAAATGAAAGCTGAGGTATTGAAAGGAGCTAGAAGTGCAGGAGGGAATTCAAATCCATCTCCCTGCCACTAAGCAGATGGAAAACCCTCCGCTTTTAAAGGGAGTCAGGCCGTGGTGGTCAGAAATAATAAAATTAGTAACACTGTGCTAAGCCCGGGACTATAGATTCAGTAAAAGCAGATCAATCAATCAATAATCAATCAATGGAATTGACAGAGCACTTACCATGATCAGAGTGCTGCACTAAGCACTTGGGAGTGTACAACATAACAGAGATGGTAGACACATTCCCTGCCCAAAATGAGCTTACAGTCCAGAGGGGGAGACAGACATTAATATAAATAAATATTTTATAACATAGAATTTACAGATGTGTGCATTTAACTGTGTTGCTCTATATAGATGGTAAACTGCGTGTAGTACAAGAACCAGGTCAGGCTTGCTTACCCTGTTCAATCAAGGATTCTGTGCTTGATGAACTTGCACCATGATAACCTTACCTTGACAGATGCTGCCAGCAGGTACATAATTGTCTCTTCTGATTTCCCACTGCATTCTATTTTGTTGCATTTTCATTAGGAGGAGAATAGGGTTTAATTCCCCAACTGTGGCCTACCCAAAGTGTGTAGTGAAAGTATATGTTATGGGGGAACTGTCTGGATTTACCCAGTGCTCTACAGAGAGTCTGGCACTCAGTGATCACTTGACGGGACTAAAGGCTGGAACTATCGAAAAGTTTTGAAGTGAAAGAGTCCTCTCTTTGTTTCTCCCTCCATCCAATCCCTCCTTCCATCTCTCACTCTATCTCTCCATCCCTCCCTCCATCCCTCCCTGCCTCAATAAGCTATCTCCATAGTTAACCCTTCTGGCCAGAAAGTTTGTGCAGCTCAATGTCCATTTACTCTCGTTTAGACCTTAGTGGAGATGAAGATACATAACTCTGCACGTGGGTGTATGTGTGTGTGTTTCTGTGTTTGAAATTGGGAGCATCTGTGTGAGTGTGTCTGTGTGTGAGCTGTGTTTGAGTGTGTATGGTGGTGAGTATCTGTGTGAGTGGGTCTGTATCTGAGTGACTGACAGTGTCTCTGTGTGAGTGAGTCTGTGAGTGTGATTGTGTTTGAGGATGTGCCTGTGAGTGTGAGTGTGTCTGTGTGTGAGTTTGTGAGTGTTTGTGTGTTTGTAGTTGTGTTTGAGTGTGTGTCTGTGTGTGCGAGTATGAGTGTATACGAGTGCGGGATTTGCAAGAGGGCAGGCTCTAGCTGCTGAATAACTTTCCTGCAGGCTCTCCTTCTCCCTCTCCCTCTCTGGAATGGATTCCGTGCCTATCTGGGATTGCTATTTCCAGTTTCATTAGCTGCCGCGGCCAACACTACCTCCCTGAGAGATCACAGTGCGGCTGACAGTGAGAGACAAATAGCCGAGGCCCTAGCAGATGGTGGCTGGAGAAAAAAACAGAGCCCGCGAGAGGGTCTGCAAGTCGTTGGAGGTAGGCAGGGGAGGGAGCCTGTTACTTTAATGAATCCCAAAAGGTCCTGTCTGCAGGTATCTGCAATCAGTACGGGGGTAGGATGGTCTTTGGGGGTAACCTGGATCAGCCTAGTAAAGCACTAGTTGTCGGACAACTAGAAAAGTATCCCAACCTCTCTTTCTGTCTGTCTTTATCTAGTGAGCAAAACCTCCTCACTATTGGCTTCAAACCCCTCCATCCCCTTACCCCGTCTTACCTCACCTCCCTTCTCTCCTTCTCCAGCCCAGCCTGCACAATCCACTCTTGCCACCAACCTCCTCACTGTGCCTCGTTCTCACCTGTCCCGCCATCAACCCCTGGCTCACGTCCTAACTCTGGCCTGGAACGCCCTCCCTCCTCAATTCCACCAAACTAACAAACTTTCCCCCTTCAAAGCTCTACCGAAAGGTCACCTCCTCCAGGAGGCTTTCCGGGACTAAGCCTCTCTTTTTCCTCTGCTCCTCCTCCCCTTCCCATCACCCCGACTCCCTCCCTCTGCTCTACCCTCCTCCCTGCCCCACAACACTTGTATATATATGTACATATTTATTATTCTATTTATTTGGAAAAGCAGCATGGCTCACTGGAAAGAGCACGGGCTTTGGAGTCAGAGGTCATGGGTTCGAACCCCGGCTCTACCACTTGTCAGCTGTGTGACTTTGGGCAAGTCACTTAACTTCTCTGTGCCTCAGTTACTTCATCTGTAAAATAGAGATGAAGACTGTGAGCCCCACGTGGGACAACCTGATCACCTTGTATCCCCCCAGCGCGTAGAACAGTGCTTTGCACATAGTAAGCGCTTAACAAATGTCATCATCATTATTACTTTATCATTATTATTTTATTAATGATGTGTGTATATCTCTGATTCCATTTATTTATATTGATGTTATTGATGCCTATTTACTTGTTTTGATGTCTGTCTCCCCCTTCTAGACTGTGAGCCCATTGTTGGGCAGGGATTCCCTCCATTTGTTGCTGAATTGTACTTTCCAAGCATTTAGTACAATGCTCTGCACACACTAAGCACTCAATAAATACCATTGGATGGATGGATGGATGGATGGATGGATGGATGGATGGATGGATGGATGGATGGATGAATGACTATCTAGAGTCACCAGTCACCCCTCCGCCTCTCCCCTCTCCCCCACCAACCCCCTCCCCTACTTTCCCATCCTTCCCTGCAGTATCCTCAGAGGAGATCTCCTCCCTCCTCGCAAGTGCCACCCCCTCCACCTGCGCCTCGGACCCCATTCCCTCTCACCTTATTAAAACCATCGCCCCTGCCCTCCTACCTTCCTTAACTTCTATTTTTAACCACTCAATCTCCAAGGGCTCCTTCCCCTCTGCCTTCAAACATGCCCATGTCTCCCCCATCCTAAAAAAACCCGCTCTTGACCCCACTTCCCCCTCCAGTTATCGCCCTATCTCCCTACTACCCTTCCTTTCCAAAATCCTAGAACGAGCCGTCTACAATCGATGCTTAGAATTCCTTAACTCCCATTCTCTCCTAGACCCCCTCCGATCTGGCTTCCGTCCCCTCCACTCTACCGAGACCGCTCTCTCTAAGGTCACCCGTGACCTCCTTCTTGCCAAATCCGATGGCTCCTACTCCATTCTGATCCTCCTCGACCTCTCTGTTGCCTTTGACACTGTCGACCATCCCCTCCTCCTCCATACCTTATCTCACCTTGGCTTCACGGACTCTGTCCTCTCCTGGTTCTCCTCTTACCTCTCTGGCCAGTCATTCTCGGTCTCCTTCGCTGCAGCCTCCTCCGCCTCCCATCCTTTAACTGTTGGAGTTCCTCAAAGGTCAGTTCTTGGCCCTCTTCTGTTCTCCATTTACACTCACTCCCTCGGTGAACTCATTCACTCTCATGGCTTTGACTACCATCTCTACGCAGATGACACGCAGATCTACATCTCCGCCCCTGTCCTCTCCCCCTCCCTTCGGGCTCGCATCTCCTCCTGCCTCCAGGACGTCTCCACCTGGATGTCGGCCCGCCACCTAAAACTCAACATGAGCAAGACTGAGCTCCTCATCTTCCCTCCCAAACCCGGTCCTCTCCCAGACTTCTCTATCACTGTGGATGGCACGACCATCCTTCCCGTCTCTCGGGCCCGCAATCTCGGTGTCATCCTTGACTCGTCTCTCTCGTTCACCCCACACATCCTATCCGTTACCAAGACCTGCCGGTTTCACCTCTACAATATCGCCAAGATCCGCCCTTTCCTCTCCACCCAAACGGCTACCTTACTGCTACGGGCTCTCGTTATATCCCGGCTAGACTACTGTGTCAGCCTTCTCTCTGACCTCCCTTCCTCCTCTCTTGCCCCTCTCCAGTCTATTCTTCACTCCGCTGTCCGGCTCATCTTCCTGCAGAAATGATCTGGGCATGTCACTCCCCTTCTTAAACAACTCCAGTGGTAGCCTATCAACCTCCGCTCCAAACAAAAACTCCTCACTCTAGGCTTCAAGGCTCTCCATCACCTTGCCCCTTCCTACCTCTCCTCCCTTCTCTCTTTCTACCGCCCACCCCGCACGCTCCGCTCCTCTGCCGCCCACCTCCTCACCGTCCCTCGGTCTCGCCTATCCCGCCGTCGACCCCTGGGTCACGTCCTCCCGCGGTCCTGGAACGCCCTCCCTCCTCACCTCCGCCAAACTGATTCTCTTTCCCTCTTCAAAACCCTACTTAAAACTCACCTCCTCCAAGAGGCGTTCCCAGACTGAGCTCCTCTTCTCCCTCTACTCCCTCTGCCATCCCCCCTTTACCTCTCCGCAGCTTAACCCTCTTTTTCCCCTTTTCCCTCTGCTCCTCCACCTCTCCCTTCCCATCCCCACAGCACTGTACTCGTCCACTCAACTGTATATATTTTCGTTACCCTATTTATTTTGTTAATGAATTGTACATCGCCTCGATTCTATTTAGTTGCCATTGTTTTTACGAGATGTTCTTCCCCTTGACTCTGTTTATTGCCATTGTTCTTGTCTGTCCGTCTCCCCCGATTAGACTGTAAGCCCGTCAAATGGCAGGGACTGTCTCTATCTGTTGCCGACTTGTTCATCCCAAGCGCTTAGTACAGTGCTCTGCACATAGTAAGCGCTCAATAAATACTATTGAATGAATGAATATCTAGAGGCCTAGGTGAGAAATCTGCCTCAGAGCAAGTATGTTGGACTGTCTAAGCTCTGGGGTAGATCTTTAGGTTGGACACAGCTCCTGTCCCACATGGGGCTCAAAGTCTTAATCCCCATTTTGTGGAAGCCCAGAGAAGTGAAGTGATTAGCCTAAGGTCACACAGCAGACAAGTGGCAGAGTCTGGATTAGAACCTAGGTCCTTCTGACTCCCAGGCCCTTGCTCTATCCAATAATGCATGCTCCTTCTTCATTACGCTTAATGCTTTACCTTATGCAGATATGCTGTACCTTCACAGGGAGCCACCAGATGAAAACATTGTTCTTTCATGTGAGGCCTACCGGAAAGAGCCTGGGCCTGGGAGTCAGAATACCCGGGTTCTAATCCCAGCTCTGCCACTTGACTGCTGTGTGACTTTGGACAAGTCTCTTCACTTCTCTGTGCTTCAATTTCCTCACCTGCAAAAAGGGGATTCAATACCCGTTCTCCCTCCCACAAACTGTGAACTCCACATGGGACAGGAATTGTCTCATCTGATTATTTTATAACTACCCCAGAGCTTGGCAGGTAGTAAGTGCTGAACAAATGCTATTATTACTATTTTTTATGGTATTACTAAGCAATTACTATGTGCCAGGCACTGTACAAAGTGCTGTAGTAAATACAAGATAATTAGGTTGGATGCAGTCCATGTCCCACTTAGGGCACACAAACTTTATCCCCCTTTTACAGATGAGGTAACTGAGACATAGAAAAGTGAAGTGACTCTCCCAAGATCACACTGCAGACAAGTGTCATAGCCGGGATTAGAACCCAGGTTCTGCTGACTCCCGGGAATTTGCTCTATCCACTTTTTCTGCTGAGTTTCTATTTGGTGCTTTTATTGCCAAAGTACCATGTATATAATTATTTTAATTTGCACACCACAACACTCCTGTGAGGTAGGGTTCAGGCATTAGTAGAAGTAGTCATAGTATTATTATCATCATTATCCACTGTAGGATGGATCTTCTGACAAAACTAAATTGGAGGAGGTAAGTGGAAAGACTCCATTTTCTAGAGTTCTTGATGAATTTAAGCAAGATATTCTACATCCAGGACAATCAATCAATTAATCCATCAATGGTACTACATAGTGTGTACTATGTGAAGAGCAGTGTACTAGGTGCTAGGTGTTATAACAGAGTTGGTAGGCACGTTCCCTGCCCAAAACAAGCTTACAGTCTAGAATAGACTACAGTTTTATGACCTAAAGTCTACACTCTAACATAGGCAGTTTCAGCCACCTTGCAGGAAAGCTGCATCACTCTGGATTTGTGGAGCAGATGAGGGGGTTACTTTTTAAGGGAAGTCATGACTGCACAATTTTTTGGGCTAGGAGAAAAAGTCAGCTGAAAAACCAAAGCTTTTCTCACAGATAACCACTCATTTGGGGTACTTCTACCTCCTAGAGAGTTGAGGCCACATCTGGGATACTTTCAAAATAAATTTCCACCACCTAGATTGGGAGAGCTGAATTGATGGGAAGTGAGATAAGACCAACAGCCATTTGGCCACTTAATGAACAAAGGTCTTCAGGTCGAAGTGGGTTGCCACAGCTCCAGACCTTAGGCATTCTCCTGGGCAAAGAGATTGGGATTGGCAACACACAACTTGTCAGGGCCTAAAAGGACGGGCTTTGTGCCTCGGGCTGTGGAGGAGCTAGTTCGGAGCTGCATCCCAGGATGGGTCATAGGGGAGTTGAGCAAGCGGAAACACTGAGGGGAGGAACAGGACGGATCAGGGCAGGGAATAGGCATCTGGGAAAAAGAGGAGAAGTTGACAGTTGGCAGGACTGGGGACGAAGCCACTATTCCATCCCAGCACTGCAGGGAGTTGGGAGATGAAGGATACTTGCCTGCGGCACAAGCTGTTGAACTGGAATCATCCACACCCAAGGAATGGTCAGTGCTTCAGAGGCTCCACTTGGGCTCACCCAAAGGCTCCACAGCACTAGTGCTGGAGGAACGAGGGAGTCGGTGCCGCTCTGCCTCCGTGAGAATCTCCCCACAATCGCCCTTTCTTCAGCAAGCCCCACCTCCCCTTTCCCGTGCTCCACATTTCCCACCCTCCATCTCGTTTCCCTAGAATGGAAACAATGGAAAGTGCATCTGGATCCATTTACAGACACTCTCTCTGCTCACACGCACAGCAGCTGCCAAGGAGCCAGATTCAACTTGAGGGTGAGGTTTCTGGATGGAAAGATCCAGGACCAGCATCTTTGGATAACGAGCTGACCCCAAGGCTTTCAGTATGAGAATCCAAGCAGTCTCCTTAATTTTTTTTAATGGTATTTATTAAGCGCCTACTGTGTGCCAACCACTGTACTAAGTGCTGGGTTAGAAACACGCTGATCAGGTTGGACACAGTCCATGTCTCACATGGGGCTTCACGGTCTTAATCTCCATTTTAGGATGAGGGAACTGAGGCCCAGAGAAGTGCAGTGACTTACCCAAGGTTACACAGAAGACAAGCGCCAGAGTGGGATTAGAATTCAGGTCCACTGACTCCCAGGCCTATGCTCTTTAGACAAAGTCACACTGAGAATTTTGACCTCTCCCAAACCAGGAGCCCAATCTCTTTGGGACCCGGCCCAAGGTTGGTACAGGTGAAAGAGATTTTTCTGCAGGTCTCCTCGGTGAGAGGGAGCTTACAGAATCTTCTAACTCCTCCCTGGCCAGACACAGGACCACGGGCCTGGTCTGGATGTCTCCCAATGCACGTTGACTGTCAAAGAAGCTAAATCATTAAACAAACAAAGTTAAAACTATTTTACTAATTCATGTTTATCCTCTGTAGCGCTCATATCCTCATTTTTTACCATGAAAATCGACTAATTCTATGCAGCTAATTGGTTCTCATCTCCTTCTGTGAATTTCAATGATCCAGCCACACTTCAGAGAAAGACCCAGTTTATAGTACTTGACTTTAATTGGACAATCCAGAACTGTGTAAACCAGGGGTTTATGGGTCAGCCCAGTTGTTCTAAAACAAGTGAGACAGACCTGTTCAGATTATGGGAGCAGCATGGCCTAGTAGAAAGTGCACAGGGCTGGGAATCAGGAAACCTGGTTTCTAATCCCCTCTCCGATCATGGCCTGCTGTGTAATACTTAACTCCCCTTAGACTTTGACATGAGAAGCAGCTTGGCCTAGTGGAAATAACATGGGTCTATAGTCAGTGAACCCTGGTTCTAATTCCAGTTTGCCTCTTGTCTACTGTGTGTCCCTGGGCAAGTCACTTACCTTCTCTGAGCCTCAACTATTTCATCTCTAGAGTGGGGATTAAGATGCTGAGCCCTGTGTGGGACAGGGAGTATATCCAACCAGATTAGTTTGTATCTACCCGAGCGTTTAATACAGCCTGGCACATAATAAGCATTTAACAAATTCCATTAATTTAAAAAGAATTATCTACTCAAGTGTCTAATACAGTGTTGGACACATAGTAAGCACTTAATAAACACCATAGTAATTATTATTATTCTCTGTGCCTAAGTAGCTTCATCTTCAAAAATACCTATTCACCTCTCCCTATTAATCTGTGAACTCCATATAAGAAGGGACTGGATCTGTTCTGATTGTATCCCATCTCTTGGCATGCAGTAATGCTTAACAAATTCCACAGTTATTATGGTTATTGCTTTTGGTAGTTTTAGTGGGTGACTTGCTACCAAATAATCAGTGTTAGTTATTGAGTATTTACTTTGTGTGGAACACTGAACTAAGTGCTGGGGAAAGTACAATAAAACAGATTGGAAATCATGATCACTGTCTACAATAAAGTCCCAGTTAATGTCTGTCCCCCACCCTGCCCTGAGAAGCCAAACTGCCACCAGGGAAATAGCTCTCCTATTAAGGTTCACATCCGCCAATACCCACAGGTGTCAGTGAAGGAAGTTATCCATTATCAGCATTTAGAACAGTGTTCATCACATAGTAAGCATTAAACAAACATAAAGAAAACTGGCACAATGATGACAATGTTGGTGGCAGAGTCTTCCATCAAGAATGATGGATATTCTTTAAACTGGAAGCTTGTTATGGGCAGGGAATATGTCTACCAACTCTATTTTACTGTAATCTCCCAAACACTTGGTATAGTGTTCTTCACCCAGTAGACACTGAATAAATACAATTGGTCGATTGATTAATGAGCATTCATCCTGCAGTGTACAATCAGTAGTCTTTATTGAGTGCTTATTATGTGCAGTGCACTGTCCTAAGCACTTGTGAGAATACAATATGACAGAGTTGGAGGACATGTTCTCTGTCCCCAAAAAGCTTACAAGTCTAGGTGAGGGAGACAGACAATATAATAAATTACAGATATGTACAAAAGTGCTGCTAGCCTGAGGGTGGGATGAATATCAAATTCTTAAAAGGTAAAAATCCAACTGCTGAAGTGATACAGAAGGGAGAGGGAGTAGAGAGGAAGAGGGCTTAGTTGGAGAAGGTCTCTGGAGGAGATAGGATTATAATAAGGTGATGAAGTTGGGGAGAGTTATGGTCTGTTATATATAGAGAAGAAGAGAGTTCCAGGTCAGATGAAAGATGTGAGCAAGAGGTCAGTGGCAAGATAGACAAGATCGAGGTACAGTGAGTAGGTTGACATTAGAGGAGAGAAGCATGGAGGCTGGATTGTAGTAGGAAATCAGCAAAGTATGGTAGGAGGGGGTGAGCTGATTGAGTGCTTTAAAATCTACGGTAAGGAGTTTCTGTGTAATGTGGAGCGGTTGGGCAGCCTCTGGAGGTTCTCAAAGAGTGGGGAGACACCAACTGATCATAATTTTGAGAAAAATTACTTAGGCAGCAGAATGAAGTTCAGAATGGTAGGCAGGAAGGTCATCGAGGATGCCGATGCAGTAGTCAGGGCAAGTAATAGTCAAGTGGATTAGCTGGGTCATTCATTCAATAGTATTTATTGAGCGCTTACTATGTGCAGAGCACTGTACTAAGCGCTTGGAATGAACAAGTCGGCAACAGATAGAGACAGTCCCTGCCGTTTGACGGGCTTACAGGGTCATAACTCACTGGAAAGGCTGCAAAGTTTATTTTTCCCTGCAGGTCACATTTATGGCTGACAAGCCCACTGCATCATGGAAATGCTATGCTGTAGCCTCATAAATGACTAGGTAGCCTCTGCGGTCCTTACCTCCAGCTTTAACCTGCTATTTTTCAGGACTCCTGGTGAGCCTGTCCACCTTGCAGAATGACATAGGTGGACCCTTATTCCTAAGTTTTCCCCACCAATTACAGAGGTCCAGCAGGTTCTCTCTGACTCGCAGATCTGGGACTAGAACCCACAGCTGCTGATTCCCAGTACCAGGCTCTTGTGATGGGAGAAGCAGCGTGGCTCAGTGGAAAGAGCACGGGCTTTGGAGTCAGAGGTCATGGGTTTGAATCCTGGCTCTGCCACTTGTCAGCTATGTGACTGTGGGCAAGTCACTTCACTTCTCTGGGCCTCAGTTACCTCATCTGTAAAATGGGGATTAAGACTGTGAGCCCCAAGTGGAACAACCCAATTCCCCTGTGTCTACCCCAATGCTTAGAACAGTGCTCTGCACATAGTAAGCACTTAACAAATACCAACATTATTATTATTATTAATCCAGAGTCATGGGCACAGTTGCGGAGACTAGTAGAAAAGTTTTCAATGGTTCATTCAGAAAGCCTTCATTTTTGAAGTTCTGGGGCATAACTGAGGATAGGCTCTCAGGGGAAGCACCTGCAAGATTTCGTGGCCAATCACTTCTCTGAGAAGTGGGGGAAGTAGACCTTTATTCACGGAGCCTTTTTATCACACTCTGTGGTAATAATGATAATAATAATAATAATGAAAATAATGGTATTTGTTAAGCACTTAACCATGTGCCAGACACTGTACTAAACACTGGGGAGGGCACAAGCAAATCGGGTTGGACAAAGTCCCTGTCCCACCTGGGGCTCACAGTCTCAATCCCCATTTTACAGATGAGGTAACTGAGGCACAGAGAAGTGAAGTGACTTGCCCAAGGTCACACAGCCTGGAGCTGGGATTAGGACCCATGACCTTCTCACTCCCAAGCCCGTGCTCTAACCACTACACCATGCTGCTTTTCAAAAAAGAATTTAGAATAGCCAGGTATTGTACTGTATCATTCTGTACCAAGCATTTAGTACAGTGCTCTGCACATGGTAAGAATTCAATAAAAACCACTAATAGACTGAGACAGATGCCTTTATGAGACCCAGCCCCACTCCTTACTGGTATCTGGATTGCTTTGAACTCCCGAAGAAGGACTCCTGGAGATCCAGAGTTGTTGAGCTGCGATTCTGAGTCTCAAAGTCCCCAGAGCTGACTGGGAGGATGAAGGCTGACCAGGGATGACTTATACTGTGAGCCCCTTGTAATAATGGTAATAATAATAATAATTATGGTATTTATTTAAGTGCTTACTATGTGCCAAGCACTGTTCTAAGTGCTGGGCTAGATAGAAGGTAATCAGGTTGTCCCGCATGGGGCTCATAGTCTTAATACCCATTTTACAGATGAGGTAACTAAGACACAGATAAGTGAAGTGACTTGTCCAAGGTCACACAGCAGACAAGGGGCAGAGCCGGGATTAGAACCCAACTCCTCTGAATCCCAAGCCCGTGCTCTTGCCACTAGGCCATCCTGGGACAGAGACTGTTTCCATCCCAATAAACTTGTCCCTCCCCCAGCACTTAGAACAGTGTCTGACACATATTAAGCTTTTAACAAATACCATAAAAAAGCCCAAGGTAATTTTCCTGCTGATGCAGTAACAGATTGATCATTATCATTACGGGCAGGGAACATGTCTGATAACTCTGTTGTATTAAACTCTCCTTAGCTCTTACTGCAGTTCTCTTCACATAGTAAGTACTTAATAAATACTCTTGATAGATAGATTGATTGAAGTGCAAAATCGTGTTGAAGAGACAGTATGATAGGGTATGATATTGAAGATGGAAGGGGGATTCACCTCTGAAGGCCTCCTGGAGTAGGTGGCTATAAGGAGGCTTTGAGGAAGTGGCTTGGTAGATTTGAGCTCATCTGCTTAGTCCCTTGGGCTCTGTGCAGATGACTGCAATCTCTTTCACAAGTTCTAACCTCCCCGCTGTACTATCAGCTCGCGTCTCTTCAACAAGACAGCTTCACAGGAATGTTTCCCCTCTCTCCTGAAGTTGAACATGTCTAATTCTGGATTGCTCATCTTCCCCATTAAACCTGCTGCCCCCTACTTTTCATTTCCCATGTCTCCCCTCGTCCTTCCCAACACAGAAGTCTACAACCTTTGTGTCACCCTTAACTTCTCACTGTCCTTCAGTGTTCATATTCAGTCTGTGGCTGAACCCTGCCTGTTGTTGCTCCACAAGATTTCTTCTTCCCTTTCCACCCAGAGGACAATGTTCACTTCATTTCCTGACTCGAAGGCTGTGTCAGCCTCTGTTTTGAATATATTAAGTTTGAAGTGTTGGTGGGACAGCCACATAGTAATGTCATCCAAGTAGAGATTATTGATTTGGCCCTGGAAGGCAAGCAGGTAAGAACCATGATAGAAGAAGCAACTCAGGATTTCTTCTTTCTTACCTCACCTTGCTGCTCTCCTACTACAACCCAGCCCACCCACTTCACTCCTCTAATACCAACCTATGCACTGTACTTCGACCTCATCTAGCTCCTGACCTCTCACTGACAACCTGCCACTGGCCTGGAATACCTTCCCTCTCATATCTGAGAGATAATTGTTCTCCCCACCTTGAAAGCTTTATTGAAGGTATATCTTCCCCAAAAGGCCTTCCCTGACTGAGCTCTATATCCTTTTCTTCCACTCACTTCTGCGTTGTCCTGACTTACTCCCTTTATTCATCCCCCTTCTCAGCCCCACAGCACCTATGTACATGTTAATATCTGTCTCCCACTCTAGACAGTAAGTTTATTGTGGACAGGGAATGTGTCCTCTTTTGTTCTGAGCTTAATACAGCTCATAGTAAGGGCTCAATAAATATGATTAACTGATTGATCAATTCCCCTTACTGGAAGAGCTCTTGGTCTGGGTCCGTAGCAAAGAGAGTCTCAGATCATCTGGCATCCATAAACATCTGAGCAGGCAGCATAAAATTCTAATCAGGAGAATTTATAATGTGGCATCAGATGTTATAGAGTGAGAAGTAAATAAAGTGAAACTGTCCATCAAACTCTGGCAGCTGGGACCCCTGTCAGAAGCAGTAAATGACCTCACTGGATAAATCAAGTTTAGGATTGGCTGGAGGGAAGTGTCAGTCAATGAGCCAATAGGCTGGGAAGGCAAAGACATTGGTTCTGTGTGTGTGTGTGTGTGTGTGTGTATGTGTAGGGTGGGTCGGGGGACTGGCAAGACAGGTGAAATGATGGCTGAAGGTGAAAGTTTGGGACAACGATTGTTATTTTGGACAATAATTGAAAGAGGGTTCTAACTATATCCTCCACCCTGAATCATGAGAATGCAGGGTGAGGCCCAGAGGCAAGGGCAAGGGATGGATATGTCTTAGAGTTTCCAATATCCACCTCTAAAAGTTAGAGTGGAGAAGATTCACAGCCCTTGTTGATCCCCAAACAAAGTTTTCATCACCCTATGGAACCCCAGAGGAGAAGGGGATATGGAATGCCTTAGAAGAAGATGGAGGCCCTCAAAAGAAATCCTTCTGCCCTGTGCCCATTCTGTTGATTCTTGGCTTTAGGCTCAGCCATGGAAATAGATCTGATCATTGTCCTCTCTCTCCTGCATGCTCACTCACAATCCCATATTTCCTCCAGGACACAACTCTGGAAGATAGGTGACGTGGGGAATGAAGGTGACTGGGCTGGAAGATAATCAAGAATTCAGGAAGTCCATTGAGCTGGAAGGAGCTAGTGAAAAGTGCAAGGGCCCGAGAGCCAGAAGATATGGATTCTAATCTCAACTCTGTCACTCACCTGCTGTGTGACCTTGGGTAAGTTACTTCTCTGTGCCTCAGTTTCCTCATCTGTAAAATGGAGATTTAATACTTGGACTCCCTCCTACTTAGACTGTGAGCCCCACATGGGACAGGACTATGTCCAATCTGATTATCTTATGTCTACCCCAGAGCCAAGTACAGCCCTTAGTACATAGTAAGCATGCAACAAATACAATTATTACGATGCTTATTATTACAACGTTGCAGGAAGGGCAATACTTGTTCTGGCCTGGAAAAATAGTTGTTCTTTCATGGAAACCACACAAAGGGGCCACACCACATGGCTTAGCTAACGAAGTTTTAGAAAGGGGCGGCACCACTTGAAAAATCCCCAAACCAATCCATCCTCATACTTCCCACCTCCTCTCATCATTCAGACCAAGATCCTTACCCTGTCCAGTGTGAGAAGGCTCCAGATCCCAACTCAGCCTTGCTCCTTCCCGCCTCTGCTCCCGCTGAGTTCAGTGTTCCCTAAGACTCTGGTGTCTTCCGGGCCTTGGCCCTTCTCATCCCAGATGGACGATTCAAATGAAAGTCAAAGCAGGACTGTTTTGAACTTTATTTGAGAAGGGACCCTACATAAACTATGTCAGGAGGGTACAGATCTACACAGAGCTTCATCAGCTGATAAATGGAGTCCTTAACATAACACTGAGGATATGATATTATGAAGACAGACGCATGACCAAGGAATATTTACAGCTCTCACTTATGATATATTTATACTTGAGATGGATATATACATATATACATGTACATGTGCATATACATACATTATATCTATACATACACACACATATATACATATATATGTATCAAAGGCTTTGTTCACAAAAAGTCCAAAAAGAAGTTTGCCTTTCATTTGCAGCAATTAACTGTTTTAAAGTGAAGTATGCTTTGTTTTGTATTTGTGAGCAGTCTTTTTGTTGGTCAGTCTCTGCCCCCGTCTTTGAGCTCAATACTGATGGTTCCCAGATATAGATGTTTTGGGAAAGTGGAGGTGAGGGAAATGGGTGGCTTTATGGGTTCATTGGGGGGAGAGAGAGAAGGAACCAGGTAATGGAAGGAATGACCTTTGGTGATGCCATTAAACCATTCTTTGTATTAAACATAAATTATTAATACAGCTTTAAAAAAATAAGTTTCTGGTGTTTTTTTCAGGTTGGAAAGAGCTGGAAGGGGAGTAGGGGAAAAGGGAAAGGTGGGATGTTGTGTTTTGAACACATCCCCTAAGCTTCATTGACCATATCTTTCCACCCTTCCCCTGGGGATAGCTCACTCTTCTGCCTAACTTGACCATATTTACCAACCTATGGGCCACCTCCAACACAGTGGGACTTTTAAGTATGTCCTCCAGGAGTCAGTGGACTACTTGTACCTCGCCCAATTTGATTTGTGTTTTGTATTCCAGCTCATTGTTCAGAGTGGGGTCCGAGCTCAGGTAGATAAGGTCGAATCAAGTTGTTCTCCCTCTGTAAGGGAAAAGTGCTGAATAAACTTGATGTTGAGGGAGAGAAGGGATGCCCATTTTGGTGAAAAACCCACTGGGGAATTTGGAAATGGGAACTGGTGGATCCAAGGATGTGAAACAGGCATGATCTTAACTTTTCAGTGAATTGGGAATACAAACAAGCATTGCAGTGAAATAGTTCCACTTTGAACCATACCATTTAAGGACCATCAACTTGAGATGAAAATAAACCGGGTCAAATCCAGATGAACGTCTTACACCTCGGATGATGCCAAAGCCACCCCATCTCCCAGCAGGGTTTCTGCCACCACCAGACAACACTGCCCCTGCTGCTTAAGCTTCTCCCTCAAGCCACAAACCCATCTACATGGTAGGCAGATGCTGTGATGAGTTCAGCTTTGTCTCCAAATCACACACATACACACACACATCACTGCAATACGGTGTCAATGCAAATAACTGCTCCATGAGCCAAAAAAAGTACACACACTGGAAAACACACTCCTACACACACACACCCACTTGTTCACACTCATACTGACATAACCGCCTTGAAGTATGTTTAGTACAGAAACCTCAAGAAAAAAAAATCAGTTGTAACAGCACCTAAACTTCATTCCTAAAATTGCTTTCCTAGAACCTCATAATCTTCTATGGCACCAAAGCAGATGCCAGTAGATTATTCGGATATTGAAAGATTTCTGCACAATGTTTGAGTAGAGACAAAGAGACATGTAATGTCCAGTAAGAAACAAATCAGTGTACATCATTTACATGGCAATAAATCCATCATTTCTCTTGAAATTAGATATGTAAAGTAGCACTTAGTTTAACACAATTTTTTGTTCTGCTTAAGCTTATTTGTAAAAAGCTGCTCATGCAAAAAAATTACTCCAGGTTCATCTGGATTTTAAAGGACACTTCTCCTGAAAACAAGTCCCTTTCAGACAGGGAAAAAAAAGAAAAAAAAAACATTTGTGGCAGTTTATGCCAGCTGAGACAGAAAATACAAGACTTTGGTGTTTGTATGGTGTTCGTCATAGTGACCCGAAAGCAGGGCTGAGAGGACCTTACAAAGGTCAGGAAGAGGACAATCAAAAGAGCCCTTGAAGGCTTTCTGGGCATAATAGGACCTTTGTCCTACAACCTCTGCTTTCTGAGACTCCCTGCGGCCATGCCACAACTGGCCAAGGGTGCCCTTGGTCTGTCCTGCCCACCACAATTCCCAAATGTCATCCCCTTGCTGCTTTCCCAAGCCATCCTCACCAGCTCCACACTAGCCACTGGGAACTCCTTCCTCTCCACAGTAGATGTCCACCGTGGATTTCCCAACCCAGGCCACTCCATGGTCTAGCAAAATGGGAGGGGAAGATATTTTCTCTGGTGGTTCCTGTCCTTATGCCCAGAGAAAATCTACTAATCCAAGAAACTTCCCAAAAAGGGCCTTTCTCCCTCTCCTCACCACTTCTGGCATTAGAAAAAGTATCCCGTATCCTGTATCCTGTATCCAAGAGGCTACCAGAGTCAGCAGTGGCTTTCAGGATTTCTCAGAAAAGGAGCTAGTTCAGTTCCCTCCTCGTTCATCATTCCCCGTTCATGTTCTTTGTACAAGGAAGCTACCTAGACATTGGTCTTCCCTGTTCACAGTGCAGCTGCCTCCCAAACCCAAGATTATTTGGTATTTGATTTTGACTTGGAGACAACTGGGAGCCATTAGGAAAGGGTATGGCTAGAGAGCTAAAGAGCTAGGGGCCACACCTTGCTGAAGCACCAGGCAGCCGAGGCAGGCAGAGTAAGGGAACGTTCAGTGCTCATTCAGATTCACAGCGGGACGGTTCGAATGCAGGGTACAAGGGAGATGTCCTGGACAGCTCAGAGCAAGGGTGAAGTTGAAGGTGAAATCTGAGCCAGCCTGACTCCCTTCTGTGTCAACAGCAGCCTCGGTATTGAGAATTAAGAAGGATTTCACACGCTCCATCTGCCAATTAGTCGGGGAGTGGTGAAGCGATTCCCAAGGTGACATCTCTTCATTAATTTCCCATGTCACAGCTGGACAATGCCAAAGCAAAATGATAGGCCCAAAGAGGCCTAGGTTTCTCAGTCCCTCCTATCCTTTGGTTTCTATCTGCTCAGCCCCGCTGGGAAACAGGGTAACTTCAGCTGGTTACAGCCCTGTATGATCTTTTCAAGGTGAAAATGCTTGTTGAAGAGCGCTTGGGAGGGAAGGGAGGGAAGGGAGAAGGAACGGCTAATTGGGCCCAAAGCAAGAATACCTCTGATGTGTCAGTAACACCCCTGATGTCCACTAGTGACAGCCGCCCAATCAAAAAGTCGGTACTCTCTGCTATTCACACTTGGAACGGAAGCAGTGTGGCTTAGTGGAAAGAGTATGGTCTTGGAAGTCAGAGGATGTGGGTTCTAATCCCGGCGGCTCCACCATTTGTCTGCTGTGTGACCTTAGGTGAGCCGCTTAACTTCTCCGTGCTTCAGTTACCTCATCTGTAAAATGGGGATTAAGACTGTGAGTCCCACGTGGAACAACTTGTTTACTTTGTATCTACCCCAGTGCTTATAACAGTTCTCGGGACACAGTAAGCGCTTAGCAAATACCATAATAATAAAAATAATAATTATAACTCCACCTATGAAACAAGAGGACTGGGAATGGAAATTATAAAAGAGGGACAACAGAGGGAAATGAAACTGAACTTATGGAACGAAGATAAATCCACCAGTGCTTTCCAGAAACAAAATATAATTTCCCCTGACCTCTGGACAAATTCTGGCCAGAGTGGCCCAAAGAGAGATGAAATTAAATCCATCCGTCATCGGTGTCTGTGAAAGCATCCTGCCACCAGGAGGGGGGATGCTGTCCAGGGTTCTGAACTCTCCTCCACCAACCCAGATTTAAAGAGAAGAATCCTAAGGAACAGATGCCACCCTCCTTCACCGATGGCTTTGCTCCAGACAACGGGCTGTTGACTTAGATGGCCACTCTGTGCCGACATGAGGAAAAGTGATCTCTGAAGAACCGGTTGCTTCTCAAATTACCCTGGAGGCCACAGCTAATGGATTGTAAAAAATTAGATGGCAAGCAGTCAACAAAGGAATCCCCCTTTTAGTTCCCCAGCAGTGAATCCCCTTGGATACAGGGAGGGTCTCGGTACCATCGGAGGAATCATAGAATTAGGAAGCAGTCGTATCTATCACCTATCACCTACTTTTGTGTCTTCTTCTTCATCTTCTTTGTCGCCCTCTCCCTTTCCTTCTCAAGACGAACAAGCTCCCGACACAATGGCAGATGCTTCTGCAGATCGTAGTTTGAGGAAGTCACAGTTACTTCCTCCCTTCCTTGTCCAGACCTTGCATTTCCTGAATTAAAGTGAAGACAACCTAGCTCTTCTTGAAGAAAAATTGAAACAAATCACATAAAATAATTTCCGGACTCATGGGAAAGCAAATTATTCCTCTCACAACTTCACATGGCGATATGTCCCAGAGAGAAAGGAGTTATGGGTTTTTCCTCTTGGGGAAAGACAGAATTTCTTGTCCTGACTTGTTTTCTTTTGTTCTGCTCTGAAGCATTCTTGAAACTAGTTATTTCTCCCTAACACACACCTAATCAAGCAGGCACCTTGATGCTGTACACTTCCAGTTGAAGCACATATGTCATTAGTGAATGCTGCCACATTCAGTGTCTTGTGTAAACAGTTACTTTGAGTTTCCAACTGGAATCAATCTTCTCTGGCCTTGCAAATGGAACGGACTCCTGGCCTCCAAGAAACAAGCAAACTCTCAGAGAGAGGTAGAAAAAGTATCAAAACATGTTCACTGTGTTCCTGTTAAAATATTACAGCCCATTTGCCATATCCTCTGAGTTATTTCCCGACTGTTACCATTGAAATCCCTAAATAATCAGTCCTGCAGCTTGGAAATCATACCCCAAAGCAGTCTGTCCTGAGCTGGCTCTTGCTATGTTCTGTGAGAGGTCATCTCCTCACCACAAATTACGACTTCACTTCTTGTCTTGCTGCCTCGCCTTCTTCAAATTCACATCCATAATTTAAATTTCAAGGTGGATTGGGACTGCCTTCTCAAAGAGGTCTCGGATTTTTTTTTTCTGCTTGGAGTCAGTGGAGGAAGTTGAGGGAGAATTGGCTCTTGGCTCCTAATGTGGTTAGGATATGGTTTTCTGCCCTTGGGACTGGGATGCTGAAATTTCTTGATGCCCATTTCTCAGGATGCCTAAAGAATCAATCAAGCAGTTCTGTGTGCAGGACGCTGTACTAAGTGCTTGAGATAGCGCAATAGAGAAAGCAAATATGATTCCTGCCTTCCATGAATTAACACAATCTAGTAAGGGAGACAGACAATAAACTAGATGCAGAAGAGAGCTACCTTGAGTGTTTTAGAGTTGGTGGGGAGGTATTTCTAATCTTGGGATGACATCTCTGTGGGCTTTTTGATTGCTTGGGGTTTATATTGTTGTAGTTGTTTTCTGGTTGCTGTTGTCATTAATGGTACTTGTTGAGTGCTTATTGTATGCCAGACACTATGCAAAGCACTGTGGTAGATACAAGATGATCCCAGTCCCACTTAGGAATCACAGGCTTAATCCCCATTTTACAGATGATGTAACTGAGTCACAGAGAAGTTGTGACACACGGCAGATGAGTACCGGAGTCAGGAAGAGAACCCAGGTTCTCCAAATCCCAGAGGCCACACTGTTACTCATCCAACCTTGGTTGTGACCTATGAGAGCCACTGAACCATTTTCTTTGGTATTTTCTTTCCTCTGTAATGCTCCATCAGCATTTCCTTCATCAAAGGATGAAGGAAAAATCTCTTTTGATCCGCTCAGAGAAAGATCCTCAACTCTTGGTTGTTATGACAACAATTGATGACATCACAGACCCTTTCAAATGCCCCTGGGGACTGTCATGCTTGGATGCTAATGATAAAATGTGTTACCTCAACTACTTGGACCTCTAGCCAGAACATGAAGGAAGAAAGGATTTTTGCTGATTTCATTTTGGATTGTATAATCTCTCAGTTGGAAAACTACCCACACACATTTGTTAGTGATTTAGGATCTTAAGAGTTTTTTATAGTTTGTATATTTTTAAAGCCCTTCAAACCCTTTCAAGGTCATTTTTCTTTCGTTTGCAGATTCTGCCTTTGGAGAACTCTCTTGGTTAGCCATATTCCCTCAAGATAAGTTACAGTACAAAATTCAGGATTGCAGACATAAGAACAAAGTTCATGTTCTTCACATGCATGTCGTTGAAGGTGACATCCATGCCTAAAAGACAAGCCAATTGATATTTACTGAATGCCTGCTGTGTGCAGCGCACCATAAAAAGTGCTTGGAAGAGTACAATATAACAGAATTGGTTGACAGGTTCCCAACACAGCTGTTGAGGCTGGAAGATGAACTAAGAAATTCTAAATGTAACTGGATGGATCTGTCTGAGGGAGGTGGTTTCTCCCACTTCCTAGAAGCCAAATAGATGGATCAAAGCCAGGTCAGAGAGCTAGTTCCCTGCATTGGCTTTCCCTGTGAATGATGTACCCATCACTAGCTCATGAATAGAAATAACAAAGTATTGAGAGGCAAAGCCTTCCCCTGAACAAGCAAGGGGCAGGCTAAGAAACAAGTCCTGAGCAATTTGAAGTGTTCACTCTGGCAAGGTTAGAAGCAACTGTCAGGAGACCATTGTGTTTCTGCCAGTGCTGTTGATAACCATGTTTTCAGAAAAATGACTAGAATGGGAGACTTAGTTGAAATTTTGGTGATATTTCCTGGCATGAAGAGTAATTAGGCATTGGACTGAGCTTATTCCAACTCCAAGCTGGGAAATTTTACTGAATCTCATTTTACTGGATGAAGCTGAATGCTGCTTCAGAATGGCTGAGTTGGCAGAGGGCACAGCCTTCTAGAAGTCTTTGTCGGCCAAAGGCTTCTATGGTTGAACAGCAGATCATTTGACTGATTCTTTCTTGACTCTACTTAGACTGTGGACCCCAGATGGGACAGGGAATGTGTCCAATCTGCAGAGAGTGTATTTACCCCAGAGTTTAGTAGAGTGTCCAGCAAATTGTAAGCATTTAATAAATGCCATTATTACTATCATTATTATTACTGGAGGAAGTAGGTCATAACATCTGTCTTCTTACTGGAGAAACCCCTGAACAATTCTTTTAAACCTCCAGGTCTCCTGCCAAATGATGTAGAAGAGTTAAAGGTTTCTAAGTTTGTGATCCCCTGGGCAAATCTTCAAGCCAATAATGAAGACACTCCACTGTAGAGCTGATTATCCTGCTTAAGTAGTTCTGCCCAAAGGGTATCCATGGTCCCAGAGAAGAAATACTCATCAGGAAGGATGGTGGAGAAGCAGTGTGGCTCTTATCATTTATTAATAACCACATAGGAGAGGGTGAGGGCAGAAGGGGAAGAGGGTCAGGTGACCCAGCCTTATTCAGGTTTCTCAAAGACCAAGCAGGCATTGATGCATGCCAAAAATCCCCAAAGAAGCATTTCTATAAGGATTGTTACCCCCAGAGTCCCTTATGTACCAGCTATTAATGAGCTGCTAATATTAAGCTATCACTGGGTTCACCGGCAGCTAGGGAGCTGCCTTGTGACTGTGAGAATCCACTTGTTTCTGTGCCTGGAATTCTAGAATGAATCCACAAGAGTTTTCCCCTGATTTATATGACCTAGGTTCCTCCAGGGATACCACCACACTTTAGTGAGTTGGCAGAAAGGGGATTTAGGATCAGTGGTTTTCCCTGGAGGATGATGGGTTGGGGGAAGCTAACTCAGGAGCTTTTCTCTGAGGAGAAAGGGGATCCAGAGAAGGCACCAGACCAGAAATCAAAATGGTGCTTTTCCACTGGCAGTCCAGGGTACTCAGAGACATCAAAATAGTCCTGGGCAGAATTTATTTCTCTCCTCAACTTCAACAAGAAAGTTAGGTCAATGAGAAGCACTTTAAGTCAGGCCAGGACCAAACCAAGTGACGCATATCAGAAGAGTTATATTTAAGCCCCTTTGATCCGTTTGCTGGCTCAGAGCCGCTCCTGCCTACCGCTGGCTATGGTCATGTGAAGTAATTAGCTGGCCCTGGGAAAGAGAGTGAGGCTAGCATGGGGGAAATCAGCAGACCAGTCATCATAATGACAGAGATATTCTGATATTCAGGTAAAACCCACAGGCAATCCTGGCTATCAGTTGGGTATATATCATCTTGAAATAAGAACATATCAAAATCAGAAAGGGCTCTATCAACCAATTAATGGTATTTAGTGAGCACTAACAGTGTGCAGAGCACTTTACTAAACACTCAAGAAGAAGCGAGAACCAAGCTTGGGGCAGACAGGGAGACTTTTAACCTTTAACCATTTTTACTTTGTTTCAGGGAGGCCTCCAGCCCCGGAGAATGTTGTCTGATTGACTCTACATGCTCAGAGCATGTCTTGGGAACCTGGTTAGAGGGGTGAGTTAGCAAAACAGGAGGAACTGAGAGAGGTCTAGAAGGTATCACCAGCCGGTTACAGAACAACAGTCCCTGTTAGACCCTACAGGAAATCCAGATTGTGTGTTAGACGTAAGGAGGTCTGGGAACAGAGATAACCACTCAATTCCTATTCAAGAGACAAGGCAATCTTTTGCCCCCAGTGGGCTACCTCTGTGGGGACTAAGGAATTCAGAGACAATGAAATGGTCCTGGTCACAATTCCCCTCTCCTCCCAACTTCAGGAATCTAGTTCCATTAAAGGGGTGGTGCTTGAAGCCTCTGTGAACGGTAACTAATCACTGATACAGGAATTGAGATGCACACCTGAAATGGAACAAATTCCCCCACCATGTGAAGGGCAGATGAAGCCAGTGAAAAACCAGAATGTATGAGTATACATACATACACACAGTCACACATACACACCTCCAAACACATCTACCTACATGAGTATGTGCACATCTCATAGGCATTCAAGTGGATGTGTTTTTGCGTGAATCGCCAAAGATTCTGGGTAGGGGGGAGGATTTAAGAAACATCTGATGGCATCAATAATGCAAAACGAAGAAGAAATCATATTTGCTGGCTGGTAATCCCCGGACACCCAGAGCAGAATACAATACTGATTACTTTTTAAATGAGATCGCCGGGTTTGATTTCTGTGGCAGTTAAGTTGTCGGACACGGCAATCAAATTCCTTTCTCGGTCTAAAAACAGGCTGACCTTGGATCATCGTTTTGCCTGAACGCTCGCCTAGAAGACGTGCTGGTATGGGGATTAAAGACAGGGAAAGAAAAAGAGTTTAAGAGGGAATAAGACTCAGTGAATTCCAGTGAGATGAGGCAGCCAAGATTCCTAATTCCCCCTGCGTGGTGGGGGCCTTCACTGGCCTCTGCCTTCTATTGGGTAGGACTGGGAACAGCAGGATGAATAAGGGATCTGGGCTAAGCGGTAATATCTTTTGGCTTTTTCTGACTCTTCCTCAGCTGAACCATGGTTCCACCAGGGCACTGCCTTCATGGTGGGCAAACTGATGGTGGCCAAACTACCTTCATCTTGGAACAGAAGAGCCTCCACAAATCTTTCTACTGCTCAGGGCCCTCCTCCATGGGGCACAAAGAGAGAACTTGGATTCCATCTCCCTGAGCCAGGGCCCCAAGAGACAGCTGCCAATTCTTCTGAGAGAGGACGAGATGAGGAAAAGGTCCCATTAGCCCACAGCTGTTGGTCAAAGACAAGTGGCAAGAGATGCCCTGATTTCAGTTGATCTGGTTCCTTCAGGTTCAAAGTACAGGCTGGTGCTCTGCATGTTTTCAGCTTGTTGTGTTCAGACACTGGATTGACAGAGGAGCCCCTGGAATGGAGAAATTGGGAACGTTTCAAGGAAAGGAGTCGCTGGCTCCCGGCTAGCTGACTCGCTTGAATACATTCATTTTTACTGTATCCAGAGATGCAGCACTAGTTGTGTGTCATCATGGAACACTTTTTTTCCCCTGCTTCATCCTTTCCTCAGGAGGAAAATCAATTCAACCTTCACTGTCACTTTGGCAGGGCAGGGTGTCTGGTTCAGCAGGACAGGGGACAGGGGAAAGTGAGATCCTCTCTTTCCTTAGGGTGGGATCCTAGCCAATGACCACCTTGGCCCCGCAGGAAGAAACAATGGGACACAGACCACGGCAGGGTGAGGGAGGAGGAGAGGGTGGGACGTTGCAGGTTCCAGATGGGATTTACAGACGATCTACCACATGCATCTCAATAAGCTTTGCTGTAAAATTCACTGCATAGAGGTTAATCTAGATGTCAACATTGTCTGACAGCCCCGAAATTACTCCGGGGCAGTGCTCCTTCTGAAGTCTTAATAGAACAGTCAATTCCAACCTGCCTGTAGGAAATGAAAGTTTTCTGCTTTATATGCCAAATCATTCAGCACCAATTTTCTCACTGTTTGAAGTCAAAACTGTTCCTGGGCCCAGGATTCACCTCGCATTAAGACTTTTGCTTACTAGGAGAAGTTGGCTGGTCAAACCCAGGGATCTGGGAGAGCCAATAGGATGAAAGAAAGTGAGAGTCTTACCTGGCCAAGGACAAAACTGTGAGCTTGTCCTCTAGACTGTGAGCTCATTGTGGGCAAATATGTGTCTGTTGCTTGTTATAGTGTACTCTCCCAAGCACTTAGTACAGTGTTTTGCACACAGCAAGTGCTCAACAAATACAATGGAATGAATGAAAGAACAACAACAACGAAGACCGAATCTCCTGGACCAGATTCCTGGCTCCCCAGAGAAGTGGAGCCCTTCAGGCAGTGGCAGAAGTGATCTCAGTAGACTATGTAAAGTCTTCTAGAAACGAAGGATTCAGTTTCCTGTACCTGGTGGACTAGGAAATAATTCCCCACTGGCCATCTCCAGACAACCAGCTCCCCCAGAAAGCACAATCCAGCTTTCGGCACCAGGAACTAGGCTTAATTACTTCCGGTTGGATTTCAGTGATGGCCATCCAAGGGAACCTCAGGAGGGGTCAGGGGCATGCTCCATTGATGAGAGTCGTCTCACAGGAGACTTGAAGCCATTTTCATTGTCTTGTAAGAAAAGACCAGCTTTCCTTACTCAAGTGGAGAAACTCTGGGAGGTAGGTAGTGGGCTTACTTTTCCCCAAAGATTTCCCTTGTGAAGGCCAGGAAATGAAGGCCAGAGCCCTGTGCCTTTCCCCAGCTGGGCCTGGATTGGGAGAGACACTGGATCCTTCCACTCCATCCATTGACCATGGAATCGGCTCCAGGTTACGAAGCCACAGCAAAATGCTTCTGAAAGGCAAGCTGACTACTGACTGGAGGTTTGGGAGAAAGTTAAAAAAGATTCATGCTCTTGAGAATCACATGTGGCAGATAAATACTACCGACATGCCAATTCAACACCCGTTTCTTCCACAGTCGATCTCCAAATGAGCCTGGCTCTGAGAAGGAGATTTGGCGGCCAATGGGAGAGGAGCTGCTTGGGGCTTGTGGGTCAAAGAGCATGTAGCTCTTCTTACCAGTCTGTCATACCCTCCCCAGCTCTCATCCTTCATCTTGCCAAGGATGGTCAGGGAATAGTGGTCAGAAGACTGAACATAGAAAGGGAAAAGGAAGAAGAGCTATGAACATCCGGTGAATAGAACCCAATTTTCCCAAGCCTCATGGGAGCAGGATCAACTGGTCTATAAGTAATTCTGACTCCAAGCAAAGAGCATGCTTGGACTTTCTTTTTTAATGAGGTTAAGCATGCCCATCAGCTGACATTACTTTCCTGGCCTCCAGCTCTTCCCCAGTCATTCACCATGAGGGCAGGACAGCTATCTCTCCAGTAAATAGCCCACTTCCATTTCCCCAGCAGAGCTCCTCCTGAAACAAGAAACCACAAGATGCACCGACGCCTCCTCCCTTCTGAACGGACAGAAATAACTCAGGTCAGCAAGAAGCTGGTGATTTGAGAACCAGAGCAACAGAAAACCTCTCAGAGCCAAGATTCAATCCCCAAGGGCTGGGAGGCACATGCAAGCCACAGTGAATAGCTTTAATGTCAAAAGTGGCTTATTAAATATTTACCACGTGGGCTTAGATATCCAGTCCCTTTTCCAGAGAGATCCATCCTGATCTCCCTCCTTCTCCCCATCCCCCTCCATTCTTCCCTCCCCAGGGGAAAGAGGATCAGGGACCACTGGGATGGGAGCCCGCTGCTGTTTTATTGCCATCACCCACCCGCCCCCTCCCCCCTTTCTATTCTTAGATTGTGAGCTCCTTTAGGGGTCAGGAACCATGTCTAATTCTCACCCGTATATTTTCCCAGTGTTTAGCACAGTGCTTTGCACACACTAGGTGCACAATAAATATGATTCCTACTACTAATACCACTATTTCTACTACTACTTCTACTACTACTACTATTACTATCTTCCAAAAGTGGAGAAAAAGGTCAACTGGTCAACCTCAGAAAGCAAGAACTTTCAGGGTTCTCTGTGGTATTGTCATCATGGTCCCATCTGGGAAGAGAGTAATAGCCAGATGTGACCAGATGACAGATTGTCATCATCACTCCAGTGATTTTCTACCTCTGCCTGACCCTGCCTTTCCAAAGTTGTCAAATCCTCTGGATGGTAGGGACCCTGATGAGGTCATCTAGTCCAGCCCTCCGCCTCCAGGCAGAACTTAACAGAAACCATTCCCGGATGGTAACTTTTAACCTATTCTTCTCCTCACAGTGGAGTGACTAATAAGCCTCTCAATTGTGCTTCAAATGTTGCAAATTTTCAATCCCACATCAGAGTTTTTTACTGTGTCAATAAAAGACAGGATCAAAACCTCATACTTCACCACTTGGGCCAACTTTTCAACCTGGCCAGACAAGAGCCATTTAAACCAAATACAGAAGAGGAGAGTTTGGGCTAAAGAGACCATGCCACCTGATTTTCCTGCCAACTATAGACCCATTCCAGTCAACACCACTTTGAAACCTGCCACTGGGGAGAACGGAATCTGAAATCCTGCCCCAGGAGGTGTCAGATTCCAGACCCAGATAAAGTCACCCCAAGTGCTGTCAAAGCCCTAGGAGAAGGACATTGAGAAACTCTGAGTGACCCTCCTCCTTCTCCCAGGGATCTCTGAGTTACTGCATCAAGATCACTCTGCAAACTGAGAATGACAGTGGGGGTGGGGAGAGAGAAGATTCCAGAGGGCAGGTGGACTGAGGGGGAGCTTCCATGCTCATGCCCAAGGCAACCATAAAGGATGCCACCTCACTTGTCCCCATCTCCAGTGGTCCAGAGAAGTAGCCTTCCTCCTGACCATGGGAGTCAAAATGGGGTCCTGAGCTTTCTGGCCTAAATCACATTCAAACCTCATTCTCCTTGCGCCCAGCTCGGGGAAATCTCCAGAAAAAACACCTCAATCTCAAGCTCTGATCCTGACAAATTCCCTCTTGATCCCAAGCTCCTCATGGCCCCTGGTCTTCCCTAGAGGTCTCTGAACGTTCGATTGGGATGGCACCAAGGTGATGCAATCACCAGATGACAGAGCAATGTTCTCACTGAGTCAGGAGGGATCTTAAACCCCCCTATGGGCATCCTGTTTTCCCCTCCCTCCCTGGGCTGCCTCCTGGACATTGCCTTGGGAACAGCTTGTGCATCACGACTTCTAACCCCTCAGCTTGTGGCATCAACTCTGCCACCCCCAGACCCGTTCCAGGGCAGAGGTTGTAACTGGCTGGGGAGATCAGGGTGATTCTCCTATCCTTGCTCACTGCCAATGTGGTAAACAAGAAGGGAAATTTGGCAAGAGGGCCCAGAGGCTCATGGTCCAGTGAAGGACCTGGAAGGAGGTCAGATTCTCTATTCCCCCTCATCCAGGATGGGTCCTCTGGGAAAGTCCAGTGAATGGTGTAGGGTGTAGATCAGGGCTTCAGTCTTCCCTGTGCCAGGACTCTGGCCCTCCCCACAGGGTTGGAGGACATAAGCTAGATTCTGATGACCTCAGAGGCCTGATGCAGGCCAGCGGAGGACTCAGGAAAACTTTCATGATGATTGGTCCCCACCACTGGTTTCAGCCTGGCCAGAGGCACTGGCCACCTCATCCCCCAGGTCCCAACACTGTTCTCGTTCATTTCCCATCACCTCCCCTGGCTTTCTGCTGTCCCAGATAGCACACCTCACAAATCAGACTGACTGGTCAGAACTCTCTCACAACCTGCAGCAATAATAGATTGGGGTGGAAGAGGAGAAAGAAGAGGAGGAGGAGGAAAGGGGGGGAAGAGAAAGAGGAGGAAAAAGACTCTTTCTCATGTCCCTGCCACCACACAGTCATTTAAAAAAAAGTACTTTGCAGGCCAGTTGCTTAAAATGTGTGCTGACCCCTGAGGTCAGCCACATGGCCCAAGGGACTTAGATTGGGCATTTTGAGTGGGATGATGTCACTATGAAGATGGACCATCTTTTGATGGGAGGGAATGGGGAATGGCTGCCTGTCTGACACCCAATCCACACTTGGTTTCCTGGAGTTCCCTTGTCTCTCACCCCACTCACTCCCTGTCTCCATCTCCCCTCTCCTCCTGTTTTCCTTGCTCCGAATCAGTGGTCAGTAAGATGCCCTGGGAATGAGTCAGGTTAGGAGAGAGAAGCTGGTACAAAAGAGCCGAAGGAACAACAACAGAAGTATGTAGCCTTTGACCTGGAAGTGGATGTTGCGGAAAAGAAGGGAGCCTGGTACTGGACCCTGGACCTCTCCCGACACCTGTTCCTGTGAGGAATTTTTCCCTCCACAGGATTCCAGCAGCATCCAGCAATAAATGATGCAGGGGTGGAGCAATGATGTCATGGGAGAGAGGGGATGGGGGAAGAGGGATGTGAGGGTGAGGGGGAGAGGAGACAGTGAGCCGATCCAATAGAAAACTGAAAGATTTTGTTTACAGGGAAAGACCTAGCCTCCACCTGCATCACAGTGAGTAGCACCAGCCCAAAATCTGAGGCCATCTCTCTCACTCCCCCAACTGGGTGAGTATTGTGTCCATTTCCTTCTTCTCTACAGTGCCCTTTTGTATTACAAGAGAGACATTTTATGCACATTCAGTCTCCCCAGCCATGGATTCCTTGTTTTCCCAAAGGTGAAGCAGAAGTATCAGTTACCTCCAGCTCAGTTCAAAATAGCACAGGCTGAGAAACTGACCCCCTCCACATCCCCATGGATATCTGCCAGAACTCTTTGCAACCATCCAGCTATACAGAATTGGGGTTCAAACTGCAACTGGGAGGCTGGGGCTTGGAGGAGGGTCACTGCAGATGGCTGAGGGATTCTCCTTTCCCTTGTAGACCCAAGCCATTAGGATGGGAAAGATTGGCTTGGGAAAGGACTGGTGGCCAATTTGACATGCCAGGATGTAAGACGTCCCCTTCCTCTATGCCTTCCCCTTACTACCCACCAAGCCACCCCGAGAGCAGATGATCCAGCTCCCTCCCCTTCCCAGCCGAGTTCCCAAGCCTCAGCTCATTAATAAGGTGCCAAATTTCCTGATAGGACCTCTCGCTGGACTGTCTCCCAGAGAAAACATGGCTCCCTTCTCTTCCCCCTCCCCCTCTTCTTCCTCCTCTGCCTTCTCTTCCTTCTCTCCACTCCCTCTGTTATCCTCTGGGCTATTTCCTCACTCTCTGCAGCTTCCCATAGCTCAATAGCAGATGCAGCCAGCTTTTCAGGAGCTGGGAATGTGAAGGGAATGTCAAAGGGACCAAACGCTTCTGACCCAGCCTGCTCCCCACCCCCTGTGGGATACCCCTTTGACGGCTTCTCTTTCCCAGTCCCCCTTCACCTCCTGCTCTCCCCCTTTTCAGATTTCCATAGAGGAGGGGGAGGAGGAACAGGTGAAAGGAGACCAACCTGGCAGCGGCCTTGGGCCCACGAGGTCTCCCTCATGGGGGACGGGGAACATAAGCTGGTCAAATCCTCAACCCCAGGGCAACGTTGACAAGAGGGTTTCTACAGTCCCAACCACCAGCGGGGGACTGACCAGCTAGGGAGAGGCCGAGAAGTCTCCACCAGGTGAGAGTCGTGGAGATGGCGGTGTTCCTGGGCACAGGGCTCCCGCCTCTTCCAGGGCAGAGACACATCCAGCTGTCTGGCCTCGATCCTCCTCCAAGTCTGACAGAAAGCTTGCATGGGAAAACCTCAAGCCATACCAAAAAAATCCCTTTTGCCACCTCCAAGTTTCTGTGTGTCTTTTTGTGTTACCCGTAGGTGCCATGATTGTACATCCCAAAAAGCATCAAGTCTACGCGGTTAAGAATCAGCAAGTAAGAAAATCATCCTGAAGTAACAGGGACGGGGACGGGGGCAGGAGGCCAGACAGTGGGGAAGAGAGAGGAGGGAGGGGCATTTGGTGGAGGCAGAGTGAGATCCCACAGGACACAGATCTGGGGGGATTCTTTCACCAAATCAGGTCGGTCTGGACGCCAGGTGCAGACGACTTATGAGCAGCGACCACCTCCCCCAGACCCCACCCTCCTCAGCATTTTTGACCCCAAAGGGAGGACTGTCTGTCTGTCTGTCAGCACCAAGGGCTTCAGCTCCGTCCCGCCGGAATCAAAGGATCATATCCAGCAATGAGTCCGGTTGAGTGTGGTCCATAGCTTGGCCAGAAAGGTTTTCTTTTTTCAGTTTAATACTTTTAAGGTTTTCTACGTCGTTGTTCTGAAAGTCTTATAACGTTTCTGGAACAGCAGGCTTCCTTCTGCATCGGTGTGGATGGTATTTAGAAACATACGCACACACGGTGAACGTTTATATGTGTATATATATAAATATGTATATATACATACACTCACCAAACTGCCTTACAGGTCGCCGTTCAGAGGTGTATATATAGCAGGCACTTGAGTTTATATGGAGATGTTTTCTTGGGTCGGGGAGAGGGAGAAGGGAGAGGGTCGGGGAGAAAGGAAGGTGGGAGGGTGAGGTGGGGAGTGGATTCTTGATCGTAGGGCGTGGCTAGCCAAGGATGTCCAAGTAGATGGGTGTGGCTTTGCCCAGCGCATGAAGGATCTTGTATATCTCCTTGATGTTGAGACGCTGCTGGGGTTCTCTTTGCCAGCAGCCCAACATGATGTCATAGACCTCCTTGGGGCAGACGCGAGGTCTTTCTAAGACCCGGCCTTGGGTGATGCACTCGATAACCTGGAACACAGAATCAACCAATTAGCCAATCAATCAGTGGTATGCATTGAGCGCTTACTTTGTGCAGAGCACTGGGTGAAGTGCTTGGGAGTGTTTAATACAACAGAGTTGGTAGACACGTTCCCTGTCCACAGTGATCTCAAAGAACCAGGAAAGGAGCGGGAGTGGGGAAAACTAGGATATTTCAACAATCAACAAGGCTGAGAGCCTCTCTCCGAGCCCCTGAGATCCATCCATGAAGAGATGACCTTGGCCCCAGAGACTCTTGCATCTGCTCCCCTCTCCCTGGAGTCCCCTGCAGAGAGGACGCATTGTAGATTTATCTCTCCAAACCCTACTTGACCTTTGAAATTCTCTCACTTTTCCATATGACCACCCAAAGAGCTTTCCCAACAAATATCTCATCCTGTCTTCATGACATCTCTGTAAGTTAAGGGAAGGTGGTTATTATCACCTCCATTTTACAGATGGGGAAACCCAGGCCCAGAGAGGTTAAACAGCTTGTCCAAGGTCATACAGCAGGGCGATAGCAGAGATGGAACTGGGTCCCAGGCTTCCTGAATCCCAGACCAATGTTCTTGCCTAAGAGAGAAGAGAGGTTCAAATCTCTCTCTGAGATTCCTCTCTCTCTTTCTCTCTGCCCATCACTTAAGGCTTAATGGACCACCATCCCTTGTTTCATCCTCTTTGGGTAAACAGCTACAAATATTCTGCTCTATATTCCCTTGGGTCTTTTAGGGGGCAGCATAGGAGTAAAAGAGAAGGGCTGCCCTCAGACTGTAGCCCTACCTTCTGCCATAATTGAAAAAGAGTGGACAAGAGTGGGAGTCTTGGTCCCAGGGATGGATTTGGAGCAGGCAGCCCAGTGCATTCTGGAATTGAGCCACACACATGCTTAGGGACAACCCCACTCTCAGGACAGCCCCAAAGAAATCTCTTGGCAGCTGGCTCTTCAGATGATATGTAAACTTACAGGCCCAAGAACTCAACTTGGAGAATGAGCACTCCACAGAGACTCTTTGTAGTTGTCCGTGTGTGTATAGGTGTACTTTGTATGTCTTTGTGAGCGTGTGTGTATTTACCCTCTCAGCAAGCAGCAATAACTCAAAAAACACCATGACAAATGGCTCCTGCCATCACTGATTTCAATTTTAAAGGCTCTAAAAATGTGCTGTGCTACTTTGGGAAATAGAGTCAGGCCTCATTGAGCTGGTGAAGGGTGAGCTATCAGAAAGTTAAAGAAACACTTGGGTTTTGCTCTTTGGAATTCCTGTAATTAAGCCATCGAGGGTCTGAGCAGGCAGGGAGGAGGCGTGGCTCTGGAGAGGAAAGGAACATTTAGCAGACGCTTAAGAAGATGCCCTCCCCCAACCTACAACCAGCTAGGATCAATTAGGACCCACATCTCCCACACCTGGCTCCCCCAAAGATCAAGTACTCCCCAGGAAGCAGAGTGGTCCAGTGGATAGAGCAGGGGCCTGGAAGTCAGAATGACTTGGGTTCTAATTCCGGCTCCGCCACTTCTCAGCTGTGTGACTTTGGGCAAGTCACTTCACTTCTCTGTGCCTCAATTACCTCATTTGTAAAATAGAAATTAAGACTCTGAGCCCTATGTGGGACAGGGACTGTGTCCAACCTGATTAACTTGTATCTACTCCAGCGCTTAGTACAGTGCCTGGCACATAATAAGCACTTAACAAAAACAATAAAAAAAATTAAAATAGCCTAATGGAAAGAGCACAGGCCTAGAAGTCAGAGGACCTCAGTTCTAATCTTGGCTCTGCCACTTGCTTACTGTGTGACCTTCTGCAAGTCACTTAATTTCTCTCTGCTCAGTTTTCTCAATTGTAAAATGAAGATTCAATTCCCCTTCTCCCACTTACTTAGACTGTGAGCCCTACGTGGGACAGGGACTGTGTCTGACCTAATTAACTTGAACCTACCCAGCCTTTAGAAAAATGTTTGACCCATAGTAGGTGCTTAACAAATACCATTAAAAGAAAAAAAAAGATGTAAATTCTGCCGAGTCATGGGCACCACAAGGCTTGTCATGGTGGAGAGGGGTGTCACCTGGAAGGGGAAGACTGGAGCAGTCCTGGCTCAGGATTTTCTGAACCAAGCTGGCCACCCCAGGGTTGAGTTGGTCCCTGAGCCTCTAGGCCTTGCTCTTCTAACACTCCCCCACCCTTTTCTTTGATCTCCCCAACTTTGGTCAATCAATTCTTGATCTGCAGCAACCCCTCTCTTCTGGCTTTAAAAATTCCTTTATGTCCCAGAACTAGCCAGCAGGGTCTAGTGAAAAGGGCAGGGGTCTGGCAGTCAGAGGACCTGCATTCTAGTCCCAGCTCTGTCACTGGACTACTGGGTGACATGGGGCAAATCATTTAGCCTCTCTGGGCCTTTGCTCCCTCATCTCTAAAGTGGTGATTGAAGACAGTATGGCTTAGTGGAGGCAGCACGGGCCTGGGAGTCAGAAGGACCTGGGTTCTAACCCTGGCTCTGCTACTTACTTGCTGTATGACCTTGGGCAAGTTAATTCACTTCCCTGTATCTCAGTTCCCTCATCTGTAAAATGAGGATTAAGACTGTGAGCGCCGTGTAGGACAAGGACTGTATCCAACCTGATTAACTTGTATCCCCCAGTACATAGTACAATGCCTGGCACAGAGTAAGTACTTAAAAAACACCATAAAAAGAGATACACTGCAAGGAATTAATTAGTTGAGTGATACGAAAAATAGGAACATTCTAAACAGATTCAAGATACTGAGGCACAGCATGATCTAATTGAACGGGCATGGGCCTGGAAGTCAGAGGACATAGTACTAATCCCAGCACTGCTAGTTGCCTGCTGTGTAACTCTGGGCAAGTCTTTTAGCTTGACTTGCTAAGTCAAGCAAGCAGTTTGGCTTAGTGGAAAGAGCACGAGCTTGGGAGTCAGAGGTAGTGGGTTCTAATCCCTGCTCTGCCACTCGTCAGCTGTGTGACTTTTGGCAGGTCACTTAACTTCTCAGTGCTTCGGTGACCTCATCCATAAAATGGGGATGAAGACTGCGAGCCCCACGTGGGACAACCTAATTACCTTGTATCTATCTCAGCATTTAGGACAGTGCTTGGCACATAGTAAGCGCTTAACAAAAACCATTATTATTATTATTAGCTTCTCTGTGTCTCAGCTTCCCCAACTGTAAAATCTGGATTCAATACCTTTTCTCGCTCCTCCTTAGACTGTAAGACCCATGTGAAACAGAGACTGCGCCTGAACTGATTAACTTGCATTTATCTCTGGGCTTAGAAAAGTGCTCAATACATACTAAGGGCTCATTAAATATAATAACAATAGTCACCTTCAACTCGGTCTATTTGAGGAGCCCACCTGTCTGTGCCTAGTCCTCTCGGCTCTAATCTACACCGCCACCCGGAAACCCCCTCTCCCTACTCTGAGTAGACCCGGTACCTCTGTGTTCGACAGCTGGAACCAGGGCTGCTTCCCATAGGTGAAGATCTCCCAGAGGATGACCCCAAAGCTCCAGACGTCGCTCTCTGTGGTGAACTTCCGGTACATGATGCTCTCAGGTGGCATCCAGCGGATGGGCAGCATGGTGTGACCACCCACCTGTGGAAAGACAGAGGCCCCCACTGGGTCATCATGGGACCAGAACAACCCAATTTCTGATCAAAGCACTCCCATTCTTCAAATCCTTCTCAGCTGACAAGCAGCATGGCCTAGTAGAAAGAGCCCTGGGCTGGGCAACAGAGGACCTGAGTTCTAATCCCAGATCTGCCACTTGTCCACCGTGTGAACTTGGGCAAGTCACTTCACTTCTTCGGGCCTCATTTCTTTCAAATGTAAAATGAGGGTTAAGACTCTGAGCCCCATGTGAGACAGGGACTGTGTCCAACTGATTATTTGTATCTGCCCCATTGTTTAGTCCAGTGCCTGGCACGTAGTAAGCACTTAACTAAAACCATTTAAAAAAAAAAAAAATCTGCACCCTTCCCATCCTAATCTAAGACATGATCCTAGTGGGTTTTCATGCCCATCCATCAGTCAGTGAATAAATTGGATTTATTGAGTACTTCCTAAATGCAAAGCACTGGTAGAGTAATCAGTCAATCAATGTTATTTATTGAGCACTTACTGCATGCAGAGCACTATACTAAGAGTTTGGGAGAGTACATTATAATAGAGTTAGTAGACATGCTGTCTGCACACAATGTACTTACAGTCTGGGGGCGGGGATGGATAGACATCAGGACACATGAATAAATTATGGATATGAGCAAAAGTAAGGTGGGGCTGAGATAGGGTGAATAAAGGGTGAAACTCCAAGTGCAAGTGTAACATAGAAGGGAATGCAAGAAGACTAAATGAGGGCCTAGTTGGGGAAGGCCTCTTGGAAGAGCTGTGCCTCAGTAAGGCTGTAAAGGTGGGGAGAATGATCATCTGTTAGACATCAAGTGGGAGGGAGTTCCAGGCCAGAGGCAGAACAAGAGCAAGGGGTCAGCAGTGCATTAGATGAAATCGAGGTGGAATGAGTAGGTTGTTGTTAGAGGAATGAAATGAATGTAGTGGATTGTAGTAGGAAATTAGCAAGTTGAGAAAGGAAAGGTGAGTGAGTGATATGAAGAGGAAGGGCGTTCCAGGCCAGAGGTAGGATGTGGCCGAGAGGTCTGTGGTGAGATAGACGAGATCAAGGAACCATGAGTAGGTTGGCATTAGAGGAGCAAAGTGTGCAGGCAGGGTAGTAATAGGAGAACAGTGAGGTAAGGTAGGAGGGGGCAAGGTGACCAAGTGCTTTAAAGCAGGTGGTAACAAGTTTCTGTTTGATGAGGAGGCGGATGGGCCACCACTGGAGGTTCCTGAGGAGTGGGGAAACCTGGAAAGAAAGTTTTTTTTGAAAAATGATCTAGGCAGCAAAGTGAACTATGGACTGCAGTGGGGAGAGACAGGATGCAGGAAGCTCAGCAAGGAGGCCGAGAAGCAGCGTGGCTCACTGGAAAGAGCAGGGGCTTTGGAGTCAGAGGTCATGGGTTCGAACCCCGGCTCTACCGCTTGTCAGCTGTGTGACTTTGGGCAAGTCACTTAACTTCTCGGTGCCTCAGTTACCTCATCTGGAAAATGGGGATTAAGACTGTGAGCCCCACGTGGGACAACCTGATTCCCCTGTGTCTACCCCAGCGCTTAGAACAGTGCTCAGCACATAGTAAGCACTTAACAAATACAAATACCAAATACCAAGGCAGGATAGGATAAGCGCTTGGACTAACATGGTAGTATTCTGTTGCCGACTTGTTCATTCCAAGTGCTTAGTACAGTGCTCTGCACATAGTAAGCGCTCAATAAATACTACTGAATATTTTGGATGAAGCAAAAGGGCAGATTTTAGTGATGTTGTGAAAGCCGAACCAACAGGATTTATAGACAGATTGGAAATGTGGGTTGAAAGAGAGAGGTGAGTCAAGGATAAGGCCAAGGTTATAGGTTAGTGAGACAGGAAGGATGGTGGGAGTGATGGGACAGAGGACAGATGAGGAGTTCTGTTTTGGATATGTTTAGTTGGAGGTGTCAATGGTACATCCAAGTAGAGATGTCCTGAAGGCAGGAGGAAATGAGACTGCAGAGAGAGAGAGAGAGAGAGAGAGGGAGTGAGAGATCAAGGCTGGAGATGGAGATTTGGGATTCAACTGCATAGAGATGGTAGTTGAAGCCATGGGAGTGAATGAGTACTCCAAGGGAGTAGGTGTGGATGGCAAATAGAAGGGGACCAAGAATTGAACCCTGAGGGACTCCCACAGTTAGGGAGTGGGAACCCTCAAAAAAGACTGAGAATGAGCAGCCAGAGATAGGAGGAAAACAAGGAGAAAATAATGTCACTGAAGCCTAGGTTGGATAATGTTTTAAGAAGGAGATGGTCCACAGTGTCAGAAGCAGCTGAGAGGTCAAGGAGGATTAGGTTGGAGTAGAAGCCACCAGATTTGGCAAGAAGGAGATCATTTTTGACCTTTGAAAGGGAGGTTTCTGTGGAGTGAAGGGGGTGACAGAAGAAGGTGCCTGTTCCTTGGCCTCAAAGAGCCTACAATTAAATGGGGAAACAGGCAAGCAAAAATCACTTGCAAATAGGGGGAGCAGGTATTCCAGGTCCTAATATGTCAGCCTCCTAATATGTCAGCCTGAAATAGCCAAATGAATAGTTGAATATACAGTTAATAATAATAATAATAATGTTGGTATTTGTTAAGCGCTTACTATGTGCCGAGCACTGTTCTAAGCGCTGGGGTAGACACAGGGGAATCAGGTTGTCCCACGTGGGGCTCACAGTCTTAATCCCCATTTTACAGATGAGGGAACTGAGGCACCGAGAAGTTAAGTGACTTGCCCAAAGTCACACAGCTGACAAGTGGCCGAGCCGGGATTCGAACCCATGACCTCTGACTCCAAAGCCCGGGCTCTTTCCACTGAGCCACGCTGCTCCTCTAGTTAAATATGCAGTTAAATATGCAGTTACACAGAAGTGCTGAAGACGGTAATAAAATACAGAAGTGTGGGTACTGTTGGAATGACGCAACTTGAGAGACTGTGAATTAATTGGAGAAGGCTTCCTGGAAGAGGTAGGATTTAAAAAGAGCTGGGAAGATCAGAAGAGTTGTAGGCTGGCAGATTTGGGATGGAGGTCTATTCCAGGCAAGGGCAATAGAGGGAGGGAGGAGTCGGAGAGATAGAATTGATTGTGGGGAACAGCAGGTGGGCTTGGGAGGAGCTAAGAGGGCAAGCTAGGGAGTGGTGGATGAGGAGAGATGATTTGTAAGGTGGAGAGCCTTGAAGACAATTTTAACGACTTTCTACTTCAAGTAGAGGGAAGTAGGTTGCCACTGAAGGTTTCTGAGGAGTTGAGAAATGTGTATCTAGCAACATTTTAGGAAGATGATCCAGGCAACAGTCTGGAGAAAAGACTGAAGGGGAGAGAGCCTGGAGGCAGGGAGATCAGTGAAGAGCTTGATTGTATAGTCTAACCATGAAATGACAAAATCTTGAACTTGGGTGGTAGTTATTTGGCTGAAAAGAAAGTGGAGGATCTTAGAAATTTGTAGGAATAAGACAGGGTGTAAAAGTTGATTAAAATTGAGACCCAGAAAGCATTGAGAAGTAGAGGATAATATCAAGGTTGTGGGTTTCTGGGATAGGAAAGATGGTGGTGTCACCGAAGGGAAAGTTAGGAGGAAGAGTGGGTTTAAGAGGGAAAAGTTTTGTTGGGTTTGAAATACAGAAGGGACACTGAGGGGAAGATGTTCTGAGGAAATTAAATAATGAATTCAATAGGTAACAAATAAATGAAAGAGGTTCATATGAGTACTAAAATAGGTGAGTGGACAGGAAGTTAGGGGATTAGTCATGAAATGGCTCTTGGGTCATTTATGGAGCACTTTGAAGCTGTAGGCCTGTAGATTCTGTTTTAAGTGAGAAGAAATGGGGGAGCTATTGGAGGTTTTCGAAGAAGGAGATTTTTTTTTCAATCATATTTGTTAAGTGCTATGTGTCAGGCACTCTACTAAGAGTTGGGGTAGATATAAGATAATTAGGTTGAACATGGGGCTCAGATCCCCATTTTACAGATGCGGTAATTGAGGCACAGAGAAGTGAAGTAACTTGCCCTTGGTTACACAGCAGACAAGTGTGCAAAGCATTGTACTGAGCGCTTGAGAAAGTACAATACAACAATAAGAGCCTGCCCTTGGATTTACACCATTTATTCAATCCACCCTCTGCCCCACAGCACTTATGTACATTTCCTTAATGTATTTATTTCTATCAATGTCTGTCTCCCTTCTAGACTGTAAGCTTTGTGGGCAGGGAACATATCTACCAACTGTTATATTGTACTCTCCCAAGCACTTAGTACAGTGTTCTGCACACTGTGAACACTGAATAAATATGATCGAATGATTGATGAACATCTCTGTAATTTATTATATTGTCTGTCACCCCTTCTAGACTGCAAGCTCCTTGTGGGCAAGAAACATGCCTACCAACTCTGTTATATTGTACTCTTCCAAGTGTTAAGAACAGTGCTCTCTAAATAGTAAGCATTCAGTAGTAATAGAATTACCATTAGTAATCAATCATTGATTGATTGATCTATCCCCACCTAACAGCCCATTTGGTGGCTCAGATCCTGCCTTGCCCTTAAAACCAGGATTCCCATCTGCAGGGCATAGAGAGAGCCAATGAGTTGACCATTTGACTGTGGTCAGGGAACATGTCTGTTAATTCTGTTGTATTCTCATAAGTCATTAGTACAGTGCTCTGTACATAGTAAGTGCTAAATAAATACCACTGATTGATTGATTGGCCAGCAGCTGCTGAACCCAGGTTGTAAGGAAGTAATGAATATTTTATATGGTTACACTGTTATATTGTTATACTCCCAAGTAGTTAGATTCAAGCTCTCCATACAGTAAGCGCTCAATAAATACAATTGACTGACTGAATGGAGGCCGTGTTGGGGACCTCCAAAGCAGAACTTCCTAGATCCTCTCCTCTCTCACCATTCAGAGCTGGGCTGCTTGCTTCCAAAATTCCCTAGTGGAACTATACTACTTTTCCCAACTCTCCTCCTTCAGAGATAATGCCATGAATCACTCCATCATGCCTTTCAATGAACTCACTTTGCCTTCCTTGGAGCCAATTACATCCCCAGCTCCCCGAGTTTAAAGGAAACTCGTCATTCATTCATTCATTCATTCATTCAATCTTTATTTATTGATTACTACGTGCAGAGCACTGTGCTAAATGCCTGGGAAAGTACGATACAACAATAAACAGTGACATTCCCTGCCCACAACGAGCTCACAGTCCAGAGGAGGGGAGACAGACATCAATACAAATAAAATTACAGATGTATAAATAATTTGTTTAAAGGTATTTGTTAAGCACTTACTATGTGCCAAGCACTGTTCTAAGCACTGTGGTAGCTACAAATTAATCAGGTTGGACAAAGTCCCTGCACCCCACAAGGCTCTCGGGCTAAGTTAGGAAGGCAAGACCCAAGTTAGTAAGGCAAGAAAACAACTGGCCTCGGGTTGTTTACACTGTGAGCTCCTCAAGGGCAGAGACCACACCTATGTCTTCTCCTATAGAAATCTCCAAGCACCCAACATAATAATGATAATGATGGTGCATGTTAAGTGCTTACTGTTCTAAGTGCTGAGGTAGGTAAATTAATCCCCTTGAACAAAGCCCCTGTCTCTTGACAATCCAAATAAGTTAGTAAATAGGTATTGAATCGCTCTTTCACAGAAGAGGAAACTGAGGCATACAGAAGTTAAATGACTTCCTCAAGGTCACACAGCAGACAAGTGGCTGAGCTGCGATTAGAACCCAGGTCCTCTGTGTTCCAGGCCCGAGTTCTTTCCACTAGGTCACACTGCTTCTCAATCCTTCATTCCCATTGCTGATAATACTAACCCCCTCCATAGAGCTCCAAGCGTTTTATAGATTGTCCGTACTCAAGCTTAGGAGGGGAGAACAGGGCAGAGCTGATCCAATTATAGGTGAGGAGACTGACCTATGGAGGATGGGTGAATTGGCTGGGATCAGACTGTAAATCAGCAGGTGAGCCAGGTCAGGAATTTTATGGGTCCGATTTCCCTATTTGACTGTAAACTCCTTGAGGCCAGGGTCAGCATTTTTTTACTTCTACGTTTCCAAGTGTCATGAACAGTGCTCTGCACCCAGTAGCAAGTGAGTGGGCCCAGCAGGAGAGTGAAAGGCCAGGCTGCTTTGGCACAAGATGGTTAAAACCAAAGGTCTGAATCAGTAGTAGCTATAGTAGTAGCAATTACAGTTATTAAGCATTTACTAATTCAGGGCACTGTACTAAACTCTGGGAGAGAATATACAAAGGGTGACCTTATCCAGGGGGCTTTTGCTCCAACTTTTTAAAAAATGGTATTTATCACCTTTTTTAAAAAACGGTATTTATTAAGCACTTGCTATGCACTGTACTAAGCACTGGGGTAGATACAACATAATTAGGTTGGATATAGTCTATTTCTCACATGGGGCTCACAATCTTATTCCCCATTTTTCAGATGAGGTAACCGAGGCCCAGAGAAGTGAAGTGACTTGACCAAGGTCACACAGCAGACAAGTGGTGGAGCCAGATATGGAAACCAAGTCCTCTGACTCCCAGGCCTGTGCTCTTTCCACTAGGCTATGTTGCCTCTCAGGTACTTCCAGGTATGTGCTGTCCCTATTTCCCCAGTTTGAAACTTCCCTGGTTGGATGTTGGCAATGGGACTCTGCCCTTAGTAAAAAAATCCAGCACGTGCCTTCGTCGTCTCTCAGAAAGTTTGCTTTTATTCCCATCTGCCTCCTTCTTTCTCCTCTACTGAGTCCAGTGGGAAAGCCAACTGGGTTGTAGTATTAAGAGGGGAGTTCATAATGGAAAAAAACCCAGCCTCAGTTACAACAATCTCAGCTAAGGAGAAAGGGTAATTAGAGTCTTGAAATTGTGTGTGTGTGTGTATTTGTGTGTTCCCATCTGCATACATATACAAATTCCCACCCAACTAGTCTACATAGACGTTTTTGTTTTTGTTTTTTAATGGCATTTGTTAAGTACTTATTATGTGGCAAGAACCTTTCAGAGCACTGAGGTACATACAAGATAATCAGTTCAGACATAATCCCAGTCCCACATGGGGTTCAGTGACTAAGTAGGAGGGAGAACAGGTATTTAATTCCCATTATATAGATGAGGAAACTAAAGCATAGAGAAGTTAAGTGACGTGTCCAAAGTCACACAGAAGGCAACAGGCAGAGCTGGGATTAGAACCCTAGTCCCCTGATTCCCAGACCTGTGTTCTTTCCACTAGACCATGCTGCTTGTCTATTATGAAACCTCCTCTGGAGATTTTGAAGAAGGGGGCCGGGATGGCAAATTATATTTCTAGGCAGCTCCCCCTCCAGATTATAAACTCCTTGTGGACTACCACTGTGTCTACCAATTCCAGAGTATTGTACTCTCCCAAGTGCTTAGTTGAGTGTTCAGTACACAGTAAGCACTCAATAAATTTCCCCTCTAGACTATAAACTCACTGAGGGCAGGGAAGCAGCGTGGCTCAGTGGAAAGAGCCCGGGCTTGGGAGTGAGAGGTCATGAGTTTGAATCCCGGCTCTGCCACTGGTCAGCTGTGTGACTGTGGGCAAGTCACTTAACTTCTCTGTGTCTCAGTTACCTCATCTGTAAAATGGGGATTAACTGTGAGCCTCATGTGGGACAACCTGATTACCCTGTATCTACCCCAGCACTTAGAACAGTGCTCTGCACATAGTAAGCACTTTACAAATACCAACATTATTATTTACTGTTGTATCATACTCTCCCAAGCAGTTAGTACAGTGATCTGCACACAGTAAACACTCAACAAATACAATTGAATGAATAACTAACACTAAAGCAGACTTGCAGGTAGGTGGCCCCTAAATGCTCACCTCCATCCCAGATCTGTGATGACCTCACCTTGCCCATGTTCACCAAAGCCAGCACCCCTTTCCAGAACTGCCACTGTCTCTGGCTGTCCCTGTCTGTCTGTCTCTGTCTCTGCTTCTCTCCCTTTCTCTCCCCCTCTCCTCCCCTCTCTTTCCATAGCCTTCTGCTCAGTGGATTGTTACCTATGAAAAAGGAGCGGGTGCTGATGGCCATCCATTCACAGAGAGAGTTCCAACTCCACTGATTTCCACCACGAATTTCCATCTCTCCTGGTCATGTGGCCCCAGCAGCTTCCCTAAGCACTTAGAAATCTGTGGATGAACCCCATTCATTGTCTTTCATCTTTAAATCAACTCCAGCACTTAGCATAATGCGAGGCACACAGTAAGCATTTATTATATGCTGTGTGATGATGATTTTTCTCTCCTCTTGCTGTTATCAGTTCTGTTTAATTTTTCCCTCTGCTGCCACGCCTATGTAAACAATTCGTGCTTATGCTCCTGAAGTTCAGGGACCACTTCTTGTAAATTCATTAGTTCTCATTACACTGTGCCAATCACTTAGTACAGTGTTCTCCACACAGTAAGCACGCTCTAAATATCACTGATTGTTTATTATACCCTAGGCTGTAAACTCCTCGTGAGTAGGGAACTTATCAACCAACTCATATTATTGTACTATCCCAAATGCTTAATACAGTTTTCTGCACACACTAAGCTCTTGAAAAATATGATTGATTTATTGTTCAACACTACTCCAAGTGCTTCGTATAGTACAGTGCTCTGCCCACAGTAAGTGCTTAAAAAATACCAATTCTACTACTCTGCACCCAGTAGGGACTCATCAATAATATGTGATATTTATAAAACACTTAAGTGCCAAGCATTGTATTGAGCACTGGGACATAGCAGATAGGATACTGTCCCCATCCCACATGGGCTTATAGTCTATAGGAGAGGGAGAACAGGTAATGAATCTCCTTAGTTCCCTGGGAGGGAACTAAGAATCCCAGAGGCACAGAGAAATTAAGTGACTTGTCCAAGGTCACAGACCAGGCAGTTGATAGAGCTGGGATTAGAACCCAGGTCTCCTGAATCCCAGGCCCTTGCTTTTTCCACTAGGATACGCTGCTTCTCCTCTGATACAGTGAAAGCTTAATCTAAGCAAAATTGCAGAATGAATGCACAAAGGGAAGACTGTATTTATCGCCTTGGGTCATGGGTTTTGGCAACTAATGCCAAAGGTGTTGATTTAACAGAACCTCTGTAGAATGGAGCAGGGGGAGGCTCCAGTCCCCAGGTTTCCTAAAAATCCCTTAGAAGACTTGGAAAATACAATGAGTCTAAGAGCTGAGTCTCTCCCCAGGCTGAAGCTAGAGAATAAAAGGCCTATTGTAATTCCGCCCTAGCCTTTTTTTTTCCTGCTAGTGAGTGTCAGTCCTCAGATCAGCTCCTACCTAACCCCCTGAAGCCCTCTCCCTCCTCTCTCACAATGTCTCCCTTTGTTTTGCGGCCTCCTAAGTGTTGCCCAACTGTAGGGGTGCATTCCTTAGCTCTGGTTCCAAAGCCCTTCCTGTCTCTCAAAGCCCCAGGAAATGCTTGGGGAAGGAAGGGAAAACAACGTGTTTGAAGATGATTTGCTTTCGAAATCACATCAGCTCATATCCTTCAGGTGGCAGAGTGGCTCAGTGGAAAGAGCATGGGCTTGGGAGTCAGAGGTCATGGGTTCTAATGCCTGCTCTGCCCCTACTCAGCTGTGTGACTTTGGGCAAGTCACTTCACTTCTCTGTGCCTCAGTTACCTCATCAAGCGCTCAGTACAGTGCTCTACACAGAGTAAGCGCTCAATAAATACTATTGAATGAGTAAAATGGTGATTAAGATTGTAAGCCCCTTGTGGGTCAACCTAATCACCTTGTATCCCCCCCCCCCCCCGGTGCTTAGAATAGTGCTTTGCACATAGTAAGTGCTTAACAAATACCATGATTATTATTATTATTATTATTATTATTAAGGATCTGGAAGAAGTAATCCCAAGGCATCAACACAACCTTCTCCTTATCTAGCAGTAGTGCTCCTCACTGACTAATAATAATAATTATAAGCACTTTCTATGTGACAAGCACTGTAATAAGCACTAGAGTAGAAACAAGGCAATCAGGATGAACAAAGTCCGTTTCCCTCATGGGGGCTCAGAGTTTAAGGGGGAGGGGAAGCAGATGAGGAAACTGAGGCACTGAGAAGTGCCTTTCCCACACCAGGGCTCATAGTCTTAGGGGGAGGGAGAACAGGTATTCAATCTCCATTTTGCATATGAAGGAACTGAGGCACAGAGAAGTTAAGCGAGTTGCCCAAAGTAACACAGCAGACAAGTGGTGGATCTGGGATTAGAACCCAGATCTTCTTGACTCCCTGGCCCATGCTCTTTGTACTAGACCACACTGCATTCTCTAAGACTGGTGACAGAAAGATGGAATTCAGATGCAGAATCCATGCTGAATCCACATGACCACCCACAGGTAAATTTCTGAACACATCTTTTTTTTTTATAGTAAGTGAAAGCACTTACTATAATGATAATAATTATGGTACTTGCTAAGTGCTTACTGAGTGATAAACACTGTTCTAAGCTCTGGGGTAGATGCAGGTTAATCAGGTTGGACACAGTCCCTATCCAACATGGGGCCCTCAGTCTTAATTCCCATTTTACAGTTGAGGGAACTGAGGCGCAGAGAAGTTAAGTGACTTGCTCAGGGTCACATGGAAGACATGTGGTGTTCCAGACACTGTACTAAGCACTGGGGTAGAAACAAGGGGCTCACAGTCTTAATCCCCATTTTACAGATGAGGTAACTGAGGCACAGAGAAATGCAGTGAGTTGCCCAAGGTCTCACAGCAGACAGTGGCAGAGTGGGATTGGAACTCAGATCCTTCTGACTCCTAGGCTCATGCTCCTTTCCCTAGGTAAAAAGCAGAGCTCAATCCCATGGTGGGAAGAGTTATGGGTAATTGGTCAATAGGATTTACTGAACACCAATTGATTGATGTATTCATTCAATCATATTTATGGAGCACTTACTGTGTGCAGAGCACTGTATTAAGCGCTTGGAAAGTACAATTTGGCAACAGATAGAGACAATCAGGGATTGGGTAGGACCCAACAACAAGCTCACAGTCTAGAAACGAGGAGACAAACAACAAAACAAAATAAAACAAGTAGACAGGCATCAATAGCATCAATATAAATAAATATAATTATAGATAATTATATAAAATAAATAGAATAATAAATATGTACTTATATACATATTGATTATTGCTTTTTGATCCACAGCCCTGAAGCGGGTCCTTAGAAGAATATAAAAGAGGTAGAAGGTGTGATCTCTGCCGCCATGGGTGTTGAATGCACCTTTGTGAACTGTTAGACACATCATAATTTTCAGAGAGAAAGAATAAGTGCTTAAATGACAGCACGTGTAAATTGAAAAGTAGAAAGTGCTCTCTGAGGTTGTGAGTCAGTCAGATAACAGACACATTCCCTGCCCACAAGAAGCTTACTTTCTAGAGGAGACGGGTATTAATATAAATTAATAAATCACAGAAATGGCCATAAGTGCTGAGAGGCTGGAATGGGGGCTGAATAAAGGGAGCAAGTCAAGACAACACAGAAGAGAGTGGGAGAAGAGGAAAGGAGGGCCCAGTCAGGGAAGGCCTCTTGGAATGCATAAGGATAATTGATGTTTATCTACTTGTTTTATTTTTGTTTTTGTTTTGTTTTTGTTGTAGTTGTTGTTTTGTTGTCTGCATCACCCCGCTTTCTAGACTGTGAGTCTATTGTTGGGAAGGGATTGTCTCTGTTGCTGAATTGTACTTTCCGAGTGCTTAGTACAGTGCTCTGCACACAGTAAGCACTCAATAAATATGACTGAATGAATAAATAAGGACTGAGGTGGTGCGAAAGTGCTGAGATGATGAAGATGATGATGATGGTGGTATTTGTTAAGCACGTACTCTATGTCAGGCACTCTACTAAACACTGGGGTGAATAATAATACTAGTTATGGTATTTATTAAGTGCTTACTATGTGCCAAGCACTGGTCTGAGCACCAGAGTAGATACAAGGTAAGCAGATTGTCCCACGTGGGTCTCACAGACGAATGGCGGAGCAAGCCAAGTGGCGGATACAAGCAAATAGGGTTGGACACAGTCCCTGTCCCATGTGGGGCTCACAGTCTCAATCCCCATTTTACAAATGAGGGAACTGAGGCACAGTCAAGTGAAGTGACTTGCCCAAGGTCACACAGCAGACAAGTGGGAGAGACAGATTAGAACACATGACCTTCTGACTCCCAGGCCCATTCTCTATCCACTTTGCCATACTGCTGCCTGATGACATGATAACTGGGAGAACCTGGAGAGAAGAAAAACTAAACCAGGAGAGTCTTCTGGATGGGGTGTGGTTTCAGAAGGGCTCTAAAGATGGGGAAAGCCAAGATCTGGCAGATTTTATTCATTCAATCATATTTTATTGAGCACTTACTGTATGCACAGCACTGTAGTAAGCAAGGAAGGAAGTGCCAGGGCAGCAGCAGGATGCGATAAAGGATTCAGAGTGGGGAAAGTGGAGAGAACAAGGCATAATGACAGTGTGAACCTGGAAGGGACAAAGAATGTGAGCTGGATAGTTAGTGAATTGGGTGGTTGGCCCGTCATTGGGCAGGGATTGTCTCTGTTGCTGAATTGTACATTCCAAGTGCTTAGTACAGTGCTCTGCACCTAGTAAGCGCTCAATAAATACTATTGAATGAAAGGAGAGAGCTGATGGATTGCCTTAAAGATACTAGTCAAGGATTTCTGTTTGATGTGGAGGTGAATGTGGAATGAACAGAGGAGAGACTTGGAACGGTGAAGTTTTAGGAAAAAAATCCCGGCTGCAAAGTCCAGAATGGTCTGAAGAGGGGAGAAGCTGAAGGTAGGGAGACCAGAGAGGAGATTGATACAGTAGTCTAGGCATGATAGTGTTTCCACAGGTCCAGAAGGTCACTGGACACGTCATGCCAGCTGCAGAATAATAATAATCTTAATAATCTTAACAGTTATAATAATAATGTTATTTGTTAAGTGCTTACAGTATGCCAAGCACTCATCTAAGCAATGGGGTAGATACAAGCTAATCAGATCCCTCATGGAGATCACATTCTAAGGTATTGAATCTCATTGAAACACAGATATTGAATCTCCATAGGCAGATGAAAGAAATGAGGCATAAATTATGTGACTTGTCCAAGGTCACACAGCATGTTAGTGGCAGAGCCAGGTTTAGAACCAAGGTTCTCTGACTCCTAGGCCCCTGCTCTATTGCTTCCCTAGATACCTGCACTGAGCCTGCAGCAGCCCAGGGCAGACAACCCGATCATCTCTGGAACTATTCGAGAAGCGACAGGGCCTAGTAGCTACGGTACGGGCCTGGGATTCCAAAGTACCTGGGTTCTAATCCCAGCTCTGCCACTTGTCTGCCCTGTGACCTTGGGCAAGTCACAACTTCTCTGTACCTCAGTTACCTCATCTGGAAAATGGGGATTAGGACTGTGAGACCCATGTAAGACAGGAATTATATCCAACCTTATTAGCTTGTCTGTACCCCAGTGCTTAGGGCAGTGTCTGGCACATAGTAAGTACTTACCAAATACCATTTAAAAGAAAACAAAAGAAAAGAAAAAAACGCTCAAGGAGAAGTTTCTTGCATACTAGCATCAGAACAAAGATCTCTCAAGGAAAATGGTCCTGCAGAATAGTAATAATAACAATAATAATGGTAATTGTAGCATATGTTAAATGCTTCCTATGTGCTAGGCACTGTACTAAGAGCTGGAGTAGGTGAACTAAAGGTGAGGACCCAGTCCTGTTTACATCATCCTGTTTACATCATTACAGAAGCAGTGGCTCAGTGGAAAGAGCACGGGCTTGGGAGTCAGAGGTCATGGGTTCGAATCTCAGCTCTGCCACTTGTCAGCTGTGTGACTGTGGGCAAGTCACTTCACTTCTCTGTGCCTCAGTTACCTCATCTGTAAAATGTGGATTAAGAGTGTGAGCCTCATGTGGGACAATCTGATTACCCTGTATACCCCAGTGCTTAGAACAGTGCTCTGCACATAGTAAATGCTTAACAAATACCAACATTATTATTATTATCATCTGGAGAGGAATTTCCTTTTAGAAGAGATTTCTGCATGTTCTGCATACTATCAGCAAAAGAAAGGAGAAACTAAGGGGAGACTGTAGATTCTAAGCTTGTCGTGGGCATGTCTATCAACTCTGTTATACTGTACTCTCCCAAAGGCTTAGTCCAGTGCTCTGCACACAGTAAGTGCTCAATAAACATGATTGATTGGTTGATTGAGGAGTCTGAGAAGCACTTGGGAGTTTGCATTATTTTGGTAATAAGAGGCACAAGCTTTTTCTGCAATGGTATGTGTCTAATAAGAATAATAGTATTTGTTAAGTGCTTACTGTGTTCCAGGGATTGTACTAAGTGCTGGGTTGGATACAAGCTAATCAAGTTGGACCCAGTCCCTGTCCCATGTGGGGCTCACAGTCTCAACCCCCATTTTATAGATGAGGTAACTGAGGCCCAGACAAGTGAAAAGACTTTCTCAAGGTCACACAGCAGACAAGTGGCAGAGCCAGGATTAGGCTAGTAATCAGGTTGGATGCAGTTCCTGTTCCACATGGGGATCATGGTCTTCTAGGAGGGGATAGGATTCAATCCCCATTATAAGAATGAAGAAACTGAGGCACAAACAAGTGAAGTGACTTTCCCAAGATCACTTAGTAGACACAGCCTCCCTCCTCATATAGAACAGATAATTGCTCTCCTCCACTTCAAAGCCTTATTGAAGGCATATTTCCCTCAAGTAGCTTTCCCTGACTAAGCCCTCCTCTCCTCTTCTCCACTCCCTTCTGCACTGCTCTTACTAGCTCCTTCACTCATCCTCCCTCCCATCCTCAAAGCACACATGTATATATCTGTATTTCTGTAATTTATTTATTTATTCATATTAATGTCTGTCTCTTCCTCTAGACTGTGAGCTTGTTTTGGGCAGGAATGTGTCCATTTGTTGTTATACTGTCCTCTCCCAAGTGCTTAGTATGATGCTTTGGACACAATCAATAAATATGATTGAATGAATGAGTGAAGTGGTAGCGCAGGGATTAGAACCCACATCCTCTAAACTCCTAGGCCCATGCTCTTTCCACTAGGCCACACTACTTCCCCATGGCAGGACATTCCTCTTGGCCCCTTTCTCACAGTCAATTTGGGTGAAGCCTTGGGATTTTCAGTCTGACATCTGACAGGACCCTCTTCCCAATCGCCAAGGGGCTTCTGTGTTCATTTAGGAAAGTGACCCCACCCAACAATCTGCCTCCTGGAAAGACCCGAGCCACTCTCACTGTTTCAAAAGGAAACTAAAGCCCAGAGAGGGAGGGCCTGCAAGACACGGCCTAAAATGGAGAGACCCCTTCTGCCCCCTCTGGTTGATCTTGTGACTTCATTCCCTGGTGGACCTTTATGGGGATGAGATAGTGTGGCCTAGGGGCAAGAACATGAGGCTGAGAGTCAGGACACCAGGCTTCTAATCCCAGTTAAATCAATCAAAGGTATTTATTGAGCACTTACTATGTGCAGAGGACACTACCAAGTGCTGGGAAGGGTATAATGAAACAGAATTAGAGGACATGTTCCCTAACACTAATGAGCTTACAGTTCTGCCACTAGCCCGTTCTGAGACCTTAAACAAGTCGCTTGCCATCACTTTGCCTCAGTCTCCTTCTCAGCAAAACTGAGATGAGATTCCCTGCTATCCCTCCCTTTCAGATTTTGAGTGTAATCAATCAATCATATTTATTGAGCACTTACTGTGTACAGAGCCCTGTACTAAGCACTTAGCAGAGTACAAGATAACAGAGTTGGTAGGCTTGCTCCCTGCCTACAACAAGTTTACTGTCTAGAGTTCCATATAGGACAGGAGTGGAGCTGATCTGATTATCTTGTATTTACCCCAGCATTTAACATAGGGCTTGGCACAGAATAAGCGCTTAATAAATACCATAACTAACTAATGAGGCCCTGAGCATTTGAGTGGTTGAATGCTAAAGGAGAATTCTCATCCAAGAGAGGCCAGCCATGACATCATTATCCTTTCTGTCTCAGACAGAGCTCATAAAATCAACACCAGGCTGGGTGTGGGAGGGCCAGCCATAGGGGGGAAATCCATCTTTTACCCCCTTTCCCAAGCTTCTCTGGCCCACAGTGCAACCCCAGCTATTTCAGCCTCTGCCTACTGCCCACCGCCCTCCTGCCTGGAAGGCCCACATGATTTAGACAAGCCATTTGTTACTTATAATCTAGATGGCAGATAATCAGTTCCACTGTCCCAGCATTAATCATCATAAGATTCAAAATTCATTAGGCTTGATTGTTTGGAAATCTATTTCCTATTAATGTCAGTTTCTCAGAGAAGACTGTCTCTTTGGAGAGAGGGGGTGGGGTTAGGAGGATCCTGGGGGAGAAAAAGCAAGAAAGAGAGGGGAGAGAGAGGGAGGGAGAGACACAGAGGAATGAAGAAAGAGAGGGAGTCTGGAGATGCCTGATTCTAGTTCCTTTCTCTCTCCTTGTCAGTTCCTTTAAGGGACACTAGATTTGCTGGAAAACTCTCTGATCATCTGAGATGGCACCTGTCAAACAATCATTAGCATTTATTGAGGTATTACTGTGTGGAGAGTAATACTAACAATGGTGGTATTTGTTAAGTGCTTGCTATGTGCCAAGCACCGTTCTGTGGGGACAATCAGGTTGTCCCACCTGGGGCTCACAGTCTTAATCCCCATTTTACAGATGAGGTAACTGAGGGGTAGAGCAATTAAGTGACTTGCCCAAAGTCACACAGCTGACTAGTGGAGGAGCCGGTATTAGAACCCACGACCTGGGACTCCCAGGCACGTGCTCTTTCCACTAAGCAATGCTGCTTCTCACTGAGCACTTACTAAGAGTAGAGCACTGTACTGAGCACTTGGGAGAGTACACAACAAGGGAATTGGTAGACACAATCTCTGCCCTTAAGGAGCTCCCCATCTAATCTGGGAGGAAACCGGCATTCCATAGAAAGCAAATCCTGTTTTCATTCCCTCAGCCTGAATGCAGGACAGAGGCTGCTTGTCCTGATCATGTCCCTGTGGCACCAGAGCCAAGCCGGATTAACCTCTGAATGCCCGGACACCCACCAAGATCCCTTCTCTTTAGCCATCGAAGAGGCAGATTGCCCTGTTTTTGCTTCTCCCCTGGAGCAGGGGACGGTGTAGGGGGGCAGGGGACGGGAGCGAAGCCAGGAGCATGGTGAGGAGGGACCGAGATTAAGAGCCGACCGGCATGACTCTGGAATGTCTTCCCTCGTGCAGATGGAGAGATGACCCAGACCTCTCAGCGGCTTTCCAGCGGCCAATTTCGGCTCTCCAATTAGTCTCTATCTCTCACCTAATAAAATTATGCTTCTGGTTTCAATCTGCAAAGAAACTGAAAGGAAAAACCGAAACAAGCCCCGAGGTGGGTGGTGGCATTCTCAGCCAGGAAGAGATAAGGAAGGACCCAATTCATCTTTGCCATCTCGCCTTCTTTCACTACCCAAATCTTTGGCTGGACACAACACACACACACACACACACACACATACTTCATTTGCTGTGGTCCTGGACATAGACATTTGAGCTCTCAAAATGCATCAGCTCTGGCTGGCCGGATGCACTGGGCAGGATGTGACTCCAGACATCTTCTCTCCATTAGGGTTAGCCAGGAACGGCAGGGAGGAAGGATGCAGGAGGGCAAAGAAGTCTGCCAGTGATCAATGGGATGGATGCCACCCGCAGGTTGGGGGATGGGGGAGGCAGCTGAAACAGGGACATAATATCCTCCTACCAGATATACTCTGGGAGGTCAAGAACCTTTCAGACAAATGGATTTTTCCAGATAACATTTAGTTGATGGTTTTTCTTAACGGGCTCAGAGAGGAAAGGAAAACACAGGGAAAAACAGGCCAAGGGACATAAATCCTAAAGGGCGGGTTCCAAGCTGCTAGAAGGGGCCATGGTAGCAGGTCAGTGTCACTTCGCTTCGTCAGGAGCCTGCCACGAAACTACAAACCTTTATAATTCCATCCGCCTTCCCCCTCTTTTTTCTGCAATCACAAATTAGTAAGATAGTGCAGACATTCGGTTTGCCCTGAATCTCAATGCCATGTTGACACAAAACTTTGCCAACCAGCTCTATGCAGAACCAGGTAACGTGCAACCTAGGGAGACACTAGACTGTAAGCTCGCATGGGCAGGGAACATGTCTACCAACTCTATAGTATTATACTCTGCCAAGCACTTAGTACAGTGCTCTGCACACAGTGAGGACTCAATAAATACGATAGATTGATTAACTGATTGGTAGCAGAATACAGTGATAACCCATCCCTTTCTTTCCCACAAGATCCTTGGCTGTGCAGAGGGATTACTCCATGCAATCTGGCTGATCACCTTGATCTTTTTCAGATAAAGTAAGAAGGAGGCTTCCCCAGAAGCAGTGGAGAAGCACCATGGCCTAGTGGAAAGAGTACAAGCCTGGGAGTCAGAAGGACCTCAGTTCCAATCCTCGCTCCACCATGTGTCTGCTGTGTGATCTTGAGCAAGTCAGTTAATTTATCTGTGCCTCAGTTACCTCTTCTGTAAAATTGGAATTGAGACTGGGAACCCCATGTGAGACATGGACTGTGTCCAACCTCATTAGCTTGTTTCTGCCCCAGTGCTTAGTACGGTGCTGGGCAAATGTTAAGCGCTTCACAAATACTAGTTTTTGAAAAAAGCCCCTACTCACATCACTCCATCCCCATAATCTACATATACCCAGGCTATTGTTGACTTGTTAGAATTGCTCTCTTCTCAGGAAATCATCTAATCCCTAGTACTATCTCCCCCTGGTACATAGTAGCCCTTGAGAAGCAGGACTTAAATAGCAAGACAATATTATTTTTTTTTATGATGTTTGTTCAGTCTTTATGCTAGGTATTGTAGTTACCACTGGGGTATAAGCTAATCAGGTTAGACACAGTCCACGTCCCACATGGAACTCCCAGTCTTAAACCCCATTTTACAGATGAGGTAACTGAGGCCCAGAGAAATTAAGTGATTTTCCAAGGTCACACAGCAGACAAGTGGCAGATCCAGGACTAGAACACAAGTCCTTCTGACTCCCAGGCCCATACTCCCTCCACTAGGCCAACACTGTTTCTTGACCTATGCTGCTCTTTAGAGTGGATGTGGAACGTGGAAGGTGCTGGATTCCATCTAGACGGGTGGAAGCTGATGCAAGCTCCAGGACAGCAGGATTGGGAATAGTTTCCCTTCCTGTTTTGCCCACTTTCCAGTTCCTGTCCAGGAAGATCAGAGCCCCTTCAGAGCCCCTTCAAGATCTCCTCCTGCTGTCTTTCTATCAGGAAGATCATCTGGACACCCTCTCTTGAGACAAATTCTCCGGCCTCTCCCTCTGACCCAGAATGAAGATAGAGCATTGGCTCAAATGGGACTGGTCCAAGTTCTGAGACCCAGAAAGATGACAATAATAATAATGATAATAATAATGATAATTATGGTACTTGTTAAGCACTTACTGTAGGCCAAGCACTGTTTAAACGCTGGAGTAGATATAAATTAATCACACTGGACACAGTCCCTATCCCACATGGGGCTCACACTCTTATCGCCATTTTATAGTTGAGGTAACTGAGGCATAGAGAAGGTAAGTAACTTGCCCAAGGTCACAGAGCAGACTAGTGGCAGAGCCGGAATTAGAACCCAGGTCCCTGCTCTATCCACTAAGCCACATACCTACGCTCAGTGGAAAGAGCACGGGCTTTGGAGTCAGGGCTCATGAGTTCGAATCCCAGCTCTGCCACTTGTCGGCTGTGTGACTGTGGGCAAGTCACTTAACTTCTCTGTGCCTCAGTTCCCTCATCTGTAAAATGGGGATTAAGACTGTGAGCCCCACGTGGGACAACCTGATTCCCCTATGTCTACCCCAGCGCTTAGAACAGTGCTCGGCACATAGTAAGCGCTTAACAAATACCAACATTATTATTATACCTGGACCTTTCCTTGTCTGGAGCAGGAGTTGGTGGGGAGGTTAGGGGGTGTCAATCAGTCAATCAGTGGTATTTATTGAGCCCTTTCAGTGGGCAGAGCACTGTTCTAGGTACTTGGGAAAGTGCAATACAACAGAGTTGGTAGACAAGAACCTTAGAATCTACAGGAGAGAAGGTCATTAAAATAGATTAGGGATGATGATTGTGTTAATTGCTTTTTTTTGGTTTTTTATTGTATTTATTAAGCACTTACTATGTGCCAGGCTCTGAGGTAGGTACAAGCCAATCAAGTTGGACACAGTTCATGCTCCACATGGGGCTCACAGTCTTAATCCTCATTTTACAGATAAGGTAAATGAGCGCAAAGTAGTGACTTACCCACGGTCACGCAGCAGACAAGTAGTGGAACTGGGATTAGAACCTAGGACTACCAGGCTCGTGCTCTACCCCCTAGGTCACATAAACACTTAATGTCAAGCACTATATCAAGTACTGAGATAAGAACAAGATAACCAGATAGAACAGAGTCCCTGTCTCACATGGGAGTCACAGTCTAAGTAGGAGGGGGAACAGGTATTGAATTCCGCATTTTACAGATGAAGAAACTAATAATAATGTTGGTATTTGTTAAGCGCTTACTATGTGCCGAACACTGTTCTAAGCGCTGGGGTAGACACAGGGGAATCAGGTTGTCCCACGTGGGGCTCACAGTCTTAATCCCCATTTTACAGATGAGGGAACTGAGGCACAGAGAAGTTAAGTGACTTGCCCAAAGTCACACAGCAGACAAGTGGCCGAGCCGGGATTCGAACCCATGAACTCTGACTCCAAAGCCCGTGCTCTTTCCACTGAGCCACGCTGCTTCTCTGAGACAGAGACAGAGACAGAGACTGAAACTGAGACAGAGAAGTTAACTGACTTGCCTCAGGTCACACTACAGATAAGTGGTGGAGCTGGGGTTAGAACCCAGGTGTTCTGACTCCCAGGCCCACACTCTATTAGGGTTAGTGTCCCCGAGAAAGTTCACAAAAGCCTTCTTAAGTGAATCCCCTGCTGCAGAGTCAGGCTAAGGAGAGTCTGGATTCAAAAAAGTTGCATTAAAAATGTTTCTTCTTCAATCCCGACTCTCGATCATTGTTGCACTGAAAGTCTGAAGTTCCTTCTGCTTACTGGAGAAAGAAAATTCCAATGGACCTAAGAGTTCAGGGACCAATTACCATTTAAACTGACAGCACTTTAATCTCTGGGTAAAGCTCCAGTTGAGAAGGTAACAATAACACTCAGGTAATTTTCCACAGCACTGCATGGTGGGTTCTCTACCCTTCCAAGGTCGTTGGATAATTAGGGTTAGATCATAGTGGGGATTCGCGGTGAGCTTCCTCCAAAGGGCACCATTCCCAGCTTCATTACTTCTCCTGCCTTCTGCTCATCGAGAAAGGGCAGGGAGACTGAAGGGAGAGGAGGGGGATGGTACAGTGAGCAGTGGGGAGTCCAAAACCTTTGAGATTCAAGTTAGAAAGAGGAAGGGAGAACTGTTAGTAGGGTCAAGTGGAAAGAGCACAGGCCTGGGATTCAGGACTCTGAATCCATTTTGTGTCAATTTCTGGCTCGGTGATCTTGGGAGAGTCACCTGATTTTTCTGTGCCTTAGTTTTCTCATCTGTAAAATGGGGATTCAATACCTTTAGAGTAAACCCCTTGAGGGACAGGGGTTGTGCCTGATCTGATTGCATCGTATGTACCCCGATGCTTGGCTCATGGTGTTTTTGATTTTGGGGCTTGTTTTTTTTTTTTAATGGCATTTGTTAAGCAGTTCCTATGTGCCAGGCATTGTACTAAGCACTGGGGTAGATATAAGATAATCAGGTCCCACATGGAACTCACAGTCTAAGTAGGAAGGAGAACAGGAATTGAAGCTCCCTTCTGAGTTATCTCCCTTATGGGTCATCTCTGAACTTGGATCTGTGACTTTTGGGCATTTGATATTCACCCATCCCTCAACCCTACATCACTTATGTAGACATCTTTAAATTCTATATTATGAATCATTTGTTTTTGGTAATGTCTGTCTCCACCTCTAGACTATAAGCTCATTATGGGTAGGGAATGTCAGACAACTCTGTTGTACTCTTCCAAACGCTTAGTACAGTGCTCTGCATGCAATAAGCAATCGATGAATGCGACCGATTGATTGACTCCTCGTTTTGCAGATGATGGGACTGAGACACAGAGAAGCAAAGTGACTTCAAGGTAACATGAGAGACAGGTGGCAGAGCCGGGATTAGAACCCAGGTCCTCTGACTCCCAGGCCCATGCTCTTTCAAGTTGGAAACAGTTCCTGTTCCATATGGGGCTCACAGTTTCAATCCCCATTTTACAGATGAGGTAACTGAGGCACAGAGAAGTGAATTGAGTTACCCAAAGTCACACAGCAGACAAGTGGCAGAGTCTGGATTAGAACCCATGACCTCTGACTCCCAAGTCTGGGGTCTTTCCACTAGGCCATACTGCTTCTTCAAAAAAAAGGACTAGAACCCAGGATTTCGGGTTGCCAGATCCGCACACACACCACTCGATCATACACATTCCCAGAAGTGCGCGTGTTCTGAGAGGACGCTGGAGTGTGAGATCTTGCCCATCCCTGCCCAAACCTCCAGGTGCCCAGGGGCCAGGCACCAGGCTTAGATCGGTGTCGTCTGGCACACGTTTGGGTGAGTGTATACGAGCTTGGCCAGTTCCAAAGGCATGGGTTGGCCAGAGCTGAAATCTCTTGGTCTGTTTCGAACTGCGAGCCCGTTCTTGGGTAGGGACTGTCTCTATTTGTGGCTGAACTGTACTTTCAAGCGGTTAGTACAGTACTCTGCACACAGTAAGCATTGAATAAATGTGATTGAATGAATGAATGAATGAATGAATGGAGAACCCTCCTATCCCTTCTGTCCCTTCCAGCCTGTAGTTCCCAGCTTCCCTTTGTGTAACCAGATGGAATGGAGCAGGAATCCCGTGGGGCCCTCTAATCGCATAGGAGAAAAGGAAAAAACAGTGTGGCTGTGTGGATAGAGCCCGGGCCTCGGAGTCAGAGGACCTGGATTCTAATCCCAGCCACGCCACTTGTCCATTGTGTGACCATGGGCAAGTCACTTCACTTTTCTGTGCCTCAGTTCCCTCATCTACAAGTGGGGATTAAGACTGATCCCCATGTGCGGACATGGACTTTGTCCAGTCTGATTATCTTGTATCTACTCCTGCACTTAGGGCAGTGCTTGGCACAGAGTAAACACTTGACAAATACCCTTAGTGGAAATAGCATGAGTTTAGGAGTCAAAGGTCATGGGTTCTAATCCTGACTCCACGACTTGTCAGTTGTGTGACTTTGGGCAAGCCACTTCACTTCTCTGTGCCTCAGTTCCCTCATCTGTAAAATGGGGATTAAGACTGTGGGCCCCACTTGGGACAACCTGATTACTTTGTATCTACCCCAGAGCTTAGAATAGTGCTTGGCACATAGTAAGCGCTTAACAAATACCGTCATCGTCATCATCATCATCAAAAAAGTAGTTTCTGCTTTCCAGTGATTGGCTCTTGGGGCCCCTTTTGGGTTATAGAGGGGAAAAATACTAGACCACCCAAGGAGGGACTTCAGAAGGCCAGGCCTCAAGAAAAAGGGGTGAGATTCAAAGGGACAGTGGGATCAAGTGGTACGTGTGCAGATCTGGGAACCCAAAATCCTGGGTTCTAGTCCTTTTTTTTAAGAAGCAGTATGGCCTAGTGGAAAGACCTCGGGCTTAGGAGTCAAAGGTCGTGGGTTCTAATCCTGATTCTGCCACTTGTCTGCTGTGTGACTTTGGGTAAGTCAATTCACTTCTCTGTGCCTCAGTTACCTCATCTGTAAAATGGGGATTGAAACTGTGAGCCCCATATGGGACAGGGACCGTTTCCACTTGATTTGCTTGTATCTACCCCAATGCGTATTACACTGCCTGACTCATAGTAGGTGCTCAACAAATACCATTATTATTATCATCATTATTATGATTATTAATAATAATAATGGTCTTTGTTAAAGCACTTTCTATGTGACAAACACTGTTTGAAGTGCTGGGGTAGATACATCAATCAGGTCAGACACAGTGCTGCCTGACTCCACCCCACTGACGGGCTGTGTGATTTTGGGCCAGTCACTTCACCTTTCTGTTTCCTTCAATACTATTTTTCTTTACCTTTACTCACAGAGTTACAATGAGAATTAATGAAAGGTGAGTGATTAAGCCAGTCGGTGGTATTTACTGAGCACTTACTAAATGCAGAGCCCCAGACTAAGTGTGTGGGAGAGTGTGGCTTAGTGGAAAGAGCCCCGACTTGGGAGTCAGAGTTCATGGGTTCTAATCCCATCTCTGCCACTTGTCTGCTTTGTGACTTTGGGCAAGTCACTTAACTTCCCTGTGCCTCAGTAACCACATTTGTAAAATGGGGATTAAGACTGTGAGCCCCACGTGGGACAACCTGATTACTTTGTATCTACACCAGTGCTTAGAACAGTGCTCAGCACATAGTACGCGCTCAAAAAATACCATCATTATTATTACAGTTGCAGACACATTCCCTGCCCATGAGCTTACATTCTAGAGACGGAAATGATTTGCGCTCCTTTGAAGAAGTTCCATAGAAATCCTTGGTATCAAGATCAATCTCAACCCGAAGTCTAACCAAGCTGCCTCATTGGGAACCTGCATTGCCCCCCAGCCCCGCCTCATCAAATCATTCCCAAACATCCATTCTCCCCTGCCTGCCTCCATCCTGATGGGAAGGACAGAAGCAGTGTGGCCTAGTGGATAAAGCGTGGGCCTTGGATTGGGAAGGATCTGGGTTCTAATCCCGGGTAGATCACTTGTCTGCTGTGTGGCCTTAGGCAAGTCACTTAACTTCTCTGGGCCTCGGTTACCTCATCTGTAAAACGAGGATTAAGACTGTGAACCCCAAGTAGGACAAGAAGTGTGTCCAACTTCATTACCTGGAATCTACCTCAGTGCTTAGTACAGTGCCTGGCACAAAGTAAGCCCTTGACAAGTACCATAAAGAAAAGAAAAGGAGCGGGGGCAGCAGGTCACCTCCACAGAATGTAGCATGTTGCGAAGTCCACGACTTTAGTGGTCACTGTAGCTGTGATAGACTCTAAGGAGCAAGAAGCCTGAAACCCTGCCCTTTGAACCACTGCATTTTCAAATGGTATTGTTCTGTTTATCCCTTTTAAATTGCTTAAATTTTATTTTTAAAGTATAAGGTTCAGTAGGAACCCCCAAGATACCACCTATCAAGGGGACCACCAGGATTCCAAAGGGGTATTTGCTCTAGATGGCAGGAACCAGGGTCACAGTGAAACAGGGCCATGGTCAGAGCTCATTTTTAAGCTAGCATGCCCTCCACCCCCGCCCACGGCCAGCCAAGCCAGACTGCAGCACCCAGCTGCCATGCAGCCCCTATCTCACTTCACCCAGGCATCGCCGAGGGCTCAGGTGGCCGTTTTACCTCCATACCTGATGGGGGCCAGCCATGGGCCCCTCCCGCCCTCGCAGCACCGGGGTTCGGGCCTCACGGGGACCAAGCCCCAGGAGGCTGCGATGGTGGGGGCCGGGCCCGGGTGGATCAGTGGCGCCCTCAGGGCAGCATTGGTGGCACCAGGCTGATGGGCAGCCCCTGGGCCCCAAGCCTCTGGCTCCCCCATGCCCACCGGAAATGAAATCCACTCACTGTTGAAGCCGCCGGCGCTGCTAGCCTCTGCCGCTGCCACGCTGTGCTGAACTGGCCCTTCTGCCATGGCCCTTCCTGACAGTGAATGGCGGAAGAGAACAGGGCGGAGGGAAAGAGAAGAGAAGGGGAGTGGGAGGAGGAGGAGTGAGGCATGGCAGGGATGAAAGAAGGGGAGAGAAGGGAGAGGGTGGGTCTTTAACTGAACCGGCCATCTCCCCCGGCCTCGGCCGCCGTCAGGTTTGATCATGCACCTACCGGGTACAGAGCCCTTCCAATAAAGGCAGAATATATGCTTCCCACTTGCCAAAATACCCAGCAAATAACACCTGCCCACCCTCATGCGCACACGTCCGCACACACACGCCGACAGGCTCTAGACCTCCGTGATTCCTGGTCTTAATGCAGGACGTCCAAGCATCTCAACTCATCCAGAAGCAGCCACCTTTCCAGAGAGAAAGATTTGAGCTCAGGCTAGAGGGCAGAGTTAGGGTGCTCACTGGAAGCTTTCGCCATTCCTGCCTTCTTCTCTTATCGGGCAGTCCAGGGGTCACCACATGCTTCTGCCATTTTCACCATTAGCACAATCATGGAGGGGGGCGGAGGGGCTCTGAGCCAATTTGCTCCAGGGAAAGGAAATCCAGTTCATTAATAATGTTACACATACTGGCACTTTCCTGGGCACCACCTTCAGCACCAAAATATCCTCCTCCGGTACTAAAGAATAGAACATTGCAACAATGACAGCAACAACAACAAAAGAGTTGAATTAGACAAGGCGGAGAACTTCATGCCTTTGAGGAGGTCTGAAACAACGGAATGGTGGAATGCAGGAAACAGAGTAATGGCTATCCCTGGAGATCCCAGAGAAAGAGGCCCAGCCAACCCTACTGGATTGGAAGCTCCTTGAGGGCAGGGGTTATGTCTACTTACTCTATTGTTTGTTGTTTCATTGTTATTTGTTATATTGTAATCTCCCCAGCGCTTAATATAGTGCTTTTGCACACAGTAAGTGCTCAATAAATGCGATTGAATTATTGAATAAATCTTACATTCTTCCCAGCACTTAGTACAGTGTTCTGCACATAAGTGCTGATGAGCACTTACTGTGTGCAGAGCACTGGACTAAGTGCAAGGGAGAGCATAATACAATAGAGCTGGTAGACATGATCATCAAACAAAAACTCCTCACTATTGGCTTCAAAGTTCTCCATCTCCTAACCCCACCTCCCTTCTCTCCTTCTCCAGCCCAGCCTGCACACTCCGCTCCTCTACCACTGCTAATCTCCTCTGGGCCTCTTTCTCGCCTGTCCTGTCGTTCGACCCCTGGCCCTGACTTCTTGCCCTCTCTTCAGTCACCTTTCCTCCTGCCTTCAAGACACCTCCTGTCACATCAAGATTAATACGTTCAAAACTGAACTTCTTGTCTTCTCACCTAAACCCTGTCCTCCCCATTATTCTCCATAACTGTAGGCACCACCACCTTCCTTCCTGTCTCATAAATCCAAAACCCTCAACTCATCTGTCCCATTCAATCTCCATATTTCATCTGTAACCAAATCCTGTAGGTTCAACCTTCACATAATCACTGCAGTCTTCCCTTTCCTCTCCATCCAAACTGCTACCACATTAATCCAAATACTTATCCTATCATTCCTTTTTACTTTATCAGCCTTCATGCTGACCACCCTGCTTCCCATCTCTCTCCACTTCAAACCATACTTTACTCTTTTCCCAGATCATTTCTCTATAAAACCATTCAGCCCATGTTTCCCCATTCCTCAAGAACCTCCAGTGGTCGCCCATCCACCTTCACATCAAACAGAAACCCCTTACCAACCACTTTAAAGCAATCATTTTGTCCCTCCTTACCTCAACTCTCTGATTTCCTACTATGATTCCCTCATGCTCACTTGGCTCTTCTAATGCCGACCACACTCACTGTACCTCGATCTTTTCTGTCTCCCTACCAAGTCCTTGCCCATATCCTCCCTCTGGCCTGGAACTCCCTATGCCTTCATATCCAACAGATGATCACGCTTCCCACCTTCAAAACATTATTAAAATCACATCTCCTCCAAGAGGATTTCCCCGACTAAGCCCTCATTTCTTCTTCTCCCTCTCCCTCTTTGCCGCCCTTGCATTTGGATTGTTTGGTCAGCCAACCAGCACTTATGTACACGTCCATAATTTATGGATTTATATTAATGTCCTGTCTCCCTTCTAGACCCCTTGTGTGCAGGTAAAGTGCCTACCAACTCTGTTACACTGTACTCTTTTGAGATCTTTGTACAGTGCTCTGCACATAGTAAGTCCTCAATAAATATGGTTGACTGATTGATTGGTTGATTGATTGCCTGACTTCTCTTCTGGGGATGACTAAGAACTTGAGTAAACTCTCCACCTATAGATTGTCTCACACCTACTGCCCCAGGCCCAGGTGCTTGGAAACTAAACCTCAGTCAGAGAAGCACCATGACCTAGTGGAAAGAGCATTGGCTTGGGCATCAGAGGACCTGGGTTCTAATCCCACCTCCCCACTTGCCTGCTATGGGACCTTGGTCCTCAGTTTCCTCATCTGTAAAATGGGGATTCAATGCCTGTTCCTCCTCCTACTTAGACTGTGAGCTCCAAGTGGGGCAGAGACTGTGTCCGATGTGATTAAGTTGTATCTACCCCAGTGCTTAGAACAATGGACGAAGAAAAAAGAAGAAAAAGAAAAAAAGAACAAAAAGGATAAGAAGAGAGTAAAAGAACACCTAAGTGAGAGAACTTAAAATATTTTGCAAATATGAATGAGAAAACCTGAACAGAGTCCAGTTCTTGTCACGAGGGGAGAGACTGCTGCTTCAAATTTCATCAGGGAAACCAAGATGGCAGAGATTTCCAGGCAACCCTGAAATTCTAGAGGTAGGAGTAAAGAAGACTTGTGAATATCCCAAGTTCCAGGTGGGTCAAGACCCTTTAAACTCTGTTCCAAATGAGGGTCTCTTCCGCACGTAGGTTGGTTGCAAATGCCTTCTCAATTGCACAATGAGGTTTTGTGGTTTGTTTTGCTTTTATTCTTAAAATGATCTTAGCATGTTTTTTTCCTAGACTGTAGCTTGTCCTGAGGTAAAGCTATGTCAGTGGCAGGGACCTGTCAGAGCAAAATAATTTGCAATTTTACTGGCTCTGAATCACTGCCTATTTCAAAAGAGCTAGCAGGAACAGAGACAGCCACCTTGGGAGGGCTGGGTGGGGAGGGGGTGCTTCTCCACCTGGAGGGCACCACAGGAGGCTGAGTCAATCTCGAGGAGTGGGACTGAGACTGGCGGGGAGAGAGTTGAATACTGGGAGGGAGGGAGGGTGGGTGGGCATTCTAGCTCATTTTTTGGATTAAGGCTCACTGAGCCAGAGAGCTCTGAAGAGGCAAGAGTGGAGCCAGGAGGGCAAGGTGGTTTAAAAATCTACTTTATTGACTCCTTTTGGCCATATCCTCCATAGAATGACTGCTTTTTAGACAGCCCACCAAAACGACTATCCTTGTGGTTTAGTGCACCGAGGCTTGGTTTTTGGCATTGCTAGTGAAGAGTTGGGGTGGAGGAGGAGGAAGAGTGGGACACCTTCTGCAGCCAGATCAATATTGAGAGACCGGGGTTCAGAGCTACGCACCCTAAATCTCCCAGGGGATTTTCTCACTCCATAGCCTTCCTCCCCCACCTTCCACATCCCTGGCTTTGGACCCACTCTTGTCCCCTCTCCCAATATAGGGCTCAATCAATCAAACTACCGGTGATTGTGAAAATACAGTAGGTAGGAGTTGGCATTCTGATCAATTTATCCCAGGGGTTCCTGCCCCAACTCAACAGACTGTGCTTCCAGTTTCCTCCTCATTAGGATGCATCACCAAGGGGTCGAGAACCCTTTCCTGCAGTCATCATAGGGAAGCAGAAATGTCAAGTCCAATAAGAAGACCACCCAGGCTTGGGAAGGAGGCCTTGGGGGCGGGGTGGAGGGAGACGGTACCAAAGGGGAAGGGTGGCCGTGACAGTAGGAAGAATTGAGATAATTACTACCTCCCGGGAAATGCCATGAGAAATACAGCATGACTTAATTAGTCTGGTTAAGTCCAGTTAATTCCTTCCTTCGCATTGGAGCTGCTTCCAGAAGGGTATGCTTAACATTTCAAAGGTGGAGAGGGGAGGAAGAGAGGAGGAAGGATGCTTAACACTCCGCTCTCTTGTCTGGGGCAAGGGGAACCGGGGGTGGGGGAGGGAGGAAGGGACCTATATGAGACTCTTATATTTACTGGGAATTCAACCAGATGACTTCTTCAACCGCAAACAGCAGAGATCTGACTGGGACTAGAGTCACGACAGTCAGGGAACGATTCTGGCTGCACTGTCAGTTCTTCTTCCACATCTATCCTGAGCATGGAGATTCCCACACCTTCCCACTAGCTCTTCCGTTCAGGGACGGATATTTTGCAGGTAATTATTCCTCCCGTTTTAATCAAGGCAAAGGGATCGGCGGTCCTTTACTTAACATAAATCAAGCACCCACACACACAAATGTGTACACCCCTTTTAAATCTCTGCAGCTTATGCAGTTTAAAAGAGCCTTACATTTAATAAATCTTGTTGCTATTTCTCCCAATTCACCTCCAGATTCATCTTAGAGAAGCAGCATGGTCTAGTGGATAGAACACGGGTCTGGGAGTCAGAAGCAGCTGGGTTCTAATCCAAGCTCTGATATATGTCTGCTGGGTGGCCTTGGGTAAATTATTTAACTTCTCTGTGCCTCAGTTACCTCATCTGTAAAATGGGGGTTCAGACTGTAAGCCTCTTGTGGGGCATGGACCTGATTAGCTTGTATTTACCCCAGCTCTTAGTACAGCACCTGGCACATAGTAAGCACTTAACAAATACCATGAAAAAATAAAAATAAAGCTTACCATGATACAGGGGTATATACAAAATTCTGGAGGTTCCAGCTCTAGGCAAGGTATGGCAGATCAACAATCTTGTACCCAAGAAAACAGGTCTCCACCTAGACCCCTTAGTAATTGGAAGGTATGTGGAAAATAAAAGACTCTGAATAATCATTATCACCATCATCATCAATCAGTGGCATTTATTGAGCACTTATTATGTGCAGAACACTGTATTAAGTATTTGGGAGAGTACAATACAACAGAGTTGTAATAACAATAATGATAACTGTGGTATTTGTTAAGCCGTTACTAAGTACCAAGCACTGTATGAAACACTTTGGGAGAAAGAAGATAATCAGGTCCCACATGGGGTTCACAGTCTAAGTAGGAAGGAGAACAGGTATAGAATTCCCATTTTGACAATGAGGAAACTGAGGCAGAGAAATTAAGTGACTTTCCCAAGGTCACAGAGCAGACAAGTGGCAGAGCTGGGATTAAAACCCACTTCCTCTGACTCCCAGACCCAAGTTCTTTCCACAAGACTGCTCTGCTTACTGGGGCAGTACTTTGGTCTAGCCCAGTAAAATGGCATGCTCAAGGTTTTATGTTCTTTCTGTTTTCCCTGTTCTCCCCCCTACTTAGGCAACCTTAGAAGGGGCAACCAGAAGTGTTTAAAACAGGCTTTGGAGGAAGGAGATGCTGGCTTTATCCAAGGCCGAAGCCCAAAGTGACAAGGTCTGGACCCTTCCCTCATCATCACTCAGAGACCTGGCAGGCTATCCAATCAGTCAGTGGTATTTATTGAGCACTTACTATGTGCAGAGCCCTGAACTAAGTGCTTGGAAGAGTACAATACAACAGAATTAGCAGACATGTTCCCGGGCCATAACAAGTTTACAGACTAGAGCAGGAGCCAATAGGGGGCTCCCGGTTACTCCTTCAGGCTGTGGACACATAGGCCGCAGTTCTGGGCATCCACCTCCCCATTCTATGGCCAGGGAGCTGGAACCAGATCAACCCAAAAGCCCTTTGCTTGAATCCGAGTTAGGGATCATACGCTCAGAGGACAACAGCCTTGGAGTGGAGGGGAACAACCGCTGTGGCTTCATTCTCACACTTCTATCCACTAGGTAGCTTGGCCTAGTGGACAGAGCACATGCCTGGAAGTCAGAAGTTAATGAATTTTAATTCCGGCTCCACCACTTGTCTGCTGTGAGGCCTTGGGAAAATCAGTTCACTTTTCTATGCCTCAGTTATCTCATCTGTAAAATGAGGATTAAGATTGTGAGCCCCATGCGGGACAGGGACTGTGTCCAACCTGATTTCCTTGTAACCACCCCAGTGCTTAGTACAGTGCCTGGCACATACTAAGTGCTTGACAAATACCATCATTATTTACCTCCCCCAAGTTCTGCCAATCCCTTCACCCCATTTTCTGGCCCACTGTACCCTGTTTTCCTGGTCTTGGACCCTCACCCACCCTCCAATCCAAAAAAGGTAGCCTCCACTGCATCCGTAATCCTTCCTCTTTCACAGGATGGACCTCAGATCATCGATGGAATCTGGGGCTGAGAACCCAATGGTCATTCTTTAAACTGAGCTGGAAATAATTCAGCTGCCCCATCAAAACTTTGACAGCGTTGGCCAAAACCTTCCTCTGTCAATAAACAACAAATCCCAGTTCCCAGCATCTTTCTCCTAGCCCACCCCCGCCTTCTTCAGTGGTCACAGAAACCCACCCACCCCACCCCCAACCACGCATTCCCTCAGCACAAACCTTCCCTGTCAAACCAGGTTTCAAAGCAACAGCTGAAGTGACTCCTCACTGATCCATACAAGGAAAAGGCAGCTGTCTTAGACAGAGACTTACAGGGAGAGAGGAACAGATCGCACTGTTGCTCTGTTACATAAATGTTTGTTTTCTCTCTCTAAATGTGTAACAGGAAATTAAGCAGTTCACCTTTGTAAACCGTCTGCATCCCACTTATGCATGAGCCAGATGGTGCTTTTCTTTGTTTTAAGAGATTAAAAATGTTGGAAGAGGAAAACATGGAGTTGTTAAATCCCAGCCCTGAAATACCCATATCCAGGTATGCAGGCAAGCATGCACATGCATAAACGTACACACACACACTCTGCATCATCTGCAATCTGTTTTTAACTCTGCTCCTTAGGGGTGACTCTCAACACCCGACAAATTAAGAAAATGCTGGGTAGCACAGAGCTGCAGCCCCTTCTCTGAGCATCCCTGTTTCAAATGGGATTTTCAGAGGTCTCCAGGGATGATAAATTGCTGTTCTCCTCTGAGGTCTCTGCCTCCCCATGCTAAACAGTATTTTCTATAAATTCCCTGAAATGCAGGATTCACCAGAGGGGATGCTCAATGAACGATGCTTTGAAGAAAAGAGCAAAGGTTTCTAAGAGTCAATTTAAAGATTTTTTTACCTAACCACCCCACCCCTGAAATAGCTTCATGGCCGGATCCTCTGAGCATGTAGAGAAACAGGATGGACCACTATAGGTCATTCTGGATGAACAGCAGATAATGACAAAATCAGTCAATCAATTGTATTTAATGAGCACTTACGGGGTGCAGAGCGCTGGACTAAGCGCTTGGGAGAGTACAATATAACAGAGTTGGTAGACCCATTCCCTGGCCACTGTGAGCTTACAGTCTAGAGGAAGCTGACATCAGCAACCATTACAGGTCAGACTAAGGGTCCAAAAAGTAGTACAGGATTCTATCTCTAACAGGAGCAATGGGTTGCTTGGAAGAGCTACGTGATAGCTGCCTTACTTGGCATACAACTTCATGGCCATCTAAAATCCCTACCTCTCCCCACAACGTTGCTCATTTTCCCTGCAGTGAACCAAATTGGACCACTCGTCTCTGAATTGATCCACCGCTGTTGGAATTGATTCTTAATGCCTAGCACGCACCGGTTGAAGCTCAGTTTCCTTTCATTTGTTTTGAACCTGCCACCTTCTTTCAAGGGAGGTGAGGTTTGCAGAACAGTAATATGTTTGTCCTGTCCACATCTTCTGTGATTTGATGAACCTGTTAATGAACCCAATTCTTCCAGGAAGTAGAGGTATTCCTGGTTATCTGAACCCTTCAGGACTCTTCTAGACCACTCGAGGGGGTATTTAGTGCCCCATGGATGTAGATATTCTCTAGCCTGCCTCTCAATCATAACAATGATAACAATAATAATAATAGTAATATTTGTTAAGCACTTACTATGTGCTAAGTCCAGTCTTAAATCTTGGGTTAGATATCGTTCAATGAATCAGACCTAGCCCCTGTCCCACATGAGGTTTCACAGCCTAAGGGCAAGGGAGAACAGGTATAAAATCCCCGTTTTAGAGATGAGCAAAGTGAAGCACAGAACAATGACTTGCCCAAGGTCACACGGCAGGTAAGTAGTGGAGCCAGAATTAAAACCCGGGTCTCCTGACTTTCCACCACTTTCCACCAGGCCAAGGACCTAACTTACTACCAGATATTACTTCTCCTCCCGTAGAAAGAGCAATGGGACGTGGTCAACTTTTCACAAGCTCAATTCAAACCTAGTTGGGCCTGGCAGTCAGAAGGACCTGGGTTCTAATCCCAGCTCCTCCACTGGTCTGCTAAGTGATCTTGGGCAAGTTACTTCACTTCTCTGTCTATCTACCCCAGATCTTAGAACAGTGGCTGGCATATGGTAAGTGTTTAACAAATACCATTAAGAAGAAATGAACCAAGAGGCATCAAGGTCAAAAGCTTCGGCTGAATGCGGGTTCTGTTCAATACGTTCTCCCCAGAGAAGACGCTGGGGCAATATTTGGGGCCAGCTTCCTGTTTCTGCTTAGCACAGAAGAAAAACCATCTGCCGGGCTCTGTGGAACCTGCTGCAGATGGGGTGGCGGTGGGGGGAGGATCTGTCTTTCTGCATCTATCCTTGCTAACGTCAATCTAAGTAAGGCCCAGCCAGGCCAGTGAACCTCATGCTGCTAAGTTCAAGAGACCATTAAATGGCATCAGGACCTGCCCCATGCAAAGACCCCCCAAATGGGGTTCATGCCCTTTTGACGCCTCATCTTCTCCCCCTCACCAGATGTCACTCCCAGAAGGGATTTTAGGACCAGCTGAGGGACTACAAGGCAAAAAAGATTCCTGCTTGGCTCTTAATCTCAGCCTGGGGTTGCATAGGTCACTCACCCTGGTACCGGGCCTGGTGCTCACAGAAAGGTGGGTGAGGAAAGGTAGAGAGCTTCCCCTCATTCCCTGGGATCCTCTCCCTTGCCCTTGACCAGAAGGTCTCTGCCAAGCTGAGCCATCAGGCCTGGCCCCTGTGTGCCTGATCCCTGCACCAGGGTGTCTGGAAAGGAAGGGCATTTGCCCATGGTCACCCTTCCTTAGCTCCAAGGCTGCTTCTGTATTTGAGCCAGATTCCTGCCGGGGATACTGATCCCCTGCAGCCAACACCCCGAGTTTATTTGCTGTTTACTGTACTCATCAAGTGCTTACTATTTTTCAGGCACTGTTCTAAGCACTGGGGTAGAAACAAGTTAATCAGGTTGGACACTGTCCCTGTCCCACATGGGGCTCCCAGTCTTAATCCCCATTTTACAGATGAAATAGCTGAGGCACAGAGGAGTGAAGTGATTTGCCCAATATCCTACAGCAGACAAGTGGAGGGGGCAGGTTTAGAACCCAGGTCATTCTGACTCTCAAGCCCCTGCTCTATCCACTAGACATCCCTGCCACCAGCCTTTTGTGCTGCTGTCCATGGTGCAATTATCCAACACTACCCAGTAGCCAAAGCAAATGGCCAAAATGGCTCATACTGTAGTCCCCAGAATCTCATCCCTTCAGTCCCAGAGGGGTTCAAGCTTTGTGCTGGGGGCTTGGATTCTCTCTGCTTCTTCTTTCTCTTGTCCTTCTTCTCACCTTTTTGCCCTGAGGGTCTTGGGGTGTTCTTTGCCTTTTATAATATCAGTAACACTGACAACTCCACCAAAGGCAGAGGGATGGAGGTACAAGACTGTGGGAGTCCAAGAGAGATGTCTGATAATGAACCCCAGGAGGGTAGTAAGTGTCCGATCTGCTTATCAAATATCTACCCCAGTGTTTAACCCAGTGGTTGGAACAAAGTAAGCTCTTAACGCAGTAAGCCCCGATTATTATGATTATTTTATCAATAAAAAAGAACGTACACTCTGTTCTGCCAAAACATGTTTCCATTATACATTTCATCTAGAACATTGCTAGGGAATTAGGGAACGTTGATTTAATAATTTGAGCCTATGTGGCTAAGGTGCACCTGGGATTTCAGGAATAATAGCTCATGGACGTACAATGTGGCATCAAAATGGGTGAGCACTTCAATGGGAGTTTTCCTTTCATAGAGATTTCCCAGAATGTCACTCTCTGTTAACAAAGAACAGGAAGCAGCATGGCCTAGTGAATAGAGCATGGGCCTGGGAGTCAGAGGACATGAGTTCTAATCCCCACCCCACCACTTGTCAGCTGTGGACCTTGGGCAAACACTTCACTTCTCTGGGCCTCAGTTACTGCATCCATAAAATGAGGATTAAGACTACGAGCCCCATGTGGGACATGGACTATATCCAATCTGATCAGCTTGTATCTATCTGCATGCCTAGTAGCTGTCACAAGTAAGTGTTTAACAAATACCACAAAATAAAATAAAAACGAGTAAATAAAGCTCTTCACATAATTGTCATTGGGTAAATGATAGCAGTCAAAGACTGGAAATGGAAGGACTCTAGATAAGATTCTGATCCAGGGTTTTTCTACACCATTTTGTAATACTGCCTTGCCCCTTGCTCTGAAAATCTTCCTGGAGCTCTATTTTTGGGGTTTTTTTTTTAATTGGAAAAAGTAGTATCCTCTATTGCGAATGAAGACCAGGCCAGGAAATGGATCCAAGGGGAGGAAATAAATGGGACAGAGGAGCCAGTGTAGGGATGTAGTGGGAACTCAGGGAAAAGATAGGAGTCTAGGAATTGTAAGACCTGGGTTCTAGTTCCAGCTCAAACCCTTACATGCTATGGAGTCTCAGTTTCCTCATCCTTAAAATGGGGGGCTGTAATGACTGCTTTCCCCTACACGAGGGAAGTGTGAAGATCAAACAATACCTTTGGGTGGAAGTCTCTTTGGGATCAAGGGCCAATCTGAGGGAGGGTCAGCAAGAAGCAGCACAGTTTAGTGGAAAGAGCACAAGTCTGGAAGTCAAAGGACCTGGGTCCTAATTCCAGTTCTGCCACTTGTCTGCTCTGTGACTGCAGGCAAGTCACTTTGCCATACCTCAGTTACTCTACTATAAAATTGAGATTAAGTTCTTCTCCCTTGGACTTAGACTGCAAGCCCTATGTGAGACAAGGACCGTGTCCAACCTGCTTTCCCTGTATCTATTACAGCCCGTGGCTCAGTGGAAAGAGGCTCATGAGTTCGAATCCCAGCTCTGCCACTTGTCGGCTGTGTGACTGTGGGTGAGTCACTTCTCTGTGCCTCAGTTCCCTCATCTGTAAAATGGGGATGAAGACTGTGAGCCCCACGTGGGACAACCCGATTCCCCCGTGTCTACCCCAGCGCTTAGAACAGTGCTCTGCACATAGTAAGCGCTTAACAAATACCAACATTATTATATAGTCAATGGTTAACAAATGCCATAAGCTAGAAAAAGAAGGGAGTAAGGGTGTTTCTGTGAAATGTGGAAGAAAGGAAGAACACAAGGGGCAGAAAGGAGTGCACTTGTGCTCCTTTGCTCTTGAGGCCAAGCAGATGACCTGCCCCCATGTGTGTTCATGTCAGTGTGCCCATGGGTGTGTGCCAACATGCCAGAGTAACAGAGAGAACAAACTCATGATGGATAAGTGAACAGGGCAGCGCCCATGGGCCTGTGTGGGCTGATCCCCAGGCCCCTGCTCCCATCCCCACAGCCCCAGAGGGGAAGCCACCTTACCCTGTAGTAATCGGTGCTGTAGACATCTCTGGACATGCCAAAGTCTCCGATCTTGACCAGCAGGTTGGCACCCACCAAGCAGTTGCGGGTGGCCAGGTCGCGGTGGACGAAGTGCTGGGATCCGAGGTACACCATGCCCGAGGCGATCTGGCTGGCGATGTGCAGCATCTGGGACAGCCCCAGTTCACCCTTCACCTGCCGGGGCTGCCCGTCCACCAGGATCATGGCGTCGGGGCCGTGGGCCCTGGGGAGGGCAGAGGAGGGAGAGGAGAGTGGTCAGGGGAAGACAGAGGGGGCCGGTGGCACAACCACCCCTATAGGATTCTTCCTCCATTAGAAGCCAGGGACTAAGTCTTGCCTATCCTTTGGGTCTGCCCTGACATTCCCACCCAGTTTGGGAGCAGATACTGGAGATTTTTTTTTAAATGGTATCTGGAAAACACTTACTGTATGCCAGGCACTCTACTACAGCCCTAGGGTAGATACAGCGAATCAGGTTGGACACTGTCCATGTCCCCAGTTGAGCTCATGGTCTTAATCCCCATTTTACAGGTGAGGTAACTGGAGGCACAGAGAAATTAAGTGACTTGCCCAAGGTCACAGAGTAGACAAATGTCAGAGCAGGGATTGTGTGCAGCTGCTCCGGAGTCACCCTTCCTCCGGCTAAAACCCCTGGCCCACTCCCCGGCATCCCCCTCCATCTCTGTTGCCTCCAGAATTCTGTCAGGTAGTCTCTGGTCTGCCTCCTGAGCCCCACTGTTACTCCATCCCAGCATGGATGGGGGCAGAGTAAGGAGGCCCAGATTCAGAGGAGGGGATCCTGAGGAGGAGAGAGAGACTTTCCACCCCCAAACCTCGGGGTTTTCAAGAGCAGCATCTGCTTTAACTGCCTCCTCATTGGTCAGCTTTCCCGGCGCCGTTTTCTGTGGGAGGTCCAGGGAGCTGTAATAAAATCTGGGGCCTTTATTTATGGAGCCGCCAGCCAGGAAGCCCCTGGGTGGAGCCAGCCCCTCTGTCTGTTTTACTGCTTTTCCAATTTCCATGGAAAGGCCCTGTTACACTTGGACAGATTCATTTTATTGTGCTCCCCCGCAGATCACCCCTCCCCTCTCACTACAGGACCAAGTGCAGCTCCAATGTTGAGGTTGGAGGGCACAGAGAAGAGAGGATCCCAGCATTCAGGGGTCCTGGGAAATGAAGAGATCTTTTTCTGTAAGAAGGGCTGTCCAAGAGAATGATTGAGGCAGGACTAAGGAAAATTTCCAGCTGCTCAGAATGTCACCCAATCAATCTTACTGTGCCTAGGTGCATGCCCAGTATAGTTGTCCTGGGCCCCACCAGCCACTAGACCCTCTACTGCCCCTCTAGACTGTAAGCTTGCTGTGGGCAGGGAAAGTGTCGGTACATTGTACTCTCACAAATGCTTAGTACAGTGCTCCACGCAGAGTAAGCACTCAGTAAATATGATTGGCTGACTTACCTTCTGCCAGAAAAGCTGACCAATGGGGCAGCGGTTAAGGCAGATGCTGATCTTAAAAACCCTGGGGGAAGAGGCAGTTTGGGGGTAGAGAGTCTTGCTCTCCTCCTCAGGATTCCCTCCTCTGAATCTGGGTTTCATTCATTCATTCAATAGTATTTATCGAGTGCTTACTATGTGCAGAGCACTGTACTAAGTGCTTGGAGTGTACAAATGGGCAACAGATAAAGACAGTCCCTGCCCATTGATGGACTCACAGTCTAATCGAGGGAGACAGACAGACAAAAACAATAGCAATAAATAGAATCAAGGGGAAGTACATCTCATTAAAACAATAGCAATAAATAGAATCAAGGGGATGTACATCCCATTAACAAAATAAATAGGGTAATAAAAATATATACAAATGAGCAGACGAGCACCGTGCTGAGGGGAGGGAAGGGAGAAGGGGAGGAGCAGAGAGAAAGGGGGGGAAAAAGGAGACTTAGCTGAGGGGAGGTGAAGGGGTGTCAGAGAGGCAGCAGAGGGAGCAGAGGGAAAAGGGAAACTCAGTCTGGGAAGGCCTCTTGGAGCAGGTGAGCTCTCAGTAGGACTTTGAAGAGGGGAAGAGAATTAGTTTGGCAGAGGTGAGGAGGGAGGGCATTCCAGGACAGCGGGAGGAGGTGGACCAAGGGTCGACTTTGGGATAGGCGAGAAGGGGGGACGGAGAGGAGTTGGGCGGCAGAGGAGCGGAGCCTTCGGGGTGGGCAGTAGAAAGAGAGAAGGGAGGAGAGGTAGGAGGGGGCAAGGTGATGGAGAGCCTTGTAGCCTAGAGTGAGAAGTTTTTGTTTCATGCGGAGGTTGATAGGCATCCACTGGAGGTTTTTAAGAAGGGGAGTGACATGCCCAGAGCGTTTCTGCAGGAAGATGAGCCGGACAGCGGAATGAAGAATAGACTGGAGCGGGAAGAGACAGGAGGAGGGGAGATCAGAGAGAAGGCTGACACAGTAATCCAGCTGGGATATTATGAGAGCCTGTACCAGTACCAGTCTCCTTACCTTTCTCCCATCCACCCTGGAGTGGGGTATCAGTGAGAATCAGGAGGCAGTCGGGAAACTGCTTGGGCCATTGGGGTGCTGATTAACATCAAGCCCAAGACATTCTGTTTTGGAATGCTGAATGCCCCCAGCAGGTTTCTTTCTGAGGAAGGACTATCCTAGCTTCCGGTGGCCAGTTACCTGATTCCAGGGGCCCAACTCCCTCTGAATTCCCAGCCCAGGAGAAGGTTCTGAGCCAGAAAAGAGGCTCACCCCGCTCACCTGAGGAACTTGTTGAGGTCGCCATGTCTCATGTACTCAAAGACCATGATGAGGGGGTCCCCATCCCCGCACACCCCGTAGAACTTGACGATGTGCTCGTGCTGCAAGTTGGTGAGCAGTTCCGCCTCTCGCTGGAAATCCTTCCGGGCAGCGAGCGTAGGGTCCTTCAGGGCCTGGAATGGGAGTATTGATAGCCTCAGCTCCCAGAGGGCTGGAATTGGGCCTTCTTTACTGTTCCGATTAGGACAGGGCCCAATGGGTGCTTTTTTCCAGTGGGAAAAATGATGGGCTTTTGGGGGCTAGATCAGACCAGCCAGGCCTCATCTTATCCTTCAGGATAACCAGTGTCACCTTCACAGTGACACAAAATCCATTTCCCTCCCTGGCTAGGCTTGAAGGGATTGCTTCCCATTTGACAGATGAGTAAACTGAGGCTGGGGCAAAGTCCCTGCTCCCAGTTCCTACATCTAGAACTTGAGGACTCTTGACTCCCAACTCCCCACTCGGTCAATCAACACGTCCACAAAGGTAAAAAGAAATCGGACGATGGACCTGAAGAGCTGTAATTTATGCCAACCTTGGCTGAACAAAGGAATTTGTATCAAAGGGGAAATTTAGATAGTGTTTCCAGTGGGCAAGCTCTGGTGTCCTCTTCCTCTAACCAGAAAGAGTTCAAGGGCAACTGAGAACCTCACTAGTTACACAGGGACCCATGCCAGCAAACTGGGCTGGTGAAAGTCTAAGGAAGCCGCAGTTCCGGCGAGCCAGCATCCAGGCCCTATGTGTCCGGAAGCACTGAGGTTCAGATCAAACGGATTCTATTAGTCCAGGGTGGGGGATGGCTCAGCTAGCTCACCTGACCTCTGATGGAGGATTTCTAGGGATTCTATTTCCAGGCCATGACCTCGGCTAGACCCTCTCTCAGTTGAAATTCACAGGGGGTAGCTCTCTGGCTCAATGGGGCTACTCTCCTCGGGCTAGGCTGCCAAGGGTTGGGGCACTGGGGTGATTGGCTGCCAGTCATTTATTCATTTCAGGAAGTGAAAAAACCCAAGCAGTTCTCCAGCACCAGATCATGGAGAGAGGGATGGGAGGAGAGAGGGAGAATGTCAAGATTTATGGGGATGCTGAATTTATGAGAAAGGAAAGCAGATCAAATTTGGAGCTAGCCAAACAGGCCTTCCCTGTCACTTTAAATCATCCTCTACTACTTTGTGGACATACATGAGAGAGCACTCCTAGTGATCTCCATGCTGAGCTCTCTGAGGGTGACTTCCAGCTTTTCATGAGGGCCAGGACCAGGCTTCAGGTGGCCATATTTGAATTCCTTTTAACCAAGGATTGATTTCCTCCACCACCCCCGCCCCCCCCCCCCCGTCTCTCTCTCTCTCTCTCTCTCTACATATATCTATCTATCTATATATAGATAGATATATATATATATACATAAATACAAGTATCTTTCTGTGTGTCTCTGTTTCCTTTTATTTCTCTCATTCTGTCTCGTTTTCTTTCTCTCTCCCTCTGTCTCTTTTTCTTTTTTCTTTTTCTTTTTACTCTCTTTCTCTGTCTCTTTCTCTCTCCTTCTATCTCTGTTTTTCTCTGGGTGTCTGTTCCTCTCTCTTTCTCTCCATATCCCACCCTTCCTCTCTCTCTTCTCTGTTCCTCTCTTTCATTGTCTCTCTGTGTGAGTCTTTCTCTTTTTGAGTGTGTGTCATTCTCTATTCAATCCTTCTTTCTCTGTTGTCTCTTTTTCTCTCATTCTCTTTGTTTCTGTTTTTTCTCTCCCTGTCTCTTTCATTATCTTTTCTCTCCCTCTGTCTGTGTGTCTTTGTCTCCTTGTGTATTTCTCCTCTTGCCTCTTTTTCTTGTCTCTTTCATCTCTCTCTGTCTCTCTGCCACTGTGTTACTCTCTTTCCTTTTCTCTCTCTTTAATCTCTCTGACTCTCCTCTCTCTCTATGTTGAGTGGGTTGAGTTTGGTTCCTATATGGTGCTGGTGAAACAGCCCTACAAGTCAGATCTAGGTTCTATCATAGGACCAGCTCTCACAGCTATGCAGAGACTTTCAATATTCATCATCAAATGTCAGGTTGAGATGGCCAACAACGATGTCCTAAGATGCAGTCAGCTCACTAGCTTCCCAGAAAAGCTAACAGCCCCACAGATCCACTGGGAGGGGCATGTGAGAAGAATGGAATACAGCAAGATACCTACACAGTTGTTGGAGAGTGAGCTGAAACTGGGTATACACATAAGCCGGGAGAAAAGACTAAACCATGTAAGGACAGCTCGAACTATGACATAGAGCAGTGGATGGCTGGGAGACCAAGGAAGTAGAAAAATCAACCTGGTGGGCAGTAATTGAAAAAGAGGTAGCTCTCCTTGAGCAAAACCTTTGCAAAGAGTGCTATTGCAAGAGGCAGGTTCACAAACAGAGGCAGACAATGAAAGGACCAAACTCATTAACTCAGTGAGGAGCAACAAGGTTGGCTGATTGCCAGTGGTCTTTTCGGTCACTAACACAACACAAATGGAAAGGCTCTTAGTAACATCATCTTCAAAAACCATAGGCAGCTATACATATAAATCTAAAGAGCAGGGCAGATCAAAATACTATACATGTGTCAAGGTAAGAGATTTCTCTAATAATAATAATAGTGATGACGTTTGTTAAGTGCTTAGAGTCTGTTCTAAGCACTGGGGGGATACAAGGTAATCAGGTTGTCCCATATGAGTCTCACAGTCTTAATCCCCATTTTCCAGATGAGGTCACTGAGGCACAGAGAAGTGAAGTGACTTGGCCAAAGTCACACAGCTGACAAGTGGCAGAGACAGAATTAGAACCCATGATCTCTGCCTCCCAAACCCGTGGTCTTTCCACTAAGCCACGCTGCTTCTTTCCCAGTTTTGCAAGAAGGTTTTGAAAAGCCTCCAGCTGAAATGGAAGGGGAACCTCATAAGAGATTCAGTATGGCCTAGTGGAAGTAGCGGAGCCTAGTGGAAAGAGCATGACCCTGGGAGTTAGAAGGCTTGGGAGTTAGAGGGGCTGGGGAGTCAGAAGACCTGGGACACAGAGGGCCTGGGATCTAATCGAGGCTCTGCCATTTGCTTGTTATGTGACTCTGGCCAGGTCGCAACTTCTCTGTGCCTCAGTTTCCTCAACTGGAAAATGTGGATTAAATACCCATTCTCCCTCACCCTTAGATTGTGAGCCCTACGTGGCATAGGGACTGTGTCTGACCTGATTATCTTGCACTTGGCACAAAGATGACAGTTATGATTCTAATTCAGGATAGGAGGGCCTACGATTGTATGTCCTATGATTGACTGACTGACTGAGCCCAAGGAGGAGAGAAATGTCCTTAAAAGCAGGCCCCCGAAAAGCCTGGGGCTCCAGTTTTTCATGGACTGGGACCTAAAGAGTGCCAAAGATGTGCTGGCTCTCTCATCTCCCTGCTCTCTGAGCATCTGCACAGACGACAGAGCTGGCAGAAGGAGGTGAAATCCTAGGTCGTTAGAAGCACCGACGATACCACCTCTTGCTGACACTCTGGCTTTCTCTTTCCCTGCCTTCCACCCGGTCACCCCAGAGACCATCCTCTCCAAGGTTCTCTCTCGGGTCTCTGCCCTGAGTGAACAGATCAGTCATGGTGTGTGTGTGTGTGTGTGCGTGTACAACTGTGTCTGGTTTGTGTCTATTACCTCTCCTATGGACCAACTGGGGAAGCCATTTGCCTTCCAAAAAAAGTTTTTTACAGAAGTTACAGCAGTGCTAATTTCCAACCCAAGACAAGACGAGTGGCTAAGTCCCAGGCAGCTGGTGTCCAAGGGTGGCATTCCTCCTGGGTTGGAGTGACCCTGGGGACCCTCCCAAGCCACCCCCGATTCCCTCAGGTCTTGGGATTGCTGTGTCGGCTCTTCCAAGGGCTCGCCAAGAGGGATCCTGACGCCAACCAGGAGGGAAAGTCCAGAGCCGCCCACCGGGCCACATTACAGGATTTTCCTCACACAGCTGGCTTTGTTTCCACAGCTGTGTCAGCATTCGCTCCCAGCCCACCAAGGTGAGGCAGCCCAGCCCCTCTCGGCTCTGTCAGAGAGGAAGCAGGCTTCAGCATCAGGGAGAATGAGCTCAACCCGACACCGGGCCCCTCGTCTCCCTGGTACCCAATCAATTCACTACAATCTTCTGGAACAGAGACCCCTCCTTCCTTCTCTTATCCTCTACCGCCATCCGACAGCCCCATTCACCCCCGAGTCCAGCCTCACCCCGCCACTGGGTCTTACCTTCACCGCCACCAGCATCTTGTCCTTCGTTGGACTGAGGTTGTAGCACTCTGCCAGGAACACCTTCCCAAAAGCCCCCTCTCCCAGTTCCCTCTTCAGCACAATATCTCTCCGCTTGATGTGTTGAACGTCTGCAGGGCAGGGTGAGGGAGAGAAGGGAAGACCACAAGGAAGAGTCAATCCAGAGTCGGAGCCTTCAGCCGCACCATACTGGAGTTCCTGTAGACTGTAAGCTTGTTATGGGCAGGGAATGTGTCTGCTTATTCTGTTGTATTGTACTCTCCCAAGTGCTTAGTCCCTTGCTCTGCACATAGTAAGTACTCAATAAATACCACTGATTGATCAATTGATTGAGAGCAAAAAGGTATCAAGTCTTTGAGAGAGCTCCAGATCAGTTGCCCCATTTTAGACAGGGAGATAATAATAATAGCCACTCTCAACCTGCCACACTGGGGAAGGCAGAGGGTTAATAGATTCCAGCCTGGAAGACACCAAGGAGGCAGTGTGACTGAGTGGATAGAGCTTGGGCTTGGGTGTCAGAGGTGGTGGGTTCTAATCCCGCTACTTGTCAGCTGTGTGACTTTGGGCCAGTCACTTAACTTCTATATGCCTCAGTTACCTCTTCTGTAAAATGGGGATTAAGACTGTGAGCCCCATGTGGGACAACCTGGTTACCTTGTACCTACCCAGTGCTTAGAATAGTGCTCGGCACATAGTAAGCGCTTCACAGATACAATTATTATTATTGTATTTTATAAATCATTTATTTATATTAATGTCTGTCTCCCCTTCTAGATTGTAAACTCACTGTGGATAAGGAACATGACTGCCAACTCTGTTTTATCGTACTCTCCCAAGCGATTACTACAGTGCTCTGCACAGAGTAAACACTCAATAAATACCATTGATGATGATAGAAGTAGTAGCAGCAATAACAGCAGTAGTAGTGGTTGTACAGTAGTATCGTAGTAGTAATAATAATAATGATGGTATTTGTTAAGCGCTTACTATGTGCAAAGCACTGTTCTAGCAGTAGTAGTAGTAGCAGCAGCAGTACAGCAGTAGAAGTAGCTTTAGAAGTAGGAGGAGGAGGAGGAGTAGCTTTAATAGTAGTACTAATAATAATAATGGTATTTATTAAGTGCTTACTAGGTGCCACTCACTGTTCTAAGCGCTGGGGTAGATACAAGGTAATCAGGTTGGCCCATGTGGGACTCACAGTCTTAATCCCCGTTTTACAGATGAGGTAACTGAGGCACAGAGAAGTTAAGTGTCTTGCTTAAAGTCACAGAGTAGTAATGATACTTACTGAGCCTCTATAGAATGCAAAGTATTGCCCTAAAAGCTTGGGAAATAAAACAGAAGCCAAACTCTCCCTCTCTGTCCACAAGGAACTTCACACTCTAATGGGATGGACCTATAGGGAAATGTTTGCAGTAGAATTAGAATAAATCAAATTCAGTATATGAATAACTTCTCGGTGCCTCGAGTTCCTCCTCTGTAAAATATCACTAATATCACTACTAAAATATCACTACTAATATCACTACTAGTATTATTTTTGCTACCATTACTACCACACTCAGTTGCATTTACTGAGAGCTTACTATGTGCAGAACACAGTACTAAGCACTTGGGAGAGTAAAACCTACCAGAGTTGGTAGACATGTTCCCTGCCCACAACAGGCTTACAGTCCAGCGGGGGTGACAGACATTAAATAAATAAATTGCGGATATGTACTTAAATGTTATGGGGCTGAGGAAAAAATGAATAAAGGGTGCACGTGCAAGTAGAAGGGTGACAGAGAAGCGAGTGGGAAAAGAGGAAATGAGAACCTAGTTGGAAGAGCTGTGCTTTTAATAAGGCTTTGAAAGCGAGGAGAGTGATTGCCTGTCAGATTTGAAGAGGGAGGGCATTCCAGAGGCAGGATGTAGGTGAGAGGTTGGCAGCAAGATAGATGAGATCGGGGTCCAGTGAACAGGTTGGCATTAGAGGAGCGAAGTGTGCGGGTTAAATTGAAGTAGGAAATCAGGGAGCTAAGGTAGAAGGGGGCAAGATGATTGAATGCTTTAAAATAGTTTTATTACTTCCGTTACTGTACTACTACTTTTACTATTATTAATACTTCTACTATTATTACTACTACTTCTACCATTATTATTATTACTACTACTACTGCTACTCTTCCTACTACTCAGGATGGTCCCGGACACCACCAACCTTTGCTCTCTGTGTGATGTCTCAAAACACACCTGGGCAACCCCAGATATAGTGTGAAGATTAGGCTAAAGATTATATGTGCCCAAAGGGTTGCCTTGTTCCATTTAGCAGAGAAATGCAGCAGCACTCTCACTCTTGACAAAACAGGGAGGGTAACAAAGGCCCAGAGAGGTCAAGTGGCTTACCCGGAACACACAGCAACTTGATGGCTGAGTTGGGATTGGAGTCCATCTCAGCTCCCTGCAGGCTCCAAGTTCAAGACACAGCTTTAGACAGGAAGCTCCTTGTGAGCAGAGAATGTGTCTGATATATTGTTTACTGTACTCTCCCAAGCACATAGTACATGCTGTGCACACAGTAAGTGTTCAGTAAATATGATTGATTGATTGCTGACTGATTCTGACCCCTTAAAGGACTTTCTCACCCTCTCCCAGGGAAGTCAGAGCAGTGTGGAAGCAGACAGGGTTTACCAACAACCTCTGGCCCCTGTTCTTCCCTCATAAGTCTCTCTGAGAATGAATGCTCGAATGCTCCAATGGATTCAGCCTACAGAGAAACATTTCCAGGCCCCCCTACTCCTTTGGTGATTCGCAGCAGCAACAGAGGAATATATAGAACCTTGGCCTAGTGGTAAATGCTCAATAAATATCATTGATTGATTGACTGGGGACCAGATGGCCCTCAGTTCCACCCCAGTTTTCACCTCCCTTGGTCTTACAAGGGAGAAGAAAGAAGAGGTCAATCAATCAATTAATCAGTGGTATTTACTGAGCGCTGACTGTAAGCAGAGCACTGTAGTAAGAGCCTGGGAGATTATAACAGTGTGGGAAGACATAGTCCCTGCTCTCAAGGAGTTTACAGTCTAGCAGGCGGGAGGTGAGGGAAACATCAGGTAGAAGGTAAAATGTTTGTCTTTCCAGAACAACCCAGCATTCCAAGTAGCCATGATCACTGCCATTCCCACCATTCATTCATCATTCATTCAGTCGTCTTTATTGAGCGCTTACTGTAGGCAGAACACTGTACCAAGCGCTTGGGCGAGTACATTCCCTGCCCATCATCAGGAAGCAGGATCGAGGCGTGGTGGTCGGGAACATAGATCCAACAGATCCATTGATCCGTAGATCCAATATGACCACCATCCTCCCCAGCATGGGCTCATTCTGTCTTGCTAAGGCCTAGGAAACAGCAGCTGTAACGGTGGATGGGATGGGGGAATGGCAAGCAGTCTGCATTCAGTGAACCAGCAGATTGCATGGGAATACTGCCCAAGCTGGAAGGGTACTGGATTGCAAAATGGAACGTGGACCTCTCATTTTCTGGGCACGCCCCCTCTCTCTGGCCCCATTCCATCCTAATAAGAATAGTCAGCATTCGGGACCCTGTCTTGACTTATCCTCTGGTGTCACCATGCCCCAAGCAAAGGAATGGACAGCACTCTCCCCTCCTGAATTCCCAGCAGATATTCCAAGCCCTAGGGACCCTGAAAGCTCCTGGGAAAAGGGCAAGGAGAGGCCCTCCTCTCTCACTCCCTCCATCCTCGCCGAGGTCTAGAAGAAACATTCTCCATCTCTGACGTCCACGATGCTATTTGTAATCCTGTGTTTATTTTTATTTCCACATCACAGTTCTGCTCGGAGCTGACTCTGGCTAAGTCATTTGACCCTGAAGCCAAACAGGGATGGATTTTCCTTGAAGGACTGGGGCATCAATCTCTTTTTACAGCCTGTCAGCTGAGCCTGGCTGAGATCAGGTCAGGAGGGCCAGACTTCAGGACACATCAGCGGGGGAGTGGGTACTGAGAGGGGCTGTGGGAACGTATCCCCATCCAAGCTCAATCCAGCTGCTGAGGTGGGGGTGGGAGGCTTCATCTCAAGACTCCCGGAGAGGGGCCTGGTTGCATTGAAACTGCCGGCTCTGACTCTCCCTGGCCCTAGAGGGCAGAATCTCCCAGATGGAAAGAGCTGCCAATCACCAGAATCTCCACATCTAATAAAAATTATGACATTTGTTAATTGCTTTCTAAATGTTAAATGCTGGGGTAGATATACGATTATCAGATTGGACATGGTTCCTCTCTCCCACAGGGCTCACAGTCTAAGGGGGAAGGATTTAATCCCTTTTTACAGATGAGGAAACCGAGGTCTCAGAGAACTTGACTGACTTGTCCAAAGTCATACAGCAGGCTACTGGCAGAGCTGGAAGTAGAACCCTAGTAAGCTGATTCCCACTCCTGGCCCTGGCTAAATTTCCAAAATTTCAGATACAGACTGGGCTGGGCTGGGCTATCTGGTAAAATCCCCTTTTCTGGGAGAAGGAAGGAGAGGTGACTGAGATGTCTCTTCTCTCACCCCTTTGGACTGCACAACTCCTCCGTAGGCCTTCCACCTTCCACCCTGGCTTCCAGGGCTCTGCTCCCAGTCTACCTACCCTGTGCACCTCCAGTTTCTGCTGGTCATTCACTGTGCATCTCTCTTTCTCTCTCTCTCTCTGTCTCGCTATCTCTCTCTCCACCAGATGGTCATGGACCTCCTCGTCCTGGCTCCCGGGGCCCTTGGCATCCTCCTCTACTGGAGCTCCCCACTGCCTCCCCAGGATCCCACACTAGCTCTTCCCATGTCACTGAGGAGCCTCCATCCTGACCTGCCTCACATCACCCCAGTGGGAAGGAGAGAAGCAGCTTCAGCCTGGCACCATCACCGCGAAACCTTGGGAACACCAGGCTGTTGCTGCTGGAATGCTCACTGTGACCGCAGAGGTGACTGTGGACTCTGAACAGCGACAATCCTGAAATTCTGCTCCTCTAGACACAGTGCTCTACTGAGCTTTGCTTTTGTCTTTATGTTTCATGTTTTGGTTTCATCTATCCTCATGTACCAACCTCGGGTCCCCTCTGCCAGTTATTATTAGATAAAGAAGCAGCCTAGCTTAGTAGAAACAGCACAGGTTTGGGAGTCAGAGGACATGGGTTCTAATGCCAGCTCTGCCACTTGTCTGCTGCGTGACCTGGGCAAGCAACTTAACTTCTCTGGGCCTCAGTTACTTCATCTGTAAAATGGAGATTAAGACTGTGATATTTCTATTTATAAATCTATAGTTTTATAGAATTATAGCTATTATAATACCTAGGTATTTCTATAATTCTGTTTATTTAAATTGATGCTACTGATGCCTGTTTACTTGTTTTGATGTCTGTCTCAAACTGTCTCAGACTGTGAGCCTGTTGTGGGCAGGGATTGTCTTTATTTGTTGCTGAATGGTACTTTCCAAGAGCTTAGTACAGTGCTCTGCAAACAGTAAGCGCTCAATACATACGATTGAATGTATGAAGGAAGGAATGAAGTGAGGACAACCTGATTACCTTGTATCTACCCCTGCTCTTAGAAGAGTGCTTGGCACATAGTAAACACTTAACAAATACATTAAAAAAATCGTTATTATTATGAATGTGAGTGAGGGACAGGAACTATGTTTAATTCCCACCAGTGTATTTCCCAGTGCTTAGTACAGAGCTCTGAATACAGTAAGTGCTTAATAAATACTCTTATTATTACTATTACCGCTTCTACTCCTCTTCCAAGCCCTTCTACTTCTCTTCTGAAAGTAGCAGGCCTATATATCTCTTTCTCTCCTCTCTCTCTGGTTTTCTGTGACTTGTCTGTGATTGTTCTCCTGCCTCTTTTTTTTCTCTGTCCCTCTTTCTCTGTCTGCCTCGTTGCTTCTTTCTGTATCTGACACTTTCACTGTCTCTCTCTGACTGCCTCTGTCATTACCTTTCTGAGAAAATGTTCTCACTCCATCCCTTTGGCAGCCAGAGCTGCCCTCAAAACCTGCCTGGCAATAGTCTCCTCTGAGTTCCATGTTCACCCAACCCTCTGGTGTTTATATGCCAGGCTGCTCCCTGGCCCTGGCTGCTATTTCTCTTACCAATCCAAGTAATGACCACTCCCTCCTTCTCCCTCCCACTAGACAGGATTCACCAGTGAAGCCTGGTGAAAAGTGCCCAGGCCTGCAAGTCAGAGGACCTGTGTTTTAACACTGGTTCCACCATCTGCCTGCTGAGTGATCTGGGATGAGTCGCTTAATTTCTCTGTGCCTCAATTTCCTCATCTGCTTCCCCCTTAGATTGCGAGCCTCCTGTGGGACAGGGATTGTGTCTGACCTGTTTATCTTGTGTCTGCCCCATAGTTCCCCGTATCATATTGTAAACACATAACAAATACCTCACACACACACATACAAATAAACCCCAATTATTTGCAGTGTGCTTCTGGTTAAACTCTGCCTTCTCTGTTCTCCCTCTCTGTCTCCTTTCCTCCAGCTCTACCAAGAAGAAGCAGTGGGGCAGGGACTAACCAAGCATACACACACATACACAACAAAAAAAACCAAAACAAACAAATCCCCTCTCCCCAAAAAAACAGTTGAGGTGTGCTGCTGGTTAAACCCTGCCTGCTCTGTTCTCCTTTTCTCTATCTCCTTTCTGCCAGCTCTCCCAAAAAGGAGGGATAGGGACAGGACTAACCAAGCATACGCATACACACAGACACACACAAAAATACACACACACACATACCAGCCACCATCCCACCCCAACAGTTGCCAATCCCTGGGGCACAGTCTGGATTTCCCTAGGCCACATGCCATCTATAATAAAGTGGTAGGGTGCTGGCTTGTCTCTTGATTCCTGATGGCCCCGCTGGGTCATGAAAGTGAATTCTCTCTCTCTTTTTTAAAAATAATATTTGTTAAATGCTTATTAAGGGCCAATCACTGTAATAAGCACTTACTATAGTAAGCGCTTAAGAAATATTATATAAATAAGCTCTGGGGTAACTACAGGCTAATCAGGTTGAAAACAGTTCTAGGACTCCAGATGAGGAAACTGAGGCACAGAGAAGTGAATGACTTGCCCAAGGTCACACAGCAAACAGTGGAGCCAGGATTAGAATTCGTGTCCCCTGACAACCAGGCCCAAGCTCTATCCTCTAGGCTAGGCTGCTTCTCTCATCAGTCAGTCATGGGAATTGGCGGACTGCTGCACCAGTATTCCTTTTGCTACTTCAGTCCTTTTTCTAATTACTGTCCCGTGAATCGCCAGCCCAGAAGGCTGACCACAAGTCAACTAGGCGGGACCTCTCCTCCTTCACATGGTGCAGCTGCTGAGGATGATGGCAGGGAGGTGGCGGGGAGGCAGCGGAGAGCTCACTCAGCAGATCCTGAGCCCATGGCCCCGGCCCCAGAATATCCCCCATCCCAGGCTCCATCCACCTACCTAACCCTGCCACCAGCATGCCCCCATCCCGCTCTGCCTATCTGGCTCCCCTGTCACCCTGGAGGCCCAGCATGACTCTCTGTAACTCTCAGTAAAGCTCCCACCAGGAGAAAGCTTTGACCCAAAATAAGAGGGAAGCAGAACTGTTCTGTCTGCCCAGTTCCCTCGCCTGCCATCACCGCCTCCTCCTGCTGCTCCACATTTAGAAGCTGATCTTGCAGATGCCTCTACGACGCAGATCAGCCCACCCTAGACATGATTCTCACTTCCGGGCCCCTCACCACTTGTCAAGGACACCCCAGGTCCTCTTCCCTCTTGGATCGCCCCTCTAGCTCTGGTTCTGCAGCCCTCATCTGCCCCGGCCACCACAAGAACGGTGGATAAAATGTGGAGCTGGGGGTGAGGGAGAGGTCAGACGGCCCCAGAATCCAGCAGCCAAGAGCCAAAGGCCTGGCCAGTAAATGGTGACCTACACCCAGAACGGCTCATAACCGGGGAGGGAAGAAGAGAGGCTTTGGCAGGAGGAGCAGTGGGGAGAGAGAGGGAACCGGGAAGAGCAGGGAGAAGTGTAGAGAAGTGAGTGTTTTCTTCCCATTGGGCAGACCCTGGGGCCGCTGACTGCCAAAGCACTCAGGATAGAGCATTAATTCAATGCCACACATTTAATTACACATAATTTGAAATGCAATTTATCTCAATGGAGAAGAATGGCCTGCCCAAAGCCCCAGCTGTTAGCTTTTGAAGAGAAAGGAACGAGGGCCTGGGGTGGGTCTTGATCCAAGGCCCGTGGCGGAGGGGATGGGGGCAGAGGGCAGGAGTTGGTTCTGATTTGGACATCAATAATAATAATAATGTTGGTATTTATTAAGCGCTTACTATGTGCAGAGCACTGTTCTAAGCGCCGGGGGATACAAGGTGATCAGGTTGTCCCACGTGGGGCTCACAGTTTTCATCCCCATTTTACAGATGAGGTCACTGAGGCACAGAGAAGTTGTGACTCGCCCAAAGTCACACAGCTGGCAAGCGGTGGAGCCGGGATTCGAACCCATGAACCCATGAACCCATCAACTGTCAGTGCCAGCCTCTTTTCACCTGCCCTTCCCCACCGCTTCTCTCTCCCTCTTGTCTGTCTTGGAGACTTCAAAGGGCTGTGTGCATCCACTCCCACATCTTCCTCCCAGGGGGGCTTATCCCAGTGGGGCCAGGCCAGGGTCATGAGCCAGGATCTGAAGGGCCCAGATAAGAACCATTTCCTCAGTGCTCCCCTCCATCAGAGGCTTCCCAGTGGAAGTTGGCCCTCAACCATTCCCAGGAGCATCCTTTCCGGAAGATCAGGCAAGACTTCTCTGGCCACTTTCTAACAGCCAGGTGGGGGTCCCTGATCCTCCTGAAGTGAGATTAACCCCCCTCCTGCAGCCCTGGTCCGCAGGCTGGGGCGGATCCTTCTGGGGGATTGCATAAAAGCAAACCACCTTGACTATGCGCTCTCTGGCTCTCCAACATCCAACTCCCTTTCCTATCCCGCCTCTTCTCTTCCCACATCCTGGTTTGTGCTTATTTCTCCTTCCCAATAAACCCAACCCTAATCACCCCTCTTTCCCAACTCTCCCCCTCCTGATCTATTTTCTCACCCTGGAACTCCCATCCCCTAAGCTTCACTAAATCAAGACTTTCTTCTTTTTCAAAACCTCCTGAAAATTCGCCTCCCCCAAAAGGGCTTCCCTGGTTACTCCCATCTTAGTTCCAAGTCATGCCATCCCATCAACCACTCTGGTACTTTAATGTTAATCAATCAATCAAGACTATTTACTAAGCGCTTACTGTGTTGAGCTCTGTACCGAATGCTTGGGAGAGTAGAATATAACAGAGTTGGTAGACACATTCCCTGACCACAAGGAACTTATGTGTTTATCTGCTTATTTATCTGTCATGGATTTGTTACACACTCTCAGAGTCCTGAGCTGGCTGAGGAACTACTCCTCAAACTCCATCCCAGCTGGACCACTCCAGCCATAAAAGCGGTTTGAAAATGTTCAGTCCATCCCAAGCCGAGCCCCAAGGCACGAGTAGCGACCCCTCCATGTCGCAGGGTAAGTGGTGAGGTGCACCAATCTAACAGATCCCAGTCTACAGGGAAGCGGCTGTTTCTGCAAACAGAGAAGGAGACTGCGTGTTCTAGGGAAGATTTCCAGCCCACATTTCCCAATTCGAAAGATTCAGGCAGCGTAGCTCGGGATGAAATAAAAGTTCCCCATCTCAGGTGTCGCTCGCTCTAAGATCGCCGGCCTGAGGCCCTCCTGGGACAATCCGGGCCACTTCTTTGTCCCCTAAATCCCCCTTCCACAAACCCTTGGCCTTCCTCCCTCTTCCGACACCTGACTCCCCGTCCCGGCCCCTGGGCGGCTGCTCAAGATGGAGGGTCTCTCTGGCTCTGGTTAAGGTCCGAGTATCCCAGCCAAACTCATGGAGCAAGAAGATCTGGCCGAGAAGCCAGGAGTGAAAACATGAGGTGCTGAAAGATGGATCTCAGACTCGCAGTCTGAATTTGTCTCTTCCCTTCCGCCAACCTGGCTCGCCTTCCCTGCACCGCCCCCATGTCCTCTGGCTGTTTCTCTACAGACAGGATGGGGTGAGCTGTCCCTGAATGGAGTCATTCTAGTGTGAATGACTTCCCTGGTTTATCTCCTCCAGTTCCAGTGTATCCACCAAAACTCTATTGGCCCCTTCAACCTGTTCCCACTGAAGGGAGTCCAGAGGCTGGATCAGCAGAAGCCAGGAGTCCCACTTAAGGTCCCAAATTATCATTATTATTATTTGTTAAGCACTTACTATATGTCAAGCACAGACCCTGTCCCACATGAGGCTCACAGTCTGAAAAGGAACAACCTTTAAATTCCCATTTTACAGTTGAGGAAACCAAGGCACAGAGAAATAAATGCTGAACGGCCACAAGGCTGCAGTTCATGGGAGAGAAGTGTGCTACTTAGACTGTGAGCCCCATGTGGGACAGGGACTGTGTCCAACCTGATCATCTTGTATCTACCTTTAGTACAGTGCTTGGCACATAGTAAGCATTTAATAAGTACCATAAAAAAAAAAAAACTAAAAAGGCAGAGAGGAGGAGTCAGTGCAGATAACTTAGTCACTGGATGAGGGTGAAGAAAAAGTCTGACATGGGTTTTCCCCTTCTAGTACCATAAATATGCATCCCAATGCCCCTTCTTGTTCTAAGAGTAACAAGGTTGGAGTCTTAGGGAAGGCGAGAACTCTGGGTGACCCAGAGTGGGGAAATGCATTCAGCAGCAGGGAAGAGTGGACATCACATGGTCAAAACAGAACTCTTCATCTTCCCAACCAAACGCTGTCCTCCACTTGACTTTACTGTAATAATAATAATGATGACAATGATGGTACTTGTTAAGCTCTAACTATGTGCCAAGCACTGTTCTAGGCACTGTAGACAGCACCACCATCCTCCCTGTGTCACAAGCACGTAACCTTGACATTATCCTCAGCTCGTCGCTCTCATTCAACCCACATATTCAATCCATCACTAATTTCTGTCGGTTCAACCTCCACAACATCACTAAAATCCATCCTTTCATCTCCATCCAAATGGCTACCATGTTAATCCAAGCATTTATCCTACCTTGCCTTCTGTAGCCTCCTACTGACTTCCCTGCCTCCTGTCTCCCTTCTCTCTGATCTATACTTCACTCTGCTGCATGGATCATTTTCCTACAAAAACGTTCTTCCCATGTTTCGCCACTCCTCAAGATCATCCAGTGGTTGCCCATCCATCTCTGCATCAAACGAAACTCCTTACCATTGGTTTTAAAGTACTCGTTCACCTTGACCCTTCCTACTTCACTTCCCTGATTTCCTACATCCCAGCCCACACATTTTGCTACTCTAATGCCAACCTACTCACTGTACTTTGATCTCATCTACCTCACCACTAACATTTTACCTGTGTCCCATTTCTGACATAGAACACTCTTTCTTCAGATCTAACGGACTGTCACTCTCCCCCCTTTCAAAAGTCACACCTCCTCCAAGAGGCCTTCCCCGACTAAGTCCTCATTTCCTCTTCTCCCACTCCCTCTGTGCCACCCTTGTACTTGGATTTGCACCCTTTATTCACCCCCCCCTCAGCCCTACAGCACCTACTTGCATATCCGTAATTCATTTATTCAAATTAATCTCTGTTTCCCACCTCTAGACTGTAAATTCATGTAGGCAGGGGACACGTTCACCAACTCTGTTATATTGTACTCTCCCTATCACTCAGTTTAGTACACTGAACACAGTAAGCACTTAATAAATGCAACTGATGGATAGATTGATTAATTGATCAGGGTAGAGGGACTGTGCAGATTTGTGTGAAGCCAACACCTTGAGATGGTCCCAGCCGAGATAAGCTCTTCCCAATAAAGGGGAGGGGTCCCAGATAAGTCCATAAGGAAGCCCCTATTTGAGACCCCCAGTGGGAGAGCTCTTTTGTATCAAATGTCAATTATTACCCAGAGTGCTATTAGCTGGAGCACAGCCAAGGCTAGAGGAGGAATTGGGAAGGAGAAGCAGGCTATCAAAGATGGAAGGGGAGAAACCTCAGAACTAGAGGTAGACCCTGCCAGACATCCAGGAGAGAAACAAATATATAGCTGGTGATTGGCAGAATAGCTGATCTTCATCAGGGTCAACTAATAATAATGATTGTGGTATTTAAGTGCTACTATGTGCTAAGCACTGTACTAAGTACTGGGGCAGATATAAGATAATCAGGTCCCACATGGGGTTCACAGTCTAAGAAGGATGGAGAAGAGGTATTGAGTGCCGATTATGCAGATGAGAGAATTGAGGCACAGAGAAGTGAAGTGACTTGCCCAAAGTCACATAGCAGAAAAGTGAAAGAGCTGGGATTACAACCCAGGTCCTCGGGCTCCCAGGCCCATGCTCCTTCCATTAGGTCACCCTGCTTCCCTACCAAAGAAAGACCTTTGGATGGTGAACCCACAAAGGAGAGGCTAATGAAGACAGCAGTAGTTCATTCATTCATTCTGTTCATGAGAAGCAGTGTGGCTTAGTGGAAAGAGCACAGGCTTGGGAGTCAGAGGTCATGGGTTCTAATCCTGGCTCTGCCACTTGTCAACTGTGTGACTTTGGGCAAAATGCTTCACTTCTCTGTACCTCAGTTACCTCCTCTGTAAAATGGGGATTATGAATGTGAGCCCCATGTGGGATAACCTAATTACCTTGTAACCACCTCAGCACTTAGAAGAGTGCTTGGCACATACTAAGCGCTTAACAAATACCATTATTATTATTATTATTATTCAATCAATCATATTTATTGAGTGCTTACTGTATGCAGAGCACTGTCACAGGGAACCCTGACCTTGGTTTTAAATTAAGAACAAGAACCAGATTCGGGATGGGCAGTTATTCCTGGACCTAGTTTATGGTTGGTTTTACAGCTACTGTTGCTGTTGAAACCCTCAGCCAAGTTTTCAGAGCAAAAAAAGAGTGCCTCTGTAGTAGAAGTATTAGTAGTAGGAGTAGTAGTGGTAATAATATTTAGTGGAAGTGTTGGTAGTGTTAATGGTACTTTTATTAATAGTAACTGTAATGTTTGTATTATTAGTAACTATTCATACTAGCAGTATTGGTAGTAATAGAAGTATTGGTCATACTATTGGTAGCGGGATTAGTAGTACAGTAGTAGCCAGAACAGCAGTAAGTCTGTGCCACTGTGCTGCGTAGAGAAGCCTGGATTGTCATGGAGAATAATAACAGAAACGGTAATCATAATATTTGTTCACCGCTATTGGCCAAGCACTGGTGTACTAGCAGTGTGGCTTAGGGGAAAGAGCACGGGTTTGGGAATCAGAGGACATGGGTTCTAAACCCGGGTCTGCCACTTGTCTGCTGTGTGACCTGGGGGAAGTCACTTCACTTCTCTGTGCCTCAGTTACCTCATTGGTAAAATGGGGATTAAGACTGTGAGCCCCATGTGGGACAACCTGATAACCTTGTATCCACCAGCACTTAGAACAGAGTAAGCACTTAACAGATACCACAGCTATTATTATTGTTATCTGACCTAGATGCTGACTAATAATAATAGTAATAATTATGATATTTGTAAACTCCTACTATGTGCCAAGCACTGTTCTAAGCTCTAAGGTAGATACCAAGTAAAATGGCATAGTTTTCTGATGGGAATGAGCGGGAGGCTTGGTTAGAACTCTAGCCACATTCTCCTGGTCCTCAGCCCCTCCAAGAGTGGGATTCTGCTTCTTTGGCATGCATGGTGAAAACCCCAGAACAACCAGGTGTTTCGTTCTAACCCTGGCTACATGATTCCAAGTCAGCAAGTCCTAGTGGAAAAAGCCCCAGTCTACGAAGTTAGGGGACCTCAGTTCAAACCTTGGATGTGCCACTTGATTTTTCTGTGCCTCAGTTTCCACAGCTGTGAAATGGGGATCAGGCACCTGTTCTCCCTCTCCATGTGGGACAGAAACTGAGCCCGATCTACTCATAGTTTTCCACCTAAGTGCTCTGCCCCAAGTAAGCATTTAACAAATGCCACATTTATTTTTATTGTCATCAATCCATCAGTGATATTTATCAAGTGCTTACTCCATGCAGGTCACTGGACTAGACTGTAAACTTGTTGTGGGTAAGGAATGTGTCTGTTGATGTATTGTACTCCCCCAGTAGCTTAGAACAGTGCTCTGCACACAGTAAGCGCTCACTAAATACAATTGAATGAATGAGTGACTAAGCACTTGGGAGAGTACAGTAGCATAAACAGACCGGTGGCCAGCAGACCAAAGATCTCCCCACACCTTCCATCGCCCCTTGAAAAGCTGGCATGTGGATTAAGAACCCCAAAGGTGGCTGCTGGGAGGGCTTAGGTCTTCATCTAAACTTGGAGGTGTTTCCTCCCCTGACCTCCCACCACCATACCACACCGCCCATTCCGAACCTCTGCCTCCTCAGCCGTGAACCTGGTGCAGGGCCCTGTCACATCCCGGCTGGAGGAGCAAACACACGACCCCTGCTCCATACCTCTGATCTGTCCCGGCGGCTCCTTCCGCAGAGCAGCTAGTGGATTAGTCACACATGGCCTCCCGGCCTCGCCCCCGCCCTCCTCGTCAAACTCTGCTTTTCCAGGTGTTTTCCCACCACATCCTCCGAGCTGCTTTCCAAGAGTTTCCCCACACCAGATGTTAAATGCACCGGCCGCTGGTTTCCTGGTCTGTCTCTTGACCCTTTTTTCTTATTTTTTTTTCCTAAGGAGAAAGAGTTCTGACTAAAGGCATTCATTCTGTTTGCCCCTTCCCAAGCTTCTGGACTCCTCTTTCCCTGCCAGAGATTCAGATCGATCTGCTCAGGGTTCACTGGGCTCAGATCCTCTCTGTCTTCCCTGGAGTCTCCTCAGAAGGAAGCACTACTGGGATGTGGGTAACTGGGCACAATCAAAAACTGCCACACCTAATTTGTTCATTCTTCAATCATATTTATTGAACTCTTACTGTGTGCAGAGTACTGTAATAAGCACTTGAAAGAAGTACAATACAACAATAAACAGACATATTCCCCGCCCACAATGTCATCTGGGAAATGAAGTATTGAGGCAGATCAGCCTCCTGTCAATTCCAATTTATTTATTTAAATTAATGACTGTCTCCTCCTCTAGACTGAAAGCTCACTGTGGGCAAAGAATGTATCTGTTTATTTTATATTGTACTCTCCCAAGAGTTTAGTTCAGTGCACTGCACACAGTAAGCTCCCAATAAATACAATTGAATGAATGAATGAATGAAGCTGTTGGAAGACAGATGGGGAAGATGGGGGAGGGTCCGAGGGAAAGGGAGCTGTCTGTCGGAGGGGGCATCTGAGAGGATCCCTGTAGAAACACTCGTGTCCCTGTAAGAATATGGGCCAGCTCAGCTGGCAAGACTGGTTATTCTCCTCCACAGGACTGGTTTATCGCCTGCCCTGCCCATGGGACCAAAACTGTGCAATTGAACATAGGGGCATGGCCTAATGGAAAGAGCACAGGTCTAGGAGGCAGAGGACCTGGGTTCTAATTCCAGATCAGCCTCTTGCCTGCTATGTGACCTCGAGCAAGGCACTTAACATCTCTGAGCTTCAGTTCCATCATTTGTAAAATAAAGATTTAATATTTGCTTCCCCTCCTACTTAGACAGTGATCTCTGTATGGGACAGGGATTGTGTCTCTTATAATTTTCTTGCATTTACCCTAACACTTAACATCCAGTTTGGCACATAGCAGGCACTTAATACATATCAATCACTATTATTATCATTATGGACACAATTGCCAATAGATCCATCTGAGTCTCTCTTGAGCCTTTTTACAGACCTCTCTCTTAAAGCTCTTCTACTCTTTGTGTAATTCCATCATATTTATTGAACGCTTACTGTGTGCAAAGCACATTATTAAGAGCTTGGCAGAGAACAATACAACAATAAATTGACACATTCCCCACCCACAACTTCATGAATCCATATGTCTCTTCTTAACCTTTCTAATCCCCCCACCTTTCCCCCTAACAAACAGTGTCAACCTCTCGGATAAATAGGACAATTTCTCCTTGCTGTCTTTGGCTTGCAGAACTCCCCAATGAATATCATTTATAAACTTAATCACCTTCTTGCTGCGTGAAGGATCATTCTTTCTCAGCACCTTTCTCTAAGGAAAATCTCCAGACTGTAAGCTGGTTGTGGACAAGGAACTCGTCTATCCATTCTGTTGTGGTGTAGAGAAGCAGCGTGGCTCAGTGGCAAGAGCCTGGGCTTGGGAGCCAGAGGTCGTGGGTTCTAATCCCTGCTCTGCTGCTTGCCAGCTGTGTGACTTTGGGCAAGTCACTTCACTTCTCTGTGCCTCAGTTACCTCATCTGTAAAATGGGGATTAAAACTGTGAGCGCCATGTTGGACAACCTGATCATCTTGTATTCCCCAGCACTTAGAACAGTGCTTTGCACATAGTAAGCACTTAACAAATGCCATCATTTTTTTTTTTACCCTCCCAAGTGCTTGGTACAGTCCTCTGTGCACAATAGGCTCTCTAAAGTGATGTAGGATACTTGGAGAGGGGTCCAGGAGTGGTAATTTTGACTCCTGCAGTTCCTAATCCCTGGGCAACTGTATCTCCCATGGACAAAGGTGGGCAAGAGCCCAGGAGCTGCTCGGGGCTCCTGTGGCAGCTGTGCAAACACAAAATAATAATGATAATGATAATAAGTTACAATTGGCATCATTAATAATAATTGTTTAGCATTTACTATTTCCCAAGGACTGTACTAAGTACTGGGGTAGATTGAATCCAGTCTCCACCCCACCTGGGGTTCGTGGTCTTAAGCAGGGGAAGAACAGTCATTTAATCCCCATTTTACAGATAAGGAAACTGAGGCACAGAGAAGTTAAATCACTTTCCCAAAGTCACACAGCAGGCGAACAGTGGAGCCAGGATTAAAACCTAGGTCTCCTGACTCCCAGATCTGGGATCTTTCCACTACATGATGCTTCTGAGAAGTCCCCAGGTACCCCAGCATGAGCAGGAGGCTGGGGGGGCTGTTCCCTGAGCTAATACAGAGCTAGCCTCTAAAGCACTTACGACCAGCAGGAAGGATCGACCATCCCTCTGTGTCCCAAACAATCCTGCCTCTATGCCTCATCAACCCTGCTTCCCCTCCCCCCCGCCCCCATTCACAGGCTTAATTACCATTTTCACAAACAACAGGGATGATTCTTCTAAACTAGAAAATCCTTGAGCATGCTGTATTTATCTCGGCTCACTAAAACTCTTGGTAAGCAATGAAGAGGAGATGATCAGCCACCAGGAACCTCAGATCGAGTTTGGGGCAGATCCTGTGAAGGGCTGAGATGCAGGATGAATACCCCCAACTCTGCATACAGCGGTGAAGGGTAGAGGAGGCTCTCAATCAATGACCATTATTATTATTATTGTATTTGTTAAGTGCTTACTATCTGTCAAGCACATTCTAAGCACTGGGGTAAATACTAGTTAATCAGGTTGGACACAGTCCCTGTCCCACATGGGGCTCACAGTCTAAGTAGGAGGGAGAACAAGGATTTAATCTCCATTGTACAGTTGAGGAAACTGAGGCTCAGAAAAGTTCACTGACTTGCCCAAGGTCGCATAGCAAGCAATTGACAAAACCAATTTATTGAGTTCTCACTGTGTGCTGAACATTGTACTAAGCGCTTGGGAGAGTACAATACAATAGAGTTGATAAACACAATCCCCCTCCTCAGAGTTTACCTTTCTGAATTCACACTCCTCCAGGATTAATCTCTGTTGTCCCCACCCTGATTAATCTCTGTTGTCCCCACCCTAAACACCCTTCAGTTACCATCTCAGCACTTCTGCACTACATAAGCACTTGGGAACATCAGTCAATCAATCAATTCATTCATTCCATCGTATTTATTGAGCGCTTATTGTGTGTAGACCACTGTACAAAGGGCTTGGGGGGAGTACAATGCAACAGAGTTAGCCAGACATTCCTCACCCACAACAAACTTTCTAATCTATTGTTTCTTCCTACCTTTAATTGATCTTTGCATCTGTTTCTCCTTAAAGACCATAATCTCCTTGATGACAGGGATCATATCTACCTCTCTGTTGCATTCTCCCCAGGGCATAGTACCTTGCTGTGCAAAACAGTAAGCCTTCAAACAATGTGAATGACTGGATTGGTTGGTAACCCAGTTCATATCAGTTTCCATAATGGGAAAGTGGGGACTCGGGGCCCTAGGGAAGGATTCAGAAGTGACCCTTGAATCAATCAAATAATCAGTCAGTCAGTAGTATTTATTGAGTGCAGAGCACTGTACTTGGGAAAGAATAGTACAAGAGAGTTGGTACGCACAAGGACCACAGGAGCTAGACAGTCTAGAGGTTGTAACTTCGGGTCCAGCAGCTCAAAGTCACCTCCTTCTTTGTGATTAGAGGTCAACAGTCTCCATTTTGGGGTTCCAAAAGGGGAGCCCCCTTCATGAAGAATGGCATCTGAGTCCCCAGGCCACTTGGGATCAGGACTCGGAAAATGTGGATTTTCAAAACCTTCCATTGTTCAGGGTCTTTATCTGGGCCTATGAGCTCTGAGATTAGCCAGGGCTTCCTGCCTCTTCCCCATCCTCCTCACTCACATCCCCATTCCCTGATACTGGAAAAGAGGAAAGTCAGGTGGTGAGGGCTCCATGGCCTTGCTCATTCACCCCCAAGCCCTGTCAGGACTAGTTCCCCCGGACTAGATTCCTCTGGAATAGATAGGTTGACCCCTAGGCACTCCCAGAGGTGGAGCCCAGCATAGCTGATCCTGACTGGTGATTAGGTTGGGAAGCCAAGTCAATGCAAAATGGCGTCAGCAGAGCCCAGGGAGGAGTCTTAAAGAGGAGAAAAAGTGGATGCATGGGGATGCAGTAGAGGAAGCGATAGACTGTAAACTCATTGCGGACAGCGAATATGTCTACCAACTCTGTTGTATTGTTTTCTCCCAAGTCCTCAATACAGTGCTTTGTACACAGTAAGCACTCAATAAATATCATTGATTGATTGGAGCGCCTCTTCTGAATGCTTTATATTCCCAGGGACCTTGTCCCAATCTCCCAGCTGCAAGAGGAATGCTCCCAGTAACAAAACTCTCCCCCATCCCTCATCACCTCCCTGAGCTGCCCACCATGGCTGTGCAAGCCAACCCAGACAGACCCTCTGGGGTGGGGAAGAGGACAGGACTTCTACTGTCCCACTCTGGAGCTCACCGGTACCATCTGGCCAGTCCCCACAGATTTAACAGTGTGCTTCAGTGGATAGAGCACAGGCCTAGGAGTCAGAAGCACCAGAGTACTAATCCCGACTCCACCGTATGTCTGCTGTATGACCTTGGGCAAGTTCATTCATTCATTCATTCAATCGTATTCATTAAGCACTTACTGTGTGCAGAGTACTGTACTAAGCACTTGGAAAGTACAGTTCGGCAACAGAGACAATCCCTACCCAACAACGAGCTCACAGTCTAGAAAGGGCAAGTTACTTCATTTCTCTGGGCCTCAGTTACCTATCTGTAAAATGGGGATTAAAAGTGTGAGCCCCATGTGAGACAGGGACTGTGTCCAGTCTGATTAACTTGCATCTACCCCAGTGTTTAGAACAGTGCTTGGCACATAGTAAATGTTCAACAAGTACTACAGTTATTATTATTAGCTGTTCCCTTAATTCTGCATCTTCAGTCCCTCTCATCATTTTCATTGTTTTTCCCTGCCTTGGTGCCAAATGGTTGCTGGCCTAGTCTAAGAATGTCCAGGACCAGCCTGGGACTTTTGGAGTGGCAAGACTCACATCACTTCAAAATGTTTCCTGGCCAAACTGCCAACCAGGAGATCGTTTTTTGTTTCTGTTCTGTTTTTATGGTGATTGTTAAGCACTTAATTTTTGTCAAGCACCATTCCAAGTTAATCTGGTCAGACACGATTCTTATCACATGTGAGGCTAACAGTCTGAATTGGAAGGAGAAAAGGTATCGAATCCCCAATTTACAGTTGTGGAAACTGAGGTGCCGTAAAGCTAAGTGAGTTGCCCAAGGTCAGACAAGTGGAAGGCCCAGGATTAGAACATGGGTCCTCTGACATCCAGGCCCATGCTCTTTCCACTAAGCAATGCTGTTCTCACCAAGGGACACTCTGTTTCAACCCAGACTCAAGGCATCAGGGGCCTGAGGGCTTTACCCCAGCCCTGACCCTGACCACAGGGGCTTCTACAGGTCCCAGGGAGCCATCTTCAGGGCAGATGGGGAGGGATAGGGGGCTTAATGGGGAGTCTTGTTAACATTCCTCTGCTTTGGGACTTCCAATTACCAGCATCAAGTAAGCAGGGAGAAGCGATTTCTTGTGGCAGATCTATACAAAAGGCCAGTTGTGAGCTTGGAGATAACAATAATAATAACTGTGGCTCTCTGCCAAGCACTGGGGAAGATATAACATAATAAGATCAGACACAGACCTTGTCCTACATCGGGCTTTCAGTCTGAGGGAAAGAAGAGCAGCATGGCTTAGTGGAAAGAGCACGGGCTTGGGAGTCGGAGGTTGTGGGTTCTAATCGTGGCTCCACCACTTGTCAGCTATGTGACCTTGGGCAAGTCACTTAAATTGTCTGTGCCTCAATTACCTCATCTGTAAAATGGGGATGAAGGCTGTGAGCCCCACGAGATACAACCTAATTACATTGTATCTACCCCAACGCTTAGAAAGTGCTTGGCACATAGTAAGTGCTTTACAAATACTAACATTATTATGACTATTAAGAGGTATTAAATCTCCATTTGATAGATGAGGAGACAGGGGCACAGAGCAGAGAAGTAACTGGTTCAAGGTCACAGAGAAGGCAAGTGGTGGAGCTGGGATTAGAACCTGGTTCTCCAGTTTTCCAGGCCTGTTCCTCTTTTCAGCAACCTGAACCTCTCACCCCACCAGGCTGGAAGCCTTATGCTCCGTAGCTCCTGGCTCTGGGGAGGGTTTGCTGGGGGCACAGGCCCGGCTTCTCCATGGGGCCATATAATAATAATAATATTAGTAACAATAATTGTTATGGTATTTGTTAAGGACTTTTTATGTGCTAGGCATTGTTCTAAGGCCTGAGGTGGATACAAGCAAGTCATGTTGGATACACTCCCTGTCCCACAATCTCAATCCCCACTTTACAGATGAGGTAACTGAGGCACAGAGGAGTGAAGTGACTTGCCCAAGGTCACACAGCAGACATGTGGCAGAGCTGGGATTAGAACCCCTGACCTTCTGACTCCCATGCTCTATCCACTATGCCATGCTGCTTTTCTGGCTTTACGCGCTCACAGGATAATAAAGGGCCACAGAGGGCTGCATTTAGCAGCTGTTCTCGCTGGCAGCTCCAGGAAATCAGCACTTCGGAAAGGGTCACAGCTCCTACCACCACCTTCAGCCGACAATAAACGTCTCTCATTCCTTTTCCCCCAGCAGCGACGAAACTTCTCCCTGACTCAATTCCCACCCACGCCCACCTCTGGAGCACGGGAGGTAGGTGGCATCATGAGGTGGCTTGTTTACTGAATCCTGTTCACTGCCTAGTTCAACCCTGGGCCCCTGCGGAGGCTCCATGGCCTCTATTGCTTGTGATGCCACCAGCGTCTCCATAGCGACGAGGCCCGGGCTTCCTACCGCCTGCACAGACCTGCCACCCAGGATCCTCCCGTTCTTCTTTGGAGCCACACGTTGTCTCAGGGGGATGGAAATGAGCAAGAGAAGTGAGGGGAGCAGGGTCACGGTTCTGGACCCATGATAGAAGAAGAGGAAGAAAGTCACAAGGTTTTACCATGTGTTCTGGTGCCCCAGTTGGAGACAGAATCCTGGCCTGGGTGGACCCTGGGACTGGCCCAGAAATACCATGGCACAAAATCCTACTTTCTTTTGATAGCTCACGGCTTCCTAACATGGTCTCTCTCTACTGAGCCAGACAGCACAGGCTGCTGGTGTTAATAATAAAGATATCTGTGATATTTGTTAAGGGCTTTTTAAGGGTTGGGGTAGATACAAGATATTCAGATTGGATATATTCCCTGTCACACAGTGGGATCACAGCCTAAATAGAGGGAACAAGAGTTAATCACCATTCTACGGTTGAGAAACTTGAGGCACAGAGAAGTTAAGTGACTTCCCCAAGGTCACATAGCAGACAAGTGGCAGAATCAAAATTAGAGCCCAGTGCCTCTGATTCTCGGGCCCATACTTTTTCCACTATGCCAAGTTGCTTCCCCAAAAAGCAGGTTGGCTACAGTCCCTATCCAACTTGGGCTCACTGTCTAACGTGGGGCTCTCCGTCTAAATTGGAAGGCGAACAGTTATTTCATCCCCATTTTACAGATGTAGATAACTGAGGTCCAAAGAAGTTAAATGATATGCGCAAAATTACCCAACAGGCAAGTGATGGAGTCAGGATTAGAACCCAGGTCCTCTGAGTCCCAGGCCCATGCTCTCTCCATTAAGTGTTCTGTTCCTGGTATTCACCAAGCAAGGATGTAGTAGCTTCTGCCTCTCAAAGAACCTTTAGGCAGTGATCACCGACCCATCATGCTCCTGCCAGGACTAAACCCAGAACATCAGCCCACCTGTGGCTCATATTGGCCCATCACCTTTGCCTCTCTGGCCTCTTTGCCTGTAGGCTGGCCCCTGCTCCTGTGACTGCCTCTTCCTCCTGCTCCCTCCCCCTGCTCCCCTCAATGGAGGGGAAATCCATTCTTGTGCATACTCCATCCCGGTGCCTCTGACTCTTGCAGAGAGCAGGGCTAGGCCCAGGTGGGTTATCTAGTTCACCCCATCCTTGGAATCCCCCACCACCTGCAGTTGAGTGGCACCAGTATTCCCAGGCTGAATACTCCCGGGGCAGCCATCTCACTCACTTCCCTCCCAAAGCCAGTCCAATCCCTGCTTCAATTCTAGGACCTTAGTTTGAGAGTGCTCCACTTGGGGGGAATCTTTTGGGAGTTCCCCCACAAACAAGGTCCTCTCCCCCAGGACTCCAGATCCCACCCAGGCAATCATGGGATCCCCAGGAGAATGGATTAATGCTGCCCTTCAGCTGGAGGGAGGTGGCCCAGAAACTGACACACAAAACCAGATCCCCAAGATCCGGGGGGGGGGGGGGGGGGCAAAGTGACCTAAGCCTGTCCCTAGATCCACTTCAGTCCATTCCCAAGAGGAGCAGCCTTCTTCCTCACCGCCCCACACCCCACCCAAGCCTCCCGACAACTCCCAGTGCCTACAGGATCATCTGACTGATCCTGGTCAGAAACCAAGGTTTCAGCTAATGTCAGTGCAACTTTGGGCATAAAATAGGGTTGAACAGCTCTTTGGGTCACTGCAGTCACATTCAAGTGTGTGAGGAGTTAAGAGGTGGGGTGGAGTCTCCTTTGAGTGTATCAGGTTTAGATCCTAGCAGGCCAGGGCTACGGTGACGACGAACCCACATATCTGCCAAACCAACTCCAAGAGGTAAGCCATCTCCTCAGGGTGCTGTGTGGTAGGGTGCCACATGGGTGTGATTAGGCAGGACCTCCCAAAGATGGTGGCCGCAGGGATCCCTCAAAGTTGGTGACTCTACTGGGCCTCCCCAAGATGGTGCCTCTCCCCATCGGCTTCTCCCCAAGAAGAGGGTTGTTCAGTTCTTCCTGTAAAATGGCAGCACCACTGCCCTGTACAAAGATGGCAGCAGGAGAAAAGTGATCTATTAGGAAGGTGAAAGTCAGAGTCTTGGTTGAGGGATGGCTGAGAATAAGGGGATCAGGATGACCTACAGTTGTGGAGAAATACACTTTTGCAAATTATCCCATGTAATGTCACTGCACCATGCTGCACTCACATAGTTTAATGAAGGGATTTCATACTGAACAGATGTAGGGTTGGGGCAAGGGATATTTCATTCTCTCAGGAAGGATAAATGCCTGAAGCCCACCTGGTCCAGGAAGTCCACTCTCAGAATGGAAAAGTGATTTCCAGATCTCAGGGAAATGATCAGGGAAAAGGGGGGAGGAGTGAGAGGAAGAGGGAAAGGGAGTGAGAGACAAGAGAGGGAGAAGGGAGAGGGGAGAGAATGGATAAAGGAGAGGTAGAGGAGGGGAGGGAGAAAAGGAGAGAGAGAAAATGAGGGAGAGGGAAAGAGGAAGAAACTGAAAGAGAGAAAGAGGGAAAGGAGGGAGAGAGAGGGTTGATCCGTCCTTCTGGACACACAATTATCTTCACAAAAATGCCCTAAATACCAGATGACATCTTTTTTTTCCCTTCTTTTTTAATTAACAAAGACCATAAACCCCAAGTAAAGGTTAATGGCATGTCCCCGACAAGAGAAGTTTCTCTAGTTCAGAGTTTTGTGCCATAAATAATGGAATGTAAGCTGCTGCCATAGAACTTAAGTCTCCTCAGTCCCTCACTTCCATCTTCTTGGCTATAAATAATTCAGGATTTTTTTCTTTATTTTTTTAAATATCACGATGCCAATTTGGCATCTTTATGTGGAGGATTCTGCTGGGTCCCTCTCTCCCTTCTCCTTCCCTTCCCTGGCTGTGCCAGGCAGTTCCCTGGAGGGGGCGACCCTTCAAGCTTTAACATTTATTTTTTGACATTTCAGACTATTTGTTAGGCAGAGCTGGCTGGCCCAGATCAAAGCCAGAAAATTCTGCATAGAAGGCCCTTTTGGCCTTCTTCCCTGGGACAGAGAGGGGTCCAGTTGGCCCCCCACTTCTCCCACCCTCCTCACCCAGGGTCATCTACTGACCTTCGGCCCTACCTCCCAGTCAATCTTGCCCTCACACAAGATTCCCACCAGACTGCCCTGGCCCCTCTTGCTAGGTTTCCACCACCTTCCCTCCACAGGCCAGGGGACCATATGGAGGGATCGTTCCCCCCACAGGCAGAAGCAGGCAGGACTCGGGATTTCAGGATTCTTGTCTGGCACCTTTTACCCAAGGATCTCACAGCACTTTTTTTGGCAGCAACTTGGCACTCTCTCCACCCAGCATGTGAAGAGGTCTAGGGCACTGAGGCTCTGAGTGAGACTTGCCCCATATTATTGGGCTCACCCCACTAATGGAATTCGAACCCAGGCTTTTGTTCTTGTTTTCTACAACTAGAAGGCACCAACCAGATTGGCCTCCCCCACAGACTCCAAACTGAAACACTACTCAATCAATCAATCACTCATCAGTAGTATATATTGAGCACTCACTGTGTCTAGAACATTGTACTAAGCCCTCAGGAGTGTGCAATATGATAGAGTTGGTAGACACACTTTTCTGGCTCCAATGAGCTTGCAGTCTAGAGGGAGAGGCCCACTCCCTTTCCAAGACATTGCCATGACCACTTGCCAGCTAGGGTCTCCAAACCCTACTCCATTCTTACCCTCCTCAATCCCAGAGTCCTGACCAGAAACCTGGGAATCAGTGTGGGTCTAGTGGAAAGAATACCGACCTGGGGGTCAGGGGATCTGGGATCTAGTACTGTTCATGCGTTCGAATCCCAGCTCCACCGCTTGCCAGCTGTGTGACTTTGGGCAAGTCACTTAACTTCTCTGTGCCTCAGTTACCTCATCTGTAAAATGGGGATTAAAACTGTGAGCCCCACGTGGGACAACCTGATCACCTTGTATCCTCCAGCGCTTAGAAAAGTGCTTTGCACATAGTAAGCGCTTAACAAATACCACCATTTATTTTTATTTACTGGCTCTGACATTTGTCTGCTGTTTGACCTTGGACAAGTCACTTCACTTCTCTGGGGTTCGGTTTCCCCATTGGTAAAATGGGGCTTAAATTCCTGTTCTCTTTCCTACTTAGACATTGAGCCCTGTGTGGGACAGGGATTAACTGTATTCTGATTATTATGTATCTACTCCCAGCATTTAATACAGTCCTCGGTACAGAGTAAGCGCTTAAGAACTACCACAAAGATTATCTTCCATCTCTGAGATGACAGAAGAGAGCAGTAAAGGGCCTGGGCCCCACAAGATAACACTTGTTTACATTCATGCATATTTGTTACTCTATTTTTTTAATGCTGTGTATAAATCTGTGATTCTATTTATCTATTTTGATGGTATTGATGCCTGCCTACTTGTTTTGTTTTGTTGTTTGTCTCCCCCTTCTAGACTGCGAGCCCGATATTGGGTAGGGACTGTCTCTATCAGTTGCCGAATTGTTCTTTCCAAGAGCTTAGTACAGTGCTCTGCACACAGTAATAAATACAATTGAATGAATGAATGAATGCTATACATATCCCCTGCAGCTCACTTAGAACCCCAGTGGAAGTATCTCATCCCTCTCTTCGCCCAGATGAGGAGAGAAGGGAGGAGCTGGGTTCACAGGGTTGGCTTCTATAAATTATTTCTTTGTATTAATGTCTGTCTTCCCCTCTAGACTGTAGCCTGTTGTGGGCAGGAAATGTGTTTGTTACATTGTCATATTGTACTCTCCCAAGTGCTTAGTACAGCGCCCTGCACACAGTAAGCACTCAGTAAATATGATGGATTGATTCTGGAGGGCTGCCATTGCCTATTTGCCAGGGTAAATTCTTGGCCCTCTTGATCGAGCAGCAGAGATAGCAAACTTCTCCTGGAGACTGTCAGCTCCTCAGGGGACGGGATCAAGTCTTCTCCGCATTGAGCACATTCCCAGGTGCCTGGACTGAGCTCTGCACACCGAAGCTGCTCTCCCTGCAGCCCTGCAGCTGCAACTGAGGAGGAGGAGGAAGAGGGCAAGGAGGAGGAAGATGAGGAAGATACTGATGATGGTGGTGGTGATGGTGATGATGATGATGACTGTGACGGTAAGCAGGGCCATCAGTGACCAAGGTTTCTAACCAGAGAAGTTTATAGAGTATTCCATGCAGTGGACAGATCCAGTAGGAATCCTGAAAGATAACTAGCTAGCAGGGGTAGAAGAGGCCCCATTGGTCATACAGGGTGATCATCTGCCGGGTCATGGCACTACAGCACAGCATAAGCAGGATCCAGTGGTGATAGCATTTATAAGAGCTTGATGTGTACAAAGCACAGTGCTAAGTGTTGGGAGTGAATGCATGGGTGAAAATTAGACAAAGACCCTGTCCCTCGAGGCACTCCCAGGTTCCTATGTGTAAAAAAACTTTGCATCCTCACTGCACCCCTGCCTACCTGCTTACTTGTTGCACCAAGTGACCCGGCATGAACACACCAGGTAGGGAAAAGAGAGACAGAGCGGCCCTACATAAATCACCAGCGCAGTAATCAATTACCCTTTGCAGATTCTCTGATCCTGATGCCACAGTCTGGAGGCTCACTTGTCTGTAGTTTCTGCTGGGATGTTCTGTCTGTGTCGGCTGCTGAGTGACTTTGGACAAGTCACTTAACTTCTCTGTACAACAGCTTCCTCATCTGTAAAATGGGGATTTGAGTACCTGTTGTCTCTCCCTCTTAGACTGAGAGCCCCATGTGGGGCAGAGGTAGTGTCCAGTCTGTCTTTAATCTACCCCAATGCTTAGTCCTTGGTACATAGTAAGGCCTTAACAAATATCACCATTATAAAGCTCCTTATAGGCAGGAATGACGTCTACCAAATTCAATTTTTTATTATCATTATTACTACTACTAATGATAATAATAATGATGATAATAGCATTTATTATTCATTCAATCGTATTTATTAAGCCCTTACTGTGTGCAGAACACTGTACTAAGTGCTTGGGAAAGTACAATACAAAATAAGTAATTAAGGGATTAGAACCCAGGTCCTCCAACTTCCAGGCCCATGTCCTTTCCCCTAGGCCACGCAGCTTCTGTACTGTGTACAAACACTGTACTAAGCACTTCGGTGTGTACAATACAACAGAGTTAGTAGACCCATTCCCTGCCCATAAAGAGCTTTCAGTCCAGAGATCTAGTGGAGAGAGCATGGGTCTGGTGGAGTGTGAAGAAAATCTGGATTCTATTCCTGGCTCTGCCATTTGCTGACTGTGTATTCTTGAGATTCTTTAGCAGATTGCTTAGCATCTCTGTGTCTTAGTTTCCTCATCTGTGAAATGGAGAGGAAATACCCTCTTTCCCTCTTGGACCATGAGCCTCCTGTGGAATAGGAACTGTGATGTGATTATCTTGTATCTATCCTAGAGTTTAGTATAGTGCTTGGCATATATAAGTGAGAATATATATATATATGAGAGAATTTATATATGTTATATAACATATATATATAAGAACTCCCAAGAACAGGCTTGGGAGTCAAGGGTCATAGGTTCGAGTCCCACCTCTGCCACTTGTCAGCTGTGTGACTTTAAGCAAGTCAGTTAACTTCTCTGTGCCTTAGTTACCTCATCTGTAAAATGGGGATTAAGACCGGGAGCCCCAAGTGGGACAACCTGATTTCCTTATATCTATCCCAGTGCTTAGAACAGTGCTTGGGACATAGTAAGCGCCTAACAAATACCATCATCATTAATAGCAATCAATCCATCAGTGATATTTTTTGAGTACTTGCTTTGTGTAGAGCATTATACTAAGCACTTGGAAGAGTACAAGTCAACAGAATTGACATGTTCCCTTCCCTATTAATAAGTTCTCATTATCATCATTATTAGTAGTACTATTATTATTAGGTGGGCTGATCTCCCTGAACCCCTGCTTGTTCTCTGGAAAAGTTGAGGTTATTCCTGGCCCAGGGGAAGAGGTGCTGTGGCTGTTCAAAGATCTGGGATTTTCCCAGGTTCGGACAAGGGCAAAGCTGATCCTGGAAGGCACTGAGAGATCAGAGCATGAGATCGTCTGCTGGAAATTTTACACAGCCTTCTGGAATCACACTCCCAGCCACCAAGCAGAGGCACAGCAGCGAGATCGAAAGACCTCCCGCAGCCCCAGAGAAACAACATGGGCAACAGCACGAGGTGGGGAATAGTCACCCACCTAGAAGGGGATCCTTCCCAAGGGAACCACTAGATACAATCCAAATTCCAATTCTGCTCCCACTGCAGCAGGAAGTTCTAATGGAAAAAATCTGGGGAGGCTGGGACAGGATCAAGAAAGAGTTGTGCCCAGGACAAACCAGAGTCTGAAATCTGAAATTGCAGGGGCAGCTGAGGACAGCTGAAGAGCATTCCGAGACACTACATCAGTGTGGGGATAAGGGGTGGGGGGCCATAGAACGGATCACCAGGATCCCCTACCCTTCTTCTAGCCCCAACCAGGACTTCTGAGACTGTCTGTGGAGCCAGAGAGCACCCTGCTGCTGGAATTCCGAGAAGTTCAGTAAATCCCTTCCTGGCAGCCTGGGAGTATGATCCACTAGATCCCCTGTCACACAGTACCCCTGCCTGCCCCTCTCTCACTTCCCTCACCCTTCCCTGAGCCACCCACCCTGAGCCACCCTGTCCACCACACTTCTCCCACCCCTGCCTCTCCCTGTCTCACATTCCCTGCCCTTCCAAAAGCCTTCCCTGCCACCCTCCACTCTCCCACTCTGCCACTCTTCCCAGCCCCTCTCCTATGAGCACAGCTGCTCCCACATTCCCCTGCTCCTCCCTACTCCTCCCTGCCATATCCCATCCCCACCACTTTCCTAAGCCCACTCCCCTTCCCCTACCTCTCCTACTCCCCCAAAATATATTTGCCCCCTCACACCCCTCTGTAACTCCCTCATGACTTCCTCCCTCGCCCCATTCCCCTGCTTCTCCCCCTCGCAACTTTACCCTCCCTCCACCACCATTTCCCACTCGTCCAGCTTTAGAACTGTTCCGTGGCAGGCCAGGACCCAAGAAGCCAGTGGGCAGGGAGGCAGTTGAGGTTCTTGGACTCTTTGTCTAATCCCTTTCTGGCAAGCAGTGCAGAAAAGTAAACAAAAACCAAGGTTCCACCATCCATCGCCTCTCCCCAGCGGGCTCTTCTCTGAGGGAGCAGAGATGCTGTCGGCTTCACTAGTGGATTGGAGGCTTGTTACCCTCAGCTCAGTCCAGGGCTGACCTGGGGGGAGCAGAGGCCTCTCTAGGGGTACAAGGTGGAGGGGGTGGGCACCAAGAGAGGAGAAGGGCCCAAAGGGCGGACCATGGGAGGAATCAAAACTCCGGTCATAGCTTCGTGGCCACAGTTCATGAGGTTCTTCTTCTCACTGAAGGTGGAGAGAGGATGCAGAGGGAGGCTTGGCTAATGATAACAATGCTGGCATTTGTTAAACACTTACTGTATGCCAAGCACTGTGCTAAATGTAGGGGTAGATGCAAGATAGTCAGATCAGATGTAGACCCTACTCCACACGGGGTTTCTAATTTAAGTAGGAAGAAGAACAAGTATTAAATTCCCATTTTACAGTTGAGGAACTGAGGAACAGAGAAGTTAAGTGACTTGCCCGAGGTCACACAGCAGGAAAAATGGCAGAATCAGGATTAGAATCCAGATCCCTTGTCTCTCAGACCTATGTTCTTTCCACCAAGCTGTGCTGCTTCCCATGCTGGGGAGGAGTGAGGGCTAGAGGCACACCCAGTCTCCACAAGAGAGAGTCCACTGGGATAGGGCTGATGGTAGGGAGAGCACTGATGGCCCTTCTTCTCATCATCATCATCAATCATATTGACTGTATTTTTACTATGTGTAGAGCACTCAACTAAGTGCTTTGGAGAGTATAATACAACAGAGTTGGTAGACACATTCCCGGCTCACAGTTTGCTCTTCTCTCAGGCTCAGGTCACCACACTGCTTTGTCTCCATTTTGCTTCCAACCGCTGCCCTTGTTGGCCCTTCAGGTAGCCCAAGTAGCAACACAAACCAAACATCAGTCTACCTTTTGACCTCTGGGGCACCCAAAGAGACAGTGTGAATGTCTCCAGGGAGTTATCAGTAAATACCATTGATTGATTAAGGGATTGATAGTAAAAAAAGATCATCTTGATGGAAGATCCAGGGGGCCCAGGAAAGAATGGAGAGTCCGTGATTCTGAAATCCAGAAATTAAATCTCTATCAGTTTTGGGTGGCCAAAACTCCGTCCTGGGCTAGGCCGCAGGACTACGAATCCAATTCTATCAGTTTAGAAGCTGAGCCCAATGACTAACTTTTCATCTGATGGCCCTTGAGCCCCAGTGAACAGGAGAACAATGGCAAGATGCAGAATGGTGAATTAAAACTTATGGGGACATGAAAATTTTTAACAAGGCACCACATCAAAGAGATCCAATTTTACTTTAAGCTAACAAGAAAGCCAACAAGTTGCTCTTACCCTCCCGTGGTAAAGTAGATAATGCAGTAGTTCATCTAAAGCCCTCTTAGGCTGAACACCACCTGGACAGCAGTAGGTGTCATCAGCAGTTCAAGTTCCGCAGGTTGAAGAGTTCACATTTAATTGACTTCTCATGGCCCCGACTGGCCCGAGAGTTGTGATTCTATGCCAGACAAGAACCCAGGAAACTAGAGGCTGATGGGTAGTTTTGGGGTTTCACTAGGTTTTTTCCCCATAACCACCCCAAAAATAATAGTAAGAAGAAGTATAAGGCAGTATTCATTATTCTGTGTCAAGAACAAGGCTAAGCACTGGAGCTCATACTCCAAGAAGAGGCAGGAATGATTTTGTTCCTGACTATTCATTCACTAGAGAGGGTCCCAAATCCTAATGACCACTCAGTCCCAGGAAACGTCAGACGAAGGTGGGGTCTGTCTGCTCCTCGTCAGACCCAACCTCGGGACACCGGTCACATGATACCTGACCCTGGGAGCCCCAGGCTGACCCCGGTCCTCTCCCCTCAGCCCCAGTCTGTCCCCATTGCACTAAGTACCTGGGCCCAGGATAGAGATTTGGGGGTGGGGGTCCGGTCTGTGCTGCTCTTTATTTGGGTGGAATCCGATTCGTAGTCCTGCAGTCTGGCCCAGGGTGGAGTGTGGGTGAGTGGGTCCAGGTCAGAAGGAGGAGGAAAGACTGGGGCTCTGGGTCAAAGTTGGCATGGCCCGGGTTTGGGGAGTTGGGGGAAGGGGTTTGCAACCAGGACTCCAGCAATACTGGGACAAAGATATTGTCGCGCACAGTACACCAGGCCCACGGTACCACATAATGACATTGCAATTGCCATTTCCCAGAAGTGTGCCAATCTCCCATGATTCTATGATGTTTTTCTGGGCACCAACCCATATCCTAAGTAGCTCCATAGCCATTGTGGCACCTCCAAGGGCTGTGTGAACTAGAGAACCGTGCCTAAGTGACGTACCTCAACAGCAGGAGCCGAGACTTGAGGAGGGTCAACACTGAATTTTTTTTTAAATTAGGCATAGAGGCATCTGTTCTGGATCAGCACTGAGCAGGGGCCAGGTCTGCTAAAGATAGGACGGAACTCCTGTCTAAGATGCCAGGGTCTTGGAGTCTACCCAGTCTTTCCAGGGGGAGCTGAACCAAATTAGAAAACCCCAGGGCTTGCTCCTACCTGAAGTAGCTCCCCTTGTTCCCCTCAATCCCACAACTCTGAGGCTAATACAGGACCTGAGTCGCCAAGAGGGAAGAGAGGCAGGATGGACAAATACGAAGAAGCGGCATAACCTAGTGGAAAGACCATGGGTCTGGGAGTCAGAAGACCTGGCTTCTAATCTCAGCTCTGCCAATTGCTTGCTGTGTGACCTTGGGCAAATCACTTCATTTCTCTGTGACTCAGTTTCCTCAACTGTTAAATGAGGGTCAAATAGCCGTTCTCCCTCCTACTTGGACTGTAAGCCCCATGTGGGATAGGAACTCTGTTCAACCGATTAGTATATTACCTGCCCCAGCACTTAGAACAGTGCTTGTTACACTGTAAGTGCTTAAGAAATGCCATAATAATTATAATAAAAATAGCCAATCCATCTGACTGAATGTAATTCCTAGCCTGGATCGGCCATGACCTTTTTCCGCACAGTGATCCAATTAAAGACAGTTTTGCCAACAAAAGCTGCTGCAACCCTGAAAAGAGACCCATCCTTCTGCTCTCCCCATCCAGCTCCAGGTCCCCATTCCTCCTCCTGCCTGCTGGTTAAACGGGTGAGACCCTGAACCATAATGAGCCCTGAGACTCCCTAACAAGCTTTCGGCTGCCAAGGGGGCCTCCACACGCATCCCAGAGCTCCTTACTCAAGCCAAAATCTTTGAGGCTGAAGGGGTTTCCTAGTGCCCACTCAGACTGGAGGAGATGCTACCATAGGAGTCTTCTCCATCTGAGTGGGCGGGGGGGCAGAAGGGAAGGAGTTCCCCAGAGGGCAGTAGGCAGGCCTGGGATTCAGTGTGCCAGGGTCCTCTATTTCATGCTTTGCTGGCCCTATTCTAATGCTTCTCTGCATGGTTCAGGTCCCCAGGTGACCCAGGATCCTGAGACCTATCCCTATCAGTGCATCTTCCAAAGGCCCGGGGGTATTTGCTGAGCATTTATGGGGTGCAGGGCTCAGTGCAGAGCTCTGAAGACAACTTTGCCCCTCGGGGCCCTGTACCCTAACCCCATAGAGAAACACAGTGGCAAGGAATCAGTTGCTCATCAGTGCAGACCTTTATTTCCCTCCATCCCAGGGTGACCCTGGACCTCTCTCCATGCCTCAGTTTCCTCCCCTGAAAAGGGGGAACTCTACATTGAGGCTACTTGGAGACAGAAAGACTCAAAAAAAAAAATTCCCTGCCAAGAACAGAATGGTATTTATTAAGCACTTACTACATAGCAAGCCCCATGCTATGGGGTAGGTATAAGACAAACAGGCCAGACACAGCCCCTCTCCCATATGGGGATAACAGACTAAGGAGGAGGGAGAATACATATTGAAGCCCCATTTTACAGATGGGGAATCTGAGGCACAGACGCATTAAACAAGGCAAGTAGTGGAACTGGGTTTAGAACCCAGGTCTCCAGACTCCCAGCTCTGCACTCTGTTCATTAAGCCACTGTAACCTCCTGGTAGGTAGGGATTGTGTCTACCAACCCTACTGTATTATACTCTCCCAAGGGCTTCGTATGATGCTCTGCACACTGTAAATGATCAATAAATACCATTGATCGATTCCCAATAGATCATTGAACAGACTGGAAAGAAAAGGGCCACCTGCCATAGGCACTTCTTTAATGATGGCCATTATTTCTTAAGATCCTCCAAAGAAAGGGTCTGATCCAGGCATTTCATTAGAAAATAAAGTGTTTATTAAGAAACTATACACTGAACACTCCTATAAGTCTCTGAGGAACCAAAACATTCCGCTGCCATAGCACAAAGTGAGCGGGGTGGGGGCAACAGGGTAGAAGGTGCTGGGGTTGGGGGGCGGGGGGAGGCTGGAACAATGGTGGCTGGACATGAGGTAATGATTTACAATAATTAAAACAACAAACCACCCTCACGCTCATCGTTAAAGCCACACACTGGAAGGCCTGGCTCAGCCTCTCGTGTTCAGCCTGCAGGGAAGCGACAGGGGGACTGGGCCAGGAAGGAGCCAGAACGCAGGACGGGGAGAAGAGGGAGGGGGCGGCCTGGTACAGGCAAGCCGCAGACCCATGGACTGGCAAGGGAAGGGGACAGCGGGGCTTCTAGGTTGCCCAGGAGAAGTCTCCCATCACGGAAGGGTGGGACCTGGCAGTGGGAGGGAGAGGGCCAACAAGGAGAGAGGAGGCTTCTCCTGGCAGGACCCAGAAGAGTGGGGCAGCTGAGAAGTTTGGGAGCCCCTTTGTCAGGAGGGTCCCCAGGCGGGTGCCCTGAGGAAAGCAACTTTTCAACTTTTCATTGTTATCATTATTATTATTATTATTATTATTATTAGTCACCACCGCTACCCAGCCTCCAGTGGCCTGAGGCCCTGGAGTGACTGGGAAGCAGAAGAGCCATCATTACTAGGGTGACCTCTTCCCCACCCAGTGGAGGGTCAGGCTTTGAAGGGGGGTGGCCCAATCCACAGGCTGCTCAACTCCACCCCTTCCCTCATCCCTCCCACACTGGAAGATTTTCTGGCGGGTCTGGGAGCAATTTGCCCCTGAGAGCTCGGCTACTGAATAAGACGCAAGTTGAGGTGAACGGCGGAAATACATCTATTGCCGGGCAAGCGGGACCGCTACTTGCACTGGTGCCATGGAAAAGGCAAGCTTTCCCTCCTCTTTTCTCTTCTGGTCACCTCTGCCTCGACAAAGCACTTCCTTCTGGCTCCAGAGACTCTTGGCCTCAAGAAGGATGAGGGACAGGGAGGAGGAGAGTGGTGGGAGAGAAAGGAAGAGCCTGTGGCCCTTCTGGTGGTGTTTTTCACTCTGCTGTCTGACCAAGGCGCCGCTGGTGTGGCCAGCTTGCCAACCTGTCCTCTTCCGGGTCCAGATAAGGCCTGTCCTGGGGTGGGGTGGCACAGGATGGGGCAGAATGCCATCCCCGAAGGAAACCCCCAACTCCCAAGGGCACCTCTAAGTCGCACACCTGGGAGGGATGGGGATGGAAGGGGTCTTTCCAAATTGATTTCCATTCTTCCCTCCGGGACCCGGATCCGGTGCCAGCCATCAGCCGCAGCTTCATCTCCTCTCACCATGGATGCCTTTTCCTCGAAGTGAGTGCCATCCGCGGCTCCTCCTCGGTCTGAAGTTCTCTCAGCGACGGCGTCTCCGAGGCCAGGGGTGAGGGAGAGGAAGAAGGGGGCGGCCGGCCGGATTTCCCATGGAGAATCGGGGAGGCAGCCGCTGGTTTCTGAGCAGGGAAGGTGGAGGGAGGAAGGCGACCAGACCCAGCCGGGCCCAGTCTGTGGGCAGTGGCGGTGGTGGGCTTAAAGCGAGAAAATCACTAGGGCTCGTATTGATTGATTTATTTATAATTCGTCTCCTGAAGGCGGGTCAGAGTTCCCGGTCGCAGGGTGGGCCTTGCTGGCAGGTCTGAGGAGTAGAGTTTTCCCAGGGTGGCCAAGGGCAGCCCTGGTCTCTGAGTGGCTGGCAGGAGTGGGCCATTCCCCTGCCCCAGGTAGAGGCCTGCGGGCAGCTTGCCCAGAGTCCAGCTTAGCAGCCCCAGATCCAAACCCAGCCAGCAGCCTAGCACTTCCAAACTCTCTGAGGGCCCAGCCTACCGGGGTGACATCAGGACAGGGGGGCGTTTAGATGAGCTTTAAAAGCCATGACGTCCTTTGCTGAAATAAACACTGACATCCTCAACATAAATGCCATGGTTAAGAGGCTTGGAATGTCCAGGAAGGCTTATTGGATTCAACATAATTTCTCTGAAACCTAAAAAAAAAAACAAAAAAAACAGAAAACAGAAAAAGCAAAATAAACCAAAAATCTCAAAAAAGAAGACCAAAACTAGAAAATAAAAGAGAGAGGAATCTAGGGGAGAACTGGAAGGTCAGGATAGAGAGATTGTCAGTAACCAAAGCAATCTTTAGCAGAAGCAAACGGGGAGGAGGGGGAGGAAGTGAGAAGGAAATTAAAATGGTGGACGGCCAGGCAGGCAGTGGGAGGCCAGGTTCTCTGCTCTAAGCTACCCACTCTGGTTCGGGGAGTCCCAGATAGGGGAGGCGGAAAGTTCCTGGAGTGTCCTCCATTGGATTGGCATCGGTGGGAAGAACACAAATGTCAGCACCAGGATCTCCTGGGCCTACTGGCCCCGGAGCTCTGTGAGGTGAGGTGGGGACAGAGAAAGGGAAGGAGGATTTTGAGTCCTCAGCTCAAGGGACATCGGCTCCTCAGGCTGAAATTTGGAAAAAGGGAGGTGGGGTTCCCCAAAATCCATGCCTATCCAGAGAGAACTAGAGGCAAAGGAGGAGGAAGAGGGGTCAGGTGACCTCTGCCTTGATTGGATGACTTGAGTCCATGGAGTAGCCGGCTGGAGAACTACGGGGGACAGTCAGAGCCGGCTACCCTCCTGGTTCAGGACATGTTGTCCTGTGCCTCTAAAGGATTTGTCTTTGGCCTGACTCCTTGACCTAGACAATTCCCAAAGAGGGAGGATTAGGAGGGAGAGGGAGGGAATGTGAAAGAACCACCCCACATTCCTACCTTCTCACCAAGCTTCTTGTCCCTGACACAGAGTCCAAGAAAGAGGGGACATTACTGACATTAGGGATTGAGGGAGATTCTTAGTCCCTTCTTGTGGCAAAGACTGTTACAGTGTCCCTCCTACTTTCTCTAAATTGATCCAAGTGTCTCCCAGACCCCCTCATGCATGCTCTGATCCTGCGACTTCCAGGTCCTCCTACACTCCCACTCCCACATAGACACCCGGAGACCCACTTCCTCTCTCCTGTCACCCTAGAAATTCTCCCTATAGAACATCCAGCAGGCCCACATACAGGCCACAGCCCTGGGTCCATCTAGGCCAGGACTCCATCTCCACCAGAGCATCGTGATGCTTGGAGGAAAAGTCTAATGGGCTCCCTTCTGGAAATCCATCTATATGGGTTTGGGCATAAAACAAGTGATTTGAACTTTCCTTCCAGTCAACAAATCTCTCCCAACTCCTCTTAAACCTGCTGATAGATTCATCCCACTCAACTCTCCAGTGAAACAAATTCCATCTGCCTTCCACCCACCCTTTTTGTTATCCACTCTCCGCTATCTGTTATTTGACTCTGACATTTGATCAACCCACATCCAAAAGTACTCAGGGTTACAGCTGGGAGAGGAGACCCAGCTCCAGATGGAATTTGGTTGGATGATTTTTCTTAATGTTTCTAAATTGGGAGGATTCACCTTTTGTTTGCTTTCGAACCACCATGTTCAGGCCTCAATGGGCATTCGTCCATCTGCTGCGGTGGAATTAGTGAATTCCATTTTGGGGTTCACCCTACCCTCACATTTCATAATTCGCATTGCCTGCCTCAGGGCTTGGAACATCTCTGCCTCAGAAGTCAAACCCCCAGATCAAGGAGGACCTGCCCAGGCCACAGAAAGAGCCATGGGTGAAGTTGGCTTTGGTCTTAGTAGCATCTCTGTGGGTGTGTCCCAGTGGCAGCCTCCCTTCAGCCTTCCTTCTGAAGGGCCCAGAGAAGGAAGGGATCAAATGGAAGGCAGCACAGCATATTGCCAGCCAGCCCAGAGTCAGAAGTCAGGAGATCTGGATTTTAATCCCAGCTGGGCTGGTTGACTTTGGCTTTAAAATGTCGATGCTGTAAGCTCCTCCTCTAGCCTGAAGTTCACTTGTGGGCAGGAAACATGTCTACCAAATCTGTTTTATTGTACTCTCCCAAGTGCTCGGTACATTGTGATGCATACAGGAAGCACTCAGTACATCACATTAATTGACTGTGTCTCAGTTTCCTTATCTGTAAATGTGGGGGTTAACATGACCTATCGCCCAGTAATGTAGGATCAAAGAGATCAATGAAGTGAAAGGGTTTTGGAAAATAAGTGCTATAAAAATTCAAGGTGTTATTTTCATCACCATAATCAGCAGCAGCAGCAGCATCATCCTTGGTCCCTCAGTCCTTGCTATGCCATCTCTCTGCCCCTTTTACACAAGGAGAACACAAGACTGGGAGTCCAGAGACCTGGGTTCTAATCCCAGCTCTGCCACACAACTGCAGCGTAACCTTGGGGAAGTGGCTTAACTCTGGGGGGATCAGATGCCAGTTCCCCTGTCCCCTTGAACTGTGAGCCCCATGTAGAATGAGAACTACCACCAATCCACTTTCCTTGATTCTGCCCCAGAGCTCAGCACACAGCAATTGCTTAATAAATCCCATCATAATCATTACGATTTCCAACTCCCTACCAAGGATAGCTGCTGGAGCTTGCAATCTGCCTGGCACTCCCCAGAGTCAGAGTTGGGTCTTCCCCAGTAAGAAGCGGGCCTCAGCCTGCCAGGAGAAAGCCGTGATATTCCCTGTGTCTGATCTACACAAGTCTCAGCCAGCAGCGGCTGAGAATTGGGGGGTTACCCCCAGGTCATGAGTTCCCAAGCAAGCTGGGATCTGAAGTCTGTTTTCTCTGGAACTCCTTCATCAATGGAGCCAAGCCAGGATCCGAAATGTTGAAGTCCGACTGCCTGAAAGGGCCGGGTGGCTCCGTACTTTCCCCTGACCCTCCCCCGTCTCCTCAAGAAACCCCCCCCAGCCCCACCTCCCCAGAGCAGTGAGAACAGCAGGTCCTTGGGCAGGAAAATGAATCTGTTTTGTGGGGGAGAGAGGGATGGGCGTCAGGAAGATGCCAGCAAGTGTTGGGCGGGATGGAGAGAGAAGTTTCACAACCTGGGCTCAGCTCTCTGCCGCCTCCACTTTTGTGCCATACACTGACCTGTCTTCTTCCCTCCTCTGCTACACAGGCACCCTGACAGTCACCTCAACTTCCATACCCAAAACTGAGCACATCTCACATGCAGACCCAGCCATCCTTCTCCCCTGTAGCCACCCCACGACCAAGCTAAATAAAGTTCTGAAGTCAATCTAGAGTTGGGAAGGAGATGGGACAGATTTGGGGGCAAAGGTACCAAGGGCATCCAGATTTGAGTTGCAACCTGGACTGCAAAGGGGAGGTCCAATAAGAGGTAAGAGGGGCATATCTTGGCTCCAGGGCCTTCAGGAAAATGTCCCATTTAGTATTTCAGCTGAGCAAGGTGTTGGGCAGGAAGTCAAGGAAGTGACGCTCAAACCCTTAAGCTGATCCAATCATCACCCAGTAACTGTTTTCCTTTTGCTGGGTCTTCCCCAAACTCTGGCTCTCATGGCCAAGAGCCTTCTTCTCAGGGTCCTACCATCTCTTCTCCCTGCCACTTGCTTCCACAATCCCCTATTCCTTCTTCTCCCGCCACCTCCCCCTGGTTTCCTCCCTCTGCTCTGACTCAGTCATTTTATTATCCAACTCCAAAAAGTACTCCAAAAAGAAGGCCCAGTACCAAATGGAACTCTATTGGATCATTTTTCAACATTTCCTTTTCCAGTGTAGTCATGTCATCTTGAAGTTGCTACAGAATATAGCACTTAGCATTTACCAAGCACTTGCTTTTTTTTTTTTTTTTTTACTTTTAATGTCACTCGTTTAGCAAATTGGAGAAACAGCATGGTTTAGTGGAAAGAGCACGGGCTTGGGAGTCAGAGGTCATGGGTTCTAATCCCACCTCGGCCACTTATCAGCTGTTCAACTTTGGATAAATCACTTAACTACTCTGTGCCTCAGTTTCCTCATTTGTAAAATGGGGATTAAGACTGTGAGCCCCACGTGGGACAACCTGATTACCTTGTATCTACCCCATCACTTAAAATAGTGCTTGGCACATAGTAAGCACTTAACAAAACTATTATTATTATTATTATTAAGTTCCTAGTCTGTGCTAGGCACTGTTCTAAGCACTGGAGTAGATAAAAGCTAATCAGGTTGGACACAGTCCATGTCCCACATGGAGCTCACAGTCTTAATGCCCTCTTTACAGATGACATAACTAAGGAACAGAGAAGTGCAGCTCCTTGTCCAAAGTCATCCAGCAGGCATATGGCAAAGCTAGAATTAGAACCTAGGTTCTTCTGACTTACAGGCCCGAGCTCTATCCACTAGGCCATGCTGCTTCTCTGATTGGAGAGCGCTTTAGAATCAGTGGGTAGAAGTGCTCCCCTCTCACCCTCAGCTATGGCAATAGGCCCATTAGGGAGACTGAGATACAGAGACCAAAATCACCAAAGTGAATCAAGCAGGCAACAAGTCTAACCAGGGAAGTCCTGCTCTTCCTTTTTCTCTCTGACCAATTTCTCATGATTTAGTTGTTTCTCCAAATCCACCACAATCACCTCAATGACAGTTTTCATTCATCTGGGGCTTTCTACCTCTAGTCTCTAAGCTTACTCTGGGTAGGGAAAACATCTACCAATTCTGTTGTGTCGTACTCTTCCCTAATTTAGTGCTCTGCACACAATAAATGCTTAATAAATGCCATTAAAAGGAAAAAAAATGTGATCACAGGTTTTACTTCTGTTTTAGTCACCCAAGTGCCTAGTAGTACTATGCACTCAGTGTGTGCTTAGTAAATAGCAATGATGATACTGAATTCAGATCACTTCTAAGACATTCATTATTCTTCCTCCTAACGTCGCCGGGAAAGGAAGGTGGGAGAAGGGAAAATAACACTATCCCGATGCTGGATGTGGTGGAGTAAAGGGGTCCAGAAAGGAGAGGCAATCTCCTGGAAGGCAGCCATGATTTAGGATAGGAAACAAGAATCCTGAAACGCCCATTCCCAGCAAGTTCATTGCCCCCACTCCTCTTTCACTTTCTGCTACAGACAGCTGTATCTCTCAAGAAGCAGGCCGGTGACTGCCCACAGAACTGCTGGCAAGCATGCACATCCACTCAGTTCCCAGGGTGTATTTCTCCTGCTCTCCTGACTCCTCTACCTAGGGAGAAGGCCTAACTCCACTCGGGCTCCTCGGGGATTCATCTTGAGGTAAGTGAGGAGCTGAGTGAACTTGGCCAGAGGTTGTTGACTGGCTGTCTGGTGGAAGGGTCGGGGTGGGCGGATTGTTCTGTCTGTTCTCCTTGAGATGACTGCAGGTCTGGCGATCCTTGGAGGCAGCCAGAGACTCCTCCCCATGACCCTCAGTAATAAAAATCCTGAAATATCTCCAGTGGTTGCCTATCCACCTCTGAAACCGAAGAAAAACTCCTCACCATTGGCTTTAAAGCACTCCTTCATTTTGCCCACTCCTACTTTACCTCATTTTTCTCCTTCTACAACCCAGACCACATTCTTCACTCCTCTAGTGCTAACCTTCTCACTGTGCCTCGATCTCTCCTGTCTTACCACTGACCCCTGGTTCACGTCCTGCCTCTTGCCTGGAACGCCCTCCCTCTTCAAATCCGACAAGCACTTACTCTTCCCCACTTCAAAGCCTCATTGAAAGCACATCTCCTCCAAGAGGCCTTCTCAGACTAAGTCCCACTTTCCTCATCTCCCACTCCCTTCTGAGTCGCCCTGACTTGCTCCCTTTGCCCTTCCCCCTCTCCCAGCCCCACAGCACTTATGTATATACCTGTAATTTTATTTGTATTGATGTCTGTCTCCCCCGCTCTAGACTGTGAACTCACTGCAGGCAGAGAATGCTACTGTTTATTGTTGTATTGTACTTTCCCAAGTGCTTAGTTCAGTGCTCTGCACACAGTAAGAACTTAATAAATATGATTGAATGAATGAATGAATGAAAACCCCAGAGCCATCAAGGCACTGCTGGCAGATTTAATAATGTTAATAATGTTGGTATTTGTTAAGCGCTTACTATGTGCAGAGCAGTGTTCTAAGCACTGGGGTAGACACAGGGGAATCAGGTTGTCCCACGTGGGGCTCACAGTCTTAATTCCCATTTTACAGATGAGGTAACTGAGGCACCAAGAAGTTAAGTGACTTGCCCAAAGTCACACAGCTGACAAGTGGCCAAGCCGGGATTCAAACCCATGAACTCTGACTCCAAAGCCCGTGTTCTTTCCACTGAGCCACGCTGCTTCTCTGGGGAGATTTGGGGAGACATTCAGGTGGTTTCCAGGGGAAAGAAATTGAGGAATGCAGGGTGGTCTCCATGGCATCTAAATTGGTGTGGGGACATCCCTCCAATAAAGGCCAAGAGGACTGAGAAAGCTGAACCAGTGTGACCTTAGTGAAAAGAGCCTTGGTCTGGTAGCCAGGGTACCTGGGTTCTAATCCTAACTCTACTACTTGCCTGCTGTGTGATCTATGCAAGTCGCTTAACTGCTCTGGGATTCAGTTCCCTCACATGAGAAATGGGGATTAAACTCTCTCTCTCACTTAGGCGGTGAGCCCCATGTGGCAAAGGGGCTTTGTCCAACTTGAATATCTTGTGTCTACGTCCAGGGTTTTAGTATAGTACCAGGTACAGAGTAAGTACATAACAAATATTATTGTTAACATTATTCATCCCAGCTACACACTGGAGGTCCAGGGAATGGGCAGAAGCCAGGTTAGAATTCATGAAACTCGATCACCAGGAAGCTACTTTGGATGAGAAGTGTGGCCTAGTGGATAGAGCATAGGTCTAGGAGTCAGAAGGACCTGGTTCTGATCCCAAATCTTCCTGCTGTGTGATCTTGGGCAAGTCACTTAACTTCTCTGTGCCTCAGTAACCTCATCTGTAAAATGGGGATTTAAGACAGTGAGGCCCATGTGAGACCTGGACTGTGTCCAACCCGATTAGTTTGTATCTACTCAGAGCATAATACAGTGCCTGGCACATAGTAAATGCTTAACAAATACCATGAAGAAAAAGAAGAAGAAGAAGCAGGGAGAGACCAAGGAAGTTGGAGCACCTGCTTCTCTGGCCCGGAATCAGGGACCCCGACCCCAGATCCCTCTGAGAGGGAATTCTCCCAAGATATTTCCATCTAAAAACTTGACCCTGACCTGGGGGTCCTAAGGGCCAGGCCTGATTCTGACCTGAAGCGTGAGTAGGGTGGCCATTCATCAATCAATCAATCAATGGCATTTATTGAGCACTTACTGTGTGCAGAGCAGTGTATTAAGTGCTTGGAGAGTACAACGGAGCTGGTAGTCACATTCCCTGCCCATAGAGAGCTTACAGTCTAGAGGGGGCTTTATTTGGGACAGTCTGATCTTACAGTGGGCAGTCTGGTTTAGAGCTGACCTTTCCTGTGCCTGGTACTTTGGGGTTGGGGGGAGATGGGCAAGCATTGTCTAGGGTTCTTGACAGCTGTCAGTGTCCAATCTAAGCAGGAGGACCCTGCCCATTTCTCAATATGGGGCAATGACTACATTTCAAGCATTAGATAAAGACAGACGAGGTTGGTTCTAGCCCCCTCCACCACCCTGCAGTGAGCAGTCCCTGCAGATGGGATGGATGGCATAAGCCCACAAGTGGCTGCTGGGGTGACTGCTGGCATGAATATCCCCACAGGTGCAGTACTGCTCCTTGCCCTTGGAACGCATGCCAGGAAACCACCTGCCTGCTGAAGACGGAGGGTACCAGGATGAAAGAGCATTTGGTCTTCCCATCACAGGGCCAGGATAAGGTGGCCCTTGTGAGAGACGAGGCCCAGCCTCCCCATCAGCAATCATCCTTCCTCCTTATGGGCCCTAATGGCTCCTGCCAGAGGCTCTCTGACTGATCAGAAAAGGTGATGAGAAGAGACCTGTGGTAAGTATAATTTCAACCAGAGGAGCCACAGACTCCATGAGGCATGATCTCCCACTCTGTAACCCCTCTAATTAAAGACCCAGAAGAGCTGGGATGGAAACATTAAATGACTCTCGCTCTGGTCTCTGATCTCTGACAACCCCTTTCAGGTCATGCCTAGGGACCTGGCAGCTTGGTTGGAGGGTGGCCAAGGGAGAATGGAGCCAAGACAACCCCCAGCAGTATGGCACTGGGCAGGGGAGGGCAGAGACCTCCCTCTTAGCTGGGCAGTGGGCACAGACTGGGCCCTGACTGGTCCTCTCCCCACCCATTTCTACCAGCCAGACAGGGCAGTTGACTGTGGGCTCAGCCAGCTGAGAGCCAGGTCCTCAGATCTGGTGGTGCCTTCCTGGCTGGGTCACAATGGGATGAGGGCAGCTGAGCTATTGATGAATGATCATTAGCTCAGTTTGTTGAGGGCAGACACCCGGCGAGAGCTGACAGAATAGCCAACCCAGAAGGAAGTCAGGGCCCTGAGAACTAAGTTGGAAATGGTTAAAATAGAAAACATAATAATAATGGTATCTGTTAAGTGTTTTCTATGTGCCAAGCACTGCATTAAATGCTGCGGCAGAACCAATCAATCATTCACATTTATTGAGCGCTTACTGTTTGCAGAACACTGTACTATAAGCTTGAGAGAGTACAGTACAACACTGTTGGTAGACACATTACCTGCCTACAATGAGCTTACAGTTGAAAGGGGAAGACAGACATTAATATAAATAAATATGGGCATTTACATAAGTGCTGTGGGCTGAGGGATGAATGAATAAAGGGAGCAAATCAGGACAACACAGAGGCACTTAGTCAAGGAAGGCCTCTTGGAGGAGATGTGCTTTCAATAAGGTTTTGGAGGTGGGCAGAGTAATTGTCTCTTGGATATGCAGAGGGAGGTCATTCCAGGCCAGAGGCAGGATTTGGAAGATAGTTGGCAAGATAGACAAGATCAAGGTACAGTGCTAAGGATGACATTAAAGGAGCGAAGTGTGCAGATTGGGTTGTAGTAGGAGAGTGGTAAGGTGAGGCAGGAGGGGGACAAGGTGGTTGAGTGCTTTAAAGCCAATGGTAAGGAGTTTTTGTTTGATGTGGAGGTGGATGGGCAACCACTGGAGGTTCTTGAGGAGGTGGGGAAACATGGACTGAACATTTTTGTAGAAAAATCATATGGGCAGCAGAGTTAAGTATGGTCTGGAGTGGGGAAAGATAGGCAGGGAGGTCAACAAGGAGGCTGACGCAGTAGTCATGGCAAGATAGGATAAATGTTTGGATTAATGTGATAGCAGTTTGGATGAAGAGGAAAAGGTGGGTTGTAGCAATTCTGTGAAGGTTGAACCGACAGGATTTAGTTATATATTGAATATGTGGATTGAATGAGAAAGAGCAGTCAAGGATAATGCCAAAGTTATAGGCTTTTGAGACAGGAAAGATGGTGGTGCTGTCTACAGTGATGGGGAAATCAAGAGGAGGACAGGGTTTGGGTGAGAAGATAAGGATTTCTGTTTTGAATATGTTAAGTTTGAGGTGACAGCAGGATAGCCAAGTAGAGATGTTTTGAAGGCATGAGGGAATGTGAGACTGCAGAGAGGGAAAGAGATTGGGACTGGGGATGGAGATTTGGGAATCATCCTCAGAGAGGTGATAGTTGAAGACATGGGAGCAAATTAGTTCTCCAAGGGAGTGGGTGGAGATTAGAGAGCAGAAGGGGACCCAGAACTGAGTCTTGAAGGTCTCACTCCCACAGTTAGAAAATAGGAGACAGAGGAGGAGACCATGAGAGAGACTGAGAATGAGCAACCAGTGGGACAGGAGGAGAACGAGGAGAGAACATGTGAAGATGAGGTTAGAAAATGTTTCCAGGAGAAGGGGGTGGTCAAAAATGTTGAAGGCAGCAGAGAGATAGAGGATGATTGAGATGGAGTAGAGGCTATTGGATTTGACAAGAAGGAGATCATTTGTGATCTTTGAAAGGGCAGTTTCTGTGGAGTGAAGGGGATGGAAAACATATTAGAGGGGATCGTGAAGAGAATGGAGGAGAGGAATTTGAGACAGCGGTGTAGACAATGTGCTTCAAGGAGTTTGGAGATGAATGGTAGAAAGAAGATGGGACTATAACTGGAGGGAGCCATGGGGGCAAGGGAGAAGTTTTTTTTTAGAATAGGGATGTCATGGGCATGTTTGAAAGCAATGGGGGAGAAGCCACTGGAGAGCAAACAGTTGAAGATAGCGGTCAGGGAGGGGAGAAGGGAAGGGGCAAGTGTTTTGATAAGGCACGAAAGGATGGGGTTGGATGTACAGGTAGAGCAGGTGGAAGGAGGCAGAAGGTACTCCTGGGAAAGATGGGAGACGTGAAGAAGGGACAGGAGGAGGGAGGGACTGAAGAGGTGCAGGGGAGATTTTAGGGAGATCACACCTGATAGTTTCAGTTTTCTCAATAAAGTAGGTGGCCAGGATATTAGGGCAAGAGATGTGAGAGGCAGGGGGACAGGGGAATTGAGGAGGGAGTTAAACATCTGAAACAACTGGTGAGGGCAATGGGCATAGATGTTGATTACAGCGAAACAATTTTGCTGGGAAGAGGAAAGGACAGAGTTAAAGCATACAAGGATAAATTTGAAGCAGGCGAGGTTGGGCGGAGGCTAGATTTCCACCAGGAGCATGCTACAGCTCTTGCACAGGAGTGAAGAAAGTAGACTGTGGAGGTGATCCAGGGCTGTGGGTTAGTGGTATGAGATGGATGAAGGGATAGGGGAGTGAGTGAGCTGAGTTCAGAAGAGAGGGTGGTGTTGAGAGCATAAATTTGGACATCAAGGGAAAGTCCCCATGTATCTCTTTCTTTAAGAATGGTATTTGTTAATCGCTTACAATGTGACAGTCACTGTACTAAGCACTGGGGGTGGTACAAGCTAATCAAGTTGGATGCAGTCAGTGTTGCACATGGGGCTCTCAGAATTAATTCCATTTCACAGATGAGGTAACTGAGGCCCAGAAAAGTTAAATGACTTGCCCAAGTTCACCCAGCAGTCAAGTGGAGGAGCTGAGATTAGAACCCAAGTCCTTCGGACTCTCACGTCCATTCTCTTTCCACTAGGCCGTGCTGAACACTTACTATATGTGAACCACTGTACAAAGCACTGGGTTAGAAACAAGCTAATCAGGTTGAACCTGCACCATATCTGTAGGTGCATTAACAGCGGGTAAATGATTTCCATTTTTCCACAATCATTGTCTGGATTTTCCATGTGAAAGTCACATTGGATCGACTTGTCAGGGAGGACCTGTACTGTACAGCTCTAGATTGGAAGCTTGTTGTGGGCAGGGAACGTGCCTACCAACTCTGTTGAATTGTACTCTCCCAAGTACTTAGTACAGTGATCTGCACACAGTAAGTTTTTAATAAGTAACACTGATTGATTGACCCCTTATGTATCCCTGGAAGCCTCCCTAGATTAATTTGCTATGTTCCAGTTGACTTGAACCAATGCCCACCAATGGCACTTGCATTCTGCAACCTCTCAACTGCTCATCTGAATATTTTTATTTCTTCAACTATCTCCACAAGAAATTGATGTTTCTGCTGCTTCCTGCTTATACTTGCACATTTCCAACTTTCACTGTCTGTAGATCATTATTGTCTTTCTCTCCTATTACACTGTCAGATGAATAGCAGGGGACAAGCACTCAATACAGTTCTAGGCACTGAATAGGTGCTCAATAAATACCATTCAAGGATTGATTGACTGATGTATCCCCCACCCCATTTTCTTTTGGCTCTCATCCTGTCCTATCACTCTGAAAATCACCGGTCTTCATAGGCCAAATCTGCAGTTGCTGCTTTTTGCACAACTGCTGCTGAGGAGGTTTCCCCAGTTCCAAACTCAAGAGGTAGCCTGAATGCTGGCTGATTCATTATATCTGGCACAACCACCCTAGAATCCTCTGGGGCATGTCTATTCCTCCAAGGAAGTGCCTGGGGTCCTGAGAGCAGCACTGAGGAAGCATGTATCAATCAATCAACCAATCATATTTGTTGAGCATTTCCTGGGTGCAGAGCACTGTACTAAGCACTTGGCAGAGCATAATATAACAGAGTTGAGAGACATATGCCCTGCCCATAATGAGTTTACAATCAAGACGGGGAGACAGATGTTAATATAAATAAATCGGGCTTCTGGACGCGTGTTATTATGTCGTTATACTAGCGACATCTGGAGCATAATGGGATGACATCACACGAAACAAGGGAGAAAATTTTTCCCTGTTTCTATTGGCCACATGTTTCATCCTGAAGAGCAAGAAGGAGCAAATGAGCGGCACAGGGGAAATATTGTATTAGCCTCTACTTCTCTGAGGTGCCACCAAGTTTGGGAATCACAAGCCGTTGTCTGAGAGAGATTGAAATTTTAGTAGGGCAGGTGGGATCTTGTGGCTGTCTTTTAATAGTATTGATTAAGCTCTTATTGTGTGCAGAGCACGGTGTACTAAGCGCTGGGGTAGATACAATTTAATCAGGTTGGATACAGCTCTATCCTATATATGGCTCACAGTCTAATCCCCAGTTTCAAAGAACAGGAAACTGAGGCATAGAAAAGTGAAGTGACTTCCCCAAGGTCACACAGCAGACAAGAGATGGAGCTGAGAATAGAGAAGCAGCATGGCCAGATGGATAGAGCATGGCCTACTGCCGGTCTGCTGTTTGACCTTGGGCAAATCACTTCACTTCTCCATCCCTGAGTTATCTATTCTGTAAAATGGGGATTAATACTGAGTCTTATGAAGGACATGGATTGTGTTCAATCTGATTAACTTGTATCTACCCCAGTGCTTAGTACAGTGCCCGGCCCATAGTAAGCACTTAACAAATACCATAAAAAAGCTCCTCTAATTCCCAGGCCTGTGCTCTTTCCACTAGACCATGCTGCTTCTCTTAAGGACCATCAATCCCGATCTCTTGCACAAGTAAAGCCTTTCCCTCTCTCCCGAACTGCGGAACATGTCCCATCCCACTGCAATCTGGACCGTAAACCTGGGGTCCTCAAACAAGAGATTTCAGAAGTAAAGAAGACATTGAAAGGCTGGCAGACTCACTGAGAACTAACACAACGACCCTGGAATGCTCCAGGGCATGTCTTTTCCTCTAAGGAGGCACTGGCTCCCAAATCTCCAACTTGTAGCACAGCACATCACAAAGCAGACCCAGCAGGCAGTGGGACAGAAGATTTACAAAGACTTTCTGTCAGTGACAAAGTCATCATAGAACAGGGAAACAACCTCATAAGTACTGTATTCCTCCAGCAGCTATCCCATTATCTTACCCCCCAGTAAGCCTATAAGTAATTGGGGAAAGAGATTTAAATTACATAGGGATGAAATCTCAGCAGCAACTATTAATATCCTGCATTTCTCTGCTGTCTTTCCCTTCAGAGTGCTTTGCGGGCTGGATATATTGGGAGCTCTGGCTTTCAAAGCACATAGCATAAATGCTTTGTAGTCCCAGAGGGTCCTCAATAAATATTGATTGATAGGGATGAAGAAAATATGTGATCCTCCCTACTGAGTGGGATTGTTATCTTGTATTTGCCTCAGTACTTAGCACAGTGCTTAGCAAAGAGTAAGCACTTCAGAAACAGCACAGTGAAATAACTAGCCATGCCCTATAAACAGACTTGATTCACCCCTTTCTGGGGGCAGAGGCTGTCCGCAGTGGGAGTCAGTTATATGACATCCTGATCACTGTGGATATGGAATGTGTCTATTTATTGTTATGGTGTACTTTCCCAAGAGCAGACAGAAGATTTGAAGGGGTGTCCATCCCCCACAAATACCACAGCCTTAAGGAAATGATTCCAAGGTAAAGTTGCCAAGGAGCTGGCTGGATCATCAGCTTTCAAAAAGCTGCCCTCCAAGAGAAGATGTGGCAACACTGTTTTCTTGTAACATGATCCATAGCATTTGCAGCTGTTAGGAGGATCAGGACAGGCCCACCCAGCTCAGAGTACTTAACTGGGCACCCTCCAGCAAGTTGGGTCAACTTGTTGGACGAGACCAGAGGAGGTGTTGTGCAGGCAGGAAATATCTATAGTTTGAGAAGGTGTTGGTTAAATCCTTAGATGATGGAATATTAGAGGAAAATGTTCAGATGCTAGGTAGTCCTTTCCTAGGCATGAGGATGGATGAATGTTTAGAGGTTCATTCAATCATTTGATCTTATTTATTGAGCACTTGCTGTGTGCAGAGCACTGTACTAAGCACTCTCCCAAGAGCTAGAGAGCCACCTTCACATGATTCAGCAAGCAACCTCTTGCCATTGGCAGAGACAGAATTTTGGGCTTGGTCGAATCATTGGTCTGACCCAGTAATAGCTCTGAGCACAGCCATATGTTCTTATGGCTCTATGGAGAGCCCAAATTGGAGAGATCTTAGCCTCTCAATTCATGAATAAAATACCTCGGTCAATCGTCTGTTTTGGCAAGGATCTCTCATGAGATGCAATGCCTTGAAGAAATCAGACTACTCTAAGCACTCCAAGAATGAGGAAGGGATTTGAGGGGCACAACTCCTACGAGAGGAAAAAAGTTAAACTAAATAGAGCATGGCCTTGTGGAAACAGCTTAGGCCAGGGAGTCTGAGAACTTGAATTCTAATTCCTGCTCCACCATGTACTTGCTGTGTGACCTTGGGCAAGTCACTTCATTTCTTCATGCTTGTTTCTTCATCTGCAAAATGGGGATTATAATCCTACTCCCTCCTTAGACTGCCCGTGTGAGATGGGGACTGTGTCCAACGTGGTTATCCTGTATCCCCCCAACACTTAGTTCAGTGCTTGACACAGAGTAAGCACTTAACAAGTACCATGAAAAAATAGGCTGTAGCTACCCTGGAGAGGAAATGCAGAAAAGTCTTTTCCAGAAAGCTTACCCCTCTAGGGTGTAAACTCATTGTGTGCTGGGAAAGTGTCTGCTAACTTTGTTGTACTGTACTCTCCCAAGCTCAGTGCTCCACAAAGTAAACTGTCAATAAATACCATATATTGATTAATTAAGGAGAGGTTTGAATGGGACTGCAGCTTGCTAGTGAACTCTCAGCAGTTAAATGTGTGTGATTTTCTTCAGCTTCTCCTAAACCAGCTCTTGGAGATGAGGGTTTAGGAGGCCCTGCGGCAGGGTGATGGTGGCAGGGAGGTTTAGAGCCTATTTTCCCAAAGAACCCTCTCTTGGAATCACCCCTCTCTCCATCCCATACCCTCCTCCTTCCCCTGAATTATCTGGGGCAGTGGAAACAGAAATGTTGGCAACTCAGCTTTAACGCCCTTTTTCAACAACTCTGCCACCTCTAAGATCCAGCCTATATTATTCATGAAGCTCATATTAATTTCTGAAATATCATCTATGCTACCCGAGGGAATAGGAATGATTCGATGAACCACCTTGGGTTCATCCACCCCCGATGGAGGCTAGATTTCCACAACAAGAGTTCAGCTGTCCCAACCTCATTCTTCAGACTATCTTCCCTCTAGACTGTATGCTCGGGTGGACAGGGAACGTATCTACCAACTCTGTTATATTGTGCTCTGCCAAGTGCTTATTACAGTGTTCTGCACACAGTAAACACTCAATAAATATGATTAGCTGCTCTTCCCTCTCCAAGAGTGAGGGACTAACACCTGGCTCTATTTCTCTCTGTCCCTCTCTCAGTCCTTTATTCCTCCCACTTTTCATGCCCAGAGGAAAAACTCCAGGACCCCCATGATCAGTTGTTGTGAAGTTTCCACTGTATTCAAAGGAATAGGTTCTAATCCTGGCTCCATCATTTATTGCTGTGTGACCTTGGGCAAGTCACTTAACTTCTCTGTGCCTCAGTTTCCTCATTTGTAAAATGGGGACAAAATCCTTCACCCTCCCACTTAGACTGTGGGCCCCATATGGGACAGGGACTGTGTCCAAGCTGTATCTGTCCAATCTCGTATCTACCCCACTGTTACTTCGGCGCTTAGCACAAAGTGCTTAACGAGCACCATGAAAAAGTGAATAAAATTCAGAGGCGGATGTTTTGAGGAAAGGCCTGGGGTGACCTACTCAGGTGGTTTAAGCTTCCTTGGGCAACTCCAGGTTGCAGTAAGTTGGGCTCTAAGGCCGGAAGGTCTTCCCCATGGCCTTTCTTCCCAGCTTCCTATGGGGAAGTCCATGGGGAGGGCTGCCCTAGACTCTGTAGATGCAGACTGGCTGACTTACGGTCCTTCCTTATGACTTCTACATGGCCCTTGCTTTGTTACTGAAGGGCAGGTGAGAACACTGAGTAGTCATGAGTTCACCAAAGGTCCTGAACTACTAAACTGTAGCTCTTTGAAGTCAGGGATTGTGTGTACCACCTCTCTTTTTGTACTTGTCCAAGAGCTTAGCCCAGTTCTGTGTCCTGAAACTCCCTCCCCCTCCATAATAGCCAGACCGCCACTCTCCCAGTGCACATCTCCTCCAAGAGACCTTGGTTGAACCTCTTTACCCTGGCTTGCTCTTCCTCCTGCATCATCTATGCCCTTGGGTCTGTGACCTTTGGGCATTTGATATCCACCCCACCTTCAACTCCACAGCATTTATGTACATATCCATAAATTGTATATTATATCCCCCTCTAGACTACAAGCTTGTTCTGAGCAGGGAAGGTGTCTACCAACTCTTTTATATCATACTCTCCCAAGTGCTTGGTACAGTGTTCTGCGCATACTAAGCGCTCAATAAATACCATTAATGATGATGATGATGATGATGATGCTCTGCCCACAGTAAGCATCAATAAATATCACTGATTAATTGATACGGCTTCACTTCCTTCCAGCCCCAAATCTGGCACTGTCCTTGGAAAGTAGAATAAGATAGAGCCATCCAGAGAGTAAACTGAGTCGACAGAATCCCCAGGGATTTTCACCATGAATAAAAATGTGCTTAAGTATTCCTCATTAGATTATAAGATCTCTGAGGGTAGGGACCATGTCTTTTGTCTTCCTTGCATTCTCCCAAGTACATAGTACAGTGCTCTGCATTCATGAGCCATTCAAGAAATACTATCAATCGAAGAGGAAATGAGGGCTTAGTCTGGCAAGGCTTCTTGGAGGATATGCTCCTTCAATAAGGCTTTGAAGATCGGGAGAGTGATTGTTCGTCAGATATGTAAAGGGAGGGCATTCCAAGACAGAGACAAGATGTTGGCAAGGGGTCAGTGGTGAGGAAGACGAGATCGAGGTTGGCACTAGAGGAGTGAAGTATGCAGGCTGGGTTGTAGTAGGAGAGCAGTGAGGTAAGGTAGGAGGGGGCAAGGGGATTGAGTATGAATACTGTCTCTATATAGTGTGCTTTTGAAGATGATACTACTGACATTACGATCCTCTCCATGTATTTAAGTGGAGAAGCAGCGTGGCTTAGTGGAAAGAGTACAGGCTTGGGAGTCAGAGGTCGTAGGTTCTAATCTCACATCCGTCACTTGTCAGCTGTGTGACTCTGGGCAAGTCACTTAACTTCTCTGTGCCGTAGTTACCTCATCTGGAAAAAGGGGATTAAGACTGTGAGCCCCTCTTGGGACAACCTGTATCTACCCCAGTGTTTAAAACAGTGCTTGGCACACAGTAAGTGCTACCCTAGTGCTTAGAACAGTGCTTGGAACATAGTAGTGCTTAACAAATACCATCATTATTATTATTATTATTGTTAAGTATGGCAGAAAAGGCATATGCATGAACAACCAACCCTGCCACATGGTCTGCTCTTTAGAATAGACTCTTGCTGAGTTAATGAATTTTTCCATAAAAGGGCCTGCCTCTGTTTTTGAATCTACTTCTTGCCATATGGATCTTCCAGAAACCTTTGCTCAAGGAGAAGAATCCCTGATCTTGTACTGCCTCCCTTCAGGTTGGTCTATCAGTCCACCACCAGAGAGCTGTTCAGTTATCCTGCTGGCATCTATTCTTCTCACATGTTGGTTTATTTTCCGGTATTTGTTAAGCACTTACTATGTGCCAGGCACTATTCTAAGCACTGGGATAGATACAAGGTCATCAGGTTGGACACAGTTCATGTCCCACATGGGGCTCAGAGTCTTAATCCTCATTTAACAGATGAGGTAATTGAGGCACAGAGAAACTAAGTGACTTGCCCAGTGTCACACAGCAAAGTGGCAGACCTGGGATTAGAATTTGGGTCCTTCCAACTCCCAGGCCCATGCTCTATCCATTAAGCCACACTGCTTCTCATTTTCCACCCAGAAGAGCTGTGTTGCTATGAGCATTGATGAGTTCTAGGATCTCAGTGGTGGTTGTTGATCTTATACCACCACTTCATATTGAGTCAGGGTCATGGGTGGAGGTGGTGGAAATGCTCTAGACACTGGAGCAGATCACTCAGCCATATACAAGGTTGGTCATCACAGCCTCTTGTAGGTCTTCAACTAGGTTTGGAGCTTGATGTCCTTTCTTCACCCACTCTATTCTGCAGTCTGTCCAAAAGCCACGTTGGCCTTTTTATTCTATTATCTCCTCAACTCCTTATCCATCTGTACATCATTGGACAGCATACTGCCTAGGTAACAGAATTGGGTGCAGCTTGAAGTTCTGCATTGCCAATGAAAATCTTTGATTGTGGGTAAGGTTTCCCAGGATTGGGCCAGTATGTAAACTCTAATTTGTTGGTCCATAACAGAGTGCTGAATCTGCAGTGCAATTCACGACATTTTCAGAGCCCTCTTGTGCGTGTGCCTCCTAAGAATGGCCATCGGCACACAGCAGTTCCTGGACCACTGATCTATAGATGGTGGAAGATGCTCACAGTCTGTTGATCTGGCAGATTCTCGAGTGAATCATAAGCCTATCTGGTCTCCAGGTTGCAGATCCCTTGATCCAATTGGTCAGTTATCAGTCAATCAATCAATGGTTTTTTATTGAATGCTTACTCTATGCAGAGCACTGTACTAAGTACTTGGGAGAGTACAATTCAACAGAGTTGGTGGACAAGTTTCTTGCCCATAAGGAGCTAGAAGTCTAGAGGGGAAGACAGACATTAATATAAATAAATAAATTATGGATATGTACATAAGTGCTGTGGGGCTGAGGGCTTGGTGATTACTAAGTACTTAAAGGGTAAAGATCCAAGTAAATAGGTGACATAGAAGGGAGGGGAAGTCAGGTGAAAGAGGGCTCAATTGAAGAAGGTCTCTTATAAAGGGTATGATTTTAGTAAGTGGCAATCGTCATTTGAGCTCATTGTGGGCAGGGAATGTGTCTGTATATAGTTGTATTGTACTCTCCCAAGCACTTAATACAGTGATCTGTACACAGTAAGTGCTCAATAAATACAATTGAATGAATAAATGAATGAATATGGAAGGGGAGGGAGTTCCAAGCCAGAGGGAGGATGAGGACAAGGGGTCAGCTATGAGATAGATGAGCTCAAGGTACAGTGAGTAGGTTAGCAATAGAGGAGAGAAGCATATGGTCTGGGTTGTAATAGGAAATCATCAAGGTATGGTAGGAGGTATATGGAAATCTCTCATGGGCTTGTTTTCTTCAGAGGAGACTCTGCCTTGGAGTCTTACTCTAAAGTTCCAATTCCCAAGGTCCAAGTCACTAGAACTCTGCTCCAGTGTGTGTGTGGGGAGGGTGGGGGAGAAATGTTCAAGAAATGAGGGACACTCCCTACCCCCAACTGCCTCTCCCCAACTCTGTTCCCACAGGATTCAAATATTCAGAATTGCCTTTACAAAGACTCACAAAAAGAGATTTCCCAGTTTTGTATCATGGCCAAATCCCAATGTCTGACTTGGCTCTTGCTTGTATGACCCAGAATCTGGGTTATCCCTCCCTTCTACTAATGTCTCCCCTCCACCCCACGTTCGATACTCTACATCATTTACATTCCAACAATGTAAAATGACTGATACTTTTAATATAAGGGACCTGTCATTTATTTATTAGCCGGGGACAGACTCTGCAGCCGGGAAGGGTGCATTATAAATCAAGTCCATTCACAGCCATTAAAAATTAATCCAATTCATAATGTAGAGCGTCAGTAATTTCTTTATTAGTGTAGAGAGTGATTTTTTTCCCTCCAGGTTTGGTATTTGACTTCCTTGCTTTTCTGATGATCTCGTCTGTGTGAGGATTAGCTCAGTTAAATCTCTAAGGAAGGCAGAGATATGTCCCTGGCTGACCCCACCTCCTTCCCTTCCTTCTCTGCCAAGGCAAGGGGTGTGGGGAAAATAGGGTGAAATGGGGGGGAGAAGTACTGAGGAGATTGAAATGGCAGGAGGTGATTTCTGGTAAATTTCCACTGTGCATTTTGCAGGCCCACATTCTTCCCTGGGCCACAAATGAGGACATGTTCAGGGCCCAGAATGGCAAACAGATTCAGGAGAGGAAGTGGAGAGGAGAGGATGGATAGGGGAAAGGAAGTCCACAGGAGAGGATGGATGAGGGAGAGGCAAAACAATGAAAAGGATCAAGAATGCAGGTGGATTAGCTACTAATCACCCCAGTCTAAAGAAAGAAAATGGAGCATATAATAGATAAGAATGTCCAATAATGAGCTGGGCTCTCTACCCAATTCAGAAAGACCTAGCCCCTGCCCTCAAAGAGCAGACATTCAGGTGCTGAAATCAAACCTCAGTGGGGTTTATTTGGGGAGGGCAGTTATTATTTTCCCTCTCTTTCCTCAGTGCTTGAAAAGGGAAAATAATCCATGAGTCTCACAAACCCAGATGCTCAAAGCACAGGAATAAGACAGGACAAGGGGTCTTGATGTCCAAAACAGAAGTGAAAACTCTTTCCACTAATGCACTATGTATCACTTTCCTTAATAATAATAATTATGATGATGGTATTTTTTAAGCACTTAGTATGTGCCAAGCACTGTTCTAAGCGCTGGGGTAGATATAAGGTAATCAGGTTGTCCCACGTGGGCCTCACAGCCTTAATCCCCATTTCACAGATGAGGTAACTGAGGCACAGAGAATTGAAGTGAGTTGCCCAATGTCACACAGCAGAAAAGTGGCAGAGCCAGGATTAGAACCCGGCTCCTCTGACTCCCAAGCCCAGGCTCTTTCCACTAAGCCATGCTGCTTCTCAACCTTTCAAATATGGTCCTAATACTACCAATAATCATAGTATCTGTTAAGCACATACCATGTGTTAAGCAGTGGAATAAGAAACACGATCATCAGATCAGACACATTCCCTGTCTCACATGGGGTTAACAACCTAAGGGGAAGGGAAAACAGGTATCGAATTCCCATTTTACAGATGAGCCAAGGAAAATCAATCCCTTGCCCTCATCTAACCTTAGTCTGAACTGGGATCTTGAGCACTCCTAAGTGGCCATATTGGGTGATCTTTTCCTGTTTGCCAGGAGTAGCCTAGTACACATTCCCACATGTGTGGAAATGCTGCCAGACCCTGCTGTCCAGAACACCTTTTCCCACCTGGATAAAGGTCAACAAAGGTCAAGCCTCACCCAGAATATTTCTGACTTTCTCAGATAGATGGATCAAACCAGGGCAGATGGAGGTAAAGTGCTTAGAACAGTGCTGGGCACATAGTAAGCACTTAACCGATACCATCATTATTAAAGCCCATCGGTAACAAATCTCTTCAAATCCCCAAACACATAATTAAAATCTATTTTCAGTGTAACACTGAGTATAAGTCAACCACTCAATGCACCATTAGACACTTAGTCCCAAAACTCTTTCATTGGCATTTAGTCCCCAAACTCCTTCATAACCACTGGCAACCAAGGCGGCCTATTCAGCTAATTCCGGGCTCCACATGTCTGTGTGACCAATCTCCTTAGATCTGGGGATGGAGGGTTGGTTTGGAGTAGGAACCTTCAAGGCAGGGAAGAAGGTGTTTTGTCTACCTGAGGCTACATTTTCTCCCTTCTTCTCCGCCTCTTTAGATCAACCTGGATTGACCATCCCCATCTAGGCAATCTTTACATCATCATCATCATCGTTATCATTATCATTATTGTGATATTTATTGAGCACTTATTATTTGAGTGCTTACTGTGCACAGGACACTGGGCTAAGCGCTTAGGAGAGTAATACAAGAAAGTTTGTAGGCACATTCCCTGTCCACAAGCTTACTCAATATCTGTCAGTAAGGTAGGACTGTCCCAGAATGGTCGTAAGCTACCACCCACATCAACCCAATGGCCACGGGGCCTGCAAAAAACCAGAGCACTGTACTAAGCTCTTGACAAAGTACAACAGAGTTAGCAGACACATTCCTTGCCCACAACAAGTTTTCAGTCTATAGATGGAGCAGATAGGCTCGTGCTTGACAAGAATCTGTTTGGGAATCTGAGTGAAACCCCAAATTGGGGTCATTCAGCTCAGCATCCCTCACCAGAGATGGACGGTAAATACAGGTGACGACTGGTCCAGTCAACACAGATTCAATTTTTCCTTATCCTATGAGAGGAAATGGCCAGAGCTGAGCAAGTAAGTCAAGGGTCCTGAGTGTACTTGAGGCATATTGGTGATTAGTGAGGATGGATGAATGAGCACATTCATTGGGTTTGCAAAGTGTGAAAAGGAGAGTGCTTTCTTGAGGCGCTTTGCTTCTCCCAAAGCATACCTCCCATTCCACGCTCTCAACTCTACCATCTTTCCCCTTTTCCTGGCATCTGTTTCCCCTCAACTTTGCCTCACACAACCCTCCCTAGCTCCTTCAAAGCCCTTCTAAAAAGCCATTTCCTCCCAGAGGACTTTCCTGATAAATCTCACCACTTTCCCTGTAATTTGCAGCAAATGGGATTCGCCCCACCCTCAGCCCCACAACACTTATGTAAATATCTATAAATTGTATATTGTAAGTTACTCATTTATATTAAAGTCCCTCTGCCCCTCTGGACTGAAGTTCACTGTCGGCAGAGAAGTGGCCTACCAAGTCTCTTGCACCATACTCCCCCGGGTGCTGAGTACAGTGTTCGGTGAATAGTAAGTGCTCAATCAATGCTGTTAATTGATTGATTAAATGCCCTTCAGACTCCTGGTTGGTTTTGGTACTCATTAAGGGATTATTATGTGAAAAACACAGTGCTAAGCACTGGGACAGGAGCAAAATAGGCCAATCGGACACCTCAGTACTCTAGGATCAGAGATGTTTGCTCACTGGCTCTGATGTATTCATATCTACTCCCATCTGCTTTAAACTATTGCATGGGTGTGGATAGGTAATGTGTCTACCAACTCATCTGCATTATACACTCTCCAAGTGCTTAGTATAGTGTTTTGCTCACTCTAAGTGCTCAATGAATACCATTGATCAATTGACTAATGGATTGGTTTATGTCTGCATGTTCCCCCAGGATATTATCAATTCCCCAAGGGCCTTATTACATCTGCACATCTCCCAAGTGCCTAGCCCAGCACACGGTCAGCGCTCAGGCAATTCTGTTGATGACGAGGAGGAAAGGGGTTCAGTGTTCATGTACGTAAGGCCTTAGAGGGATGGGGGCGAGGGAGAGAGTATGAGCATGTGTGGGCCAGGAAAGTGAGGAGTCAATATGCCACATGCACCAGGGAAGTGGGCGTGGTGAAGGCGGATGGGCTATTTGAAGGCTGGAGGTGATGTTGGCAATATGGCACTTTGTGAGTCAATCTGTGGGTGTGTAAGAATGCCTGGTGGTATGCAGGGCTTTCCATGAGGATCTCCCATATGCAGAGAGCAGCATGGCCTAGTGGAAAGAGCACAGGATGGGTAGCCAAAGGATCTGGGTTCTAACCCCGGCTCTGCCTCTTGTCTGCTGTGCATCCTTGGGCAACTCACAACTTTTCTGTGCCTCAGTTACCTCATCTGTAAAATGGGGATTAAGACTGAACCCCACATGGGACAGGGTCTGTGTTCAACTTAATGTTTAATGTTGGTATTTGTTAAGCGCTTACTATGTGCAGAGCACTGTTCTAAGCGCTGGGGTAAACACAGGGGAATCAGGATGTCCCACATGGGGCTCACAGTCTTAATCCCCATTTTACAGATGAGGGAACTGAGGCACAGAGAAGTTAAGCGACTTGCCCACAGTCACACAGCTGACAAGTGGCAGAGCTGGGATTTGAACTCATGAGCCCTGACTCCAAAGCCCGTGCTCTTTCCACTGCGCCACGCTGCTTCTCTAACTTGCTTAGCTTGTATCTGCCCCAGTGCTTTGTACTGTGCCTGGCACTTAGTAAGCACTGAATTAATACCATAAAAAATGGAGAAGTGGAATTGGACCCTGCTGAACCAGGGGGCTGCTTCTGGTGGGTATGAGTCCAGACCAACTCTGAATCCAGACTCTCAGCATGGTGCAGTGGATAGAATATGGGCCTGGGAATTAGGAGATCGTGGGTTCTAATCACAGCTCTGCCTGCTGTGTGACTTGCCCAAAGTCACACAGTTGGGCAAGTCACTTTAACTTCTCCGTGCCTCAGTAACTTCATCTGTAAAATTGGGATTGAGACTGGGAGGCCCGCATGAAACAGGGACTGTGTCCAACCCAATTTGCTTGTATCTACCCCAGCGCTTAATACAGTGCCTGGAACACAGTAAGTGCTTAACAAATACCTTAGTTATTATTATTATTATTACCACCTGGGAACATGTGGTAGAGAAGCAGCGTGGCTCAGTGGAAAGAGCATGGGCTTTGGAGTCAGAGGTCATGAGTTCGAATCCCAGCTCCGCCACTTGTCAGCTGTGTGACTGTGGGCAAGTCACTTAACTTCTCTGTGCCTCAGTTACCTCATCTGTAAAATGGGGATTAAGACTGTGAGCCCCACGTGGGACATCCTGATTCCCCTGTGTCTACCCCAGCGCTTAGAACAGTGCTCGGCACATAGTAAGCGCTTAACAAATACCAACATAAACATGTCTACCAGCTCCTTTATATTGGATTCTCCTAACTGCTTAGAACAGTGCTCTGCATTCAGAAAGTGGTCAATAAATCCCACTGATTGATTGATTGATTGATTGTACAGAAAGCCATTAGGGTTGATTGTTCCCTGTTACCTGTGTCTATTGCCAAGGGCTCCCAGGAGGGCCTGAATCTAGTCTGCCTCTACAGCAGTTACACTGATCATGTCCACCGGGGCCACCACCTCTCCCTGTAGATTGCAAGCTCCTCATGGACCGGGATCATGTCTACCAATCTCTGTTGTATCGGACTCTCCCAAATCTTAGTACAGCGCTCTGCACAAACTAAGCTTTCAATAAATACCACTGAATGAGGGGGTGAAGTCACAGCTGAATCCTTCAGCCATGGAAAACTAAAAGGCAGAATGCCTCTCTTTCATAATCTTGCTTCTTGAAGATTGGAATTAGGAGAAGAGGTAGCTGAGATGTCCCCTCTTTCCAGAAATCCCCCCATAGGTGGAGGAGACTGATCTTGGCTGGAGTTTCATGCTAACTTCGGCAGAACTAGATCAGGGCTTGTCACTGCTCTAACTCTAGGTTTTGCGATGGATTCACATTCTGCTGCCCAGTTCATTTTTCTAAAAAGTCACTCCGTGCCCATTTCCCCATTCCTCAAGCGCCTCCAGTGGTGGTCCATCCACCTTTGAAACAAGCAGGAATTCCTCTCCATCACATTCTAGGGACTCAATCAGCGCTCTCTCCCTTAATTATCTTTGTGCCTCTCCTACTACAACACAACCCACAAACTTCTCTCCTCTTAACACCAACCTACTTACTTTCCCTCACTCTCACCTCCCCGACTATCCACCCCTTGTTCCCATCCTCCCTTCCTGTCTTGAATCCCATTCCCTACCTATCCAGCAGGCCAAGACCCTTGTCTTCAAAACCCTACTGAATTCACATCTCCTCCATGAATCCATCTCAGATTTAGCTCTCATCCCTCCAGCCTATGTTCCCTCTATTCTGTTATTTCTTATGGTGTTTGTTACGTGCTTACTATATGCCAGGCACTGATCTAAGTGCAGGGTTCAGTACAAGGTAATCAGGTTGGAAACAGTCCATATCCCAAATGGGGCTCACAGTCTTAATCCCCATTTTACAGATGAGGTAACTGAGGCCCAGAGAAAGGAAGTCATTTGCCCAAGGACACGCAGCAGACAGGCAGCAGTGCCAGGACTAGAACCCAGGTCTTTCTGACTCCCAGGCCCATGCTTTATCAACTAGGCCACTCTGCTTCCCCTGCTCTCAGTCACGCCCCCACACATTTAGACATTCACACCATCATCACTTCTACGGCACTCATGTACATATCCTTTTACTCCATTGCTTCTCTTACCTGAATTTATTTTTAGTGCCTCCCTCCCCAGGTAGATTGTAAACTCCTTGAGGTCAGGAATCAAGTCTATCGACTGGATTGGACTCTCCCAAATACTTACCGCAGTTCTCGGCACAAAGTAAGTGCTCAGTAAATACCAATGATTGATTGATCGGCTGATTGTCCTATCCAGGGGTCTGGTACCCGGGCCCAACATCCCACTCCTGATTTTCCTGCAGGCCCAGTAACACTCCCTTCTCGGGGGAAGGGGTTCATACTGTGTCCCTTGGGCTTTGTCATTCTTACCAGCAGGGACAGGGATAGGGAATGTATCCAACCTGATTAGCTTATATCTACCCCAGAGCTTAGAACTGTGCTTGACACATAGTAAGGGCTTAACCATTGCCATCATTAATCATTTATTAATGAATTGATTTCCCTGCCCAGCTCGAGAGCTGGGCCCGGACTCAGAGCAGGGACTGAAGCTACCGGGACCAAGAATGCTTAGACCAAGGATGTTTCACGGGGAGCAGGAAGGGGGCTGGGATTTTCCAGGGGGGAAACAAGCAGGATGGGTCTTGGGAAGGGCAGGCTGGCTTTAAGGACCCAAAGGGTCCCAAAGACCTGATCTAGGCCCTCTTTAGCCTTGCTCAAAAGCTGTCAGGTCTGACAGAGCAAGAAGGTCAATCCAAAAAGCCATGCAATAGAATCCTCCACCAGAGACCCACAAGAAGTCCACTCTCCGTGCCAGAGTCTAAAGAAGAAGTCATCCGCTGTGGGCCTCAGGTAAGACATCCAGGTGCCTCTGGGGCCATTGTTCCTGCTGTTCTGCTGAAACCTCCAGCTCCATTCACAAATAGCCCACAGGTCCTGTCCTCCAGAGGGTTGACTGGCCAAAGAACACCTCTCCTTGGCCTGGCTTAACTTTTGGCTGCCTTTTCCGAATGACGATTCCTTCTCTAGACTGTAAGCTCGTGGTGGACAGAAAATGTGTCTGCTACCTCTGTTGTATTGTACTCTCCCAAGCGTGCTATGCACACAGTAAGCACTCAATAAATACCACTGATCGAATGGTGGATTTAATGGGGCCCAATATTGCAGGGGAGAAAGAAGCCTTTCATAGCCTCTGAGAGTAGGGCTCTAGGCCAGGTCCCCAGACTCAGACTGGTAGTTGCAGAGAGGATAGAAAGCAGGAACTGTGCCCTGGGAAGATGGGAGGAATGGTGGAATCTGTTTCATAAGATCCTCCTTGCCCCAGAAGGGCCCAGGCTGCCCCAAGATGCACATAGGTATTTTGGTACTAAAGATACTTTCCTACCACAACCTAGCCCGCGCAATTTGCTCCTCTAATGCCAAGCTACTTACTGTTCACCCATCTCGTCTATCTTGCTGCTGACTCCTCAATTATGTCTTGCCTCTAGCCTGGAAAACCTTCCCTCTACATATCTAACAGACGATTACTCTCCCAACCTTCAAAGCCTTATTAAAAGCACATCTCCTCCAGGAGGCCTTCCCTGACTGAGCCCTTACTTCCTCTCCACCCATCCCTTCTGCATTACCCTTGCATTAGGATTTGCATGCCTTATTCACCCCTACTTCAGCCTCATAACACTTATGTACATATCTATAATTCAATCTATTTTTTATAATAATAATGATGATGATGGTGATGGTATTTGTTAAGCAGTATGTACCAAGCACTGTTCTAAGCCCTGGGGTGGATACAAGTTAATAAAATTGGATACAGCCCATGTGACACATGGAGCTCACAGATGAGATAACTGAGGCATGGAGAAGCTAGTTGACTTGTCCAAGGTCACACAGCAGACAAATGGCAGAACCAGGATTAGAACCCAGGTTCTTCTGACTTTCAGGCCCATGCTCTATCTGCTAGGCCCTGCCAATCTCCCCAGCTAGACTCTAAGGACATTTTGGGCAGGAAACATGCCTACCAACTCAATTATATTGTACTCTCCCAAATGCTTAGTACAGTGAGTTCTCTGTGCCCAGTAAGTGCCTAATAAATATGACTGATTGATTAATTTGGTCCTACAGACAGAGAATAGGACTCATCTCAGAGCCAGAAAAGTCCAACCCAAGGAGGGCACTTCAGACAGCCAGCTGATAGGTCTTTGCACCCAGGTAGACTACACAGTTTGAAGGGGATTTCCAGGAGAGATTTAAGGAGAGAGTAGACCATGGCCTTTTACAGATTCCCAGACTCCTTTGCACCTTCAGAAGAGATGACAGCACATCTGGGCTGGGGCGGAGCTGGTCTAGACCTATAAGGGTCTCCTCAGATTTGGGGTGAGAGTTTTTCCCCAACCCAAGATATTTTGAGTCAATTACCATGTATTTCCCGGAGTCATAATTACCCCTAATTGCTTAATTGGCTTAGCTATGTGCAATTGCTAACTTTGACTATGCGATTACACCAGTACTGCACAAAACCAAACTGGGTCAGGGGAGGAAAATGTTCTCTGGGATCAGCCCAGGGAACAGTAAGCAAGGTGGAAATATGGACATGTCAGATCCACCCTCCTGACAGGAGCTCTCTCTGGGGCATCCAGTAGCTTCTATGGTGTTTCATGGAGCCCATGGCTTCTGGAGATTCTGGAAGTTAAGAGTGACCTGTGGGAGAAATAGTGTTTTTCTTAGTATTGGTCTTTCTGGAGTTCTTCTAGGAAGTCACTATTCACTGGAGACCTGCTTTAGGCTGAGTGCATCAGCATGGTTCTGGAAATGCTTAAAGGGAGGCCCATAATTTATGGATGGTCAACTGTGGGTGGCTGGATCACAGTTGACAGATGGTCCACAGAGGATAGGTAGTCCATTGAGGATAGATGGTCCATAGAGAATAGATGGTCCACAGTCAGTGGATGGCCCCAAGGCTAGGGTGGTCCCCAGAATATGGATGGTCCTCAACTGGTGGATGGTCCACCATGGAAAAATGGTCCATAGAAAATGGCTGGTTTACAAAGCGTGAATGGTCCCAGAGGACGGATAGTCCACAGTTGATGACTGGTCTATTCGCCATGCATAATCCACAATTGATGTATAATCCACAGTTGATGGATAGTCCATTCAGTGGATTGACCACAGAAGATTGATGGTCCAGAGAAGATCTGGATAGTCCACAGCTGATGGACGGTCCTCTGAGGATGGATGATCCACAGTTGATGAATGATTCACAGGGGATGAATCATCCCCATAGAATGGATGGTCCATTGACGATGAATGGTATGTACTCAGTGGATAATCCACAGTTGATATATTGTCCACAGGCAAGGGATGGATCACAGAAGATGTTTGACCCATTGAGGATGGATGGTCCACAGCCTATGCATGGCCTACAGAAGATGGATGGTCCATACTTGATGAATAATCCACAACTGATGGATGGCCCACAGTCAACGGATGTACCACAGAAGGTAGATGGGCCCAAGAGGATGGATGGTCCATACTCGATCGATGGTCTTCAGTTGATGAATGGGCCACAGAGGTTGGATGTTCCACAGTCAATGAATGGACCACAGAAGCTGGATGGTCACCAGAGGATAAATGGTGCACAGAGGATGAATGTCCCATGGAGGATGGATGGTCCACAGTTGATGGATCGCCCACTGGCAGTGGATGAATGGTCCGCAGAGGATGGATGGTCCAAAGAAGATGGGGCCCAGTCCTGGAGTCTCTGTTCCCCAGCAGAATCCAATCTTGAAACATTACCTCTTGGGCCTTAAGGAGCTGAGGCTTTTCAGACCAGAGTCGGAAAGGAAAAAGAGTGAAGGTACTCCACTTGACTAACGAGTGAGTCAGTCAATCCTATTTGTTGAGCACTTACTGAGTGCAGAGCACTGTACTAAGCACTTGGGAGAGTACAGTGTAACAATATAATTAATGTTGGTATTTGTTAAGCGCTTACTATGTGCCGAGCACTGTTCTAAGCGCTGGGGTAGATACAGGGGAATCAGGTTGTCCCAAGTGAGACTCACAGTTAATCCCCATTTTACAGATGAGGTAACTGAGGCACAGTCACACAGCTGACAAGTGGCAGAGCCGGGATTCGAACTCATGACCTCTGACTCCCAAGCCCGTGCTCTTTCCACTGAGTCACGCTGCTTCTCCAGTATACACCCCCTGCCCACAGGGAGCTCACAGTCTAGGGATATGCCTGTACGAACCAGGAAGTCTCCCCACAAGGCCTCTGCAGCAGCTGAACCATCAGTCAGTGCCTGCCCCTTATATGCTTTGAGTCTAGCACCCACTTTCTACTCCATGACACACTAACAGACTTGATAACACTTTCTTTAGCAGAAGCTGAAAAGCACCAGAAACGCATCTTTGGTCAAAGCAAAGATAGTCCTTCAGCAACCAAGAAAACACCATGGGAAAGTGCTCCAAATTACTACTCTTTTAGGATCAGCCAACCAGTCAGTAGTATTTATGAGCTCTTAGTAGGTGTAGAGCATTCGTTCAATTGTATTTATTGAGAGTTTACTGTGTGCAAAGCACTGTACTAAGCTCTTGAGACAGAGCTCACTACAACAGAGTTGGCAGACATATTCCCTGCCCATAATGGAGCTCATGGTCTAGAGGGACAATACTAAATATTACAGGATAGCACTCTTCAACCAGTGGTTCTTGGTCCCTGGCCCTTATAAAACCCTCTGTAGGGTTATCTCAAGATAAGCGTCTCCTGAACACTTCCAGAACCAGGATGCCTCTTGAATATCCTAGACGTTGCTCTGTCCTTACAAGTGATGGTTGGGTTCTCCATAGTGGATCAATCAACGAATCGAAGGAATGTATCAAACACTTACTGTATTCAGAGCACTGTTCTAAGCTTTTGGGAGAGTACAATACTAGAGAGCTGGTAGACCCAAACCCTTCCCTCAAGGAGCTCACAGTTGGTACAGATTACCCTCCCCCAGGGGGGTGCCCGGGGCACGGGCCAGGAGCCAAGTACCAGCAGAGTGCATTCTTTCCTAGACCAGGGGATTGTCTCAGAGACTGTGTAAAAGGGATAGAAAACAGAGATGCCCAAATCACAGGATCAGGTGAGTCAGACTGAGCATTTGTGGCTAGACTCTAGGCTCGTTGTGGACAGGGAATGTTTCTACCAACTCTGTTATACTGTCCTATTGTACTCTCCCAAGCACTTAGTATAATGTTCTGCCCACTGCAAACACTTAATAAATGCCACTGATTGACTGATGTCCTGACGAGGATAGAGAAGCAGCATGGCGTAGTGGATAGAGCCTGGGCCTGGGAGTTAGAGAGTTAGAAGGTCATGGGTTCTAACCCTGACTCTCCATTTGTCTGCTGTGTGACCACGGAAAAGTCACTTCACTTCTGTTTGCCTCAGTTACCTCAAAGGTAAAATGGGGATTGAGAATGTGAACCCCACTTAGGATAGGGACTGTGTCCAATCTGATTTGCTTGTAAGCATTCCAGCACAGTAAGTGCTTAAAACAAATACCATAATAAATTCCACAGTAATACTGACCCCATTCTCTCAGTTCAGGGATCCCATCCACATCTGGTGGCAAAGCCAAGTAATTTGCAAAACCGGGATTCCCCCAGACTCCAGAGCCCCACCTCACCTGGGCCCTCCATCCTTCTTAAACGGCAAGCATCTGGTGGGCTCCAAGGAGAGCACAAGGGCAGGAATGGAGCATGAGGGCAAGAAACCATCAGCTAGAGTCTAGCTCTGGATACACAAACCAGGAAGTCCCCCTGTGAGGCCTGTGTGGTGGCTGAACCGTGAGCCACTGCCCACCTCTCTGGATGCACATACCAGGAAGTCTCCCCACAAGGCCTCTGCGGCAGCTGAACCATCAGCCAGTGTCGCCCCCACCTCTGGATATACAAACCAGTAAGTCCCCCTGTGGGCCCATGTGGCGGCTGAACCAAGAGCAGAGGGAGGGGCTCCGGCTGTGCAGGCACGGGAGCCTCTTTTCCATATTTCATCTGTGAGTCCATTATGCTGAACTAAGTGGCCAGGAATAAACATCCGTCATTACTGTGTGCTAAGCGATGTTTGTTAGTATAGAGGATGACAGAAACCTATATCAAGACAATGTTCTATTAATACTGCATTAAGCACATAGACTCTTTGCTCTCCTCTGCAGCTCGGGAACTTGTATTAGCTGTTTCTCACCCTTCCTTTCTCCTGTTCGAGGCAAGGGCCAGATCTGGGGTCAATTTACGAGCTCGACCAAGGAGAGAGCAAGGCCCTGTGGAGAGAAGAGGGGTAGCTCACCCTCTCCTCCCCAGAAAGCACTGGCACAGAGCCCAGGAGACACAGCTGTGGCAGTCACAAATACCAGGCTTGCCAATTCTCATTTGACTGCCAATCCATAAAGAATGGGCCAGTTGCCATGCAGACTGGGGGGGAGTACTTGGGAAGGGGGTGCGGGACAATGTGGGAGGAGGAGGAATACGACATTAGCTATTGGGCTGCAGGGCATCTGTAGGTGATGAGAGTTTCTGGAGGAAGGCCCACGATAAGGTATGTGTGGCCAGAGGCAACAGGGGAAGCAGAAAAACCAGTCATCTGATGAAGGGGGCTGGGGGAGCCCGGAGGGATTTTAGGTGATGCGTTACAAGGCAGACCCCCCAAAAAAAGACTTGGAACCCTGAACCTACTCACATCCTGCCAGAGAGTTTGCATCATTTAAGAGGGATACATGAGATGCTAAGCTACTTCCACTGCAAGGGATGCTGCGAGCATAGATCAGCCCAATGCCTGTGGCAGGAAGGGCTGCTTTCCTTGAATTCTTTCCAAGGTTTCTGATAGTCTAGTTGGGGCTGGATTAGCTGGGAACAGTTTTCCACTCAACCTATCTCAACTCATTTTATGGGAAGACCCCTGAGAAGAGCAGCCCACTCCCCCTCCCCAAAAATTATTACAGCCCAGGCTCTGGCACCTCAAAAGGTGTTTTGCTCATTCATGTACAGAGGGGAATCTGGTTTTAATTACGGATGCTGGTGCCTCGTCTCCCCCTTGGACGTGGCCTGGAGTTTCTGTCTGCTGGGAGCAGTGAGATCTTGGTAATGGGAAACCTCACTACTGCCATAGCTAGTAAATCTCTCTGAGAAGTGAGGAATGGGAGACGGGCTCCCACCACATCCCCGAGAGTTGGCCAGGGGACGAGCGGAGGAAGGACGGACTGGGTCCACATGTACTGCTTCTGCACATCCTTGAGTGACAGTAGGCTGGACAGCAGACAGCAGAGTCGGCTGAGATTCAATCACTATAAGCAGTGTGGCCTAGTGGATAGAGCCCAGGCCTGGGAGTGAGAGGACCTAGGTTCTAATCCCAGCTCTGCCACTTGTCAGCTGTATGACTTAGGGGAGTCATTACACTTCTTGGTCCCTCAGTTACCTCATCTGCAAAATGGGGATTAAGACTGTGAACCCCATGTGGGACAGGGACCATGTCCAACCTCATTAATTTGTATCTATCTCAGTGCTTAGAGCAGTGCCTGGCACATAGCAAATGCTTAACAAATACTGTAAAAAAAGAAGAAAAAGCACCTCCCCCAGGTAGGGAAGGACCGGCAGCACACAAAATTGGAAGCTCCTTGGGGGCAAGGATCATGTCTACTAACTGTATTGTATTCTCCCAGTCAACCGATCAATCATATTTATTGAGTGCTTACTGTGTGCAGAGCACTGTACCGAGTGCTCCCAAGGGATTATTATTTAATAATTAAAGTATTTTTTAAGCACTTACTATGTGCCACATACTGTTGTAAGAGCTGGGATATGCCATTTGTACCAAGTCCCTGTCCCACATGGGGCTCACAGTCTAGGTAGGAAGGGATAGGAGTTAATCCCTATTTTTGCAGTATGGTTCAGTGGAAACAGCATGGGCTTGGGAGCCAGAGGTCATGGGTTCGATTCCCAGCTCTGCCACTTGTCAGCTGTGTGACTGTGGGCAAGTCATTTAACTTCTCTGGGCCTCAGTTCCCTCATCTGTGAAATGGGGATTTAGACTGTGAGCCTCATGTGGGACAACCTGATTACCCTGTATCTACCCCAGTGCTTAGAACAGTGCTCTGCACATAGTAAGCACTTAACAAATACCAACATTATTATTATTTTGCAGGTGAGGAAACTGAGGCACAGAGAAGTTCTATGACATGCTCAAAGTCACATAGCAGGCAAGTGGCAAATCCAGAATTAGAATCCATGTCCTCTAACTCCCAACCCCATATGCTTTCCACTAGGACACACTGCTTTTCTAATCTACTCATATTAATGTCTGTTTTCCCCCTCTATACTGTAAACTCACTGTGGGATGGGAACATATCTACCAATTATGTTAGACTGAAATCTCCCAAGTACTTAGTTCAGGGCTTTGCCCACAGTAAGCACTAAATAATTTGGATTGATTGATTGATTGATTGATTGGTGGGCTGATTCTTTGAAAAGATCTTTTCCCCTTTTTTCTCCAGATCCTGGTTGACTAAATCTATGGCAATAATGTCTCTCTGAACAACAATCTCTCTCTCTCTCTGTCTCGGTGTCTCTCTCCCCTACATTCAAATCCCTCCTGGAAACCTGCTTCTTCCAGGGAACTTTCTCTGGTCCTTCCATCAGCAGACATTTGACCAGACCCTCACAGTAAGTGCTTAAAAAATACAGCTGACTGACTCAGCTTTTTTTGCAGTATCTGTTAAGCTCTTACTATGTTCCAGGTGCTGTCCTAAACACTGGGGTTAATATTAATAATCAGGTTGGACACGGTCCCTGTCCTGCAAAGGGCTCACAGTCTTAATCTCCATTTTACAGATGAGATAACTGAGAAAAGTTAAGTGATATGCTCAAGGTCACCCAGCAGATAATCGGCAGAGCCGGGAGTAGAACCCAGGTCTTCTGACTCCCAGGCCCATGCTTGTGGCCTATCCTCTCCCAGCATTGATTGTCGCTCCCTCCTCTGCCATACCCTACCAAGGCTCTGAGCATAAAGTAGACTATAAGCTACAGTAAGGAATCATGTCAGCACCCTCCAAAAGGCTTTCCCGATGAAGCCTTCTTTTTACTGACTTCCTCTCCCTTCTGCATCCCCGTTGCACTTGGATCTGTGCCCTTTGAGCATTTAGTATTCATCCCACCCTCAGCCCCACAGCAGTTAAGTCCACATCCGTGATTTATTTATTTATACTGATGCTTGTCTCCCCCTCTAGACTGAAGGTCATTGTGGGATGGGAACCTCTCTAACAATGCTGTTGTACTGTGCTCTCCCAAGCACTTAATACGGTGCTCTATAAAACAGTAAGTGCTCAGTAAATGTTATTGGTTTATTGATTGATCAAAACGCTCACTTAAAGCATGTGGCACCACTGTCATTTAAATCACATGAACAAATAGCAGCGATTCCATTTGCTAATAAGGATGAGCCAGAACACACATCTCTGATATTCTTCACCTGGGTAATTGTCCTCTGCCCCCCAAAATGCCATAGAAATAACCATGATACTTGTTAAACAATTCCTATGGGCCAAGCACAGTAATAATAACTGTGGTATTTGTTAAGTGCTTACTATGTGATGATGCTGGGGTAGATAGAAGATAATCAGGCCAGGTACAGTCCCTTTCTTACATAAGGCTCATCCTCAAAGTAGGAAGAAAAAGAAGCTTGAGTACCCATTTTATCGACAAGGTAGCTGAGGCACAGAGAAGTTAAAAGACTTGCCCAAGATCACACAACAGACAAGTGGCAGAATCAGGATTAGAACTCAGGCCCTCTGACTCCCACGCCCATGCTCTTTCCACTAGGCTGTGCCACTCCTCTAGGAGTCAGTGCTGGGTTAGATATAAGCTAATCAGTCACAACCCAGTTCCTTTTCCTCACTGACCTTGCAGTCTAAGGAGAAAAAAGAACAGGCTTTGAATCTCCAGATGAGGAAACTAAGTTAAGTGACTGGCCCAAGGTAACCCAGCAGGTAAGTGACAGAATTGGGATTAAGACCCAGCTCTCCCAACTCCCAGACCTGTGATCTTTCCACTGGGGCCACTCTGCTTCTCTAGGTTGACTAGAGATTTTCTGAATCAATTGTCCTTGACTCTCTATCCTTTCACCACTCGATATTCACCCACCCTCAGCCCCAAAGCACTGATGTACACATCTGTTATTTATGTATTTATTCATTTATTTCTATATATTTACATTAATGTTTCTCTCCTGCTCTAGACTGTAAGCTCCTTGTGGGCAAATAATATATTTACCAATTATGTTATACTGTACTCTCCCCAAGCATTTTGCACAGCACTCTTACACAGTAATTGCTTAATAAATAACATTGATTAATTGGGCAAAAGTACAAGGCCCTGCTCATTGTAAATGTTTAATAAAGGTCACTGGTACTACAGCCACCAGTGGTTTCCAAACCAGAAGCAGCATAGCATAATGGATAGAGCACGGGCCTGGGAGTAAGGAGATCATGGTTTCTAATCCTGGCTCCACCACTTGTCTGGTGCATGGCCTGGGCATGTCACTTCACTTCTCTGGGCCTCAGTTACCTCATCTGTAAAAGATGAGGCTTAAGAGCATGAGCCCCATGTGGGACAGGGGCTGTATCCAACTTGGTTAACTTGTATCTACCTCAGCACTTAGAAAAGTGCTTGGCATATAGTAAGCACTTAAGAAGTACCATCATTCTTCTTCTTATTATTATTAATTTCAGAATATCCCTTCCCATTCCCCTTCCTCCCCCATCCTAATCCTTCTTTGTCTGAGGGCCTGTTTTAGGGCTAAGGAAAATAGAACAATCAATCAATCGACAGTGGTATTTATTGAAGTGCTTACAGAGCATGAGCAGAGCATGCAGAACATGGTACTAAGCTCTTGTGAGTGTACAATCGCAAACAGAGCTGGTAAACACGTTCCCTGTTCACAACAAGCTAACAGTTCAGAGGATGAACTTACAGTCTTAAAGAGGATGCTAAATGCTTTAAAGGCACCTGTAGAGATTATCTTTTTACCTATCTTAATCCTAGTGCCTTTGTATCACACATTTGCCCTATATTCCAGAAGAAAAATTGTTCACGTTTCTCACAAAGCTCATTTTCTAACTACTGAGGCTCCTCTTCTCTGCTGACATCACTGAGAGTGGGAGAGATAGGCAACACCATGCCCACCCTTCCACAGGTTCATCTCTGGCCTGGGGGTCCAGGAGAGGGAGGAGGAAGAGGAGGAGGAGGAGAAGGAAGAGCAGAGGCAGATCTGAAGGGCCGGGAGGGCTGGTGCCAGGACTTCCGGCTAGTTCCCCAGTGGAGGAGGAAACTTCAGACTCACCCCCGATTCCCTCCCGCTGGATGGGAAGCAAGCTTGTCCCCCCTCTGCTGCCCTCCTGGACTCTGGCAGACAGAGGAGGAGCTGGGCTGGCCCAGCTGGGCAACTTTGGACCCCATACCCTCTTGAGGTAGTGGAATGACCCCACGCTCATCATCGGAGAGGGATATCCACGTGGAGAACCGCTGACCCCATCCTGAATCACTGGAAAAGAAGTCTCTCAGGCACCTCCAGATTTGGCAGGGTTCACAAAGGGGGTTAGCGGGAAAGGGAGATGAGAGGGGTGGGGGGATGCTGGGAAAGATCTGGATTTCCTGTTCAATCTGGCTCAGATCTGTTCCAGGGATTCTAGGGGCTGAGGGTATGCACGGCCAACTCACAGCACGACAGAGACGTCATCCACTGAAACAGACCTGAATCCACCTCTCCCCTTCCACTTACCACCCCAACTTCATCACAGAACTGACCCAAGTCTCAGCCACTCAGATCGCCATCTTCTGACCTCCTGGCATCAAAAGCCACTACCTCTGCAGAGCAAGGATACCTCCTCCTGCCAGTTTTTCCATCTTAGACATCTGTGTCCAAAGGCCTACCCGCAGTGCACTCAGCCTGGGTTTTCACATTCTTACCCTCATGTCCAGCCATCTGCCAAACCAGCTTGATTTCCCACACAAATGTTTCAGGTGTGCCCTACGAATAGACAGTTGGACCTTCCTCTTAACAGTGTTACCAGCTTCAGTGGGTGCTGTCTCCCCTCAAATCTGACCAAGCTATTGCTTCTTTGAGCCCTGTAGGCTACTTCTTTGGCATCAACTTTGGGGAGCCGCCCAGTCCGGCGCCTCTGAATCCTCACCCCACATTCTCTCCAGCGCTCTCAATACAAGCACCAACTCTCCTAGGGCTCCACCCGCTGGCCAGGGGTTCAATGGAGGATGAAAATGAGACATTCTGCCATCCTAGTAAGCTTTTCCTTCCCTCTCACCCCAGTGCATGTCCATGCCCGCTCTGGGGAAAAGAGAGAACAGAGGAGAGGCCCAGGGGGGTGGAGGAGAGGGACTCCCTGTGTGACGTGCCAAGGCCCGACCCCAGCTGCGGTGCCCAGCCTACCCCACCCCTCCTCACCCAGCAGGGGGGTCCCCCGAGCCGAGTACTCACACGTATCGGGCTTGTGGCAGTTGTGGGCCTGGCGGAAGTACTGGGGGTTCTCGATGACTGGGATGCGGGTCATTCCAATCACCACCGTGTCCGGCCCGGCGTCCAGCGACGAGGGGGTGGTGATGCCATGGTTGATGTGGTGCAGGGGGCTGGCGGAGTCCTCCTCACCACTGATCACAGCCACGGGACCTGTACGCGCCACAGCAGACAGGGACACACCCATGCACACAGGCACGCACACGCACACAAGAGGAACAGTGAAATGGCCATTGGTCCAGGTCCTGCCTCCATGCTCTTCCTCAGCCTACCCCACCCTCCACTCCCTGCCCACATCCCCCTTCTCCTTCTCCACCCTCCCTCCCACACCTCAGAGCTGAGGAGCCACATCCATTAGGAAAAGCCTCTCCTGCCTGCCTCAAGACAGGCCCAATTCAAACCGCTCCCCTGAATCTCCCAAGCCCAACCTCAGGGCAGGGAAAAATGAGCGATGATGATGGTGGTATTTGTTAAACACTTACTATGTGCCAAGCAATCTTCTAAGCACTGGGGTAAGTACAAGGGTAAACAGGATGTCCCACATGGGGCTCACAGTCTTCATCCCCATTTTATGGATGAGGTAGCTGAGGCACAGAGAAGTTAAGTGACTTGCCCAAAGTCACACAGCCAATATGTGGCGGAGCTGGGATTAGAACCCATGACCTGTGACTCCCAAGCCCGTGCTCTTTCCACTAAGCCATGCTGCTCCCACAGGAAGAAAACAGACAGGGTTGCATCTATACTATCATCAAGCCAAGTCACTTGCAAGTGATCTAACTCACTATCCAAAACCCAAACAAGATCATTGTCTTGCTTGTTTGTATCCCCCCGCCCCCCGGAGCTAAGCACAGTGCCTAGCACAAAGAAAGTGCCTAACAAGTACCATTTTCATTTACTTTAGGTGCCTAGTCTATTTGGTGGTTAACCAAATACATTCTTTCATTTAATCGTATTTATTGAGAGCTTACTGTTTGCAGAGTACTATACTAAATGCTTGGAAGAGTACAATACAAGAGTAAACAGACACATTCTCTGCCTACAATGAGTTTACAGTTTAGAGGATTAATTTACAGTCTTACAGGGGATGCTAAAATGCCATGTGGGGCACCGAGGTGAGTCATGAGTTTAGTATAGACACAGAATATAGGCCTGTCGGATGTCCAGATCAGGGAAGGGTCAGCTTCTCAAGCCTTCGGCCCTCACCCATGTCCGTGGAAGTCCATCGTCAGGCTAAGGAGAGCATCCTTCCCGATACCTGGTTGTCTCTCAGGAAGATAACCTGTCAGCATGGTGGCTAGGAGTTGGGACTAGCTCTCTACTGATGCTCAGCATTCTGTTCTCTATCCTTCCACCTCACTACCACCTCATCCCCTCTGCCGCTCACCCTTCTCCCACTCCCTTGCTCTTGGATTTGCTCCCTTTATTCACCCCACCCTCAGCACCACAGCACTTGTGTACATATCTGTAATTTATTTATTTATATTAGTGTCCATCTCCCCATCTAGACTGTGTCTGTTTTGGGCAGGGAATGTGCCTACCAACTCTGTTATATTGGACTCTCCCAAGGGCTTAGTAGGGCTCTCTGCACAAAGTAAGTGTGCAATAAATGTGATTGATTGATTGATGTTTCCCACCAGCCCTTGCTCCTCTCCCTCGCTCTCCTGCCCTGGGCAGGCCCATAGCCAAGACTCTCCAATCACATCATCAAAATGTCTTTCTGATCCCAACAGCCGGCCCCCTCTCTCTTCCAATGCCCAGGTTGTCCTGGAGATGGCTATCCAGACTCAAGCGGGAGTCTCCCTTATGGAATGGAATGGATTGGAATGCTATTTGCATCTATTTATATTCCACTTTAATAAAAGGTGCAGAGAGAGGTGTATTCAAGGAAAACAGTTGACTCCCTGAGTCCTAATCCTAACTCCACTACTCATCTGCTCCGTGACCTTTACTTCTCTGGGCCTCAGCTACTTCATCTGTAAAATGGGGATTAAGCCTGAGAGCCCCACGTGGGACATGGACTGTGTTCAACCTGATCAGCTTGTATCCCCAGTGGTTAGTACAGTTCCTGGCACATAATAAGCACTTAACAAAAACCATAAAAAAAAAGAATAGACCATCCACCTGTAATGACTATATAAAGCCATAGGCCTGCTGCTTCCTAATCTACAACTCCTGTGAAAAATGAAAGGCTCCAGGGAAACCTTCATTTTTCAGATCCTTCCAATTGAAACACATGCTTACAATCTGCCCCCTTTCCTGCTCTCTACTCTAACTGCTTCCCCCCGCGAAAAGATCTGATTGAAGGGAAAATTTGTCAGTTAAGGACTCATCATGATCTGATTGGTGGGAAAACCTACTAACAGTTGAGTCCCCTTCACCTGTTACAAAACCCTGAGACTGAACCTGGGGCAGCTTGGATGTGATCACTGGAGTTTGGGGTCAAAAGGAGCAACATGCTTTTCTCCTCCTACTATCCTGGTGGGGATCCAATATCTTTTGAAATCCTAGGGAAGCAGGAGAGAAGCAGAAAATATGATTTTCCCTTGCACTTCTTCTCTTGGTTTCCCCTGAAAAACCCAAGGCTTTTTTCCTTATTGGATCCAGGGCACCTGGGGATGGGGGAAAATGAGCAGATATTCTGCAAACAAGTGGGAGGAGAAAGAAGAAAATACATTTTCTCCTGCTTCCCCATGAATCTCTGCAAGCAGGACACTGATCCACCTCGCCTCCATCCCCCACCCCATTCCCCCTTTGTTAGCAATGCTGAAACCAAGCCTTAGGTCACTTGAGAAAGGGAATAGTAGTTTTATAAAGCTTCCTCTAAAACTGTCAGTCTTGGTGAATTTGCGAAACAGGAGCTCTTCTGTCCATAAAGTCAGATTGGCTTCGGGGTACCCTCTTGGCTGAAACTTCAAAGAAGAGATGTGCAGATGTTGAAACCAAAATTGATTGGGGGTTTCTTAAGCTTATTTCCCATCTTTTGGCTGATTCCTTACATGGGAAGACTCCACAACCTCACAAGCCTTGACCCTCTTGACCAGGAAGAAGGTTGATGGAGGAGAGGCCTTCAAGAACAAAATAGAAGCAGGAAATCATTCTTCTACTCCATTTTGTAGCATCCAGTCACAGATTCAATCCTGTACTACTTCTGCAACTACTATTTCCAGGATATGAAGAGTGACGTTCTGTGGGCAGAGTAGAATCTATTTGCATAGGAAGCAGCCCAGCCTAATGGAAAGAGCTGCCAAGGAGTCAGAGGACTTGGGTTCTAATCTCAAGTCTGTCACTTGCCTGGATGTGACCTTGGGCAGGTCACTTATTTTCTCTGCTCCTCTGCTTCCTCATCGGTAAACTTGGGGTTAAAATAGCTGTTCACCCTCCTATATAAACTGTGAACTCCAGATGAGACAGGGACTGTGCCTGACCCAATTATCTAATAGCTAACCTAGTGCTTAGTACAGTGCTTGGAACATAGTAAGTGCTTAACAAATATCATTATTGAGAAGTGGCATGGCCTAGTGGATAAAGCACAGACCTGGAAGTCAGAAGAACCTGCGTCTTAATCCCAGCTCTGTCGCTTGTCTGCTGTGTGACCTTGGGCAAGTCATTTCACTTCTCTGGGCCTCAGTAAAATAGGGATTGAGACTATGAGCCCCATGTGGGACAAGAACTGTGTCCAAATCAATTTGCTTGTATCTGCCCCATTGCTTACTACAGGGCCTGACACATAGTAAGCACTTAACAAATGCCACCATTATCATTATTATTATTATTTTTTCACTTACTGACACACTCCTCAGCACTCATGAATACATGTGGGCTCAATTATTGACTCTGACCTCTCTAGTTGTAAATAAGTAAGTTTGTCTCCCTCATTAGAGTGAAAGCTCCTTGTGGGCAGGAAACGTGTCGCTTCTTTATTCTGAACTTTCCAAGAACCTAGTACAGTACACACCAAATGGGTACTTAATATATCCTATTAATAATAATCACTGTTGTATTCATTAAGCACTTACTGTATGCTAAGAGTGCTCCACACTGGGCTCACATTCTGGGGGGAGGGAGAAAAGATATCTTACCCCGATTTTTACAGATTAGGAAACTATTGCACAGTGTAATGATTGATCCAAAGTCACACAGCAGTCAAAGGGCAGAACTGGGATTCGAATCCAGGTCCTCAGACTGCCAGGCCCATATGCTCTCCACTAAGGCACTCTGGTCTACTTACTTGTTCCCTCCCTCCTCCCTCCAACCCTTCCCTGGCCATCTCTGCCCTGACTCTCACCCAAGTGAGAGAGGGTCTGAGATGAGGGTCAAAATCCAAGGTGAAATGGGGAAATAAGCCGGTTGAGGGTAGTAATAATAATAATGTTGGTATTTGTTAAGTGCTTACTATGTGCAGAGCACTGTTCTAAGCGCTCGGGGAGATACGGGGTAATCAGGTTGTCCCATGTGAGGCTCACAGTATTAATCCCCATTTTTCAGATGAGGTAACTGAGGCACAGAGAAGTGAAGTGACTTTCCCACAGTCACACAGCTGAAAAGTGGCGGAGCTGCTTGTAGGGCGGGTAGTGACTTGTAAGGTCCAGGGAGGGGCAAGAGTCCTGGCAGTGGGGCCTCACAGATATCTTTGAGGAGGACCTAAGAGCTTCCTGGAGTATCTTCATTTCCAGGTTTCTACATACTCTCCAGTTCAGGAACACTGAACTGCTTCCTCTCTTGGACAGCAGATGTTTGCTCATTGGGTATGGTAACAGTGGCCTGAGTGAGGAGGCAGAGCACTGAAGCAAATGCCTATGTCGTGTGGAGCACTTGACAATTGAGAAGCAGCATCGCCTAGGGGATAGAGCACGGGCCTGGGAGTCAATAGGATCTGGATTCTAATTCTAATTTAATTTAATTTAATGTTGGTATTTGTTAAGCGCTTACTATGTGCCGAGCACTGTTCTAAGCGCTGGGGTAGACATAGGGGAATCAGGTTGTCCCACGTGGGGCTCACAGTCTTAATCCCCATTTTACAGATGAGGGAACTGAGGCACAGAGAAGTTAAGTGACTTGCCCACAGTCACACAGCCGACAAGTGGCAGAGCTGGGATTCGAACTCATGAGCCCTGACTCCAAAGCCCGTGCTCTTTCCACTGAGCCACGCTGCTTCTGGAATTCTGACTCCGCCACTTTGCTGCAGGATCTTGGGCAAGGCATTTTACTTTTACTTTTATCTGCAAAATGAGGATCTGATTCCCCTTCTCCCTCCTCTAGTAAGGGCTTAACAAACACCACTATTATTGCTATAATTACTGAGAACCTACTATGTAGAAAGCACTGTATTTGGCAGCTGGGGAACATACAGAAGTAAAAGAGGGGATCCCTGCCTAGAGTGTAAGCTCTATTAGAAAAGGCAAACACAAGGGATTGATATTGGATGATTGTTAAGCAATGTAAGAATAAATATTAATAAGTATCCAAAGGAGAGTAATTTGAACCTTGACAATTCCCCAGACTGTAAGCTCGTTGTGGGAAGGGAACAAGTCTACCAACTCTGTTACATTGTTCTCTCCCATGTTCTCAGTATAGTGCTGTACACACAGTAAGCACTCAATAAAGATGATTGATCTATTAGATTGATTAACAATCAGCAAATGCACAGAAGCATTAGCAGCTTCAGCAAGAAACTTCTTCCCTCGGAAAGTAATCTAGCTAGTACCCCTGACAAGCTGGGGAGAGCTCAGCGGTTTTGTAGGGTCCGGGAAAGCCAGGATCCTCCCTCAGTTTTTTGAGCCCCCCACCCCAGTCATCCCCAGAACCCCAGGTAGGATGCAACCCCTGGAGGATGCTGAAGAAGCTTCTTCTAGGCCCCTTAATAAACTCTGGGTGGGATCTTATTAAGACATCAGGGGAGGAAAGAGAAAGTCTGGGGAGTTTTCTTCTATGTTCTCAGCAGTGCCTGGAGCCAAGGCAGGTCATGGAAATGTGGAGAGGCTGCCGTCTCTGAACTCCAGCCACACACAGAGGCCCCGACCACCTTAACCACTCCAGCTCATTCCTGTCACTCACCCATTTCTAATTGGACAGTTGTTTCATTATGGTGCTTGAATAAACCAACCTAAAATACAGAGAAGGCTTTGAAGACTTGTCATTCAGAGGTTTAGAGGGTGAAATGTGCAAGAGGGTGACTCCAGTCAGACTCTTCGCCTCCCATTCATCTCGTCTCCAACCTGTTGGGTTCGTTTCCAACTGTGGAGTGAATTTTGCTCCTGGGAGTGCAGCATAATAGAGCAATTGTGTAATTAGGGGAAGCCTGATGGCTCAGACAGGTGTTAGGCTCAGCAGGACAAACAGAAGACTATCTTTATCCTCTCTCTCTCCCTTTCTCTCTCCTTTCCCTTTCATCTCTCTCCCCTGCCCTCCCCCTTCTTCTCCTTCCCAGCCTTGTTCTTTCCCCTTTTGCCCACTCTCTCTCTTCCCCATCTCTTTCTTTCCCTCTCTCTAGGCCCCTTGTGATGGGAAAGAAGACCCCAGAGCCTTTCAGAGGCTGGGTTACTATTCAGAACTCCTGGTCTGAGATCCATGCGGTGTCTGCAGTAAGAAAAATGGAGAGGCAGTAGGGGGTACACAGGGTCCTGGGCCCTTTCTATCGAGAGACCTCCCTCTGCATCCTCCATTACCCTGAGAGCAGCCCTAGTGGATAGCATAATCGGGGAGGGATCTAGAAGTGGAGGGAGAGAGGGCTGAACTCCCTTGCCCTGGCCTCCGCTCAATATATAGTATCATATTATTAAAGAACACCCATCATTCTGACCACTGGAAATTTGAATAGTCACAGGAAACTCCCAATATTCCCTTAAAACTGAGTGGGGATTATCACCTTTGCATGACAAACAGACTCCATGACTAGCACACTCTAGCACTCTAGCACTCAGAACAGTGTTTGACACTGTGCTGAACAAATACTATTATCTGATGGACCTAATGCCAAACACTGTGCTAAGGGCTGGAGTAGATATGATACAATCAGATCAGATGCAAGCCCTGTCCCACCTTCTTTATGGCATTTTTTAAGCCCTTACTATGTGCTAGGCACTGTATTAAATGCTGGGGTAGAAACAAGCTAATCAGGTTGGACATAGCCCATAGCCCCCATGGTGCTCAAAGTCTTAATCCCATTTTACAGATGAGGTACCTGAGGCCCAGAGAAGTGAAGTGACTTGCCCTAGGTCACACAGGAGACAAGTGGTGGAGCTGGGATTAGAATTTGGGTCTTTCTGACTCCCAGGCCCATGCTATAACCACTAGGCCATGCTATTTCTCCACCCACCTGGGACTCTCAGGCTGAGGGCTCAGGGGGGTGAAAGACTGAGGAGCTGTCTGAGAGGATGTCAAAGGCAATGTCTGAGGCGACATCTGAGGAGCTCTCTGAGGGGATGCCCAAGGAGCTGGAAAAGATGAAGTCTGAGGGGATATCTGAGGGGATGTCTGAGGGGATATCTGAGGGGATGTCTGAGAGAAGCAGCATGGCATAGTGGATAGAGCAGGGGCCTGGGAGTTGGAAGGTAATGGATTCTAAACCTGGCTCTGCTACTTGTCTGCTGTGTGACCTTGGGCTAGTCACTTTACTTCTCTGGGCTTCAGTTACCTCATCCGTAAAAGGGGGATTGAGACTGTGAGCCCCATATGGGATAGACTGCAACCAGATTTGTTTATACCCACCCCAGTTCTTAGTATAGTGCCTGGCCCATAGTAAGCCCTTAACAAATACTACAATTATTATTATTATTATGTCTGAAAGGATGTCTGAGGAGATGTCTGAAAGGAATGTCTGAGGAACTGCCTGAGGGGATGTCTGAAGAGATGTCTGAGGGGATGTCTGAGGAGCTGTTCGACGGGATGTCTGAAAAGCTTTCTGAGGAGCTAAGGAGCTTTCTGAAGGAATGTCTGAGAAGATGTCTCAAGAGCTGTCTGAGGGAATGTCTGAGGAACTATCTGAGAAGCTGTCTGAGGGGATATCTAAGGAAATACATGGAAAGAGAGATGAAAGCCTTCAGGCCCGGAGGAAAACAGGTCCTCTGGACCAGGCTTGAAGTCCCACTCCCTGCTGTCAAACTGCACAAGGGCAACATTGTTGTGACTCTCAGAATCAGGATTTGCAGGGCCCACCAGTGCCTATGGGTACAGGGAATGGAACTAGCCACTGGGGGAGCATAACTGAAAGTAAGAGAACCAAAAGCCCTGCCCTGAAGTAGTGTGCAGCCTAATAGAGGAGTAGTGACATAGCTTGATGTGTACTCCACAGAGTAAAACCATGGATATAAATGACAGACTGTAGACGACTAAATGAATGATTGGCCAGAAGAGGCAGGGAGGAGTTGGCACAGCATAAGGAGAAGGCCTTGAGGAAGGCCTCCAGGAGGAGATGACCTATAGGAAATTTCGGAAGGAGGACAAAGAGGGAAGGGATATGCTTTAGGAAAGCCGAGGTGGAGGAGAGACAGGGGCAATGGGTTGAAGCTGAGAGAGTTGGGAGTGAGGGACGGTTAGGAGGTCTGCTTGAGAGGAGTGAAGAACAGAGGTTGGGGTTTGCGTGGCTTAGTTGAAAAAGCATGCCCTGGGTGTCAGGAACCTGCCAGTTCTGCCGGTTGACTGCTGTGTGAACTTGGGCAGTTTCCTCAACTGAAAAATGAGGATTCAATACCTTTTCTCATTCATTCATGCATTCAATTATTCAATTGTATTTACTGAGTGCTTATTGTGTGCAGAGCATTGTAATAAGTGCTTGGAAAGAACAATTCTCCTCCTTCTACCCTCCTAACCTAGACTGTGAGCCCCATGCGGGACAGAGACTCTGTCCATCCTGATGAACTTGTATCTACCCCCGCACTTAGGAAAGTGTTGACGCATAGTAAGCGCTTAAAAAATATTAGAAAAAGTCCAGTGTGGGCATGGGTATTGGCTTGAGAGGCAAGAAAGATTCATTGGGACTGATGTCAAAGATCCAAGAGGTCAAAATGAACATCAAGAGGTCATCCCATCCCTCCCGCTGCTTTCATCCCAGACCCATCCCAGTGTATCTTTTGTTTTAGGAACTACAGGAAAAGAGACTCCCCGGTTCACTCTGGACTGACTCAACCCAATGCCTCCTAATCCTCCTTTGAGGGGAGTCTGCACTCGATTCAGAAATTGCTATTAAATTGCTGACAGCCTCTGTCCCTGCCCCGTAGCAACTGTGAAGGAAGCACTTCTAAAAAGCAGCAGCTGGACAGCTGCACTGGCCCACCCCGGCTGGACTTCCCCTTTAGGAAATCCCCTTCTTCTCACAGCCAGCCGAGACCCTGGGTGTCCATTCTCAAATCCGAGCCATGCTGCGGGCAGCAGTGAATTCCTGCTTGGTTGGCTCAGCCCGGCTGAGGGACTGCACGATAAAGATTGGCATTTTTCCACCTCAGAAAGAAATGCAGCCACGCTCCAGAAGTCAGAAAAACAAAAACAAAAAAGACCCCTAGAAGCTCCAACCTTCTGCTATGGATTGCAATCAAACCCTGCACCTTTCCTGAGGATGAGCGGATCGGGGAGCTGAAACCCAGTAAGCAAACTAAGTGAGCACTCACCAAATAAGAGAAACAGCATGGTTCAGTGGATTAAGCACAGGCCAGGGAGTCAGAAGGACCTGAATTCTTATCTTGGCTCTGCCACTTGTCTGCTCTGTGACCTTGGGCAAGTCACTTAACTTCTCTGTGTCTCAGTTACCTCATCTGTTCGTTGTGGGCAGGGAATGTGTCTGTTTATTGTTGTATTGTACTCTCCCAAGCTCTTAGTACAGTGTTATGTACACAGTAAATGCTCAACAAATAGGATTGAATGAATGAATGTAAAATGGGGAGTAAAACTGTGAGCCCCTTGTGGGACTGGGACTGTGTCCAACCTGACAATATTAATCTACCCCAGATTTTAGCACAGTGCCTGGCATATAGAAAAGCACTTAAATACCATTAAAAAAAATTTAAAACATGGACATGCTTAGAGTAGTATTGCATTTAGTGATTCATAAAAGAGTCTTGGCCGCTGAAGCAAACACAAGGAAATCGATATCTTAATTTTTATGGGCAGGATGGACTGGGGTCTATGGTTTTGAAACTGAAAACAGAGGAATATGGCATCTTCCTCTCTTCTCCTTCTTCCCATTATCTGGATGCCTCATTTCCACCAAATTTTCTTTCATTCTCAATCCCTACTGCTGCGTGGAGGCTGGGTAGCTGGAGGCTCAAAAACCCCTAGACTTGATGCCTAAAAATGCTACTCTAGGTTTTAGTCTGTGTGCTTTTTCTATGAGAAACATTTTGTAGTCTGTTTTCTGAGAGAAAAAGCATTTGTTGTTTTCCAGTTACAAACACCATGATTGCAATCATCCGATGGTATTTAATGGGCACTTACTGTGTGCAAAGTACTACAGAGTACTAGTGCTTGAGAAAGTACAAAACAATACAATTGGAGAAGTAGCATGACCTAGTGGATAGAGCACAGGCCTGGGAGTTAGGAGGACCTGGGTTCTAATCCCAGCTCTGCCACTTGTCAACTGGGCAACCTTGAGGAAGTCATTTAACTTCTCTTTGCCTCAGTTACCTCATCTGTAAATGGGGATAAAGATGTGAACCCCAAGTGGGACATGAACTGTGTCCAACCTGATTAGCTTGTATCTACCCCCGAGCTTAGTACAGTGCCTGGCACATAGTAATCACTTTCAAAAACGTAAAAAAAATTTTGAGAAAAGATCCCTGCCATCAGAGAGCTCACAAATCTAGTGGGAGTCCTTAATGTCACCGACCCCTTTCCCACATCCTCTCCTTAGCCTGGAACTCCCTCCCCCTCCATATATACCAGATTACAACTCTCCCACCTTCAAAGCTTTCATTAAGGCTACAGCTCTCCTACCTTCAAAGCCTTTATTAAGGTCACATCTCCTCCAAGAGGCCTTTCCCGATTAAGCCCTCTTTTCCCCGGCTCCCCCTCCATTCTATATCGCTTCTGCACTTGGATCTGTGTGATGTATGGGCTTGTGATGTATGGGCTTTTTACACTTGCCCCACTCTCAGCCCCACAGCATTTATGAAGATATGTATAAACATTATGAATTATTTTTTATATAAATGTCTGTCTCCCCCTGTAGATGGAAAACTCACTGTGGGCAAGAGACATGTCTGCCAACTCTGTTGTATTGTACTCTCCCAAACAGTATAGTGTGCCGCTCATAATAATCACTCAGTAAATACCACTGATGAAGATAATAGTGCTTCCAGTGGTAGTTGTAGTAATGGCATTTTTGAGCAACTATTTGTTGTGGTGCACTGTGCTGGGCACCTAAGAAGTACAGAATGAGGAAGTGACACACTCCCTGACCACAAAGTCAAACACTCTAATGGAGGAGACTGGCCTAAATATTTTACAGCTGGAAGAATCAAAACGAATAACTGAATGCGTAATTGGATAAACACTCATACAGAAGTGCTAAGGGTGAGTATATGTAAGTTCATAAGTGCTCGAGTTGGCTGTTTCAAATGACCTGGTGTGCCGGGTACTCACGTACTCAGCTTGTCACCAAATCCTGTCACTTTTATCTTCACAACATCTCTCTGGCCCCTTCTGCACCACCCAAACTGCTACCGCGCAGACTGAAACCCTTATCCTTTCCCACATCGATGAGGCAATCGGCCTCCTCGTTGACCTCCCTTCCTCCAGACTCTCCCCACTCCAGTCCGTCTTCCATTTAGCTGCCTGGGTCATTTTTCAAACAAAAACTTTTTCCGTGCACATCTCCCCACTCCTCCGAAACCTCCAGGGATGACCCATAAATCTTGGCACCAAAGTGAAATTTCTCACCTTCAGCTTTAAGGCCCTCAATCAGTTCTCCCCATTCTACCTTAATTCTCTCATCTCCCACTGCAACCCAGCCCGCACTCTTGGCTCCTCTGACACCAACCCACTTACTGTGCTTCAATCTCATCTCTCACCATTGTCCCCTTGCTCACATCCTCCTTCTGGGCTGGAACTCCCTCACCTTTCATATCTGACAGACAACCAATCTTCCCATCTTCAAAGCCCTACTAAAATCATATCCCCTCCAGGAAACCTGCCCTGACTAACCTCTCATATCCCCACCTTATTCACTCTCCCATCTGCATCCCCTTTGCACTTGAGTTTGCATCACTTAAACACTGTGTCACTTAAGCACTTTGATATTCACTCCATCCTCAGCCTCACAGAGCACTTCTGTACATACCCTTATACTTTGCGGCTTCCCCTCTCTGAAATATATTTAAATGTGTGTCTGTCTCCTCAACTAGATTTTCAGATCCTAGGGGACCGGGATCATGCCTACCAACTCTGTTGTGTATCGTACTCTCCCAAGTTCTCAATACAGTACTCTGCACACAGTAAGTGCCCAATAAATACCACCGAATGATTGATTGCAAATTAACTACAAAAAGCTTGTTGAAGGAGGTGGGATTTTAAGAGGGCTTTGAATGTGGGGAAACCAGTGGTCTCTGAGACTCAGGCAACTTTAACAAGATAAAACTGCTGCTTTCTGGATGCTGTCCCCAAAGTGGAGCTGAAATATTTCTTTCCTTTCAGTGAAGTCGGCCATGGGAAGTAGTTCCGACCTAAGAATCAGAAGACCTGGGTTCCTGGGTTCTAATCCCAGCTCAGTTGCTTGCCTCTTGTGTGACCTTGGGCAAGTTATTTAATGTTTCTATACCTCAGATTCCTCGTGTGTAAAAAGGGTATTAAACACCTGTTCTTCCTCCATCTTAGACAGTGAGCACCATATGTGACAGAGACTGTGTCTACCTTGCTTATCTTGTATCTATCCTAATGCTTGGTAGAGTTGTTTGCACATAATAAATGCTTAACAAATATGATTATTATTTTGATTGCAAAAGCCTGTCTATCTACTGAATGGGTGGACTATTGTAAATCAATTGTAGTAGTAATAATACTGCTACTTGACCTCGGGCAAGCCCCTTACTTCTCTGGGCTTCAGTTTCTTCATCTTTAAAATAGGGATTTGATAACTGTTCTCCTTCCTATTTAGACTGAGCCTCATCTGGACACACACTGTGTGTGATTATCTTGTATCTACCCAAGTGCTTCCCCTTTCAGGATCATTTCTGGAGAGTTTCCAGTAGCCTACCAGTCTCAGCTACAGGAGGGAGAGTCGAGCAGAGGCATACCCATTCCATTCCTAGCTTGGTCAGTGGAAAGCGAGTGGAAGGCAATCTGCTACAAGTCAAAACTCAACTGTGCTGGGCAGAAGTGGCGTGGGTGAGATTCGGGCAGAGACTCATTTTTATTGCATGGAAGAAGGCAATGGTAAACCACTGCCGTATTTTTACCAAGAAAACTATGGATCCACTACCAGAACTGCAGATGAGATGGGGTGTTCTGGGAGAGATGTGTCCATGGCGTCGCAATGGGTCAGAGATGACTCGACTGCAGAAAACAGATGCCAGTGCTTAGTACTGTGCTTGACACTTAGTAATAATAATAATTGTGGTATTGGTTAAGCGCTTACTATATGCCAAGCACTGATCTGTGCACTGGGGTAGATACAAGGTAATCAGGTTGTCCCACATGGGGCTCAGAGTCTTCATCCCCATTTTACAGATGAGGTCACTGAGGCACAGGGAAGTGAAATGACTTGCCCAAAGTCACACAGCAGATAAGTGGCGGAGTCGGGATTAGAACCCATGACCTCTGACTCCCAAGCCTGGGCTCTTGCCACTGAGCCACACTGCTTCTAAGTAACTTCTAACTGTTAGTGAGCATTTAACAAACACCATAGTAGTAGTAACAGAAGTAGCAGTAGTCACAGTAGCAGTTGATTAATTAATTAAGCAGTACTATTAATAGTATTAGTAGTAGTAATGGTAGCAGTATCAAACAAAAACTCCTCACTCTTGGCTTCAAAGCCCTCCATCACCTTGCCCCCTCCTACCTCATCTCATTTCTCTCCTCCAGCCCAGCCTGCACACTCTGCTCCTCCTCCACTCACCATTTAACTGGGCCTCGTTTCGCCCATCCCGCCGTCGACCCCTGGCCCACATCCTACCTCTGGCCTGGTATGCCCTCCTCAAATCCACCAAACAATCACACTTCCCCCCATAAAGCCTCCTCTAAGAGCCTTCGCAGACTGAGCCCCCTTTTTCTCAGCTCCCCCTCCCCTCCGTGTAGCCCCGACTCACTCCCTTTGCTGTACCACCCCCCAACCCCACAGCCCTTGTGTATATATGCACATATCTATAATTCTATTTATTTCTATTGATGCCCGTTTACTTGTTTTGATGTGTACCTATCAATAATTCTATTTATTTCTATTGATGCCCGTTTACTTGTTTTGATGTGTACCTATCAATAATTCTATTTATTTCTATTGATGCCTGTTTACTTGTTTTGATGTCTCTCTCCTCCCTTCTAGACTTTAAACCCGGGGTGAGCGAGGATTGTCTCTCTTTATTCCTCAGTAGTACTTTCCAAGTGCTTAGTACAGTGCTCTGCACACAGTGAGTGCTCAATAAATATGACTGAATGAATGAATAACAGTAGTAGTGGTAATAGCAGTAGTTGTAGTGGCCGAAAAAATAGCAGGAAAAGTAGTAGTAAGTGCCTCCTTGGCGCAATGCTTGTAGAAGGTGGTTAGGAAGTATAGAATAAAGAAGAGGCATGATACCTGCCCACGAGGATTATATATAGTCCAGATATCCCCTGGCATCCCTGAAGTGCTCAGGAAGAAAATGAGCAACAATTCCCCTACAACAAGAGTTCTCTCCCCTGGCGCCGAATTTCATGCTTAGGGTGTGACAGCCCCTACCACGTCCTCATATCATTTTCTTGGCCACAAAGGTCACTCATGGAGCAGCCTGCCCACAGCTCTCTGGAGAGACCAGCTGCCTGCCCCCGCAAATAGGTGGGCCCAGACTCCATCCATTTCCTTATTTGGCCCTTTGGGGCAGCCTGAACTTCTTTTATTGCCAATTGCATAGGGCAGACTGCTTCACGGGCACCTGAACATAAAGATGTTCAGTCGGGACCACAGTCAGCAATCCTAACCTTAGGGGGGATCCCGCATTTAATTAATAGCCATAAACGGCTTTGCCAATGGAAGGGGAAGGGCAGGGAGAGCATGACTGTCATTCCCAGTTTAGCAGTCCCAGCCTCAGGAGAAGTGCAAGGGTATCTGGGAAGTGTGGCACCTTAGAATGATCTTCTTGGTTTGGTAAGCTCTCTGCAATTGGATTTTGGAAGGGAGGGAGAGAGCTGGATTTATGAAGCTTGGCTGAGATGCCTTCCCTGGTTCTCCGAAAGCCACAGGAGATCAGAATTTGCAGAATGTGGAGTCCAGACGCTGGATAAGAAGGACAAGATAAATCTATTCCAGGCCCAGAGGTGGCAGGGATGAGAGAAGCAGGAAACCAGTGTGGCCTATTGGAAAGAGCACTGGCCTCAGAGTCATAAGACCCGGGTTCCAATCCCAGATCTTCCACTTTGAGTGACTGGGTGGGTGACTTTGAGCAAGTCATTTAACTTCTCTGGGCCTCACTTTCCTCACCTGAAAAATAGGGATAGAATATCTGTTCCCCCTCCTTCTTAGAAAGTGAACCCCTTTATGGAAAAAGGACTGTGTCAGATCAGATTACCTTGTATCTACCCCAGTGCATCGAACCCCCATTCTTGACACGTAACAAATGCTTAACAACTTTCACTATTACAACTATTAGGCAATGGCTTAAAACTCACTGGATGGACAAGGGAGAAGAAGAATAATAAGGAATGAGAGAAGAATACAGGAGTTGGGTCCTGCAGCATGGTCCAGAGGAAAGGACCCGGACCTGGGAGGCAGAGAAGCTGGGTACTAATCCTGGCTCCACCACTTGTCTGTTGTGAGACCTTGGGCCGGTCACTTAACTTCACTGTGCCTGTTACCTCATCTCTAAAATGGAGATTAAGACCTTGAGCCTCATGTGGGAGAGGGACTGTGTCCAACCTGATTATCTTGAACCTACCCCAGCACTTAGTACAGTGCCCAGACCATAGTAAGCATTTAACAAATACCACAATTATTATTATTATTGTTATTATTATTATCACATCAGGAAACTCGGGAACATCATCCAGATGGGGTGATGTCACACCATCCAGTGGCCAATGGGAGCCTGATCCAGGCCAGGTGGTATCACTACAGAAATGGCTGTTGGGAGCCTGGTTTAAGATGGGTGATTTCAACTTGAATGAGAACTTTGGGAGGCTGGTCCAGAATTGGTGACATAACCATGGAGGTGGCCAATGAGAATCTGTCCAGGCCAAGTGATGCCGCCATGGAAGTGGCCAGTGCAGATTTTTCTGACAGTGCCTGTGTGGTTGGATCCCTAAATTGACTGGAAATTGGCTGGACCACCACCTGGTCCTGGAGCCCCTCCCCCTGGAGCCCATTTAGCAAGCAAGAATCAATGGAGGGGACAGGGACATCATCCCAGGCAGAAGCCCAGCGAAACCCAGAACTCAGCACCAAGGCCACTCCAGGACCTGGTGACCCTTGACCATCTTATGGAGTTTCTACATGACTCCAGAGCTCCATCTCAGTAAGGTCTGATGGCTTCATGTCCACTTCCAGAGCCCCAGTGGCAAAAGACAACCAGATTTGAAGAGGAGGAATTCTGGCTCTAAAGACAAGGCTAACATCGAGGGACCTGAGGTGAGAGAGACAGGGCAAAACAGGACGTAGGCAGGGTAAGACAAGGTGGTAAGCACTGGGAAAGCGAGCTCAAAGGGCAGAGTTCACTCATCCAGTGAGATGTTGGTTCCACAATGCTCAGAGCTGACCAGGCTTGGGGATTGGAAGGGTGTGTCCAAGTGCAGCTTGAGTTCTCCTCTGGACAATGACTGGGAGGGGTTGGGAAACCAGGCCTACCCCAAACCTTCCTCCAAGCCTGAGTTGGCTCAGGATCCATGTCAGCAACCCCAGGATTGACTGTGAATCTGCTGTGGACACACACTGCTGAGCTAGCTGCTTGGGGGACCTGCTGAAGAAATCAAAGATGGGATCCCCGTCTAAAGGGAAAAATGAGTAGATCCATACTGACAAATAGGAAATAGGTCATTGAGCAGGAGTCAGGGTCAGTAGTAAACACGGAGGATAAAGAAATTAGGGGGTGAGTTGGGGCGAGGGGCGGTAAGGAAATCAATAACAGGCAAACAAGCAAGTAGTGAGATGACTAGAGGGTTGGCAGGATCTTGAAGGGGGGTGGTAAAGGAAGGCCTCATGGAGGAGGTGGTTTTTCAGAGGCCTGTAAAGTGGAGGTGGGATGTGGCTTGGGGAAACTGAAGAAGGTTATGAGTTCCAGTCAGAGGGATGAAGGAGAAATGGGAGGGAGGTGGGAGAACAGAGAGTGAGGGTTCACTGGACATTACAGCAGTGGGTCCTGGACCCTGACAGATCAGAAGCCTCCCAAGCCTCCTCTGCCCACATCCCAGGCCCAGTCCCTCAAACACAGAACCCTTCAGACACAGTGTTTTTCAAACACAGTGTCCCTCAGTCACAGTGTCCCTCAGACATGGCACCTCTCGGGCATAGCGTCCCCTCGGAGACAGTGCCCCTCAGACATGGCACCTCTCGGGCATAGCGTCCCCTTGGAGACAGTGCCCCTCAGACACAGTGCCCCTCAAACAGAGCACCCTCAGACCTGGCACCCCTCAGATACAGCAGTCCTCAGATATAGCTATCTCAAACACAACGCCTCTCAGACACGGTGCCCCTCAGTCACAGCACTCCCCAGGCACAGTGCCTCTCAGACACAGCACCCTCAGACCCAGCACCCCTCAGACACAGCACTCCTCAAATATAGCACCCTCAAACACAATGCCCCTCAGTCAGTGCCCCTCAGTCTCAGTGCCTCCCAGACACAGTACCCTTCAGACTCAGCACCCCTCAGACATGGTGCACCTCAGTCACAGTGCCCCCCAGATACAGTGCCCCTCAGACACAGTGCCCCTCAGATCCAGCACCCCTCAGGCACAGCACCCCCTCAGACGCAGCACCCTCAAACATGGTGCCCCTCAGTAACAGTCCCTCCCAGATACAGCATGCCTAAGACACAGTGCCCTTCAGCAGTCCCCAAAATGTTGTCCCAGCCCCACCTCTCAACCACCTATATGACACTCAACTTCCATGTCTAATTCCTAATTCGCAGCGCTCAATGGTCTCCTGCTCACAATAAGCACTTGATAAATACTGTGATCCCACTACAATTCCCTGTTTGGCCAGCTCTCCTCCTCAGTGTATCAGGGCCTCAGAGGCCCCCAGAGCCTCAGACCCTTGGCCTTCCCTCTGCTGCTCCACACAACCACTGGAATGGGCCTAGAAGCCCCCATTCATTTCTCAATTCAGTGCTCCTCTCGGAGACACACATCCAAATGATGAAAGCCTTTCCTTCCAATGGTGCTGGCAGAGGGAGTGGAAAGAGGGCAGAGGCCGATTGATTTCCAGCTTGTCTCCGCTTTCCCTTCAGGTATAAATACAACAGCAAAATCAATCGAAATAACAACATCTCAGCTTTCTAATCTCTCCCCCTTCATTCGGCATGCTTTATCTACTGTGGAAATGGCTACTGTTTGCCCACCTACATGCCGAGCCGGAGGGAAGAGGCAGGCAACTCCACCATATATGCACTTCTAAGCAAGGGCATTCGGGCATGTGTATGCCTGGGTGTAAATTTATGTGTACACATGTATATCAGCATGCTTGCCTGCCTGGAATAATAATTCTGATTATGGAATTTATTAAGCACTTACTGTGTGCCAAGCACTAAGCCCGGGGGTAGATAATCAGATCAAATCCAAAGCCTGTGCCACGCAGACTTCACACATGGTTCTAACAGATAAAGATGCTTGTAAATGCAAGTGTTTGCTTTTTTATGGCATTTGTTAAGCCTTTACTATGTGCCAGATATTAAGCACTGGGGTAGATAATCAGGGTGCTCACAGTCCCTATCCCTCATAGGGCTCACAGCCTTAATCCCCATTCTACAGTTGAGGTAATAATAATAATAATAATGTTGGTATTTGTTAAGCGCTTACTATGTGCCGAGCACTGTTCTAAGCGCTGGGGTAGACATAGGGGAATCAGGTTGTCCCACGTGGGGCTCACAGTCTTAATCCCCATTTTACAGATGAGGGAACTGAGGCACAGAGAAGTTAAGTGACTTGCCCACAGTCACACAGCCAACAAGTGGCAGAGCTGGGATTCGAACCCATGAGCCCTGACTCCAAAGCCCATGCTCTTTCCACTGCGCCACGCTGCTTCTCCGGTTACTTCTCCGGTAACCGAGGCACCGAGAAGTTAAGTGACTTGCCCAAGGTCCCACATCAGTCAAGTGGCCAAGTCAGGATTAGAATCCAGATCCTTCTGACTCCCAGGCCCCCGCACTTTCCACTAGGCCATGCTGCTTCTCAAGACTTCTCTCAAGAACAAGTCTGTGTGTGCCTGCACAGACTTGCCAACAAGCAAAAAGACTCTTGAGGTTGTCCATGGGTTTGTCAATCCATAAGTGGTATTTATTGGCCACTTACTGGGTTTAGAGCACTGTATTGCGCACTTGGGAGAGTACAGTGTAACACACAATCTCTGACCACAAGGAGACCACATGGCTGCAATCGTTAGCTCCCTCTCCGGGGCCGAGTTTTGGTTGTGTCACCAGGTTGGACTCTGTGTGAGGGGAGAGGTCACAGTGGGAGAGGGGCATTCTCTCACCGCAGAGTGAATCGGGGTCACCACACCCTTCCCCTCCATTTCATCTGCACACTGGCCAGATGGGCAGACAGCTCTGCACTGTGGCAAGGTTAATTGCACATGTGAACAGAATGACTGAGAACTTGGCATTCTCTTGTAACTCTCATGCCCGTACAAAGATGCTTACACATGTGTACCCACGCCTGCACTGCCAGTCTGATGCTTGCAGGCAGACACAAACCATCTTGTGCCAATCACAACCGCCCCAGGGAAGAAATAGCAGCCCGATAAAGATGTTAGCTGTCTTGCAAATTCATCCTTTTGGGGACCAAATTTGTCTGGCACTTAGATTTTTTCCCAGCACTTTCAGATGACACATCTCATTTTGTCCTCGCACTATCCTTGTAAGAAAGGAGAGGAAGGTATTAATCAATTAGTGGTATTTATTGAGTGCTTACTGTGTGCAGAGCACTGTACTAAGCACTTGAGAGAGTACAGTGCAACAAAGCTGGGAGACATATTCCCTGCCCACCAGGTGCTTGCAGTCTAGAGGGGAAAGACGGGGATTAATATAAATAAATAAATTACAGATCTGAACATAAGTGCTGTGGGGCTGAGGGTGAGATGAACAAAGGGTATAGATACAAATGCAAGGGCAATACAGAAGGAATCAGGGAAATGAGGGTTTAGTCAGGGAAGGCTTCTTGGAGAAGATGTGCTTTTAATAGGCTTTGAAGGTGGGAAGAGTGGTGGACTGTCGTATACGGAGGGGGAGGGAGTTCCAGGTCAGAGGAAGGACATGGACAAGGGGCTGGCAGCAGGATAGATGAGCTCGAGATACAGTGAGTTGCAAATGATGAAACTGAAACCCAGAGACTTACCAGAGGTCTCACATAGACAGCCAGAGCTGGGACAGGTGCTCACAACCTCTAACTCCCAGAACCCTTTTTCTCTGTTGGACTGCATTGACCACTGATCCATGGACCCCCAAAATCTAGGAAGATCATGCCTAAAAGCAGCTCTTTAGTGGGGGACTCTAATCAAGGATGGGACCCAACTAAAAGATATAAATCCTACCTCAACTAGAAAATGGGTAGATTTGGAACACACAGTCAAAATCTGGCCCAAGTCTAAGGAATCACAAAGGTCCACTCACCAGAGGTCAGCATTCTGTTACAGTGACCTATCATGGCCTATTGCCTGCCATGCCCAAATTTGGGATTACCCAGTTGTCCTCCAGTTTTCCCCCCATTTCCTGCTGGATATCTCTTAGAGGATAAACCTTTGTTCCAGTGGGAGCTGATATTTGCAGCACGGCCTAGTGGATAGAGCACGGACCCGGGAATCAGAGAACCTGGGTTCTAATTCTAGCTCTGCCAGTTACTTGCTGTTTTACCTTGGGCAAGTCCCTTAACATATCTGTGCCTTGGTTTCCTCAACTATAAAGTAGGGATTAAATACCTGCTTTCTCTCCTATTTAGACTGTGAACCCCTTAGGGTACAGGGATTGTGTCCAACCTGATTAACTTGAATCTACCCCAGCACTTACAGAAGTGCTTGACATGCAGTAAGTGCTTAATAAATGCTATTAGTACTATTATTACTGCTATCATTATTACCTTGCCCATTGTTGCGCAGGGGTTGTCTCTATCTATTGCCGAATTGTACATTCCAAACACTTAGTACAATGCTCTGCCCATAGTAAGAACTCAATAAATACGATTAAATGAATTCAAGCCACTACAGAGAAAGAACATGGGCCTGGTAGTCAGAAGTCTAGGATTCTATTCCTTGCTCTGCCACTTGCCTGCTGTGTGACCTTGGACAAGTCACTTCACTTCTTTGTGCCTCAGTTACCTTATCTGTAAAAGGGGGATTAGACTATGAGCCCTATATGGAACATGGACAGTTTCAACCTGATCATCTTGTATTTAACCCAATGCTTGGTACAGAGCCTGGCACATAGTAAGCGCTTAACAAAAACCATTAAAAGAAGTCCTCCATAAATGATCCCTTTCTATGATAAAGCTGCCAATGCCCTCCTTCTCTCTCTCTGCTTCCTCCTCTTCCTTTTCCTCCCCCTCCTCTTCCTCTCTCTTCCTCTGTCTTCCCCCAGGGGCAGGTCAATCAATCTTGGGCCACCTCGATTTACGTGGAAAGCATAACTGCCCTGAAACTAAACCACTTGTCCTCTGGCTCCAATCTCTTAAAGAAATTAGTGCCAATGGAAGTGTCAGTATCAATTTCATAATGTTATTGGATGAAGGAAAGGCAAGGCCGGGCCAAGTCCCATATTCCTGACGGGCTATCAAAGTGATGGGGATTATGGGTAAGGAGACAGACAGCTCTGACAGGAAAGGCAATGACAAGATCAATTAGACTGACAAGACTATCTTTAAGCCCCATCATTTAATGCTGACTCTGGTGCATCCTCCACAGAGATGAGGGCCGTGGGACCCGAATTACCCTTTCGCCTCTCCAGAAAGAACTGGAGAGTGACTGGAACTGTGGACGTGGCCCCACTCTGTGAAGGCATCCACCCCAAGGAGCTCTGGATTTCAGGTTCTGGGAGAAGGGAGGAGAGGATTGCTTTCAGCTGCTTTTCTTCCCTTTTCCTTTCTCTCAACTTACTCCTGTTTTCTGAGAGACATGATGTGACAAAATGGAGGCTGTGATTTTTTTCTTAAATTTCTCCACAGAGGCAAAGAAAGGCCTGGATTGATTCAAAAGGAACTGGGGACACTATTTAAAGCCATATTTGCCTAGTGTGAGGAGGTAGGTGGCCTAGTGGAAAGAGCACAGGCCCGGGAGACGGAGGACCTGGATTCTGATTCTGCTTTGTCACTTGTCTGTAGTGTGACGTTGAGCAAGTCACTCCTCTGTGCCTCTGTTTCCTCATCTATAAAATGGGGATCCAATAAATGATATTTGCTAAACAATCACTATGTTTCAAGCACTGTTCTAAGTACTGGGGTAGATAAGAGTTTATCAGGGTGGTCGCAGTTCTTATCCCACAGTTCTCACAGTTTAAATTAGAGGGAGGAGGTTCTAATCCCCATTTAACAGATGAAATAACAGGCAAAGAGAAGTCAAGTGACTTGCCCAAGGTCACAGAGCAAGCAATTGGCAGATCCGGGATTAGAACCCAGGTCCTCTGACTCCTATGCCTGTGGTCTTTCCACTAGGACGTGCTCCTTCTCTACCTGTTCTTCCTCCTCCTTAGTCCGTGAGCCCCACGTGGGACAGGAACTCTGTCCAACCAGACTGACTTGTATCCACCTCGTGCTCAAAACAGTGCTCAAAGCACAGTAAGGTCTTAACAAGTACAATTATTATTATTATTTATAGGCACACCAGGCAAGGAGTTTGAAACTACATCTGCCCCAAGAGTCGTGGGGAAGACACAGGCACTGCGCACCAAACATTGAAGCCTAAAATTCAAGAAACGCAGAGGAAGGGAGCTGGGCAAAGGGCACCCCTAGAGAAATGAATAACAAGTAATTCATTGCCTATCCCACCCTCATAATCAAGGAAGAAGAAAGGCTGGGGATGGCATCAACATGGAGGGAGGGATCGCTACGGCCAGGTCAAAGGGCCATATCTTTCTGGGGCCACCTATGGAGCTGCAAAGGTTATTTCTTCAGGTGCTATGCCTCTTCTCTTCCCCTCCCTGTTTCTCTTGCTGCCTCAACATGGGCTGTGGTTGTACAAAAGCTGTTGCTTTTGATTCAATCCCATCAGTCGACCCACCAACGATATTTACTGAGTGCCTTCTCTGTGTGGTGCCCTGAACTAAGCACTTGGGAAAGTACAACAAAGTTGACATGATCCCATCCCTCAAGGAGCTTTCCCCCTCCAGTTATCGTCCTATCTCCCTACTACCCTTCCTTTCCAAAATCTTAGAACGAGTCGTCTACAATCTATGCCTAGAATTCCTTAACTCCCATTCTCTCCTAGACCCCCTCCAATCTGGCTTCCGTCCCCTCCACTCTACCGAGACTGCTCTCTCTAAGGTCACCCATGACCTCCTTCTTGCCAAATCCAATGGCTCCTACTCCATTCTAATCCTCCTTGACCTCTCTGCTGCCTTTGACACTGTCGACCATCCCCTCCTCCTCCATACCTTATCTCACCTTAGCTTCACGGACTCTGTCCTCTCCCGGTTCTCCTCTTACCTCTCTGGCCGGTCATTCTCGGTCTCCTTCGCTGGAGCCTCCTCCCCCTCCCATCCTTTAACTGTTGGAGTTCCTCAAGGGTCAGTTCTTGGCCCTCTTCCGTTCTCCATTTACACTCACTCCCTCGGTGAACTCATCCGCTCTCATGGCTTTGACTACCATCTCTACGCAGATGACACGCAGATCTACATCTCCGCCCCTGTCCTCTCCCCCTCCCTTCAGGCTCGCATCTCCTCCTGCCTCCGGGACGTCTCCACCTGGATGTCGACCCGCCACCTAAAACTCAACATGAGCAAGACTGAGCTCCTCATCTTCCCTCCCAAACCCGGTCCGCTCCCAGACTTCTCTATCACCGTGGATGGCACGACCATCCTTCCCGTCCCACAGGCCCGCAATCTCGGTGTCATCCTTGACTCGTCCCTCTCATTCACCCCACACATCCTATCCGTTACCAAGACCTGCCGGTTTCACCTCTACAATATCGCCAAGATCCGCCCTTTCCTCTCCACCCAAACGGCTACCTTACTATTACGGGCTCTCGTTATATCCCGGCTAGACTACTGTGTCAGCCTTCTCTCTGACCTCCCTTCCTCCTCTCTCGCCCCGCTCCGGTCTATTCTTCACTCCGCTGCCCGGCTCATCTTCCTGCAGAAACGATCTAGGCATGTCACTCCCCTTCTTAAACAACTCCAGTGGTTGCCTATCGACCTCCGCTCCAAACAAAAACTCCTCACTCTAGGCTTCAAGGCTCTCCATCACCTTGCCCCTTCCTACCTCTCCTCCCTTCTCTCTTTCTACCGCCCACCCCGCACGCTCTGCTCCTCTGCCGCCCACCTCCTCACCATCCCTCGGTCTCGCCTATCCCGCCGTCGACCCCTGGGTCACGTCCTCCCGCGGTCCTGGAATGCCCTCTCTCCTCACCTCCGCCAAACTGATTCTCTTTCCCTCTTCAAAACCTTACTTAAAAATCACCTCCTCCAAGAGGCGTTCCCAGACTGAGCTCCTCTTCCCCCTCTACTCCCTCTGCCATCCCCCCTTTACCTCTCCGCAGCTAAAGCCTCATTTTCCCCTTTCCCTCTGCTCCTCCACCTCTCCCTTCCCATCCCCACAGCACTGTACTCGTCCGCTCAACTGTATATATTTTCGTTACCCTATTTATTTTGTTAATGAATTGTACATCGCCTTGATTCTATTTAGTTGCCATTGTTTTTACGAGATGTTCTTCCCCTTGACGCTGTTTAGTGCCATTGTTCTTGTCTGTCCGTCTCCCCCGATTAGACTGTAAGCCCGTCAAACGGCAGGGACTGTCTCTATCTGTTGCCGACTTGTTCATCCCAAGCGCTTAGTACAGTGCTCTGCACATAGTAAGCGCTCAATAAATACTATTGAATGAATGAATGAAAGGAGCTTACCATCTACCTGGGAAGGCAGATATTGAAATGAATTTCAGCTAAGGGAAGTAACCCAGGATAAGGACATGTACATAAATCTTCCCTCCCAAGCCCTGTCCTCTTCCTGACTTCCCTATCACTGTGGATGGTACGACCATCCTTCCCGTCTCTCAGGCCCGCAACCTCGGTGTCATCTTTGACTTGGCTCTCTCATTCACCCCACACATCCAATCAGTCACCGAGACCTGCCCTTCTCACCTTTATAATATCGCCAAAATCCGCCCTCTCCTCTCCACCCAAACGGCTATCTTACTGGTACAAGCTCTCATAATATCCCGGCTGGATTTCTGTGTTAGCCTTCTCTCTGATCTCCCTTCCTCTTGTCTCTCCCCACTCCAGTCTATTCTTCATTCCGCTGCCCGGCTCATCTTCCTGCAGAAATGCTCTGAGCATGTCACTCCCCTTCTTAAAAACCTTCAGTGGTTGCCTATCAACCTCCGCACGAAACAAACACTTCTCACTCTAGGCTACAAGGCTCTCCATCATCTTGGCCCCTCCTACCTCTTCTCCCTTCTCTCTTTCTACTGCCCACCCTGCTTGCTCCGCTCCTCTGCCGCCCAACTCCTCACCGTCCCCCATTCTCGCCTATCCCGCCATCAACCCCTGGTCCACATCCTCCTGCTGTCCTGGAATGCCCTCCCTCTTCAGCTCCCCCAAACTAATTCTCTTCCCCTCTTCAAAGCCCTACTTAGAGCTCATTTCCTCCAAGAAGCCTTTCCAGACTGAGCTTCCCCTTTTCCCTCTGCTCCCTCTGCTGCCCTCTACCCCCCTTCACCTCCCCTCAGCTAAGCCCCCTTTTCCCCCCCTTTCCCTCTGCTCCTCACCCCTCCCTTTCCCTCCCCTCAGGATTGTGCTCCTCCGCTCATCTCCTCTGCTCATTTGTATACATTTTTTATTACCCTATTTATTTTGTTAATGAGATGTACATCCCCTTGATTCTATTTATTGCTATTGTTTTTGTCTGTCTCCCCCGATTATAGACTGTAAGCCCGTCAATGGCCAGGGATTGTCTCTATCTGTTGCCGATTTGTACATTCCAAGCGCTTACTACAGTGCTTTGCATATATTAAGTTCTCAATAAATACTATTGAATGAATGAATGAATAAATGCTGTGGAGGTGCAGGTTTAAGTGCATGGGTGACGCAGAGGGAGGGACGACTGGATGTGAAGATGAGAGGTTGGTTAGGGAAGCCTTCCTGAGGAGATGTGATTTTAGCAGGACTTTGAAGATACGGAGACTGGTGGCCTGTAGGATGTGAAGGTGGAGGGAGTTCCAGGCAGGAAGGAGGGCGTGACCAAGGGGTTAACAGGAAGAGAGATGAGATGGAGGGCCAGTGAGTAGTGTTCCCAGCTGATATTCTTGTTGCCAAGTCGGGAAAGCATGATCTGGTCCTCTCTCTGGTTACACTGGGAGCAGAGTAGGGGGACTCTCACTTAACACCTGAAGAAGAAGCAACATAGCCTGGGAGTCAGAAGGTCAAGGATTCTAAACCCAGCTCTGCCACTTGTCTGCTGTGTGACCTTGGGCATGTCACTCAAGTCACTTCACTTCTCTGAGCCTCAGTTACCTCATCTGTAAAATGGGGATTGAGACTGTGAACCCCACCTGGGACAGGGATTGTGTCCAATCTGATTATCTTATATCCACCCCAGTGCTTAGTATAGTGCCTAGCACATAGTAAACATTTAGCAAATGCCATAATAATAATTTAAAAAGTGAACAGTAGGCTGAGGACAAGCTGGGAGTGTGAATGTGGAAGGGCAGAACGAGCGACGTTTAGATTCGATCCAATTTCAATTCAAAATCTTTATCGACTGCCTGGGTGAAGAAATCGATAGCCGGCTGAACAAGCTAAAATCTTGCCTAAACATGATGAAACGTGCACTTTGGTGCTCAATGAATATAGTTGCTGGCTGACATCAACACTGTGGGTAAGGACACAAGAGGACAGTGAACCTCCCCACCAGTGCCTGCTTTTCATTTTGTATTCCAGAAGAAAGAGAGTAGGATTTTGAAGAGGTGAATTGCGGGTGATGGGCAGACCTCCCAGAAGTCCTAGAAGTCCTAGAGGCAGTCTCCTCCATTATCACCAATTAATCACTGTCTTTATCCCCCATTCTACAGACTTAACACAGCCAACTGGGACATAGAGGGGTGAAATAGTGTAACCTAGGGGGACGAGCAGAGGATTGGAAGTCAGGAAACCCTGGTTCCAGAACTGTGACTGCTCTGTGACCTTGGGAAAGTCATTAACTTCTCTGTGCCTCTGTTTCCTCATACACAAAATGGGATAAAATACCAGTAATCCGCCACTTCATGGATGGGAGTTCCTAGAACAGTACTTAGGCATTTAGAACAGTGCTTGGCACATAGTAAGCGCTTAATAAATACCATAATTATTATTATGTGAGACAGGTATGATCTAAGGTAATTATCTCATACGTACCTCAGTACATAGAACAGCTTTCAGCACATAGTTTTGTTTTTTTAATAGTATTTGTTAAATGCTTAGTCTCTGTCGAACACTGTTTTAAGAGTTGGGCTAGGTACACGTTAATTAAGTTGGACAAAGTCTCTGTCCCCCATGGGGCCCACAGTCTAAGTAGGAGGGAGAATAGGAGAAATGAGGCACAGAGAAGTTAAATGACTTGCCCAAGGTCACACAGTAAGTATTTGGCAGAGCCAGGATTAGACCCCAGGTTCTCTGACTCCCAGGTCCATGCTTTTTCCACTGGGCCATGATGTATGATTATTATTATTATCATTATTATTATTACTGTTGTTGTTATTATCATTATCATCATTACTATTTTCCATTATGTTCAGCCAGGATTCACAGCTCCTGGGCCCATGTTCAAATCAAGCTTCTTATCTGGGAAAAATGGGATCAACCCCATTTCCCCTAGCTGGAAGCCTGACCTGGTGGATTCAGAAACCACAACTCAGGAGCTGAAAAACCTGAAGCCATTTCGAGCAGGTGGGGACCAGATTTGCTTCAATTTCATCACTTGCATCGGAATAGGCCCCTGCTCCAGCTCATTTTACAGCTGAGAGGGGTTTGGGTTCAAACTCTGAGAGGTGAGGATTTGGCCAACGCTCAGGAGTGAAGCCGTCTGGGGGGATCAGGCCCCCCCCCACCCCATTATCACCTCGTTAACTCAACTAAGCTACCCAGGCTAATGAGGTGAAAATAGATGGAAAAATATCCTAGCCCACAATAAAGCAGGCGGCCAATTGATGATCTGGCATCCAGTCCAGAGAGACCCACCTCTGGGTTGTGAGAAGGGCAGGCTGGGCCTGGAGGGGAAGGTTGGAGCGGGGAGGGGGGATTTTTGTTTTTCATCGACTTGAAATCCTTTCCTGAATTCAAGGTCCAGAATTGAGTGAAAAGGACCAAACACCTCCAGACTCCTCCTTTCCCCTGGTGAGATGCTATTTTAATCATTCAATCAATCAATCATATTTATTGAGCACTTACCGTGTACAGAGCATCATACTGAAAGCTTGGGAGAATATAGTATATCAGAGTTGGTAGACACATTCCCTGCCCACAGTGAGTTTATAATTTAGAGGGGGAGACAGATGTTAATGTTAGTAAATAAATTATGGAGAGGTACCTAAGTGCTCTGGGGTTGAGGGAGGGTGAAAATCCAAGTACAAAGGTGACACAAAAGGGAGTGGAAGAACAGGAAATGGGGGTTTGGAGCATGGAGGGAGGATGGATTCTGGAGCCCTGTCCTGTCGCTCATTCACTGAAGGAGTGTCTGCCATCATCTCCAGCTGAGGCGGAGGGACCCCAAAAATGTGCCGACCCCATAGCCCTCCTTGAGCCCTGGAAACCAGGCCCTGCGGAGCCAATCACGCTTAGCAAAGCTCCATCAACTGGACAATCAATAGGCCTTGAAAGGCATAGAGCAGACTGGAGCAGGACAGTCCCGTGTCCTTCAAAGGAGCCTGAAGGTACTTTCCTGCTCCATGCCGGAATGACGAGGCACTGGTCGGTCTCTGACCCTCGGGCCCCGGGCCCCCCAGCTCATTCCTGACTCTGCCCCATCCCTCCCCAAGACCCCGTTTTCCATAGACTGGCAACTTTGCAGTGCTCTTCGTTTCAGGCCGCTTGAACCCGACACCAAGAGAACCTGGGTGGTTGTCAGGGGAAATTGTTGTCGTTGCCATTTGGAGGAAACGGGTTTGAGGAAAATCCTCCACAAGGGTCGACCTAGCCTACTGGCTAGCCTAGAGTGCAAGTCAGGGGGTGCAGAAAGGAGAGGTGACCTCTTTGGCCCAGGTAATGGCATAAAGGAAGTCCTTCGGAGCCTCTCCTAGGGGAATCAGATCATAGGTGTCAGCTCTTCAGGCCTGCAGGCACCACGCAAGCAGAAAGGAAGTAACAGGCAGGGTTTGAAAGGCTAACAGGTCAGAAATGGTAATCTCCTCAAAGACAGTGCCTGGATCTTTCACTTCCACTGTTCTTGCCCAAGTGCTCAGAGCAGTGCTTTGCACTTAGTGAATGCTCAAACTCAACTGAATTGAAGCAGCGTTGAGTGGGCAGGGAATGTGTCTGCAATTTTGTACTCTTCAGAGCACCCTGGGTATCCTGCACACAGTATGCACCCAATAAATACGATTGACTGGCTGATTGACAGTGTCGCCCAGCGGACAGAGCTTGGGCCTGGAAGTCAGAAGGACCTGGGTTCTAATCCAGGCTCTGCCACTTGTCTGCTGTGTGACCTAGGACAAGTCACTACGCTTCTCTGTTCCTCAGTTACCTCATCTGTGAAATGGAAATTAAGACTGTGAGGCCAATGTGGGACATGGACTGCATTCCACCTGATTAGCTTGTACCCTGTGCTTAGAACAGTGCCTGGCACCTAGCCAGTGCTTAAGCGTAAAATAAATTGAAACTCCCATTAGACTGTAAGGTCCTTGGGGGTAGGGATCATGTCTCCTTACTGTGTTGTACCTACCATACCGACGGATATTTAAATGGATGAGAAGATGCTCCATTCCCCACTGCATACATATAAAGATAGTCCCTGGCTGTTTTCATGTGTTCGCTACCTGCTGTTGTTCCCTGACCTTTCTCTCTGACTCCCATCTCCTTGAACCCTCTGCTCAAGGACTGCAGACACCCTCTTGGTGACTGAACACCTTACAGGATTGAAAGCACGTGGAAAGACCACAGGCCTGGAAGTCAGGAGATCCAGATTCTAAACTCAGCTCCATCACCTGCCTGCTGTGTAACCCAGGGCAAGTCACCTGACTTCTCTGGGCCATAGTTTCTTCATCTGTAAAATATTCTCTCTCGCCCTTAGACTGTGAGTCCCATGTGGGACAGGGACTGTGTCCAACAATCAGTCATATTACCGATAGCTTACTGTGTGCAAAGCACTGTATTAAGTGCCTGGGAAAATATAATACAAAAAAGTTGGTTGACACGTTCCTGTCCACAATGAATTTACAGTCTAATTATCTTGTATCTATGAGTGTTTGGCTCGTAGTAAGCATTTAACCAGTGCCAGTTACTAATATCAAACCACTTTTCTGCTTTCATCTTGCATTTGTTTGAGATAATGTTTCTCACTGTGTGTGAAACCACTGTTCTGGGCTCTCAGCTCCATTTTCTGCTTGTAACCAAGTAACACTTGGGGTATTTTGCTGTATCTCACCCAGGCTTCTCATGATGATGATGATGATGATGGTATTTAAGCGCTTATTATGTGCCAAACACTTTTCTAAGCACTGAGGGAGATACACAGTAATCAGGTTTGGGGCTCACAGTCTTTAATCAGCCTGGCTCAGCGGAAACAGCACGGGCTTTGGAGTCAGAGGTCATGGGTCGAATCCCTGCTCTGCCACTTGTCAGCTGTGTGACTGTGCGCAAGTCACTTCACTTCTCTGCGCCTCAGTTCCCTCATCTGTAAAATGGGGATTAAGACTGTGAGCCCCACATGGGACCACCTGATTCCCTTGTGTCTACCCCAGTGCTTAGAACAGTGCTCTGCACATAGTAAGCGCTTAACAAATACCAACATTATTATTATTATTAATCCCCATTTTACAGATGAGATACCTGAGGTGCAGAGAGGTTAAGTAACTTGCCCAAAGTCACACAGCTGACAAGTGGACAAGCTGTTATTAGAACCCATGACCTCTGACTCCCAAGCCCGTGCTCTTTCCACTGAGCCACGCTGCATTTCTAATAAGGTAATCAGGTTGTCCCACGTGGGGCTCACAGTTGTCCCTCGTGGGGTTCACAGTCTTAATCCTCATTTTACAGATGAGGTAACTGAGGCACAGAGAAGTGAAGTGACTTGCCCAAAGTCACACAGCTGATAAGTGATGGAGCCGGGATTAGGACCCACGAGCTCTGACTCCCAAGCCCATGCTCTTTCCACTGAGCCATGCCGTGCCCCTTCCTGCATCTCTCTGCTCTGGTAATAATTATGGTATTTGTTATTTTGTCCCAGAGCTTACTACATGCCAGGTACTGTAATAAGCGCTGGATGAGCCTTACCTAACGGTTGGTGAATCAAGGGTGTTAAGGCCCTCCTTGTTAGGGGAGCCTGTCTTGCCATTTAGAGGTGAAGTATGGATGGTAGTTAAAACTGGCCAAGCAACCAAGTGAACCTTCTGCAGTGGGGGGTCATATCCCATAACTTTAGAGAAGGTTGGATGGCAAGATGGCTGTCAGCTCCATGTGGGAGAGAAACTGTGTCTGACCTGATTGAACTCATGTCTACTCCAGTACTTATTATGTTGGTATTTGTTAAGCGCTTACTATGTGCAGAGCACTGTTCTAAGCGCTGGGGTAGACACAGGGGAATCAGGTTGTCCCATGTGGGGCTCACAGTCTTCATCCCCATTTTACAGATGAGGGAACTGAGGCACAGAGAAGTTAAGTGACTTGCCCACAGTCACACAGCTGACAAGTGGCAGAGCTGGGATTCGAACTCATGACCTCTGACTCTAAAGCCCGTGCTCTTTCCACTGAACCACGCTGCTTCTCTACTTAGCACAGTCTTGACATAGAGGATCAAATGCCATTAATGATCATAATCATAACCATGGTATTTAAGTGCTTACTCTGTTCCAAGCACTGTGCTAAGCGTTAGGGTAGATGCAATGCAATCTGATCTGACTTATTCCCTGCCCTCTTGGGGCTCACAGTCTAAGCAGGGGAGGGAGGACAAGTATCTAATTTCTATTTTGCAGAAATGAAAACTGAGACGCATAGACCTTAAGTGACTCGCCCAGAGTCCCACAATGGCAGAGCTGGAATTAGAACCCAGGTCTCCCCAATCCCAGATCCATGTTCTTTCTACTGGACCACACTGCTTCTAAAGTTTTAGTTTGGTCTGAAGTTTGGTACCTCTTGTGAGCACATTCTACCTGGCTCCCAAAGACATATGTCCTTGATTCGATTGTCTATGTTTCTACTGCCAATGTAGCAGAATATGGCAGCAGCATTCAGCACTGCTGTGTCCATGCAACTCTGCCGATGTGTGGGGTTTGCCTGGCCCACAGCCTCAGTTTTGCTCCCAATGTTTTTAGTCCAAAGCACTGTCTGCTGTGTAGCCCTGGACAAGTCACTTCATATCTCTGTGCCTCAAGTTACCTCATCTGTAAAATGGGCATTGGAACTGTGAGCCTCGCATGGGACAAGGACTGTGTCCAACCTGATTATCTTGTATGCACTCCATGCTCAGTACAGTGCCTGGCACATAGTAAGCATTTAACAAATATCATTATTATTATAATTATTATCATTATTATTATTATTCTCATGAGCACAGTCCTTAAAGCCAACCCAGCAGAGGTCGAGGAGGGCCAGAATGTTCAGGAGCAGAGGGGAAGGAGAGATTGAGCTGAGTGCTTGAGGCAAAGGCTTTTATTGGGAAAGGGAGTGGAAATTGCACAGTTGCTAGAGAGGGATGCCAGCCATATGCTCTGGAGGAAACTTTTCCTTTTATAACAGCGAGGGACCTCTCTTGCTCCCCGCAGTTGGCAGCACCTTCGAACCATGTGTCCCCCTCAATCTTTGCCTATGTTTTCTCAACTCGTTTCACCCACAGCCCCGTCCACCCAAGCAGGTAAAAGAGGCGTTGGAATCTATTGTGGCTGCAACTCCTTTCACAAATCCTCCAGGTGCCCGGTGAGCAAGTCAGCCTCTGTGGACTGGAAGCCAGAGAAACAAATGGTCATCAGTCACAGGGTGATCGTGGCCCAGCCAGGACATTTCGCTTCTCTAATGCCAACCTTCTCACTGTACCTCAATCTCATCTATCTCACCTCCACTCTTTCGTCCACGTCTTGCCTCTGGCCTGGAACGCCCTCCCTCCTCAAATCTGACAGACAATTACTCTCCTCTGCCTTCAAAGTCTTATTCTCCAAGAGGCCTTTCCTGACTAAACCCGACTTTCCTCTTCTCCCACTCCCTTCTATGTCATCTTGACTTGCTCCCTTTATGCACCGCCCCCCCACAGCCTTGATGTCCACCCAATGTCTGTCTTCCCCTCTAGACCGTAAGTTCTGTGTGGGTAGGGAATGGGTCTGTTTGTTGTTATATTGTGCTCTCCCAAGTTATTAGTACAGTGCTCTGCACACAGTAAGTGCTTAATAAATATGATTGAATTTATAAATGAATGAATGAACTGGCAGTTAGCCCCAACTCCCACCCCATCTTTCCCTTCCCCTAGGCCCATAGAGGGAATGTAACTACCTAGCTGCCTCTATGTAATGAGCTCACTGTTTGTCTCCAAGAGGTGCCCAACACCCAGATCTCTCGCCTGCCCCGAGCCCTGCCTGGCCTCGCTACATCCTCCCACCCCCTGTCACATTGCCCCTGCGCTGGTAGCAAAGGGGCAGGAGGGGGGTGGGAGGGTGAGGGGTAGGCCACCACTGCAAGGACCTACAGCAGGGCCAATCCCCACAGTATAAATAAGCCCGTTAATCAATTAGAGAGCTATTCATTTAAATGGATCCCTCTGTCCTTCCCCAGTTAATCTGTAATTCAGATGGATCGGAGATGGCTCAGCTGGGAGCCGGGAGTCCGGAATACACAATGATTCGGCTCCCTGAGGGTTGGGAATTTCAGTCGGCACATGGGACAGATGCTCTGTCACACACACATACACACACCCCAGAACACCCACCCTGAGCCTACCCATCTCCCAACACCACGGGACAACCGGTCCTCCATTCCACATAGCACCAGGTCTTATGATCCTGGGTGCCATCTACAGATCTGCCCTGCCCTGACCTTACTCTCTCGGGCCCCTGCTTTTCCTCATGGGCACCCACGACCTCCAAAGTGGACTCGCTTGTGATCCAGCACCCCCACCCGGCTTTGCTTCTGCACTCCCACAGACGTGCTTGAGCCCATCCTCAAACACACATGCACACAGACACAGACATACACACTCACACACATACAGGTGCACACACATGCACTCATTCACACATTAACAGACACGCACCCCCTGATTCCCTAACCACGGAAAGGGTAGACAGAGTCCCCGTCTACCAGCCCCTGAGAGCTGGCATCATCAAGGTGGGGCAGAGCTGGGGTTAGAAGGACATGGGCCACAGCTGGAATGAGCAGCAGAAATCACAGCTGGGGCCAGCTCCTGCCTCAGAGGAAGGAAGGGTGGGTGGTCTCTCCCCTCCCCATCCTTAGGTGAGCTTGAGCCAGGGGCAGGACTCTGGGGAAGAGTCCCAGAGAGAATTCTACCCCAACGTGGATTCAATTCCCACATCTTCATCCACACCCTGGGGGCAGCAGATTGTTCCTCGCCTATCCATCCTTCACGGGGCAAGGCAGGATGGCAGAATTCAAGAAGCACAAGAGAAGCATCTTTCAGCACCGATAACCCAGCCACCCCCTAGGGAGTGATGGGGAGAGGGAGAGGCAGGGAAGAAAGAGTTCTGTGTTTCTCTGGCACCCAAGCCAGGCACAGACGGAGGCTGTGCCACCCCCACCGTGCATCAGACAAAGGAGGAAGTGAGGAGGACCGGCTTGGTAAATGCCATCCTCATGAGGGGGTAGGGAACAGTCAGCAGTGCCCTGGTAAACTGGGCATGGAGCCAGAGGAACACCAAGCTCTTTCTGCCGTAGGCTGTTCCTCTTTATTACCAAGAACGCTCTCTCATCTCTGGAGCGCCCGGCTTCCAAGAAGTTCCCAATGTTCTCTTGCTCATCCTTTCCACTTCCCAGAGGGGTGCCCAGGGAGGAGGATTCTTCTTGCACAACAAAGAGTAGGTGGAAGACTCAGAGAGGACAAGTGACTCACATGATCACACAACAAGCTAATGGCTGAATTGGGAAGAGATCTCTCCCACAGGATAGGGGGGCAGCTCCACTTTAGGGACCTTTTGAATGAACCCAATCCACTGGATGCTGGTTGTGGGCAGATAATGGGCCAAGTTTTCCCGGGGTTTAATGCCTCTCATCATGCTCGGCCTGCCCCAGACCCCCAAGATCCAACCTAAACAATGTTCCCCTCAAGCAGCCCTGGAACTCCCCCACTGATTATCTTTCTCACTAGTCCAAGACTGTAAGATCCTGCTCTAGACTGTAAGAGCCTTACGGGCAGGGAATATATCTACCAACTCTGCTGTAGTGTACTCTTCCAAGAGGTTAGTACCGTGTTCTGTAGTTTGATCAGGTTGGCCCTTAATCGAGCCTACCCCCGACCCTGGTCATCACCCGCTTATTAACACTACTGTATTGTATCATACTGTATTATGTTGCTATATTACCGATTTCGTTTGTTACTGTTTATTGTTGTCAGTGCTGCCACCCACCTCTCTGGCCTCAACATGTCCCTCCTCCCCCCCTCCTCCCTCCCGCCCCTTCCTATCCTTCCCTTCCCCTCTCTCGCTCAGCTCTTTCCCGCTCTCTCCTCTGCCTCCTCCCCCGCCCCCACCCTAGAATCCCACTTTACCAGCGCTACCCCTCTTCCCCTTCCCCCTACTCTCCCCCCCACCAAACCCCCTCCTCACCCCCTCCCCCCTTCCTTCTACCCCCCCCCGTCCCTTGCACCCACAGCTACTTTCAAGTGTGGCCTCTGGAACCCCCGCTCCATTACAGGTAAACTACCTCTTGTCCATGACCTTTTCCTTTCCCACTCTCTCCTCCTCACCCTTTCAGAAATGTGGCTCACTCCCGAAGACACGGTCTCCGCCACTGCTCTCTCCAACGGAGGCCTCTCCTTCTCCCACTCCCCTAGACTCACCGGTAAGGGAGGAGGCGTCGGCTTCCTCCTCTCACCCCGTTGCCGCTTCCGCACTATCCCTCCTCCCCCCTCCCTCTCCTTCCCCTCCTTCGAAGCCCATATCGTTCGCCTCTACCACCCCCTCCAGATACTTGTCGCTGTCATCTACCGCCCTCCTGGTCCCACCTCCGACTTCTTCAACCACCTAGACCCCTTTCTCACCTTCCTTCTCTCCTTCTTTTTGCCCACTCTGATCCTCGGAGACTTCAACATCCATATGTATGTCCCCGATGACTCCTCTGCTGCCCGCCCGCTATCCCTCCTCGACTCTGCCAACCTCCTTCTCCACCATACCGCGCTCACTCATCGACTCGGTCACACCCTCGATCTCGTCATCTCCTACCGCTGCACTATCTCCTCCCTCACCAACTCTGAAATCCCTCTCTCTGACCATAACCTTCCCACCTGCCTCATCTCTCACACTCCCTCCCCCTGCAAATCTTCGCTACTGCCCCACAGCGACCTCCGCTCTCTTGATCCCATCCGTCTTTCCAAAAGCATCTCTCCTCACCTTGCCGCCCTGTCCTCACTTCCCACTCTCGATGATCAGGTCTCCGCTCTCAACTCCACCCTCTCTACTCATCTCAACTCTCTCGCCCCCCTTTCCCTCCGCCGCTTTCGCTCCACTAACCCACAGCCCTGGATCACCTCCTCTGTCTGCCTGCTACGCTCCTATGCTCGAGCTGCTGAGCGCTGCTGGCGAAAGTCCAAGCACCAAGCCGACCTCACACACTTCAAATTTATCCTTTCCTGCCTTAACTCTGCCCTCTCCTCTGCCAGGCAAAACTTCTTCTCCTCCCTCATCGACACCCATCACCCTCACCCCTGCCAATTGTTCCGGACCTTTAACTCTCTCCTTAGGCCCCCTGTTCCTCCCCCCCCGCCCCATCTCTCACCCCCAATGATCTGGCCACCTACTTCATCACAAAAATCAACACAATCAGGTCTGAGCTCCCCAAAGTCACCCCTCCGCCTCTCCCCTCCCCCCCACCAACACTCTCCCCTACTTTTCCATCCTTCCCTGCAGTATCCTCAGAGGAGATCTCCTCCCTCCTCGCAAGTGCCAACCCCTCCACCTGCGCCTCGGACCCCATTCCCTCTCACCTTATTAAAAACATCGCCCCTGCCCTCCTCCCTTCCTGAACTTCTATTTTTAACCACTCAATCTCCAATGGCTCCTTTCCCTCTGCCTTCAAACATGCCCACGTCTCCCCCATCCTAAAAAACCCCGCTCCACCATCCTTCCTGTCTCTCAGGCCCACAATCTCGGTGTCATCCTTGACTCGTCTCTCTCGTTCACCCCACACATCCTATCCTTACCAAGACCTGCCAATTTCACCTTTACAATATCACCAAGATCCACCCTTTCTGCTCCACCCAGACGGCTACCTTACTGCTACAGGCTCTCGTTATATCCCGGCTAGACTACTGTGTCAGCCTTCTCTCTGATCTCCCTTCCTCCTCTCTCACCCCGCTCCAATCTATTCTTCACTCCGCTGCCCGGCTCATCTTCCTGCAGAAACGATCTGGGCATGTCACTCCCCTTCTTAAACACCTCCAGTGGTTGCCTATCAACCTCCGCTTCAAACAAAAACTCCTCACTCTAGGCTTCAAGGCTCTCCATCACCTTGCCCCTTCCTACCTCTCCTCCCTTCTCTCTTTCTACCGCCCACCCCGCATGCTCCGCTCCTCCGCCACCCACCTCCTCACCGTCCCTCGGTCTGGCCTATCCTGTCATCGACCCCTGGGCCACGTCCTCTCGCGGTCCTGGAATGCCCTCCCTCCTCACCTCCGCCAAACTAATTCTCTTCCCCTCTTCAAAACCCTACTTAAAACTCACCTCCTCCAAGAGGCCTTCCCAGACTGAGCTCCCCTTCTCCCTCTACTCCCTCTACCGGGCCCCCCCTTCACCTCTCCGCAGCTCTTTCCTCCCATTTCCCTCTGCTCCTCCCCCTCTACCTTCCCATCCCTTCAGCACTGTCTCATCTGCTCAACTGTATATATTTTCATTACCCTATTTATTTTGTTAATGAAATGTACATCGCCTTGATTCTATTTAGTTGCCATTGTTTTTACGAGATGTTCTTCCCCTTAACTCTATTTATTGCCATTATTCTTGTCTGTCTGTCTCCCCCGATTAGACTGTAAGCCCGTCAAATGGCAGGGACTGTCTCTTTCTGTTGCCGACTTGTTCATTCCAAGCGCTTAGTACAGTGCTCTGCACAAAGTGCTCAATAAATACTATTAAAAGGAATAAATAGACTTTATTGGTTGATGTGCCCACATTGGGAGTAGGAGGGACCGCACCCAGAGGGATTAGGCTTGCCCATCATTCCAGGCTCTGAGGGCAAGAGTCCTGGGCTTCACTCTCCCAAATTCCATTTTTGAGGCAGAACGGTGGGTGTTCAAGGGGAAAATCCAGGAGCAGGGAGTCCGTGTCTTAGGAGGTCCATATGGTTGCCGTTTCTAAACTGGGCGGTGTGCCGCTCTGCCAGGAGAGCAGATTGTGGCTCAACACTGCCCATCTTCTTGGACACCAGCACACCTGTGGAGAGCTTGGACAGGATGCTGGCTTCCCCGCCAGCCCTCCCAGCGGCTACTGAGGAAGAAGCCGGCCTGGCCCCGGGGGTGAACAACAGGGTCAGGAGAATGACCGCGAGTCCGACCAAATGCCATCTGGGCCATTTCCCCCCATAATTTCCTCTCCCAGGGTGTAGCTGAGGCCACATCAGAGCACAAACGCGACATACCAAAATCTGGGGCCAGAGCAGAGGATGACCTCGAGGCTCCTTTCAGAGCCCTGGGCCCCCTCCCTTCCCCAGGTAAGCCTCCCAGGCTTAGAATCTTTCTTTCCACATTGTTAATCATCACAACATTCCTCAATCAATCAATCCTAATTACTGAGCACTTACTGTGGGCAGGGCACTTAACTAAGCAGTTGGAAAAGTGCAACACAGCAATATAACAGACACATTTCCTGCCCACAGCGAGTTTCTTGACTCTAGCAGCTTTTCCAATGCTTCATGCGTAATAGGCAAACTCTGCCCTCAAGGCTCTGACCTGAGCCAGCTCCTTCTTATTGATCCATTCTCTTTGTCCACTCCACTCCAGCTCATGCTCTCCATTTCTCCAAAGAATCAGGGGGGCCTAGCGGACAGTGTACTGTCCTGGGAATCAGAGGACCTGGGTTCTAAACTTGGCGCTGCCACTTGTCGGCTGTGTGATCTTGGGAAAGTCACTTATCTCCTCTGTACCTCAGTTTCCTCATCTACAGGAAGGAGACTCAATACTGTTCTCCTTGCTAGTCAGAGTACCATGTGGGACAGGGACTGTCTCTGACCTGATTTTTGTGTATTTTATCGTGCATTTACCCCAGTGCTTAGCACAGTGCTGGGCACGTAGTAAGTACTTAACAAGTGCCCTGATTTCCATTCTTTTTATGGTTTTCCTGAGCAAACGCCTGACCATCCCCTCATTCTCAATTCCCCCACCGGTAATCTATTGCTCTCCTCTTTCCCCACGAGGTAAACATCCCCTCTCACTTTTCCAAATCATGAATCCCCCCTCTTTTCAAAGCAGCCCCTCCTTCCCTGCTTAATCCCCCTCTCCCCCAACCTCCTCACCACTCTTACACATCCATCTGTTAATGCATTTGGTACGGACTGACTGATCCTCCCATGTACATTCTTTATATCTACTCTCACAATCTTTCAATTGTTACATATTTTTCAATTTATGTCTGCTTGTGCTCCCCATTAGATTGACTCAAATTTCTGTCAATTATTCCTCAGTTGCCCGAGAAACTGCTCTGTCGGTCCATCCAGGCTCTTTGGTCCAAGGTCATAGCTTCTTAAAACAAAAATAGCCTCCTCACCTCGCACTGGAAAGGCCTCCCATGGGTACGCAAGAGACAGATACACAAGGAACCGATCAAGATGGACAGTGACTTGTCAGTGGCCATCCAATGAGTCAGCTACAAGCAGAACCCTGATCCCCTGACACCTGTCAAGCAGTCACTCCTATTTATTGTGTGAGGGTGGAAAGCCCAGTGTCAAAGCAGCCTGACCTAGTGGAAAGAGCAAGGGCCTCGGAATCAGCAGACCTGGGTTCTAGTCTTGGCTCTGCCTGCTGCCAGCAGTGGGACTTTAGGCAAGTCACTTCACTTATGAGTGGCTCAGTTTCCTCATTTATTAAGAGGGGATTAAATGGGGATTAATCCCTCTTCTGCTACAATTTCAGGGTGTGGAACACTGTCCTGAACACTTGGAAAAGTATGATGACAGTAAAAGAGCAGGCAGAAACAAATGAATTAAAGAGTGAGGGCAGAAAGAAGAAAAAAGGCACAATTGGCAGAAGTGAGAGTAAGGAAAGATTCGTAGGGGGTTAAATTGGTTAACAATTATTATCATTTTTATATATTTACCAAGCACTGTACTAAGCACTGGGGAAGATACAAAATAATCACATAAAACACAGGCCCTGTCCCACATAGGACTCACGTTCTGCTCTACCCCTTCACCCTCCCACAATACTTGTGTATATGCATACATATTTATAGTTCTATTTATTTATATTAACGATATGTGTATATCTATAATTCTATTTATATTGATGCTATTGATGCCTGTTTACTTGTTTTGATGACTATCTCTCCCCGAACCCATTATGGGCAGGGACTGACTCTATCTGTTGCTGAACTGTACTTTCCAAGCGCTTAGTACAATGCTCTGCACACAGTAAGGGCTCAGTAAATACGATTGAATGAATGAATGAATGAATGAATGAATGAATAAAGGAAATGACTAGAGCATGACTAGAATAGAGGGAATGACACATTGTGGGAAGGGAATGTGTCTATCAACTCCGTCGTACTGTACCCTCCCAAGTGCTTAGAGCAGTGCTCTGCATACAGTAAGTGCTCAATAAATATGATTGACTGGTAAGTGCTAAGAATGGCTGCATATATACGGATGCTATAGGTGGCTGTTGTAACAACATGCTCCGGAGTGGTGGAAATAAGTAAGGGAAGGGGTCCTGGAGGAGGAGGGATATCAGGAGGCTGGGAAACTTAAGAGCACTCCAGAGAAAGGGAAAGGAAGTTGGCAAAGGGTCGCATGTGGGACTCACTACTTTACAGGGATGTTGTGGGGAAGAATGTAGGTCACGGATGGGAAAGTGCTTTAGAATAAGATAGGTGCTATAAATTATAAAAATTCTAAGAATTATTATGATGGCACTGATGCTTTTTCCAGGCTGTCCTTTTTACCCTCCTCTCTGAAAATGAAATCCTAAACAAAAGGGAGTCCAGGAGGGGAAAAGACCCAGGACGGGGAGTTAAGAAACCCAAGTACTAGTCCCATCTCTGCCAACTTCTGTGTGACCTTTTACAAGTCACTCAAACTTTCACCCTCCTACCTCACCTCTCTTCTGTCCTTCTCCATCCCAGCATGCACACTCCGCTCCTCTGGTGTTAACCTTTTCACTGTGCCTCGTTCTAGCCAGTCCCACAGTTGACAACTGGCCCAAGGCCTACCTCTGGCCTGGAATGCCCTCCCTCTGCAAATCCGCCAACCACACTATCCCCCTCCAAAGCCCTACTGAAGGCTCACCTCGTCCAGGAGACCTTCCCAGACTAAGCCCCCCTTTTCCTCAGCTCCCCCTCCCCTCCCCATCACTCCAACTCGCTCCCTTTGCTCCACCCCCCTGCCCCACAGTGCTTGTGTATATATGTACATGTCTATAATTCTATTTATTTACATTAATGCCTGTTCACTTGTTTTGATGTGTATATATCTAATTCTATTGATTTATATTGATGCTTCTAATGCCTACTTACTTGTTTTGATGTCTGTCTTCCTTCATCTAGACTGTAAGCCCCTTGTGGGCAGGGACTGTCTCTCTTTATTGCCAAATTGTACTTTCCAAGCACTTAGTACAGTGCTCTGAACACAGTAAGCTCTCAGTAAATATGATTGAATGAATGAACCTTTCTGGTCCTCCATTTCATTATCTATGAAACACAGATGACATATCTATTCATCTTCCCTGTTAGTCTGTGAGCCCTGTGTGGAACAGGGACTGTGTCTGATCTAATTACCTTATATCTACCCCAGTGCTCAGTGCAGCACTTGACACAACACGACCAGTTAACAATGTTGTTATCCTGAGAAGTTGAGAGCCAGGCACATTGAGAAGTTAGTTTGGAGGCACATCCCTACCAATAAGCCACAAAATAAATATTCATGGTATTTGTTGAGCGCTTACTCTCCACCAAGCACTGTACTAAGAACTGGGGTGGATACAAGATCGGACCAGGCATAGCTCCTGTCCCACAAGGGCCTTTCACTTTGAGGGAGAGGAAGAATGGCTACTTAATCCCCATTGTATAGATGAGGAAACCGAGACACTCCTAAGTGAAATGACTTGCCCCAAGTCATACAGCACGCATGTGACAGAGCCAAGATTAGAACCCAGGTCCAGTGATTCCGAGGCCCTTGCTCTTTCTACTGGGCCAGAGTGCATCAGCACCGGGCTTTTCAAAACTCTTTATAACCTCACAGCATCAGGTCATGTTCGGGGAGAACACCCAGCATCAATCAGTGAATCAGTGGCATTTATTGAGAGCTTACTGTGTGCAGACCACGGTATTAAGTGCTTGAGAGAGAACAGTACAATAGAGTTGGTAGACGTGTTCCTTGCCCAAAGCAGTTTACAGTCTAGAGGGAGAGACAGACATTACAATAAATTACATAAAGGGGAAATGGAAGAGCATAAGGATATGTACTCGAGTCAAATGATGGTATTTATTGAGTGTTTACCACATGAAGAGCACTCTACTAAGCATTTGGGAGAGTACAGTTCCATAGAGTTGGTAGACATGATCCCTGCCCACATGGAATTTACAATCTAGAGACTGTAAGCCATGCTCTATGGCTGAGAGTACATGAATATCAAGCGCTTAAGGAGTGCTTAGGGGAAGCAGCATGGCTCAGTGGAGAGATCATGGACCTGGGAATCAGAAGGACATGGATTCTAATCCTGACTCTGCCATTTGTCTACTGTGTGGCCTTGGACATTTTTTTCTGTGCCTCAGTTCACTCATCTGTAAAAGGAGGATTAAAGCTGTGAGCTCCATGTGGGACAGGGACTGTATCCAACTCGATTTGCTTGTATCCACCCCAGTGCTTAGAGCAGGGCCTGGTGCATAGTAAGCGCTCAACAAATGCCACAATTAATCAGTGATTACAGATCCAAATGTATAGGTGACTCAGAAGGGAGGACAAATAGGAGGAAGGTGGGCTTAGCCAAGAAAGGCCGCTTGGAGGAGAAGGTTGATGATGATTGTTGATGATGGGCAGGGGGGCGATGGGGGACAGGACTATGATAGCTGGATCCAACCAATCTCTGGGGAACTACCTCCCTGTCCTGGGACTACTCTCTGACAGGAGGCAGTAGAAAAATCAAGAGCTGAAAGATGGAAGCAGGAGACTGAACCGAGTTGCTCCCCCTTCAGCCCCCTGACCCCATGGCCCCTCTCGCTGAGCTTGGTAGTCGGAGTGGGCAGATTCCAGCTCTGAGACAGGTATGTTGCCAATCCCCACCTGGAGAATTGTCACTGAATGGGCTACAGTCAAAGCCCTTCTCCTTTGTGCCCTCTCCACCATTCTTCCTGCCTACTACCGTGGCTTAGTGGAAAGAGCATGGGCTAGGGAGTCAGAGGTTGTGGGTTCTAATCCCAGCTCTGCCACTTGTCAGCTGTGTGACTTAGGGCAAGTCATTTAACTTCTCGGAGCCTCAGTTACCTCATCTGTAAAATGGGGATTAAGACTGTGAGCCCCATGTGGGACAACCTGATCACCTTGTATTGACTCCAGTGCTTAGAACAGTGCTTGGCACATAGTAAGCACTTAACAAATACCATCATTATTACTAACCCACCACCTCTAAGGCCGATCTATTTAGCTATAGAACACGGCCCACGGACCCAACTCGCCACATAATCATCTAAGGTTCCCACGTACTTATCTCCAGGATCTATTTTAGATAGGATATCTCCGGTTCCTCCCTGATCTATTTCCATGTCGCGCTCTCCGCCTGTAGTATTTATCTCTATTTTAAGACGACTGGGTGCTTTTTTTAACCCTCAAACTGGGACAGTTCCCGGGGGAGTAGGGCTTCCGCTAACCGATTTGATGCCGCATATGCTGCACTCCAAACCACGAGTCAGAACAAGGGCGGGGGGGTGGCGGTGTGTGTGTGCGCGTGCGTGCTTGGGATGGGGAGGGGGTTTCTTCAGCAGCAGTGTGTCTGGGACTAAGGGCAGGGCAAGAAGGAGAGTGGAGAGGGGGTGCCTAAAGGGGGAGAGCACAGTTCCAGAGCAGAGGTGCAGGCCACGGTGGCAGGTAGTGGGTTTCAGATGTGGCCAGAGGTCAAACCATGCAGGCATATGTGCCCACGGGTATGGAGAGCTGTGCTTTTCTGAAGGTTCGTTGTGGCACAATTTGCCTTGGGAGGAGGGTGTGCACCTGCGCTTCTTTGTAGAGCAGAAGGATTGAGAGAGGCGTGTATGCCTTCATTTCACAGAAAATAACCCCTGGATTACCCCCAAAAGGGTCTTCAAGCTGCAGAAACATTCCCAAGAACCAAGGGGTTGGTGAGTAAATGTCTCTGCCCCACTGGAGACAGTGAGGTCTAGTGGAAAGAGCCAAGAACTGAAAGCCAGGAAGCCCAGCTCTGCCACTTAACCACTGTCTGGTCTCAGACAAGTCACATAACCCTGCTGAACTTCAATTTCCTCATCTGTAAAATGGGAATAAAACTTGCCTCCCCACCCCAAACTCTTCTGGCAGACAGTTTAGGGAAGAAATTGATGTGAGGGAGTCTTGGAAGGGTTAAAGTATGCTACATATTCTATGTGGTTTTATGCCCAGATACAGCAGGAAAAGGAATTATGTCTCTGGGCTGTGGAGATGGGCCTGGAGGGAGGAACTGGTGTTGGGAAAATGGGGCTGAGATTTCCAGCCAGAAGGCATGAGGTGAGTAGATCCTGGGAACATATACCCTATGGCTAAGGGGAACTCATGGGGCAGGGGTAAGCTTATTATGGGCAGGGAACATGCCTGTCAACTCTGATGTACAGTACTCTCCCAAGTGTTTAGTACAGTTCTCTGCACATAGTAACAGTGTGAACCAACATGGTCTAGTGGATAGAGCACAGGCCTTGGAGTCAGAAGGACCTGGGCTTTATTTCTGGCTCTGCCACTTGCCCGCTGTGTGACCTTGGTCAAGTCACTTAACTTCCCTTTGCCTCAGTTATCTCATCTGCAAAATGGGGATTAAAACTGTGAGCTCCATGTGAGACATGGACTGGATTCAACCTGATTAACCTTTATCACCCCCATCCCTTAGTACAGTGCCTGACCCATAGAAAGTGCTTAACAGATACCTTAAAGAATGGTAAGCTTTAAATCAATATCATTGATGGCGATGAGGATGATGATTTATTCATTCATTCAATCGTATTTATTGATTACTGTGTGCAGAGCACTGAGCTAAGTGCTTGGAAAGTACAATTTGATGGGTGTGAGTGTTTGTGTGTGCACGCATACGCTTTGAGACTGCTGGGGAACAGATTGTGACTGGGTTAGCATCAACTCTAAGAACAGTGGTTCCTACTTAGGGGAAGGAAGCCCACAGATAGCAGATACCAGCTGAGAGTTAGGAGATGGGGTATGTTCACACACATACACTACCAAGCGTGGCAATTACCCCAGAGAAAGCTGGGCCAGAATTTTTTCTTCTTTCACTTCCCAACATGCCAGAAAGTTCCCCACTCTGGTGCTGGCAGCTCACGCAAGGAGTAGGCACATTTTCAGAGAGACACTATGTAAGTGTGTAAAGAGCATGTGCAAGGAGAAGCGAGTGAAATGAGTGTCGTATCCTTCCCCGACCTGCCTTCTCCTCTTCGAGGCAAATGACGTATCTCCTTCAAGGACTCTTCATAGCCCGAGTCAGGCCACCTCTCCCAGCCTCTCATGTCCAAGAACAGGTCTGGATCTGTTCTGGATGTTGCTGGGGAGGTAAACACCACCCCTGGCCTCCCCACCTGGAGTGGTAGGGATGACAAGCAAGACTAATGAACGATCAATTCCCCTCCATTGAGTGTGCTGAGCATCAGCGCAAATGAATAAATAATAGATAAACACATCAATAGAGAGATGAGCCAATAAATAAATGAACGAGTCCCTTGAGACGGAGTGTAAATCAGTCTCTCGGCGGGGGAAGGATGATTTGGCTGAAAGCTACAGGTGTTCACTCAAGAACGTTCCCCAATACAATTCAATGGGACCCCACATTTCTCTTCTCCACACCGGAACACTTCAGTTGGCAATAGTAAAGCCTCCTTCCTCATCCTCTTCCTCCTCTACCCTCCCCTCCTCAGTACCAATCCATCCTCTCTCTTCTCCCCTCCACCACGGTAGAAAGATGGCCAAATCAAACTATTCTTCCTGACAGCCTGTGGGCCCTGAGCGATAAGTGGGGAGACTGGAGAGGAAACCACCCCCACATCCCCATTCTCCTACCCCTTCCAGGCACCACTGCTTTCATCCTCTAGGGAAGCTTTGCGGCCTACTGGAAACAGCACGGGCCTAAGGAGTCAGGAGACCTGGGTCCTAATCCTGACTTTGCCACTTCCCTGCTATGTGGCCTTGGGAAAGTCTTTTCCTTTTCTGTGTCTCTGTTTTCTCATCTGTAAAATCGGGAGTTAATATCCAACTCTTTCCCTGTTAAGAGCACGAGCCCACAGGAGTCAGGGACCAAGTCTAACCTCATGATCTTCTGTCTACTCTTTGCTTTTGAGCACAGTGTTCGGCATATAGTAAACACTTCCCAAATATCCCAATTCTTAGGTTCTATCTGCCAGACTGCAGCCACGCAACTGAACAAGCTGTCCCGTGACCTGCCAGCCACCCTGGAGATGGGGCAATGACCCCTTCTCCTGCTCAACGTGACTCAGACAGTTTCTGGTCCAGCCTTGAGGGGACACTGGGCTAGAGGGATGGGAAAACAATCCTTCAGGACCAGCAGAAACCAGGACAGCCATGGGATCCAGGCAGGTCCTGCTGGGGTGACCGGTCAGCCACTTTCATCCTGAGCTGTCAGCGGGTCCATCCCATGTCTGGTAGAGATATGATGGGGGAAGTCATCAGATCCAGACTGTAAGCCCATCAAAGGGCAGGGACTCTATCTGTTACTGATTTGTACATTCCAAGCGCTTAGTACAGTGCTCTGTACATAGTAAGTGCTCAATAAATACTATTGAATGAATCCAGGACCTGAATTTTGACCGCTGTGCTTCACCCAGCCCTGGCTCGTTAGCTCTCCTGAGTTCTGAGGATTCCTTACCATTGGTCTTAAAGCACTCAATCAGCTCAACCCCTTCTACCTTACCTCCCTGCTCTCCAACTGCAACCCAGCTCACAAGCTTCACTCCTCCCATGCCAACCTACTCACTGTACCTCGATCTCACCTATCTCAACCCTGACCCCTTTGCCACACCAACCACAATTTCGAACTCCCTTCCCCTTCACATAGGCCAGACCACCACTCTCCCCATTTTCAAAGCCTTATTAAAAGCACATTTCTGAGAGCATAATAAATGCCATTTTTATTGTTCTTATTATGACAACAGTGACTTGTTTGTGAGGGTTTAGATCCAGTCCATACAGGAGTCAATCGATAGTGAAATTTATTGAGCATGTACTGTGAGCAGAGCAGTGTACTAAGCATTTAGGAGAATACAATAACAGGAGGCTAGTTGCTTAAATTTGTACATAATTTTCATTTTTTCAAAATACTTTCACATGGCATTTTAGCAATATGAATTTAGCCTCCTGGGGATGAGGTAGGGAGAGACAGACATTATTAAATCCACTTAGACCCAGGGAGGACAAGTGACTTGCCCAGGGTCACACAGCAGGACAGTGACAGAACTGGGATAAAAGTCTGGTCTTCTGACTCCCACATTCACACTCTTCCCACTAGAGCACACTGCCTGCTGGGGTCTCTGATTTTCGACTTCCCCATCCTAGTGCCTCCTGAATCCCAATTCTAGCCCCTTCCCCGCCCCAGCATTCTTTTAACCAAGGCTAGGAATTTAGTTTTTCAAAGGGCTAATTCCTGCTCCCCGGGCTCAGGATCACACCTGGAGAGTTTCCAATACGCCACCAGTCTCGACTACTGGAGGGAGAGTCAAGCAGAGGCCTTCTCACTCCAATCCTAGCTTGGCAAGTGGTTAGCGAATGGAAGGCAATCTGCTACAAGTCAAAACTCACCTGTGCTGGGCAGCAGCAGCACGGGAGAGACTCGAGGGCGGAGACTCAAGTTTATTGTGTGGAAGGAGGTAATGATAAACCACTTCCGGATTTTTACCCAGTAAACTCTCTGGATACATTACCGGAACAACTGCAGATGGAGGTGGAGCTTTCTGAGTGAGATGTGCCATAGATTTACTATGGCTCAGAAATGACTCAAAAGCATAAGCCCAGACAAATTCCTGCTTCTCCGGAGATGAACACTTCTCACCACACAGCGGAAAAATAAACCTACTAGGAAACTGTAAGCTCCTCGTGGGCAGGGAACATGCCTATCAACTCTGTCACATTGTACTCGTCCAATTATTTAGTATAGTGCACACAGTGAGTACTCAATAAACACCACTGATGGGTTAGGAAAGAAAGAACAGGTGGTGAAAGGCTGGCGGGCCTGAAATGGTGGTGCCTCCCAACTCTAGCAATGATCTGACTCGTCTGCCATGTGACCTTAGGCGAGTCACTTAATTTCCCTGTGCCTCAGTTACCTCATCTGTAAAATGGGTATTAAAGTGTGAGCCCCCCCATGGGACAACCTGATTACCCCGTGTCTATCCCAGTGCTTAGAACAGTGCTTGACACATAGTAAACTCTTAACAAATACCACTCACTATTATTATTGTTGTTAATAAGGCACGGCTTTACCTTACTCTCTCCTTCAACACTCCTATGTGTCCCAACAGCCTACTTGAATGTCCCACCTCGGCTCAGATCCCATCCCCCTCCAGAATGTAAGCTCGTTGTGGGTAGGGAATGTGCCTGTTATATTGTCATCTTGTATTCTCCCAAGCACTTAGTAGAGTGCTCTGCACACAGTAAGCACTCAATATATACGATTGTCTCTCTGGCGGGTCGGGGACTGAGCGCCTGAGGCCAGCAATGGGGAGAGGAGAGCCTGTGTTTGAGGGAGGGTGATTCAACTTCCACTATGGAGTCAGCACTGTTGCTCCAGGACCCAGTTTGGACACCTCAATCAATCAATCAATTGTATTTACTGAGTTCTTACTATGTGCAGAGCACTGTACTAAGCACTTACTGCTGAACCCCACTTCTATCTGGCTGCCAGTACAAAAGAGGGCACAGAGGGGAGAGTTCTGCCTGACTTCCCCCCAGCCCCTGGCCCCCACACTCAGAACCTAGAGCCATCCTGGTCCAGCGCAGTGGCCTGGGACACCGGACGGGCCGGAACCCATTGGTATGACTGCGGACGCTGCCCCCAGCCCTCCAGCCGCCCTGCATCCTCCCTTGGCAACGTGCACTCAGCTGCGTCGAATTAGACACCGACGTAGAATATCCTGGTCGGGAGGAGTGGTTGTGTGGGCTATTATTAAACAGCGCCAGAGCTGTTGATTCAACAAACAGATGAGGATTTGCATAATAACGGGCCTGTGCTTTTCTTATGTATCCTTTTTTTTAAAACACCCGACTGGAACGCCACTCTGCTTTCCTCAAAAACTCTCCCATCACTCTTCTCTTCTAAAACTGAAACAGCTAATAGTTGACTTTAGCGCTCTCCATTCTTCCAATCTGCTCTCTTTTCCCATTCCACCCCAGCTCAACCCCTTGGCTCCATCCATCCTAACCTGAGAACTGTCCCTCTCTTACAACTGACCTGCCTCTCATCTCTGCATGCCACCCCCTCCCCTCTCTGATCTGCTGAATCAAATCCCTGCCAGCCTCAAAATCCTCCTCCAAAAACACTTTCTCCCCAGGGTTTCACCCTAAGTGGGCAGACTTTCTCCAGAGCTCTCCCACAAATCTTGGCCAGATGGGACAATATTACTTCATTCCCACCATTCCCTTCCACCTTCCCGGTCATGTCACCCTATCACCTATCACCTGCTTAGGTAGATACATGTTACACAGATTGAACATAATCCCTGCCCCACATGGGGCTCACGGTCTAAATAGGAAGGGAGTAGGATTTAATCTCCTTTTTACAGATGAGGTACCTAAGGCACAGAGGATTTAAGTGATTTGCCTAAGGCACCCAGCAGACACATGGCAGAGCCAGGATGAAAACCCAGGTCCTCTGACTCCCAGGCCCATGTTCTTGTAGTAGGGCTCAGTGAAGTGCTCTGTACCCAGTAGGTGCTCAGTATAGTGCAGAGTCCACAGCAGTTGCTCAGTACAGTGCTTTGTATACTATAAATGCTCAGTTCAGAGATCTGTACAGAGTAGGTGACCTGTAGAGTGCTTCATACACAGTAGGAGCCCAGTAGGCGTACCTCTTCTCCTAGACTGTAAGCTCTATTGTACTATCTTAAGCACTTAGTACAGTGTTCTGGATGTAGAAGGCGCTCAGTCAACGTTGATGAGGACGAAATACTGACAAAATCTAATGCGCAAGCACCCTGCCTCTCCTCTGCCTCTCTCCCCCAAAGCTTCTGCCGGAGCTGCTTCTTTCCCCCCCCAGAGACCCAAAACCCTGCTCTGTCACATGGAGGTTCCTCAATCAATCAAACAATCAATAGTCTTTACTGAGTGTTTACTGTGTGCAGAGCACCGTACTAAGCACTTGGGAAAGTACTATATAAGAGAGTTGGTAGACAAGCCCCCACCCACAACGAGCTTGCAGACTAGAAGGGGAGACAGACATTAATAGAAGTAAATGAATTACGGAAAGAGCTCAGGTCTGACAGTCAGAGCGCCTGGGTTTGAATCCCAGCTCTGCCAATTGCTTGCTGTGTGACATTGGGTAAGTCAAAACTTCTCTGTGCTTCAGTTTCCTCAACTGTAAAATGGGTGTGCAATACCTGTTCTCCCTCTTACTTACTCTGGGAGCCCCATGCAGGACAGGGACAGGACAGTGGCCAACCAAATTTAAATGTACCTATGCCACCTATGCCAGTGCTTAGAACAGTGTTGGACATACAGAAGGTGCTTAATAAATACCATTTTTTTTTAAAAAAAGGACATTTGTCAGACTGAGTTGGGAAATCTTACCTTCTCCCCAGCCCAGGCAGATCCAATCATTCCTCTCCCATGCCTGAAATACCTTAAGCTTAAGTGAACCATATCTTCTCAGCCTTCAGAGCCCATCCTAAATACCTCCTCCTCCAGGAAAGCTTCCCTGATTAATCCCATTGACTGCCTACTCAGATTATCCCCTCGGTCATCTCTGCACATTCTTTCATGCCATCTGTTCATTTGTCCATATCTGATTAATTGATTCCCTTAGGTCTTAGATGCTACTATCTGCCAAAGTTTTGTTGTTTAAAAAAATGGTATCTCTTAAGTGCTTACTATGTGCTAGGTATATTAGCTGGGGTAGACCCAAGTTAATCAATTTGGACCTAGACCATGTCCCTCTTGGGGCTCTCAATCTCAATCTCCATTTTACAGATGAGGTAACTGAGGCCTGGAGAAGTTACGTGACTTGTCCAAGGTCACACAGCAGACAAGTGGCGGAGCCAAGATTAGATAAGCCTTCTCACTTTATATGGGGAAAAAATTGACTCGTCCCCCATGTTAGATTGTGAGCAGGACGGGGATCACATCTTCTTCTTCCTTCTGTCTTTCCCAGACACCTAGGGCAGTGCTCTGCTAACCAAAGCCCCAGTGGGCCAACCAGTTGTTAGGGGTGGCCCCTCGGACTTGCTCCTTCTCCGATCTCTGAGAGGAAAATCAGGTCTGAAAAGGCCCGGAATTGTAGCTACAAGACCTGTTGTTAGCCTTTCAAAGCCTTTTCCCTCCCAGTCTCCAACCCTCACCCCAAAAACTCTTGCCCCCCATTTCATGCTTTGTACCTTTTTCTCTGCCTCCCTGAGAAGCAGGGTGGTCTAACAGGCAAAGCACACGACTAGAAGTCAGAAAGACCTGATTTCTAATCCTGGTTCTGCCCCTTGTCACCTTGGGTGAGTGACTAAACTTGTTTGAGCTTCAGTTCCTCATCGGTATACTGGGGATTCAATATCTGGCCTCCCTCCCCATTAGACTGTGAGCCCCATGTGGGTCAAAGACTGTGTCCAGATCTTTAACCTATCCCAGAGCTGGGCCCATAGTAAATACTTAGCAGCTACCATGACTATTATTATTTTCAGTGCCGAGCTCAAAATGAAAAATGTACCCTTGCCAGAAGTGCTCAGTGCAATCTGCTGATCTAGACTCTCGCTTTAGTCCTAGGCCATTTTGTCTGACTTGACAAACAACTGGCTTTGCTTCCTCTGGACACTCATCTGTCCACAGAGTGGAGAAGAGGAAATCATCCAGACTGTGGGAGCAGGGCATCCCTTCCACAGCCCTCTTCAAAAGATAGGCCACTGTCAGTAACTACCACAGGCAGAAGGGGAAGGGAGGGAAGAGAGGAGGGAAAAAGGGGGGATGGAGAAAGGAGGGAGGAGGAAAAGCAGGGGGAGGGGGAGAGACAGAGAGACAGAGAGACAAAGAGAGAAGAAGAGAGAGGGAGAAAAGCAATATGGCCTAATGGAAACAGCATGAGCCTGGGAGTCAAAGGACCTTGGTTGTAATCCTGGCTCTGCCACTTGTCTGTTGTGTGACCTTGCATCAGTTTTCTCATCTGTAAAATGGGGATTAAATATCTGTTTCTTTCCTACCTGTTGACTGTGAGCCCCTTGAGGGACAGGGACTATGTCTGACATGATTATTCTGTATCTACCTCAGAGCTTAATACAGTGCTTGGCACACATTAAGCACTTAACACATATTATTATCATAGAAGATGCAGAGGGAGAGGGAGCAGGGGAAAAGAGGGCTTAATCAGGGAAGGTCTCTTGGGGGAGATGTGAACTTACTAATGATAATAATAATAAAAATAATAATAATAAATGAAGGGGAGAGCTAAGCGAGTGTGTGTGTGTGTTTGTCGCCTGCTGTTTTCTCCTCTTGGTAATGTTTACTTCAAAACCGGCACTTCAAAAGCTTATAAAGAGGATTAAGTGGTTAGGTCTGTGGAGTCAGGAGAAATTAATCAGGATGGAAATGAATCTGAAGAGTTCATTCATCAGCCCAGGGTGGACCGAGCTCCCTTCTGGCCATCACCAGACTTAGAGAAAGGGGAGGGGCAGGCCAGCCCAGCAATCCCTTCCAACTGGTGGAGGGGTAAGCAGGGCCCTGCAGGTGCAGCCCTTGGGGTTTGGCCGTCCTCCTTCTTCAGGGTGGCCAAGGGCACGAACACCCTTCAAAGGAGGATCGACTGTCTGAGGAGCCAGTCCAGCACTCTCAACAACGGTGGCTCCCTTGGTGCCATCCTTCTCAGGGAGAGGTAGAGGCTGGGACCTTCCTTCCCAGACTCCTCCGGAAGACAGAACTGGCCTCCTGGCCCCTCTCTCAGGCCATCCACTACCCAGCTCTTAAGTGCCTTCTCTAAAGCCTTCAATCAGACGCCACCCTCTCTCAGGGTTCCCTATTCTGCTTCCAAGGAGAAGGAGAGTCAGCAACTTCACCAATCTAAAGAGCCAGGCGGCGGACTCCTTGGAAACAAGTATTCATCTTGCAGGGGGCAGATCTGAGTGTCCTTTGAATGCCCTTGGAGTGTCTGCGGGCAGCAGTAGACAGAGTACCACCCACCTACTCATCCAGACCTGCTACCTGAACATCCTCTCAATCCATGGTATTTATTGAGAGCTTGATCAATCGGTCGCTCGATCACTGGCATTTACTGAGTGCTTACTCTGCGCAGAGCACCATACTAAAGCGCTTGGGAGAGTACGACACAACAGAGTTGGCAGACATGCTCCCCGCCTGCACCAAGCTCACGATCAAGAAGGGAGGCCGATATCAATAGAAATAATTTATGATAGATAATGGAATGATACAAACATAAGTGCTGTGGGGTTGAGGCTGAGGTGAATTTCAAATGCCCAGAGGTCAGAGAGCTGAGGGAGGGCCCACTGATGAAGAGTTTCTGCTTGGCATGGAGCTGGATAGGCACCCATGGGAGGGGGCTTTTTAATAACATTTAAGAACTTTCTGTACTAAGTGTGAGATAGATACAAGCTAATTGGGTCAGACATAATACTTCTGCTACTCTTCTACTACAGCTACTTCTACTATGACTGCTACTGTTATTACTGCTTATACTACGATGAGTTCAACTTCTATTACTGCTACTACTTCTACTATTATTATTATTACTACTCAGACACCCACCTGCCCATTGAAGTCTGGAGTAACCAGTATGAACCCTGTCACCAAGGAGCTGGGTGATCCACCAACTCCATTAGACTCTGGAGCCCCAGCAACATTCCAGATTCTTTTCCACTCTAGGTAAGAGGGTTGGGCCAAGATCCCCTCCCTCCCCCCGCCCCCCAGCCCTAAGGCTGGAGAGCCTGGCACCCATGAAGAAGTCAGGGAGGTTATGTCACCACCAAGTCACTTCTCTTCTCCGTGATTCAGTTTCCTCATCTGTAAAGTGGGGATTCAGTACCTGGTCTCCTTCCTACTCAGTCTGTGAACCCCATGTTGGACAGGGACTGTGTCTCATCTGATAGTATGTCCCCTTGGGCTTCATGTCACCTAGGGGCAGTCTGACACCCAGACCCAGGAACCTTGACTCTATCACGCTACCTGAACTGAAGCATCTTACTGGGTGTCTGAGGGTGCGGCTGCGGCATTCGAGGGCACAGCTGAAGACCAAGCCAGAGGAGATGAGGGAGAAGGAGGCTACCACCGGATAGAATCTAAACACCTGATAAAGCGGTAGTGTGGCCTAAAGGAAAGAACACAGGTTTAGTGGTCAGAACTAGGTTCTAAACCCAGTTCTGTGAACCCCTTGTGGGACCGGGACTGTGTCTGATCTGATGCTGTGTACCCAACCACTTAGCACAGTGCTTGGCACATAGTAAGGGCTTCACGAATACCACATTAAGATGGGCACCCGAGAATAAGTTGCATCAAAGGAGGCCCTGCTGAGATACCTCCCTGCCTCCCTGACCATAGGGAAGGGAAGAAGGGGGATGAGAAGTAGGTCAGTGAAGAAGAGGCCCAACGTGGCCTGTGCTTTGTCAGAGACAGACGGCAGCTGGGCAGGGAGACAGGATGGAGATTATGGCCAGAGTCTGGCTAGCTTTGCCAAGGACAAATGTCTGTGAGGGAAGGCAGGCAGGGTTGACCCACCACCATGGCTATGGCCTCTCAGGAGACACCCGGATGAAGGTACCATCCTGGGTACGGGGGGAGGGTTCAGACCAAACGAGTGAGCGATGACCCTTGAGGTGGGGTTTGGGGTAAGGGGGGCATGGGCGGGGGTGTCTCCATGAGACCTCCACAGGAGCGAGACACTTGAAAGTCTGGGTTTCCTTGCGCTGAAGCCAAATGAGGCTGGGATGAATTATCCGGGAAGAAGATCTTAAGAGTAGAGCCGAGAGCTGTTTGCCTTGTATCGCTGATTGGCAGAGGGCGGTGGCTGGGCTGGAAAAGGGGCTGCTCTGGAAGAGAGTTGGATCTCTCTCCTGCTGGCCTGGGCCAGACCTGGCTGGGATTCAGGCCTCCCGTGACCGTGGCACAGAAGTTGGGGGCTAGCGAGCCACCACTGAGGCAGGAGGACTGGAGAGAAGGTGGGTTGCTGGGGAAAGGGGTCCAAAAGTGTGCCAGGACATCAATCCAGCAGCTCCTGCCTCCTCTTCTCGTGCTCATGCTCTGTTCACTAGGCCAAGCTGGTTCTCTCACCTGCTTGCCTGTCTCCTGCCTTGAAGGAAGAGTAGGCCTACTTTGCTTCAGGGGTCTTCTCCCAAACCTTTGCAGCTGGCAGGCAATCACTCTCCCCATTTACAGAGCCTTATTAAAAATCCCATTTCCTCGAGGAAGACTTCCCTGATTCATCTCTCCTCTCCCCATTCTATTTGCCTCCATACTGCATCATCCATGCACTTGAGCCCGTATTTATTAGTCAATCAATGGCATTTATTGAATGTCTACTGTGTGCAAAGCACTGTATTAAGCACTTGGAAAAGTACAGCACAGCTGAGTTGGAAGATACAACCCTTTTCGATAATTAATCAATCATATTCACTGCACACTTACTATGTGTAGAACACTGTGATAAGCACTTGGGAGAGTACAGTTTAACAGAGTCGGCAAAACACTTTCCCAGTTCGTAACGAGCTTACACAAGGAGTTTACAGTCTACAAGGGGAGGCAGACATCAGAATAAATACAGATGGGGAAATGCAAGGTATAAGGATCTGTCCAAAAGTACTGTGGGTCTGAGGGTGGGGTGAATATCAAAGAGCTTAAAGGGTACAATCCAAGTGCCAGGGTGATGCAGAAGGGAGATGGAGTACAGGAAATGAGGGCTTTGTGGGGGAAGACCTCTCTTGAAGGAGATGAGATTTTAAGACAACTTTAGAGGTGGAAAGAGTGGTGATCTACTGGATTAGGAGGAGGAAGTTGCAGGCCAGACAGTACACTGGCAAGCGGTTATTGATGAGCTAGATGAGATCGAGGTATAGTGAGTAGGTTGGCATTAGGGGAGCAAACTGTGTGGGCTGGGTTGTGGTCAGAGAGCCAAGCCCTTAGGTATTCGCCCCATCTCCCACCCCAACGATCCAACCATACATAGCCTAATATTCCATTGCCTCCCCTAGCTGTAATTTATTTTAGCATTTTTCTCCTGCACTACATTGTAAACTCCCTGAGGGCAAGGATCATGTTTACCAACTCTGTTATACTCTCAAGCACTTAATACGCTGCTCTGCAAAGAATTAGGGCTCAATAAGTACTACAGATTGATTAGGATAGTGCTTTGCTCTCAGTAGATGCTCAGTAAATATCAGCAGTGGATTGATGGATTGACTGCCATGCCTAGAGGTCAATGAACCCGAGGGGCACTAGAGAGGATTCTGGGAGTGGGAGATCAGAGGGAAGCATACAGCGGGGTGGGGAGGGACTTTTAACAGATGCTCAGTTGAGGTGTCCAGGTCTGGGACACCATTCAGTGACCTCCTTCTCATCCCTTCCCAACCCTCCCTTTCCTCGGTGGCCCCTTCCCCCTGCCCTGGCAGCCCATTGGGGAATCGAGGAGAAGCTACAGGCTTCTCCAGCCTCTCCGCCACCACTAGTGAGGTCTCAGACGCTTGGGGCTCGGTGTGAGCAGGCTGTGCTGTGACAAAACCCTTTTCCCTTTCATTCTAAAGTCCTTGAGTGTTGGGAGGGAAATTCAATCCACATGTTTCTAATTCATTTATACTTAACTCATCAACATGTTGTTTTGTAGGGACCGATTCAAATCCAAGACCTTCTTTTTTTTAAGATCTTCAAATCCTGGAGTTTTCTCTTCGCAACAGGAAATCACATTGGGCCCAAAGTAAACGAACTTGAGCCCCGAAGGTTCAAACGAGGTTCAAAGCGCCAGACCCGCCCCCAGCATGGAGATCCCGGCTGGCTGGGTGTTTGATCTATCACAGGCCTGCACTGGCTCTGCACGGGGTCTCAGGATCTGTATGAGGAGGGGGCTCGGGAGGCACGAGAAGGGGAGATAAGGGAGAAGGCCCCAGTCTGTCCGCAAGGCCCCCCAGAGTCGGCTAGGGCCCGCAGGCTGCTGGACACTGGATGCCGGCCCAGACTGTCTTTTCACCTCATTAGAGGAAGCGGCTTTTCTAGGCCCAAGTCCTTGGCAGAGATTGATCTCCCCAGAACATCCCCAGGGCCCCTGGGTCTGACCCCCATTGGAAACATGATTATATCAATTAATCAATCGATCAGTGGTATTTATTGAGCACTCGTGCAGAGCTCCACCACCAGAGCACAGAAGATGACCCAGTGGCCAGGGGTGGTGCTTCCCTCTCTCCCGCTTTCCTGCCATGGCCCACTACTGACAGAAGGCGTGTTCTCTTTCTTTGACTCCCAAAAGAACGGGCTCCCAGCAGAATTTTGCCTGGCAGAATTTTGCTCAAGTAGCTGCCATTGAGCTGGTGGACTCTCTGAGGTGCCAGGCAAGGGCTCGACCTGCCAGAAATGGGCCTTTCAGTGTCTGTGTCGGGCCCAGGCAGGGCAGACTGGAAGACTGAAACTGATCCACGCCCTGACTCGGGTCTAGCCAGAATACTAAAAACCTCCACTCCACCATGTGCTAAGAGGATGGTCAAAGGATATCTAAAGTCAAGCTGAACATTTCCAAAATCTGAGAATGGAGAAGGATCTTCAGGCCTCTTTCACTTCACTTCTCTAACACTAACCATGCTCACCACATCTCAATCTTGTCTATCTTGCCAGCGACCCCTTGCCCATGTTTCACCTCTCGTCTGGAGCTCCCTTCCCCTTCATATCCGACAGACCATCACTCTTTCCCCCTTCAAAGCCCTATTCAAATCACATCTCCTCCAAGAGGCCTTCCCTGACTAAACCCTCATTTCCCTTACCCCTTGTCCTTTCTGCATCACCCTTGCATTTGGATTTGCACCCTTTATTCATCCCACCCTCAGCTCCACAACACTTATGAACATATCCGTAATTTATTTTAATGCCTGTCACTCCGCCTAGACTGTAAGCTTCCAGTGGGCAGAGAAACATGTCTACCAACCGTTACATCATACTCTCCCAAGCAATGAGTGCTCTTCACACAGTAAGCACTCAATAAATAACATTGATTGACTGATCGGAGAGTGTCACTTTGTCTATTGATAAGGAATACTAACTAACTCCAGGGACTGTGGCTGGGCCGTTGGCTTTCTGAAATAGGCCAGCAAGAGGAATGTTCCCCAAAGAAGGCACAGGTGCGCTGAGAGTGACTCAAATAGTCAAGTCTCACTCTCTCCTTCATTGAGAAAGAGACCTGGAACTAAACGCTAGCTAGAAAAAGCATCAACGGATATCTGAGCAGAAGCCAGGGCAGCAATGGGAGGGGGAAGGAATTCTGGGATCTCTAACAAGGGCAGATTTCAGCAGTTTGGGCTGTGGGCTGGGTCTCTTTTCTTCTGCCACAAGTTCCCAGCTGCTCCTGGCTGCTTGACCTCTTCCTCCGGCCTTTCCCCTTAGGGTTCCCTAGCCTGGCCTTGCAGGTGTTTCCGAGGGTACCCTCCTTTCTTCAACGTTCTCACTGACATGGTTCTGGAATTGAAGTACCAGATCTGGTTCACCCATGAGGCAGCTTGGCTCTCATGGAACAGAGCCGTGGCCTAGGAGTCTAGAGAGTCTGAATTTTTCCTCAAATGTGCAGCTAATCTGCTGTTTGAGCCTACGCGAGTCACTTAACGTTGGGACTTCCCATCACCCCCTGCTCCGACATACGATGTAACTGCCGGAAGGTTAGGCTCCAGGGGTTTCCTTTGTCAGCAGACCAACGAGGCACAAAGCCAGAAAGAGAAGCAACCCAGACCCCACGCCACTGAGATTTCCTCTCAACCCCTGCTCCAGCCCAGAAGAAATACATGATAGCATGAGGCTTTCTCAACTTTTAGAACACCGCCAAGTCTCTGAGGCTGGGGGTGCTAATAATACCGGTATTTGTAAACACTAAACTAGGTAAGAGGTGTACTAAGTGCTGGGGTGAATGCCAGTCAGTCAATCGTATTGATTTTCAAATAGGGTTGGACACAGTTTCTGTCCCATAGGGGCTCACAGTCTTAATCCCCATTTTACAGATGAGGTAACTGAGCCACAAAGGAGTTCAGTGACTTGGTCAAGGTCACACAGGAGACAACTGGCAGAGCCAGGGGTAAGAACCCAGGACTTTCTGACTCCCAGGCCCGTTCTCTATCCACTAGGCCATGCTGCTGCTCTCCCACAGACTTATACTATGAGTCTCATGTGGACTTGATTAACTTAGTACAGTGCCTGACACATAGTAAGCGCTTAACAAATACCATAATTATTGTAATGTTGTGCTTGTTGGATTCAGAACCGCGAGAAGGCTAAAACCCTGTTCCCTTAGCCACACTGCTCTATCCAATTATTGCATCAAACTTTATTCTTTATTAGATTTTTGTGCTTTTATTGTTTCATTTCTTATATATCTACTGCCAACTGCCTGCCCTCTCTCCCCCCCATTCCTTACAGATTGTGAGCATCTTGGGAGCCAGGGACCAATTCTATCACTCTAATCCAGGGATTTTTTCCCAGAGCTTTGCACACAGTAGGTGCTTAAAAATGTTTTTACCACTTAGCCTCTCTAGGACATACTGTTCCCAGATTTAGAATGCCAATGACATCAGATTTCATGAAGGAATGACCAAAATTACCCAATATCATCATCTGCATGAAAAACAAGGATGATTATGGTGATGATGATAAAAAATAATAGCAGACATCCACTAGACCAATGGATTTAGGCTAACAGACCAGACCGTCTATGTTCATTAGATGTGAATAAATGATGCAACATGGATATTTCTGTATTCCCGGGACAAAATGATTCCAAGAACATATGCAGCGAAGATTAAAAATAATGGCATCTGGTGGCATCTGTGGCATAGACGACAACGGAGACTTGAGGACATCTAAACATAAAGACAATTATTGTCTCAGTGAGGGGCCTGATTCCCCATTCAGCAGGTAAGCATCATAAGGACTTGGGAATTCATTATGTTCTGGCCTCATTTCAATACACTGGATTCTTGCTCAATAACTCGAAGAAGCGGTGTAACCCAGTGGAAAGAGCATGGGCCTGGGAGTCAGAAGACCTGAGTTCTAATACCTCCTCCACCATGTGTTGGCTGTGTGACCTTGGGCATGTCATTTCACATGTCTATGCCTCAGTGAACTCATCTGCAAAATGGGGATTAAAACCCTGAGCCCCACGTGGGACACGGATTGTGTCCAACCTGATGGGTATGTATCTACTCCAGCGCTTAATACAGTGCCTGGCACATAGTAAGTGCTTAACAAATAGCACTTAAAAAAAAAGAAAAAGAAAAATCCCAAAGTCATTGAGAAGCAATGAGATTGAACCTGACACTTGTAAGGAAAGAGGTGCTAATAGTAAATTAGCGGAGACACTTCCACTCTTTATGTAGTTGCATACATTTCCACCCATCTCCCACCCACAAACCCTCTACTAGGTTCTGAGATCTGTGTGGCAGAGAGGGAATGGAGAGGAAACAGGGACTCCTGGCAGTGACCCTTCATTAGAATAATAATGATAATAATAAAATAATAATAATAATGGTACTTGTTAGCACTTACTATGTGTCAGGCACTTACTATGTGCCACTGGGGTGGATACAAGCAAATCTGGGTTGGACACAGTCCCTGTCCCGCCTCAACCTCACAGTCTTAATCCCCATTTTAAGGTTGAGATAACTGAGGCACAGAGGAGTGAAATGACTTGCCTGAGGCCACACAGCAGACAAGTGGAGGAGCCAGGATTAGAACCCATATCCTTATGACTCCCAGGCCCTTGCGCTATCCACTATGCCATGCTGTTTCCCATAAAGTCAGGCTAATCCTGGTGTTTATGGAGAATCAGGGAGAGAGGAAGGGAGAAGCAGCAGCAGAGAAGCAGCGTAGTCTAGTGGATAGAGCACAATCTTGAGAATCAGAAGACCTGGATTCTAATCCCGACTCCACTTTGTCTCCTTTGCAACACTGGGCAAGTCACTTAACATTCTCTGGGCCTTAGTTACCTCATCTGTAAAATCAGCATCATCAACACCACCAGCGGCATTTATTGAGCACTTATTTTGAGCAGACCACTGTCCTAAGTGCTTGGGTGAGGATGATACCAGAGAATGTACGATAGAAGAGAACTGGTGCACCCATTCCCTGCCCACTGTGAGCTTACAGTCTAGAGGGTATTAAGACTGTATTAAATGGGGATTAAGACTGTGAGCTCCAAGTGGGACATGGACTCTGTCTAATGTGATTAGCTTGTATCTACCCCGGCAGTGCCTGACACATTGTAAGCACTTAACAAATGCCAAAAAAAAAAAGAAAGAAAAAAGCTGAGCAGATGGGGCGACGAGGCCCCAGTGTTCTATCATTGATACTGCCATTTGCAATCTCTGCAAATGTTTTTTCCGGTTCACACTTTCTCTTTCTTTTTTTAAAAATGGCATTCGTTAAGTGCTTACTATCTGTCGAGCACTGTTCTAAATCAGGGGGGAAATCAATCAGGTGAGATGGAGTCTCTGTCCCACCCGGGGCTCAAAGTCTAAGACGAAGGGAGCACAGGTATTGAATCCCCAGTTTTACAACTGAGGAACCTGGGGCATGGAGATGTGAAGTGACTTCCCCACAAAGCAGGCAGGTGGTGGAGCTGGGATTAGAACCTAGGTCTTCTGACTACCAGGCCCATGCTCTTTCCACTACGTCACGCTGTTTCCCTGCTTTCTCCGATGCGACCTTTGTCTATAAAAGCTCCTTCAATCAATAAATGGTATTTATTGAGCACTTGCCTTGTGCAGAGCACTGTATTCAGGGCTTGGGAGAGTACAACAGAATTAGAAGACACATTCTCTGTCCCTAATGAGCTTACAGTCTAAAGGGGGAGACAGACAATAATAAAAAGAATTTAAAATATATAATTTACAGATATGTATACACTGCTTGCACCCACATTTCAACTTATCTTTTCAGAGCTACGCCTGTGCTCACCAGATCAGACCTGACTTGCCCCCCACATCTGCCCTGGACCTCCACTCCTCCGACTCCCACCTACTCCCTCATACTCAGAGCATAGCAGTCAGAGCCTAAGGAATAAAGGAATAAAACCGCCAGAGCTGTTTAGAAGAGAAACTGTTCCTGACATTGACATTAACATCTCTGGGGCTTCGGGAAGGCTTCTTGCTGGGCTTCAGCAGAGGCATAAACTCTGGAGTCCCAACAGCAGCAGCAACAGCAGGGATGCTTTTTTTTCTCACCTGCCCTGGCTGCTTTCTTACTGGGTACTTACTGGGTCACCTAGAATCCCCTCTTCCTCAGGGAACCCAGCAAGAAGCTTCAGGGTCAAGAACAGCTGCTCCCGCCACCCCTGCCATGCCCTTAAAATTCTCTGAAATATCCCTGCGGGACTTGAAAGCCTCTCATCTATTTCATCATCGATCTCTTTCCCAGGTCCTCCCTCTGTCCTGGAACTTCCTCCCACTCCATAGACACTAGACCACCACTCTCCCCCACTCTTCTCCCGCCTGTTTACTATTGTATCGTACTCTCCCAAGTGCTTAATACTGGGTTCTGCACACAGTAAGCATTCAATAAATACAGTTGAAGGAATTAAGGTCACATTTCCTCCAAGAGGCCTTCTCCAATTAAGCCCTCTCCCTTCAGCGTCATCTATGCACTTAGATCTGTACCCTTTGTCTTATCTTATGCCGTCGAGTCGCTTCTGACCCATAGCGACACCACAGACACTTCTATCCCAGAATGCCTGGATCTCCATCTGCAATCATTCTGACAGTGTAACCATAGAGATTTCTTGCCTTCCACGCAGTAAACGTTAGTCTCCACCCTCGACTCTCTCCCATTTCGCTGCTGCCCAGCACGGGTGAGTTTTGACTTGTAGCAGATTGCCTTCCACTCACTAACCACTGTCCAAGCTAGGAATGGAATGGGTAGGCCCCTGCTTGACTCTTCCTCCCACAGCCGAGACTGGTAGACTACTGGAAACTCTGCAGGTGTGACCCTGAGAGGGGGTCTGTACCCTTTAGGCACTTGATAATCAACCCACCCTCAGCCCCAAAGCACTGATGCACCTAGCCATAATTCATTTCTTTATGTTTATGTCTGTTCCCCCTCTAGACTGTAAACTCTTTGTGGGCAGGGAATGTGTCTACCAACTTATTGTACTCTCCCAAGAGCTTAGTGTGGTGGTCTACACATAGAAAGTGTTCAATTACTATAATTGATTGATTTATTGATTCTGTCTTACATCCATCCCGCTCCTGGGAAGAGAGGAAATACAATCTGCAAAGTCCCTTAAATTCCCTAGGTGCATGTTGCTCTCGGGAAAAAGGACCGTTATTGTGGGCCAATTACGAGAAGAAGCATAGCCTAGTGGAAATAGTAATAACGATGGGATTTGTTAAGAGCTTACTATATGTCAAGCACTGTTCTGGGTGCTGGGGTAGATACAAGCTAATCAGGTTGGACAGTCCCTGTCTCGCAGGGGTTTACAGTCTTAATCCCCACTTTACAGGTGAGGTAACTGAGGTACAGAGAAGTTAAGTGACTTGCCCAAGGTCACACAGAAAACAAGTGATAGAGCCAGGATTAGAACCCAGGTCCTTCTGACTCCCAGGCCTGTGCTCTATCCACTAGACAATGCTGCTAGCATGGGCTAGCATGGGCCTGAGAGTTCAGAGGACCTGGCTTCTAATCCTGGCCCACCACTTGTCTGCTGAGTGACCTTGGGCAAATCATTTAATTTCTCTTTGCCTCAGTTACTTCATCTGTAAAACAAGGATTAAATCCTACTCCCTCTAATTTAAACTGTGAGGCCCACGTGGGACAGGGACTGTGTCCAGCCTGATTATCTTGAATCTACCCCAGCCCTTAGAACCTAAGCTAAGTGCTTAACAAATACTATAAACCACTAAAAACCCCACTGTTTGCAAAAATGGAGTTCAGTTTTCCCGAAACCCAGGTAAGAGGTAGAGGTGGGTGGCTGAGACTGGACCCTGGATTGCAGACAACCTGGAATTTCAACTTCTTCCCCACCAAACTTATTTCCGCGGGACCCTGCCTGCCATGAGACTCCAATGGAGAGACCAATAAAATATCTAAAGTGCCTTAAAGTAGAATTTGGGGGTCGCTGGTTCTTGGAGCTGCTGACTAACTAACCACTGAAGGAGTCCAGTTGACCTAATGTCTGCTGGCTATAGGACACTCCACTTCTCCTTCTGGGTGACCAACTCCCAGCTGAACAGCCAACAACCAAGTGGGTCCAGGCAACCTCATGCCCACCGGCTACTGGATACCCGGCTTCTCTTTCTGGATGACCAAGGCTCCCATTTTGGTGCTTCCTTGGCCTACTCAAAAACTAAGCTCTAACCTCCTGTCCTTGGAGCCCTACCTTCTAACACTTTGAGCTGCTGCTTGTCCAAGTTCACATCTTATAGTAGTACATCAGAGAATTCATAGTGGAAAGAAATTAAATGAATTTGCCATCAAGAGGGCTACCCCTAAGTCCTCACTCCCTCTATTTGCCCTCCTTTCGGCATGGCCTATGCACTTTGGTTTGAATCCCTAAATCATTTCGATATTCACCCCTTCCCCAGCCCCACTCCACTTCTGTAAATATCCTTATTCTCTATTATTATACTCACTCTAAAAGTATTTTAATGTCTGTCTTTTTGTCTGTAAGTTCCTTGTAAGCAGCTATCTTGCCTACCACCAACTCTATCCTACCTTACTCTCTTGAGTGCTTAGAAAACTGGTCTGCACACAGTAAGCACTCAATAAATACCATTGATTGATCAACTGATTGACTGATCCAGGGCTGGAACTACTGAGACTGCAGATCCAGGAAGAGGAGGCAGGTTTCAGAAGCTGTGGTGGCCGCGGCCGAAGGTTTGCAGGAGCGACATGGTTAAAGCAGGCGCAGAAATCCACTACCTAAGCAATTTACTGCCCAGTGATGCACAGCTAGATAAAGAGGACAAAAGTCAAATCACAAAGACCACCGTGGCTTTTCACAGACCTAGTGCAGTGACAATATGCGGCAATCTCCAAATAAGGTTGAAGGCTGCTGGTGGTGACACCTGGATCTACTCAGTTATTCAGTGGTATTTACTGATAATTTATTATGTGTAGAGCACTGTACTAAGCACTGGGAGGGTACAATGCAACAGAAATCCAGGCAGCTGCTGGAGCAGTCACCTGCTAACCAGACTCAACATCAATCAGCAACAAGCAAGTTCTGGAATACAGTCAGCTCACTGCCATTGAGCCACTCCTACCAGCAGCACAGCTTTGTGGGGCAGGACAGTTGAGAAGCAGTGTGGCCTAATGGATAGAGCACAGGCCTGGGAATCAGAAAGACCTAGGTTCTAAACCCAGGACTGCCACTAGTATGCTGTGTGATCTTGGGCAAGTAACTCTTCTGCTACCGTATCTGCAAAGGGGGATTAAGACTGTGAGCTCTATGTGAGACTGTGTCCAACCTGATTAGCTTGTATCTACCCCAGTGTTCAGTACAGTGCCTGGCATATAGTAAGCACCTAACAAATACCATAAAAAAAATATTGGAAGACAGCAGGATACACAAGCATCTGCTGAGTGGTGAACTGGAAAAGGGCAGATGCAAGCAAGGAGGCAGAAATGTGATTTGAAATGTCAATCTGAGGACTCCAGGGAGAGTCCTGAAAAACACAGACCTGACTGTTTGCCTGGTATCAGGCAACCAGAGAAGCAGCATGACTTGGAAAAATCTTGGGAGTCAGAAGACATGGGTTCTAATCCTGGCTCCACCACTTGTCCGCCTTATGACCTTGGGCAAGCCACTTAACTTTTCTGTGCCTCAGTTACCTCCTCTGTAAAATGGGGATTAAGATTGGGACCCCCACGTGGGACAACCTGATTAGGTTTAGAACAGTGCTTGGTACATAGTAAGCACTTAACAAATACCATTATTATTATCAGGAGAGAGGTTGCTCTCGTTGAGGAAAGGCTTCTCAGAGAGCACGATGCCAACAGGCAGGTTCACAGGTCCTTTTTGGAACCAACCCAACAGCTGCTGCCAAGTCCTGATTGATGTGCAGACAGTGTGGAAGTTCTGGTCACACATCAGTCTTTTCAGACACTAGGGAGTATAGATGAGATCCTCGCCATTAATCACACATATACTCACACACACATATATGATGGTGTTTCCTCACATAGCAACATTAACAGTAGGTTCTGCCCTCCTTCCTACTTAGACTGTAAACCTTATGTGGGACAGGGACTGTATCCTCCCTGATTAACTTCTATCTACCCCAGTCCTTAGAACAGTGCTTGAAACATAAGCATGGAACAAATACTATCATTATCATTACTAAAACCAATAATTGGAGAAACAGCATGGCTAATGGAAAGAGCACGGGCCTGGGAGTCAGAAGACCTGGGTTCTAATCCCAGCTCCCCCATTTGTCTGAGCAAAACACTTAACTTCCCTGTGCCTCAGTTACTTCTTTGGTAAAATGGGGATGAAGACTTTGAGCCCTATGTGGGACATGGACTGTGTCCAACCTGTTTAGCTTGTATCTACCCCAGCACCTAGCCCAGTGCCTGGCACATAGTAAGTGCTTAACAAATGCTTAACTGAAACAAACAAAACAAAAACCAATAGGGTATTCTGCATAATACATTATACTCAGTATTCATTCATTCAATCATATTTATTGAGTGCTTACTGTGTGCAGAGCACTGTACTAAATGCTTGGAAAGTACAATTTGGCAACAAATAATAATGTTGGTATTTGTTAAGCGCTTACTATGTGCAGAGCACTGTTCTAAGCGCTGGGGTAGATATAGGGTAATCAGGTTGTCCCACGTGAGGCTCACAGTTAATCCCCATTTTACAGATGAGGTAACTGAGGCACAGAGATGTTAAGTGACTTGCCCACAGTCACACAGCTGACAAGCGGCAGAGCCGGGAGTCAAACTCATGATCTCTGACTCCGAAGCCCAGGTTCTTTCCTCTGAGCCACGCTGCTTCCCTACCAAACAAATACCCTAACAAATAGAGACAATCCCTACCCAACAATGGGCTCACAGTCTAGAAGGTGTTTAAGAGTATTAAGAATATTCATAAAAGCAGCATATATGGAGGAGACCTGCCTTTGGGGAGCTTGCAGTCCAATTCAGTGAAGAGGGGCTGGGGAGGGGAAAGGGGGGTTAGGCTAGCAGGGTTGTATTCCAAAATGAATACAGGAATCCTAGAGAAAAATGTGGCTTTTACAGACTCTCAGGTTCCCAACATTATGTTCTTACCTATCAACTTTGCTCCACATGCAGACACCAGGATTAGGGGACAGGATCTAGGGCAGCCCTGGCCAAAATGGGGGAAAGCAATACCCCACTGTTCAAACCCATTGTGGGAGGGCATGGCTCTGACAGTGAAGTCACTTCCCTCCTCAAAAACCTCCAGTGGTTGCCTATCAACCTTCACATGAAACAAAAACTCCTCCTTTGAGCTAGCTTCAAAGCTCTCCATCATGTGGCCCCCTCCTACCTCACCTCCCTTCTCTCCTTCTACAGCCCAGACCTCACACTCTGCTCCTCTGCTGCTAACCTCCTCACTGTGCCTCGTTCTCACCTGTCCCGCCGTCGACACCTGGCCCTCGTCCTACCACTGACCTGGAATCAACCCCTGGCCCACGTCCTACCACTGACTTGGAATCAACCCCTGGCCCACGTCCTACCACTGACTTGGAATGCCCTCCCTCCTCACATCTGCCAAACTACCTCTCTTCCCCTCTTCAAGCCCTACTGAGAGCTCACCTCCTCCTGGAGCCGTTCCCGGACTGAGCCCTCCCCTTCCCTCTGCCCCTCCCTACTCCCCATTCCCCCTACTCCCTCCCTCTGCTCTTCCCCCTTCCCCTCCCCACAGCACTTGTGCATATTTGTATATACTATTTATTACTCTATTTTATTAATGTGTATATATCTATGATTCTATTCATCTTGATGGTATTGATGACTGACTACTTGTTTTGTTTTGCTGTCTGCTTCCCCTTTTTAGACTGTGAGCCCGTTGTTGGGCAGGGATTGTCTCTATCTGTTGCTAAATTGTACATTCCAAGCACTTATTACAATGCTCTGCACACAGTAAGTGCTCAATAAATACAATTGAATGAATGAATGAATGAATGAATGAATGAATGAATGAATGAATGAAAGTCCTTTGGTATACAGGAGCATTGAAAGCTGGATCAGTAACCCACCTGGAAAAGGTACAAGTGGCATCTGGGTTTGGTTTGCTGATTGAGAGCCAGGAGACTATATGAGCGCTGAAATAGAAGCACAAGGACCTTTTCCCAATCTGAGACACTCCCCACAGGGCAGCTCACTGCTCTCTGTGGTGGAGATGGGGAGAGGGTATCCACCATCTTTGGTATTTATTAAGTACCTACTATGGCCAAGTACTGTACTAAGCACTAGGGAGATACGGATTAATCAGGTCAGACAGAGTTCCTGTCCCAAACTGAGCTCACAGACTGAGGGAGAACAAGTATTGAATCCCCATTTCACAGATGAGGGAATTGAGTCCCTGAGATATCAGTTGACTTGCCCAAGTTTGCACAGCAGGTAAGTGGCAGGGGTAGGATCAGAAACCAGGTCCTCTGCCTCCCAGGCCTGTCCTTTTTCCACTGGGCCATGCTGCTTCCTCAAGTTAGAGCTCTGTCAGGCTAGATCTTGGGGGCCTAATTTGATCCAGGCAGGGGCTGATTACCTTGTTATAATTTGTAGTTTTGTCTGCATAGACCTCTGTTTAAAATGTTCACCGGTCAGCACTGGCATATTCTTGGGCTCAATGGATCTCTGCAAATGTATGTGACTACAAGCCCCAGAAAGACTTGCTTCCCTCCACCTCTCTCATAGAACACCAATAGAATGTTCCCTCGCTATTAACTGGCACAGTCTCAGGAGGCAGTAGGAGCCACCATTTTGAAAATCAATGAATCCACCCGAATAAACACGAATGATCAATATGGAGGCTTTAGAAGAGCCTCTCCCAAGCCTAAATCCAAATCCAACTCTGTCCCAATTCTCCAAGCCTCTTGAATCATGGAGAATCAGCCAATCAATGTCCTCTAAGCCATCTTCAGGGAGCTGAACAACATGACCTCATGAGGCCCCATCCACTGACCAAGAGAAGGAGGAGGTTACCACTCTCTTCTCCTCATCACCGTCTGCTGGAATCTTTGTCCAGCAAGGACCAAAAGATCTGATCACTGGGCAGAGAAGCTCTAAACCCACCTCATTTGCAGGTGGATTGAACCCAGAACAAGAGTTCAGAGGACATGTGAGGGTACAGAGTGTTGTGAGGAGTGGAAAGAGCATAGGGAGTCAGAGGACCTGGATTCTAATTCTGGCTCCACCGTGTGCTTGCTGTATGACCTTGGGCAGGTCACTTAACTTCTCTGGGCCTCAATTACCTCATTTGTAAAATGGGGAGTCAGTAACTGTTCTCCCCCTCTACTTAGACTGTGAACCCTGTGTGGGACAGGGATTGTGTCCAACCTGATCAACCCTTATCTTCCCCAGTGCTTAGGGCAGTGCTTGACACACAGTAAGGTCTTAACAAACACCACAGTTATTATTATTGTTTTTATTATTATTATTACTGCCATAGCAATACAAGGAAGATAAATGTTGTACATAATAATAATAATAATGTTGGTATTTGTTAAGCGCTTACTATGTGCCGAGCACTGTTCTAAGCGCTGGGGTAGACACAGAGGAATCAGGTTGTCCCACGTGGGGCTCACAGTCTTAATCCCCATTTTACAGATGAGGTAACTGAGGCACCGAGAAGTTAAGTGACTTGCCCAAAGTCACCCAGCGGACAAGTGGCCGAGCCGGGATTCGAACCCATGACCTCTGACTCCAAAGCCCGTGCTCTTTCCACTGAGCCACACATCTGATATCTTGTATCTTCCCTAGCTTTTATTACAGTGCTTGGTTGATAGTAAGCACTTAATAAATACCACAGTTATAATATCTTAGGAGCAGGAAAGACATTTCCTTCCAGCTGAAATTGATAAGACCCATCCCCCAACCCCACAGCTGTACCCAGACATTCAACAGAGGGTCAGTCTGAACCCCAAAAAGGAACAGAAGGAGAAGAGGGTTGTTGTTATGTGTTTTTTTTACCCTTCAGAGAAAACCCGTGCAGAAGCACACTTAGGAAATCATTAGAGCAAATTCCAGTTGGGATTATTTAGTATGACAGCAAATCCCTTCTCCAGACGCTCCCAGGGTCTGTCTCTCCAAACAAATAAATAGGCACTTACCCCCAGCCTGCTAATAACTTCATAAAACATTTTTCTGCTTTGATTCCAGCCACCCACAACCCTCCTTTAGCTGATCCAGAGCCAGGAGCTGAATTCAGACATCCACTCCCCGCCTCCTTTCCTCAGCCTCCGATCTCGGGCTCCCCAAGGAGTGGAGGAGAGCGGAGTTACCATAACAACCCGGGAGAAGCTGATCTTGACCCAACCCTCGTCCTACACACTCTGTGCTCGGCAATCTGTGACGGGCATGTTTGAGGTTTCTGACCAAAGGCAGACGAAGAAAGAATAATAAAATCCGCCTGCAACCCCTCAGCCTCACTACCAGGTGTGAAACAGGATCTGGGCTGGACATTCTGTGGGCATTTCGAGCTCACTGGCCCAGTCCCTGACCCAAGGAGAGGACTGAAGACAGGTGCAATTGGAAGAGCTGGCTGAGAGCCAGAGGATTTAGGCTCTAGTCTTCTTGTCTTGGATATAGGCTGGGCTTCCTGGAGCAATATCCTGAGCCCCTGATTCAGGTTGCAGACACATCTAATCATGGAGTAGGAGAGATGGAAGGGTCACCCGGCCCAGCCCTCTGTCTCCAGGTAGTTAGATGCCCAAACCATACAGGACCATTGGATATCTCTTCTATTTTCATTGATCTCAGGAGAAGCAGTGTGGCTTGTTGGAAAGACATGGGCCTGGAAGTCAGGGGTCCTGGGTGCTAATCCTGACTCTGCCACATGCCTACTGTGTGACCCTGAGCAAGTCTTTTAACTTCTCTTTGCCTCAGTTTCCTCAACTGTAAAATGGGAGTTCAATACCTGTTCTCCCTTCTACTTAGACTGTGAGCCCCACATAGGACGAGCCCTGCATCCAACCGTATTAACTTGTACCTACCACAGCTCTTAGAACTGTGCTTGACACATAATAAGTGCTTCACAAATACCACAGTTCTAATCATTATCTCCAGGGATGGACCTCCAAGCCAGCTCCCTGAATGACAGTATGGAGGTTCTCTTGCTGCCTAACTACACTCTCTCCAGCTCCAACTAAAACCCTTTGTCCTTATATTAGTTGGGGTCAGTAGCAGTACCACGGTTTAAGGCTATCAATCAATCTTCTCTAGGGGAGAGAGCATGGGGCTAGGAGTCAAGAGACCCCACTTGCAGTCCCAGTTCTGACACTGACCTGCTGTGTAAGGTTGGACAGGTCACTTCACTGTGAGCCCCAGTTTTGTCAACAGGAAATATAAGACTAAGAGACCTGTTCTCCCTCCCTCCCTCTTAGACTGAAAGATGCCTGATGGCAGGAGAGCATAGTTGCCTATCAACTTCTGCATCAAGCAAAAACTCCTCACTATTGGCTTCAAAGCTCTCCATCACCTTGCCCATTTTATCTAATCTCGTTTCTCTCCTTCTATATCCCAGCCCAAACACTCCACTCCTCTGGTACTAAGCTGCTCACTGTGTCTTTTTCTCACCTGCACCCGTCGTCGACCCCTGGCCCACATCCTACCTCTGGCCTGGAATGTTCTCCCTTCTCAAATCCGACAAACTAGCATACTTCAAACACCCACTGGAAGCTCACCTCCTCCAGGAGGCCTTCCCAGACTAAGCCCCCCTTTTCCTCTGCTTCCCCTCCCCTCCCCATCACCCCAACTCGCTCCCTTTGCTCTACCCCCCTCCCCGCTCCACAGCATTTGTGTATATGTGCGCATATTCAAAATTATAATTCTGTTTATTTTATTAATGATGTGCATAGTTCTATAATTCTGTTAATTTATAATGATGCTATTGATGCCTGTTTACTTGTTTTGATATCTTATCTATCTCCCCTCTTTTAGACTGTGAGCCCACTGTGGGCAGGGATCGTCTCCATTTGTTGCTCAACTGTACTTTACCAAGCACTTATTACAGTGCTCTGCACGCAGCAAGTGCTCAGTAAATACGATTGAATGAAAGACTGAATGAATATGTGACCCTGGAGTGGATACAAGCTAATCAGGATGGACAAGGTCCATGTCTCACATGGGGCTCATAGTCCCATTTTACAGATGAGGGAACTGAGGCCCGGAGACATGAAGTGACTCTTCCCGATGGGCTGAGCATCTTGGGTGCTGGGCTTTGGTGTCATTAGGAATTCCTGCTCCTCTTGATTTTCATCTCTCAGATTAGTCTGCTCTGTATTTAACTGCTCAAGATTGGCTCTAAAGTGAATGCAGGCATCCAAAGGAGCTGCAGAACTCCCAGGCCTTATTGAGGCCCAACTTGCCAGGACCCTTTGAGCAGGCCCATTCTGACCCACTCTGCTAAAAGCACCAGCTGGCCCATGGGTGGGGATCAGGGCTTGGGAAAGCTACTCTGCAAGACTGTGAATCCCCAAGGCTCACCTTGATTTTTTGTTGTTTTCTACTGGTATCTATTAAGTGCTTGCTAACTTTTTGTACTAACCTTTGAGGTAGATGGAAGGTAATCCAGTTCAGGTCCCACAAGGGTCCCACTTGGGGCTCACAGTCTTAACCCCCATTTTACAAATGATCTAAGGCACAGAGAAGTTAAGTGACTTTCCCAAGGTCACACAGCAGATAAGTGGTAGAGCCAAGATTAGAAACCAGGTGCTCTGACTCCCACACCCATGTTCCATACCCAGGCCACACTGCTTCTCAATTGATAACTTCCCCACAACCTTGACATAGGGAGAAATGGATTGGATTTAGAGAGTATGAGCCAAAGGAAAGTCTCTCACAAGGTACTGAGCTTTTCTGACTCTTTTCTAGACCATTTGACATCATCTAGACTCTATGCACTTTCTTTAAATTTTAAGCTTCTTGTAGTCAGGGAACATATCTATTCAGTCTGTTATAGTGTAGTCTCCCAACCTTTCAGTCAAGTTCTTTACATGCAGTAAATCCTCAATAAATACCATTGTTTCAGTAATTGATCTAAGTATTCAGAGGTGGACAACCACCAAGCTCTCTGGTTCAGAACCGGCTCCCAGATGATGATCGGCTGGGAGGGCTAGCCATGGGAGGGCCAAGAGGAGGGATAGAGAAGAGGGGAAAGGCAGAGGAAGAAATGGGGAGATGGAGAGAGCCTGTAGCCTTCAGGTCAGCTTGGGGAGGGAAGAGGGCTGACCTTCTAAAGAGTCCAGCTTTGGAAGGGCTGGAGAAGAGGGGGACTGACAGTCCAGGGGCAGGGACAGGAGCAAGAGCATACTCAAGGGAGATGCCAGGGCAGGGGAAGCCGGGCCTATATTGGGCATTTCTGCTGGCTATCTTAACAACCTTGCAATTTACAGTTCGCCCAGAGAAACAATAAACAGTGGAGAAGCAGAGTAGCCTAGTGGATACAGCACAGGCCTGGGAGTCAAAAGAACTTGGGTTCTAATTCTGGTTCTGCTACTTGTCTGTTCTGGGACTTTGGGCAAATCACTTCCCAGTTCTCTGAGCCTCCTTTGCCTCATGTGTAAAATGGGGATTAAGACTGTGAGCCCCATGTGGAACATGGACAGTGAACAATATGATTAGTTTGATTTTAGTCCAACACTTAATACAGTATCTGGCACACAGAATTTACCAAATACCATCAAAAAAAAAATTGAGGGTGTTCTGAGAATGCTGACTTTACTCCCTGAGGTGGGGTCTTTCTAAAAGAGTCCAGGGGCCAGAGCAACTGACTCCAACCCAGAGGGAGGGGCCCAAGGGGTAGAAGTGTCACCACCCACCGTCACCAATCTATATGGTGGTATCATCCTCCCTACCTCAATTTTCCTGGAAGGACCAATGACAGATCCAGTTCCCATCCTCTAGCAGGCTCCAGCAAGGGAGAAAAGAGCTCCCCTGAACCCTGCTCATTAGGAAATGTCTGGGGCAATTATCCAACTTGCCCCTCTAATGGTGAAATTTGGGTTGTTAAAGTTCTGAACTAGTTACAAGGTCACATTACCATATACACCATCTCCGCCTGGCTGTTCCGTTGCGTAGAAATTTTGTAATTAGGTCAGCAAGCTGAACTGGAATTAGTCCTTCTGGACAAGATGCAGAGACAAATCTGAAGGGCACAATTCGGGAACATACTGAGGGGAAGGGAGAACACCTAGAAGGTCCAAGGGCTCAAGATGAGACATCAACTTCACCTAGCCCACCTCTTGGCTGGCTCCTGATCGGAGCACACAGTCGAGTGCTGGGCGGGAATATGACAGTCCTGGGTTGTGGTCCTGGATGGGGCAATCAGTCATTCAATCATATTTATTGAGTACTTACTGTATGCAGAGCATTACTAAGCGCTTGGGAGAGTACAATATAACAATAAACAGACACAATCCCTTCCCTCAATGAGTTTAAGACTAGAGGGGAAGACAGACATTAATATAAATAAATGAATTACAGATATGTACATAAGTGCTGTGAGGATGAGATGGTGCGGGGGTGGGATGAATAAAGGGACCAAGTCAGAGTGATACAGAATGGAACGGGAAAAGAGGAAAGGAGGTCAGGAAGGATTCTTCGAGGAGATGTGCCTTCAAAAAGGCCTTGAAGTGGTGGAGGAGTGGTAATCCCGCTGCCCAGCCCTCCTTGAAGTCACCAGTCACACTGGCCTCCGGGTCCTGCTGTGGTCACCCATGAATGTTAACAATGCTCATAAATCGTAACTGCCTGGCGCTTATCTTCCAGGGCCATTCAAAGTGTTTTGGCAAGTCCAGTGCACAAGCCCTTAATGGGCTCAGATGTGGATGGTGAAGCCCAGATGGGACAGAGAACTGGCTGAGAGATGATAAACAAAGGACTTGTGATAAAATGCCACATCTCCTGCTGGGGAAGGGGGGAGCCCGGGGCGGGAGGCGGGCGGGGGGGAGGAAACAGAGTGGTTGGAGCGAGGCCTAGAATTATTTAATGTCTTTATTAATGATCTGGAAGAGAAGGGTAAAAAGGACATGAATGCGCACAGGGGAGCCAACCATAAAGGCCAAAACATGAAAAGGACTGAGCGAAGGACAAATGGACAGAGAAGACAGGGAGAAAAATGGGAGGAAGGGGGTCACTGCAGAAGGGGTTTTCTGGAAAGACAGCAGTCAGCAGGCCAGAGAACCCCAGCTAGACAGGGGTTGGCAATCCTCTAGACTGTAAGCTCATCTCTAGACTATAAGCTCGTTACGGACAGGGAAGCTGTGTGCTAACTCTTTTGTACTGTATCTTCCCAGGTGGTTAGTAAAGTACTCCAAACTGAATAAGCACTCAAAAAACACCACTGATTGATTGAGAGAGCAGGTCCTGGGCTGGCAGGGGAAGTAGCAGTGTGGAGTGAGTGGGAGGCTGCCTGTGGGTAACCTGGGTGGCTTGCCTGTGGCCTTCTCTCTCGGCCAGGTCACCTGGGCCTCCCAGAGCCGAAAAAAGGGAATCTGGGGAAAGAGCAGAGTCAGTTATGAGGCCAGAGCTGCTGATTTCTCTAAACTGTATGCTCGTTGTGAGCAGGGAATTTCGCTATTTATTGTACTTTCCCTAATGCTTGGTACAGTGCTCTGCACACAGTAAGTGTTCAATAAATATGATTGAATGAATGAATTAATTAATTAATTAATTAATTAATGATTTCAAAGGGAAGACTGGTGGCTGTGGGTGAGCCATAGGCTCTGAGCCCTGAGGAGCCTGAAATTCTACTCCTCTGGCCTCAGCTTCCTATCAGTTTTGTTGTCATTTCGTGTCCTTGTCTGTGCTGGCATTCAGTATTTCCTAGTTCCTGATGTGTCTTTCCCTAGTCCCTGATCTCCACTTAGATTATGAGGCCCCAGAGGGACAGATGCCCTGTATACTTCCCACCTCTCTGTTCTCCCTCAGTTCAGTGGTCTGCATGCAGTAAGTGCTTAATAAATCCTATCATGACTGCTAATAGGAGGAAAGAAAAGCTGACATGGTGCCAGCTGTACTAGGCAACCCACCTGTGTATTCTTTCCCAGTGTTTAGTACAAGTGCTCTGCACACTGAAAGTGCTTAACAAATACTCTTAGTACTAGAAGGAGTATGAGACAAGGCATCTGCCACCGATTCTGCATAGGGACTGGGGGTCAAACTCAGCCCATTCACTGGAATGGGCAGGTGAACTCAAGCAACTGAGAAGTAATGAGTCCTAAACCCAATTATTCCCTTTGCTTTGTGACTCTGGAACAGTTCCTTGGTCTCTCTGTACCACTCATCCCTAATAATAATAGTAGTTATTGTTATTACTGTTGCATTTGTTAAGCACTTACTATGTGCCAGGCACTAAGTGCTGGGTTGGATACGAGCAAATCAGGTTGGACACTGTCCATGTCCCACAAGGGGATCATAGTTTTAATCTCCATTTTACAGATGAGCTAACTGAGGCACAGAGAATTTAAGTGACTTGTCCAAGGCCACAGAGCAGAAAAGTGGCATAGCCGGGATTAGAACCTAGCTCCTTCTGACTCCCAGACCTGTGCTCTATCCACTAGGAAGCACTGCTTCTCTTATTCCCTCACTGACATACTGAAAGTTTACATTATCCATTATAGTGGTGAGTCTTGGTCCAGATAATATTAATAATAACTATAATTGTGGTATTTATTAAGCATTTAGTATGTGCCAGGTACTGTATTAGGCACTGGAATAGATACAAGAAAATTAGGTCCCACATAGTGCTCACAGTCTAAGTAGGAGGGAGAATAGGTATTTGCAGATGAGGGAACTGAGGTACAGGAAAGTTAAGTGACTTGCCCAAAGTCACACCAAAGGTGTGTGACAGAGGTGGGGTTATCAATCTATCAATTATACTATCAATTAGCCAAACATATTTATTGAACACTTAAACGGTGCAGAGCACCGTATTAACTATCTGGAAGAGTACAATATAAGAGAGTTGATAGACAAGTTCCCTGCCCACAACAAGCTTACAGTCTAGAGGGGGAGACACCATTAATGTAAATAAATAAATAACAGATATATACGTAAGTGCTATGGGGCCTAGGAGGAGTGAATAAATGGTGCAAATTCAAGTGCAAGGGTGATGCAGAAGGGAGTGAGAGAAGAGGAAATGAGAGCTTAGTTGGGGTAGGTCATTTGGATGACAAGTGTTTTTAATAAGGTTTTGTACTTGGGGAGAGTGACTGTCATATATGAAGAGGGAGGGTGTTTCAGGACAGAGGTAGGACATGGGCAAGGATTTGGCAGTGAAATAGACAACATCGAGGTACAGTGAATAGGTAGAGGAGAAAAGTGTGCTGGCTGGGTTACAGTAGGAAATCAGGCAGGTAAGATAGGAAGGGGTAAGGTGAATGAATGCTTTAATGTCTATGGTTAGAACTTTCCGATTGATGGAGAGGTGGATGGGCAACACCTGGAGGTTCTTGAGGAGTGGGGAAACACAGACTGAATGGCTTTGGAGAAAATGATCTGGGCAGTGGATATTAGAACACAGGTCTTCTGACTGCCAGGCCTGTGCTCTTTCCACTAGGCCATGCTGCTTCCCTAAGTCCCAGCAAATCTGGATCCCCACTCCACCCCAGCCCTGATCCCTAGGTCTCCAGAAACTTTTGGGAGCTGATCCCCTCTTCACTAAGACAATCCCCACTATGAGCCCAAGCCACAGAAAATAGCAATAGGCCTCAAAAGGTTAGGCTTTTCGCTGATATCTACAGGCAGGGAGGGGAGACGTTACTTAAACATTTCAAGGTTTTCTTGAATGTATGAAAAACTGAGGGGATATCTCCGGAGAGGCAGCATGAATTGGGAGCCGGAAGATGTTGATTCGAGTCCTAGATCTGCACCTGGTCTGCTGTGGGATTCTGAGCAAGTCAGTTGCCCTCTCTTGGCCTCGGTTTCCTCCATCCATAAAATGGGAATAAGATGGGCTGTGAGCCCAGTGTTCCGGGCATGGGCTTTATATGATCTCACAACCTCATAGGTACTGCAGTGCAGTGGTAGAATTATTATTATGACACCTCAGGAAGGCTGTGGCATTTGCTGCTGTGTGGTCACAATGGCTGAAGCATGACACACTCTTAACTGCGAGGATTCTGAAATTCCGCTCCTCTAGCCCCAGCCCCCTACTGCTTTTTGCTATTATTTTGTGGATTTGCCCTTGTATTTTATGTCATTTTAGTATTTTATTGTTTCATTTTTTCCTTTTCTGTCTGTCGCTAGACCCTTCTCCCAATTTTGTAGTCTTACATTCTGAGTCTTCGAGGGCCAGAGGCTGTGACTATTTTCCACAGGTGTTTTTTTTCTCTAGCTCTAATTCCAGTGTTCTGCACATAGTAAGCACTTAATAAATGCTACTACCACTACTACTAATATCAACCAATCAATTGCATTTATTAAGCACTTGTTGTGCGCAGAGAACTGGACTAAGCACTTGGGAGAGTAGACTATAACATTTTGTAGACATGTTTGTTGCCCACAATGAGCTTGCAGTCTAGAGGGAGAGAGAGACGTTAATATAAATATAAAAAATTATGGTTATGTACATAAGTACTGTGGGGCTGAGGGAGGGGTAAGTAAAGGGTGCAAATCCATGTGCAAAGGGGACTGGGAGAAAAAGAAATGAGGGGTTAGTCGTGAAGACCTCTTGGAGGAGATGTAACATTGCAGCTTTACTAGTGCCAATCGAGTTTTCTTAATTTGATCCTATTTTCTTCGGTCACCCAGCCTTTCACCAACCTCCCTGGGTCACTGAAATGCCAACTCCCCGAAGGCAGAGATTTTCTCTACTTACTCTACCGTACTCTCCCAAGCCCTTAGTGCAAGGCACTGCACACAATAAGCACTCAATAAGCACCACAGATTGATTGAAGTCGGAAACATATTCCTCGGGCCAGCAGGGCAGCGTCGAGGGGGTCTGGAGCTCATGTCACTGGGGGCAGCAGCTGAGACAGAGGCCCAAGACCCTCCACCTCAGCAAGCCCTTCTGTTCCAGCACTTAGAACAGTGCTCAGCACAGAGTGAGCGCTTAACAAGTCCCATCATTATTATTCTGTTCCCCCACAGGAAGGCAAAGGGGCTATAAAGAACTGTTTCCAGCCCTTCATCCCACTGGCACTTTCTACTTTTCAAAGGAATCTCAGGTAGAATTAGCCTGCAGGCTGGGATTATTCCTCTATTGTGCCTGTTTTTCTTCCGAGGGTCTCGGCCCCATCCGAAAACCCCATTTCAGTTCCCTGTGGACCCTGGAATGGCTGAAAACACTTGTGTATAATTGATTCCTAGTGCTGGGTGAGACCCCCAGAGGCTTGCTCTGCTGTCAGAGCTCCACTAAGCTTCCCACCCAGAAGATCCAGGTAGGCAGCTTTTCCTCAACCCAACCACCATCTCTCTGGTTGAAGTCTAAACCAAGTATCCCTTGGCATGTGGCCAGGTCAACCCTGGTCACCCCAGCACCTGCTCTTAGGGACCGGCCCCACTCCCAGCTGCTGCCTTATGGTTTCTCTCCGAGCCCACGGGCAGAACTCAGGTCTTGTCACCTTGGACAACTCGGATGCTTCCCACCTTCTGCCACCAAAATTCAGTTGCCTCTGAGGGCTCTTGGGGCACCTCATCCCTGACTTCACATCTTCCTGCTGATCTTCATCTACCCCATGCCCATCTGAGGGCTGTCACCTTGCTGGGGCAGCAGTCTTCCCATCCAGAGTAGCACCCTGAGTCCATCAGTGTGCAGGATGGCCGGCAGCCTAACCAGCTTCCTCCCATAGCCTCCTCCTTCCTCCCAACCTGATCAAGGATACCTTCCATCGTCAGCCTCAGGCCTTCCAACGGCTCTGATACCACACATCCTGGAAGAGCCTGACTTATTCCCCGTTAACTAATCCAAGAATCCTGTAATTTTCCCCCAAATCCTGCCCATTTCACCCCACCCCTCAGCAGACCTAAATGCCAGAGGCTGCAGAGAGGTCTTCGATTACTAAGACTTCATTAATATCCCCGAATAGCTGTGAAGCATCATCATAAATAATTCAAGCCACACCACGCTTGGTGAAAGCAAAGCCGGACCCGATGAGGCAGCTGCAGCGATTGCTCTGGGCTCTCTCCCCACCCCCACACCTGCTTTGGTGCCAAGTTGAGTCGGTGGGAGCGACTGCCGGTGGGTGGCGAGGCCCGGCCAGCCTCGCGGGGAGTTAATGCCTGCCCATTCCTGACTGGCCCCCATGGCCATGGGGTTTCAACCAGGGGGTAGGATTTGAGACTCTAGACTGCACGCTCATTATGGGAAGGCAACCTGACCTCTAATTCCATGACATTGTATGCTCCCACATGCTTAGTACAGTGCTCTATGCATAATAATAGTTCAATAAATACCATTGATTAATTAATTTGGAGGACCTAACAGCCAGTCGTGATTTCTAGCTTGGCATCGCCGCTGTCCAGGACCTGTCTCACTTTGAGGAGCTCTGAAATGGGATGAAGAGCATCCAATTCCTCACCGCATCCCTTTCTTTAGTGGGCTCATCTTCCCCATTAGTCTGTAAGATCCTTGTGGGCAGGGATCATGTCTACTGAGCTATTGTACTGCAATCTCTCAAGCACTTAGTGTACAGTTCCTGAACACAGTAAGCACTCAATGAGTAACACCGATGATTAAAGCCCTATTGAAAGCTCACCTCTTCCAGGAGGTCTTCCCAGACTAAGTCCCCCTTTTCCTCTCCTCCCCCTCCCCTCTCCATCACCCAGCTCACTCCCTTTGCTCTAACCCCCTTCCCACCCCACAGCACTGTGCATATATATACATATTTATAATTAGTATTCTATTTATTTTTACTAATGATGTGCATATAGCTACAATTCTATTTATTGAAAATGAAGCTACTGATGCCTTTTACTTGTTTTGATTTCAGTCTCCCACCTTCTAGACTATGAGCTCATTATGAGCAGGGATTGTCTCTATTTATTGCTGAATTGTACTTCCCAAGGACTTAATACAGTATTATGCACCCAATAAGAACTCTATAAATTTGATTGAATGAATGATTTCCACCAGATTTCCCTGTCTTACATATCAGTCAAATCACATGGTCTAGTGGCAAGAGCACGGGCTTGGGAGTCATAGGATGCGTGTCCTAATCCCAGCTCCACCGCTTGTCTGTTGTGTGACCTTGGGCAAGGTCGCTCACTTCTCAGTTACCTCATCTCTAAAATGGGGATTAAGACTGTGAACCCCAAGGGACAACTCGATTACTTTGTAACCACCCCCAGCACTTAGAACAAGTGCTTGGCGTATTAAGTAAGAGCTTAACAAATGCCATAATAATTATTTTTTGAGGACTTACTGTAGGCAGAGCCCTGTACTTAGCGTTTGGGAGGATACAATGTAACAGAGTCGATAGTCCTGTTCTCTGCCCACAAGGAGTTTACAGTCTATAGGGGAAGACAGACATTAAAATAAATTAAGGCTATGTCCATGGTGCTATGGGGCTGAGGGTGGGATGCATAAAGGGTACCAATCCCAAGGGCAAGAGCGATGAAGCAATGAGAGGAGGTTAGGGCTTCACTAAACTAGCCATTCCCCAGTTGGCCACTCTTCACTTCTCCAATTCATTCCCTCCTGAAATGCCCTCGCTCTTGCCTCTCCCATCCGGAACCCTTAATCAACCAATCAATGGCACTTACTCTGTGCAGAACACTGTACTAAGCTCATAGGGCAGTCCAGTACAACAGAGTTTATGACATGATCCCTACCCACAAGGAATTTACAATCTACAGGGAGACCCAGATCCTAACTATTGTTGTTCAATCAAACGAGATCTTCTTTAACCACCAAATCCACTAGGCCATATTTCTCTCCTTCTTTAAAATCCCACCTACTTCAAGAAAGCTTCCTTGATTAATTCACAACACCCAGATGACATCAGACCAACATTCCTTACCGTGCTTTCATCCTATTCTCAGTCCTTGGGGGTATATGTAGATTTTTAAAAGTTATGATTATAGATATTATATATCTACTTTCAATTATTTTGTCAGCTATTTTGTCTTGTACTTGCATTGTTCCTACTTAAACTTGGTTTTTCCTCCAGCTTTCACTAAGTAGAAATCATTTTTATCCATCTCCCCCTTTAGATTGATCCCTGCTTGAGGGCTGGGGATATGTTTCTTGCTACTGTTTTACTCTCTCAAGTGCTTATTACAGTGTCTAGCACTCAACAGACTGTCAACAAGTGCAATTAATTGATTCGGCTCTCAGTACAGTGTCCTGCTTTAGAAGCGCTCAGTTGTCTGCTGTGCACACAGAAGATCATTGGTTCAGTTCAGCTGGGAAAGAGGGCGGTCTAGTGGAAAGAGCATGGGCCCCGTAGTCAAAGAACCTGGGTTCAAATCTCGGATCTGCCATTCGTCTGTTGTATGGCCTTGAGCTAGTCATTTCATTCTCGGTGACTCAGTTATCTCATCTGTAAAGTGGGGATTAAATCCTCTTCCCTCTGACTTAGACCAAGAGCCCCATGTGGGACAAGGACCGCGTCTGACCTGATCATCTTGAATCTACCCCAGTATTCAGTGTAGTGCCTGGCACATAGTAAGCACTTAACAAGTTACTATATCATCATCATTATTATTACAATGCTCCCCACACTGGAACTTGATAGATGGATGGAGTTGATGACCCTAGCCAGTACTTTAACCTCCTCAGAAAAAGGTCCTTCATAAATTGAAGACATTAAGATAGGGAAGCATTTCACAGCTGAGAAACCAAAGAACCAAACTGCTCATTAGCAAAGACTCCAACAGCTACATAGAGCTTCATCATGATCATTATTAGCATCGCCTTTGTTTAATGTTTACGGAGTGTCAGAAATGTACTGCAAGAGAATAGAAAAATAGACTTGTATAGGAAAACGAAACTGGCTAGGTCACAATTCACAGCTTCAATAATCACACATGGTATCGGACTCAGGATCAGGAGATCCTGAGATCTGAGATCCTGAGATCTGTCACGTTCAGGAAATGTTTCCCCCACTCTTAAAAAAACTCCAGTGGTTGCTCATCCACCTCTGCATCAAACAAAAACTCCCTTACCATAAGCTTTAAAGCTCTCCACTACCTTTCCTCCTCCTACCTCACCTCACTATTCTCCTACTACAACCCTGCCAGCATACTTAGCCCCTTTAATACTAAACTTCTCACTGTACCTCAATCTCACATATCTCGCCACTGACCCCTTGCCCATGTCCTGCCTTTGGTCTGGAATGCCCTCCCTCCTCCAAACCAACAGATACTCTCCCCAATTTCAAAGCCTATTGAAAGCATATCACCTCCAAGAAGCCTTCCCTGACTAAGCCCCCCTTTCCTCTTCTCCCTCTCCCTTCTGCATTGCCCTGACTTGCTCCCTTTGTTCCTCTCCCCTCCCAGCCCCACAGCACATTATATATGTAATTGGAATTTATTTATATTAATATCTGTTTCCCCCTCTAGACTGTAAGCTCAGTGTGGGTAGGGAAGGTGTCTATTTATGGCTAGATTGTATTCTCAAATGCCTAGTATAGTGCCCTGCACACAGTAAGCACTCAATAAATACAATTGAATGAATGAATGAGTCCAAAAACCCCAGTTTTAATCCAGCTCTGACACTAACTTGCTGGTGACTTCACTTAATTTCAAAGTGCCTCAGTTTTCTCATCTGCATAATAGGGATAAAATATCTGTTCTCTCTTCCCCATAGACTGTGAACTCCACATGGGACAGGGAGAGTGATGGATCTGATTCTCCACAGAACTTGGCACATAGTACCAAGTACTTAACTACAATTATTATTATTATTCCCGTAATCATTACTCCGCCGAGCTCCTTCACATCAAGCACCTCATTTTTGTTTGATAACATCCGTGGTAGGTATGAAACTGCAGGAATTATTATCTCTATTTTATATCTAAGGAAACTGAGTCACAGAGAGGTTCAGTGACCCTCCCAGGGCCACTGAGAAGATCTTGCAGGATCTCAGCCCAGGTTTTTCTTGAGGAAAAGTTCGCTTCCTTCTCCAAGTCCTGCCCTTCCAGCTGGTGATGAGAGGAGAGGGAAAGAAGGAAAAAGAAGTGGGCAGAGGGAGAAGCAGAGCCTGTTACTTTCTTAACCATCAAAGCAGACAAAATGGCGGTGTGGTCCCCGGCTGCTCTCAGTGGAGAGTCAGTGAGGAGTGGCAGTGGTTTCACCGGGGTCCCACGGCAGGAGGGTTGAACCTCAGAGCACCTGATTTGGGTCCTTCCTGAGTCCATCTGGGTCCTGCCCATATGCCATCTCTCTCAGTTCTCTCCCAACAAAGCCAGATGGGATTGCCCTCAGAACAATGCCTGGAAACCGGAGGGGGCAGGGGGTAACAATAATAATAATAATAATAACTATGGTATTTGTTAAGCACTTACTATGTGCTGAGCACTGTTCTAAGCACTGGGGTAGATAGAGGGTAATCACGTTGTCCCACGTGAGGCTCACAGTGTTAATCCCCATTATACAGATGAGATACTGAGAAGTCAAGTGATTTGCCCAAAGTCACACAGCTGACAGGTGGCGGAGCTGGGATTGAGACCCTTGACCTCTGACTCCTAAGCCTGTGCTCTTTCCAATGAGCCACACTGCTTCTCTAATGTGTCAAGCACTGTTCTAAGCGCTGGGGTAAATGCAAGGTAATCAGATTGTCCCACGTGGGGCTCACAGTCTCAAGCCTCATTTTACAGATGAGGTAACTGAGGCACGGAGAAGTTAAGTGACTTGCCCAAGGTCACACAGCAGACAAGTGGCAGAGGCGGGATTAGAATCCGCGACCTCTGACTCCCAAGCCCGTGTTCTTGCCACTAGGCCATGCTGCTCCTCTAATTGTTAAGCTCTTACTGTGTGCCAGGACCTGTACTAAGCACTGGAGTGGATACAAGCAAATCGGTTGGTCCCATGTGGGACTCGCAGTTTCAATCCCCATTTTACAGATAAGGTAACTGAGGCACAGAGGAATAAAGTGACTTGCCCAAGGTCACACAGCCACACAGCAGACAAGTAGTGGAGCTGGAATTAGAAACCATGACCTTCTCATTCCCAGGCCTGTGCTCTACTCACCGCACCGTATTTATTTATTTATTTGTGTCTGTCTTCCCCTCGAGACTATGAGCTCATTGTGGCCAGGAATGTGCCTGTTTATTTATATTGTGCTCTTCCAATCACTTAGTTACAGTACTTTGCACACAGTAAGCACTCAATCAATATAATTGATTGCTCCTCATTGCATGTCCACCATCTAAAGGCAGTAAACAGCTGCCCAGACAAGCTCCACTTATTCCTTCATGCAATATGGTGATGCCCCTGTGCCACTTCACCTCAGAGTGGACTACGGGCATTTTGATTTCAGCATTTCATGCTAATCATCTAAAACCCAGCTGAGACCCTGAGATGGACAAAACCCACAGCGACCTCATGCCCAACCTGGACTATGTTGTCCTGACTTCACTCCTTCTACAGCCCCTCTCCAGAGCTTGCAGAATCCCCGGGGGACTCAGGACAAGGAGGCCTGGGGAGTTCAGGGGCTGAACAGCTAAAGGTCTGGGAGTCTGGGGTTCTGAAGGGCTGGGAGACTGGGGGCTGATGGACTTGGAGGCTTGGGGGTGGGGGGGCTGGGGACATTAAGTGGCATGTGAAGGAAGTGCATAATGCTAAGGAGGAGGAGGAGAAGAAAAAGGTGGAGGGAAAGGAGGTCTGAAAAAGGAGGGACTGAAAGAGAGGGTGCTGGAAAGTCCCTCATATGCCTCTGTTTGTGTTGCCTAATGGAGACAGCCCAGGCCTGGGAGTCAGAAGGACCTAAATTCTAATCCCAGCTCTGCTACTTGTCTGCTGTGGGATCTTGGACAAGTCACTTCACTTCTCTGGGCCTCATTTACCTCATCTGTAAAATGGGGATTAAGACTGGGAGCACTGTGTGGGACAGGGACTGTGTCCAACCCAAGTGCTTATACCCACCCCAGCACTTAGTACAGTTCCTGGGACACAGCAAGCTCTTAACAAATACCACAGTTATCATTATTATTACACCTCATTCAGTCTCAACCCCTGGAGTAAATTCCGGCTCCCATGGAGAACAGTTTCACCTTGCAGCCAGGGGGTCCCAAGCAGCATTCATTCATTCATTCATTCAATCATATTTATTGAGTGTTTACTGTGTGCAAAACACTGTACTAAGCTCTTGGAATGTGCAGTTTGGCTACAGACAGAGACAATCCCTGCCCAACAATGGGCTCACAGTCTAAAAAGGGGAGACAGACAGCAAAACAAAACTAATAGTCAGGCATCAATATCATCAAGATAAATAGAATCATAGATACATACACATCACTAATAAAATAGAGTAATAAATAATATATACAAATATGCACAAGTACTGTGAGGAGGGGAAGGGGGAAGAGCAGAGGGAGGGAGTAGGGGGAGTGGGGAGGGTCAGAGGGAAAGGGAGGGCTCAGTCTGGGAAGGCTTCCTAGAGGAGGTGAACTCTCAGTAGGACTTGAAGAGAGTTAGTTTGGCGGATGTGAGGAGGGAGGGCATTCCAGGCCAGAGGTAGAACGTGGGCCAAGGGTAGACAGCAGGACAGGCAAGAACGAGGCACTGTGAGGAGGTTAGCAGCAGAGGAGCAGAGTGTATGGTGTGGGCTGTAGAAGGAGAGAAGGGAGGTGAGGTAGGAGGGGGCCGGGTGATGAAGAGCTTTGAAGCCAAGAGAGGAGTTTTTGTTTTATGCAAAGCTTTATTGATAGGCAACCACTGGAGGTTTTGAGGAAGGGAGTGACATGCCCAGAGCATTTCTGTCAAAAGATAATCTGGCCAGCGGAATGAAATATAGACTGGAGTGGGGAGAGAGAGGGGTAAGGCCCCCAGGACCTACCAGGACCTCAAATGCCCCTCACCAGCCTCCCCTTCCCTTCTCCTGCTGACACCATCAGCACACCCATCCTCAGGGCCTACCAGAAAAGAGGGTCTCCATGGCCCCAGCCCCCAGCCCTCTGTCAGTGGAGCAGAGCACCTGCTATCAGCAGTAATTAGAAGCAGAATCACAACCAGACTCCGATTTACGGGCACGGACCGTTTCCCCTCTGGGCCCCTGGGGAGCCGTTAAATAAACGACACTGACTGTGGCACAAGGTGGAGCAGATGGCGAGATTGTTGGCAAGGGCCTCTTAAAGAGCTACCAGTGGGCAGGGGATGGGTCGGGGGGTTGGCTGCCATGTGCCGTAGGCACAAGCCCCCGCCAGCCACATTTTCGGAGGCCTATGGGGCCTTGGGTCCAGGGTGAGGGGGGTGGACAAGGGGCCAAGGAGGAGGAAGGTGATGTGCCAGGGAACTGGGTATCTGGGCAACAAAGGGGATGAGCACCCAGGGATCCTGAGTCCCAACCTGTGGGCTCTCCCTACTGAACCACACAGCCTTGGAGAGGGAAGTGCTAGGTGTTAAATTTTAACTGAAAAATCAGTTAGCCTGAATCAGCAGGTGCCATTTTTGTCACCAGCTTTAGGGGTTTGAAAACCCAACCATGACAGGACAACACGACCCCCTGGCCTTTAGCTCCTTGGATTTGGGCTCTGATTCTGCTGGGAGCGCAGAGGGCAGAGAGCTGAACTGAGTGAGTGTGTGGGTGTGATGACATTAAGTGCCCCTCCGGCCATGATACGGAAGCTGTCCCCCTCCACAGGCAGCCCCCCAGAGCATGGGCCCTTCCCCTCCTGGAGGGCCCCAGGCTCAGCGGAGGGTGCCAGTGAGCTCCGTGCCCAGAACAGGTACCCTCTAGTGGGACAAACCCATCCTTTGGGTGAATAAGCCAAATCTGTTCTTTTTTTTTCCAAGCCCAAGGTTTGGATTTGTTTCCAGGCAAATTCACACTGTGTTACCCAACGTTCAAAGTCTGCCCCAGCTTGGGGCCCATCCAGCCTGACTTCTTGTTTTGTTTTGCTGTCCGTCTCCCCCTTTTAGACTGTGAGCCCATTGTTGGGTAGGGATTGTCTCTGTCTGTTACCGAAGTGTACATTCCAAGCACTTAGTACAGTGCTCTGCACACAGTAAGCACTAAATAAATAAGATTGAATGAATGAATGAATGAAAAAGAGGAAGGAGGCAAGAAGTATTTGTCCACGGAGAGCACGGGACTGGGTTCTAATCCCAACTCCCTCACTTGCTTGCTGAGTGACCTTGGGCAAGATACTTGACTTCTCTGGGCCTCAGTTTTCTCATCTGTCAAATGTGAGCTAAATACCATTTTCCCTCCCTCTTCACCTGTGAGTCAGAGACTGTATCTGACCTGATTGCACTGTATGGACCATAGTGATTGACACATAGTAAAAGCTGAACAAAGACCACTATTATTATTAGTACTGGAACTAAAGAACAGCCCCCTTTCTCCACCACTCCTCAATCAATCATATTTATTGATTGCTAAAGCATGCAGAGCACTGTACTTCAACACTTGGGAGAGTACAACAGTAACATAATGGGTAGACTCATTATCCTCCCACAACAAGCTTACATCCAAGAACATTCCCAGTATTCTAAGGGACATCCCAGAGGTGTTAAAGAGGGAGACAACATTGCAAGGTCTTTGACTTCTGAATGTATGGTCTCTATACGTATCTTTTAGTATATCTTGACAGATAGTAAGCACCATTATTGTTATTATTGTTAATAGATGCATCCTAGATTATGGGATCTGAAGAAATTGACTCAATTAGCAGACACATGGACAATCCAGGTGACGACTCCTGTCTACCTGTTGAAAACCAGACTATCAGTTACCCTACTAAGTTTTCATATCTTCCCTGTTCTGCTCTGTAACTTGAAGGTTGGGAAGGCAGTCAGGGAGGAGGAAAATGTGAGACTTCAGTACACAAGAATTCTAACCCATCCTCACTACAAGCCCCTAATTGGGACCTAAAATAAGTAGAGATTGAGTATGTATTTTTAAAAAAAAATTAATAGTATTTGTTCATTCATTCAATAGTATTTACTGAGCACTTACTGTGTGCAGACTACTGTATCAAGTGCTTGAGAGAGTACAATATAACAATAAACAGACACATTCCCTGCCCACAATGAGCTTAAAAGCTTACTATGTGCCAAGCACTGTGCTAAGCACTGGGGTAGATACAAGCTAATCAGGTTGGACACAGTCCCTATCCCAGTTAGGGCTCAGAGTCTTAATCCCCATTATCAGATGAGGTAACAGGCACAGGGAAGTGAAATCACTTGACCAAAGTCACCCAGCAGACAAGTGTAGAAGGAGGGTTTGAACCCAGCTCCTCTGACTCCCAGGGCCAAGCTTAAATGTGCTGCTTCAACCTGTGGAAGACCAGCTCCCATAAAGGACAGTTTTCTGACCTCCACTCCCTTCCCTTCCCAGAGTCCTATTCTAAACATTTCTCTTCCCCTAACTCCTGATCATGGGAAGATCCCAGAGCATAGGCTGTGAACAACTATTCCCCCATTTTATAGAGGTTTCTACAGGAGAAACCCAAAGTCAAAATCCATAGGATCCGAGGTGGAAAAAAAAAAACCCAAGTGGTATCCATTCTCCCTGGTCAATGCTCAGGTCTCTGCACTTGGATTTGTTCCTTTTATTCATCTCACCTTCAGCCCTTCAGCACTTACATACATATCCATACATATCCGTAATTTATATTAATATCTGCCTCCCCTCTAGTTGTAAGCTCGTTGTGGGCAGGAATCCTGAAGCAGGATGATGTAGTGGATAGAGCATGGGCCTGGAAGTCGGGTCATGAGTTCTAATCCCAGCTCTGCCATGTGCCTGCTGTGTGACCTGGGGAAAATCACTTGACTTCTCTGCATCTCAGTTACCTCATCTATAAAATCGGGATAAGAGCGTGAGCCCCACGTAGGACAGGGACTGAGTCTAACCTCATTACCTTGTATCTACTCCAGCACTTAGAAAAGTGCTTGACACATAGTAAGTGCTTAACAAGTACTATAATAATAATACTAATAATTATTATTATTACCAATTCTGTTATATTGTACTCTCCAAATGGCTCAGTTCAGTGCTCTGCACAGGGCAAGTGATCAATAAATTTGAGTGAATGGTTGACTGATTGGACCCACCCCTCTGCCCAGCCCTGGGGTTCAGGTGAAAATTTGGGGCTAAGTGGGGAAACCCAGGAGATCCCAATCTGAAGGATCCAGCCAAGGTGACCCAGCTGGGAAAGGAGAGGGATCGAAGGGTCATGGGAAAGGAATCCAAGACCACGGTTAGCCGACCTGGAGGTAGGGAATGATCTGGCTTCAGGAGGGGCCTGACCAGCAGGTAGAAGGTTCTAGGAGGACAGTATGAAACCCCTCCCTGGAGCCCCTTCAGCCCCTTGACTGAGGTCTGAGGACCACCCACCCAGCCTCCAAGCTACTTCACTCTTGACCCCTGCAGAACCCTAGGGCCCAGGACCAGTCCCAGTAGAGGGGAGGGGGTTGGGCAATTAACTCTCTGAAACCCTGGGCTGAAAGCAGGAGCAGAGTTCTCATGCTGTTGGTCCCCACAAAGAGGCCTCCCCTTCAGTGTAACAAGTGGCCAACAGAATCCTGTTGGCAGTTGCTGGCCCTTCAGGAGCCAGCAGGGATATCCCATGGGTAAGGTAGACCCACCCTAAAAACCCCAGTGGCTGAGTCTGGAAAGCAGAGAGAAATGTGAAACTAACTTGTCAGCGACAAGGAGGGGCAGAGGGCCACCTCTGGGGTCTGGGAGAGTGCATATTTGTTTTGGGTATGGCATGTGTTAAGCCTCACTGTATGCCAAGCACTCTACTAAGCACTGGGGTAGGTACAAGATCCTCAGGTCAGACTAAATCCCTGTCTCACAAAGGGCTCCCAGCCTAAGGGAAGAGTGGGTATTGAATTTCTATTTGACAGATGAGGAAACTGAGGCCTGGAGAAGTGAAGTGACTTGACCAAGATCACTTAACAGGTCAAGTAGTAGAACTGGGATTGGAACCCAGGACCCCTGACTTCCAGTCCTGTCCTCTTTCCACCAAGGCCATGCTGTTTCTCTAACCCAGATTAGGTGGGTTACATGAATTAGAATTAGCTGGCATAAGGTAAAGGCATAAAAAGGACTCTGGTTTTGGGGATGGGGGGCATATCCGCAACCTCTAGAGCATGAAGTGGGGGATCTCTAACCCCTCCTTCATTCCAGCCGTTGTGTTCCCTGCCCAGCCCCTCCAAACATGGATGACCCTTCTGAGGTCAAAGATGAGGGAAAAACCAGCCAGTGTCACTGGACTCAGTGAGAACTTGTGGCTAAGTGTAGGGAGAGGAAGGCCTTCAGCAGCTTTTAAGTCTGCCAGTGGGCTCTGTTCAGCAGGCAACAGGGTGTATAAAATTGGTCTTCAAAGCACTCCATCACCTCACCCCTTTCTACCTCACCTCGCTTCTCTCCTACAACCCAGCCTGCGCATTCCGTTCCTCTAGTGCTAACCTTCTCACTGTGCCTCGATCTCACCTGTCTCGCCGCCGACCCCTGGCCCACATTCTACCTCTGTCCCAGAACACCCTCCCTCCTCAAATCCACCTATCCTCACCTGCAAAGCCTTAATGAAGGCACATCTCCTCGAAGAGGCCTTCCCAGACTAAGGTTCCCCTTTTCCCTCTGCTCCCTCTCTGCTCCCCCTCCGCTCCCTCCCCCTTCCCCCCTTCATTTCCCCTAAGCTAAGCCCCCTTTCCCTCTGCTCCTCCCCCTCTCCCTTCCCCTCCCCTCAGCACTGCGCTCATTTGTACATATTTTTATTACCCTATTTATTTTGTTAATGAAGTGAACATCTCCTTGATTCTATTTATCGTGATTATGTTGTCTTGTTTTTGTCCATCTGTCTCCCCTGATTAGACTGTGAGCCATTGGGCAGGGATTGTCTCTATCTGTTGCCGAACTGTACATTCCAAGTGTTTAGTAAAGTGCTCTGCACATAGTAAGTGCTTAATAAATACTATTGAATAAATAGAATGAATAAGCCCCACTTTTCCTCATCTCCCACTCTCTTCTATGTTGCCCTGACTTGCTCCCTTCACTCCTCCCCACTCTTCCCACTCCACAACACTTACAAATATATCTGTAATTTTATTTCTATTGATGTCTGTCTCGCCCCCCAGACTGTGAGCTCATTGTGAGCAGGGATTGTCACTCTGTTGCCGCATTGTACTTTCCCAAGCACTTAGTACAGCGCTCTGCACACTGTAAGTGCTCAATAAATTTGATTGAATGAATGAATGGGAATGACCAGAGAACCGAGGTCCAGGTGCTGAGCTCTTCAGCCCAGCTGGAACTTCAAGGTCCCCAGCCTGGACAAATGGGTCTAGACCTCTCCCGCCTGGCCCAGAGCAGGCCAAGCTGCCTGGTGCCAGGGGTGCCTGCCAGGCAGAGAGAGAGTTTGGCTTGGCACTCCCAAGGCTCATGAAGAATTTCTCCAAACTTGGTCTAGCCAAGTATGTGACCCCCCCATTTCTCAACAAACCAGAGAGCAGGGCAGGGTGCCAATGCAAACTCTGGGGCAGGGAGGTGCGAGGGAGCAAGGGTAGAGGGGCAGTGGGGTTGGAAGAACAGGCAGAAGAGGATCTGCTCGACCCGCTAAAGACAGAGTTTCCAGCATAGATTGGCTCAGGCAGCATCAGCTAACCCAGGTCCCACACCCTCTCTCCTGGCTCTCTCTGCCTTCCTGGGGAGTGGGCATCTCTGCTGCCCAGAGAGTTAATATTAACAAGACAAGGGAACAGAAAACCCACTCTAAGGGGTTGAGGAGCAATGTTGCCTAATGGAAAGAGCACGATCTTGGGAATCAGAGGACCTGAGTTCTAATTCCAGTTACATCACTTGCCTTTTGTGTAACCATGGGCAAGTCACTTCACTTCTCTGTGCCTTAGTCTCCTCATCTGTAAAAGGGGTTTTCCTACTTATAGTGTGAGCCCCATGTGGGACAGGGACTGTGTCTGACCTGATTAATTTGTATCTAATCCATTACTAGCACAGTGCTTGATACATAGTAAGTGCTTAATAATAATAATAAAAATATTATTTTTATTATTACTATTATTAAAAACCCAGACTTTTCAGTCTACAAAACCTCAGCCAGTCCACCCACAACTGGAAGCCTGGGAACAGTGCTTGATCACTCTATGTCAAGGCAGATATAGCCAAGCTGAAGGCACAGAGAAGCAGTGTTGCCTAGAGGAAAGAGCTTAGCCCAAGGAATCAGGAAACCTGAGTTCTAATCTCTGCTCCCCACTGGCCTGATGACTTTGGACAAGTCACCTAACTTCTCTGTGCTTCAGTTTCCTCATCTTTTCAGGGTATTTGTCAAGCTCTCACTATGTGTCAGGCACCTTCCCACATGGGGTTCAGAGTCTTAATCCCCATTTTACAGATGAGGTGACTGAGGCACAAAGAAGTTGAGTACCTTGCCCAACATCACACAGCAGACAAGTGCTAGAACCCAGCTCCTTCTGACTTCCAGGCCTGTGCTCTATCCTCTTGGCCGTGCTGTTTCTCTGTAAAATGGGGATCAAATATCCACTGTCCCTACTCACTAAATTTTAAGCCCCATGACAGACAGGGACTGAAACCGATCTGACTGCACTGTATCTCTCTCAGCACTTCGCTCGGTACATACTAAGCCCTTAACAAACACTATTACTATCAGAAGGTTAAACCAAGATGATCATCTTGGAAGGAGAAGCCTTCCTATGAGAAGAGAATGAAAAGATTGGGATTCTTTAATCGATAAAGAGGAAAGTGATTTAGTATCATCAACCATTAGAATGGATGTTAAGATGCCACATGATTCCTTTAAGCGCACAGTTGCCACTGTCAAAGGTATAACGTCGACTTCCTGGACCTAGGAGAGAATGATCGAGTAATCTGGGCAATGGACAACGTAGCCTGTGAGTCCCGTGTGGGACAGGGACCGTGTCTGACCTGATTATCTTCTATCTACTCCAGTGCTTAGCTTAGTGCTAGGTACTTCTTAAGCGTTTAATAATTGAAATTATTAATGGGAATTCCAAGGTTGCTAGTTCTAGTCCTGGGTGCTACCCTGGATCTCAGTGCCTTCCTCTAAGAGGGATTGTGTATACCAACTCAACTGTACTCTCCCAAGCACTTAGGACAGTGCTCTGCACACAGTAAGTGCTCATAAATAAGAGTGATTGACTGATTGACTGAGTGGAGATGAAAGTCCTAGAAGCAGCATGGCCAAATGGTTAGAGCTCACATCTAGGAGTCAGAAGGGCCTGGGTTCTAATCCTGGCTCTGCCAGTTGTCTGCTTCTCTGGGCCTCAGTTACCTCATCTGTAAAATGGGGATTAAGACTGCGGGCCTCCCCACTAGACTGTGAGCTCATTGTGGGCAGGGACTGTCACTCTTTATTGTTGTTTTGTGTTTTCCCAAGTGCTAAGTTTGGTGCTCTGCACACAGTAAGTGCTTAATAAATAAGATTGAATGAATGAACCTAATGGGAATGCAGGAAGAAATAACTAACCCACTGCAGAGAAGCCCAAAGTGGCTTCACAGTAGTCCAGTTACAGGTCCAATCACCTTAAAGCGAGTTGAAATCAATGACCAGTCTCCACCTTCTTCACCCTCAACTCCTCTATCCGAGAGCTAAGCTCCTCCCAAGCCAACCTTCCTTCTGTGCCTCACTCTCACCTCTCCCACTCGACCCCTGGCTCACATCCACCTCCCACCTGGAACTGCTCTCCCACAGCAACTCCACCAGACCACAGCTCTCCCCATCTAAGAATCCTTCCTGAAAGCCCACCTCTTCCAGGAAGCATTTCCCAATTCAGTTCCTTCTACCTCAGGTCAAATCCTTCCAACTACCACATCAGCACTTTTTCACACCTAATTCAATTTCTCCTGGTCAGGGGGAAAAAGAGTGGGAATAAAGGTGGTGTTTTTAAGTAGTAGTAGAGAGTCAGAAGTCATTAGAATCATGGGTTCTAATTCCAGTTCCGCCACTTGTCTGCTGTGTGACCTTGGTCAAGTCACTTCACTGTGTCTCAGTTATCTCATCTATAAAATGGTGATTGAGACTGTGAGCCGCACGTAGGACGGTGACTGTGTTTAACCCTATTTGCTTGCATCCACCCCAGGGCTTAGTACAGTGCTTGATACATAGTAAGCGCTTATGAATTACAATTATTATTACTAGTAGTAGTAGATGTATTTATTAAGAATTTACTGTGTGCAGAGTACCGTACTGAGTTCTGGGAGAGAATGCAGGGGTGGAAAGTTGACCTATCCCTTGTTTCTATAGAGGAGGATATGTTCCAGCCCTTGAAAGCTCTACCGTCCAAACAGTCAGGGGCTCACGGTTGCAGAGTTAACATTCACGAGCTTGAAACAAGCAGAGAAGGAGAATGAGCTATCCTGATTCAGTCGCTTCCCAGACCCTCACTGGGGAGGGAGAGAAGAGATGAGAGAGGAAATCAGTGACAAACTGTCCTCTGTTCCCTCCTTCCTCATCCTGGCTGGAGGGGTCCCAAGAAATCTCAGTGCAAAAGCCACGTTTCATTAAAGTGACATCTCCAGCCTCCTGCTCTTTCTCCCTTCCCCCTCTGCTGGTCCTCTCTTACGAATCTTCAGCTGAACCGAGCAGCGAGATGAGGGGAGAAAGAGATGGGGGTTGGCTAGGTGATTGTTGTTTCATTTCATTCTTGACTAATCCAGAAATGTGTTTCCTTTGTTCCAGTCTGTTCTCCGTTTAGCTGCTCTGGTCTTCCACGGGTCGCAGGGCTCCTCAGACTCCCAAAGGCAGAGACCGGGGAGTCTACGTCGGCCCACACGGGCCCAGAGCAGAGACAGCCGGGGCCGTTTCCCTTTTTCCACTGCCCACCAGATGATCAATTTCTCCTCTGGGGAATTCCAGTGGGGCTCCTCCGGGAGAGCCACAAGCAGATGGAAAGAGATCAGCTGGGAGAAAGGAATTTGCTGGGCCTTTAGTTGGTAGTGCGCAAGATATCTTGGGATGGCTACCATCAGGAGAGGCAACCAGAGGTCGACTATTCTCATCCATCAGCAGGGGTTTAACCTTGGTTTAGCCCCATCCCTAGCATGGGCAAGCAAGGGTAGGGCCCACTGCCAATATGAAAGCAGATCGATCTAAAAGGAAGTGGCAGAGGCTCAGAGGCAGGGATGTTGGCTGCTATTACTCTGCCAAGCTGACAGCAGCCCGTGGTTAAGAGTAGCAAGCCAGTAGTCAGTGATGAAGGAAAACACGAGGCACTTGGGCTCAGCACTCAGGATTGTGCCATCTCTCTCATCAAATGGAAACTCCTAACCATCAGTTATGAAGCACTCTATTAGCTTGCCCCCTTCCTACTTTATCTCACTGATCTAAGCCCCCCTTTTCCTCTGCTACTCCTCCCCTCCCCATCATCCCAACTCACTCCCTTTGCTCTAACCCCCACCCTGTGCCACAGCACTTGTGTATATATATACACATATTTATTATTCTATTTTATTAATGATGTGTATATATCTATAATTCTATTTATTTATATTGATGCTATTGATGCCTGTTAACTTGTTTTGTTTTGTTGCCTGTCTCCCCTCTTCTAGACTGTGAGACCATTGTTGGGTAGGGATTGTCTCTATTTGTTGCTGAATTGTACTTTTTAAGCACTTAGTACAGTGCTCTGCACACAGTAAGAGCTCAATAAATACGATTGATTGAATGAATGAATGATCTCTTATTATAACTCAGTCTACACATGCCCCTCTTCTAACACCAACCCGCTCCCTCTACTTCAATCACGTCTGCCTGACCCCTTGCTTATGTCCTCCCTGTGTCCTCGAACTCCTTCCCACTTCATATCTGACAGACTGCCACGCTTCTCATCTTCAAAACCCCACTAAAATCACATCTCCTCCAAGAGGCTCTCCCTGACTATGCCCTCATTTCCCCAATTTACCCCCTCTTCTGCATCGCCTATGTACTTGGGCCTGTATCCCTTATGCACTTTGATATTCACCCCCAGCTCAGCCCCACAGCACTTATGAAAAAGTGCTGCCATTTCCCCTATCTGTAATTTATTTTAATGTCTGCCTCCCCTTCTGAACTGTAAGAGCCTTCAAGTCAGGGAACGTGTCTACCGACCCTAGTGTACTGAACTCTCCCAAGTACCTACACAGTGCTCTGCACACAGTAAGTGTTCAATCAATACCATGGATTGAATGATCAGTTGATGGATTGCTGACCAAGTAGGGGAGTCAGGGTTATGGGGGAGGAAGGGCCCAGTTCACCCTCGAGGGAGCCCTGGGGGATGAGAAGATTGCCCTCCTGAGAACACTGAAGTTCCAAGAGGTACTGGGCCATCCATACCAATTTACCTCATGTACGTACAAAGACAGCACAGCATCTCCCAGCCACCAATGCAGGGACCTGGACACTACATGTACCACTCTGGACCCAGGAGGCGGGAAGGGGTTCCTAGTGTATGATGGCTGGGTCAGGGAGAGAATGTCCCACAAGAGCCTTTTGGTTTGAAGTAGCTAATGAGCTCCACCCAAGGACTCTCCTCTCTCTTCCTTCTTCTGGCCTCAAAGCTCTCTGGCTTGACCTGATCATTCAGGGAACCACTCTAGGCCTGAGCAGAGCAAAGGTCTGGAAATGTCAACATTATTATTATTATAATTATTGTTAATGATAATAGTAATCATGAGATTTGCCAAGCACTGTGCTGAGCTCTAAGGTAGGTACAAGATCATCAGGTCTGACACCATCCCTGTCCCATGTGGGCCTCATAGTTTAAGGGAGGGGTAAAAGTAAATTATATTAGTAATACAATAACAGTATCATCCTGAATGTGTGCAGTGTTTTGCTTTTTCAAACTGCTATCACATCAGTTTATCCTCTCTATGAGCTAGGAAGTCTTACCCTCATTTACAGATGTGGAGGGAGAGACAGAGAGGGTAAGTGATGCAAGAGAAGAAGTGTGGCCTAATGGATAGAGCATGGGCCTGGGAGTCTGAAGGACATAGGTTCTAAACCCCACTCCATCACTTGTCTGCTGTGTGACCTTGGGCAAGTCACATCATTTCTCTGTGCCTCAGTTACCTCTTCTGTGGGACACATACTGTGTCCTACCTGATTAGCTAGTACCTACCCTAGTGATTTAGTAGTGTCTGGCACATAGTGAGCCCTTAAAATAAAATATCATAAAAACAAACAAAAAAACCCAACCAAATAGTCCAGGAACACATCTCCTGCCTCATGGAGCCATGCTTTTTCCATCCAGTGACCTAGTACAGGGAGGTGGGATTTCAACAGTGAAAATGGCAGCCTAGGGAGCCAGGACGCCTGCATCTTTTGTCCAGCTCCTCTACTTACCTACAATGATGGGAGGCCAGGCCTTACTTTGCTTTCAAGCCATCTCTTTCCCTCAGTTCCCCGTCCCATCACTGTCTTACTCAAACTCCCCTTTCAACCAATTAATCAACGGCATTTATTGAGTGCTGTGTGTAGACCACTGTACTAAATACTTGGGAGACAAAGTTGGTAGATATGTCCCCTGTCCATAATGAGCTTACAATCTAGAGAAGAAGACAGACATTAAAATAAATTACAACTGCTCTCACAGGCCTCTAAGTTTTTCTGACCTGAGATACCATAATAATCATTATAATGATCATGATTATTATTATTGTTACTGCAATATTTAAGGACTTACTGTGTGTCAAGCAGTATACTGAGTTCTGTGTTAGATACAAGATAACCAGGTCCCACATGGGGCTCACAGTCTAAGATGGAGAACAAGTATTGACTTTCCATTTTGTAAATGAGGGAACTGAGGCCTAGAGAAGTTCTGTGACTCGCCTAAGGTCACACAGCAGATAAGTAGTGGAAGTGGGATTACGCCCCCTGATTCCCAAGCCCATGCACTTTCCACTAGGCCATGCTGGTTCTCAATTTTTGAATCAATGCCTTATCATGGCAATAGAGTTTGCGTACACTGATGAAGCTTAGAGCTATGTCATATAGGGCTACCCAGAATGGAAAGGTCTAATCCGAAGTGTCAAAGTCGATTCACCTGTGCTGGGAAGCAGCGTCTTGGGAAAGAGTCAAAAGAGGATGCTCAAGTGAACAAATCAAAGACAACGGCAGAGACTCGAGTTTTTTTACAGCATGGAAGAAAGCAATGGTAAACCACATCTGTGTCTTTACCAAAAAAAATTCTGTGGATACACATACTAGAATGGCTTTATGACAGAAGATGGAGTCCCATCTTCTGAAGATGGTGTATCTTTTGGAGCCTCTGTGGGTTGGAAACAATCTGATGACATTTGAAGATGCCCAGGTGAAAAACCAAGTCTACCCCATTCCAGAATTTCCAACTAGAAACCTATTTACAATCCGGTGTAGCCAAAAGGAGGGCCTGTTTCCAAGGACCCTGAGCCACCTCTGCGTGAGAAGTCAGGGGTCAGCCACCCTCCAGGGTCAAGACACACTATTACAATCCTTCTAAACTGTAAGCTCCCTCTGGACTGTAAGATCGCTATGGGCAGGGAACCTGTCCTCTAATTCTGTTGTATTGTACTCTCCCATTAGTACATTAGTACGGTGCTCAGAACAAATGAAGCACTCAATAAATACCACTGATCGATTGATTGATTGGAGGATAACTGCACTTCTTGATGTGTGCTACCGAAAATCCCTTAGCAAGAGCCAATCCCCTAGAAATTAGGACTTGGGAGGATTCTGTAATCTGGCCAGATGGCAGTTGCCGTCTATTTATGGAAATACTCTACTCTTGCGAGCACTGTACTAAGTGCTCAGAAGAGAACGATACAATAGAGTCAGTAGACATGATCCCTGCCCTCAGAGAGCTTATATTCTAGAGGAGGAGCTTACAGTCTAGTGGGACAAGTCTTTTCTTGGCACTGTGGGGGATGAGTGGGTTTGGTACCTTTTGCTAACATGCTGGCATTTTGTGGGGAGGTGGTGGGGAGGCAGTACTGGGGACCTGGATCCTATCACCTCAGGCCTCCTGTTCTCATCCCAAGTCCCTCCATCTCTCCCTGTGTCAACACAGATTGGCTTAGGTAGCCCGCTGTCCTCAAGAAGCTTAAAACCTAGTGGGAGGATCTTAAAATTTAATGGGTATAGTGCTCCTTGAAGGCAGGGAGCATATATACCAATGCCATTGCCCTCTCCTATGTGCTTAGAACAGTGTTCTGCACACAGCGAGCCCTCAATAAATCCCATTGATTGATTGACTGGTTCGGGGGAAGTGACAGCTAATGGCAGGGAGAGATCTGGGAAGACTCAGTCAGCACCCACATCGCACCATGACACAACCTCAACTGGCTGAGACCCTGCAAGACTTTGTGGATCTTCTTTCTCACCAAGCCTCCGTCTCCACCCAACCAATGACTTCACCTAACGAAGGCAAGTGGAGGCACAAGATTTTCTCCTTTCCCCCATCCTCCAGAGACCCAGGCCCCAGGACTGAGTGATGACAAAAGAAAGCCTCTGGTGTTCCTATTAGGGGACCCACTTTGTAGCAGCCCCCCACAATCTCACCCACAATAATACCACCTTGAATTTAGTTAAAGCTTTTGAAACATTTTCATATCAATAAGCTCACTGCATTTCCAAAACCTCCCTGTAAGGAAGGGAGAAGTAGTTGTTATCCCCATTTTACAAATCAGGAAAACAAGGCCTAGAGAGGTAAAGCAAAACAGCCGACGTCACTCAGCAGGCCAGTGGCTGAGCTGTGACTAAAAGCCGGGTCACCTGGCACAAAGATCCCTGACTGTCCCACTGGGACTAGCCCCACCTGACTTCTCTCCTGTTACTGACTGCTTCCTCAGGATCCAGACCCTTAAGCCCACTTCCACAACTTCATGGGGGTGTCTGGCCTGGAGTTCAGAGAGCAGGAAGAGAGTTCTGCCTACCCTCACATCTTCCTTCAACCTTGCCAGCCCAGACCTGCTCTTCTCAACCAAAGCCTGCAGGAGGCTCAGCCCAGGCGTTGGGTCTAGGCAGAGGAAGAGGAGGAGAGTGAGGAGAAGGAAGAAGACAGGGAGGAGAAGGAGGAGCAGGAGGGAGAGGAGCAGGAGAAAAGAGGGGAAGAGGATTGCCCTTTAGTGCAGCACAGCGCAGCAGGGCCACCCCAGCGGGCAGAGCCATTTTTTCGCAGCACGGGAACATGCCATTCTCAGAGCCTGGTGACAATTAACAGGAAAAAATAAGTGTTCTGGCAGTTCTGCCAAGCAGTGGGCGTGGCCTCGTCTGGGGGTGATCCAGCTTCCCCCTGCTCCTGGAGTGGAGTGGAGAGGGACAGGGCAGCTGGCATGCTCCCTCTGACAACAGATGCGCCCATCTCCCTTCACAGGGCACAGGGAGGAAACAGGGAAGAACAGAAGGCTTCCACACCTTTCTCACCCTGAAGCCCTGCCCCATCCCACTCCAGCAGCACCTCCAGGAGGTCCTCTGCCTGGTCCCTGACCCCTCAGGCCTGCTCCTGACCACTTCAGGATCCTGGCAGCTCCCTGGCCCTCACTCTGGATTCTCCCCAGACCATCTCTCAGGCAACAGCCTCTCTCCTCCAGCCAATTTCCTCCCGCGATGCATTTTTCCATTTTTAAATTCTGCCAGATGAAGCCACATCAGAACACTGTCAAGGCAGAGACAAGTTCCCTCACTGGAGCAGGTCTGGCTTCCCCATGGAACCACAAGACTCTGGGCCCACTGCCCAGGGGGTGGCAGGTCCAAGCATTCCAAGGGGTTCAGATGCTCTCACCTTGCACACGCCTGAAGGAATGCCCCCAGCCACCCAAGGTTCTCGCTTGGAAGATGGCAATCTGGACCCAGCCTTAACACCTTAACAGATCCACGGGGCCTAGAGGCCATCCACGGCCACTTCCCAATTCCGGCATCCCCCAAAGGCAGCCCTTCAGGGTCAGTGCCTCACTCACACCACCGGAATCCCCCCTCTCCTCCCCACTTCCCACAAGCCCTGGGTTTCTGCCTTGGCCTGGGCCCAAGTTCGGGCCCTGGACCTGAACGAGGCGGATGTCATGGGAATGGGCCAGCGGTCTTAGCGAGCCTGTTGCTCTCGGCATCAGCCCAAGGCCCTCAGTGGAGCAACATGCCATGACAACTCCTTGGTGAGGGAGTCAAGGGCCAGGCCCATTTGGCCTGCTCAGTCCCTCACCCTCACTGCACCCCCTGGGTAGGGTGCAGCCAAGTAGCTGGAAAATTGTTTTGAGCAACATCAGCAGGAAGAAAGAGCCCCCCTAACCACATCCTCCTGCACGTAGAACCAGACCCTCCCCCAAGCCATTTCCATCCCAAACCAACAACAAACACATTCATCCAGTGCTAAGCAACACTGCCACCCAGACATCGGCTTTTACAAATATCACTGCCTCAGTGCAACAACATGATGACCGCAAAAGAGCCAGGATCCCCAGAGAGGCCCCAGTGGCCCGGCCACCAGTTTGGTTCCCAAATTGGGGACAGAAATGGCATCTTGCCGGCAGAGGAGATGGCTTTTCCCAATGGCACTCCCTTCTGGTGAATAGAAATCCCGGCATACCTTTCATGCCAAACTTGGACCGGCGGCCATATTTGTTGATCATGATAAAGAGGACCACCAACAAGACACAGGCAAAAGCTGCAAGTCCAACGGCAATGGATACCTGGTGGAGTCAAAAATGGAAAGTCAGGGTCAGACTCTTCAATTCTCGCATTGGAAGAAACTTTGACAAAATTCATCTTGCCTCTACCTCTGCCCCTTCTCAGGTGTCCCAGACTAATCCCTCTGGGACAGATGAGCACCTGTTTCCCTTAAATATCCCCAATGCTTTCCTTAATAGGCAGTTGCAGGGTTTGATCATCCTTACAGTCTCAAAATTCTTCCTGGTCTCCACCTGAAATCTCTCCTGCTTTCATTAGAGCCCATTTCCTCATCCATAAAATAAGGATGAGATACCTGCTTCTCATCCTCAGTGGCATTTATTAAGCTCTGACCATGTGTTGAGCACTGTGCTAAGAGCTCTACCCACTTGTACTAAGATCTCTAACTACCCATGTGGGAAAGAGAACTTAGCACAGAGTAGTTAATAAATACCATCACTGTCATTGTTTCCTTTTCCTTTCCTAACGGTGTTGCTTTTTCCTGGACTATATTTAGCTTCTCCTCCACCTTTGAAAGTGTAGCAAGCATAGCTGCACCCAGGACTCTAAAAAAGGTCTCTTCTGGATAACCAGGAAAGTTCAAACTATATAGTCTTGAAAAGCAACAGGGCAGAGAGGTATCTATAGTCACCCCATCTGGGCTACTGAGTGGCATCCTCCCAACCGTCCAGTAGTCCCCATCCTGGTCCCCAGGAAAGATTACTCCCATGAAGTGGAATGAGACTCACCCCAAAGGTATCCTCCTCAGGTTTGTGGGTCACGGTGATGGGAGGCGTGGGACTCACTTCATAGACTGGAGTCAGAAGGAAACAAAGAGAGATTACTCCACAGAGCATGGGAGAGTATAATACGTCAATGCCCAAGGAGCTCCTGACCCCCTCTAGCCCCAACCCTCTTAACTTACCCCAAGCCTAGAACCCCCCTGGAATGCTAGAACCACTGAGTCCCTCTGCCACTGCTCCCTAGAATGCTCAGCCCTCTCTCACCCATGCAAAAGTCTGGCCAGGGAAGTGGGCAGTCATTCCAGGATTACCCTGGAGCAAATCAAAACTCCAAGCTCCGGCTCTGGCCCATAGGGGGCATCTCTGGGCACACCAGAGGGCCCCCAGGGAGCTCTGATGGTCCTGAAGCACCCCCCTCACATACTCACTTTGAATTCTCTAGTTTCCCCCTCCCCCAGTGGTGGAGCCAGGTGCTCCCAAAAGCCCAAAACTTGGATAATTAGAAAACAAGAGGTAAAGCACACTTACATGAGATAAAGTTATCCGTACTCTCTGCAAAAAGGACAAAGAACCAATTAGCATAATGAATACAAACCGAAGCGGCCAAGCAGCTACATCTGTCAGCCATCTCTTCGCCTCGTCCCCCACCCAGCTCCCCCTGTTGCCCTGGCAACAGACTAGCTCCCGTCCCTCACTCCTCCCCCAGTCACCCACCTTTCCTGCTCACCTCTAACCACTTCTGGGGAGGGGCAGGTGCAAACACTCAAATCTGACTGGCAGTATGGAGGGTAGAGGAAATTATCTGGTGGGCGGGGCCAGGGGCCTACCAGTCCCACACTGGTTTCTCTCTATCATCGGGGTTTCAGGATCTTGACCTCTCAGCTCATGGTGTGGGAGAAATTAGTGTCTCTGTATCTGGAGAAGAGGATAAACTGAGGCAGGCCTGCACCTCTTGTGACTCCAGTACGACCTACTTCAGTTGGCATTTGGACCATCTGTATCATCTGAGGCCACCTCTTCTCCCAGACCAATCGCCCACCCTGCGAAGATATCCCGATCTCCTTCTTCTTAGACTGTGAGCCCTACGTGGGAAAGGGGCTGTGTCTGATTATCTCGTAACTACCTCCAGCACTTAGCAAAGTGGCCTAATGGAAAGAACTTGGGCTTGGGAGTCAGAAGACCTAGAATCTAACCCCTGCTCGGCCTCGGACAAGTCGCTTAAATTCTCTGGGCCTCAGTTTCCTTATCTGTAAAACTGGGAATGAGATACACATTCTCCCTCTCACTTGGACTATGTGGTCAGTACAAGTCTGAACTGCCTATATTGCATCTGCCCCAGTGCTTAGCACATGTAGGAAGTGCTTAGCAAATATCACAATAGTTTTTGTTAATATCTCTGGGAGGCCCTGACTCTATAGCTATGGCATTTTCCTGACGGATCCCTCTGAACTTGGCCGTTACATCCAGTCTGCGGAACTCAGTGGCAGATGCTGAGGTGGAGGGAGGGAGATTCTGTGCTGAAAGCATAAACACTAGGCCAAATCTGCATCTGATAGGGGCCAGGCCAGCTAAATACTGGACTGTCTGATATAGAACCAGACAACTGGCCAAACTGGCCACCCTATTACCAGGTCTCAAAGCACGTGGGCACAAGCTATGTTTCCCTTAATCACTAGTAATAATAATGTTGGTATTTGTTAAGCGCTTACTATGTGCAGAGCACTGTTCTAAGTGCTGGGGGAGGTACAGGGTAATCAGGTCATCCCACGTGAGGCTCACAGTTAATCCCCATTTTACAGATGAGGAAACTGAGGCACAGAGAAGTTAAGTGACTTGCCCACAGTCACACAGCTGACAAGTGGCAGAGCCGGGAGTGGAACCCATGACCTCCGAAGCCCAGGCTCTTTCCACTGAGCCACGCTGCTTCTCGTCGTAGTGCTTGAGCACTTGCTCTGCAAAGCCCTTATAATAACTATGGTACTTGTTAAGGGCTTACTACGTGCCAAGCATTATTCTAAGCACTGGGGTAGATATAAGTTAATGAGGTTGGACACAGTCCCTGTTCCACTTGGGGCTCACATTCTTAATCCCCATTTTACAGATGAGGGAACTGAAGGTCAGAGAAGTTAAGTGACTTGTCCAAGTTCACATAGCAGATATGTGGCTGACTCCCAACGACCATGAAATTGATTCATTCATTCAATCGTATTTATTGAGAGTTTATTGAGAGTTCTGACTCCCAGGCCCATGGTCTATCCACTAAGCCACGCTGCTTCTCTAAGCACTTGGGATAGTACAATAGAATCAGAATAAATGATCCCTGGCCTCAAGGATCTTACAGTCTCGCTGAGAAGACAGACACTAAAATAATTTAGTGGGGAGGAAGCAACAGAGTTTAAAAATAATATACATAATTGCTACAAGGGCTGGGGCAGACAGTGGTCAGGGTGAGTTCTGAAGTGCTTAGGTGACATGGAAATGGTGACATGGCAACAGGAGGAGAAATCTCTCCTCAGACTGTGTGGGACCGGGACTGTGTCCAACCTGATTAATTTGTATTTACCCCAGGGTTTAAATCACTGTTTGACATATAGTAACAAATCCCAAATGCTTCACAATAATAATCATATTTGTTTAGTGCTTACTATGTGTCAAGCACTATTCTAAATGGTGAAGATAAGTGGCCCATACGGGAACATTATTAGCACCATGCTCTAACCTACTGAGCTAACAAGCCGGCAAAGTAATAACCATGATAATAAATCGGGTTGGAGAAAGGAGGGATTAATCATGAAAGTCTTCCCGGAGGAGTTGTGATTTCAGAAAGGCCTTGAAGATGGGGAGAGCTGCAGTCTGCCCAAGTGAAGGGGGAAGGAATTCTAGGCAGGAAGGAGAACGTGAGCGAGAGATGAGAGCAAGGCCCAGTGAGTAGGTTGGCCTGAAAGGAGTGAAGAGTACGAGCTGAGATGTAGCTGGAGGGGAATTCGGATAAGGGGGAGAGATGGAGGGGAAAAACTGATGGAGGGACTTAGAGCTATTCGTCAGGAGTTCCTGCATGATGAGAAGATGGCACCTCACCTCTAATGCCTAGTCACCAACATGTACTTGCCAGTCTCCAGTGGGTTTTAAGAAGTCCAAATCTGGTTGGTCCATTCCCCGAAAGGATTTGCCACATATGCAACCCTCTGCCAAGCTCCCAGCTGAAGATCCAGCAGAGCCAGGGCTCAGATTAAACAAGGAAGCTCAAGATCTTCATCTTCCCTCTGCCCCGCCTAACAGCAAATCCTCCTCTGAACAGACACCGAGAAGAAAATCAATTCCAACAGCACTCCATCATACGCAGGGAAGCTGGGAGTTAGGAGGACACATCCAATTGAGTATCTTCATGCCTTCAGTGTCTCAGGACTCGGCAATGTCTGACTCTGACATTCCTTCTGCCTCCACCTTCTGAGCTGGAGGTGATCATAGGTCTGACCGGGAGAGGCCAGCCACAGCTCGATGGTCTGGGAGAAGAGGACTGAGGGGTCAGCTGATGGTTCCTGCTGATTTGTATGCTTTTCATAAGGTTCTCATTTATTAGCCAATCTTCTCACGTCAGCCAAATGCTTTAGCCAGGCCTGCGAACCCTATATTCTGCCAATCAGTCTACAAATGCTTGCATCCTCCACCGCCATCTGGAAACATTTACACGTGTAAAGCTCCTATGACTGCTGGAAAGGGTAACCCAGACACCCCCGTCACCGGAGGATCAATCCAGGCTTCTTCCTGAGAAAATGAGTGCTTCCCATGGTTCCTACATATCCCTCATGCCTGACTCCAGGCACCATCTTGCCCAGGTAATTCCCAGAATCCTACTGGGGCTGTGCTTCTATCCTCATCCCATCTTCAGGCCCCTGTCCAGTGCTCCCTCCCTGAGAAGAACTTGCTGACAGGAAGAATTAGCCAAACCAGGCAAGGGAGGATAAATGGAGCTGACAGGGCCCGTCAAGTCAATGGGGACCGAAGGCTCGATTCACACTTTAGGATGTGCTTGGGCCATAAGAGGTTGTCCAGGGGTGAGGGGAAGTAGGCGTGCAGGAACAGGGTTTGGGCTACCCTGCAGCACACATGGCATATGGACTCAAATTGATTCTCAGAGCAGTGGCCAGATTCAGTCAGGTTGCAGATGTGAGGAGATAAAATGGCCACTCCCTTCTTTCTCCTGGACCTCTCAAATTGAACTCCTCTGCAAAGAGCAGCTGCATGTCCCTAGTGTTCCATTCTTGAGAAGGGAGGTGAGCAAAATCAGGCCAGAGGGCAATGGAGAACCTCAACTTTTGCCTGGCCATAACAGAGTTCCCCACGATACCCCCTAAAAATAATAATAATACTTGTGGCATTTGTTAAGCACTTATTAAGCATACTAAGCACTGGGGCAGACCCAAGACAATCAGGTCAGACATTATCACTGTCCCATACAAGGCTCACAGTCTATGGGAGAGGGAGAACTGATGAAGAAAATGAGGCCAAGAGAAGTCAGGGACTTGCCAAAGGTCACACAGTGGACAAGTGGAGGAGCTGGGATTAGAACTCGGTTCTTCTGATTCCTGACCCTGTGCTCTTTTCACTAGGGTGTGCTGCTCCTCGAAGCAGAGCTTGCCTTGACACATCAGTCTCGCCATCTGTGGCAAGACAGGAAGTGGAACTCAGATTCAGAAAAAGCCCCTAAGGTTACCAATTCCTAGGCACATAGGTACCCATTTCACTCATGCGACAGGAGTAAAGACTACTTAGTTCTCTGAGCTGGACTCCCTTCCTCATTCACTACCGGTCTCTAATAAAACCCAAGAGCGACGAGTCAGGGCTGAGAAGACCCCCCCCCACCCAAGGTGGCTTCTGACCTACTCCTCTTTGAAGTCTGGTCCTTCCCAATCCTCACTGATCCACTATCCCCCAAAGTCCCTTCTCCTAAATCGCCCCTGAGCTCCAAATGAAAAAGCAGCCCCTTCTGCTCCCAGAATGCTCTGGGTTGTCTAGAACCAAGCTGAGAAGGGATATGATTTAAATTGACCAAACAGACCGTGAGCTCTTTGTGGGCAGGGAATGTGTCTGTTTACTGTTGTATTGTACTCTCCCAAAGCACTGAGTACTGTGCTCTGCACACAGCAAATGTTCAATAGAAATGATTGACTGACTGATAATTTGGACAGGGTGAATCCAGAACTACTATTCACCAAGTCCCTCAATCAGGATCAGGAGTCAGGGCGGTGGGGCGCACTCCCAAAGAAGGTTGAAGGTGATGGGGGGCAAAAAAAAAAAACAAGGAACAGAACAAGTCTTAAACATACATGATGGATGCCAGAAAACTCCCCAACCACACATTCCCTGTGGCCCAACCGTAGCTAAGCCAAGCTGAAAATCAGACTCAACAGAGAAGTCCAAATAGGGATGGGCATGGTGGGGTCTGCTTTCTTAGAGATATTTTAAGGAGAAGCTGCTTCTGCTCTCCTTACCTGCCACCTCACAATGTGGAGGGGGACGAGGCAAAAGAAGGGGGATGGTTTAGAGCAAGCCATCACCATTACTACAAAATCAACTCAAGTGCCTGTCCTGCAGTCAGTAGGAGATACTTTTCCTTCTTAGCCATCAGTGACTGAGCAACACTCACCCAAGTGGCAAGGGGCCAGATCAGAAAAGATGTATTATTTTAAATTCATGGATCAAGTGGGTCAGAGTTAGTCTCTAGAAGATCCTCTCACTCATGGATGTAGTCTCACTGTCAGGAGTGTTACCTTCCAACCAAAGGTAAACTTGACTGAAACTATTATAAGAGATGTAGGGGAAAAATTAGGGTTGTTAGAAGATCCATCCCTAATCTTAATGGAAGTCCTAGAGGGCCAGTGGACTACTGGTGCCATTGTCAGAGGCTAAAAATCCAGCCATATGGACCATGAACCATGGACCATGACCAACAAAATGGCAGAAGAGCACTGTATTCTGGAAAATACATCCTTCTTAGAACCAGCAGCTGAGGAAGGATATCTCCAGCAGGCAAACCTCTCCCAACTGCTCCCAGAGAGGGTCCAGTAGTCCCTATGAGTTTACTAGCAAGGATTTTTCAGACGTTCAATCTTTTTCCCCTTCCCTCCCAGGCTTTTAGTCATGCCCTTTGGCACTAAGCTAAAATAGGGCTCCTGGAATGAACACCCTGTGAAGTCCATCTTGGTCATCAACAGCCAGAGAACATCTAGATTATGGTGTCTGGACCCTCATTTCCTGAGTCACACCTTCCTTTTTCCTCTCTACTGTTAGAGTCACAGACTGGTGAAGGCTCACGAGATCCAGGGACTCCCAATTGCAGAACAGTACCTGAGCCACATTTCAGTCTGCCTTAACATTGAAGGTTCCAAATTTATGAGTCCCCTTTTCTGATTTGGCAGAAGAAAAACCTGGGTTTTTGCCCCAGATGGGAACCACACCTATACCACTTCCCCACTGACTTCTCCACTTCTCCTTCCCCCCGACCCACCACTCAACAATAATAATAAAAATAATAATAATGATAACAATAATGATGATGGTATTTTTAAGTGCATATTATGTTCCAAACACTGTACTAAGCACTGGGATAGATACAACATAATCAGCTGGACACATTCCCCATCCCATTTGGGGCTCACAATCTAAGTAGGAGGGTGAACATTTTACCAGCATGCAGCATGGCATAGTGGCTAGAGCAAGGGCCTCGAAGTCAGGAGATGATGAATTCTAATCCTGGCTACGCCACTTGTCTCTTGCATGTCCCTGAGCAAATCACTTTACTTCTCTGTGCTTCAGTAACCTCATCTGTAAAATGAGGATTGAGATTAGGAGCCCCACGTGGGACATGGACTGTGTCCAACCCAATTTGCTTGAATCCACCCCAGCGCTTAGTTCAGTACCCGGCACACAGTAAGCACTTAAATACCACAATTATTATTATTATCATTACAAATGAACCAGGACTAGAACCCAGGTCCTCTGACACTCAGACCTGGGCTCTTTCCACTAGGCCACATGGCTTCCCCCTTCTTCACATTTCCCTGTCACACACTTCTCCATCCACCCCATAGACCCTCCTGTCCTGTGGCTATACAGGCAGATAGGAACTCTGCCAGTTTCCCCCTTTGCTGCAGAGACCCTGGTCTCTCTGGGCTCTTCACCCCCAGGAAGTCACATCAGTGGACTTCCCAGTCCCATGGCCTTGGAAGAGATGAGGCACCATGGCAGAGGTTGATATTGTCAATCAAATGTTATCGGTGGATTGATCAACTGAAGGGTCAGTGGGAGAGTGAGCTCCCCCCTACCTGGGAAGGGCTCCTTGAGGAAGTGGCCCCTGATGGTCTGGTTGGCAGCACCCAGCTGGTTCCGGGCGATGAGGGTGTAGTTTCCGTTGTTGTAGTGGGTGGGCTTGTTGAAGAGCAGGCAGCCCTCAGACACCTCGCCCTCCTGGTAGAACTCCACACGGATGATCTCTGACTCACGCAGGGGCTGTCCGTTATACAGCCAATACAGGGTCGGGGGCGGGTTGGCCCGCACGACAAACTCTATACAGTGCTCCAAGCGCACCTCAGGCTCCTCCAGGCTCACCACGCGGGGGGGATCTGATGGAGGAAGAATCCTCTCAGAGCTGGCACCCCCCTTTGCCCCACCTCCAGGGGGCACCACCCAGCACTGCAGAGAGCTGTTACAATTCGGGGGTTTAGACCAGCTCCATCGGTCCCTAGGGATACCACTAGCTGATACCATGAGGGCTGGAAGGAGCTACCTTTTTGGTAACTGAGTTGGAAGCAAGCACTCCAGAACCAGAGTGGGTCACTTGCTAGATGGTGCTTCACTGCAGCACCGTCAGCTGGTACCAAAATGGATGTCCCACATGCCAGGGAGTGGAAGTGGAGTTTTCCTGACTCATCGCACCACTCCCTCTTCTCCTTCCACCCTCCCTCTGCAATCCCTAACTGAGCCCAAGGGGTAGGTCTCAGGGCAGGCCCTAGGTTGCCGGGGGTGGTGGAGGGAAGGGAAAGTGCTTTCACTCACAGTAGACGGTGAGCGCCACGCTGGCATTGCTCATGCCCACCACATTCTCAGCGATGCAGGTCAGGGAGAAGCCGTTGTCCTCACTGGTCACGTTCACCAGGGTCAGGTTGATGGCGTGGACATTGGTCCAGTTTAGGTTTGTCTGGAAGTCCCCAAGAAGAGGAGAAGCAAATTAGGAAAAGCATAGCTGTGGCCTCCTTCTACAACTGTCTCCCTCTCCCATTGCCTCACCCAAATCCAGTACTCCAACTGGGCAGGAGTTTACCAATCCCTCACCTTCAAACGTCTCCCCTACAAACCCTAACCTACAAATCTCTAGCCTAGAAATCCCTAATCTACAAATCTCTAGATTACAAATGTCTAGCCTACAATTATCTAATCTACAAATACTTAGTCTACATATTCCTAGACTATGTGTCTCTCGCCTACAATTGCAACCTGAAATCCCTTGCCTATAAATCTCTAGCCTACAAACCTCTCACCTACAAATTCCTTGCCTTGGTCTATCCACTGTAGCTTTTTACACTAAACCTCCCTATTCTCTCCCTCTCCTCTCCCACATCTCTGGATCCTCTGCCTTCTGTTTCAGCTCCCCGTCAACAAGAAAGGGAAAAGGGAAAGGGGCACACTTGTCCTGGCCTGCTGATGGCAGGCTAAAGCTGCAGCTGCTTCCCTTCCCCTGCTGGGCCTACCTGGTGGGTGTTGATTGACTGCAGGCCAGTGACGGTCCAGTCCACGTCAGGCAGTGGGGAGCCCGAGCCATTGCAGGTGATGACGGCATTCTCTCCCTCACGCACGGTGAGGTTGATGTGGCTCACGCTGATCTCTGGCAGGTCTGGACGGGTGGAATGGAGGCAGACAGACAGACACAACCAATTGGCTCTGCGGGGGCTTCAACCAGGTCCTTCACACCCCTCCCTCAGCCTACCCAGAATGTAGAAATGAAAGGGGCTCCAGCTCAGGGTTCAGGAGCAGGAAGGTGGCCAGTTCAGTATTCTGGATGGGTTAAGTGCTGGACTCTCCCTGAATCCCACCTGGCAGCTTCTGATGCCACTCACGAGCCCTGGGCCTAAACTAATGGGAACTGTCTCCTTTACTAGCCTGTACCTTCCCTGAAGTCAGGGATGGTGTCTGCCAGCACTACTGTTCTCTTCCACACATTGCGCATAGAAGTTGTTCAAGAAATACTATTGACTGAGATTATAAACTCTGTGAGGGCAGAGATTTTATCTGCTAATTCTACCGAACTCTCTCAAACATTTAACACTGTGCTCTGTGCAAAATAGGCATTTGATGAATGCAGTTGAGTGATTGAGTGAGTTTGTAAGTTCCTTGAAAGCAGAGATCATGTCTACTCACCCTGTTGTTCTCTCCCAAGCACTTAAAACAATGCTCTGCAAAAGTGAGCACTCAACAAATTCTACCGATTGATTGCTTGAAGACTCTTTCAATGATCCACAGCTTATTGTTCTCAACCTGTCCTAGGCTAAAGCATCACTTATCCCTACACGCTTTGAACAGTGCTCTACACATATTTAGCCCTTTTTAAATATGATTGATTGGTCCCAGGAGACTGGCCCTTGTAAACCCCTATATCTCCACCACTCTCAATTAATCACTTATTAAGCACTGTACTAAGTGCTTGGGGGAGTACAGTATAACAGACATATTCCTTGTCCACAGTGAGCTTACTCTCTAAAGGTGGAGACAGACATTAATATAAATAAATGCATAAATTACAGATATGTACATAAGTGCTGTGCTCTGTTTAAATAATGCCCAGCCCAGCCCCAAACCCAGGTGGGAAATTCATAACCCTTCTGATCTGATGATGAAAGGTTTGGGTGGGCTTTTAAGTAAATGGTCCTTAATGTGGTACCAGAGGGAAAGTTAGGAATATTAGGTGCTCCATCCCTACCCTCTCTTCTTTCTCCCATTAATACACCGGGGCGGGGACTTTATTGATTAACTTCTCCCCACCCTCCCCACCACCAAAGATGAAGTGGTCTGGACCGTGTCTCCCTTTCCTAGTATGAAAACAGAGGGTGTTATTCTCTGAGGGAGACCTCATGATGGATCAATCAATATTATTTATTGAGCGCTTACTGAGAACAGAGGATTGTACTAAGTGCTAGGGAAAGTAGAATTTAACAGAGTTGAAGGACACATTCCCTGCCCACAGTGAGCTGAAAGTCTAGAGGGTGTTATGGTAGCTTAACCTAGGGTGCTCAGCCCCATCCCATGCCCCCATTGCTGGGCAGCAGCCTTGAGGGCCACCATCTCCTGCCAGCTGGGGAAACGTGGCTGGCAGAAAGCTATGAAAGAGGGAAAAGTGTGTGGCAGTGTCAAAGCCTAAGACCCCAAGATTCATCTAAGCCACTTCCAGGAGAGCAGGGAGTTCATTTCAATAGAAGCACATCAGGATCCCCGTTTTGATCATCATCCGGGGAGAGACTGGAAAGAGCTTACAGAAGGACAAGGAGATGGTGGGCACTGCCTTCCAAAATCAATGGCCCCGTCCCACACCGGTGAGCAGTTGAGCCCAGGGGGTCACTTTCAGCTCAGAAGCTAGGCGGGCCCAGGGTGGCATCCGCTGAGGACTCCTTACCACACTGTGTGATGTTCATGCGCTGCAGGGGCAGTTGGGACCCATCCGCGTTGATGCAGTAGAGATTCTGGCTGTTCAGCTTGGCCTCCCCCTGCTCCTGCCACAGCTGCATCCAGCGGATGTCGCAGCTGCAGTTGAAGAAGTTTTGCTCTAACCTCCTAAGGATGAAGCGACAGGGAGAAAGGGAGGGAGGAAAAGAGCATTTGACCAAAGAACAGGCCAGTTTCCTGCCCAGGGTCGATACAGGAGAGACTGTCCCCAAAGGTGATGGAGTGATTTAGCACAGCCTTGTAAATAAGCTCTCAGTGTTTACCAGCCCACCCTATTTTACAGAGGCTATTCCACAAGTACCACATATCTACTAGCATTTCTTTCTTGTTTGTGTTGGGAGGGACCAGAAGAAAAGCCCCCTACCCCAGCTTTGACTACCCTCCGGCTCTATTTGTTCACGAGGAGTTTTGTTCACTGACATGGAGAGAACCAGACCCGGCTTCACTCACTGAGTGACTTTAAAAAGGTACATACTATCACTAGGCCTCAGCCGTCTCTTCTCACAAGGTCATGAATTTGGTGCTTAAAGGATCCCCAGGGGAGAGGTGCCACATCAATTCAGATTCTTGTCTTTCTTCAGGTAAGAATAATAATTGTGGAATTTGTCAAGTGTTTTACTATGTGCTAAACACTGGGGTGGATACAGGATAACTAGGCCAGACAAAGCCCCTGTCCCACAGGGGGCTCACAGTCTAAGGGGCAAGGAGAACAGGTATTAAATCCCCATTTTATAGATGAGGAAACAGTAACCAGAGAAGCTAAGTGACTTTCCCAAGGTCACACAGCAGGAAAGTGGCACAGCCAGGATTAGAACTCGGGTCCTCTGACTCCCAGACCCCTGATCTTTCCACTAGGCCATGCTGCTCCTCTGAGGTGGATCTCTCTGCCCCAGCACAGGCGATGGGTGAGGGTCATGTGGAATTAACCCTCTGCCCCTGGCCTAGGATCTGGCAAGGGGTTCCAGCCACCTCCCACAATGGCCGAACCAGTTCCTGTGAAGTGAACCAATATTCCCCCGGTCAGTCAGCACCCCAGAAGCTATCATCAGGCCGTTCGGGAGCTACCTCAGGAGGCAACAGCCCTCTGCGGTTTTCTGGCAACTACTCTTGCTTGCCACCCAAGGCTCTATATTGTAGACTTTAGAGTTACTGGAACCCCGAATCCAGTGCTCTGCCTGCAACACTGATTGACCGGGTGGCTGACCAGGACCTGGGCCCCTCTCCCTGGGAGGGAGGCAGCTCAAAAATAGTTGCAGGTGTGTTGTTGGGCAGGGATTGTCTCTATCTGTTGCCGAATGGTACATTCCAAGCGCTTTGTACAGTGCTCTGCACATAGTAAGCGCTCAGTAAATACGATTGAATGAATGGAATGGGATGGCAGCAATGTCTTAGCTGATCTCCAGGCAGGGGTTGGGCAGGAGAGCACCCTGGCTAAGGTGGCAATGAGGGGCATCGGGTTTGAGCTTGGCAGAATCACACTTGCTTTTCCTTCCCTTCTTCTCAGTTCTTCCCTGTGAAATCAGGTCACTAGCAGAAGCGTGGGTCCCCGTGCTACAGCAAAACCTCCTTAAGTGATAAAGTGCTGCTTTCCTGAGCCCATAGATAATGTATAAGATCCCTGTGAATAATTGAGTGGCAGACGCTTCGGGGTAAAATTTACCAACATGCTCCCGAGCCGGGGGCCTAGTAGAGGTGTCCTGAGGGATGCCTCCAAATGAACACAGCCCAGTTACCATATCACTCTCTCGTCCTCCTCCAACCCCCACCGACCCACCTACTGGCCCTCTGGCCCTCAGGCTCTGCCAGCTGGACGGAACCACGTTTGGACTTTAAGGAACAACCATCTTCCTGCAATTATGTCTTGGGCTCTTTGGCTCCCCTTTCATAATCACCAATGTCCATGGGCCAGGGGCCCTTTGGGGTCTCGGAGGAAGGAACTGGGCTCTTTGGTGGGATTGAAAAGCAAGTCACAGTATACAGAGTCATGGTGGAGGGTGAGGGGCAGGCTGGGGGTGGGACTCAAGACCCTGAAGGGGCTGATCCTTCCCCAGAAGGACAGAGGGAGCTCTGCATCTCTAGCTATAAGCCCACATAGATCACGAGAAACTGCTTGGCTTAGTGGAAAGAGCACGGGGTTGGGAGTCAGAGGTCATGGGTTCTAATTCCGGCTCCACCACTTGTCAGCGGTGTGACTTTGGGAAAGTCACTTCACTTATCTGTGCCTCAGTTACCCCATCTGTAAAATGGGGATTAAGACTGTGAGCCCCACATGGGACAATCTAACTACCCCAGGGCTTAGAACAGTGCTTGGCACATAGAAAGCGCTTAAATAGCATCATTATTATTATTATTTAGGGATTTGTTCCTGCTAGCCCCAACCCCGACACCTTCCCAATCACCTATCAGTGGGCACAGCAGTTGATGGAGAGCAGGGGGAAAGGGTGTATTTCCCACTCTGGCCTGGACCTCTTTCTCCCCACCCATTCTGCCCCATTGACCAAGAAACCGATTCCCCCTGGAGCAGGCTCCCTGGAGGAAGGGAAATGGACCACCGATGGCCTGTCTCAGATGGGTCTCGGGCATGGTCCCTACTTTAAGTGTAGCAGACAGAGGGAGGGACTTTAGCCTGGAGGGAAGCAAACCTCAACAGGTATGGGGAGGACAAGCTGGGGGGGGTGGTGAAGAGGTAAGATCTAATTCCGGCCTTTTTCTAACCTGCTCGTAAGTACTCCAGTTTTGGTAGAGACCTGGTAAGGGCAGGATCGTGAGGCCCAACCAAACAGCCCTTCCACCAACCCTATTTCTCCGCTAACGCACATTTCTTTATATCCCATTATCATGATTATTTTTTATTTAATGCAGTGGCAGAAATAAAATACACGGCCATGACAGCACATTGACTCTCGTGCGGGAGAATATCTTCATTCCGTCATAAGTCACCGTGAGCACACGGCCAGATCGATCACCGAAGAAGATGAATGTGGAGTCCCGTGATCCACTGGGATAAATCCGACAAAACATACATTTTTTTATATCCCCTGAACAACTATTTCTGAAACTCCACAAAACGGGTCACCAGGGCAGTTTTTCATTGATTTTATGTCCAATTATTTTTCAGAAGGTGCATTGAACGCTTCATCAATAATTCAGTAGGCAGTGCACCCCACCAGCCCCCAAGAGAGAGGGAGTTATTTGATTTCCAGGCAGAGGATCCATGAGGGGGTCTGGGATCCCCCCAGACTGAAGGAATAGCTCCAAAGTCCCACTAGGCTATAGGAAGCAGCATGGTCTAGTGGAAAGAGCACAGGCCTGGGAGTCCCAGGACCTGGGTTCTAATCACAACTCCACCACTTGTCTGCTATGGGACCTTGGGCAAGTCACTCTACTGGGCCTCAGTTACCTCATCTGTAAAATGGGGATTAAGACTGGGAGCCCCACATGGGACATGGACTGTGTCCAACCTGATTAGCTTGTGCCTACCTCAGCACTCTGTAGGTAACAAATACCATTAAAAGAAAAATTCAGACCCACGGCTTCTTCCTTCCCTCTAGCCCCTGCAGGACCCATAAAGGGCACCTGCCCTAGAACCATGAGCCAATTTCTGCCAAGAAGGAGAGCCTGGGGGAATCAGAGAGCCTTCCGACCCTGGGTGAGTCATTCTAAAGATGCTGGATTGGATGGGACGCTCTCTAGGAAGGACCAACCATCTGGTGATCTCAAAGCTCTTTGCAGATGACTAGTGACTGCCAGTGGAGACAGGACCGAGAGGGTAAATGGACAAGATAATAATAATTAATAATAATAACAGCAATATCTAACTGTCTAACACATGTCCAATACTGAGGTGAATACAGTACAGTCAGATCAGGTACGGTCATGTCCCACACAAGGCTCACAGCCTGGGAGGGGGACAGGTTTTTAAATCCATTTTACAGATGGGGAAAGTGAAACACAGAAATCAAATGGCTTGCCCAAGGTCACACGGGAAACAAAGGTCGGAGCCAGAAATGGAACTCAGGTAGGCAGACTTCCAGACCCATGACCTTTCCACTAGGCCACACTGCTTCACCAATAAAGACTGTCAAATTTCTGATGATGCCTCAACCAGCTTTGCCAAATGGAGAGGAGGAAAGTAAGGTGAGGGAAGCATCTTCCAGAGGACAGAAACAAGGCCATGACACCTGCCCATTGGCAAACAATATGTAACCATTGCCAATGGGGAAACTCAATATTCCTGCTGGGGGGGAGCCATAGCCTGAATCTCTAGGACCCATGAGTACAGATGCCAACTCTTTCCCCGTTCTAAGTCCAAAAACCAGTCACCTCCTCCCCTCCGTCCTCTGCCCCTACCCTTTAGATGGCAATCCCCTGGTGGGCCAGGGACCAGGTCTGATTGAGTATACATGGATCCTCCCACAGGCTGAGGATGTGCTTAACCTCAGGCTCGGGACTGGTCTGCCATTTTCAGAGGGGGCCTCCAGCATTATCACCAAGTATTTTATAGAAGTATTTCATGACTTCAGTATTCAACAGTTCCTTATGAATGATCCCAGGAGCCAGGAGCCAGGACCCACCAAGGGGGAATGCTCAGCCTCCACCCCCAACACCCACCCTCCCATCCCTCAGGAAGTAACCCCCAAAACAAGACTCACAGTTCCCAAAGACTCAAAGGCTGGAAGAGTTGCCATGACAGTGTGGTGAGCCGGTTGCTGGAAAGATTTCTGTGAATTAAACAAGTGAGAAAGAGACCAGAGAACAACTTGATGATTAATAATCCCCTCTGCACCAGACCTTGCCGCTTTCCACAGAGTTCAGCATTTTTCCTCTCTGGTTTGCAGTTAAGGAGACATTGGCAAATGGAGAGACAATCAGTTAAGGTAGAGATGGAGCTGGGCTTCAGATTCGTTTTCACCAAACTCATAGGCCATCCAAGTGCTGTGGATGTCTTTTTTGGAGATTGCTTTTTATCCGTCTAAAGGTTAAGTCCAGATTTCTGAGCTATGTCCACATCTTCCCCTCCAAGATCAGAAATCGGACCCAGATTTGTGTATTGGAACCAGAACCAGACATGGCCCAGCCCCATCCTGCTTTACGGGGGAGTAGAATTAAGGAAATGGCACGGATGGTCTCGTCTCCCCTCAGCCTGTTCCAATCCCATGACCTTTGGGACAGAGGAAACGTATGCAGGACTCTGTTTCCTGTTTGGAGATTGTGAGGGGGTTGGGGAGAGTGGGAATGGGGCTGGAGGGAGTTAGCATTCCAACCCCAATTCACTCTCTTTAAAGGTTGCTGGTCCACAAAGCTTCTACTGGCTCCACCTTCTGCCGCCCAAGCGATCATCTAAAAATGGCTAGTGGATTCATCCATCAGCGGGATTGGGCATAGAATGGGCACAGGTGGCATGAACAAATCAAGTTTCTCCTTCTTCCCATCCCAGCCCCATTTCCCCCAAACTCTTCCCACCCCAACATCAAAGCCCTGGGCTAGAGGAACAGAGAACCCCTGCATTTGTAGGGAGATACCACCATGAAATCCTGCCCTTTGCCAGCCTCTTGGGAAACTCTGATCTGGAGCCACCCAGATGTCATGCCCTGAAGGATGTAAGAAGTGCCAGGCAGCTCCACCATCACTATTCCCCTCTTTGAATGATCACTGTTAATGTGTCTGGTGCTTCAATGACTAGTTCATGCCATCCTTACATCCTTACCCAGGGAGGTAAAGAGAGGCAGATGTTACCACCCCAATTTACAGATGAGCCACCTGAAGTCCAGATAAAGTGATTGTGCTTCAAATTCTCTATTTCATGTGATCCTTACAATAATAATAATAATAATAATGGTATTTGTTAAGTGCTTACTATATGCCAGGCACTGTACTAAGCGCTGGGGTAGATGCAAGAAAATCAGGTTGGATTTTCCTGTCCCTGTCCCTGTCCGTGGGGCTCACAGCCTCAATCCCCACTTTGCAGATGAGGTAACCGAGGCACATAGAAGTGAAGTGACTTGCCCAAGGTCACACAGTAGACAAGTGTGTGAAGCAGCATGGCTCAGTGGAAAGAGCCCGGGCTTGGAAGTCAGAGGTCATGGCTTCGAATCCTGGATCTGCCACTTGCCAGCTGTGTGACTGTGGGCAAGTCACTTAACTTTTCTGTGCCTCAGTTCCCTCATCTGCAAAATGGGGATGAAGACTGTGAGCCTCACGTGAGACAACCTGATTACCCTGTATCTACCCCAACGCTTAGAACAGTGTTCTGAATATAGTAAGCGCTTAACAAATATCAACATTATTATTATTAAGTGGCAGAGCAGGAATTAGAACCCATGAACTACTGACTCCCAGACCCGTGTTCAATCCATTACACCATGCTGTCTTTGTTACAACACCCCTGGGAAGTTAACAGAGGCAAATTTTATTATCCCCATTTTATAGATGAGGAAACTGAGGCCCAGATAGATTAAATGACTTGCCTGAGGTTACACAATAAACCAGTGACCGAGCAGAGGCTGGAATCTAGGCCTCCTGAGGTTTTCACTTACTCTCCTAGGCCACACCCCTGCTGTCCAGGGAACTCTGTAAGTGGGTCTGATAGAAGGCCAGCCCAGCATGGCCTAGGGGAAAGAGCTTGGGCCAGGAAGTTGGGAGATGCAGGTTCAAGTCTGAGCTCTACCACTAGCTTATTATGTGACCTTGAGCAAATCACTTTAACTCTCCAAAATAGGGATTAGCTACATCAGGAGCCATGGCAGGGACAGAGATTCCATAACCTGGAATTTAGCTCCAGCCCTTAGCACCTGGTAAACACCTAATAAATGCCAAAAATATATTGTGATTGTGGACAGCAGCTCTTGAACGACATGTAGGTAAGCATCCACCCCTGGACTGGCCACCGTTGGTCTAATTTGTGCAGTGAGACAGCCTATTTCCCCCACCCCCCACCCTGCTTCCACACTGCTTCTCATGAATACCTGCTCTACTGTACTCACCCAAGCTCTGATTACAGTGCTCTGCACAAAATAGACTGTAAATTCCTTGAGGGCGGGGGGTCATGTGTACTTAGAAAAGCAGCGTGGCTCAGTGGAAAGAGCACGGGCTTAGGAGTCAGAGGTCATGGGTTCTAATCCCGGCTCCACCACCTGTCAGCTGTGTGACTTTGGGCAAGTCACTTAACTTCTCGGTTCCTCAGTTACCTCATCTGTGAAATGGGAATTAAGACTGTGAGCCTCATGTGGGACAAGCTGATTACCCTGTATCTACCCCAGCGCAATCTACCCCAGAGCTTAGAACAGTGCTCAACCCATAGTAAGCACTTAACAAATACCAACATTATTATTATTATTGTGCTTTTGCAAATGTTCAGTACAGTTCACTCAACAGAGTGAGTGCTCATTGGGAAGGATGAGGTAAAGGTTGGAGAAGGAGCCATCAGTGAGGAAGTACTGGTTATAAGGCTCCCATTTCCCAGGAAATCTATCGGGTCAAGTACTGCTCCCCACCCCTCAAGTTGAAAAGGTGGGGCTTGTTCTACAGACAGCTAAACCTGCTGGAGAGACTTCATCCTGACCTCTTGGCCTAATAATGAGCATAATTATTAATAATGATGATACTTGTTAAGTGCTTACTCTGTGCCAAGCACTGTTCTAAGCACCGGAGTCAATACAAGCTAGTCAGGATGGGCACAGTCCCTGTTCCACATGGAGCTCACACTCTTATTCCCCATTTTTACAGATGAGGTAACTGAGGTTCAGATAAGTTAAGCGAGTTGCCCAAGGTCACACAGCAGATATGTGGCAGAGCTGGGATTTGAACCCAGGTCCTTCTGACTCCCAGGTCCAAGCTGTATCCATTAAATCACACTGCCTTTGCCCAACTACCATCATCCATGTGCCCACACCACCCTGGCCTCTGGAGAGGAAAAGTTCCTGGCCATGAGATGGCATCAGGATGGGGGAGGGCATCTCATGTAACCACTACTGCCCCCCAAAGCCCTACTGCATGAGGAGTGGCTTGGTTTAGTGGAAAGAGCATGGGCTTGGGAGTCAGAGGCTGTGGGTTCTAATCTCGTCTCTGCCACTTGTCAGCTGTGTAACTTTGGGCAAGTCGCTTAACTTCTCTGTGCCTCAGTTACCTCGTCTGTAGAGTGGGGATTAAGACATTGAGCCCCACGTGGGACAACCTGATAACCTCATATCTAACCCAGCGCTTAGAACAGTGCTCAGCACATAGTAAGCATTTAAATACCATCATTATTTTTATTATTATGGGAAGGTACAGACCGCTCCCTGCTGTGCTCTGGCAGTGACCACACAAGTGCCTGGCGCTGTTTTCTCTTCTGACTCTTGGTGCTGCAATCTGCCTGTAGATTCTGTTCTAAGAAAGTTGTCCCTTTTCTAATGGGGGGAGCAACAGGAGATAGGACCCCTTGACTGTGGGGTCCAGGGCCCATTGGCCCTCCCCTGCTCACTCCCATCCACCCCTCTCTTCAAAAACGGAGGACTTGTTGGAGCGTCACCATTGGCAGCTGCTTTGGGACCAGAATTCCAGGTTCCCAGAAGAAAGAGGAGGCTGAGCATCGCCCGGGAAATGGCCGACCTTCCTACTCCAGAAGAGCAGGGAGCTCGAGCTGGCATGTGGGCTGCCAGCAGTGTCCTTTCACAAAGGTCATGTTTTGCTACATTAGGCAGAAATGTCAAGAGAAAATTGGATTTTGAAAGAAAGAAAGGAACAGGCATCCCAGGCAAATAAGGAATAAAGAAAGAGCATTATCTTGCTGTTACAATTGAGGAGGGAGGGGGTTAGGGAACCCTGTTGGTGAGGAGCAGCAGGGACAGGGTCTCCCCAGCTCACATCCTCTTAGCCCCAGTGGGCATCTCCATCGTATCGCTGGCTGAGAGACCCCATCTGTTCTGCACTGGGTTTCCGACTTTAAAGTCAGCTAATCGTGCTTACTGTGTGCAGAGCACTGTACTAAGCACTTGGGAGAGTACAATTTAACAATAAGCAAATATATTCCCCGCCCATAATGACCTTACAGTCAACCTGATTGTCATCTTCCTCTCTGATCCCCTGGTTCCCTTTCACTTTTAAACCCCCCAAGTCATTACCCCTTCTTCCTTCCCACTAGGTACCCCTTGTCCAAGCAGTATCCTTGGCCAAGACCCCAGTAGGGGGCATGTGGGGGGATAATAATAATTATATTAATTATTGAAGTATTTAAGGCTCACTATGTGCCAGACCCTGTACTAAGCACTGGGGTGGACACAAGTATACCCGATTGGACACAGTCCCTGTCCCACATGGGGCTCACAGTCTCAATCCCCATTTTACAGATGAGGTAACTGAGGCCCAGAGAAGTGAAGTAACTTGCCCAAGACCACACAGCAGACAAGTGATGGAGCCGGGATTAGAAACTATGATCTTCTGACTCCCAGGCCCATGCTCTATCCATTATGCCATGCTGCTCCAGGGAATTCCCCCTGGCATTTACCATGTCAACAGCCTTGTCTGAGGCCCTGGGTGGGGCCAGGGGACCACAAAAGTCGTCTTCATCTGAGAGTGCAGTAGGTGTGGTGATGTACTAGGCAGAGTCTACCAACTCTGTTACATTGTACTCTCCCAAGTGCTTAGTACAGTGCTCGGCACACAGTAAGCTCTCACTACGATTGATGTCTCTCTGGTATGGTCCTGCTTAATCACAGAGCCTTCCCAGAAATTCCTCAAGCAAACGGCTCTCTCCCTTCTACTTGTTCTGCCTTATGCCGTCGAGTCATCTCTGACCCATAACGACACCACGGACCCATCTCTCCCAGAACGCCTCATTCTCCTTCTGCAATCATTCTGGTAGTGGATCTACTGAGTTTTCTTGGTAAAAATACACAAGTGGTTTACCGTTACCTCCTACCATGAAGTAAACGAGCACTCACCCTCAACTCTCTCCTGTGCCACTGCTGCCCAGCACAGGTGAGTTTTGACTTGTAGCCAATGGCCTTCCACTGGCTAGCCACTGCCCAAGCTAGGAATGGAATGGGTAGACCTCTGCGTGATTCTCCCTCCTATAGCCAGGACTGGTAGAGTACTGGAGACTGCCCAGGTGCGACCCCGAGAGGCGCTCCCTCTACTTCATAGCACTTACCATCTACTGTAACCCAGCCCTCACACTCTACTCACTCTACCCCGATCTCATCTATCTCACCGCCGACCCCTCACCCATATCCTGCCTCTGGTCTGGAATGCCCTCTCCTTCATATACTATACATTACTACTCTCCCCACCTTCAATTCTCCCTCTAGACTATAAGCTCGTTGTGGGCACGGAACACATCTACCAACTCTATGGTACTGTATTCTCCAAAGTGCTTAGTACAGTGCTTTGCACAGTATTTCGCTTAATAAATACCACTGACTGACTGACTGATTCAAAGCCTTATTAAAATCACATCTCCTCCAAGAGGCCTCCTGAAACTAAGTCCCCGTTTCCCCTACTCCCTCTCCCTTCTGTATCACTCTTGGACTTGGATTCTGCATCCTTTCATTCATTCAATAGTATTTATTGAGCGCTTACTATGTGCAGAGCACTGTACTAAGCGCTTGGGATGAACAAGTCGGCAACAGATAGAGACAGTCCCTGCCGTTTGACGGGTTTACGGTCTAATCGGGGGAGACGGACAGACAAGAACAATGGCGATAAATAGAGTCAAGGGGAAGAACATCTCGTAAAAAGAATGGCAACTAAATAGAATCGAGGCGATGTACAATTCATTAACAAAATAAATAGGGTAACGAAAATATATACAGTTGAGCAGACGAGTATAGTGCTGTGGGGATGGGAAGGGAGAGGTGGAGGAGCAGAGGGAAAAGGGGAAAAAGAGGGTTAAGCTGCAGAGAGGTAAAGGGGGGATGGTAGAGGGAGTAGAGGGAGAAGAGGAGCTCAGTCTGGGAAGGCCTCTTGGAGGAGTTGAGTTTTAAGTAGGGTTTTGAAGAGGGGAAGAGAATCAGTTTGGCGGAGGTGAGGAGGGAGGGCGTTCCAGGACCGCGGGAGGACGTGACCCGGGGGTCGATGGCGGGATAGGCGAGACCGAGGGACGGCGAGGAGGTGGGCGGCAGAGGAGCGGAGCGTGCGGGGTGGGCGGTAGAAAGAGAGAAGGGAGGAGAGGTAGGAAGGGGCAAGGTGATGGAGAGCCTTGAAGCCTAGAGTGAGGAGTTTTTGTTTGGAGCGGAGGTGGATAGGCAACCACTGGAGTTGTTTAAGAAGGGGAGTGACATGCCCAGATCGTTTCTGCAGGAAGATGAGCCGGGCAGCGGAGTGAAGAATAGACTGGAGCGGGGCGAGAGAGGAGGAAGGGAGGTCAGAGAGAAGGCTGACACGGTAGTCTAGCCGGGATATAACGAGAGCCTGTAACAGTAAGGTAGCCGTTTGGGTGGAGAGGAAAGGGCGGATCTTGGCGATATTGTAGAGGTGAAACCGGCAGGTCTCGGTAACGGATAGGATGTATGGGGTGAACGAGAGAGACGAGTCAAGGATGACACCGAGATTGCGGGCCCGAGAGACGGGGAGGATGGTCGTGCCATCCACGGTGATAGAGAAGTCTGGGAGAGGACCGGGTTTGGGAGGGAAGATGAGGAGCTCAGTCTCGCTCATGTTGAGTTTTAGGTGGCGGGCCGACATCCAGGTGGAGACGTCCCGGAGGCAGGAGGAGATGCGAGCCTGAAGGGAGGGGGAGAGGACAGGGGCGGAGATGTAGATCTGCGTGTCATCTGCGTAGAGATGGTAGTCAAAGCCGTGAGAGCGAATGAGTTCACCGAGGGAGTGAGTGTAAATGGAGAACAGAAGAGGGCCAAGAACTGACCCTTGAGGAACTCCAACAGTTAAAGGATGGGAGGGGGAGGAGGCTCCAGCGAAGGAGACTGAGAATGACCGGCCAGAGAGGTGAGAGGAGAACCAGGAGAGGACAGAGTCCGTGAAGCCGAGGTGAGATAAGGTATGGAGGAGGAGGGGATGGTCGACAGTATCAAAGGCAGCAGAGAGGTCAAGGAGGATCAGAATGGAGTAGGAGCCATTGGATTTGGCAAGAAGGAGGTCATGGGTGACCTTAGAGAGAGCAGTCTCGGTAGAGCGGAGGGGACGGAAGCCAGATTGGAGGGGGTCTAGGAGAGAATGGGAGTTAAGGAATTCTAAGCATCGATTGTAGATGACTCGTTCTAGGAGTGCTCCTTGGGCTCATGAGTTCGAATCCCAGCTCTGCCACTTGTCGGCTGTGTGACTGTGGGCAAGTCACTTCACTTCTCTGTGCCTCAGTTCCCTCATCTGTAAAATGGGGATTAAGACTGTGAGCCCCACGTGGGACAACCTGATTCCCCTATGTCTACCCCAGCGCTTAGAACAGTGCTCGGCACATAGTAAGCGCTTAACAAATACCAACATTAGAGAAGCAGCGTGGCTCAGTGGAAAGAGCGTGGGCTTTGGAGTCAGGGCTCATGAGTTCGAATCCCAGCTCTGCCACTTGTCGGCTGTGTGACTGTGGGCAAGTCACTTAACTTCTCTGTGCCTCAGTTCCCTCATCTGTAAAATGGGGATTAAGACTGTGAGCCCCACGTGGGACAACCTGATTCCCCTGTGTCTACCCCAGCGCTTAGAACAGTGCTCGGCACATAGCAAGCGCTTAACAAATACCAACATTATTATTATAATCCCCTCAGCCCAACAGCACTTATGTACATATCTACCTGTAATTTACTGTAATGTCTGTCTTCCTTGTCCAGTCTATAAGCTCCTTGTGGGGAGGCATTGTCTATACTTCCTCTTTTATAATGTATTCTCTCAAGCAATTAGTACAGTGCTCTGCACACAATAAGCACTTGATACCATCAATTGACTTTTTGAATCGGTATCAATCATTGATTGATTCATTGATCTCCTGGAAACTTACCAGTTCTCTAGAACTACCCTGCCCTTGTCCTTCAAGAACTAAAGGCCCAGTTGAGCTCTTGGGGTGGTGCTCTTTGGCTAAATGATGATTTCCAAAGGACAGCTATGGAGTAAGGTGGAGGGACATCAGGGTTCTCCGCGAAGGCATAATCCAGGGCAAGCATCAGTTCGTTTCTCCCCCACATTTCTTCAACCAGGCCTACTCCCTCCCAGACCTGACCTCTCCCACCATGCTGAGTTCACTCAATCAGCCAAATGCCCTTCTGACCGTAATACTTCCATCTAGTGGATCCCTGCGGCCTAGTTTGGGCCAGAGAAACTGAGCTCTGAGGGGGCAATACCTGGGCCCTTATGCCTTCCTCTTCCTTCTCCTCCTCCCAAACTCCTTCAGAAAGCAGCTTTGCTCTTTGACAGGAAAAGTCCTCTCCTCACTTGAAGGCCAGTTCGAGTTTCATGCTCACCTCTTGCCCTCCTACTTCCTGGTTTCCTATCTCTCACTCTGTCCCAATGGTGGGATCATAGGCTGAGTCCCCCCACATCAAACGCGGCTGAAATCTCCCAAAGACCTTTGTCCTTGAGGCAGCCATTAGAGCCCTACCAAGATCGGGTGGTGCTGGGACACCAGAGTGAGCCGGCAGATGGGCACAGGGTTTGAAGTGATGAGGTTGGCATGTCGTGGGCAGCAACCATGCCCTCCCTGTCCCGGCTGCCCACTCTCTTTTGACATATCAACTCCCTGGGGCAGGGAGTGAACCAGTACTTGAGACCCTCAGCTCTGACACATCCTGGATCCTGGAACTCATTCCCCTCAGATGTCCCCACCTGAGGTAGGTGTGGGGAGGGAGGGGAAAAGGGGGTTTCATTTAAGAATTGGCTTATGGGGGTTATGACCATAGAGAAACTCTGACCTGTGCTAAAGAGCCCTTCCCACCCCCCAGGTCACCTCAAAATTCAGCTCAGAGTGGCTGCTTTATAGCTTGAGGGTTTCCCCACCCTGTCAATTTTCCTCTTGACCTTGAATGGCATTGAAACTGCACTGCAGAAGACTAGGGACCTTGGGAATCTTGTTTTAGACAAATTAACCAAAGACTAATTGCTGTGGAAGTCTTGGAGGAGCAGACAAGCCTCCCCATCCCCCACCTCAGTGAAGCAGATGCCACGGCCACCCCGCCCCAACTTTACAGGAGGACGGCCTATGGAGATTAGACTGCAGAGCTCTCTCCTCTGTCCCTGACCTGTGAGGAGGGGCCAGGAGGGGAAGGATGAGTCAAAAACGGAGCTAAAACATACCACCCATTTTTTCCTTTAAGGGCTTCCTTTAGAAAACAAATGGAGAAGATGACTCCGGATGATTAAGAAGCGACCCCGCCGCTCCCCGGCCCCCCAGCCGATGCAGCCTCTGACAAAATGCAAGTCTGAGATGCCTTGGAAAGATAGGTGCTCCCACAAATCAGCAGAACTGCAGGACACAGCCCAAGATGGGGAGGAAATTGGCAAGGGCACTTGGTGAAATGTCTAAAGTAGTTGTCGAGACTTGCAGCAGAAAAGAAAAATCATAGTTCTTTGGCTCAATACCCAAAAACAGAAAGGGAGTGGAGAGTGTATCTTCAAAAGAAGGCAAGAAGAATGATTTTATGGATTACAATCTAGGGATGTATGTTGTCTGCCATTGTTATGTGCTTCATTATTTTGATGAGGTCTGTGGTCCTTTAAAGAGTAACAGGCTTCTAAATGATAATAATTATAATTGTGGTATTTGTTAAGCACTTACTACATGCTGAACACTGTGCTGAGCAGAGGGGTGGATATAAGATAATCAGATCCCACATGGGTCTCACAGAATAAGTAGGAAGGAGAACAGGTATTGAACTCCCATTGTACAGATGAGGAAACTGAGGCACAGAGAAGTTCGTGGATTTGCCAAGATCATGCAGCAGACAAGTGGCAGAGAGAAGCTTAGAACCCAGGATCATATTCTTTCCACCAGGCCAGGCTGCTTCCTTTGGGAATTTGTGCTGAGAGTTTTAAGAAGAAACTGTCAGACCAATCTTGACATTTTTTTTTCTTTAAAAAAAAAGGAAAGATAAGGGACTGATAGAAATTTGGTTGGTGTTCTCTGTGAGGGATTGGGAATTGAACTTCCCCAATCATCGCCTCAAATCCCATTTCCAAAATTCCTTCACACTGGCCCAGATATAGGCCTGTTCCCATGAAACGGTCTGGCTGGGAAATAGCAAAGGGACACCATAAATAGTCCCGTTTCTAAAGGAGAGGAGACAGACCCATCTCAGCCTGAGGTGTCGATGTTTTGACTAATGATTTGGAATGGAGAGGAAACTGGAAGATCATGAAATTGGCAGGAATATACCAAATTAAGAGATGCGGCTGTGGGATAATCTAGAATGGGGAAGAGTTGCATAGAAGAGAGGGAGGGATTTCATGGAGATAAAGAGAAGCAGCATGGCCTAGTGGAAAAAGCACGGGCCTGGGAGTCAGAACACCCGGTTTTAATCCCAGCTCTGCCAATTGCTTGCTGTATGACCTTGAGCAAGTCACTTAACCTTGCTGTGCCTCAGTTTCCTCAACTATAAATTGGGGATTAAATACCTATTCTCCCTCCTACTTAGACTGTGAGCTCCCTGGGTGCCCGGGACAGTGTCTGACCTAATTAACTTGTACCTACTGCAGCACTTAGAACAGTGATTGACATATAGTAAGTGCTTAACAAATAACATAAAAAAAAGTTTCCAAAATTAAAAGTATCAAACAAGTCCCTCCAGAAAAAGAGAAAGCTGGTGTTGGTGTCAAAGTTGCCCATAGGGGAACTCCTTCAAGAAAGGATGGGAACTTTTTCTGCAGGATCTTGGGCCCTGTCTGCATTTTTTATGCTATTTGTGCCAAACACTGTACTAAGCACTGGGGTAGATACAAGATAATTAGGTAGGACACAGTCCCTGTCCCACATGGGGCTCAGTCTTAATCCTCATTTTAGAGAGGAAGTAACTGAAGCACAGAGAAGTTAAGTGACTTGCTGAGGGTCACACAGCAAACAATTGGTAGAGCCAGCATTAGAACCCAGGTCCTTCTGATTTACTTCTATCTACTAGGCCATATGGTGTGAGTGGGTGTGTGTGTTTGTGTGCATGTGGGTGTGCTGGGGGAGGGGGGACTGGTTCTTTTCAGGAAAAACCAACAGTTATTTTTGTTTGACAGCTTTTCAGCATACAGCACCCATAAAAGCAGCATTAAGGGCTCAAAAAAGCCTACGTTTCTTCATTAACAGAAATATAAATCAAAAGCAGGTGATTAACATTGAAACTGAAGAAAGAAATATTGTGAGAACTAACAAATGGCAAAACGACATTGGCTCTTAGCCGTGTGGACAACGTGGGACGGGCAGGAACTATTACTTGTGTTCTCTCCAAAGCAATTAATTCACAAATGCCGGTTGCACTGAGAAGGAACTGTCATAAAAATGTCTCCATCTGCATTTGGGAGGGGCCCAGTGGGTCTTTCATTTTGGGGTGACCTAGTCAGAACCTGCAGGTCTTGTAACTCCATTCTACAATAGATCAGTCAGTGACATTTTTTGAGCACTTACTGGGTGCAAAGCACTCTAAGCACTTGGGAGAGTACAACACAACAGAATTGGTGGACACATTCTTTGCCCACAAGGAACTTACAGTCTAGAGAGGGAAACATATATTAACATAAATTATGGATATTTACACAAGTGCTATGGGGCTGAGGATGCTTAAGCGCTGCCAAGATCCAAGTTCATAGGCAATGCAGAGGGAGAGGGAGAGGGAGTAGGGAAAATGAGGAAAACACTCTTGGATGTGCTTTTAATAAAGCTTTGAAGGTGGGAAGAGTGGCTGTCTGTGGTATTTAAAGGGAGAGGGAGTTCCAGGAGAGAAGGAGGATTTGGGCAAGGGGTTAAGCAAAGAAATAGATCAGATTGAGAGATAGCTATTAGGTTGGCAATAGAGGACCAAATGTGCAAGCTGGGTTGCCGTAGATCAGCGAGGTAAAGTAGGAGGGGACAAGATGATTAATTGTTTTAAAGCCATTTCTAAAGAGTTTCTTCAGTGTGGAGATGGATGGGCAAATACTGGAGGTTATTGAAGAGTGGAGAGACATAGACAACTTTTTTTAGAAAAAAAAGATTCAGGCAGCAGAGTGGAATGGGAAGAGACAGGAGGCAGGGAGGTCACTGAGGAAGCTGATGCAGTATTCAAAACAGAATAGGATAAGTGCTTGTATCAGCATGGTAGCATTTTGGTTGGAGCAGAAAGGGCAGGTTTTAGCAATGTTGTGAAAGTAGAACCAACAGGATTTGGTGACAGATTGAATATGTGGGTTGAATGCTAGAGATGAGTCAAGGATAATGTCAAGGTTACAGGTTTGTTAGATGGGGGTAGTCGTGGTGTCTACAGTGATAGGAAAGACAGAAGGGACAGAGTTTGGGTGGGAAGATGAGAAATTCTGCTTTGAGATATTGACAGGACATCCAAGTAGAAATGTTCTGAAGGGCAAGAGGAAATGCGAGACTGCAGAGTAGAGAGGTCAGGATTGGAGATGTAGATTTGGGAATCATCCCCATTGAGATGGTAGGCAAAGTCATGGGAGGGTGGGGGTCAGTGAGTTCTCCAAGGGAGTGGGTGTAAATGGAGAATAGAAGGGGACCCAGAAGTGAGCCTTGAGGGACTCCCTCAGTTAGGGGCTGGAAGCCAAGAAGATAAGCTCACGAAAGTAACTAACAGTGGGGTGGTTTATGGCTCACATATCTACTGGCCACCTGAATCCTAATTTTCACATGTGAAAATAAAATGGCAGTAACAACTAGCCTGACCCATCTCCCCCCACCTTTGGCTGGGAGAGGTGTGCAGTGACCACTGGAAAATGTGAGAATGCAAGTGTGTTTATGTGCACAAAAGAGAAGGGGGGGAGGAGAGGAAAGGGGGGAGAGAGAGTGGGCAAGAGGAGGGGGAGAAAGGGAGGGTGAGAGGAGAGGGAGGGAGAGAGGGCTAGAGGAGGGAGGAGAGAAGGCCAGAGGGGGAGGGAGAAGGGGGGGGAGGAAAGGAGAGAAGAAGGTGACCGGGGATGGGGGGAGGGGGCGGAGAGAGAGGAAGGCAAGAGCAGGGAGAGGGGGGAGAGAGGGAGAGAGAAGGGGAAAGGGGGGGCAGGGGGAGAGAGGGAGAGCAGGGGAGGGAGAGAGAGAGTGCAGAGAACCCCCTGAGCTGCTAAACTCTGATTAAAATGTGGGAGGCGGAGGAGGGCAGAAGGGAGAACATATCAGGAAAAACATCAAAACAACCAAATCCTCACTAGACAAAGCACTCAGCAGACACTGCTAAATGGTTTCCAATTAATTAACTGATTACATGATAGAACAGAAGGGGATTCGAGTGAGCGCTGTTGACCTTTAAGAATAATTAATATCATCAGGATAGCAAACTTGTCCAAGGAGGAAATTAGGAGCACATTAATATTACATTTGCGGTCCTGGGTGGGGGAATGGGATGAGGAAACTCGGGGTCACACCTCATTTTACTCACCCTTCTCTCAAACCTTTTTGTCACCCATGTTCTGCCCCCAAGGGGTCCTCCTTGGCTCTTCCCTAGACAGACTTCTTCCATTCTCCCCTCCCCACTTCCACATTCCCACCATGCCCTCTGCCTTTCCCCCACTTTTCCTCTCACCTTCCTCAGTCCCTAAGTGGATTTCTTCCCAGTACCCCTCAACCTCTCAAATTATCTCAGGAATTACAAAAATACTTGAAAATAAGATTCATTCCCACAACACTAATTCTCAACCTCCACAAACATACAAGCACCTGAGTTCTAATCCCAGTTCTAAGCCACCTCTCTGCTGTGTGACTTGGGCAAATCACTTCACTTCTCTTTGCTTCAGTTACCTCATCTGTAAAATGGAAATAAAAACTGTGAGCCCATGTGAGACATGGACTCTGTCTAATCTGATTAGCTCGTATCTCCAGCCAATCTGCTACCACATTAATCCAAGCATTTATCCTTTCCTGCCTTGATTACTGTATCAGCCTCCTTGCTGACCTCCCTGCCTCCTGTCTCTCCCCACTCCAGTCTATAGTTTACTCTGCTGCCCAGCTTAGTTTTCAAAAAAAAAAACTTCAGTCCAGGTTTCCCCACTCCTCAAGAAACTCCAATCATTGCCCAACCACCTCCACATCAAATAAAAACTCCTGACCATTGACTTTAAACCACTCAATCACCTTGCCCCCTCCTACTTCACTGCACTGCTCTACTACAACCCAGGTTACACTCCTTGCTCCTCTAATGTTAACCTACTCACTGTACCTAGATCTCGTCTATCTTGCTGCTGAACCCTCGCCCACATCCTGCCTCCGGCCTGGAATGCCCTCCCTCTTCATATCCGCCCAACATGTACTCTCCCTGCCTTCAAAGCTTTATTGAAGGGATATCTCCAAGAGGCCTTCCATTCATCCATTCATTCAGATGTATTTATTGAGCACTTACTGTGTGCAAAGCACAGTACTAAGCGTTTGGGAGAGTACAATATAACAATAAACAGACACACTCCCTGCCCACAGTGACCTCCTCAACTATGTCCTTTTCTCCTATCTTCCACTCCCTTCTGTGTTGCCCTCACTTGCCCCATTCATCCCACTCACTCCCACAATACATATGTACACATCTCTAATTTATTCATTGATATTAATGCCTGTCTCCCCCTCTAGACTGTAAGCTCATTTTGGGCAGGGAACTGTTATATTGTACTCTCTCAAGTGCGTCGTAGTGTGCTCTGCACACATTAGTGCTCAAAAAATACGATTGATTGATTTACCCCATCACCTGTTGCAGTGCCTGACACATACTAAGTGCTTAACAGGTACTATTAAAAAAACCACACACAGAATAAGGACCCACCATTAAAACCTCTTCTATAAGATCAAATGACCCACTATTAATGCTAGAGTAGACTTCCAGGGACCGGATAGTTGGGGAACTTTGAGGGGCTGCAGTCCTACCTTCAACAGCCCTGCCACCCCATCCCCCTCCCCAAATTGTAGCATGAATGATTTGGCCAGAGGGGCCTGGAGAAGGATGAGGGTCTCCAGTGTGCTGAATTCTGGCCAGTTAGGGCAAATGGCTCTGCCCTGGGATCTCAACTCCAGTTACTCATTACAACACTCTATAGAGCCTTCTCATAGCTCCATTCCCTTCGATGGCTGGTCCCAAGGGCCAGGCTTAAAGTGTGCGAGATGGGGGAAGGAAGGGGCAGAGGAAAGGGGGTAACATGGCAAATTGTCCTCTACTTTGGGGTGCCCACAGAAAGTGGAAACAGTTTATCTGGCCCCTAATCACTTGACTGTTTGGCTCTGATCTCGCTGGCTCTCCTCCAAGCTTCTCTCCTGACAGTTCCCAATATGGTGCCTCATCTTCCAGCCCCGCCAGGCCTCCCTTCTCACTGGAAAGAGCAAACACAAGCGAGGAGTTCTTAGCTGAAGTTGTCTCAGACCCCGCCATCCACCTCCTCCCTCAGCCATTGACAATGCCTGAGCCTCCTCTGCTTAAGCCCTGTCGCAAAGAAGTACCACTCCAAATCCCTCCATTCTGTTCCGTCTTTGCCTCAGTTGGAGTGTCAGCTGAAAACATCTCTTCTCTCCCTGTAATTATTATGCTTCTCTCTTTCTCCATCTGTCATTGGCCTTATGACTCAGGGCTTTAATTTATTCACCAAACAATGTCATTACACCACTGTTTTCTGTAATTTATCTCATGTTCTGTCTGCTGTCCTCTATTACCCAACCCGGCAAGGCATTTGGGAGATCCAGTGTGCGTGGAAAGCCCCAAACAATGCATTCCTCTTCCCAGCTCCAGGCTCCAGCTGAGGCTGAGCAGAGCCCATGGAGACCCACAGCAGAGAAGAGAAATTCAGGAAGGATTAGGACTTTCCTCTCAGCCAGAATCCAAAGATCTCAGGGGCCTCTGTGGCCCTCCTCCTTTCCCTAAAATGGTGTCTTTAACGAAGGCCTCATCTCCCTCCCCCTTCAACTCTCCTAAAACCTGGGCTGTTGACTTGCAGGAGTGGATGTAGGCCAGGAACAGAGAGGGAGTTTGCTGTAAAAAGGGAGGAGCTTCTGTGACAGAGGAGCCCAGGGATGGGGAAAGATGACTATTTATTGATATCTGAGTTGTGAGTGTGTGGAGCTAGAGAGTTACTGAGATAGAGGAGGGAGAGACAAAGACAGAGACAGAGAGCACGTGTGTGCAAAGTGCACATGGAACGAGAAAGTGCAGAGCAAAAAGGAGTGCAGAGCAAAAAAAAAAAGGGCAGAGTGAAAAAAAGTGCAGAGTAGGATTAGGGAGACAGGACTTTTCTGTAGATGTGTATCCAGATCCAGATGTGGGGTTGTACTTTGAACTGCTGACACCCTTCCAAGTTATATTATTTCAGGGTTCACCAGTGCCACCTCTAGCCCTCCCCCCAAGGAAAATTCAACCTCAACTCAACCTGACATTCATGCCCCTCATATCCTGACATGCCCCCATTTTCATGCAGACCGACTGCCCAGCCAGAGCCTCCTGACTTCTTCCTGACCCCATCCTTGCCCCACAAGCTGCCCAGGAGGGAGAATCTGTGCTCTCTGGGATGGTAATACCCTGAAGCCCCTTGGGAAATCAGACTTGCCCTGGCCCCTGTACTGAGGACTCTCGCTCCTTCGCAGACCAAGGCTGTAGAATCTCTCTGGTGGAGTCTAATGGGTGGCAGGTGGAGGGGGAGGAGGGGGAGGGAAGACCAGAGACCTGTCACTGAAAGACCTTGGGACCTGGGACCTGGACCAAAACGTTTAACTCCATATGTCTAGTGGTGTGGAATTCAACCGTGGGTGTCAGGTTGGAGGAGGACCAGAGACCTGTCATTCAAAGCCCCATTTCTCTCCTCCCCCCAGTGGCAGAGGAAAGGAGGAGGTGAGGAGAGAGGGCTCCCCCCTCCAGCCCTACAAACATCTTGTTCCCAGCTTAAACCTGGCTCTTCCTCCTGGGCCGGCTGGCCAACAGATCCCCTGCCACCTGCATGCCAGATGTGCAGGGCACCAGTGCTCACTCGCTCACAGAACATGAGGCCCGAGCCAGCCGCCACAGTGACCCTGGAGGTGGATGAAGGGGAGAGGGAGGTCCACCGGTCCCGACCCCCACCCTGGAAGGGCCAGAATCCACAGCCGGGCCAGTCCCTATGGCCAGGCCATCCAGGCTTTAGGTCCGCAACCCACTTGGTCCAAAGGGACGGAGCCCAGGAATTCCAGGGGGGCATTAAACCTACCACACAGTAGGGTTCTGGGGTACCCAGGCCCACCCGGTCAGCGGGCTCAAGACCCAATCTTGGAAGGGCTTTAGGGGTCCTCTGGCCGTGGTGCTGAATAACGAGGGGATCAGAGAGGCAGAGGTGGAGGCAGCCAGGCAAGATTTTTTTTTTTTAGTGGTATTTTTTAAGCACTTACTGTGTCAGGTGACATACTAAGGGCTGGGGTAGATACAAGCTAATCAGGTTGTACACAGTCGATATCCCAGGTGGGGCTCAAAATCTTAATCCCCATTTAAAAGATGAAGTAACTGAAGCGCAGATCAGATAAGTGCCCAAGATCACTAGCAGAGAAGTGATGGAGCTGGGATTAGAACTCAGGACCTTCTGACACCCAAGACTGAGATCTATCCACTGGTCACCCTGCTCTTCTGTGGATCCTGTAGGGATGGCATTACCCACCCATAGTGAACCTCCAGGCTTCTCTGAAGGGCAACTGCCTCCTGATGTCACCTTAGAAATGCAAGGGGGAGGGGCCAGCCGAAATCCTGATGGGACCCTCCAAAATAGGGTCAGGGTCTGACCAGGGCTGTTTGACATCCAGTTGGCTAGACTTCTTCATTGCAGAGGGAGCCTTGGAGCTCAACATTGTGTCCCTATCCTGACAGGTGCTTAAAAACACACAAAGACACACATACACGTGGGTTCACAATGCCCTGGACTATAAACCAGTCATTTCCCCCAGTTGAAAGATTTGGCCAGATGATCCCAAAGGGCAGAACTCTGCTTTGCGAGCAATGGAGAGCTAGTTTCAAAGAAAAAATACTAACTGGTTAGCTTCCCCCACCCCTCTATTGAACTCTGATTCAGGACCTGGAATAATTATTAATAATAATGTTTGATGAACACTTACAATGTTTGAGAAGCAGTATGGCCTAGTGGAAAGAGCACGATCCTGAGAGTCAGATCACCTGGGTTCTAATTCTGGCTCTTACCTGCTGTATGACCTTGGGCAAGTTGCTTCACTTTGCTGTGCTTCAGTTTCTCCATTTGTACAATGGAGAGTCAATACCTGTTCTTCCTCCTACCTAGACTGTGAGCTCCATGTGAGACAGAAATTGTGTCCAACCTGATTAACTTGTATCTTCCCCAGTGCTTAGAACAGTGTTTGATACATAAATAAATACCTTTTTTTAAAAAAGAAAAGAAGCACTGTACTAAGAACAGAGGTAAAAACAAAGTAATCAACTCAGGCACAGTTCCAACCCCAGTCAGGGTTCACAGTCCAAGTATGAAGAACAGGTTTTGAATCCTCATTTTACAGATGAGGAACCTGGGGCACAGAGACTTAAGGTGACTTGCCCAGGGTCAGTCAGCAGTCAGGTAGTCACCTGATTCTGAGGCCCGTACCATGATGCTTCATGTGGATGTCCACCTATAATAAACAGTAAGTGGAAAGAAAACTGTCCTGGGAATTAGAGGACCTAGGTTCTAATCCAGATCTACCACTTATTAGCTGTGGGACCCTGGGCAAGTCACTTCATTTCTCTGTGCTTCAGTTCCTTCTTTTGGAAAATGGGGATTCAAAATCTGTTCTCCCTTCTACTTAGACTTGAGGCCCATGTGGGATCTGATTATTTTGTATCTATCACAGAGTTTAGTACAATGATTGGCACTTAGTTCACACTTAGCAAATACCATTATTATTTTCACAGTGCAGTAGAATAAGTAAATATTAACTGCCAGGATGACCAACAACAAAAATTACCTAGATGCCTCAAACTTCAAGAAGGAGGTTCTTTGTCCTGGAGATTGAAGGCCAGTACTGGGTGGGAGGGCAGAAACCCAGGGACACGTGTCACTCTAGGCACTGAGGCTCATTAGCAATAGCCAAGTAAGAGAGAGTGGCCTGTCCCCCCTGCCCCTGGACCCTCTCCACCTTCAACCCAAACAGGGGTCTTATGAGCAATTAATAAGTGTCCCCACAGTTTAAATCCATAGCAAGGACCCCACGATGGCCATGTTGTCCTGGAGCCCTCATTTCCAAACCCCCATATCTCTTAGCAGAATGAATGTTTCTGGCCCTTTTTCATCCATGGCAAAGAGTCCTTTCCGTTTTAATATTCCCAGATTCTCTGAAATCCACTTGCTTCGATTCACTTGCAAAAATGGAATTGGGGTGCATGGGCCTGGCTCATGTGGGCTTCCTGATTGGTCTAACTGTCTACTCGATTGACAGCTGCTGCTCAAAAGGGGGCTCTAGGCTGCAGCCCTTGAGCACATTGCCAGCCTGCCCATACTTCAGGGGCTTCCATAAGAATCCCAGGACAAGAGCAGCAGGGTTGACGGGTCAAGATTAGGGACTAGAAGGCCACAGAATGCTACCTGTCAATCAGGAGGATTGCCAGCTTCATGGTCTTGGTGATGAGTTCAAGGGTGAGATCAAGAGTATGAAAATACGGGTAGAATCCCACTGCCTCCTCTACACTGCCCTGCAGTGTAGATAGATAGATAGAGCACAGGCCTGGAAGTCAGAAGTTCCTGGGATGTAGTCACAGCTCTACCACTTGTCTGCTGTGTGACCCTGGGCAAGTCACTTCATTTCTCTGCACGTCAGTTATCTCATCTATAAAATGGGGATTGAGATTGTTAGCCCCACTTGGGACAACCTGATTACTTTGAATCTACCCCAGAGCTTAGAACAGTGCTTGGCACATAGTAAGCACTTAACAAATACAATCATTATTATTAATAAATACCATTTAAAATTTAAAAAAACTTTAAAAAATAACCACATATTCAAGTTGGGTAAATCATTTCCCAAAATACAATCCCCATGCAGAACTGGTCAGTCACTGAGCCTGGTCAGCAGGTGAAGGAAACACTGAGGAGTGACCGATTATCTGGTCAATTTGGTCTAAACAGATAGCCTGATTGGATCGTGAAGGTCAAATCATCCACTATAGATCTTGGATTATCCATTTGGACAGTCTACATGATGTAAATCTCCCACTTCACCAGGTTTGGGTCATGAATTCATAAATCTATGAATCCTCCACCTCCACCACCAGCTCTGCCTCCAGATCCACTTCTATTGCACTTGGGAGAGTACAATACGGCAAAAGTTAGCAGGCATGTTCCCTGCCCATAATGAGTTTAGTCCAGAGTCACATAGTTTCTGCAAGTTGTGCATAGGAACAGTATGACTGCATCTAATTCCCACCTGTGCATTCTTTCCTCCAACCTAGTACAGTGCTCTGCACACAGTAAGTGCCTAATAATGCTACTGCCAGGGTAATCAGATTTCTTCCAAACAGCCCTATGCTCTTTACCTGCAGACTCACCTCTTTTCTCATCTGTAAAATGGGGATTAAGAGTGTGAGCTCCACATTAGACAGGGACTGTGTCCAACCAGATCAACCAGTATCTACTCCAGTGCTTAGAACAGTGCTTGGCACATAAGCACTTAACAAATCCCATAATTATTATCATCATTATTAAAATGAAGACCAGCACCTTCCTTTCACCCCTACAATACTCCAAAAGGTGTGGAAACTAGCCTGTGTCTGTTTCCATTTCCCCAAACACAACTGAAGTGTCCTGGAGTAGAAGCATCAATAAAATGACCCCATGACCAACACCGTCCTCATCCCTATCAATGGGACAGACTGCTTTAAAGAGATATTGTTTTTCCACCTTCCATCAACCCTCTCCCCATATCAGATCACTTTGGGGGTTGTCTTGCCCAGACTTGCATCTTCTGTTGGAACTGCTGGTTTCTTTTTCTCAGATTATTCCCATGGGGTCCCTGTCACTGTGGCAATAGATGCCCAGAAGATATGGTGGCTTCAAAAATGGGATAATGAGGGCACAGAGTTTTAACTTGGAAGCGACTATCTGGTTCATTGGGTCCCTTGGAAGAGGGGGGTCTCTAGAGCAGTTTGGGCTAGTGGAAACAGCATGGGCCTGGATGCCAGAAAACCTGGGTTGTACCACAGGCTCTGCTATTTGCCCGCTGTGTGGCTGTGAGCAAGTCACTTACTTCATGGTGCCTCAGTTTCCTCATCTGTAAAATGGGAATTTAAATACCTGTTCTCCTCCCTTCTTAGACCGTGAGTCCCATGTGGGACAGAGACTGTATTCAATATGATGATCTTGTATCTTCCTCAGTACTAAGTACAGTGCTTGGCACATAGTAAGTGGTTAACAAATACCGCTCCATGACCTGACCAGTCATCTCACTGGGATAGAGTGGAGAGGGGAGGGCAAGCTGGAATGAGGGTAAATTAGGTTTCCTCAAGAGAGCCACTGCTCTTAAGGTTAATATTATTAATATTAATATTTTCCATAGTTATTACTGCAGAGCTTGGTTATAATGGCATCCAAGGGATCGAGGAATTAATTGTGTGGCCACGGGGAGGAGGCTCATTCTCACCACAAATCACATTGCCGGGAGTTCCTCCACAGTCATTTCCCCTCTCCCTCTGAGACACCCCATTCCTTCCTCCCTTCCATGCGCCCTGTGCCTCTTCACCTCCTCCCAACTTGCACCCACATGGAAACACCTACTATAGTGAATGTCCTTGGACTGGGCTAGGATCAGGCCTGAGCAGAGTGTTGGCCCAAACTCTCAAAACATATCGCAATTAGCAGTGACTCTCATCCCAACCCAGACTCAAGATGGAGTTTACTGAGGACTTAGGAGCCAAGCACAGTACTAAGTGCCTGGGGAGAGACGAGATAAAGCAGACGTGGCCCCTGTCCCACATGGGGCTGGTGGACTGAACAATGGAAACAGCAGCACAGCCCTGACTCCATCTCCTTCACGAGTACCACCACCAGCTCTGTGTCCAACTCTGTTTCCATCTCCAGCTCTGCCTTCACTTGCTAACTCCTCCACCGTCAGCAGCAGCATCGCCTCCTCCACCACATACCCAGGAGTCTGTATTTGCCCCCAGAAATGGAAATTTCAGCCACTTTACTCTTTAACCATGACCAAAACTAGCCATCTATATTTACGGCAATCCAAGGAAAAGATGGCATTCAAACTTCTAGCCACAGAGACTTATGCCGAATCGTATTCCCAAACAAGACAAAAAACAAAATTGGGATTTAATTATCACCCCAAATTGGAAAGGATCACTGCAGAAAATACCAAGACTGAGATACTATTTAAAGCCACCAAGGACCAAGACTGTCAGAGACAAGCTTAGTGATCCGATTAACAGAATCCAGACACCAGGCATCTCACATGTATGGCTGCCTGATGTCTTTGCTTGAGGAAAGTCTTCCCTCTAGACTGGAGGCTCTCCGTGGGAAGGGAACATGTTATAATGTTCTCTCCCAAGCACTTAGTACAGTGTTTTACATACGTAAGCGTTTGATAAACATAATTGACTGATTAAATGGCAGGGAAAAGGGCCTAGTCTAAAATAGCCCTCACAGTTAACTTTCTCTAGCTTCCTTTTGGCCCTTGGTATAGCTTAAACAGTGAGAAAAGCTTTCCCCCAGTGAAACAGTGGGACCTAGTGGAAAGAACTCACTCATCTGGAAGTCAGAGGACCTGGTTTCACATTCATTCATTCATTCAGTTGGATTTATTAAGCACTTATTGTGTGCAGAACACTGTACTAAGCACTTGGGAAAGCACAATACAACAATAAAGAATGCCAATTCCTGCCCACAATGCGTTCACAGTCTAGAGTGAGGGGAGACAGACATCAGTACAAATAAACAGACATGAATACAAATAAATAATATTACAGCTATATATATAAGTGCTGTGGGGCTAGGGTAGGGGAATAGCAAAGGGAGCCAGTCCCATTCCACCACTTACCTGCTGTATGGCCTGGGGCAAATCATTTCGTCTCTCTGTACTTCAGTTCCCTCTTCTGCAAAAAGGGAATTCAACACCTGTTCTCCCTCCTACTTAGGCTGTAAGCTCCATGTGGGACCTGCTTATCTTGTATACATCCCAGGACTTAATAAAATTCTTGGCACATAGTAAGCTCTTAACAAATGCTACAGTTATTATTATTAGACACCTTCTGGCCAGTCCAAAGGAGGTAGGCAGGGTGTACACCACAGGACATTCCAAAATTATTCTCCCCCTTCAGCTCTCCCTATGATGAGCTCAACCCTGCCCCCAAGGAGGTGTGACTTTCCCACTGCTGACAGAGGAGCTAATTGCCTCCAGATTGTCCCAATAGCTTCTGGCAAGTATAAGCTAAACCAGCCCCCCTGGCACCAGGGGATTTGTCTGTCTGTCTTCCTTCTTTCCATCCCTTCCTTTCTTCCTTCCTCCCTCTCCCCTTCCTTTCTTCCTTCCTCCCTCCCTTCCTTTTTTCCTTCCTCCCTCCCTCCCATTCTTCCTTCCTTCCTCCCTTCCCCTGCTCCAGCTGCAGCCTTGCTCTCCAACAGCCTGTAAGCAATTGAGCCATCAATCAATCAATTACATCTATTTAGTGCTTACTGTGTGCCGGACAATGTACTAAGTGTTTGGGAGAGTATATAGTAGAGTTGGTAGACATGTTCCCTGCCCATGGTGATCTTACAGTCTAGAGGGTGAAGTCAGGACAGGCTAGAGTTAGAGGGAACATCAATGTAGGGCACACCTAAATGTGAGTGAGAGAGATAGAGCAACACAGAAGCAGCTTGGCCTATTGGATAGAGCATAAGCCTGGGAGTCAGAAGGGCATGGGTGTTAATCCCATCTCTGCCACTGTCTCCTGGGTGACCTCAGGCAAGTCACTCAAGTTCTCTGTGTCTCAGTTACCTCATCTGGAAAATGGGGATTAAGACTGTGAACACCACATGGGACATGGCCTGTATCCAACCAGACTAGATCATTCATTCATCCTTCAGCATCATCATGATCATCCACGCTCCCTTCCCCACAGCATATATATATATATGTATATATATATGTATATATCTGTAATTTATTTATTCATTTATTTATTCATTTACATTAATGTCTGTCTCCCCCTCTACACTGTGAGCTTGTTGTGGGCAGGGAATGTGTCCCATTCTCTCCTAGACCCCCTCCAATCTGGCTTCCGTCCCCTCCACTCTACCGAAACTGCTCTCTCTAAGGTCACCCATGACCTCCTTCTTGCCAAATCCAATGGCTCCTACTCCATTCTGATCCTCCTTGACCTCTCTGCTGCCTTTGACACTGTCGACCATCCCCTCCTCCTCCATACCTTATCTCACCTTGGCTTCACGGACTCTGTCCTCTCCCGGTTCTCCTCTTACCTCTCTGGCCGATCATTCTCGGTCTCCTACGCTGGAGCCTCCTCCCCCTCCCATCCTTTAACTGTTGGAGTTCCTCAAGGGTCAGTTCTTGGCCCTCTTCTGTTCTCCATTTACACTCACTCCCTCGGTGAACTCATCCGCTCTCACGGCTTTGACTACCATCTCTACGCAGATGACACGCAGATCTACATCTCCACCCCTGTCCTCTCCCCCTCCCTTCAGGCTCGCATCTCCTCCTGCCTCCGGGACGTCTCCACCTGGATGTCGGCCCGCCACCTAAAACTCAACATGAGCAAGACTGAGCTCCTCATCTTCCCTCCCAAGCCCGGTCCGCTCCCAGACTTCTCCATCACCGTGGATGGCACGACCATCCTTCCCATCCCGCAGGCCCGCAATCTCGGTGTCATCCTTGACTCGTCCCTCTCGTTCACCCCACACATCCTATCCGTTACCAAGACCTGCCGGTTTCACCTCTACAATATCGCCAAGATCCGCCCTTTCCTCTCCACCCAAACGGCTACCTTACTATTACGGGCTCTCGTTATATCCCGGCTAGACTACTGTGTCAGCCTTCTCTCTGACCTCCCTTCCTCCTCTCTCGCCCCGCTCCGGTCTATTCTTCACTCCGCTGCCCGGCTCATCTTCCTGCAGAAACGATCTGGGCATGTCACTCCCCTTCTTAAACAACTCCAGTGGTTGCCTATCGACCTCCGCTCCAAACAAAAACTCCTCACTCTAGGCTTCAAGGCTCTCCATCACCTTGCCCCTTCCTACCTCTCCTCCCTTCTCTCTTTCTACCGCCCACCCCGCACGCTCCGCTCCTCTGCCGCCCACCTCCTCGCCGTCCCTCGGTCTCGCCTATCCCGCCGTCGACCCCTGGGTCACGTCCTCCCGCGGTCCTGGAACGCCCTCCCTCCTCACCTCCGCCAAACTGATTCTCTTTCCCTCTTCAAAACCTTACTTAAAAATCACCTCCTCCAAGAGGCGTTCCCAGACTGAGCTCCTCTTCCCCCTCTACTCCCTCTGCCATCCCCCCTTTACCTCTCCGCAGCTAAAGCCTCATTTTCCCCTTTTCCCTCTGCTCCTCCACCTCTCCCTTCCCATCCCCACAGCACTGTACTCGTCCGCTCAACTGTATATATTTTCGTTACCCTATTTATTTTGTTAATGAATTGTACATCGCCTTGATTCTATTTAGTTGCCATTGTTTTTACGCGATGTTCTTCCCCTTGACGCTGTTTAGTGCCATTGTTCTTGTCTGTCCGTCTCCCCCGATTAGACTGTAAGCCCGTCAAACGGCAGGGACTGTCTCTATCTGTTGCCGACTTGTTCATCCCAAGCGCTTAGTACAGTGCTCTGCACATAGTAAGCGCTCAATAAATACTATTGAATGAAAAATACTATTGAATGATGTTATATTGTACTCTCCCAAGTCCTTAGTAAAGTGCTTTGCAGACAGTAAGCTCTCAATAAATATGATTGTTAATAATAATAATAATCTATCCCCAGTGCTTACTACAGTAGCTGGTACAGAATAAGCACTTAACAGATACCATTTTTAAAAAAAAGGTGAGAGAGGAATACAGAAGGCAGACGGAGGCAGAGAGAGAAAGAGGAGCAAGAGAGAGAAATAAGGGCAGAGAAAGGGTAAAAGGGCAGAGACAGACACAAGATATCAGAGAGATGGGAGGGAGGAGGAGAGAAACAGAAGCACAAAGAAAGGGAGAAAATAAGCTGCCCTAGAATGGAGCTGGAGAGTGCAATTAATAATATTCCAAATGAAATTCTGACTCCTGAAGCTGAATTTAAGAGCGTGCCTGGCTATGTAATTATGAGGGCTTAATTTGCTTTCTTTACTTACACAATAAATAAGAAACACAATTTGTGCTTTGCAAACCCCCAACATCGCCTGCTCATGGGCCCTCAGCTGGCAGGACTGTTTCGGAATTTGGTGGTGAGGGAGAGAGAGAGAGAGAGAGAGAGAAAGAGAGAACATCTAGGAAATGTTGTTCTTTGGGGAGAGGAGCAGAGAGGAGCTCAGTCTAGCAGTGGGGAGAACAGAATGAATAAATGAATGAATAAATCCCCATTTTACAGATGAGGAAAGTGAGGCACAGATAAGGGAAGTGTATCATACTCTCCTAAGTGCTTAGTTACAGTGTTCTGCACACAGTAAGTGCTCAGTAAATCACTCCTTCTCTCTGAAACCTTGCATTTCCTCCAACCTCCAGGATAGCTCTATCTGGATGTCCTGCCACTACCTCAAACTGAATATGTCCAAAACTGAGCCCCTCATTTTCCCTCCAAAACCATCGCCAACCCATGACTTTCCCATCTCTGTTGACAACACCACCACCCACCCCATCTCACAAACCCAGAACCTTGGCATTGTCCTTGACTCCTCTCTCTTTCAACCTCTGTATTCAGTTTGTCACCAAATACCATTGATTATTCCTCCAAAACATTTTCCAGAATCCATTTCTCTTTCTCCATCCAAACTACCACCATACCAGATTGAATACTGGCATCTGCATCCTCACAGACCCCCCCCACTTTTAGCCTCTGCCCTCTCCATACTTCCCTCTGCTGTTTGGATCACTTTTCTACAACCTTCTTCTGCTCACATCTCTGTTTATTGTTATATTGTACTCTTCCAAATGCTTAGTAGAATGCTCTGGAGACAGTATGTGCTCAATAAATACGATTGAAAATGATTGAATGAATACCTCAAAACATCCAATGGTTGTCCGTTACTCTCCTCATCAAACAGAAAATCCTTACAACTGGCTTGAAGATAATCAGTTCTTTTCTTCCTGTTTAACCACCCTTTTCTTGCACTGTTGTAATAACTGTGGTACTTGTTAAGCACTTACTCTGTACTAAGCACTGTACTGAGCTCTGAAGTAGATACAAGATAATCAGGTCCCACATGGAGCTCACAGTCTAAGTAGCAGGGAGAACTGGTTGTGAAGCCCCATTTTGCAGATGAGGGAACCGAAGTACAGAGAAGAGAAGTAACTTCCCAGGGTTACACAGCAGGTCAGTGGCAGAGCCAGGATTAAAACCCAGGTCCTTAGAATCCCTGGCCTGTGCTCTTTCCAGTAAGCCAAGCTACTAGGCCTCCTTCCTCCCTTCCCATGCCTTATTCCTCTGAAATCAAACCACTCACTGTGCCTGGGGGTGTTGACTACTAGTGTTTGATTGATTGAGGTCAGTCAATAAACCATTCTTCTGTTGTTGTTATTTGTAAGCACTTCCCTCTGTGCAGGACACTATACTAAGAGCTGGGTTAGATACAAGATAATCAGGTGGGAAACAGTCCTTGTCCCATATAGGGCTCACAGTTTTATTCAACACTTTACAGATGAAGTAATAGAGGAACAGAGAAGTGAAGTGACTTGAGCAAGGCCACACAGTAAGTGAGTGGCAGAGCGGGGATTAGAACCCAGATCCTCTGACCCCCTGGCCCATGTTCTTTTCAATAGGCTGCATTATTCCAAGTACTGGGGTGCCTCTGAAAGAGAGAGCATTCTTGAGCTAGACGGATGGTGAATCTGTTACAATAATAGCACTACTGATAGACTTTTCCTGGAGTCCACAAATGCAAGATGCTGATGTGAGCACACCATACTTTGACCATTTCTCCATCTAAGAAGCTCTCACTGCAGTGCCTAAATTTGCTTAAATTTGCTTAAATCTTTTGGCTAACTCCAGTGTGCCCCCTCCCAAGGCTTCAATCAATCAAGGTTATTAATTGAGCCCTTCCTGTGTGCAGAGCACTGTACTAAGCACAGTTGAGAGTACAGCACAACAGGATTGATAGACACATTCCCTGCCCACAGAAGCTTATAGTCTGGAGTAGTTTGGAGTCTAGAGGCTTACCAGGTTGAGTGTGCCCAGGGACAAGCCCGGGCACAGAATTCAGACAAGGGTACCAGGGGACAAAGATGAAGTACCAGCTGCCTGAAAGCTGAGAATTCAGAACACAAGGACAACTGCAATCTTTTGGGAGGAAAATACGAATCCCTGCATGGAGGTGAAAGCAGCGTGGCCTCCAGGAAAAAAGCACGGACCTAAGAGCCAGAGGAACTGAGTTCTAATCCCAGCTCTGCCACTTGCCAGCTTGAGCAAATCATTTATCTGCTCTGTGCCTCAGTTTCCTCAACTGTAAAATGGATATTCAAGCAGTGTGGAAAGAGCACAGGGCTGTGAGTCAAGGGACCTGGATTCCAATTCTGGCTCTACTACTTGTCTGCTCTGTGACCTCAGGCAAGTCACTTCACTTCACTGTGCCCTCAATTACTTCATCTACAAAATGGGAATTGAGACTGTGGGTTCTAAGTGGGATGGGGACTAAGTCCAACCTGATAATCTTGTATCTACTCCAGTGCTTAGTACAGTGCCCAGCACATAGTAAATGCTTTACAAATACCCTAAAAAAAAAGAGGCTAGACTTTGGTAAGGGACTTCCCTAAATGAAAGAATTTCATACTGCAAGTCTTCAGCAGAGAGATGACCAGAACAAGCAAGAAACATCTGTCGGGGAAACAAAGATGGAATGATGGCCAATATAATTGAGAGAAACAGCACGGACTAGAGAACCAGCACGACCTAGAGAAGTACCGTGCCCTAGTGGATAGAGAACGGGCCTGGGAGTCAGAAGGACTTGGGTTCTAAACTTGGCTCTGCTACTTGTCTGCTGTGTACCCTTGGCCAACTTACTTCACTTCCCTGTGCTTCAGTTACTTCATCTGTAAAACGGGAAGCACCATGTGGGACATGGACTGTGTCCACTCTGATTAGTTTCTATCTACCCCCGTGCTTAAAAATACCATAAAAAAATGGTCAGATCTGCATCTTGGAGGTGCAGGGGGATCAGATTACAATTCTGGCTCCTCCCGGTTTACTGGGTATTGGGAGTCAAGTCCCTTCTTCCATTAGGCTTCAGTTCCTCCATCTCTAAAATGGACATAGCAAGAGAGAGAACCTAGTGGAAAGAACCTAGAGCCAGTAGTCAAGAGAATCTTCGGCTGGCCTGTTGTGCCCCTCTAAGCCTCAGTTTTTTCATCTATAAAATGTATGTAATGTTATATGCCTCTCATTAGCTCTTGGAGATGTTGGGATAAAATGAGATAACTGTGGCGATAGGACTTTGGAAAAACAAATGCATCTATAAATTCGAGAGAATGTTAAAAGTTCTCATCTCTTAGAGATGGCAGGCAACTTGCTGGCATATCCCTTTAGAAATACCCAGAATTGTCTGCATAACAATAATAATAATAATATTAAGTATCACTTTGTGTCAAGCACTGTTAATCAGGTTATTGTCTAAATAATAATAATAATGATATGTATTAAGTACCTACTTTGTGTCAAGCACTCTTAATCAGTAAAGAGGTTGGGCACAGAACCTGTCCCCTATAGGGCTTACAGTCTAAGTAGGAGGGAGAACAAATACTGAATCCTCAATTTACAGTTGAGGAAACTGAGGTATAGAGAAGTTAAGTGACTGGCCTGAGGCCTCACAGAAAGCAAAAGGAAGAGTAAGGTTTTAGAATCCAGAGCCTCTGACTCTCAGGCCCAGGCTCTTTCCACTAAGCCATGCTGCTTCCTCTAGTCCAAGAGAGTTCTATTAACCCACTGACCGAGGGACAGGGAAAACCAGAACAGGGAAGATCTTCCCCAAACGTCATGGAGGAAATGATCCCCGAGAGGGTTAATCTTCCCCAAAGCTCATGGAGGAAATGATCCCCGAGAGGGTTAACCACTAGAGGAAGAAGGCTTTCTTGCAGATGTATCCAGGGTGAAAGGAGAGCTCAGGGAGCCCCCAGGCCTGCTGAGAAATAAAGGGGGCCAAAAACTAACAATGACTCTAAAATAGCTGAGCGCCTGAATTCATTTTCTAAATCTGTCTTTAACAAGAAAAATGAAGGAAAGAAATGTGGACAAAGGGGAAGTTATGAAGCTTCAGGGGAAAAAAAATAAAAAACTATTGACAAGAATCAAGGCGGGAATGCTTTGGAAACTCTGAACACATCCTAAATCAGCAAGTCCAGAAGGCACGTGCCTCAGGGCCCAGAGGCAGAGAGCCAGGATATTTACTGAATCCCAAAAGGGTTTCGAGAAGGACTGGCATGTCGGGGAAATGCAAGATGACAGGAGAAAGAAGGAAATGAGGTGCCAGGCTCTCGGAGACTTAGCGGAGGGATCGTGGGAATTCCTGGGGCATCTGGCCATCGGGACAGATGAGTGAAGAGGAGGGCCAGGTATTCAGGAGGCTGGGAAGTTGCCGGAGAGGGGCAGAGCTGACATTCCTCAAAGGCGGTCCTCGTGGGGATAGCTTGGTGACAATCTTTTCTGTTTCCAAGAGCACTGCACAACAGATGGCCTGGGAGAATTCTGGGGGTGGGAGCAGCTCAGCAAAGGACTGGATTGGAGTTTCACTACACTTCACAGGCAAAAACGGCTCCCTCCCGGTTTGGAGGCGAGTGTGGCAGGAAGGCTGGGAACGAACTGAAGGTGGCACTAAGTACTGGGGTGGGTAAGCACTTACTGTGTAACTGAGGTCTGTGCTAGGCGTCAGGAGAGAATACACAGATGGGAATTAGACATAGTCTCTGTCCCGTAAGGGGCTCACATTCTAAGAAACAGGGTCTTGAATCTCAGTGCCTTAACCTGGAAATGCCAAACCGTTCTGGTTAGAGCAAGGAGAGTTAAGACATGGGCTTCTGAGACCCCAGAATGATAGCTGGGGGGCCGGGCGAGAGTCCCAGAAATCTCCCCAGGTCCAGAACAACTTCCCCAGAGACCCTTTCCCGCCTCTTGGCTAGGAAACCCATTGGTGAGCAGGGCAGGCGTACAAGCATTTGACTAAAGTGCAGAACCAAGAGAGGTAATCCCCCGTTCTGTAAAAAACGATATGGCATGGAAGCGGTATAGTCTGGTGGAAAGAGCCTGGACCTGGGTGTCAGAAGACCTGGGTTCTAATCCCAGCTTCACCACTTGACTGTTGTGTGAACTTGAGCAAGTCATTTAACTTCTCAGTGACTCAGTTCCTGCCTCTGCAAAATGGAGATTCAATTCCCATCCGCCCTCTTATTTAGACTGGGATGTGATTATATCTATCCCAGGGTTTAGAACAGAACTTGGCACATAGTAACTGTTTAACAAATACCATAATTATTATTATTATGAAGCTGAGCATCTGAAAAGTGAGTTGAATGCCAGGAAATCTTTTGGAGGGAGTGTTTGGTACATCTTGAATTTGAAGACTTGTACCCTCACTCTATAAGGGCACTCGGGGGCAGTGGAGGAAATGCCCCTCCCAAGCTTCCTGAGGTGGACTTTCCACCTCACTCATCAAAGATCACTGACAAGACCCGAAAAAGCAGCATGGCCTAATGGAAAGAGCAAGAGCCTGGGAGTTAGAGGACCTGGGTTCTAAACCCAACTCTTCCAGTTGTCTGTTACATGACCTAGTCTTATTCTGTCGAGTCACTTCTGACCCATAGCGACTCCATAGATACATTTCTCCCAGAACACCTCACCTCCCTCTGCAATTCTCCTGGTGGCTTAGGTAAATCATTTAACTTCTCTGGGCCTCATTTTCCTCACCTGTGAGTGATAGTATTTGTTATGAGCTTATTATGTGCCAAGCAGTCTTCTAAACACTGGGGTAGATACAAGGTAATCAGGTTGTCCCATGTGGGGCTCACAGTCTTAATCCCCATTTTACAGATGAGGTAACTGAGGCACAGAGAAGTTAAGTCACTTGCCCAAAGTTACACAACCGACGAGAGGCGGAGGTGGGATTAGAACCCATGACCTCTGACTCCCAAGCCCGTGCGTGTTCCACTAAGCCACTGTAAAATGGCGATGTAATGGGGATTCACCTACTTAGACTGGAGGCCCCAGGTGGGACAGGAACTTTGTCCGACTTGATTAACTTGTATTTCCCCAATGCTTAGAGCAATGCTTGACATATAGTAAGTGTTTAACAATGATAATAATAATTCTCAACATCAGGGCTGAAAAGGCTGAAACAGCTGGCTTTCTGACCTCTCTGCCCTTTGAAGCCAGACCCTCATCCCTTCTAAAACTCCTGCTTCATCTTTACCCTCCCACTCAAAATGAAAAGTTGTCCCAATTGTAGTGCTTTCGATTTTCCAAAGCATTCATTCATTCAGTTGTATTTATTGAGCACTTACTGTGTGCAGAGGACTGTACTAAGCACTTGGAAGGTACAAAGCATGATTATATTCCAGGTGACACTCCCACAAATACAGCAAGGTCACGTTCCTGGAAAAGGGGGTGGTGTCGTGATTGACCATAGTTTTACATGTTATAGATGAGCAGACATTTCAGAACTGCTGAAAAGAGAATATGAAATTCCTCTTCGTGCTGTACATCCTAACGTTGAACATCACTACCCTATTAATCTTTTTTCAACTAATTCAAAGCATTGTTCTACTTCCTGGGGTAGTGGTTTTTCAACTTTGGGGAAAAAGAATCAAGAAGTAACATGGTCTACTGGGAAGAGAATGGACCTGGGAATTGTAGGACCTGGGTTCCAATCTCAGCTTCACCACTTCCCTGCTGTGTGACCTTAGGAGGGTCACTTCAGTTTTCTGTTCCTCAGTTTCCTCATCTATAAAATGGGGATTAAACACCAGTTCACTTTCCCCTTAAACTGTGAGCTCCTTGTGGTGCAGGGACTATGTCCAACCTGATTGTACTGTATAATGATAATGATGATGATGGTGATAAGGGTATTTGTTGAGTGCTTACTATGTGTCAAGCTCTGTTCTAAATGCTGGGGAAGATACAAGTTAATCATGTTGGACTTAGTCCCTGCCCTATATAGGGCTCACAGCCTAAGTAGGAGGGAGGATAGATATTGAATCCCCATTTTACAGATGAGGAAACTGAGGCAGATAGAATAAAAATAATAATTGTGGTATTTGTTAATCAATCAATCCAATGTCTTTATTGAGCATTTACTATATGCAGAGCACTGTACTAAGTGCTTGGGAGAGTACAAACAACAGAATTAGCAGATACATTCTCTGCCCAAAACGAGCTTAAGTACTTACAATGTGCCAAGCACTGGACTAAGTACTTGGGTCACTACAAGATAATCAAGGTCCCACATGGGGCTCACAGTCCAAGTAGAAGGGAGTACAGGTATGAATCCCCATTTTACAGATAAGAGAACTGAGGCACAGAGAAATTAAGTGACTTACCCAAGGTCACAAAGCAGACAAGTGACAGAATGGGGATTAGAACCCAGGTCCTTTGTCTCCTGGGTCCATGGTCTTTGCAATAAGCCACGCTGCTTCTCATTGTATCTACAATGACACTTAACACGGTGTTTGGCACAGAGAAAGTGCTTAACAAATGCCACAATTACTATTATTATCATCAATATTATCCATGAAGAAATTGTCCATTTTAGGTGAAAGACCAGCCATCTTCTTGTCTTCCTAAAGTACCATGTAGCAGGCCGGCTCCATCTGAACATCGCTGTGTAGCTTCAGACTCCTCTCTCTGTCAAAATCCTCGATCATTTTACCATATTCATTCCCTTTCTTGAAAATGGATGCGAACCCCCTTAATCCCCATATTTTAGCTGGTGGAGAGACAGAGCATAACTCCTCCTCCGTCTGTTCCAGCTGCCTGCAACAATGAATTTGATTGCCAAAGCTCATCCAGGACTGTTGGACCATGATTCTTCTGACCAAGATGCAAGATGTGAAATCTGCATCATCCTTTTCTGAATTAAGTTGAATCCTGGCTCAAAAACTTCTTGCTCAGAGGCATCTTCGATCGGCCAATGGTATTTACAATCAACAGTATTTATTGAACAATTTCTGCATGCCGAGCACTGTACTAAGTGCTTGGGAGAGTACACTACAAAGGAACTGTGAAGCATATGCCCTGCCCACAGCGAGCTTGACGTGTAGAGATGCCTTGAAAATCTGACCCTCACTGTGGGCAGACCTTCATCCAAGATCCATTCGTTGTTGATGGCTCGATCTCAGCCCAGTGGTGGGGTATTTATTGATCTGTACAGCTTGACTGGAATGACAGGGAGGTTGGGCTTTTTTTGTGAGGGAGAGGGACATGGCAGAGATGGGAATATTTTCCCTGAGGTAGGTGGAACTAGGGATGAGGTAACAAACACTAGTGATAGCTGAATCTGGGGTAGGTCTGAACTCATCTCGGTTGGTCATCAAAACAGTCCCCTGAGGTAAGAGACACATATTATCAGGTCCATTTTATAGACCACCAGCCCCATAGTCATTCTGCTAGGGCTCAATCTCGTGTGTCTCACCACTGACCTCTTGCCCGTATCCTGCCTCTGGCCTGCAAATTCCTCCCCCTTCATATCCAACAGACTCCTCCTTCAAAGCCTTAGTAAAACATCTCCAAGAGGCCTTCTCCAACTAAGTCCTCATTTCCTCTTCTCCCACATCCTTCTGCATCACCCCTGCAGTTGGATTTGAACCTTCTATTCACCCTTACCTCAGCCTCACAGCACTTATGTACGAATCCGTAATTTATTGATTTATATCGTCTTCCCTTCTAGACTCGGAGCTCCTTGTGAGCAGGAAATGTGTCTACCAATTCTGTTTCATTGTATTCTCCAAAACGCTTAGTACAGTGCTCTGTTCCTTCATTCATTCAATCATATTTATTGAGCGCTTACTGTGCGTGGAGCACTGTACTAAGTGCTTGGAAAGTGCAATTCGGCAAAAAATAGAGACAACCCCTACCCAACAACGGGTTCACAGTCTAGAATTCTCAATAAATATCATTGGTTATTAATAATAATAATAATGATGGCATTTGTTAAGCACTTATTATGTGCCAAGCACTGTTCTAAGCACTTGGGGCATACCACGTGGGGCTCACAGTCTTAATCCCCGTTTTACAGATGAGGAACTGAGGTACAGAGAAGTGAAGTGACTTGCCCAAGGTCACACAGCAGATAAAGCAGATAAGTGGCAGTGTCAGGATTAGGACCGATGATCTTCTGACTCCAAGGCCCATGCTCTGTCCACTATGCTATTCTTCTTCTCATTAGGGCAAGTGTGTGAAGCAGCATGGCTCAGTGGAAAGAGCCGGGGCTGGGGAGTCAGAGGTTATGGGTTCGAATCCCTGCTCTGCCACTTAATAATAATTACAATGTTGGTATTTGTTAAGCGCTTACTATGTGCAGAGCACTGTTCTAAGCATGGGGGTAGATACAGGGTCATCAGGTTGTCCCACGTGAGGCTCACAGTTAATCCCCATTTTACAGATGAGGTAACTGAGGCACAGAGAAGTGAAGTGACTTGCCCACAGTCAAACAGCTGACAAGTGGCGGAGCCGGGATTCGAACCCATGACCTCTGACTCCCAAGCCCGGGCTCTTTCCACTGAGCCACTTGGCAGCTGTGTGACTGTGGGCAAGTCACTTCACTTCTCTGTGCCTCAGTTACCTCATCTGTAAACTGGGGATTAACTGTGAGCCTCACGTGGGACAACCTGTTGACCCTGTATCTACCCCCGTGCTTAGAACAGTGCTCTGCACATAGTAGGCACTTAACAAATACCAACATTATTATTAGGTACAGACCACTCACACTGGGGTCCAGGGAGTGACCTTTTTTATGGGTATTCATTAAGTGCTTACTACATGCCAGGTAAGCCCCGGAGTAGACAAGAAAATCAGGTTGGACCCAGGCCCTCTCTCACATGGGGCTCACAGTCTAAAACAGAAGGAGGAGGATTCAATCCCCATTTTACAGATGAGGAAACTGAGGCACAGAGATTTAAGTGACTTGCCCAAGATCACATAGTCATCAAGCAGCAGGTTTAGAACCCTCCTCTGATTCCTGGGCCCATGCTCTTTCCATTAGGTCATGCTGATTCCCTCTTGGGCACTTTCCCACTCCCATTATTCTACCAGTTTGCCTGCCTGCCTGACTCAACACCTTTCCTTGGCATGGAGGCCAACGTTGCTCTTTCAGCTTCCAGGGGAGTAAACTGAGACCAAAGAGATTCAGGAAGGAAACTCAAGAAGAGATGAAGTGTCCCAGGAAGCCCTAGGAGGGCAGCAGAGAAGTTCTGATTCCCAGAGCTTTTCCCGGCAGATCCCACTGCCTTTCCCTTGTTCTATCTACAGGCAGCCAGTTGCCAGCAGAAGGATTCAAACAATCTGGGGAGAGGAAGGAAAGAGGCCCAGACAACAAGAAGACTCAAACACCTAAACATTTGAAAATGAACTCATGATCTCACCTCCCATTTCCCCATCTGAATGGTGACGGGGACGGGGATGAGGGGGAGGGGGAGGATGAGTGAGGGGGAATTTTACATCCATTGTCCTAAAATGCCAAACCAGGTCCCTGCCATTAGAGCCAGAGTAAGTGATGGTGGCTGCCCCTGTCCATTCCATAGGGTTGCTCAGCTGGAGACAGAGGGCTCACAAGCACATCCCAAAGACAGAAGTAGAAGAGGAGTCAAGAGAGGGGCAGAAAAACCTGGCCAGCTTGCCAGGAGACAATGTCTTCGAGCTGCCGGGAAACTCACCCCTTGAGCCTGAGCAAAGCTGATAGGATTTTCTAATGGTCTGAGTTAATAAATGAAAGGCTGGGACCGGGGCTGGGTCATGAATCAGTACTTGGCTGGGTCCCATCCGACTTCTTCCACTCTTGTCTGTGAGATGGCTGATGTGGATGTCGGGGGGGCGGGGGGGAGGTTTGGTTAGCCCTGGGTCCTGGCTGCACAGCCTGAACCTGGAGATGGAGGTGGGTCACCCCCAGAGGCCCAGGACAGGTGGAAGAACCACTCCGGCTCACCCTCAAGCTTGGTGAGGACAAGTTCACATCCTGCTGTGAGATGGCAAAGAGTGGAGCTGCCATATCGGCTCTTTCTAGGAAGACTTTCCTGCTCCAAGGGGCATGGTGGGAGTTCGCCAGGCTGCCCTTCCACCCACAAAGCTGTGGGAGTATAGCGTTAATGGCATTGCCCACATGTGAAAAGCCCATGGGGGCCATCGATCCCAATGCCCCCAGGGGCTAGCTGGCTCCCTGACCCAGCACTGAAAACCGAGAACCTCCATTTCCACAAGGAGGAAGATGAGGAAGAGGAGGAGAAGGAAAAGGTGGAGGAGGAGGAAGAGGAGGAGAAGAAGACGAAGGGCCAGGAGGGACTGTCCTCATAGAGATGGGTAGTCAGCCTCAGGTCAGACTCGAGTCCCTTACGAGGCAGCCTCTCTTCCTTCCCCATTGTGTTCTATCCTCCTGCCCTGCTCTCCTCATGCCCAAATGTCTTGTCCATTCCAGCCGGACTTCTGAATAGCTAACAGCATGGTCCTCACCCACAGAGCTGCTGTTCTGGGGCAGTCCCACCTCTCCCAGCTTCCTTCTTCCAGAGGTAGCAACCACCCCTAACCCACTAGCCGGGACCAGGCATCTCCTGGGCTCCAGCACAAGCCTGGTGGGGTCTTTGCCCTGTAAAAATCAAGCATCTGCAAAAGGGAATACCTCCGCTCTCCTCCCACCTTGCTCCCCGGTGGGTGGATGATGACAGGGCCTCAGCCCTCAAAAATCCAGATCCCATCATCTGCTTCTTCCACCGTCCCCGAAACCCCTCTGGCACACCAGGGAGCTCACCTCCAGGGACACCATTTCTGACCACTGGCACTCCAGATGGCTGGAGGGAGCCACTCACTGTGATTCAGAAGGGCCCAGAGCTCCAGTGACATTTCCAGGAAATTTCCTTGATCCTCCATTCTTGCCACAGGCTGTGTAAAGACATGTCAGCCTCCCCTGGCAGGAGCCCCAATCCTCGTTCAAACTCGGGGTCCCCCAGAGCAGGGCAGAGGCCCTGGTCCACCTAGGAAGGTCTCACAGGTAAAGACAAACGAGGAGGAAGTGAGGTCCATGGGATAGCTTGGGGCTGACCAGACGGGCTGTGGACCCTAATAAAGTTCTCCTCTTGTGGGGAGGGAAACCTCAAAACAAAAGCCTTTTGGGAACTGTGAGTCCAGGAAGGGCTTGGAGGAGGCCCATGAGGGGCCTCACAGTGCTTATTTCCTAGGCTCCAAGTCTTAAACCAACACCGAAAGCAGAATTTTTTATGTTACTTGTTAAGTGCTTCCTATGTGCCAGGCACTGTACTAAGTGCTGGGGCAGACACAAGATAATCAGGTTGGACACAGTCCATGTCCCACATGGGGCTCAGTCTTAATCCCCATTTTACAGATGAGGTAACTGAGGCATAGAGAAGTGAAGTGACTTGTTCAAGGTCACGCAGCAGACAAGTGCACCTGCCCCGCTCCCCCTTCTTCACCAAGGAATGTCCCAGTTGTAATGTGGCTAATGATATACATTCATATACCATCCCCGGGACCTGTATTGCATAGAACCATGGAGTCAGGAGCACTGAGTCCATCTAGACTGTAAGCTTGTTGTGGGCAAGGAATATGTTTATTTTTTGTTGTATGATACTCTCCCAAGGACTTAGTACCGTGCTCTACGTGCAGTAAACGCTCAATAAATACAACTGAATGAATGAATGGAGGTGCCTAGGGCACCCCGAGAGTCTCACTGCTCAGTGTTGTGGTGAGGACAAAGAGGGGTGAAAAGAGAACCATCTTTAGACTCAATATCATCCAGAAGCTACTAACTCTTTCCTCAGTTAACAAGCACTTTTTTAACGGGATTTGGTACGCACTTACTGTGTGCCAGACACTGTACTAAGCACTGGGGTAGTGGAAAGAGCACTGGGCTTAGGAGTCAGAGGTCATGGGTTCTAATCTCAGCTCCTCCACCTGTCAGCTGTGTGACTTTGGGCAAGTCACTTAACTTCTCGGTGCCTCAGTTACCTCATCTGTAAAATGGGGATTAACTGTGAGCCTCACGTGGGACAATCTGATTACCATGTATCTACCCCAGTGCTTAGAACAGTGCTCGGCACATAGTAAGTGCTTAACAAATGCCAACATTATTATTATTATTACAAAGTTGGACGTAGTCCATGTCCCTCATGGGGCTCACAGCCCTAATCCCCATTTTGCAGATGAGCTCACTGAGGCACAGAGAAGTAAAGTGACTTGCCCGAGGTCAATCAATCAATCACATTTATTGAGCACTTACTGAGTGCAGGGCATTGAACTGAGCACTTGGGAGGTCACACAGCAGACAAGTGCACATGCTCTTTTCATTCATTCATTCATTCAATAGTATTTATTGAGCGCTTACTATGTGCAGAGCACTGTACTAAGCGCTTGGGATGAACAAGTCGGCAACAGATAGAGACAGTCCCTGCCGTTTGACGGGCTTACAGTCTAATCGGGGGAGACGGACAGACAAGAACAATGGCACTAAACAGCGTCAAGGGGAAGAACATCTCATAAAAACAATGGCAACTAAATAGAATCAAGGCGATGTACAATTCATTAACAAAATAAATAGGGTAACGAAAATATATACAGTTGAGCGGACGAGTACAGTGCTGTGGGGATGGGAAGGGAGAGGTGGAGGAGCAGAAGGAAAAGGGGAAAATGAGGCTTTAGCTGCGGAGACGTAAAGGGGGGATGGCAGAGGGAGTAGAGGGGGAAGAGGAGCTCAGTCTGGGAACGCCTCTTGGAGGAGGTGATTTTTAAGTAAGGTTTTGAAGAGGGAAAGAGAATCAGTTTGGCGGAGGTGAGGAGGGAGGGCGTTCCAGGACCGCGGGAGGACGTGACCCAGGGGTCGACGGCGGGATAGGCGAGACCGAGGGACGGCGAGGAGGTGGGCGGCAGAGGAGCGGAGCGTGCGGGGTGGGCGGTAGAAAGAGAGAAGGGAGGAGAGGTAGGAAGGGGCAAGGTGATGGAGAGCCTTGAAGCCTAGAGTGAGGAGTTTTTGTTTGGAGCGGAGGTCGATAGGCAACCACTGGAGTTGTTTAAGAAGGGGAGTGACATGCCCAGATCGTTTCTGCAGGAAGATGAGCCGGGCAGCGGAGTGAAGAATAGACCGGAGCGGGGCGAGAGAGGAGGAAGGGAGGTCAGAGAGAAGGCTGACACAGTAGTCTAGCCGGGATATAACGAGAGCCCGTAATAGTAAGGTAGCCGTTTGGGTGGAGAGGAAAGGGCGGATCTTGGCGATATTGTAGAGGTGAAACCGGCAGGTCTCGGTAACGGATAGGATGTGTGGGGTGAACGAGAGGGACGAGTCAAGGATGACACCGAGATTGCGGGCCTGCGGGACGGGAAGGATGGTCGTGCCATCCACGGTGACGGAGAAGTCTGGGAGCGGACCGGGCTTGGGAGGGAAGATGAGGAGCTCAGTCTTGCTCATGTTGAGTTTTAGGTGGCGGGCCGACATCCAGGTGGAGACGTCCCGGAGGCAGGAGGAGATGCGAGCCTGAAGGGAGGGGGAGAGGACAGGGGCGGAGATGTAGATCTGCGTGTCATCTGCGTAGAGATGGTAGTCAAAGCCGTGAGAGCGGATGAGTTCACCGAGGGAGTGAGTGTAAATGGAGAACAGAAGAGGGCCAAGAACTGACCCTTGAGGAACTCCAACAGTTAAAGGATGGGAGGGGGAGGAGGCTCCAGCGTAGGAGACCGAGAATGATCGGCCAGAGAGGTAAGAGGAGAACCAGGAGAGGACAGAGTCCGTGAAGCCAAGGTGAGATAAGGTATGGAGGAGGAGGGGATGGTCGACAGTGTCAAAGGCAGCAGAGAGGTCAAGGAGGATCAGAATGGAGTAGGAGCCATTGGATTTGGCAAGAAGGAGGTCATGGGTGACCTTAGAGAGAGCAGTCTCGGTAGAGTGGAGGCTCTGCTTCCCCTTCTTCACCATTAAACCCCATTGAAATCAAACAGTCTTAATACCCATTTTACAGATGAGGTAACTGAGTCACAGAAAAGTTTAGTGACTTATCCAAGGTCACACAGCAGACAAGTGCAATTGACCTGCTCCCCTTTCTTCACCAGCAAATCCCATTGAAATCAAAGGAAGTTCAGCTTCTAGGTATGCAATTCCCATCCCATTGCTCCAAATCGGCTTCCCATATCCTGTTCCCCCGAAATGATCCTAATCCCAAACCTTAAGCCAGTTCCTGGTTTGTGTATCTCAGTAGCTTGCTACCAAAATCATCAGTATCATCATCGCCATCAACAACATTGACCAGAAATTCCTCTGTGTTCCGAGCACTACACCGGAGCACCTAGTGAGCATCAACCATCACCATCATCCTCCCACCCTCAATTGAGCAACCCCTACGTGCAGAGCACTGTAATACGTGTCTGCTGGGTGCAGAGCCCGGAGCTGAACTCCTACTGGGAAGAGAACACTAAAGAAAATACTTTCTGGGTGCAGAACACTGTACAGAGGGCTCTCCCGTGGGAGATTGCCATCCAGACCCCCGATTAAGCCACCGGCCGGAGGGGTTACTGATCCATGCCTGCTGCCTTCTGGGAGCCAGTCACCTCAGCGGCTGATGACTGGATAATTAGGCAGGCCAGCTGGCCACCGCAGGCCCCGAGTGACAGCGAGCGTCTTCAAGCGTTAGTTAAGCGCTAACGAGGCACAACCGGACAGTCTGTCCTGCAGTGCACCTCCCCTCTGAGTGTGGGAGGGAGAGATGTTTCCCAGGAGAGGCTGGGCTCCTAACGAGGGAGGCCGCTAGTTGCCATGAGCCGGACCCCACTGCTCCACGGCGGGAGAGTCAGAGTAAGCATCTGCTGGCTCTTCAGGAGGCAGAGCCAGCCCCCAGATCCCGACAGCACCCTTTTTCCTCTCCTCTCTCGGTGGAGAGCTCAGCCCCCCAGATGCTGGGGCAGAGGCTGCGACTGTCAGAAGCTGGGATGGAAGTCGCAGTGGTCAGATCTGGTTCCACATCATGCCCGGGAGCTGAGTGTGAGGGGGAGTCCCCGGGGGTGGGTGTTGATTATCCACCAGAATCAGAATGATTCCTGGATCCTCCTAGAGCCTTGTCCCTTCCTACTGACCTCTCCCAAGCCTGCTTGTTCTGGGCCAGTCTCCCCCACCTGCCAGGTTGGGCCCGCTCTGGGGTCTCAGGCCGAGCCCAAACCAGGGGGCCGAAGGACCATCACCCTAAGGGTCCCGGCCCCAGAGGGCAGAAACAGTACTCACATGGAGCGCAAGTGAGGGTTCTTGGAGAACGCACGGGGCTGGATGTTCCGGAGTCCTGAGTTCTTGATGGTCCTAGAAAAGGATGGGCAGAGACGGGGGATCAGAGAGCACCTGGAGAGGCTGAACCAGGTGAGGGTCACAGCGCTAGGCCGGTCCAGGGGTCAGGAGTGAGAGTGGAGGGATTAGGCTGGCCGAGTGAGAAGCAGAGAGCAGGAGAGGAGAGAAACCAGAGAAATGGAGCAGCCTAGTGGCAAGAGCAAGGGCCTGGAAATCAAAGGAATGTCACCTTCGGTAAATCACTTATCCAGTCTCTGCCTCAGCTTCCTCAGCTGAAAATGGGAATTCAATACCGGTTTTCCCCAAAACTCAGAATGTAAGCCCCATCTGGGACAGGGACTGTGTCCAACCAGATTACCTCATATCTCCCCAAGCACTTAACAAATAAAGATGGTAAGGTTATTGTGAGCAGAAAGGGAACTTGTCTACCAACTCTGCTGTATTGTACTCTCCTGAGTGTTTAATACAGTTCTCTGCAAACAATCAGCACTGAATAAATACCATTGAATGATTGATTCCCAACTATTATTATTAATAATAATTAATGTGGTTTTCGTTTAAGCACTTCCAATGTGTCGGGCAACATGCTAACCACTGGGGTAGATACAAGCTAACCAAGTTGGACACAGTCCATATCTCACATGGGGCTCACAATCTTAATCCCCATTTTACAGATGAGGTAATCGACGCACAGAGAAGTGAAATGACCTGCCCAGAGTCGCACAGCAGACAAGTGGCAGAACCAGAATTGGAACCCAGGTCCTACTGACTCCCAGACCCATGCTCTATCCTCTAGGCCATGCTGCTTCTCTGAAAGTATAATTAACAAGGATTCCACAAGGAGTGATGGATATCCCTGCCTCTCGCCCCTCTCCCCTTCCCCAGGGTGATCTCTGCAGGGAGTGGGCCCTCCAGACATGCCCGCTGGACAGGAGCAACTCCAAAAATGGCCCGACTCACTCCCTTGCCTCTCTGTTGCTCCCTTTAGCCCATGCCTGGCCAAGAGATGGTCCATACCCGGGTTCAAGGTGATTCCGCTCTGTTGATCCAGCAGGTTCCCACTCCCTTCACAGCCCCTCACACCCACCCACTCATTTCCCTCCCCACTCCTAAAAGTGAGGATCGTGAACAGGGAAGCAGAGGGGTTCAGGCCAGTAGGGTGAGTGCTGACTCTGGAAGACTGAATTCTTTTTTTAATGACATCTGAGTGCTTAGTCTGTGCCAGCCACTGTGCTAAGTGTGGGGATAGATACAAACTAATCAAGTTGGACACAATCCATGCCCCACATGGGGCTCACGGTCTTAATCCGCACTGGACAGATGAGGTAACTGAGGCACAGAGAAGTTATGTGACTTGCCCAAGGTCACACAGCAGGCAAGTGGCAGAACCGAGAGTCCTCTGACTCCCAGGCCCAAAATTCTTCCAGATCGCAAGTAGTTTTAATAGTAATGGTATTTAATATGGGTGCGGAGCACTGTGCTAAGTGCTGGGGAGCATTCAGAGGAGGGAAATGCTGGAAATCTCCCACCATTCAAGAAGGGGAATGTGGTGAAGGTTCAGAAACCCCAAAGGTTGAGCCTCCCAGCTCCAGAGTAGCCCCCAGCCCCTCCCCAGAGGACTCACAGCTTCTGAAGTCCTGTGTAAAGCTCCATGTCGACAGCGTTGAGCGTGTGGAGGCTCCTCCAGTTCTCTATGTGTCTGCAGAGAGAAGGAAAGGGTGCTCAGTTTGGATCTCCTCAGACCCTGTGGTAATATGGGGTGGGCAGGGGACAGTCCCCCATTCAGGACCAAGTCCATCCCCCTGCCCCCACCCTCTCTCTCTCTCTGCCATCCTCAACAACCCCTCTGACTCCAGCTTCCCAGACAAACTTTCTCACTCTCCCTGAGGTTCCCAAGTCCCTGATTTCTGTTTCTTCCATCCCCACACAAGGATCACATTCAAAGTCACTCTCTGTGCTGAAGGTTGATCCCTCCTGACCCGCTACCCTTCTCCAGAGGGCAACAGAACATTCTCCTGCTCCTCCAGGGTCCCTTTCCCCCAGTTCTGTTACCCAATTACCGCCCTCCCACCCATTTCCCTGTGACCCAGACAACCCTCTCAGAGGGGCAGCGGGTGCTGGCCAGAGTCCCCAAGCATCACCACCACCGCCATCTTGGTCACATCCAAAGAGAGCACTGGCTAGGCCCTTCCCTTCAGAAAGCATGTCATGGGCAGAACAAATAGACCAGAACCTGTGCTCTGGAGCTTCCGATCACAGGGTGAAAAGAATGGAGAGACTCTCGGGCTTCCCCAGTGCCTGAGAGGAACTTCAGGTCAGCTCTGCTCCCCTTCAACTAAGGAGAGGGGGTGGACTGGCCAAAGCAAGCCCCAGCTTGCTGCTCTTTGACAGCTAGTCACGGGATTCCCCATACGCTACTTTCAGCCAAATGAAATAGTTAGGAGAGCCGCAAGAGAATGGCCGTAAAATATGTGTCTCATTATCATTTCATTTGCATAATCCTACCTCGACAATTTGTGTGTTGAAATGTTATTCCTGCTCCCCTGAAGGTTGACATTTCTTGACTTTTCTGCTTCCGAAGTTTCCTCACCCCCCCTCTATCTCCTTTCCTCCCTCCTTCCTCTTTTCCCTTCCTCCCTCCCTCTCTCCCTCCCTCCCTCCCTCCAGTAAACTGGTGACCCAGATCCACTCCATCAAAAGAGGAAGGGAAGACCACCTACACTCCCGACCCCTGTAGGGAGGGGATGGGGAAGTCTGCCGGAAACAATTACTCCTCCCCCACTAGGGTCCCCCATGGTCACCTTCTTTTCCCTCCCTCCAGGTCTCCTATGCACTTGATTCCATACCATACTCCATACTCTGAACACTTTAGTACTCACCCCGACCCCCCATAGGATTTACGCACATATATTTTAACTCTGTTACTTCCCCTCCCTCTATTTATTTTAGGATCTGTCTGCTTTTTTATGGCATTTGTTAAGCACGTACTATGTGTCAGGCACCGTACTAAGTACTGGGGTAGACACAGACCAATTCATTCATTCAATAGTATTTATTGAGCGCTTACTGCGCTTGGAATGAACAAGTCAGCAACAGATAGAGACAGTCCCTGCCATTTGACGGGCTTACAGTCTAATCGGGGGAGACAGACAGACAAGAACAATGGCAATAAATAGAGTCAAGGCGAAAAATATCTCGTTAAAACAATGGCAACTAAATAGAATCAAGGCGATGTACATTTCATTAACAAAATTAACAAAATAAATAGGGTAATGAAAATATATACAGTTGAGCAGATGAGTACAGTGCTGAGGGGTTGGCAAGGGAGAGGGGGAGGAGCAGAGGGAAATGGGGAGAAAAGAGGGTTAAGCTGCAGAGAGGTGAAGGGGGGGTGGTAGAGGGAGTAGAGGGAGAAGAGGAGCTCAGTCTGGGAAGGCCTCTTGGAGGAGGTGAGTTTTAAGTAGGGTTTTGAAGAGGGGAAGAGAATTAGTTTGGCGGAGGTCAGGAGGGAGGGCGTTCCAGGACCGCGGGAGGACGTGGCCCAGGGGTCGACGGCGGGATAGGCGAGACCGAGGGACGGCGAGGAGGTGGGCGGCAGAGGAGCGGAGCGTGTGGGGTGGGCAGTAGAAAGAGAGAAGGGAGGAGAGATAGGATGGGGCAAGGTGATGTAGAACCTTGAAGCCTAGAGTGAGGAGTTTTTGTTTAGAGCAGAGGTTGATAGGAAACCACTGAAGGTGTTTAAGAAGGGGAGTGCCCAGATCGTTTCTGCAGGAAGATGAGCCGGGCAGCGGAGTGAAGAATAGACTGGAGCGGGGCGAGAGAGGAGGAAGAGAGATCAGAGAGAAGGCTGACACAGTAGTCTAGCCGGGATATAACAAGAGCCCGTAGCAGTAAGGTAGTCGTTTGGGTGGAGAGGAAAGGGCGGATCTTGGCGATATTGTAAAGGTGAAACCCCGTAGCAGTAAGGTAGCCATTTGGGTGGAGAGGAAAGGGCGGATCTTGGCGATATTGTAAAGGTGAAACCAGCAGGTCTTGGTAATGGATAGGATGTGTGGGGTGAACGAGAGAGACGAGTCAAGGATGACACCGAGATTGCGGGCCTGAGAGACGGGAAGGATGGTCGTGCCATCCACGGTGATAGGGAAGTCTGGGAGAGGACCGGGTTTGGGAGGGAAGATGAGGAGCTCAGTCTTGCTCATGCCAATCAGGTCATTGGCTCAGGCCAATCAGGTTGGACAGACTTAATGACCCACATGGGCCTCACAGTCTTAGAACCCATTTACAGATGAGGTAACTGAGGCACAGAGAAGTCACAATGGACACAGGCTCAAGAAGTCACAGGCTCAAGGTCATACAATGGACAAGTGGCCAAGATGGGATTAGAACTCAGGTCCTTCTGACTACCAGGCCTGTGTTCTATCCACTAGGTCACACTGCTTCTGGTCTGCTAGATTGCAAGCTCTTTGAGTGTCTGCTTATTCTTTTGTACTCTCTCAAGTGCTTTGCACAGTGCTCCGCACACAGAGAGCATTCAAGAAATATTATTGATTGATTGATTGCCAAGCCAAACCAAGAGAAGTTGGGTTGTCAAACCCCATCCTTGCCCCAAATCCTGAATGGGCACCAGCTTTCCACAGGCACCTGACTTGTCTGGGAGTTTGAAGCCCAAATTCTCCAACTACTGTTCTATTGGCAGGTCCTCTACAGTGACATATCTCTCGCTTCAGAATTACACCCCAATCAGGAAGAGCCTTCTAAGATCACTGCAGGTAAAATACATAAATCAATGAATAATGTGCACTCCATTTACAAAATATAGGACAGGGATTGTGTCGACTTACTGTATTGTACTCTCCCAAATGTTTAGTAGAGTGCTGTGCATCTAGTAAGCCCTCAGTAAATCTCTGGGTGGGGTCTAGGGAGGAGCCCATTAGGTCCTGCGATCTCAAGTGAACGTGAAGCCTATCTGTCCATCGGGAAAGGGCAGACTGACTCCCCGGACCCCTGTCTCCTGCTGCCCAGCAGAAATAGGAAACTGGGTGAAGTCAGGACCAGGAGCCCATGCCAGCTAGACAGATGGGCATGTCCCTGGGATTCTACAAGTCTGGCAGCTCCTCTGCCCACTTTTGAGAACAGAAGAGTCTGGAGCTTGGGCCTTGGCCTTTCCCTGGGAGTACTAGGGAACCTCCTCTCTGGGAGAGCAGCCCCCTTCCGTCTCCACATGTCCCGATCTGCCAACCAGCCCAGAATTGTCACCCCAGAATGGTCACCTTGACCCCTCCTACCTCACCTCACTAGTCTCCTACTACAACCCAGCCTGCACACTTTGCTCCTCTAAGGCTAACCTCCTCACTGTACCTCCATCTTGTCTGCGTCACAGCCAGTCTCTTGTCCACATCCCGCCTCTGGCCTGGAATGCCCACCCTCTTCATATCCAACAGACAATTAATGCCCCCACCTGCTTCAAAGCCTATATTGAAGGCACATCTCCTCCAAGAGGCCTTCCCTGACTAAACCCTCCTTTCCTCTTCTCCCACTCCCTTCTGTCACCCTGACTTGCTCCCTTTCTTTATCCCCCTTCAAGTCCCACAGCACTTATGAACATATCTGTCATTTATTTATTTATACTAATGTCTGTCTCTCCCTCTAGAATGTAAGCTTGTTGTGGGCAGGGAATGTGTCTCTTTATTGTTTCATTGTACTCTCCCAAGTGCTTAGTACAGTATTCTGCACTCAGTAAGTGTTCAATAAGTACAATTGACTGATAGGTTGGCCTATGAGGCCTGCTCCCAGCCACAAGTGTGGCCAACTGGGCTCTGGAGAGTGGGAGAAAAAGCCTGATGCACCCCATTGTTCTTCCGCATTCTCTAGCCCGGTGCTGGTGTGAGAGCAACTCTCCCCTGCTCTGGTGAGTGCAGGAATAGTGTTGTCAGAGGACTACCAGGCCAGAGCGATGAGCACTGGCAGTGCCATGGGGTATTTGGGCCTGGGAGACAACTAGTTCAGGAATCTTGCAAATACCTCTAAGAAAACAGACAAATTCTGAGGGTCTGATTTTTCCAGGTGACCCCCAAAGGCTGGCACTTAGAAATAATTACTAATAATTGTGGGATTTTTAGGGTATTTGTTAAACGCTTACTGTATGCCAGATACTGTACTAAGCGCTTGGGTAGATACAAGCTAATCAGGTTGAACACGGCCCGTGTCCCACATGGGGCTCACAGTATGATTTCCCATTTTATAGATGAGGTGACTGAGTCAGAGAGAAGTGAAGGAATAATAATAACTGTGGTATTTGTTAAGTGCGAGGCACTGTACTAAGCACCGGGGTGGTTCCAAGCAAATCGGGTTAGACACAGTGCCTGGGGCTCACAGTCTCAATTCCCATTTTACAGATGAAGTAACTGTGGCACAGAGAAGTGAAGAGACTTGCCCAAGGTCCCACAACAGACAAGTCGTGGAGCAGAGGATGACCTTCTGACTTCTAGGCCTGGGCTCTATCTACTACACCATGCTGCTTCTCTGTAATAATTATGGTATTTGTTAAGCAGTTACTATGTGCCAGGCACCATACTAAGCACTGGAGTGGATACAAGCAAATCGGGTTGGACACAGTCTCTGTCCCACGGCCTCAAGGTCACAAAGCAGGTAAGTGGTGGAGCTGGGGTTAGAACCCAAGTCCTTCACACTCCCAAGCCTGAGCTCTATTCACTGGGTCTTCCTACACTGCATTGTCCTAAGCGCTGGGGGAGACACAAGTTAATTGGGACAGATACAGTCCCTGTCTCACAGGAGGCTCACAGTCAAAGGAGAACAGGCTCGGAGCTTGGGGCAGACCAAAGAGAACAGCCAGTCAACCTAGGATGTCCACACTCAGCTTGGCCCAGCAGCACAGACAGCCTTGGCCACGAGCTCAGGATAGTCCAGGTTGAGTGAGGGTCCCTGCACCTTTGGGACAGACTTGGGTGCTGGGCCTGGAGCAGCCCAACTGTGGTGGGAAGACCCAACAAGAAGCCCCCACTTTCAACCCCACTACTCCCACTTTTGCAGCTTTGTCTTTGCAGCACCTCCTGCCCCTCCCCAACTCAAGCTGCCAGTTGTCCCCCACCCCCACAGAACACCCCAAACGGCGCCAGGATAAACCCACCGGGGAGGGGTTCCGTCGGACTGGTCCCGCAGCCCAGCGCTGGCCCCGGCAACTGCTTGCTCACTTCCTCCCGCCTCACCTGCTGACACGCAGAGCCCAACAGAGCGGCCAGACCGGGCCCCGGGACAGGCCATGCTGTGCCCCATGGCAGGCCAGGCTCCAGTTTTGCTAAGGGACTCTGGTTCCAGCAATCCCCGAAGCAGCCAACGCACTGGCAGAAGAATGTGCACCGGCCCACTTGACTCCAGCATCTCGGAGGGCAGTGAGGAAATTGATTTGTTATCCAGGCGTATTATGTCTAGCGATCCAGACAGAAGCATTAGCTTTCAATTATCTGAGATGTTTAGCATTATAAACAAAACGTCTGAGCAGCGGCTCTGCGGCGCACAGGCACCGGGGGGCGACGAGGCAGAGGGGACGGAGACGCTGGCGGGAGACTGAGGCCGGCTGTCTCCCCTCCGCTGTCCGGGGCCGAGGGGGCTGCCGCCTGTCCTGCCTGGGCCCCCACCGTCCCCTGGGGGAGGTCATATTGGCGTCTCCTAAGCAGTCTGACCCAGAAAGCCGAAGGGCCTGTCCGGGACCCCCCGGGTGGGCAGCTGGGGACCACCACCGGCTGGAGGGAGGCTTCAGGATCCGAGTCAACTTCTTGGCTTAACAGAGAGAGCCGTGGCCAGCGGGGCAGGGTTACCCAGAGAGACAGATGCCTCTACCTCACCCTGGGCCCCATTGAAGAACACGAGATTCTTTGCTCCTAAAATAGCACAACTTCCAGCTACTGGAACCACTCCACAAAGTCTCCACAAGAGGCCACACGGGTTCCTGCAGCCACCAGCAGTCCTGGGATCGACAGAGACCCCCAAAAGAGAGTCCCAGGCTGAGACACCCATAGCAGAGGTGGCCATTCATAGTCGGGCATCAGGCAAATGTAGACTGCTAAGTTACTGGGAAGCTTCTAGCCATGGTTAACGATAATAACAGTTGTGGGATCTGTTAAGCGCTTACATGTGCCAGGCACTGTACTAAACACTGGAGAGGATACGATCCAGTAAAATTAGTACAATCTAGTACAATACAATTAGAGAAGCAGCATGGCTTAATGGAAAGCCATTAAGCATGTCTGAGGTTGTGGGTTCTAATCTTGCTCTGTCACTTGTCAGCATGACTTTGGGCAAACCACTTAACTTCTTTGTGCCTCAGTTACATCATCTGTAAAATGGGGATTAAGACTGTGAGCCCCGTGTGAGACAACCTGATTACCTAGTATCTACCCCAGCGCTTAGAACAGTGCTTCGCACATAGTAAGTGCTTAACAAATATCATCACTGTTATTATTATTATTATTAAATACCTTATAACTATTATTCCTACTACTACAATGCTACTATTACCACGACTAAAGATAATGCACCTAGCAGAGAACAGAGCAGATAACAATTGGTTCTCCTTCCCACCATTTCTTTGGGGCAAAAGGACGGGGCAAACCAAGGAGAAGCTGTGCTAACTTCTTGCCTCTTGTCAGCTTTCCAGAAGGGCAGAGATCCCAACCTGGGCCTACGACAGGACCTGGGGGATTCTGGGAGAGAAAGCGCCTGGCAGCACGAGAGCCGGGGACCATCCTCCAAGCAGTGGTTCTCAGAAGCCAGAGCAGAAGGTGACACGGCAGGATGCAGCTGTGGGAGAGCTGTCTTCTGGAGGGAAACAGAAAGCAGCCAGGACACCCTTTACTGTATTAGAAAGCACTTATCACCTATTTAATAACTACCGGCATGGAGAACTTAATTCACTCAATATGGGAGTTATAAAATGGAATTGGTAACTGAGCATTAAGCCAAAGTGCGTCACATAAAGACTTATAGGGCAATAGTTCCTCCCCACCCCCAGCTCCCGCCCTCCCCTGGAGTCTCCTTAGGAAGCCCCCACCTCAAAGCCAGGGAAATTGGCAGTGCTGGAGTAGACTTCGAAGTCTCAAGAAGGCAGTGGAGCTGGCCGCATGGGAATACTTATCACTGGAAGCTTAGCCTGTCCCTGGGATTTGTCAAGGTAATAAGAGTTTTAAAAACAATACAGCAGAATCGACCGCATGGGCCTCTCTCCGCTGAGCTCCCCAGGTCCTGCATCAGGACGGCAAAGAGAGAGGGACGGAGGGTGGGGTCATGGGAAGGGGACATGAGACGGGTTGAGAGGGTCTTGTGTAGGAAGGGAGCTGTTCGTGGAAGCTGCAGTGAGAGAGACTATCCAAGATCCAGGCCCCTTATAGTCCTGTGGCCTGGGAGGCCACTGTCAGCAGCACCAAGGGGTACAGACCCTTCCAGAGCACAGCAAGGGATATAGGGATGGATCGGGCAGGGAGAGGATCATGGCGGCCGAATCTCCCTCAGCCCATTCAGAGCCACCACATGTAGCTCCTTCGTCCACTCCTCGTCCCCTTCAGCTATCAAAAGCGGTGTCCTCCAGCCTCGACCCCGATCATCATCATCATCCTCCTCCTTCTTCCTCTCTCCCTCTCCCTTCCTTTTCCCCCTCTTCCCAACCCCATTCCCCCTCTCCTCCTCTTCCAGGGCCTCCTCCTTCCCCTCAGAATCTCCTGACCAACACCTTTTAAGGCTCTCAATTAGCTTTCTCCTTCCTACTTATCTACTCTCTGCTCCCACTAAGGCCCAGCTCACACTCTTTATTCCTCTCAAGCAAAACTACTCTCCATGTCTCATGTGCAGCAGCCCACAGCTCTCCCCACCTTCAAAGACCTTCTCGATTCATATTTCCTGAAGGACTTAATTACTCACAACCCCCTATACATTGTACTCTCCTGAGCAGTTAGTTCACTGCTCCTCACACAGTAAGAGCTCAATAGATACCATTGATGATGATGATACATATTGTTCTACTCAATTTCTTCCTCCTATCTGTAGTTTACTTTGGTGTCTGTCTCCCCCACTTGATTGTAAGCTATTCAAGGGCAGGAACCATGATGACTAATTCTATTATCCGCTCCTAAGCCTTGAGTAGAGTACTCTGCACACAGCAGGTGCTTAATAAATGCTACTGATTGTTCGACTGATAGATGGTCTAGGGCCAACTGAGAAAGCCAAGTTCTGAGGATGTAAACTCAGCACTTTTCAACCACACTGAAACAATTCACCTTTAAAGCTGGGGCTTCAGACTCCCTGAGCAATGGTCTTCTGAAGCTTCTCTTAAGGAACTGGAATCAGTTTAGGCCCAGTCTGTTCTCCCCTAGAAGGCTCAGTATTAGAGACCCCTGGATTGCCATGGAAACACAGAACTGTGCCCAAGAGTAGCAATGTGAATTTCAAAGTCAGCCAGCCTGGATCGAATTATACTCTCCCAAGTGCCTAGCACAGCACTCCGCAATCCTAAGTGGATAAGTGGAGAGTGGAGAAGAGAGCAGTGTGATCTAGTGGATAGACCGTGGGCCTGGGAGTCAAAAGGACCTGGGTTCTAGTCCCGGCTCTGTCACTTCTCTGCTGTGTGAGCTGGGGCAAGTCACTTCACTTTTCTGGACCACAGTTACCTCGTCTGTAAAATGGGGATTAAGTCCATGTGGAACATGGACTGTGTCCAGTGTGATTAGCCGGTATCTACTCCAGCACTTCGTAAAGGTGCCTGCATCTAGTAAGTGCTTAACAAATACCATAAGAAGCAGTAAGTGTGGAATAAATACCATTCATCGACGATTGGCTTGCCCATGGAAACACAGACTTGTCCCCGGCAACAACAATGGGAATTATTCCTTTGAGAACCCCAAGGAGATGACTATTACACCATTTACATCTGCATAGGGTATATGTTATTCTTATGCTTTTCAGTTCAATGAATAAATTAGCTCTCTTCATCTAGAAAGAGCTGGAGAAAGGTTCCTCTGTACAAGCCTGCCTCTCATGCTGTCTCTCTAAGGAGAGGAAACCTAATTTGCATGCTGCACATTTAAAGGAATCTAAAGCAAAGGATTTGCATCCTAATGGGGCCAGGTGGCCCTATCTTGCTGCAGAGACACAGTTCCTTCCAAGCATCCTGGGATCACTATTGGAGGTGCAATAGTGGCCCGGACCATTGATCTGATGACTCGAGGTGGCCACGCTTCGACTCATTCATTCTTTGGAGTTCCTCCCCAACTCCCCCTTTCTTCTGCTGGCTCTTACTACCTAAACTCAGCAAAAGCAGCCTGGAGAAGCAGCATGGCCTAGTGGAAAAAAACACAGCCCTGGGAATCGGGGGACCTGGGTTCTAAACCTGGTTCTGCCTCTTGCCTGCTCTGTAACCTCGTTTGAGTCACGTAACTTCTCTGTGCTCCCATTTCCTCATCTGTAAAATGAGGGTCCCGTATCTGGACTGAACTATTTTTAGAAAAATGATCCAGGCAGCAGAGTGAAGTAGGGACTGGAGAGGAGAGAGGGAGGTGGCAAAGAGGCAGCACCAATCAAGCCAGGATTAACCAATCCTATTTATTGAGCATTTACTGAGTGCAGGGCACTGTACTAAATGCTTGGAAGAGTACAACACAACACTATTACAGGCACATACGATAAGTGCTCGGATCAGGATAGTGACAGTTTGGATGGAGAGGAAAGGGTGGATTTGATTTGAGCGACAGGATTTGGTGACATGTTGAATATGCTGGCTGAACGAGAGAGACGAGTTGACGATGATGCCCAGGTTACGAGCTTCTGAGATGGGGGAGTTGGTGGTGTTGCCTACAGTGATGGGAAATGCAGAAGGAGGACACAGGGAGGATAGGTGGGAAGATGAGGAGTTCTTTGGACATGTTAAGTTTGAGGTGTCGGCAGGACATCCAAGTAGAGATGTCCCCAGGGCAGAAGGAAATGCAAGATTGCAGAAAAAAAGAGAGGTCAGGGCCAGTGAGATAGATTTGGGAATCATCTGCACAGAGATGGTAGTTGAAGCTGTGGGAGTGAAGTTTCTCCAAGGAAGTAGGGGTAGATAGAGAATAGAAAGGGACCTAGAACTGAACCCTCAAGGACTCCCACAGTTAGGGAAAGTGAGGCAGAGTAGGAGAGGAGTCTCTCATGCTGTCTCTCTAAGGAGAGGAAACCTAATTTCCATGCTGCACATTTAAAGGAAGTTAAATATTAACAGTGGGATGGTTTATGGCCCACACATTCCTTGGTTTACTGAACCCAAACTCTAATTTTCATGTGTGCTTATAAACCAGTAATGACAACTATCAGGATTGTTGGGAGAGGTGAGGGTTGACCACTGGAAAAGTGTGAGAATGTGAATGTGTGTGTTTGTGTGCCTGTGTGTCTGTAAGTGCAGTCAGTCAGTCAGTCAGTGGTATTTATTGAGTGCTTACTGTATGCAGCACACTGTGCTAAGCAGTTGGGAGAGTAGAATATTACAGTATAAAAGACATACTCCCCACCCACAGCGAGTTTACAGTCCAGTGAGAGAATAATCCACATCTCCCTCGCATCTAAAGGGAGAAGTGAAGCATCCGCTCTCTCCCCCTCACTCCTCCAACACCTTGTTTTCCTCTGAACCCTTTCATGCTCCTTTAGACCTCTTCTCTGGGCCTTTTCCTTGAGCTGCTCATCCCCATGAGGGGTCACATGAAGCTCAGAGTCTAAACGACACGTCTCAGAATCCGTCCATCTGATGGCTCCGTCAAAAATCACGGTTAGTGGTAGAAGACAAAATGGCTGCCCATCCTCCCATCGGCCCTCCCACCAGCTCCAGTTGCTCTGAGTAGCCCTATCAGCCGTCTAGCCCCAGATCCCTCCAGAGGAAGATCTCAGGAGAAGTAGGGACTAAGGATTCCCTTTCTGCACATCCCTGAGGGCCTCATCCGGGTCAGCCTCTCTCTCACCCAACCCCCCCGCTCCACCCTTAGGCAATCTGGATTGGACCCTAACTGATCCAAAATGGGGTCTTTGGAGGAAAAGTATAGGGATCGGCCTATTCCGGCAGTGGTCCCACTGCCAGAGAGACCTAAACTGTTCCTTTAAGGAGTCCAGAGTCTGAGCAGCTGTGCTGATTCCATTTCCCTGCCAGAATCGGTCTCTGAAAGCCAAATCCAGCTCCAGAATCAATCAGGAATGTAGATTGAGCGCTTACTGTGTCCACAGAACTGTACTAAGCAGATGGAAGAGTACAATAAAACAGAGTAGGTCAGAAGCCATCAGACACAGGGGAAACCTAACCTGACCAAGTTTCTAGAAATGGGATAGGGCTGGAAACTGGGAAGGATATCACAGTCAGGCTGACCCTAAAAATGCCACCTGGGTGTCATTCCCTTGAGATCTACTGCTGACACCTTGGGTATTAGGAGATTCAAGAGTGGTTGCTACCACCCCATTCCCGTTCGCTCCCCGCCCCATTTCCTCAAACGCTGCTATTTCCCCTGCTATTTCCACTGCTATTTCCCCTGCTATTTCCCCCTGGGAGGGATGAGGATAATGCAGACCATTCCCAAGGGGTTCCGGGCTGGACAGGGCCATCTTCAGGTTGGTGTGTCAGAGGGAGGGGTCAGGTCCTGGGTATCCCGCACCCATTCCTTCCTCCCCTCCCCAACAGCCACTGCTCCCATTCCTCTCTACGGCACACTCGGGGGAGGCTATAGGGGAGTTCTCCGCTCTGCACTAAGTAGGGCAGAACAAATTGAGTCACATGACATAAGCCTCAATCCCCTAAACACCCAGCCAGTGCTGTGGACAACCTCCAGTTTCAACCCCTTCAAATAGAGGATCCTGTCTCCCAGGATTTCCACACCTCCGGAAGTCGCCTCCCCATTCCTGGAAGGAGCCCTCGTTGGCCTTGGACTGGGGAGAAGCGGGGAATCATTGGCCCCCAAAATGAGTTGATTTTGAAATCTGAGTCTTCATCCCCCTGCAGCTTTGTCTGCCATCTCCTTTGGCCACTTTCAGGGCTTTTGAGAGTTTTTTATTTAAAGGTGCTTCTTGAGCACTGATTATGTACTAGATACTGTACTAAGCGCTGTGGTAGATACAAGGTTGGACACAGTCCATGTCTCACATGGGGCTTCCAGTTTTAATTCCCATTTTATAGACGAGGTAACAGGCCTAGAGAAGTGAAGTGATTTGCCCAAGGTCACACAGCAGACAAGTGGCAGAGCTGGGATAAGAAACCAGATCCTTTAGACTACCAGGCTGGCCCAGGTCCTTCTGATGGTTTGCCCCGAGATGGCTGCCCGGAGCTGGGCCCAAGGAGAGGAGAAGGGAGATGGTCTGTAGAAAGGGGGAGCCTCCTGGGGATCGGGTTGAGGCAAAGTAGGCAGGATGAGGGTAAGCAGGCCAAGGGTGCAATGACAAGGGAGTGGTCTCCACTCTCCACTACTGCCATGTGCCTGGCTGATCCCCCCAGAGCACCCCACACCCAAGGCTACCATGGAGTGGGTGTGATTAGCCCTGGCAAAGCCAGATACTGCAGCCGAGGCTCACATTTCCCAGAGGGGTGACCTTTTGGTCCTGCATTTCCCCTCCCTCCCACCCCCAACCTCTGCTGAAGATTGCAATCGCCCTCTTGAGGAATCTGGGCTTTTTATTATTTGGCATCTAAATCGAATCCCAACTCCTAAAAGGGACGGCACGCTAAGAAAGCAAAAGCTTTGGCTCAGAAATCACCGCCCACCAGACAACCCCTAAATACCCCTGGCAGCCATAAAATGGGTTTTAAATGTAAGTATAGAGCATCGTTCCTAAACCAACATACAAACTGAAGAGAGAGGTTCAGCCCCGAAGGGATCCCCCGGGCAGCTGCTGGAGCTTGTTCTTTGAGAGTGGAGGCCCCTCCACCCTACTCCCTCCTCTTCTCCTCCCCTTTATTTCACCTGAGGACTCACTGCCTGATTGCCAGTCCTCCCTTTTGGCAAATCTCTCTCCAAACAAGAGACCCCTATCCCCAAAGGGCATGGTTCAGCCAGGTATGTTCATCTTCTAGGACCTGAATGTTCCTTTATCATTTTACCCCTCTAAGGTCCTGGCTGCTACCTTGTTAGGGTGCCCACCCAGTGGAGGTTAATGTGGTGTCATCATCACCCTCATCATTATCATAACACTGTGGCCACCATCTTGTCTATTACATCCCCCTTGTCATTATGGCCACCATCTTGTCTATCTTATCACATCAGCAGCAGCAGCAAGCAACCTGGCCACCATATTGTCTACCTCATCACCACCCTCTCCCTCATCATCCTACCATCATGTCAGTTGCATCACCTTCCTCACCATCATTCTCATCATGAGCACCATCTTTGTCTATCTCATCATCATCTTCATGACCACCATCTTGTCTACCTCGTTACAATCATCACCATCATTAGCAGCATCACCACCATCTTCTCTGACTTTCATTCATTCATTCATTCAGTCGTATTTATTGAGCCCTTACTGTGTGCAGAGCACTATACTAAGCGATTGGAAAGTATAATTCAGCAACAGATAGAGACAATCCCTACCTAACAACGGACTCACAGTCTAGAAAGGGGGAGACTGACAACAAAACAAAAGAAGTAGACAGGCATCAGTACCATCATCATCACAATCATCATCATCACTATCATTATTGGTGATGGCAGGACAAAAAGCAGATAGATCAATACAGCACTTATGTACATCCCTGTAAATAATATGTTATATTAATGTCTGTTTCTCCCTCTAGACTGTAAACTCATTGTGGGCAGGGAAAGTATCTTCTAACTCTGTTGTATTGGACCCTCCCACATGCTTAGCACAGTACTCTGCACACAGTAAGTGCTCAATAAATGCCATTGATTGATTGATCAAATATGGTATTTAGCAATCTCCTTCTGTGAGCTGAAAACTTGCCTCAACAACATCCTGAACAACGTTGTCACCACCAGCATTGTCATCTCCATCAACAGCGTGGCCTAGTGGAGAGAGAAGGGGCCTGGGAGTCAGAGGACCAGGGTTCTAATCCCGGCTCTGCCACTTGCATGCTGCGTGACCTTGAGCAAGTCACTTAACTTCACTGTGCATCAGTTACCTCATCTAAAAATAGGGATCAAATCCTGCTCCCTCCAGTGAGCCCCATATGGGACAGGAACTGTATCCAACCTGATGAACTCATATCTACCCCGGTGCTTAGAGCAATGCTTGACACAAAATAAAACTTAACAAATATTATTTTAAAAAAATTACCCCATTCACTATCACCATCATCACTACCTTGTTAACAAATGAATAAATTACTTTGAAATCCAAGACCTTCTATGTGGGGCCTCACCAGTGAAGTTCAAGCCTTTTAACTAGCGAATCCTAATCTGTTAGCCCAAATAATAATAATTACTAGTAACATTGGTATTGTTAAGATCTTACTAGATGCCAAGCACTGTACTATGTGCTGGGGTAGAAACAAGATAATCAGGTCAGACACAGATCCTGCCCCACATGGGGCTCACAATCTAAGTAGGAGGGAGAATAGGTATGTTATCTCCAATTTACAGATGAGGAAACTGAAGCACGAACAATTAGTGACTTGCCCAAAGTCAAACTGCAGGCAGGTAGCAGAGCAAGGATTAGAACCCAGCTCCTCAGACTCCAACGACCACTCCTCCCATTAGATCACCTCCCACTCCCTTCTGTATTGCCCTTGCCCTTGAATTTGTACACTATTTACCCCTCCTCAGTCACACAGCACTTATGTACATATCTGTAATTCATTTATAGGAAAATCCGTCTCCACCTCTAGACTGTAAACACATCATGGGTGTGAAACACTTCTACCAACTCTGTATATTTCACTCTCCCGTGCACTTACCACGGTGGCCTGCACACAATTAGTGTTCAATAAATACAGATGATTATTAGAGCTCAATAAATACAGATGACTTCTCAAATAATGGCAATGCAGAATTCGGAGAACTATTCAAGGTAACCCTGATCTAAAATGACATAGGCATCTCACCTCCTTCTTCTCTGACATAATAGTCATTGTGAGATGATTACATCGTCATCATCACATCAATTATGTCCTGAGCTCCTGCCCTGTTTAGAACTCTGTATTAGGTGCTTGGAGAATTACCAACAACAGACTTGAACATGCTTTCTGCCCTCAAAGAGCCTCCCACTTTAGGGGAAACACGGAAATGATTAAAATCTGAAAGATTTAACAGTCAGCCATCAGACAGTCAGAAATAAGGGCTTCCAAGGATTTTCGTCAAAATCTCTTTCTGTCTCTTGCTCTATCCTTACCCAGTTGTTTTCCAAGTATTTGAGAAGGTTCCATGACAGTTTGTTTCATTTTGTACTACAACTGGTTAATCAGGTGAAATCATTCAAGATGATCCAATAAATGAGCAATCTGCGTTGGTTCCTGATAGATCACATTCGTGGTTTAAGTTTCGGAGCCACCCAATCTTCTGACCGGGGATGGCACTGGGAAAGAAGGGGGGAGAACTTTCTGTGAAGGAACCCAGATTTAGTGAGTGGTGGGGGACACCGAACCCATGAGGGGTTGTTCTTTGGGAAGTGGACTAGGGGCAAGTGCCTGGTCAGCATTGGATTATATAATTGGACTGGCAGGTGCAGCACATGGCCTAGTGGATACAGCACAGGCCTGGGAGTCAGAAGGAGCTAGGTTCTAATCCTGGCTCCACCACTTACCTGTTGTGTGACCTTGGGCAAGTCACTTCACTTCTCTGTGCCTCAATTACCTCATCTGTAAAATGAGAATTTCAACTGTGAGTCCCATGTGGAACATGGACTGTGTCCAACCTGGTTATCTTGCATCTCCCCTCATGCTTAGAACAGTGCCTGGCCCATAGTAAGCACTTAACAAATACCATAAAAGATTTCAATAATATTTAGTATTTATTGAGCACTTTCTATGTGCAGAGCACTGTACTAAGCACTTGGAATGTACAATTCGGCAACAGATAAAGACAATCCCTGCCCAATGACGGGCTCACAGTCTAAACGATGTCAATCATAGAGTAAGTGGCAACATGTTGGGTCATAATTCAAAGGCTTCTTCAGTCTGATTGGCTGGCCACACATATGAGCATGTCTCTTTAATAATAATGTTGGTATTTGTTAAGCGCTTACTATGTGCCGAGCACTGTTCTAAGCACTGGGGTAGACATAGGGGAATCAGGTTGTCCCACGTGGGGCTCACAGTCTTAATCCCCATTTTACAGATGAGGGAACTGAGGCACAGAGAAGTTAAGTGACTTGCCCACAGTCACACAGCCGACAAGTGGCAGAGCTGGGATTCGAACTCATGAGCCCTGACTCCAAAGCCCATGCTCTTTCCACTGAGCCACGCTGCTTGTCTCTTTGCAAATTGCACCCTCATCGTGGCACCTTGGAGGGTGTTAAAGGGGCAAATTCTTGCCTATACCCACCTCCCTTGGATTTCAATACTGCATTGATGGGTGACATGATGAGAAAGGGGAGTCAGAGCTTGGGGGGTGGGGGACCTTGGCTGGGAGCCCGGCTCTGCCCGTTGCCTTCACCCCATGCCACTCTTCTAGGCCAGTGGATCTGTCTCCGTTCTGCAGCTTTCAGGATCGTCTTGTCCTTCCCTCTTCGTCAGGGTGGGCTGGGACCCTGGGCAATGTCTGGACCTTGTCTGGCTGGCTCATGCCGGTCTACCCATGCTATAACAGGGGGCTTCTCCAGCCGCTCCCATGTCACTGACACCCCTCTATAAGGTAGGAGTGTGGAAAGAAACTTGATGTCAGAAACTGGGGGTTAAGGAGCCTTGCGTTCTAACCCCCACTCTACCACTCATCATGATCATCATCATCATAATTATGTCATTTGTTAAGCACTTACTATGTGCCAAGCACTGTTCTAAGTGCTGGGGTAGATACAAAATAATCAGGTTGTTCCATGTGGGGCTCACAGTCCTAATCCTCATTTTACAGATGAGGTAACTGAGACATAGAGAAGTTAAGTGACTTGTCCAAGGTCACCCAGCAGACAAGTGGCAGAGCTGGGATTAGAACCCACATCCTCTGACCCAAGTCCGGGCTCTTTCCACTACGTCAAGCCAAAAGCACTTAGTACAGTGCTCTGCACACAGTAAGCACCCAATGAACACTGTTGTACTAATACTGCTAGTATGTGACTTCACTGACTTCAACCTTAGTTTCCTCACCTGTAAAATGAAGATAAAAGGTTTGCTCTCCCTCTCGCTTAGGCTGGGAGCCACTTGTGGGACAGTGATTGTGTCCAATCTAATTTTTTTATATCTACCCCAACACTTTCTATAATGTTTGATAATAATGATTAATGATAATGATGGTACTTGTTAAGCATTTACCAAGTACCAAGCACTTTTCTAAGCAGTGGGATAAATAAAAGCTATTGAGGTTGGACACTGTGCCAGTTCCACATAGGGCTCACCATCTAGGTAGGAGGCAGTAGGATTTAATCCCCATTTTGCAGATGAGGTAACTGAGGCACAGAGAAGTGAAATGACTGGTCCAAGGTCACAGAGCAGACAAGTGGGGAATCCAGAATAAAAACCCAGGTTCTCTACTCCCAGGTCCGTGCTCTTCCCAGAAGGCCACAATGCATAACGTGATTTATCTGTACCATATTCCTACCCAATCCTGGTCCTACCCAGTTCTGGCTAGTCTCTTGCTCTCTCCTGACTGGAGAGGCTCACATGCTTTCTGCACTAAGCCTTGTAAGCAGAGTTCTCCCCCCTCTGTTCCCTTGCCTCAAGTATGAGGGGGAATTAGTATGGCAGAGGCCTTGAATAAAGAATTCATCGAGTATCTTTCCCATCTACGTCTTCAGAGCAAGGAAAAGGGGTAAATGATAACGACTGTGGTATTTGTGAAGTACTTACTATATGCTCAGAACTGTAATGTTACTAATAATGAATATAGTTTCTACAGAAACGCTCTGGCCATGTCACTCCCCTCCTCAAAAACCTCCAGTGGTTGCCTATCAACCTTCGCACGAAACAAAAACTCCTCACTCTTGGCTTCAAAGCTCTCCATCACCTTGCCCCCGCCTACCTCACCTCCCTTCTCTCCTTCTACAGCCCATCCCGTACACTCTGCTCCTCTGTCCCTAACCTTCTCAGTGTGCCTCGTTCTCATCTGTCCCACTGTCGACCCCTAGCCCACGTCCTACCTCTGGCCTGGAATGCCCTCCCTCCTCACAGCCGCCAAACTAACTCTCTTTCCATCTTCAAAGTCCTAGTGAGAGCTCATCTCCTCCAGGAGGCCTTCCCAGATTGAGCCCTCCCATTCCCTCTTCCCCTCCTCCCCTCCCTATACCCCTATTCCCTCCCTCTGCTCTACCCCCTTCTCCTCCCCTCAGCACTTGTGTATATTGGTATATATTATTACTCCATTTTATTAATGATGTGTATATATCTATGATTCTATTTATCTATTTTAATGGTATTGAGGCCTGACTACTTGTTTTGTTTTGCTGTCTGTCTCCCCCTTTAAGACTGTGAGCCCATTGTTGGGCAGGGATCCTCTCTACCTGTTACTGAAGTGCTTAGTACAGTGCTCCGCACACAGTAAGCATTCAATAAATGACTGACTGAATGAATGAATGAGTAATAATAATAATAATAATATTGGTATTTGTTAAGCGCTTACTATGTGCAGAGCACTGTTCTAAGCGCTGGGGTAGATACAGGGTGATCAGGTTGTCCCACGTGGGGCTCACAGTTTTAATCCTCATTTCACAGATGAGGCAACTGAGGCAGAGAGAAGTTAAGTGACTTGCCCCCAGTCACACAGCTGACAAGTGGCGGAGCTGGGAGTAGCATTTGTTAAATGCTTACTAGGTGTCAAGAACTGTTCTAAGTGCTGGGGTGGATTACCGTTAATCAGGTCAGACACGGTGCCTGTCCCACTTGGGGCTCACACTCTATGTAGGAGGGAGAACAGGTATTTCATCTCAGTTTCACAGTTGAGGAAACTGAGGCACAGAGAAGTTAATTAACTTGCCCAAGGTCTTCTGACTCCTAGGTCCATGCACTTTCCACTGGGCTGTACCTCACCCCAGCTCCTCAGCATTCCAAAAATACCCAGCCTTCTTCCTGCCATCCCCCTCCTTTGCTAGTTCACCTTCCTCGGAGGGTCAGGATGGGTCAGAGAAGGTTGGAGGAGAGGTTTGGCTGACCTTGACTCTGACCCAGCTCTGACAGCCAATCAGCATAGAGATAGCAAGTCTGGCCTAATGGATAGAGCACAGGCCTAGGGATTCAGAAAGATCTGGGTTCTAATTTTGACTCTTCCACTTGTCTCCTGTGTGATCTTGGGCAAGTCACTTCGCTTCCCCGGCCTCAGTTACCTCATCTGTAAAATGGGGATTAAGACTGTGAGCCCCATCTGGGACAGGACTGTGTCTGACATGATTACCTTGCATCTACCCCAGCACTTAGAACAATGCTTGGCACAGAATAAACACTTAACAAATACCACAATTATTATTATTAGCGAGCACCCGCCAGAGGGGGAGGGCCGCCCAAGCCCAGTGGCCCATCCCTGCCCTTTCTGATCTTTCAGGCAAAGAGAGGAAATGTGTGGGCCGACGTCCAGCTGATGAAAGGCACCAGCCAGCAGGTTTAGTTTAGTCTGTTTAGTTAGTTTAGTCTGTTTAGTCAGAGAAGCAGCGTGGCTCAGTGGAAAGAGCATGGGCTTTGGAGTCAGGGCTCATGAGTTCGAATCCCAGCTCTGCCACTTGTCGGCTGTGTGACTGTGGGCAAGTCACTTAACTTCTCTGTGCCTCAGTTCCCTCATCTGTAAAATGGGGATTAAGACTGTGAGCCCCACGTGGGACAACCTGATTCCCCTATGTCTACCCCAGCGCTTAGAACAGTGCTCGGCACATAGTAAGCGCTTAACAAATACCAACATTATTATTGTTCTTGTCTGTCCGTCTCCCCCGATTAGACTGTAAGCCTGTCAAACGGCAGGGACTGTCTCTATCTGTTGCCGACTTGTTCATCCCAAGCGCTTAGTACAGTGCTCTGCACATAGTAAGCGCTCAATAAATACTATTGAATGAATGAATGAAAGGTGCAATTGCTACAAGTCAGGGAAGGCCCTGAAGCCCCATGGGAGCTGTCTGAGTGGAGCGTGAAGGGGATGGAGAAGGTTTCACTCCCTGGAAAGGAGAGGAGAGAGAGAGAGAGAGAGAACTGAGCCTCCCACACATCCACTCTCCCCTTCCCCCTGACCGCCCCCCGCCACACACACACTCCTATGCCCAGACACTACCTTGGCAGGTAGCATAGAGCAAAGCCACCCTGTCAATTCTTCAATCTTCATCACCACTGCCAATTCCTCAGGCTGCTGATCTCCCTGCCCCATCCCCTCTCCATCTGGCCCCCTTGGGCTCTACCAAGATTGGTGTGTTAACACCACCCAGATACCCAAGAGGCCCCTTTCACACTATCCCTGCTCTGGCCTTCAGAGAAATGAGATTTGGAGGAAGCAAACTAGCACCCCATTCAAGGTCCCAAATTCACCCCACATGCCCCCTCCGGATTTTTGATGCTGTAACCTCTGCTCCCAAAGGTGAGAGCAGGAGCTGGAAAGAGTGAATGGGAGCTATCAGGAGTGGGCAGGAGTGGACAGAAGGTTACGGGAGAGGGCAGGAGCATGCAGGAGTCATCAGGAGCCCTCAGAAGTGGACAGAAGGAGTGGACAGAAGCCACTCAGGGTGGGCAGAAGTGGGAAGGAGTAGGCAGGAGAGGGCAGGAGCCAGCTTGACCTGTCAGGAGCAGGCAGGAGCTCTCAGGATCCAGAAGGAATGGACAGAAACCATCAGGAGTGGGTAGGAGTGGGCAGGAGTAAACAGGAGTGGGTATGAGATGGCAGGAGTGGGCAGAAGCTGGCAGGAGTGGGCAGGAGCTGGATGGAGGCTGGCCCTTCTCCCACGACAGGCTTGTTTTCCCCAAAGGGTCTCAGGGCGCCGGCCTGCCAGGCCTCTAGTGTTTTGGCCTCGAGAATGTTTTCACAGCTTGAAGGATGGGGCAGCTCCTCCCAACTGGGCTGGAGACAGGGAGAGGAGGGGGCCCTCCCACCTCTGTGACCAAGGACACCAGGGCAAGGGGCATGGGGAGGGGGGGGTCCTCCAGGGGTCATTTGCTGCTGATTGGCTGTGAGTCCTCTCTGATTGAAGCCGGCTGACCTCTTCCCTGCCCCTCCCCTCCCTCCACAGCATGGCTGGCTTCAGAAGTCTTGCACAGCGAGACCTTCACAGAGGCTTTGAAGTCCAAAATAGCTAAGAAAGTCTCAGGCTCCCTTCCTGCTATTTTCTTCCCTCCAGCATCAATCCCGTCTGTTATCATAGGGCTTCTGAGGGGCCCGGCTTTGTTACTGTACGGTCGAGGCGACGTACAGCTGGGGCTCCCCTCACCAGTGAGTCCCCGGGGCTGGAAACCTCAGGTCATTGCTTCGGTGGTCCCAGAGAAAGCCGGACCTGGATTGTGTTCTTCACAGACCGAGGGACAAGAGCAATACCAATCTGACAAGAGGGCTGAGGGGAGAGCGACAGGGGAGGAAAAGAGAACTCGGCAAAGCAGCAGGAGAATAATAATTGTGGTATTTGTTAAATGCTTACTATGTGCCAGGCACTGTACTATTCATTCATTCATTCAATCATATTTATTGAGCACTTACTGTGTGCAGAGCACTGTACTAAGAGCTTGGAAAGTATAATTCGGCTACAGAGACAATCCTTACCCAACAACAGGTTCACAGTCTAGAAGACTACATATACTAGATACTATATATATATATAGTCTAGAAGTCTAAATATGCTCCTACTATAACAGGCACGGGGTGGATACAAGCAAATCGGATTGGACACAGTCGCTGTCCCACGTGGGGCTCACAGTCTCAATCCCATTTTACAGATGAGGTAACTGAGGCCCAGAGAAGAGAAGTGACTTGCCCAAAGTCACACAGTAGAAATGTGGCGGAGCCGGGACTCCACTACGCCATGCTGCTTCTCCGAGGAGGAATGACCCTGACATAGTCTGTTTAAGCAGGTTAATAGAGGTTGGCATGGCAATATCAACTGAGCAGGGACAGAACACTCTACTGAGCACCTACTGTGGCTAGAGAACTGCATTGAGCACCCCCTGTTTATGTAGAATAGTGTACTGAGTTACACCCTCTTGGGTGCAAACTTCTGTCCCAGCTGCTCAGAGACATAAATAAAAGGCAAAAATATGATTCCTGCCCTCAAGAAATTCACAATCTACTGGGGGAGGCAGTAGATATAAATTGATAAACAATGAAGGGGTCTCCCATTGAGATTAATAATAACAATAATAACGTTAATAATAATAATAACTATAAAAGCATTTGTTAAGCCCTGTGTGCCTAGAACAGAAGTAGAAATGGGATAATTGGATCAGACAGTCTGATCACTCTTGTCCAAGGTCACACAGCAGATTTGTGACAGAGCGGGAATTAGGACTTATTTCTATTAATCCTGGGCTGTATCCACTTGACTCCCATCTCAGGGTCGCACCTGGAGAGTTTCCAGTACTCTACCAGTCTCCACTACGGGAGGGAGAGTCAAGCAGAGGCATATCCATTCCATTCCTTGCTTGGGTGGTGGCTAGCGAGTGGAAGGCAACGTGCTACAAGTCAAAACTCACCTGTGCTGGGCAGCAATGAAATGGGAGAGAGTCGAGGGCGGAGACTCAAGTTTGCTGCATGGAAGGAGGTAAAGGTAAACCACTTCCATATTTTTACCAAGAAAACTCTACGGATACACTACCAGAAAGAATGCAGATGGAGTTCTGGGAGAGACGTGTCCATGGCATCGCCATGGGTCGAAGACAACTCGACGGCATAAAACAAGTCCACTTGGCCCCACTTCTGCTCATGAATGATGGGTGAATCGCTATACTGAGACAGTAGGACTGAGAACGAACAGAAAGGGAATAAATTATAGTGCTGGTGTTTTTGCCAGAGCCATTCACTCCCTCTTAACCCAATCAGTCCTGTTCCCACTGGGACACAGAGAGCAGCATTTTACAGGTGCACATTTAACCATTTTATGCACCAGATTTACTTATGGCCCAAGCGACCACAGCCCACTGTCCATGTTGGACTGTGCCACTCTAAAATTCAGCAGGCAGATGCTTTGCCCTACACTACCTGGGTTCACCAGGTATTTTTCAGGATCTCTGCTGGATGAGTTGGTTCTTGGGCTGAAATCTTAACCTTCACCAGAGTGGGCAAAGATGCTCCCCTGCTGACAGGGCAGGGACTAGAATTAATCGATCTTGCCCCCGACTCCTCGCCCACATCCTGCCTCTGGCCTGGAACTCCCTCCTGCTTCGTATATGACGGACCATCTCTGCTTACCCTCAAAATCGTATTAAAATCGCATTTCCTCCAGAACACTTTCCTCTCATAAGCCCCTCATTTTCCCTACTCCCTCTCCATTCTAGGTCACCCTTGGACTTATATCTCTACCTTTTAAGCACTTGATATTTACCCCATTCTCAGCCTGATGGTACTTATGTACATATCCATAACGTCTATCTCCCTTCTGTAGTCTGTAAACTCCTTTAGGGCAAGGAATGTGTACCAACTCTTTTGTATTATACTCTCCCAAGAGCTTAAAACAGTGCTCTGTATACAATTAGCACTCAATAGATACCACTGACTGATAGAACCCAAGTGTCCCAGATCTAGGTCCTTTCCACCAGGCCAATGGCAGGCTAAACTTTGATGAATATACAATAGTTAAAAGAGCAGGAGACAAGATCTAAATAATAACCACGGTGGGTAAACTGATAAACCCATGATGGCTGGGATAATAATAAGAAAAATTATGGCATTTCTTAAGCTTTCCCTATGTTTCAAGCACTATACTCAGCACTAGAGTAGATACAAGATTATCAGGTCCCACATGGGGCTCAAAGTCTAAGTAAGAGAACAAGTTTTGAAGCCCCATTTTGCAGATGAGGAAAATGAGGCATAGGGGAGAGACTTGCACAAGGCCGCAAAGCAGTAAGTGTCAGAGCCAGAATTAGAAACCAGGTCCTTCTAAGTAAGAGAACAAGTATTGAAGCCCCATTTTGCAGATGAGGAAAATGAGGCATAGGGGAGAGACTTGCACAAGGTCACAAAGCAGTAAGTGGCAGAGCCAGAATTAGAAACCAGGTCCTCTGACTCTCAGGCGCATGTTCTTTCCACTAGGCCATGAAGGAATGGGGCAACTGGAAAGGTGAGATTCAGGGCACGGGGAGGAATGGTATCGGGGGCGGGGGAACAGGAGAAGCTTTATCAATCAGGAAAAAATAGCTTCTGGAAGGGGTATATTGCCAAGTATTTGAACCCAAAATGTCAGCCTGCTCACACCTTCCGGCTCAGGAACAATAACCTCCAGTGGTTTCCCATTCCTCTCTGCCCATCAGCAGTAAATCAGTTCACTCTCCTTTATCACCTCTCTTCTCAGTACATCACATCTGGCATTCTTCTTTCCTCCCAAGCTAATCTTCTTATTGTGTCTCCTGATTTACATAACTTACACTCATTCATTTATCTTTGTATTATCTACTTATCTTTCCACACCTCCATCAGCTGTGATATTTCTTTCTCCTCCTGTGTGAGGCTGCTTTATTCTATTATTCTCCCCCTACTGGGTAACAAGCTGCTTGAGGGCAGGGGAAGTGTCTCTTACTCAGCTGGAGGGTTTTTTGTTTGTTTGTTTTGGTTTTTGTTTTGAAATTGGTTTGAAATGTAATACCAACATTATTATTACTCTCTTGTCAGCTGTGTGACTGTGGGCAAGTCACTTAACTTCTCCGTGCCTCAGTTACCTCATCTGGAAAATGGGGATTAACTGTGAGCCTCACATGGGACAACCTGATTACCCTGCATCTACCCCAGCGCTTAGAACAGTGCCCTGCACATAGTAAGCACTTAACAAATACCGACATTACTATTATTATTATTATTAACAGTACTGTGACTCCAACTCCTTGTTGTTGTCTTACATCGTCGAGACGTGTCTGACCCATAGGGACGTCACGGACACGTCTCTCCCAGAACGCCCCGCTCTCCATCTGCAATCGTTCTGGTAGTGGATCCGTAGACTCTTCTAGGTAAAAATCAAGGAAGCGGTTTACCACTGTCACCTTCGGTGCATTAAACCCGAGTCTCTGCCCTCGACTCGCTCCTGGGCCGCCGCTACCTAGCACAGAGGAGTTTTGACTTGTAGGAGATGGCCTTCCACTCGCTAGCCACTGGCCAAGCTAGGAATGGAATGGACAGGTCTCTGCTTGACTCTCCCTTCCATAGTCGAGACCGGTAGAGGACAGGAGACTCTCCAGGTGCGACCCTGAGAGTCCGCCCATTACTTGTACTACCTTTAATACTACTGCTGCTGGTGCTTGGTGTTGCTGCTACTTCTCCTCCTCCTCCTCTTCCCCTCCTCCTTCTCCTATTAATAATTATGGTATTGGTTAAGTGCTGTGGCTTAGCGGAAAGAGTTTCGTCTTGGGAGTCAGGAGTCGTGGGTTCTAATTTCAGCTCTGCCACTTATCAGCTCTGTGACTTCAGGCAAGTCACTTCACTTCTCTGTGCCTCAGTTACCTCATCGGTAAAATGGGGATTAAGACTGTGAGCCCCACGTGGAACAACCTGATTCCCTTGTGTCTACCCTACATCTACTCAAATCTACATCTCCTCCCCTGTTCTCTCCTCCTCCCTTCAGGCTCGTATCTCCTCCTGCCTCCAGGATGTCTCCACCTGGATATCTGCCTGCCCCCTAAAACTCAACTTGTCCAAAACTGAGCTCCTTATCTTCCCTCCCAAACCCTGTCCTCTCTCTGACTTCCCTGTCACGGTGGACGACACTACCATCTTTCCAGTCTCACAGGCCCATAATCTTGGTGTCATCCTTGACTCAGCTCTCTCATTCACCCCATGCATCCAATCCGTCACCAACTCCTGCCGGTCTCACCTTCACAAGATCGCCAAGATCCGCCCTTTTCTCTCCATCCAAATGGCTATCGTGCTGGTGCAAGCTCTCATAATAGCCCAACTGGATTATTGTGTCAGCCTCCTCTCTGATCTCCCTTCCTCCTATCTCTCTCCACTCCAGTCTATTCTTCATTCCGCTGCCCAGATCCTCTTCCTACAGAAACGCTCTGGGCATGTCACTCCCCTCCTCAAAAACCTCCAGTGGTTGTCTATCAACCTTCACATGAAACAAAAACTCCTCACTCTTGGCTTCAAGGCTCTCCATCACCTTGCCCCCTCCTACCTCACCTCCCTTCTCTCTTTCTACTGCCCACCCCGTACACTCCGCTCCTCTGCCGCTCAACTCCTCACTGTCCCCTGTTCATGCCTATCCCACTGTCAACCCCTGGCCCACGTCTTAGCGTTGTCCTGGAATGTCCTCCCTCCTCACCTCCGCCAAACTAACTCTCTTCCCTTCTTCAAAGCTCTACTGAGAGCTCACCTCTTCCAGGAGACCTTCCCAGACTTCCCTATGCTCCCCGTCCCCTCCCCCGCACTCTCTGCTCTTCCCCCTTCCCCCCCACTTCAGCACTGTGCTTATTTGTATATATATTATTTATTACCCTATTTATTTTGTTAATAAGGTGTAGATCTCCTTGATTCTATTTATCTTGATAATGTTGTCTTGTTTTTGTTTTGTTCTGTTTTGCTTTGCTTTGCTGTCTATCTTCCCCATTTAGACTTGTGAGCCCGTCATTGGGAAGGGATTGTCTCTATCTGTTGCCAAACTGTACATTCCAAGCACTTAGTACAGTACTCTGCACATAGTAAACACTCAATAAATACTATTGAATGAATGAATGAATATCCCAGCACTTAGAACAGTGCTTGGCACATAGTAAGTGCTCAACAAATACCGTCATTATTATTATTATTACTAAGTGCTGCTTTTTACTACTTATTCTGGAGGAAGGAGTGAGAACCTTCTAATCATAGAATGGTGGGTATGGGCAGCAAATGCAATTATCAACTCTGTTATACTGTACTCTCCCAAGTGCTTAATACAGTGCTTTGCAAACAGTAAGTGCTCAATAACTATAATTGATTGACCTGTTAGCCCTAGAGTACTAGAGTACTTACCCCAGACCAAAGAGGGCTTCAGGAGGTAGCAGTGTGGCCTATTTGCAAGAACACTGGACTGGGAGTCTGGAGTCCTGGGTTCCAATCCTGGCTCTGCCACTTGCCTGCTGTGTGACCTTGGACAAGTCCCTTCATTACTCTGTACCTCAGTTTCCTCAGCTGTAAAATGGAGATGAAATACCTATTCTCCCTCCCATTAGACTGTAAGCCCCTTGGGGGACAGGGTCTGTGTCCGATCTGATTGTCTTCAACTACCCCAGAGTTTGGCACAGAGTGCTTAAAAATATTATTGTTATTATTAATTACTATCATCACCATCATTATCACTATTGTCATCCCACAGGTGGGCCTGGGAAAAAAAGGATATTCCACTGGAAATTCCCAATCCCACTGAAATAAACCAGGGCACAAAAACAGAGAGGTTCCCTTCCCAGCCCCCCCTCACTCCTCCCAATCCCCACTTCCCCTTGAGAGTCTCTTAGTCTCTAGAAGACCCCCTGGAGCCTTAGAGAGGCGGCTAATCAGAGGGAAAACATCCTTGTGTGTTCTCAGCTTCCCTGACAAATCCCAACTCAAACTGTGTTCTCCTCCAGCTCGGAGGAGGGCTAGACAGCCAGGGAATCTGAGCTGCAGGGTTCCCTTCCAGAGCAAACTTCTTCTCAGAATGGTCCTGAACTGGGGCAGGCATCACAGAAGGCAAAAGAGGGAGAAGGGCGGCAAAAGAGGGAGAAGGGCAGCAGAGCAAAGCTGGGTGGTGGGAGGGGGAAGGAGAGTCCTGAGACAACCATGGCCAGAAGCCAAAGGCCTAGAGGAAAGAAAGCAAGCAGAGGGAGAATGGAGTGGTATCAGGGACACAGAAGGAGAGACAGAGGCCAGGAGTGAGTGAGAGGCAGAGAGAGGGATGGGCAGGCCAACATGGGGATCGAGTAGGGGGCAAAGTGGGAGAGAGGGAGAGATGGAAGAGAAAAAATAGACTCACGAGCAGAGGGTCCTGGAAAACCTAAGAACAATATCTCAGTTGTGAAGGCCAGTGGCGGTTTCACTGCTGTAAAGACACATCTAACGTTGCCATGGCAATGACTGCCCACCAGGCACCCAGTGGAATCAGCAATGGGTACCAGGAGATAGCGTTCGCGATGGAGACACAGAGATAAAGAGACAGAAAGTGAAAGAGATGGAGGCAGAAAGTGACAGAGACAAGAGACAGAGAAAGAGAGCAGCAGAGACAGAGAAGCCAAGCTGGCCTGGAAGAGAGGATAATAATAACAATGATGGTAATTGTCAAGTGCTTACTATGTGCCAAGCATTGATCTAAGCACTGGGGGAGATACAAAGGAGTCGGGTTGTCCCATGTGGGGCTCCCAGTCTTACATTTTACAGAAGAGGCACCTGAGGCACAGAGAAGTTAAGTGACTTGCCCGAAGTCACACAGCTGACAAGTGGCATAGGCGGGATTAGAACCCATGACTTCTGACTACCAAACCCATGCTCTTTCCACTGAGCCTCGCTGTCCTGAGGAAGCTGAGAGGCGGCCTCACCTTCTCCCTGCCTGCCTGCTGAGGGCCGACCGACCCCACCATCCCCTCTTAGTCTCGACCAGCCCGAGCTGCGCGTGGAAAACAAGAGATGGCGGGAAGGACACTCTCTCCTGTGCCTTGTCAGGAGTGGGAAGCTTTCGGAAGAGGTCTGGGGAGGGAGTGGGGAGAGGCATTAATGGGGCAAGTGAGCCTCTCTCCAACCCCCACAGACCTGCCACTCCCAGCCTAGGCCCAACCAAGTGGGCTGCATGGCAGGAGGCTAGGCCTAGGGTCCCCCTGGCTACTGCCCCTCCAGCCCCTCAAAGAGCAGGGCTTCTGATTAGCCAGGACTTCTGGTTGCCCCTCCCAGAGAAGCAGTGTGGTTTAAGTGGAAAGAGCGCAGGCTTGGAGTCAGAGAGCATGGGTTCTAGTCCCGGCTGCGCCACTTGTCCACTCCATGATCTTGGGCAAGCCACTTAACTTCTCTGTGCCTCAGTTACCTCATCTGTAAAATGGGGATTAAGACTGTGAGCCCCAAGTGGGACTACCTTGTATCTACCTCAGCACTTAAAAAAGTGCTTGATACATAGTAAGCACTTAACAAATACCATCACTGTTGTTATTATTATTAGAAGCAATGTGGCCTAAGACAAAAAGCATAAGCCTGGGAGTCAGGAGACCTGGGTTCTAATCTGACTCTAGCTCTTGTCTGCCATGTAACGTCGGGCAAGTCTAAACTTCTCTGACCCTCATTTTCCTCATCTGTAAAATGGGGATTCGATACCTCTTCTCCCTTAGACTGTGATCCCCAAGTGGGACTGACCTGATTATCTTGTAGCTACCCCAGTGCTTAGCACAGAAGAAGCACTTCACAAACACTATCATTAGTAGTAGTGTCATAGCCCCTCATCAGCTGAAGGGTCTGATTCCCACGGCCCCAGCTCTCAGCACGAGCTGGGGAGGGCTGGGGGTCCTGGGGCTCCGGGCCCTGGGAGCCGAACCCAGTGTGGACCAGGATACCCCATGGGGCCAGTGTGGGCTGGAGCAATCCTGAGTCTCATGATCATTCTGAGGTAGACCAGATGGATGGAAGCGTATGTGTTTTCTATCCGAGTTGACAGGACCGTGGCCGATCCGCCAGCGTCGTCGCCAGCTAGCTGCGCTCCCGGATGGGAATTTGGCTCTAGCCCTGACCCTGCGAGAAAGCTTTGGTGCCCGAGAGCTTCCCTCCACCTGGGACTTTGGAGGGGGATCCAACCTCGCCTCCAACCAGCTGGGCCCTGCCCGCCACCTAGACCCCAGCCCATCAGCCCCTCCTCCTTTCTTCCCTCTGCCAAGGAGGCTCCTCCCCGGCTCCAGGCCAGCGGTGGGAACATCTGTATGGAAACCGGACTGACATCACTCGCCCAGTCACCATCCAAACAGCCTGGATGACAGATGGTTCCTGATTCACTCTGCTTCCCAACCTCGGGGCCAAGAAGACCGCCTCTCAGACAGGGATGGGAAGCATGTCAGCAAAGAACTAACCTTTCTGTGTCCTCTTCGGGAGAGTGTGTGTGTGTGTGTGTGTGTGTGTGTGTGTGCGCGTGCATGCATGCACGCTCCCAAGGAGCCAATCCTATGCAGTAGGATCATCCCTTACTTGGAAGTGAAATCATCTCTCCCTAAAGGACAGAAGGGACAGGAAATCCACTAGTCCTGGAGTAGAATCAGCTAAATCCCTCCAGTCAACTGCAACTCCACCAGGCCCCAGTTTGACACGTTTGAGTCAACAACTCCTCTGCCGTGACCGGAGGGAAAGGATGGCAGTGGAGCAGGTCTCCCAGACACCAGGGAACCCTGAGGGTGCAAGTCTGAACCACCAGGGCCTCAGAGGGAAAGGTGCTAAGATGAGAACCCCTCATCTGAGGCTCAGAGTCTGATGGGCACCATAGCCTAATGGAGAGAGAAGGGATGCGGAGGTAGCCCAGTGGTGTGGACTGTTAGAAGGGCAATGACTGTGGGTTATCAGTTCCCTCTGACCCTCAAATCAAGCATCTGTCCCCCAGTTAATCATTAATCATTAGTATTTACTGAGTGTCTACTGCAAGAAGAGCACCATACTAAATGCTTGGGAAAGTACAAGAGAATTTGGAGACATGATCCCTGTTCTCTAGAAGCTTGCAATCTAGCTGGGGAGACAGGTGCTAAAATAAATTACAGGTAGGAGAAAGTTATAAAGAATAAAGGTACTCACATTATTGGGCCAGAATGTTTGTAATCACTTAAGTTCTTAGCTAATGCAGTAGGGCTGAAGAAGCATTTAGAGGAGATAAAGTGGGGAGATTAGAAATTGTTCAGGAAGGGAGAAGATACCATTTGTTTGAAAACGGAGAGAGCTGTGGTCTGTTAACTTTGAAGAGGAAGGGGGTTTCAGCCAAGAGGGAAGGTGAGTGAGTAAAAGGTTGGAAGAAGGAGCGATGAGGACAACAGGCAGTGAGTGGTTGGTTTGAGAGGCATGAGGAGTGTAAGCTGGGTTATAGTGAGAGAAGAGAGTGGATAAGAAGAAAGGAGGGAGCTGATTGAGTGACGTAAAGCTAATGGTCAGGAGTTTCTGGTTAATGCAGAGAGAAATGATCAACCAATGGAGGTTTTGGGGGAGAGGGGAAACGTTTGAAGAATAACATTTAATAAAAGTCACCCAAGCAGGAGAGTGAAGTATGGGTTGGACAGAGAAGAGACTAGACAGGGATAGCAGTGAGGTGGCTGATGCAGGTGAGAAGTAGCATGGCCTAATGGATGGAACATGGGCCTGGGAGTCTTTCTGATTCTAATCCAAGCTCCACCATTAGTTGACTGTGTGAACTTAGGCAAGTCGCTTAACTTCTCTGTGCCTCAGTTACCTTATCTGTAAAATGGGAATTATGAATGTGAGTCCCATATCTTGCCCAAAGTCACCTAACAGGCAAGTGGTGAAGTTGCGACTAGAAACCAGGTCCTCTGACATCCAAGCCTGTGCTCTTTCTACTAGGTTAGGCAGTTTCTCAAATTCAAGAACATTTGAAACCCAGGGCCCATAATGCTTAAGTTTTTTTGAAATACAAAAGGGGGAGATATGAGATAGAAGTCAGGGATTCACAGGCCTAAGAAAGATACTACCGAAGATGAGGAAAATAGTTTCAATACAAATACCTTAAATCTCAATTTGGAGGAACTCTGGGTTTCATATTATCTTTTTTTTCCTAGGCGGTAAGCCCGGTGAGGGCAGGGATTGCCTCTCTTTATTGCTGAATTGTACTTTTCAAGTGCTTAATAGAGTGCTCTGCACAGAGTAAGCACTCAATAAATACAATTGAATGAATGAATGAATGAATATGGAACAGAGACTGTGTTCAACCTGATTAGTTTGTACCTACCCCAGGACAATGCCTAGCACATAGTAAGTACTTAACAAATACAATTTTTAAAAAAGAGAGATGTAAAAAGAGAACATAACAAGAGCCTGGAACAGTGTAGTGGTCCTTTGGTTAGAGAGGAAGGGGACTGTTGCGGAGGAAGAGGCAGGATTTGGCAACAGACACAATACGAGGATGGAAAAAGAGACTGGAGTCAAGGATAATGAACGGGAACGGGAAGGGGAGGACTGAGATGGAGCAATAGTTGGAGGGAGCAGTGGGACTCTCGTTATATCCCGGCTAGACTACTGTGTCAGCCTTCTCTCTGACCTCCCTTCCTCCTCTCTCGCCCCGCTCCAGTCTATTCTTCACTCCGCTGCCCGGCTCATCTTCCTGCAGAAACGATCTGGGCATGTCACTCCCCTTCTTAAACACCTCCAGTGGTTGCCTATCAACCTCCGCTCCAAACAAAAACTCCTCACTCTAGGCTTCAAGGCTCTCCATCACCTTGCCCCTTCCAACCTCTCCTCCCTTCTCTCTTTCTACCGCCCACCCAGCACGCTCCGCTCCTCTGCCGCCCACCTCCTCACCATCCCTCGGTCTCGCCTATCCCGCCGTCGACCCCTGGGTCACGTCCTCCCGCGGTCCTGGAACGCCCTCCCTCCTCACCTCCGCCAAACTGATTCTCTTTCCCTCTTCAAAACCCTACTTAAAACTCACCTCCTCCAAGAGGCGTTCCCAGACTGAGCTCCTCTTCTCCCTCTACTCCCTCTGCCAACCCCCCTTTACCTCTCCGCAGCTTAACCCTCATTTTCCCCTTTTCCCTCTGCTCCTCCCCCTCTCCCTTCCCATCCCCACAGCACTGTACTCGTCCACTCAACTGTATATATTTTCGTTACCCTATTTATTTTGTTAATGAATTGTACATCGCCTTGATTCTATTTAGTTGCCATTGTTTTTGTCTGTCCGTCTCCCCCGATTAGACTGTAAGCCCGTCAAACGGCAGGGACTGTCTCTATCTGTTGCCGACTTGTTCATCCCAAGCGCTTAGTACAGTGCTCTGCACATAGTAAGCGCTCAATAAATACCATTGAATGAATGACTTAGGGAATGTTTGAAGGCAGAGGGGAAGAAGCCATCGGAGAATGAGTGGTTGAAGATGCCTGGCAGGGAAGGAAGAAGAGTGGGTTTGAGAAGGGATAAGTTAGAAGTGAGAAGGCTTAGGTAGATAAGGAACAATTTAAGAGATAGGAAGGATGATGGTGCTGGCATCAATGAAGGGAATGTTAGAAGCAGGAGAGGATTTGGGAGGGGAGATGAGGAGTCCAGTTTAGGGGAGACAAAACAGATCCTTGAGATACCCCTGCTGATTTGGGAGAGGAGGAGACGGGGAGGAGCCTGTGAAAGAAGCCAAGAAGGATTGGACAGAGAGGTAAGAGGAGAACCAGAAGAGAACTGTATGAGAAAAATTTAGACTGTGAATCCCATGTGGGACAAGAACTGTGGCCGATATAATAATAAATGTGGTTTTTGTTAAGCATTTACTATATGCCAAGCACAGTACTAAGCACTGGGGTAGATACAAGAAAATCAGGTTGGACACAGTCCCTATCCCACATGGGGCTCACAGTCTAATGGGGAGAGAGAACAAGAAACAGATATGATTGTCCTGTATCTACTCCAGTGTTTGGCACAAAGCAAGGGATTAATAAATACCATTATCATTTTTTATTAAAAACCAAAGTTAGTGCTTCCAGGGGAAGGAGAAAGGAGCAGGCCTCAGTGTCAAAAGCAGCCAAGATATCAAGGAGAAAGAGGACAGAGTCTGTTAGATTTGGCAAGAAGCAGGTCACTGTGACCTTGTAGGGAACATTCTCCATGGGGCGAAGGGGGCAGAAAATGGATTGTAGAAAGGATTCAAGGAGTGGAGAGAGGAAAAATATTAACAATCTGTTCAAGGGGTTTGAATGGAAAAGGGAGGAATGAGATGGAGCAATAGATGGAGGGAGCAGTGGGATTTAGAGAAGGAATGTTTGAAGGCAGAGGGGAAGGAGTCATCAGAGAATGAATGAGTGGTTGAAGATGCTTGTCAGAGAGGGAAGAAGAGTGGGCGTGAGAAGGGATAAAATGAGAAGCTTAGGTAGATGAGGTACAATTTTAGAGCAGCCAAAAGATCTCTTCTTAAGTGATGGCCAAGGGTGGGAGGGAGTTGGAGTGGTGAGGGGAAGATTTTGGGTTTTGATTATGTCAACAAAGTAGTTGGCAAGATCATCAGAGGCAAGAGAGAGGGGAGATGAGGACATCGTGTGTTTGAGGAAGGATTTAAGGGGCAGTCAGTGAAGGAGGGGAAGTGATATCACTCTGCGGAAGAGAGGGAAGAGTTATAACAAGTAAGAATGGTTGTGGAATGGCGGAAGTCGGCCGGATGCTTCGATTTCCAAAACGGGTGCTCCAGAAGCACAGGAGCAGAGTAAGGGGACTGAAGAGATTATCCAGGGCTAAGGGTTGGAGGAGTGATATCGACAGAGGGAAAAGGACATGAAGGAGTGGAGTTTGGTGGAGAGGGTGGGCTGGAAAATTTGGGTTGAATAAGGAGACCCAGTTGACATGACTGCCTAGAATAAGTGGTTGCGGGCTGGAGGTTGGCATCTCTGTTGGGGGAGAGAACAGTTTTGTGGGCAAGGGGTATGAGAGAGAAGGCAGATTAGGAGGTTGTAGTCAGAGAGTGAGATTTCAGAGTTGGCAAGGTTAGAAATGGAGCAGTGATTCATGATGAAGAGATCTGGTGTGGTGGGTCGGGAGAGGTGGGTGGAGGGAGGTATGCAGAGTTGAGTGAAGGGAAACGTGCATCTGGTGGGGGGGTCTCCAGGAATATCCAGATAGGCAATGGAGTCAGTCAGTCAGTCATTAGTATTTATTGAGCGCTTACTATGTGCAGAGCACTGTACTAAGCGCTTGGAATGAACAAGTCGGCAACAGATAGAGACAGTCCCTGCCATTTGGTGGGCTTACAGTCTGATCGGGGGAGACAGACAAGAACAATGGCAATAAATGCAGGCAAGGGGAAGAACATCACATAAAAACAATGGCAACTAAATAGAATCAAGGCGATGTACATTTCATTAACAAAATAAATAGGGTAATGAAAATATATACAGTTGAGCAGACGAGACGGTGTGGAGATGAGGAAGGAGAGATGGTGAGAAAGGCATCAAAATCACTGAAAAGATCAGAGGCAGGAATAGACAGGATGGACATTCATTCAATAGTATTTATTGAGCGCTTACTATGTGCAGAGCACTGTACTAAGCGCTTGGGATGAATAAGTCGGCAACAGATAGAGACAGTCCCTGCCGTTTGACGGGCTTACAGTTTAATCGGGGGAGACGGACAGACGAGAACAATGGCAATAAACAGAGTCAAGGGGAAGAACATCTCGTAAAAACAATGGCAACTAAATAGAATCAAGGCGATGTACAATTCATTAACAAAATAAATAGGGTAACGAAAATATATACAGTTGAGCGGACGAGTACAGTGCTGTGGGGATGGGAAGGGAGAGGTGGAGGAGCAGAGGGAAAAGGGGAAAATGAGGGTTTAGCTGCGGAGAGGTAAAGGGGGGATGGCAGAGGAAAGGGGGGATGGCAGAGGACATGAGAGTGGATGGTAGAGATGGGTGCCACGATGATCAAGGGGAGGGACAGTGAGGGACAGTAGGGTAGAGGAGATGGTGCAAGAGCAACATGGCAGGGAGACGAGCAAGCCAACACCTGCCCCTTTCCCTGAGAGTGGGTGAAGTGGGAGAACACGGGGCACCTCGAGAAAAATGGTGTCATGTGGAGAGAGACACAGGTCTCAATGACGGTGAAGAGAGGCAGTAACTGGGTCAGGAAGAGGCTGAGGATGTCAGTCAGTCAATCCTATTTATTGAGCACTTACTGTGTGCAGAACATTGTACTAAGCCCTTGGAAGAGTACAATATAAGAATAAACAGACACATTCCCTGCCCACAATGACTTCACAGTCTGGGGGGGGAAAGAGACATTAATATAAATAGTATTTCTCTGGTAGAATGAGGGTTCATAGGTGGCATAATTAGACAGGGAGATGGAATGGGGAGTTAGGGAGGGGATGCATTTTAGGGGAGTGAGTTGATAGAGGGCAATGCCAGGGATGAGGGTGTTGGGGTGGCAATAGGAGAGGACAGTAGAGAGCAGAAGGTGGAGCAGGAAAGGTATGGAGAAGGTCTTTGGTCCCCAGGGACCTCACCTTCAAGCTCCTGGGGCTGAGTGACCACAGACAACCCAAGTGAGGGCTAGAGGGACAGGCAGGGCCAAGGGGTGGTCCTTCTTCTATTCCAGGGGCAAAAATCATTGATGCATCAGTGCCCTACAGCCTACCAGCCTGGTGTGTGTGTGTATGTCCTTGTGGGTGTCTGTTTTGGATGAACATACGTGCATGACTGTCTGAGGTCTTCTGTTTGTGCATTTGCACGTGTGCGTGCTATGTGTTTATGTGTGCATGTGAACAGTCGATTTATCAATCTATTACTGGTATTTATGGAGCTTTTTTTTAAGGTATTTGCTAAGCACTTACTGTGTGCCAGGCACTGTACTAAACACTTGGGAGAATACAACAGACTCCTCCTCCTCCCTCTCCTCCTCCTCTCCTCCTTCTCCGCCCACTATTCCAGCCTGATATGTCTTGATACCAGGTGTGGGTCTCAGATTCAAAAAAAAAAATCACCCCCAAATAAGTCCAGCTGCAAATTATTAAATTCAGGGCTACGAGAAGAAATCTTTGAAAAGGGCCAGTGGAGAATTTGTGATCAATAATAACAATAATAATATTGACAGTGGTAGTCATGGTAATGGGGAATGAATGCAGAAGGGTGCCCAGCACTCCAAAGGCCAAAGGAAGAACAGGAGTCGAATGAACTCTGCACAAACAGCATCTGCTCTGCACATTTCTCCATGGGAGGTCGACCTTCAGAAATGAAGTTCTGAGTGTGGAGCAGTTGGGAGAGGTCACCTGGAAAAGCAGAAGCTTTTATAGTATATTATACTATTTGTTAAGCACTTACTCTGTACCAGGCACTGTACTAAACCCTGTGGTAGACACAAGATAATCAGGTTGGAAAAATTCCCTGCCCCACTTAGGGCTCATATTTTAATGTCCATTTTATAGATGAGGAAAATGAGGCAGAGAAGTGAAGTGACTTGCCCCAGGTCACGCAGCAAAATGGTGGTACCAGGATTAGAATCCAGGACCTCTGACTCCCAGGCCTGTGCTCTAACCACTAGGCCTCGCTGTTTCTCTTTTTGACATTGTCACTCAACGTCATCATCACCGGCATTATTGATAAAGATAGGGCACCCACACCTTTCACAGCACTAACCACAACAGTCCTTGAAGAGAAGGCATAATCCCTACTCAAGAAGTTTACAATTAATGGGGACCAATCAACTGTTTATAAACTGTTTAATAATAATAATAATAATGTTGGTATTTGTTAAGCGCTTACTATGTGCCGAGCACTGTTCTAAGTGCTGGGGTAGACATAGGGGAATCAGGTTGTCCCACGTGGGGCTCACAGTCTTAATCCCCATTTTACAGATGAGGGAACTGAGGCACGGAGAAGTTAAGTGACTTGCCCACAGTCACACAGCCGACAAGTGGCAGAGCTGGGATTCGAACTCATGAGCCCTGACTCCAAAGCCCGTGCTCTTTCCACTGAGCCATGCTGCTTCTCCTGTCAGTTTACAAACTGACAACTAGAGAGGGGGCATGAGAATAGGTATAAATTATAAATTCCAGGGCAGACAAACGGACACATGGATGAGTGTTGTCTGTGGAGGGTGATGGGGTGGCAATGAGCAGGAAAAAGGGGGTTAATAGGGGAGGGCCTCCTGGAGAACCTTCTCTATGCCTTGGTTACCTCATCTGTAAAGTGGGGATTAAAAATAGGAGCCCCATGTGGGACACAGTCTGCGTCCAATATGATTAACTTGCATCTACTCCAGAGTTTAGCACACAGGGCCTGACACAAAGTACTTAACAAATAACATTTGAAAAAAAAATTGAATCTTTGAAGGAGCATGGGAAACAGCGTGGCCTAGTGGAAAGAGCCTGAGCCTGGGAGTCAGAGGTCCTAGGTTCTAATCCCAGCTCCACAACTTCCCTGCTGAGACCTTGGGCAAGTAACTTCACTTCTCTGTGTCTCGGTTCCCTCATCTACAAAATGGGGATTCAATACCCGTTCTCCCTTCTACTTAGACCTGATTATCTTGTATCTCCCCCAAGGCTTAGCACAATGCTTGGCATATAGTAAGCACTTAGCAAATACTATTATTATTATCATCATTATTATAATTGAGGAGGAGAAGGATGGGGGTGGGCCATTTGGCAAAGGAGAAGCTTGAGCACTGTGTCTGGGGAAGATGATTTCACACAAAAGGGAGTCCGAAGCTCAGAGAGGTGGCCCAATTCTCTCACCCCCTCCCCTTTCCAGGCAGTTTGAGGTCAACCCCAAGAGGGGTTTTCCAAATGGGTCATGCCCAGCCATCAGACAGCGGTCCATATCGGCACCCCAAAGCCACCAGCGCTCGACTTCCACCCCAGCATGGCCTATCCCACTTTCCACCCCAGACTGGCTTTCCTCCACAATGGACCAGGCAGGGGGCACCCCCAGCTCCCCGCCTTCATCCTGGGGAGGCAGGGATCAAGCAAACACCAAGGCCACCTGGCAGAGGGCAACCTCTAAGCAGGGGCATCAGGGAGCAGCTTACTCTAGACGTCCACGGAATGAGATTTCCACCAACATCATTTATGCTAGCAGCTGTCAGGGCCCATCAGCGGAACGGCAGATAAAATGGCTGGGCTGTTTAGCCTCGACAATATGGGGTGAATCAATCAATCCTGATGATGGGGCACTGGACAGCGGGCCAACTGAGGAAACGATGTCCCTATGCGTCTCAGGAGAGACCAGCTGGCACCCTTGGACTGAGACATCAGGCAAGCTCGGGAGAGACATTGGGAAGCAAAACACAGACATCACCTTAGCCAAATTCACTTCAGAAGTTGCAGGAAGGGACGAGAGAGAGAGAGAGAGAGAGTGTGTGTGTGTGTGTGTGTGTGTGTGTTGTACATCTCCCTCATCTCCTACTACAACATAGCCCACTTACTTTGCCCCTCTAATGCCACTATACCTCAATTTCATCTATCTCGCCCCCGACCTCTCACCCATATCCTGTCTCTAGCCTGGAGACCCCTCCCTCTTGGTATCCAACAGGCAATTACTCTTACTCTCCCTACCTTCAAAGCCATATTAAAAGTATATCTCCTCCAAGAGGTCTTCCCTGACTAAGGTCTCATTTCCTCTTCTCCCACTCCCTTCTGCATTGTCTTTGCTCTTGGATTTGCACCATTTATTCTTCCCTCCCTCAGCCCCACAACAGTTACGTACATACCCTTAATTTATTTATATTTATGTCTGTCTCCCCCTTTAGATTGTAAGCTCCTTGTGGGTAGGGAATGTGACTAACAACTCTGTTATACTGTGTTCTCAGTACAGTGCTCTGCCCACAGTAATCATTCAATAAATATGATTGATTGGTTGCGTCTGTGGGCAGTGTGGACAGCTGCGTGTGTCTGTATGTACATGTGTGGAGGGTGAGTTGGGGAGAGCCCAGAGCATCCACAGGCAGGCGGGGAAACATAAACCGAGGGATGCACGTGCCTACCCAGGGGGCAGGGTTCGAGGGGCCAATCCCAGGTCCGTGACATCCACTCCGGGCTCCGTCCCTCTGCTCTTGCTTCTCAAGTCTGCCCACTTCTACTACTGATACCCAGACCCCTCCCAGGCCCCTAGTCCCACCCGCATGGCTACAAGCTGTACCAGGGTAAGTACCCACTCCACTTGTGAGGGTATCACATGTGTGTATCCTGGGGAGAAGCCACACTGCCCCATCCCACCCTTGCAGACTCCTTGCCTCCCTGCCTCCCCACTCTGATGTGGGGCCTTGAGTGGTTTCTGCCACCTCATCTCACCCCTCGCCAACATCCAGCCAAACCACTAGGATAAGGTCCAGATCCGGAAGAAAGTCAGGGGGCTTGCCCAACTTGGCTTGTGATTCCCAAAGGATAAATTAGTCCCCCCGCCACCAGCGAGCCCTTCCATCTTCACTGCCCAATCTCCCTGCCTGGAAGCCTGGGGCGAGCAGTCACAAGGAGGCAGAGAGGTAAATGGAAAGCACCAGCGCCTCCATTTTCCTCCCTCCCAACCCCCCGTATGTCCCCTCCCCAGCCCCATCCCGACCCCTGAACAGTAAACAAGGAGCAGCTAGTCATAATAATAATAGTGGTATTTGTTAAGCTCTTACTACGTGACAGGCACCATACTTAAGCCCTAGCGTAGATACAAGTTAATCGGGTTGGGTACAGTCTCTGTCCCACATAGGACTCCCAGTCTGAATCCCCATTTTACAGAGGAGGTAACTGAGGCCCAGAGAGGTGAAGTGATTTGGTCATTGTCACACAGCAGACAAGTGGCAGAGCTGTGATTAGAACCCAGTTCCTTCTGAGTCCCAGGCCCATACTCCATTCTTTAGGCCATGCTGCCTCTGAGCCCGCATTTCCTGCCGGTCATGGCCCTCAGCCTCCTGGACTGCCGGGAGGGATTGCGGGCTCAGAAACTGAGCCTCCCCACTCAACCCGGGCTTGGGAGTCAGAGGTCATGGGTTCAAATCCCGGCTCTGCCACTTGTCAGCTGTGTGACTGTGGGCAAGTCACTCCACTTCTCGGTGCCTCCGTTACCTCATCTGTAAAATGGGAATGAAGACCGTGAGCCCCACGTAGGACAACCTGATTACCCTGCATCTACCCCAGCACTTAGAACAGTGCTCTGCACATAGTAAGCACTTAACAAATACCAACATTTCTATTATTATTATTACTCAGGACCACTCTCAGGCCAGGAACGGAGGGCTAGGGTTAGCCAGGAGGTGGATTGTCCCCACTCCCGCACCCCAATTAGAACCCAGCACAGAACAGAATGCTAGCTGAGCCCGTTGTCCTCCTCCCATCTTCTGCTGGGCAGACTCAGAGCTCAGCAAGGATTCTGGTGTCGGGGGAGGGGTCCAACCAGAGCCCTTGGCCCCTTTGGGACCACCCCAAGAGGAGGCTGGCTGGATGGATGGATGGCAGGAGGGGTCTTCTGAGCCAAGAGGACAGACACACAGGCAGGTGGAAGGAGGTGGTGAAGCAGCCTGGCTGGTGGAACTTGCTCAGCCTGTAGCCTGAGGGAGCAGAGGGCGGAGGGGAAAGGGGCAGGGCTGGGGTTAAGGGGCCAGTCCCTCGGGAAAGGCCGGGCAGCTGGAGCGTCTGCCGAGAGCAGGGAGAAAAGCCACTTAAGGTTCAATCCTCACAGGGCTGGCCCATCACCAAACAGATGGCACCTGCCAGGCAAGGACAATAGTTCCGGGAAGCCACCACTTACATCTGGTCCCTCCACCACCTTGGGAGCCTTGGCCTCACCCTGCCCACTGCCCAGGCAGAGAGAATGGTCAGCCCAGACGTGCCACCCCAAGCCCTGCCTGCTAGGCCACCAGCCCCTCCCACTCTAGAGATGGCTGTCACTCGAGAGCGGCATAGCCTAGGAGAAAGAGCACAGGCCTAGGAGTCAGAGGTCCTGGGTTTCTATCCTGGCTCTGCCACTTGCCTGCTGTGTGACCTTGGGAAAGTCACTTTACTTCTCTGGGTCTCAGTGACCTCATCTGTAAAGTGGAGACTCGATACCACTTGTTCTTCCTACTTAGACTGTGAGTCCCAAGTGGGACAGGAACTGTGCTCGATCTGATTATCGTGTATCTATCTCAGTGCTTAGTACAGAGCTAGGTACATAGTAAGTGCTTTACAAATGTCACAGTTGTCATTATTATAGTACTTATTATTATCAATGCTAATAATAATAAAAATAATGTGCTCCCATCCAGTCAGAGGGAAAGCATGAGAACCCCACTTCAGTCGCCTTTTCAGTTGTCCTCCCACTACACAAACACATACACACTCGCACACCCTAACTGGCTCAAGGGCAAGCCAGCTGCCTTCAGGATCATGTTAAAATATGGCTAAATGCTGCCCATTCTTTCTAATTCTCTCTGCATTCACTGAGTATTAAGGACAGACAGGCAGGAGGGCTCGGGAAGCCCAGGGGCCTGGATGATAAGGATCAGAATTGATTGATTGTTATATTGTACTCTTCTGAGCACTTAGTACAGTGTTCTCTATTCTGTAAGCATTCAATAAATAGCGTTGATTGATTGATTTGCCCAAGATCACCCAGCAGGCCAATGGTGGAGCCAGGATTAGAACCCACGTTTTCTGACTCCCAGACCTGTTCTCTTGTCACTAGGCCATGCTGCTTCTCCAATGGTCTGGTCGCCTTCCTGGACACATAGTAATAATAATATATAATAATAATCACAATAATAATAATAATATGGTGTTATTTGTTGTGCTTACTATGTGCCAAACACTGTACTAAACACTGGTAAAAATACTGGATGGTCCATCCAATGCCTCTAACTCTCTCTTCTCCATTTCTGACTTTCCTACTACAAATCGCTTACCTATGTGCTTAAAACAGTTCTCTGCACCCAGTAAGTGATCAATAAACGCTATCCTACAAAGTGTTTGGGAGAGTGCAATAATGCAGTGATGGTAGACATGTTCCCTTCCCAAAACGAGCTCACAGCCTAGAGGGTGAGACAGGCATTAATAATAATAATAATGATGGTATTTGTTGGAGAACATTGCTTATGCAGAACAGTACTTGAAAAGCACTGCTCTAAGCAGTAGGGTAGATACAAGGTAATCAGGTTGTCCTACCTGGGGACCACAGTCTTAATCCCCATTGTATAGATGAGATAACTGAGACACAGAGAAGTCACCAAAGTCACCCAGCTGACAAGTGGCGGTGTCGGAATTAGAACACACAACCTCTGACTCCCAAGTCAGGGAGTCAGAGGGACCCGGGTTCTAATCCCTGTTCTGCCACTTCTCTGGCACTTTACTTCTCTGTGCCTCAGTTACCTCATCTATCAAATGGGAAGAATGGTCAGCCCAGACGTGCCATCCCAAGCCCTGCCTGCTAGCCCACCGGCTAGCGGCACCATGCTGCTACTCCTCTCCTAATATAAATAAGTGAATACGTAAACGGTGGGTATGTACATAAGTGTTGTGGCACTGAGGGAGGGATAAATAAAGGGTGACTGATTGATATGTGCCAGTGAGGACCTAAAAATAAGACTGCAAAAGGTGAAGACAGAGACAGGGAGAGATCAGTGAACTGGTCCTAGCTCTTTTCCTGTTCTAGTCTACCTCTGTCCCGTTGCCCGATCAGGGCTTGACTTTGACTAGCTGCCTCTAGGCACCTAAGCAGCTTGGGAAACTCCTCTGCCAGCCCTCAGTTACTCTCACGTGCATGAACGGGGCCTTCTTGTTGCTGGTCCGACCCCCTCTCAGCAGAGCAGACCGAGAGTGGTTTCTGGCAACCCTGGCCCCACCCACAGCCCTGGAGCTGAAGTTTGACTAAAGCTCAGGCGTGCCTTCGTTTTTATAAATCTCTGCCTTTTAATGATGGCTTCAAGGCTGAGGGGGGAAAAAAGGGCCATTAAACTCACTGAATAAGTTAATGGGGCAGAGAGAATCTATTTCAGAGCCACCCCAGGCTATTTTGCTCTGGAGCTAAAGCCTGAATAAGCAAAAAGGAAAAATTAAAACCGTACAGTGCACTGCCAATAAATAACCTCTAGCATAATCTCAGCATCCAGAGCTTCATTTGCAGAGATATTATAATGCAGATCTCCGGGAAAACACCTCCGGCTCCAAAAGCCTTCTACCTGCTTTTTTTGTCACTGTTTTGACTTTGGATGCCGCGGAATTAATTTCCCAACTCAGAAGAGACATCGCCACCCCCCCCGCCCCCCAACGCCAACCCAGCCCCTGCAGCTTCAAACTGGTTCCTCCTCTAGCTTCAAGCTGTGGGGTCTGGGCTGCAGACCCTCTCGGCCCCCAACTCCCTCCTCCAGCTGTCTTGACCCCTCCCCACTTAAGGCTCTTCTTTCCCTGCTCTGTGCCCTGGTTTTCTCCACAGGGTCCTTCCCGGACCCCGCTGCTCTTCGCCGGCCAATTCTGCTCCTCAAATCCGCCACCCTGCCGCAGAGGCTGCCCTGCTGGACCCCTCTCCGTTCAGGCTTATCTTCCCTTCCCCATTCCGTGCTGCAGCCCCCCTGCCTGGCAGAGATACCACCCCTCCTCCACCCAACTCCCACCCCTGGGCCCAAGGGCTGAAACATTGAGCGTAGGGGCTCCCCCAGGGACCCAAAAACCAGAACACTCCAGCATCTCTACTTTGCAATTCTCGAGTCCCACTAGAGACACTCTGTTTACTCTTTAATATTTAAACAGGCTAATTAAATCTCTGGATAAACAAATATATTTTAACAAGTGGCTCTGCCAAGTTAGAGATCCCTCTCTCCAGCCACAGCCCACCGGCCGCTGCCCAGTGCCTGTCAGAAAACCAACCGGGCCAGGCTGGACTCCTGGGTCATCGGCTCGCCTGCCGGGGTAGCTTGGCACCCGGACCCTTCTTGGGCACCTGTGGGGGAGAGAGATGGACTCGAGACTGGCTGGTCCAGATGCCAGCCACCGCCGCTTTCCCACTGCTGCCGCCCCCGACTCCCAAACCCATCTCTGCCTCATTAGCCAAGAAGCCCCCGGCCCTTGGCATTCTGTAGGGGGCCATGCCAGCTCCTGGCCAGGATGAACAAGTGTCAGGGAAGATGGAGGATATCAGTCCAGACAAAGACCAGTCCCCACCAGGTTAGTTTGGGGGTTTTCAATGTGATTTGTTAAATGCCTACTGTGTGTCAGGCGCTGTACTAAAAGTTGGGGTAGATAGAAGCTAATCCGGTTGGACACAGTCCATGTCCCACGTGGCGCTCAAAGTCTTAGTCCCCATTTGATAGATGAGGTAACGGAGGCAGAGAGAAGTAAAGTGCCAGACAAGTGGCAGAACAGGGATTAGAACCCGGGTCCCTCTGACTCTCAGGCCCGAGCTCTATCTACCAGGCCATGCTCTTTCTCATCAGGCCAAGCTGCTTCTGTTAGTGAGGATAAAGGGATCCCGAAGGGCCTGGGAAGAAAGATGGGGGGCATGGGCAGAGAGGGTGGAGACAAAGACCATGGGCAGGACTAGCGGGCACTGGGTCATCTCAACTGTTATAACTATGGTACCCATTAAGCGCTTACTATATGTCAAGCACCGTTTGAAGGGCTAGGGTAGATACAAGGGCTGGACATGGTCTCTTTCCCACGTAGGGTACACAGTCCAAGTAGGAGAGAGAAGGATTTAGTTCCCATTTTACAGATGAGGTAACTGAGGCAGAGAGAAGTTAAGCGACTTGTCCAAGGGCATATCGCAAACAAGTGGTGGAGCTGGGATTAGAACCCAGGTCCTTGGACTCCCAGGCCCGTGTGCTCTATCCACTAGGCACTGCTTCTTTCTGGCTTTCCCATCCAGAGGAGGCATCATTTCCCTCTGCCCAGTCATTTCCCAGACACCCCTACCAAAGCAGGCTTTGCCCTGAGGTTTAAAATGGCCCCATGCTTCTCCCTGGGGAAGCAGTGTGGCCTAATGGAAAGAGCAGCACGGCCTAGTGGCCTAGTGCGAAAAGCACAGTGTGAGACTGAGAGGACCTGGGTAGCAATTCCGGCTCTGCCAATTGCTTGCTGTGTCACCTTGGGCAAGTCAGTTTACTTCTCTGGGCCTCAGTTTCCTCAACTGTCAAATGGGGATTTAATACCTGTTCTCCCTCCTACCTATTCAATCACTCAATTGTATATAATAATAATAATAACAATAATAATTGTAGTATTTAAGTACTTACTGTGTGCCAGACACTGTACTAAGTGCTGGGGTGGATAGAGGCAAATCAGGTTGGACACAGTCCCTGTCCTACATGGGGCTCCCAGTTTCAATCCCCATTTTGCAGATGAGGTAACTGAGGCCCAGAGGAAAGTGACTTGCCCAAGGTCACACAGCAGACAAGTGGCGGACCGGGATCTTCTGACTCCCAGGCCCATGCTCTAGCCACTACCTGAACGCTTACTGTGTGCAAAGCGCTGTACTAAGTGATTAGTACTTAGACTTCAAGCCCCATGTGGGACAGGGATTCTCTCCCACCTGATTACCTTGTACCTGCCCCAGCGCTTAGAACAGAGTGTGACACAAAGTGCTTAACAAATACCATTCTGAAAAAAAGCCTTCCCTTCCACTGGCTTCTTGCTGCAGCCTTCCAGAGGAGACAGGCTGTGAAAGGACATGTTCGAAGCTTACGGAATCACCGAGCGGGTGGGCAGGACGTGTCCCAAATTACTCCCTCATTTGATTGCACGCTTGTTGAGGCCAGGCGTTGTGTGCCTTTTCTTTGTCTGCCATCTTTCTGTGGGCCTAGCGCTGTGTTCTGCACACATTAGGTGCGCAGTACACTCCTCTGATCACAGTAAGTGCCCAGTACTGTGTTCTGCATGCCAAGGGCAGCCAGGACAGTGCTCTCCATGCTGCAGGTTCCTAGTACAGTACTCTGTATATAGTAGATCCCCAGGACAGCCTTCTACACACAGTAGACACCCAGGACAGTGCTCTGCCCATAGTAGATGCCCAGGGCAGTGTTCTGTATTAGCACTCTCCCTACCTTCAGAGCTCCCTTAAAAATCACATCGCCTCCAAGAGGTCTTCCCTGACCAACCCCGCATTCCACCTACTCGTCCTCCCTTCCACGTTGCCTAGCAATCAATCAGTGGTATTTACTGAACGCTTCCTCTGTGCAGAGGACTGTACTAACTGCCTGGGGGAATACAATAAAACAGAGTTGGCAGACATGTTCACTGTCCTCAGTGAGTTTACAGTTTACTCGGATCTGTATCCCCTAAGCTCTTGAATTTTTTATTTTATTTTTTTGGTATTTGTTAAGCACTTTCTATTTGCCAGGCACTGTACTAAATGCTGGGGTAGATACAAACTAATCAGGTTGGACACAGTCCACGTCCCACATGGGACTTAATCCCCATTTTACAGATGAGGTGACCGAGGCACAGAGGAAGTGAAGTGACTTGCCCAAGGTCACACAGCAGACAAGTGGCAGGCCGGGATTAGAACTCAGGTCCTTCTGACTCCCGGGCCCGTCTATCCACTAGGCGATGCTGCTTCTTCCTGATATTCACACCACTCTCAGGGACACAGGACTTATGTTCAAAGTAGCGCTCTGCCATTTCCCCTATTATAATGTAATTTAATGGCTTCCTTTCCCTCTAGACTGTAAGCTCCCTGTGAGGAGGGATGATGTCTTCCAACTCTGCTGTACTGTAGTCTCCCAAGCCCTTAGTACAGTGCTCAGCAAACAGTAAGTGCTCAGCAATACCACTGAATGATCTGAGCACACTAGCTGTTCAGTATAATGTTCTGCGCACCTCAATAATAATAATAATTATGGCATTTGTTAAGCGCTTGCTATGTGCCGAGCACCATTCTAAGCGCTGGGGTAGATACACGGTAATCGGGTTGACCCACGTGGGGCTCACGGTCTTAATCCCCATTTTATAGATGAGGAAACTGAGGCACAGAGAAGTCAAGTGACTTGCACAAAGTCACACAGCTGATCAGTGGTGGAGGCAGGATTAGAACCCATGACCTCAGACTCCCAAGCCCATGCTCTTTCCACTAAGTCACAGTGAGAAGTAGCCTGGGAGTCAGAGGACCTGGGTTCTAATCCCAACTCTGCCTTGTATCTTCTGTGTGACCTTGGGCAAGTCACTTCACTTCTCTGTGCCTCAGTTCTCTCATCTGCAAAATGGAGATTCGCTATCTGTTCTCCCTCCTACTTGGACTGTGAGCTCCGTGGGACCTAATTATCCTGTCCGTACCCCAGGACTTAGTAAAGTGCTTGGCACATAGTAAATGCTTAAGTTACTACTATTGCTATTTTCATTATCATTACTAAGACTTCCCACCTCTGCTCTACCCCCCTCCCTGCCCCACAGCACTTGCCTATATGTGTACATATTATTATTCTATTTATTTTATTAATGATATGTATCTATCTTTAATTCTATTTATTTATATTGGTGGTATTGATGCCTGTCTACTCGTTTTGATGCATGTCTCCCCCCTTATAGACTGTGAGCCCGTTGTAGGGTAGGGATCGTCTCTATATGTTGCCAAACTGCATTTTCCAAGCACTTAGTACAGTGCTCTGCACACAGTAAACACTCAATAAATACATTTGAATGAAGGAATGAATGTTTACAGTACAGTGCTCTGCACACAGTCGGCACCGAGGAAGCTCTCAGGCAGTGGTGCAATTTACGACAGTGATGACGGTGATGATGGGAGTCACCAAATCTCACAGCATTAGGGCACAGGGATTGAGATTTGAAGATGACAACCTCCTAAGAAAGCATGGGAGCAGTTTTGCTCAGAGGAAAGAGCACAGGCCTGGGAGGCAGAGGACCTGAGTTCTAATCCAGGCTCTGCCGCTTGCCTGTTATGTAACCTTGGGCAAGTCACTTCACTTCTCTGGGCCTCAGTTTCCTCAGCTGCAAACTGTTGATTCAACACCCATACTCCCTCCCACCTAGACTGTGAGCTCCATGAGAGATCCGATTATCTTGTATTTATCCCATTGTTTAGTACAGGGCTTGGAGTTCATTCCAACTCCACCACTTGTCTGCTTTCTGATCTTGGGCAAATCACCTAAATTCTCTGAGCCTCAGTTTCCTCATCTGTAAAATGGGGATTAAATGTCCGTCCTCCCTCCCTTAGACGGTGAGCCCCATATGATACAGGAACTGTGTCCAACCTGCTTATCTGGTATCTACCCAAATGCTTAATACTGGGCTCAGCACAGAGTAAGCTTAATAAATACCATGTAATGATATAAGATGGTACTTGTTAAGCGCTTACTATGTACCAAGCACTGTTCTAAGCACTGAGGTAGACACAAAATAATCAGGTTGGATCAGTCCCTGTCCCACATGGTACTCACAGTCAAAGTGTTGTTGTTTCTATTATTATTATTCAACTACCTTCAAGTGTCCCCTGTTCCTGGTACTGTGGGATTTGGTGAAAAGTAATTTCGTGTTCACCCTGTCCCCATCCTTCATGGTTTTGTAAACTTCAATCATGTCCCTTTTCAGCCTTTCCAGATGGAGAATGGCTGGTATAGATGAGGACTCTTCAAAGTGAAACCTGCTCCACTCTGACAATTTTGTTGATATCAGAATAAGTATAATCATAATTTCAGCATTCATCAAGAACTTACTCTGTGCTAATCACTGGGGTAGATACAAGATTTTAAGACCAGACAGAATCTCAGTCCCATAGTATGGCCTAATGGAAAGAGCCCAGGCCTGGGAGTCAGAGGACCTGGGTTCTAATCCTGCCCGGTTCTGGCTCTTGCCTGCTGTTTGTGACTTTGGGCAAGTCACTTCTCTGTGCCTCAGGTTTCCTCAACTGTAAAATGAGGACGAAATACCTGTTCTCCCTTCTATTTAGACTTTGAGCCCACTCGTGGGACAGGGACAGGGTCCGACCTGATGAACTTGTATCTACCCCAGCACTTAGAACAATGCTTGACACACATTAAGCACTTAACAAATACCATTATAATAATGGGGTTCATGATCTATCTCATCCCCATTTTACAAATGCGGATACTGAAGCTCTGAGAGGTTAGGTGACTTGTCCAAGGTCACACCGTAGATCCATGACAGAGGTAGGACTCGAACCCAGGTTTCCTAATACCCAGTCCGGGGCCTTTCCTCTAGGCCCTGTATTGGATCATTGATTCTTAAGAAGATTCTTAAGAAGTTCAAGATGTCCCTAGGATAAAAACACACACACATACGATAAGTCCATGATGGGTTATTGGAAGGAGAAATAAGTGACAATGGATGGTTCATCCCTAATATTGAATAATAATATAATTATAATGCTGTTTGTTAAGCACTTACTATGTGCCAAGCACAGTTCTAAGCACTGAGGTAGATACAGGGTAAACAGGTTGTCCCACATGGTGCTCACAATCTAAATCACCCTTCTACAGAAGAGGTAACAAGCACAGAGAAGTGAAGTGACTTGCCCAAAGTCACACAGCTGACAAGTGGCAGAGCTGGGATTAGAACCCATGACCCCTGACTTCCAAGCCCGTGCTCTTTCCACTAAGCTACGCTGATCCTCTCAGATGGAGGCGGAAGTCCAGAAAGCAAACCAGCATCCTAGGACCACTGTTGAACACCGAAGTCTGATGGTGATGATGATGATGGTATTTGTTTAGCACCTACTATGTGCGAAGCATTCTTCTAAGAACTGGGGTAGGTACATGATAATCAGGATGGACTCAATCCTTGTCCCACATGGGGCTCGCAATCTAGATAGGAGGGAGGATGGGGATTAAATCCCCATTTTACAAAGAAGGAAACTGAGGCAAAGAGAAGTTAAGAAGCCTGGGGTGGGTGAACCGTGGTTCTGTCCCAAGAGGGGCTGATCAATCAATCCATCTGTGGTATTTACTAAGTGCTTACTGTGTGCAGAGAATTGTACGAAATGATAGAGTTCAATAGTCAATCAATCAATCCATCAGCGGTATTTATTGAGTGCTTACTGTGTGCCTGCTTCCTCTAAGCGCTTGGGAGAGTAGAGTATAAGAGAGATGGAAGGCACATTCTCTGCCCACAAAGAGTTGACAGTCTAGAAAGGGAAGATGTCTGCCTCATCACCTCCACTCTACTTCTTGGCTCTCCCTTCCTCCGTTGAAGCTGTGTTTCTACCACACCCCTAACTAATCTCTCCTTTCCTCTTCTCCCACTCCTTTTTGGGTCGCCTTGACTTGCTCCCTTTATTCATCCCCCCTCCCAGCCCCACGGCACTTATGGACGTTTTATTTATTTACATCAGTGTCTGCCTCCCTCTCTAGACTGTAAGCTCATTACGGGCAGGGAATTTATCTGCTGTACTGTCATATTGTACTCTCCCAAGTGCTTAGTAGAGTACTCCGCACACAGCGAGCGCACAATAGAGGCAAAGCAACATGGCCTAGTGGAAAGAGCATGGGCCTGGGGTCTATCCCAGCTCTGCCCCTTGTCTGCTGTGTGACCTTGGACAAGTCACTTACTTTCTCTGTGCCTCATTTTCCTCCACTGTAAAATAGGAATGCAATATCCTCCCTCCTACTTAGACTGTGACCCACCTGTGTGGGAGAGGGACTGTGTCCAATCTGATTAACTTGTATTTACCCAGTGCTTACAACAGGGCTCGATGCATCGTAAGCACTTAATGTCGTAAAAAAAAATGACATAACTTGATTGATCAGTTGGCTAGATCCAGGGGAACAGGAGCCAATAGGATCCAGATGGTCCATGGGATAGAGAACCATTTCTGCTCCCACCCTCTATTCACCCTGACTCTTTGCTCCCCATCCCCTGAGCCACGAGAGCCTCCACATCTAAAAGAACGCATAGGGGCTCCCCCGTCCCCACCCTTGGCCCTCCCACACCCAAGCTACCAGTTCTCCCCTTGGAGCCGGGACCTGTGGGGGTGGTTGGGGTTACCGGGAACGGGGGCTGGATGCCCAGAGGAAGAGAGAGAAGTCTTTTGGGAGAGCCAGGGAAGACCCCTCTTGGACGAAGGAGAGGTGAGGAGCTGAGCTGGGCTTGGGGCCAGGGAAGGTGGGGGTCCAGAAGAAGATGGCAGGGCAGACTCGGGACAAGGATGGATTCAGGAGGCAGGAGTGCCCAGTGGAAGGGCTTCAGACTGAGAGTCAGAGGTCCTGGGTTCTAATTATAATCCTGGCTCCGCCACTTGTCTTCTGTGTGACCTTGGGCAAGTCATTTAACTTCTCTGGGCCTCAGTTACCTCATCTGTAAAATGGGGATTGCGTCTGTGAGCCCCACGTGGGACAAGACACTGGGTCCAAACCAATTTGCTTGTATCCATCCCAGTGCTTAGTACAGTGACTGGCACATAGTAAACGCTTAACAAATACCATTATCATTATTATTGATAATAATTTCCACAGGCCTGCTAGATGACTTAGAGCAAGTCACTTAACTTCTCTATGCCTCAAGTACCTCATTGGTAAAATGGGGGTAAAGTCAGTGAGCCCCATGTGGGACATGGACTGTGTCCACCTGATTACCTTCTTTTCTTCCCTCACTGACACCCATGCCCGTCACCCCCGCCAATTGTTTCGGACCCAATGATCTGGCTACCTACTTCATCACGAAAATTAACACAATCAGGTCTGAGCTCCCCAAAGCCACCCCTCCTCCTCCTGCCTCCCCCCCGCCCCAACCCTCTCCCTTACTTTCCCATCCCTGCAGTATCCTCAGAGATCTCCTCCCTCCTCGCAAGTGCCACCCCCTCCACCTGTGCCTCGGACCTCATTCCTGCTCACCTTATAAAAACCATTGCCCCTTCCCTCCTCTCCTTCTTAACTTCTATCTGTAAGCGCTCACTCTCCAATGGCTTCTTCCCCTCTGCCTTCAAACATGCCCATGTCTCCCCCATCCTAAAAAAACCCTCTCTCGACCTCACTTCCCCTTCCAGTTATCAACCTATCTCCCTACTACCCTTCCTTTCCAAGCTCCTAGAAGGAGTCGTCTACACTCGCTGCCTAGAATTCCTTAACTCCCATTCTCTCCTGGACCCCCTCCAATCTGGCAACCATCCCCTCCACTCTAGCAAGACTTCTCTCTCTAAGGTCACCCATGACCTCCTTCTTGCCAAATCCAATGGCTCCTACTCTATTCTAATCCTCCTTGACCTCTCAGCAGCCTTTGACACTGTCAACCATCCCCTTCTCCTCCACACCTTATCTCACCTTGGCTTCACGGACTCCATCCTCTCCCGGTTCTCCTCTTATCTCTCTGGCTGTTCATTCTCGGTCTCCTTTGCGGGCTCCTCCTCCCCCTCCCATCCTCTAACTTTTGAGGTTCCTCAAGGGTCAGTTCTTGGCTTTTTTCATTCATTCATTCATTCAATAGTATTTATTGAGTGCTTACTATGTGCAGAGCACTGTACTAAGCGCTTGGAATGAACAAGTCGACAACAGATAGAGACAGTCCCTGCCGTTTGACGGGCTTACAGTCTAATCGGAGGAAACGGACAGACAAGAACAATGGCAATAAATAGAGTCAAGGGGAAGAACATCTTGTAAAGACAATGGCAACTAAATAGAATCAAGGCGATGTACATTTCATTAACAAAATAAATAGGGTAATGGAAATATATTCAGTTGAGCGGACGAGTACAGTGCTGAGGGGATGGGAAGGGAGAGGGGGAGGAGCAGAGGGAAAGGGGGAAAAGAGGGTTTAGCTGCAGAGAGGTGAAGGGGGGTGGTAGAGGGAGTAGAGGGAGAAGAGGAGCTCAGTCTGGGAAGGCCTCTTGGAGGAGGTGAGTTTTAAGTAGGGTTTTGAAGAGGGGAAGAGAATCAGTTTGGTGGAGGCGAGGAGGGAGGGCGTTCCAGGACCACGGGAGGACGTGGCCCAGGGGTCGACGGCGGGATAGGCGAGACCGAGGGACGATGAGGAGGTGGGCGGCAGAGGAGCGGAGCGTGCGGGGTGGGCAGTAGATAGAAATACACTCACTCCCTCGGTGAACTCATTCGCTCTCACGGCTTCAACTATCATCTCTATGCTGATGACACACAGATCTACATCTCTGCCCCTGTCCTCTCCCCCTCCCTTCAGGCTCGTATCTCCTCCTGCCTCCAAGATGTCTCTACCTGGATATCTGCCCACCACCTAAAACTTAACATGTCCAAAACTGAGCTCCTCATCTTCCCTCCCAAGCTCTGTCCTCTCCCTGACTTCCCTATCACTGTGGATGGTACGACCATCCTTCCCGTCTCTCAAGCCTGCAACCTCGGTGTCATCTTTGACTCAGCTCTCTCGTTCACCCCACACATCCAATCCTTCACCAAAACCTGCCGGTCTCACCTTTATAATATCGCCAAGACCCACCCTTTCCTCTCCACCCAACGGCTATCTTACTGGTAGCTCATAATCATGCTCTCATAATATCCCGGCTGGATTATTGTGTCAGCCTTCTCTCCGATCTCCCTTCCTCCTGTCTCTCCCCGCTCCAGTCTATTCTTCACTCCGCTGCCCGGCTCATCTTCCTGCAGAAACGCTCTGGGCATGTCATTCCCCTTCTTAAAAACCTCCAGTGGTTGCCTATCAACCTTTGCATGAAACAAAAACCTCTCACTCTAGGCTTCAAGGCTCTCCATCACCCTGCCCCCTCCTACCTCTCCTCCCTTCTCTCTTTCCACTGCCCACCCCACCCGCTCCGCTCCTCTGCCGCCCACCTCCTCACTGTCCCCCGTTCTCGCCTATCCCGCCGTCGACCCCTGGACCACTTCCCCCCGCGGTCCTGGAATGCCCTCTCTCCTCACCTCCGCCAAATTAATTCTCTTCCCCTCTTCAAAACTCTACTTAGAGCTCACCTCCTCCAAGAGGCCTTCCCAGACTGAGCTTCCCCTTTTCCCTATGCTCCCCCTCTACCCCTTCTTCACCTCCCCTCGGCTAAGCCCTCTTGTCCCCCCTTTCCCTCTGCTCCTCCCCCTCTCCCTTCCCCTCCCCTCAGCACTGTGCTCATTCGTTCAATTGTATATATTTTCACTACCCTATTTATTTTGTTAATGAGATGTACATCACCTTGATTCTATTTATTGCTATTGTTTTTGTCTGTCTGTCTCTCCCGATTAGACTGTAAACCCGTCAATGGGCAGGGACTATATCTGTTGCTGATTTGTACATTCAAGCGCTTAGTACAGTGCTCTGCACATAGTAAGCGCTCAATAAATACTATTGAATGAATGAATTAGCTTGTATCTCCCCCGGTGATTAGTACAGTGCCTGACACACAGTAAGCCCTTAATAAATGCCATAAAAAAGTCATCTGACTCAGTTTCCTCATCTGTAAAATGCTGATTCAACACCCATCTCCCCTGGTCCTCAGGCTGTGAGTCCCATGTGGAGACAGGGACCGTGTCTGATCTGACCATACTGTTTCTACCCCAGTGCTTATCACAGGGTAAGTCCTGGACAAATGCCACATGTATTATTTTTGAAGGGCATAGGGGTAGGGGAGTAGACCTGAGGGTCATCAGCTCTGAAGGAGTTACTAGAGGCTCCCCCGACGATCCCATCCAGTAGACTCCCCCGCCAAACCAGACCAGAACCCCTGCCTAGCTCAGCCCCTGCCCATCCTCCAGTGACTGCGGCTGGGACATTGGTACGGGCCTCACCCCTTGGAAAGCTGCTCCCTCCCTCCCCCGGCAGCTCGCCTCCTTCCACTTGCCTTCTCTGGCGCAGCCTCACCCCACCTTGGTTCTCAGCGAGACTACCTAGGGCCCCATCACTCATTTAAAGGAATCTGCTAGTCCTTTCTGTCCGGATGCAGTTGCTGGGAAACAGTGTGGCCTAAAAGAGAGGTTATAGGTTCTTATATATATCAGAGGACCTGGGTTCTAAACCCAGCTCCGCTATTTGCCTGTTGCATTACCCTAGGCAAGTCACTTTTCTGTGCTTCGGTCTCCCCATCTGTAAAATGGGGATTAAATAATAATAACAATGATGGTACTTGTTAAGTTCTTACTGTGTGCAAGCATTATTCTAAGCACTGGGGTAAATACAAGTTGATCAGGTAGGACACAGACCCTGTCCCACATTGAGCTCACACTCTTAATCCTTGTTTTTAACAAATGAGGTAACTGAGGCACAGAGAAGTGAAGTGACTTGCAGAAGATCACAGAGCAGACTCGTGGCAAAGCTGGGATTGGAACCCAGGTCTTCCTGACTCCCAGGCCCATGGCTTCTCTAAATCTTGCTCTCTCCTACTTAGACTGTTAGTACCATGTGGGACAGGGACCGTGTCCAACCTGTTGATCTTGTATCTAGCCCAGAGCTTAGTGCAGTGCTTGGCACATAGTAAGTGCTTAATTTACCACCATAATCGCCCTCATAATGACCATCATCATAAGGTCCCAGAATTTCGACGGCACTTTGGGATGAAGGTGTGGGGGGGTCAGAGACACGATCTGTAGGAGGGACCTGTGGGGGGAAGCCTGGGTTGGTGCCTCGGCTCTTGGGAGTGAGGATCTCCGACTTGGACACTGGGGAATCTGGGGTTCGATCCCAGAAACTTCCACGGCTTAACTGGGCCAGGCTGGGCCAGGCCAGACCAGGGACAGAGAAGCAGGGCAGTTTCAGCCTGGGTTCCCCTGCCCAGCTCCACGCCACATGGCCTGGATGCCAGAGTCCATGGAGCCCAAACTCACTGTGGGCAGGGAAAGTGTCTATCAACTCTGTTGTATTGGACTCTCCCAAGTGCTTAGTACAGTGTTGTTTGTTGTTAATGGCATTTGTGAAGCGCTTACAATGTGCCAAGGACTGTACTAAGCGCTGGGGTAGATACAAACTAATTAGGTTGGACACACTCCATGTCCCACATGGGGCTCACAGTTTTAATCCCCGTTTGACAGAGGAGGTAACTGAGACACAGAGAAGTGCAGTGTCTCGCCCAAGGTCACGCAGCAGACAAGTGGTGGAACTGGGATTAGAACCCAGGTCCTTCTGACTTCTAAGCCCCTGCTCTATCCACTAGGCCACGCTGCTTCTACAGCTGATTGATTGATTGACTGACGCATAATGCAGGCAGGCTCAGGGAGCCCAGCAAGATTCTTGGCTTCAAATGGGACAGGGGAGTTAAGGCTGAGGCTATATTCGCCCACACTGCAAAAGTCACGTGATACAGCTGACCCTAAGAATCAGCCTCCACTGTGCCTCCAGGAAACTGACACCCCACCCCCCACGACCCCCAACAAGGTTAACGCTTTTGCCGTTTCACTCTCTGGCCATTAGAGACCCGTGCTGTCCCGATGAAACCCAACTCCAGGTTATTGATGATGGTGTTTATTCAGTGCTGACTCTGTGTCGAGAACAATTCTAAGCACTGGGGTGGATACAAGTTAATTAGGACGGATGCAATCCCTGTCCCACGTGGGGCTCACAGTCTAAGTAGGAGGGAGGCAGGATGGGTATTGGACCCCCATTTTACAGATGAAGAAACAGAGAAGTTAAGTGACTTGCCCAAGGTCACACAGCAGGTACATGGCAGAACAGGATTAGAACCCAGGTCCTCTGACTTCTAGGCCTCTGTTCTTTCCACTGAATCATGCAGCTTCTGGTTGCATTAATCAATTAACCAGTCAGCTGATGGTATTTATTGAGGGCCCACTGTTTGCTGACTTTCATACTAAGCGTTTGGAGAGTACGATAATAATGGTGGCATTTGTTAAGCACTTACTATGTGCGAAGCACTGTTCTAAGCGCTGGAGAGGATACAAGGTCATCAGGTTGTCCCACTTGGGGCTCCCAGTCTTCATCCCCATTTTAAAGATGAGGTAACTACTGCACAGAGAAGTAAAGTGACTTGCCCAAAGTCACACAGCTGACAAGCGGCTGAGCCGGGATTTGAACCCATGATCTCCGACTCCCAAGCCCGGGCTCTTTCCACTGAGCCACGCTTATTTGCTATTGTTTTAATGAGATGTTCATCCCCTTGATTCTATTTATTGCTATTGTTTTTGTCTGTCTGTCTCCCCCGATTAGACTGTAAGTCTGTCAAAGGGCAGGGACTGTCTCTGTTACCAATTTGTACATTCCAAGCGTTTAGTACAGTGCTCTGCACATAGTAATCACTCAATAATACTACTGAATGAATGGAGTTAAGAGTCCCGTTTCCTGCCCATCCGGCTGTCAGATGGCCGACGACGGGAGGCACCGAGTAGCCTGGACGGACGTCCTGGGATGTGAGACCATCAGGACCCTCCTGCGAGAAGGGGGCAGGGAGAGGGGAAATAATAATAATAATAATGATAATAATATTGGTATTTGTTAAGTGCTTACTATGTGCAGAGCACTATTCAAAACGCTGGGGTAGATACGGGGTAATCAGGTTGTCCCACATGAGGCTCACAGTTAATCCCCATTTTACAGATGAGGTAACTGAGGTACAGAGAAGTTAAGTACCTTGCCCACAGTCACACAGCTGACAAGTGGCAGAGCCGGGAGTCGAACTCATTAGAAGCAGCGTGGCTCAAGGGAAAGAGCCCGGGCTTGGGAGTCAGAGATCATGGGTTCGAATCCCAGCTCTGCCGCTTGTCAGCTGTGTGACTGTGGGCAAGTCACTTAACTTCTCTGGGGCCTCAGTTACCTCATCTGTAAAATGGGGACTGTGAGCCCCACGTGGGGCAACCTGATTCCCCTGTGTCTACCCCAGGTCTTAGAACAGTGCTCTGCACATAGTAAGCGCTTAACAAATACCCAACATTATTATTATTATTGTTAAGCAGGCCTGCTTCAAGGGAAAGTCCCAGAATCCCTCGGGAGGCCTAATTTGCAGTCACAATAAAGGGCCAATCCGGAGTCGAGTTGGAGACGGCGCCGTTAAAAGCCGCAGTCTAGCGCCCTCTGCTGTGCGTTCAAGGAGCTGCGGGGCTCCGCGATCCAACAGGGAAGGTGATGGGTCACAGTGGGGAGGAGTAATCGCCTTTATTAAGCTCTTACTGTGTGCAGAGCACTAGACTATGCTCTGGGAGAGAATGCTCAGGTGGATATCTGACAAGGTCCCCGTCTGCTGCGGGGTTTGCAGAGTAAAAGCACTTATTAAGCTCTCCCAGGGTGCTGAAGACCCTTTAAAGTGCCGGGAAAGAATACACGCGTGAGACCTTGACACAGTCCCTTGGAGGAATAAAATCGTCCCGCTGAAAACCCTCTCATTCCCACTCCTGCCTCAAGCAGTCCATCCATAGCATTTACTGAGCACCTACAGTGTGCAGGACATTCATTCATTCATTCAATAGTATTTATTGAGCGCTTACTATGAGCAGAGCACTGTACTAAGCACTTGGAATGTACAAATCGGTAACGGATAGAGACAGTCCCTGCCCTTTGACGGGCTTACAGTCTAATCGGGGGAGACAGACAAAAACAGTAGCAATAAATAGAATCAAGGGGATGAACATCTCATTAAAACAATAGCAAATAAATAGAATCAAGGTGATGTACATCTCATTAACAAAATAATACAATCAAGGTGATGTACATCTCACTAACAAGATGGCCACACCACCGCCCTTTTTAAACTGGCAGGGCACGCAGAGCGCTCAGGAGGGAAAGACAGAATTAGTAGACTCGATCCCTGCCCCCGAGGACCTTAGTGTCAGGCTGGGAAGACAGGCACTGAAATAATGTTGGTATTTGTTAAGCACTTACTACATGCAGGGCACTGTTCTAAGTGCTGGGGTAGATACAGGGTAATCAGGTTGTCCCATGTAGGGCTCACAGTCTTCATCCCCATTTTACAGATGAGGTAGCTGAGGCACAGAGAAGTGAAGTGACTTGCTCACAGTCACACAGCTGACAAGGGGCAGAACCGGGATTCGAACCCATGACCTCTGACTCCCAAGCCTGGGCTCTTTCCACTGAGCCATGCTGAAATAATTACGGAGAGGAGGAAGAAGAGAAGTGGGATGTGTACATGAGTTAGTGGAGGGATTAAAAGGAAGGCAAGGGGAAAGGGCAGGGAATGAAAAGAGGGAGAGAGGGAGGGGCAGGAAGGGAGCAGATCAGAATTCTCTTACTACCAATACACAGACTAGTGGAAAGATCACAGACCCGAGACCTAGAAGACCTGGGTTCTAATCCCAGATCTGCCACTTTTCTGCTCTGTGACCTTGGGCAAATCACTTCATTTCTCTGCACTTCAGTTTCCTCACCTGTTAGAAAAGGATTCAAAGTCTGTCCTCTTAAACTACTGCTTAGACTGTGAGTCCCACATGAGACAGGTACTGTGTCCTACCTGATGCCCTTGTATCTATTCCAGCACTTAGAACAGGGCTGGACACACAGTAAGTGCTTAGTAAATACCATAATGATTATTATTATTATAACCATAGTCTCCGCCCTTTCAGGCTGGCGGAGATAACCTGGAAAGAGGTGCTACCTCCATGTTATCCTTGTCAAAGGGCCCTCTAGTAGGTAGGAAAGCAGGGACTGGCCCATTCTTTCAGACTTCTCTCTCTCTCTCTCTACCTCAGCTCGCTTATTACCCCACTCTCTTCTCCCTCTATGCCCCAGCTTACACTCTTAATTGCTCTCAATCCAATTCACTGTGCCTTCTCACATCTTTCCCACTGCCAACCTCTTTCTTGCCCCACTCCCCACTACCTGGAGCTCCTTCCCCTTTCACAGCTGACATCATCATCATCATTATAAACTGTATTTATTGAGCTCTCTGCAGAGCACTGGACTAAGCAATTGGGAGAGTCTAGATCATCTTCAAAGTCCTGATGAAATCATCTCTCTTCCAGGAGGCCTTCCCTGATTTATTGCTAATCTCCTGCACCTGCCTCGTCGGAGCCACCTAAGCCCTTCTGGACTCACAACTTGGGTAACAACCTTTGTATGGATCTTTATACTCTGTTACTCTCCCCTACTGTAATTTATTTTTGTGTCTGTCTCCCCCAGAAGACTGTAAGCTTCTTAAGGGCAGGGGTCATGTCTACATATTCTATCGTACTCTTCTGAGCACTTAGTACAGTGTTTGACATACAGGAGGGCAACATTAAATGACTGATTGATTGGGAGTATGGGGTAATTCTTGTGATAGCCAAACATGTGGGTCTCCCCCCACCGGAGCCTTTATTTTCTCCCACATCAGTATCTCCATTGCTGCTTCTCCTATCCCCTCTCCCCCAGGGTCTCTGCTGAGGCCTCAATTCTCACCTCCGTCGGAGCCTCCAGCCCCGCTGACCCGTTCTCCTCTGCAGCCTCTGTCAGCAGACATAGCGGCCACCCTGGATCCTCTCCTTCCACAAATCAGGACACCCCTTCCCCAGCAAGGCCCACCTTTCTCTCCCTTTCTCACTCTCTGGGGAGATCATGTGTTCAAATTTAACTGAGATGCCCCTCCCCGCACCGCTACTCAGCTCGAGGTTCACAGCTGAGGGCTCACCTCTCACAGTCTGGGACTGAATCTTACTCTGGGGAACAACCCTAACTAACCCAAGGGGCCCTTCTCTGCTCCCTTGATTCCTGGGCCACCTAAAGACTTCAAGGGCAATGTCCCCTGCCCAAACTCTGCCCTGCAGGACACCTGGGCACCTCATCTTTTGCCCCACCCTCCTTAGCTCCAGAGAGGCTCAAGAGTCCACCCTACAGTCTCTGGAGGACCCAAAGGCGCACGAGCTCAAAATCCAGCACCCCAATCTTTTGGCATCTGTCCCCCACAAGGGACGAGGGGGCAAGCTGTAAATGAGAACCGGGCCTGGCATGTAGTCAGCACTTAACAAACACCATAATTAAGCATGGCTTAGTGGATAGAGCACGGGTCTGGGAGTCAGACGGTCATGGGTTCTAATCCTGACTCTGCCACTTGTCTGCTGAGTGACCTTGGGCAAGTCACTTCACTTCTCTGTACCTCATTTCCCTCACCGATAAAATGGGGATTAAGACTGTGAGCCCCATGTGGGACAACCTGATTACCTTGTATCTACCCCAGCGCTTAGACAGTTTGGCATAATAATGATAATGTTGGTATTTGTTAAGTGCCTACTATATGCAGAGCACTGTTCTAAACTCTGGGGTAGATACAGGGTAAGCAGGTTGTCCCACGTGAGGCTCACAGTCTTAATCCCCATTTTACTGATGAGGTACTGAGGCACAGAGAAGTTAAGTGACTTGCCCACAGTCACGCAGCTGCCAAGTGGTGGAGCCAGGATTCGAACCATGACCTCTGACTCCCAGGCCCAGGCTCTTTCTACTGAGCCACGCCGCTTCTCTACTATACTGGCATATAGTAAGCGCTTAACAAATACCATCGTGATTATTATGTCCAGCCTGATTTGCTTGTATCCACTCCAGCGCTTATTACAGTGTCTGATACATAGCAAGCGCTTAACACCATTAAAGCCCGGGCTTGGGAGTCAGAGGTCTTGGGTTCTAATCCCGGCTCTGCCACTTAGCTGTGTGACTTTGGGCAAGTCACTTCACTTCTCTGTGCCTCAGTTACTCCATCTGTAAAATGGGGATGAAGACTGTGAGAACCACGAGGGCCAACCTAATGAACTTGTATCTACCCAGCGCTTAGAATAGTGCTTGGCACGTAGTAAGTGCTTAACAAATACCAACATTATTATTACATGGAGGGGAAGGACAGGCCAGCTCAGCCCCTTGGAAAATCCCATGCGGGAAGGCCTCTGGTTTGGGCTGTGGGTAGCAGAGGCGTCGCCTTTGACCGTTCATCCTGCCCGGATCCAAGCGGATCCGGCCCCGCATCCAGCGCTTCGCATCAAGTGGCTCCAGTGGTTGCCTATCAACCTCTGCACAAAACAAAAACTTCTCACTCTAGGCTTCAAGGCTCTCCATCACCTTGACCCTCCTACCTCTCCTCCCTTCTCTCTTTCCACTGCCCACCCCACACGCTCCGCTCCTCTGCCGCCCACCTCCTCACCGTCCCCCGTTCTCTCCTATCCCGCCGTCGACCCCCGGGCCACGTCCTCCCGCTGTCCTGGAACGCCCTCCCTCCTCACCTCCGCCAAACTGATTCTCTTCCCCTCTTCAAAACCCTACTTAAAGCTCACCTCCTCCAAGAGGCCTTCCCAGACTGAGCTCCCCTTTTCCCTCTGCTCCCTCTAACCACCCCCCCTTCACCCCTCTGCAGCTAAGCCCTCTTTTCCCCCCTTTCCCTCTGCTCCTCCCCCTCTCCCTTCCCCTCCCCTCAGCACTGTACTCGTCCGCTCAACTGCATATATTTTCACTACCCTATTTATTTTGTTAATGAGATGTACATCACCTTGATTCTCTTTGCTATTGTTTTAAGGAGATATTCATCCCCTTGATTCGATTTATTGCTATTGTTCTTGTCTCTCCGTCTCCCCCGCTTAGACTGTAAGCCCGTCAAAGGGCAGGGACTGTCTCTATCTGTTACCGATTTGTACATTCCAAGCGCTTAGTACAGTGTTCTGCACATAGTAAGCGCTCAATAAATATTATTTAAAAAAGAAAAAAGTGGCCGCAACCCGCGCTCCGCCCGCCGGCGGCCGTCCCGCGCGCGGCACTGCCCTCTAGTGGCCACTCGGAGCCGGGCACGCATCCCGTCCGCAGGACAAGCGGCGGGGTCGGGCCTGCCTCCCCAGCTCCAGGCCCTCACCAAGGGCTACTCATTTGTGGAGCCCAGGGCAGCAGCAGCCGGTGGGCTGGGGGTGCCCTGAAAGGAACAGGGAGAAGCCATCCCCCCACCTCTATCGCCAGCCCAATCTCCCGTGCTCCCTGTTGTGATTTACCGGGGGCAGGGGGACCTTGAGGCAGAGCCAGCTGGGGTACCGGCCAGCAGAACCCCCAGGCTAGGTACTCTGCCACTTAACCTCTTCGACTTCAGTTCCCTCATCTGCAAAATGGGGATGAAATGCCTGCTCTCCATCTCCCTTAGACTGGGAACCCTGTGTGGGATGGGGACTCCGCCCCCACCTGATCATCTTCGGCTCACCCCGGCGCTTAGTACGGTGCTTGACGCCTAGTAAGCACTTAACAGATGCCACACTCATTCTTCTTATTGTTGTTATTACTCATTCATTCATTCATTCAATAGTATTTATTGGGCGCTTACTATGTGCAGAGCACTGTACTAAACGCTTGGAATGCACAATTTGGTAATAGATAGAGACGATCCCTGCCCATTGACGGATTAATAGGTGCATGGCACCTCTGAAAGCGGGGGGGGGAGGGAGGGAAGGGGGAGGAGGGAGGAGGGGTGTACTGAGACCGTGATTGCTCAGAAGAGGAGGAGGGGAAGGAGGGTTGGGCTCCAAGCGATCTGGCTACCATGAGGAAGCTCCAAGCTACCCGTGGTATTCAACTTCGGGTCCCTGGAAAGGGGCACCTGTAGGCAGAGAAGCCCCAGAGCTTGGTGCCCGGTACCTGATACCCACTGGGTCCTTCTCCCCTTTACCCAGAGGTTGGCTCGGGCCCAAGGACACCCAGTGTTCTCTGACCCCCTGCAACTGAGGAACAACCCCTTCTGATCATTCCATAGTTCTGGGGGTGGGCGATCAGCCTTTCCCCTTCCTGCCTCTCAGCCGATCCCTGCTAGCCACCCAATCTCCCTGGTCTCTCGCCCCTCCTCAGTAGCCCAGCGACCCCCTAAGTCAGACCCCTCCTTCTGCTCCACCTTTGTCAGACTAAGTATAGGCAAGACCGGGGAACTCGGAGCCTGGCACGGGCCTGGGACAACTTCTGGGTAAATCAAGGCCTGAGGAAGAGGCAGTGCAGAGGTGGGGAGGCGGGAAGCTGAGGGCACGTGGAGGCTCCAGCTCAGTGTGGCGGTCAGTGGGCTCTTGATCACTGAGATTCCCAGCAAGGCCGGCCAGGGACATTGATGTCCCGCCTCCTGAGGATGGATACCTGGGAGACCCCTCCTCTTTCTGTACCGGGGCTGGTGGGGGCAAGGGGCAGGGGGATGGGGGCTGCCATGTACTCCAGCTGCTCAGTATTCAGATTCCCACTCTGGCTAAACACCTCTTCACATAAGCTGTGAGTCGGGTTTATTTATAATTGGCGAGCGCCACTGGCGGAGGGTGGTCCCATGAGGTCAGGGGGGTTGTCTCTGGGGAGCTTGCAGCTCTGGAAGAAGGGCATCAGTCTCTTGCTGGCCCCCCTCCCAGACCCACCCTTGCCCCCCCTCCCGGGCCCACCGCAGGCTCATCCCAGTCAATGGAGTCTGGGCTTGGGGGGTATAGGGGGATTCTGTGAACCACCTGTCCTCGAGTGTGCATGGAACCAGTCTGGGCTCCCGGGGCCCATAGTCTGGGCTAATCTGATGGCAGCTCCTTCAGCTTCTTCCGGGGGGCAGCTATCATGGTGGGCAGATAGCAGCGGGTCACCGATTCCTCTGCCCCGTCTCAGGGCAATCGGGCACAGGATGGGACTCCCCCGACTCCGAGCCAGGCCCCAGAACACGTGTGCCACTTCCTGGCCCAAGGGGTCCCCAATTTTTAGCACTCGCTCAACTCCTGGACACAATGGAGAAGGCTATGGGCAGGTTATGCGTGCTCTCTCTCTCTGTCTCTCTCACTCTTTCTCCCTCCCCACCCCACCACCCCCTACACTGCCCAAACCCACCCCATTGCCTTGTTCTGGCTTCCACAGCCTCTGCCCGAGAACTGCCCAACCTCTAGACTGGTACCACAGGGCACAGCCAGGAACCCTCCCTACCTCCCTACACCGATTCCGCCTCCTGGGAGTACCAGCCCTTCTCTGTCGGGGCCAGCACCCCAACAAAGGGCTAACCTTGGGCCTGGTGTGGCTGGAGAGTTGGCCCTTGTTCTGGCTAGGGAGATGGCACCTGCCCCGACTTGGGTGGGCTCTGACCCATAACTCCACCCTCTCCTGTGGCACTGAGCCCCCTCCTCTCCCCAAGTTGACCCCTCAGACTGGCTCAAAGGCTAGGGAAATCAACCAGAGCCCAAGCGGGGGCCCGAGAAATGCCTCATCTTCTCCCTCCCCAACTTCTTCTCAACCAGCTTGCGGGGTGGAAGGGGAGGGCAGGGCCCAGCAGACCAATTTTATCAGCAGAAAAGCTAGGCACCAGCCAGGACAGGATACCTAGACACTAGGACCTCTTCCCCTAGACCCAGCAGAGATCCATCTGGTATCCCCTAGAGTCTGGGGAAGGGGGTCCCCAGCGCTCAGCCTTAGAGACTTCCATAGCAGAGTTGGGGTGGGGGTATTACTCAGAAAACCTGGGGCAGTCTCCAAGGGGTCCCCAACCCAGTCCGTTCCTTCCAGCTGTCCCGGGGTGACAGCTAGAGACCTCACTGGTTCCAGCTACCCTGGAGCAAGGGCCAGGATCACCCCCCTCAGACCAGGGAAGTTCTGCAGTCTGTTCACACAAGATTGCTGGCAAGATCTGCCTGACTTGGGCCACAGGCCGGTACCCCTCTGAGAAACATGGCTCCTTTAGGCATGGGCAGGACACCAGTCCCATGGCAAACACTGGGGCAGAGTTACCCTCATGCTTAACAGAACCACTCTGGAGCCCACCAACCTAGGAGATGAGTCCTGGGAACCTCTAGAATGGGAATCCAGGGCGGAGACCCCAGCCATATCCCCTACAGCCCAGTCCCCCTTAGGACTTGGTCTCTGGGTATCCTATGAAGGGGCCGGGAAGGACCCACCCTCCCAACACACAAACACACACACAAGCACACACATACACACACATCAGTACCACCAAGAAATAGCTGGGTGGGGTCCAACTGGGGTGATCCAATGAGGAGACTAAATGAAGTATTTCCAGGGAGGGAGTGGCCGAAGGTCTGTAGCCGGAAAGCCTGGACAGGTCGCTTGGACCCCAAAGACTCCATCTCATATTGGCCTTTCCTTCTGATCCTGGTTTATCCAGAGCAGAAACTCTTGCTTTCTCCCATTCAACTGCACCTCCACCCACAGCTCCCCATGCCTCCCAGTTGAGGTGAGATTGCTGCCCCAGTTCAAAGCACCCCTCACCTCTACAGGCTGGTCATTCCTCTCAAAGCCCAGGAGCAACTCTGGACCTCTCCTTGGGCCTCCTGACTGTCCCCAAAGGCCTAAGACCTCAACTCTCCTTTTCCCTGCAGGATGGGAGAGGGCAGAGGAGTGAGGAGGAGACCAGCAATCACCTGGCCTGTGAGAGTCACAGAGCCAGAGGAGCCCAGGGGGCTGGGGGGAGAAGGAGGACGGTCAGCCAAACCCAGAACTGCCCCATATCTGAGGTCCCAGGGGAGATTGGGGTTTGGGATTGGGATGGCCCACCTAGCTGTGGGAGTATCCAGGGCAGGGATGCTCCACTCAGTTACCAGGCAGTCTGGAGCCCTGGTAATGCTGCAGATGACCTGTCTGGCTGTCCCTAAGGGCCAGCTGGGGGCTCACCCACGGTAGGGATGAAGACGTGATGGCCAGACATGACTGCCCGACAGCAAACAGCACCCCTCAGAGGGCTCAACTTCCCTGGGCAGACAGGGACGGTCCCTCTCCCCATGGCCCCGATGCACCAGGACCCCGTGTTTTCTCTTCTGGAGACAAGCCTGCCCTCCCCGCTACTCTCTTCTCCACAAATGGCTCCAGCCTCCAAATAGGAAGCCCAGAGTTAAGAGGCTGGTCAAGCTCAGCAACCAGTCGAGGCACAACTGGGGAGATGGACCAGAGGGGGAGAGGGCAGCCTGCATCACCACATTCCAATCCCAGCCAGTTCTGGGCTACCCACCCAGGACCTTGAGAGCTCTGTCACTCCCCGACCCGGCAGTCACGAAACCGGGCACGGACACCCGACTCCTTCTCTCAGGGTCCGAGAAGAATATGCCTGCCAGGACTAGGGCTCATGCACAGAAACGGGGTGTTGGGAGCGGGGGAGCTGGTGGAGTTCTTGGTCCTTGACTGGTGAAGGGGTCATTTGCCCCGTGGGTGAGGGTAGGCCATTGGGCAAAATTTTCTCCTGGTAAAGGAAGGAACTGAGGGCAGGGTGAGGTGAACTTGTGGTCTGCAGGGTGAGGTGAACTTGTGGTCTCCAGGCTGAACCTTCTGCTTTTCTCGGCACACCCAATGCCCACTCACGGCAGCTTCACCCTCCATTTCAGCTCCGATATGCCAAGCCTGCCAGCCCAGGCCTGGAGGGAACTCTACTTCTGGCTTCTTATTTCCAGGGCAGGGACAGATATGGGGTGTGTCCCTCTCAGTGCAGGGGCCACTAAGTAAACAGAGCCTCATCTTTCTCCCCCTGCACAGTAGAGTTTGAGGAAGAAAGATGGGGAGAGGTTAGGAAGAGTAGGAGAAGTAAGTGAACGCAGGTGGAGGAGGAAAAGCAAGAGGAACAGGAGGAGGAAGAGAAGCAAGAGGAACAGGAGGAGGAGGAAGAGGAGGAGAAAGAAGAGGAGGAGGAAGAGAAGAGTTTGAGCTACCAACAGCCCAGGCTTCCTTCAGAGGCATATGGAGGGACCACCTTCCCAGAAGGTGGTGCTGGGAAGTGGAGGCCTGTGGGCCATCTCTTCCCCCTTCACGTCCCTCCTTCGCACCTGTTCCCTCCCCAACTGCCTTCCCTAAAAGCTTCAAAGAGTTCATCTGGGCCCTGGCAGCAAGGACCACGACTCCCACCGGGCATCCAGGATCTCGTCCTGTCCCACGGCTCAGGGCCCACTGGGTCGGCCTTCCGATGAGGGGGCGGGGCAGGCCGTTGACCTCCAGCCACCTGCCCAGACCACCCCTAAATGAGCCCGACTGGCTAAAACAGCAATTTCAGGGCTGCTTGCTCCACATGACCGGTGGATCCTGGCCTATCTCTGTGGACCCACGCAGAGCCTCTGGTACCACCCCTTCCTCACGTTTGCTTCTCTGGGCCCAGGGGGCCACAGAAGGGAAAAACACAAGCCCCCTCCCCTCCCAACCACCCTCCACTCCCCGCTCAACCCTCAAAGGAGGAGGCTTTCCAGTCCTTCGCCGACTCCTCCACTGTCCGGACCCATAAAGCACCCCCGGCCTACTCAGTCCTAAATTCCCCATCCACTCCCTTTATGCCGAGGGCAACCAGACGCTGGACAGGAGCCCCCTGCCCCAGTGCTCGGCCCAGAAGCAACCCTCATCCCCGGCCTGGCGCTGGGCACCTTTGGCAGGGACACAGGGTGGATGAAAACCCGCTCCTCCGGCCCACGGTGATTTTCTCTCTCCTAGGTGTCAGGGGAAGGGGGTGAGGTAGACCCATTCTGCCCAGACCAGTTAACAGCCAGGCCCGGGACAGAGGACGACGAAAGAGACTCCCGACCCCGGGGGGACTCTGCTCGGACCCAGCGTCGTAGCCCACGGCCCGGCTGGGGAGCAGGGTATTCACCACCCCCACGCCCAAACCCTGGGGCAGAGGTGCGGGGATGGTGAAGACCCTTCTCCCCACTCCCACGGCCTGGAGAAGCCCGGACCTCTCCACGGGCCGGCAACTGGAGAGGGATCCCAACGGAGACCCATGCTGAAAATGACCCGTCCCCTAAATGTCCCCACATGAGTTAGCATCAAACTCCCCGAGGGGAAGCCTCGCCCCGCAAAAAAACTCCGGCGCCCACTCCCTCTCGCCAAGCTGCCCAAGGCCGGGCCGGGGAAGGGAGGGGGGACGGTGAAGCGCGCCAAAGGACCCTCCAAGTTCAGCTCTCCAGATCAAGCCAGGGTCCCTGCTCCCCCTCCCCCATGCCCCCCGACCCCCTTTTCTTTCCCCCGGCTCCAGACCAAAAGCCGGGAAGGAGGTGATTGATCCCAGGATGGCGAGAGCAGATCCCGATTCCCAGAAGGCGCCGGATGCGGGGGGCGCGTGATAGGGGTCGGCCCCGTGGCCCGATCCCTCGCACAGTGTCTGAGGACGTGTCCGGCCCACTGCCTAGCCCCCCCGACCCCTCGCTCGGAAAGCAAAGTTAGGCCTAGAGGAGCCCCCCTCCCTCCCTCTACCCGGCGGCACCCCGAACCCGGCGCCTGCAACCGAGGAATTACATAAACCTCCTGCTCCTTTACCGCCTTCGGATGAGAGGCTAAACTGTTGCTATTTAGTGGGAGGAGAAAATCAGATTCTCATTCTTTCAGCACGAGGGGAGATTTTTTTGGGGGGGGGGGGGTTCAAGAAAAAGTAAATAGAAGAGTGATCTTTCGGAATGAGGGCTGGAGTCAACCTGGAAATACCCACACCCGAGTTAGCATCTTCAGTGGGAAAACCTCGAGCACCCACACACACATTCGCCAGGCTCACACGCTCACACACTCTCACATGCACACACTCGCAACGCCCAATCGCACACGACGCACACAGTCCACGCACACACTAGAGCGCGCACTCACACTCCCACTCCCACTCCCCTGAGATCTGAGGGTGGGGGGTCGGGGAAAGGGGGGGGGTCGCGAAGAGCGGTCTTACATGGACGTGATGTTCCTTGAGATATCCGTGATGTTGATGCTCGCATTGCCATTGCTGGGCCCCGAATCCTGCCCCTCCAAGAGGGGGAACAGATTCCCATCGTCGGGATTCTTGCAGTCGATCTCCGTCCTGCTGCAGACACAGTTGGCTGGGCACGCCAGCACGGAGCCCAGATGGTCCAGCCACAAGCTCCCCACCAAGAAAACCCTCCAGAAACGGCACTTGGAAGGAGGGCAAAGAGAGGTATCCATCTCCGAGAGGAGGAGGAGGAGGAGGAGGAGGAGGAGGAGGGAGAAAAGGGGAGTAGGGGGGAGGGGGTGAAGAGGGGGGGAGGAGGAAACAAAGGCAGAGGGATTTGGGGAGGGGGAGGGTGGGGAGGGGGACGGGGGAGGGCGGAGGGAGGGGAAGGGAAATCTCTGCCTCTGAAAGGCCGAGGGATCAGAGGCAAAATCCCCCGGCGGACGAAGCCATGGTAGCCAGCGGTCAGCCGAGGAGCGATAAGGCCCCTCCGGGCGCGGGTCTGAGACGCGCCGCCGAACGGACCGGCCGCTGCCCTGTGGATTCCAGGTCGGGAAGAGGCGCTCCCTCCGACTCCGATACTTGGCAGGGTTGGCAACAGAGGATGGGGAGGCGGAAAGGGAAAAAAAAAAAAAATGGTGCTAAAGTCACCAAGTCCCACCTACTGGGCAGAATTAAAACTGACACACCTGCAAAACCCACACGCACACACAGACCCGCACACAGGCGCGCAAGCACACCCACACTCACCCACAGGGACACACGGACACAGACGGACACAGACGGACGGACGGCCAGACAGACAGACAGACAGACAGACAGAGGCGCGGGCGGAGGCCGCCGGTCCCGCTTGCTGGCGCGGTGGCTGCTGCAGCGGCGACCGCCTCCTTTCAGCCCGCCCGCCCGCCCGCCGGAATGCACAAACGCTGCCTCTGCTTCCGAAAAGGGATGGGAGCGTCGAGCGGTCTTCCTCGAGGCTCCCTCCCTCCTCCTCCTCCTCCTCCTCCTCCTCCCACCCCTCCTCTTCCCCTCCTCAGCGGGGAACAGTCACATCTCTCCTCCCCCACCAACCCAACCCGTCCCTCCCGGTCCTCCCCACCTTCCCTTTCCCCACCCATCCCTGTCCCCTCCCTCTCCTTTTCCCACCCATCCCTCACTCCCCCCAACACAACACACCTTTTGATCCCTCCTATCCTTCCCCCTGTTAATGAACCCCTCTTTTCCCCCCTTCTCGTCCTTCCCCCCCGCCCTCAACTGCCCCTCCCTCATCCATCCCCCCCCCCACTTCTCCCAAACTGGACCCTCTCTCGTCCCTTCCACCCGTCCAGCCCCTCTCCATCTCTCCCTCCCCCACCCACCCGGTCGCCCCCTCTTTCCCCTTTCCTCCCTCCCCTTCCTCGCCCTTTCTCCCTCTCTTCCTCCCCTCGCTCCATCCCCGGCGGATCGACCCTCTCTGCCCCAAGAGGAAGGGCAGACCGAAGGGAGGGGGCAAAGTTCCGTTCGGGGAAGCAGGGCTTGGATTCCCTTCACTTCTTTTTTTTTTCCTCTCCCTCCCTCCCCCGTTTTGCTGCAGCCCGGACTTGGGGAAGGGAGAGGAAATAAATGCGGAGCGCTCCCGCAGCCAGGACGGGACCTGGGGCTGGAGCTGGGGCTAGAGCTGGGCCTGGGGATGGGGGTGGGCTGAGGCTGGGGCTGGGGGTGGGTCCGGGCCTGGGCCTGGGGCAACAATTCCAGAATTGTCCACCCTGTGCGAGAGTCCTGGCTGGGGTCTGCGCTGCGGTGGGACCGAGATCCGGGCAAGGACTCTGGTGTTTGTGTGTGGATGGGGGTCGGGGTCCCCATGAGCCCTTCAGCAGATGCCACCCAGGGTGGCAGACGGACCGAGAGAGAGGGAAGAAGCCGGGACTGGCAGAGCCGAAGGCTCCCGGAGCTTCCAGAGGGCAGGACGCCAGTCGAAAGGCGGAGAGAATTAAGATGCAGGGCGCATTTTGGGCAAGCGCTGGCCCGGTCCCATCGGAGTCCCACCGGGGCCTGGCTTTGTCGGCCTCGACCGGCCCCTCCTGGACCCAGCCTCCTCGACCCCTCAGGACCTCCATCTCCATCCCGGAGAGAGAAGGGGGCTGGAGGATGGGGGGGGGGGGCGGAGGTGGCACCGCTCCGGACACAGGTGCGTGTCTTACGCCAGGGCGGGAAGGAAAGTCAATAAACCCAAATACCTTGGAAGTCTCGGCTGTTCACTGGGAAAATCAGATCGGGGGGAGAAGAGAGAGAGGAGAAGATGGGGGGGTCGCTCAGGAGAAGGTGCAAGGCGCAGGGGGGGGGAAGGGAGACACTCCCAAAAAAGGGTTGACAGACACCCGTTTGCAAGGAGCCCGGAGAGCAGAACGCATTGGCATCCAGCCGGCTCCGCGTCCCTGGATTCGTCGCTCTCCCCCTCCCTCCGCCCCCTTCCTGGAGCCCAGTGATGAGGGTGGTATTTGTGAACCGCTTACTATGTGCCAAGCACTGTTCTAGCGTGCGGGTGATGCGAGGCGCGGGCAGCCCCCAGGAGCCGGGAGGAAGGCGGGGAGGACCCTCCAGCCTGGGAAGGAACAGGAAACGTGACGATAAATGGCAGTTTCCGCGGCTGGCTGCCACTGTTTTAAGCGCCTACTACGTGCCAGGGACTGGTCTGAGTGCTGGGGTAGAGACGTGGTAATGGGGTTGTCCCACGTGGGGCTCACAGTCTTAATCCCCCTTTTACAGATGAGGGAACTGAGGCACAGGGAAGTTGAGTGACTTGCCCAGGGTCACAGCAGCAGACGAGTGGCAGAGCCGGAATTAGAACCCACGTCCTCTGACTCCCAGACCCGTGCTCTTGCCACTAGGCCGTACTGTTTCTTCATCTTCCCCGCCACCATCCCATACCTTGTGTTCCTAGAGCCCCATGGGCCTCGACATGATGTAATAATGATGGTATTTGTTAAGCGTTTCTATGTGCCAAGCACTCGACTATGTGCAAGATAATCAGGCTGGACACATTCCCTGTCCCACATGGGGCCAACCATCTAACGTGGAGAGGGAACAGGTATTTTATTCTCATCTTACAGATGAGGAAACTGAGGCCCAGAGAAGGTAAGGGACTTACCCAAGGTCACGCAGCAGGCCAGTGGCAGAATGGGATTAGAACCCAGGTCCTCTCACTCCCAGGCCTGTGCTCTTTCCAAGAGGCCATGCTGCTTCTCTAGCAAACTTGGTCTATCCTACCTGTTGCATAGATGGAGAAACTGAGGCCCAGATCTAGGTTGTCTCCCTTCTAGACTGTGAGCTCATGGTGGGCAGGAAAATATCCATCTGAAGTTATTTTGTACTCTCCCAAGCGTTTAGTACAGTACTTTGCACACACTAAGTTCTCAATAAATATGAATGAATGAATGAATGAATGAATGAATGAATGATGGGACAGAGCCTTCAGAGTCCCTCAGAGAAGCAGCATCAGGGAAGGATGGGAGTTCAGCAGATGGGTGCGAGTCATAAATGGAAAATGGATTTGTAGCTCTGGCTGATCCAGCGTCAAAGCAAAATAATGTGGTTTAAAAAGCCTTTTTTCTTAATTATGATTTTTACATTGCCGGAGCGGAGCGGCACATGGGTCTGAATGTTAGAACAAATTAGAACACTTTGGAGAGCTGGTGAAACTGGAGGCTGGGGACCCAGGGTCCGGCCGGAACCCACATTGCTCAATCAAGATGGGAAATGGGGCCCGAGGGTGGGAGCCGGAGAGCTGGCCATGAGATGGCAGGTTTTAGGACAGGATTAAGGACAGGGTTTTGGGGGCCAGCGATCAAGAGGGACGTGGAGGGAGAGGGGCTCCCGGGAAGAAGGGAGCGGTAGAGAGTCGGGTTTTGCAGTCTAGAGACCCCATTCGGAAGGCTGGGACACTCTACCTGCAGGTCCAGTGTGGGCAGACCCTGTAGACTGGAGGTTCCTCGTGGGCAGGGACGATGCCCACCACTCTGTTGAACTGTACTCTCCCAAACATTTATTACAGTGTTCTGCGCACCATAAGCACTCAATAAATATTACTAACAGTGATAATTCTGGTATTTGTTAAGTGCTAACGTGCCAAGCATCATACTCAGCACCAAGGTAGATACAGGATAATCAGTTTCCCCATGGGGCTCACAGTCTAAGTGGAAAGGAGAGTGGGTATTGTATCCCCATTTCATAAATGAGGAAACTGAGGCACAGAGAAGTTAAGCGACTTGCCCAAGGCCAGACAGCATGCAGGTGGCAGAGGCAGGATTAGAATCCAGCTCCTCTCACTCCCAGGCCCTGGCTTTCTCTATTAGGACGTACCTCTTCTCGATTGATTAATTGATTGAGCAGTCTTCACCAAAGGACTTCTGAGTTTCCCTTCTCTAAGGGGGAGGTATGAGTCCAACAGATATTTTCCCATCTTTGCTGGTCTCACCTCCCTCCCTACATCCACCAGGAGCAGTGGGAAACTGGACCGAGGAATGAATTTGCATCCAGAACAAAACTGGGCAGTTCCCCTGGGAGCCTGGCTGCCCTCCTGGGTCCAGGAGATGATGATGATGATGACGATTATCATTATCATATTCGTTATACGCTTATAGCAGGTCAAGCACTGTACAAAGCACTGGGTACAGTTACAAGTTAGATTGGATGCAGTATCTGTTCTACAGGGAATTCACAGTCTAAGTAGGAGGGAAGGACCAGTATGAATTTCCATTTTACAGATGAAGAAATTGAGGTATAGAGGTTAAGCAACTTGCCCAAGGTCACCCAGAAGACAAATGGCAGAGCCGGGATTAGAAGCCAGGTGCTCTGACTCCCAGGCCAGAGTTCTTTCCACTAGGCTGTGCTGCTCCTCATTCTAAGCCTCATTTCCAGAAAGGACCTGTCCCCCGCTTTCTCCCAATTTCTCCCCCTGTAGTGGAGCGCTTTTGGCCGCAGGACCCCCCCCTCATGATAGGAAACAGCTCAATGTCCTGACTGGGGGTGTGGGGTGTGGGGGGGTGTTTCGAGGATGAAAGACACCTCCTCCCATCCCCTTTCCTCCCTCTATGTCCAGCTGATAACACCTGAGGTCCAAGGTGAGGGAGGACAAAGACAAATCAAAGTTCCACCTTCTGACCAGACCATGTTTTCCTACCTATGTGTTCTTTCCCAGTGCTTTGTACAGAGCTCTGCACATAGTAAGTACTACACTACTACCAGCCTCCTGTGCCCAGCACACCCGAAGCCTAACTTCAAGCAGGGCCCTGTTGTTTCCCTTCTGAGGACAGAAGATTCCAAATCTCTTTCCACAGTGAAGTTCCTGACCCTTCCCCAAGGAATTTAAACTGGACAACAGGTCAGTGAAGTCTTCCAGACACAAATGGGATTCAGACCTATGGCCCCCACCACCTGCCACCACCACCAAATTCCTGCACACCTGCGGCTGGTGGAAGTGGGCAGGAGCCCTTGGGACTGAGATTCTCCTTGCCCATTGTCCCTGCTACTCCCCTGCCTGTCCTGGCTTTTGAGCCTTGCTCGTTCTTTTCCAAGTATCCTCTTCTCCTGTACTTGTTCTACCCCCTGTTCCTATACCTTCTGCTCTTGTACCCCCCGCCCCGTTCATGTATCTCCTGTTCCTGCGTCCCCTCTCTTGCATTCTCTGCTCCTGCACCCCATGCTCTCCCTGCTCCTGTATTCTCTGCATGACTGACTACAGAACTACCTGCTCCTATACCCCTGTTCCTGTAACTGATTCTTGCACCCCTGCCTCTGTATCCCCTGTTCCTGCATCCCCAGCTCCAGCATCAAATCCTCCTACATTTCCTATCTCTGTAACCCCAGATCTTATATCAACTGCTCCTTCACTGCTTGCTCCTGAATCCCCTATTTCTGCATCCCCTGCTTCTGTATATCTGGCTACTGTATTCCCTGCCCCTGTATACCCTGCTCCTATATATCTTCTCCTCCTTCACCCCCTGCTCCTGTATTCCCTCTTCTGATATCACCTGTTTCTCTACCCTCTGCCTTGCTCCTGTGCACTCTTCGCTCCTTCACCCCCTGCTCCAGTATCCCCAGTTTCTGTATCCCCTGTTACTGAATCTCCAACTCTGGGTATCAACTGCTCCTTCACTCCCTGCTCCTGCAACTCCAGCTCCTGTTTCTGGTGCTCCTGTATCCCCTGTTCCTGTATTCTCTTTTCCCATATCCCCTTATTTTGCCCCCATGTTCCTGCACTTCCTGCTTCTGCACTCTCTGCTCCCGAACTCACTGTTCCTATATCCTCTGCTCCTGCTTCCCTTGCTCCTGCAAGCCCTTCTCCTGTATCCTCTGCTCCTTCACCCCTGCCCTTGACTTCCCTGCTCCTCTATCCCCATGCATCCCCTGCTGCTGTATTCCCTGATCCCACACAGCCTGCTCCTACACCTCATGATCCTGTATGCCCTACTCCTGCATTCCCAGCTCCTCTACCCCCTGTTCCTCCACCCCCTGGTCCTGCACCCTCTGCTCCTGCATCCCCTGCTTCTGCATCTCCTGCTCCTGCTCCACCTGCTCCTGTATCCCTTGCTTCTGTATCCTCTGCCCCTATATTCCCTGCTCCTGTATCCCCTGCTCTTCCACCCTCTGCTCCTGCTTCCTGTTATATTCCCTGCTCCTGCACCCCTTGCTCCTGTATCCTGTACCCCCTGCTCCCTCTATCCTCTGATCCTACATCCCCTGCTCCTGTATCCTCTGCTCTTCCATCCCCTGTTCCTATATCCCCTGCTCCTACACGCCATGCTCCTGCATCCCCTGCTCTGGCCTGTGCTCTGTGGCGCTCAGAGTTTCGAGTGGGAGGGATAATGTGTGGTGGAAACACCTCCTCCCAATCCCAAGTTCCCCTCTGTGAATTGTTCCGAGTTGCCATGACTTGCAGTGACTCCCACTCTCCCAGATCTGCTCTGGCACAAGATGTTCCATTCACCCCAAAGCATGTGCTTCCGGAAATAGGAATCAATCCATCAATCAATCAACTGTACTTAGTGAATGCTTACTGTTGGCAGAGCATACTGTACTAAGCGCTTGGAGAAATGCAATAGAGTCAGTAGACACGATCCTTATCCAGGGACCTGGGGAGTGAGTCCTGGATCCATGAGTGTAATTTATTGAGTGCTTACAGTGTTCAGAACTCATGAGAGAGAGTTGGTAGACATGTTGCCTGCTGTGAAACTAGGGGAGGCAGCATTGCCTAATGGATAGAGCGTGGGCCTGGGATCCAAAGGACCTGGGTTCTAATTCCAGCTCTGCCATTTATCCCTGGACATGTCATTTAACTGCTCCAGGCCTCAGGTTCCCCATATGCAAAATGGGGATTCAAAACTGTTCTCCCTCCTACTTAGGCTGGTAGCTCCAACTGACCTGATGAACTTGAACCTATCCCAGGGCTTAGATCGGTGCTTGGCTCATAATAAGCACTTAACAAATAAGCCTCTGCCCCTACAAAATTTTTTTTAAAAAATTAAAGTTGGCTGGGCTGAGGTTGGTGGGCAGTGGCAGGGAAGAAACATGAGACTTGAACCTGGGGAATGATAGCCTCCTTTGGCCATCCCCTAGACAGCAAGGCTGTCAGTCTTTATGCTGGCATTTGGCCTTGGAGGAAAAATCTCCCAAAAGCCTCTGTTCCCCATTGTGCCAAGGCAGATGTGCCCCTCCAGGTTCCTAAGGGTGTCAGTCTCCCTGAACCCCCAGTATTTCATGAGCTCTGAGCATGTGGCTCTCCTTATCAATTTGGTTCCCAGACCCCCGTCTAGGTGGAAAGTGGACTGGGGATGGGAGAGGAGATACAGATTGATCCTCTCCATTAGTAAGCTCGTTGTGGGCAGGGAACTGTCTACCGACTCCGTTATATTGTTCTCTCCCAAATGCTTACTACGCACAGCAAGCCCGTAATAAATATGATAAATTGATTGATTGATTGGTAGTCCAGGGCCCTGAACACAGTAAGCACTTCATAAATACTATGACTGCTACTATTTATACGGCGCTTACATTTTCCAAAGTCTTTCACGTTGATTGGCGTCCCGTAATTCCAATCAGCTACAGATCCAATCGCATAGATGATGCAGAAGGGAGAGGGAGCTGGGGAAAAGCGGGCTTAGTCGGGGAAAGCTTCTTGGAGGAGACTGAGCTCCTCTTCTCCCTCTACTCCCTCTGCCATCCCCCCTTTACCTCTCCGCAGCTAAAGCCTCATTTTCCCCTTTTCCCTCTGCTCCTCCACCTCTCCCTTCCCATCCCCACAGCACTGTACTCGTCCGCTCAACTGTATATATTTTCGTTGCCCTATTTATTTTGTTAATGAATTGTACATCGCCTTGATTCTATTTAGTTGCCATTGTTTTTACGAGATGTTCTTTCCCTTGATTCTATTTATTGCTACTTTCTTGTCCGTCTCCCCCGATTAGACTGTAAGCCCGTCAAACGGCAGGGACTGTCTCTATCTGTTGCCGACTTGTTCATCCCAAGCGCTTAGTACAGTGCTCTGCACATAGTAAGCGCTCAATAAATACTATTGAATGAATGAATGAATGAGAGATAACCTTATTTATTGAGTTATTACTGTGCACAGAGCACCATATTCAGCACCTGAAAGCACAAGAGAATAAGTAGAAACAATCCCTTCTCTCGAGTTCACAATCTCATGCAGACCTATTTGTTCTCTATGACATAACAGAGAAAGGGTAAATGATGTGCCCAAAGTCGTACAGCAAGCCACTGAAAAAACTAGGACTAGAACCCAGGCTTCTGGGCTCCTAGGCCCATGCTAATGCACATCATTACTCTCCTCTCAGTGGGCATTTAGAGAAGGAAGAATCGGAATCTGATCTCAGGGCCTGGGTAAACATCACCAAGAGAGTTGTGAAGTAGACTAAGGAGGTACTCTCCCAAATGCTTAATACAGTGCTCAGAACACAAAAAGTGTTCAAAAAATACCAATGATTGATAAGGAATTGGGAGCTGAACGGGGAAGCGCTCTCCAAATCCCTTATTTATTGTGGTATTTATTAAGCACTTACTACGTGCCAAGCACTACGCTAAATGCTAGGGTAGATGCAAGCAATCCGCATCATTCAATCGTATTTATTGAGCGCTTACTGTGTGCAGAGAACTTTACTAAGCACTTGGGAGAGTAAAATATAACAATAAAAAACACATTCCCTGCCATCAACAAGCTTATAATCTAGAGGATCAGACACAGTTCATATCCTACATGGGGATCACAGTCCAAAAGGGAGGAAGAACAAATATTTAATCCCCACTTGAATAATAATAATAATAGTGGTGTTTGTTAAGCATGTACTATGTGACAAGCACTGCACAAAACACTGGGGTAGAATCAAGATAATTCAGGTCAGACACAGTCCCTGTGCCAAGTGGGGCTTTCAGTCTAAGAAGGAGGGAGAAACAGGTATTGAATCCCCGTTTTACAGGTGAAGAAACTAAGGCACAGAGAGAGATTAAATGACTTGCCCAAGATCACATAGCAGGGAAGTGGCAGAGCCAAGATTAGAATCCAGGTTCTCTAATTCCTTGTCCTGTGTTGTTTCTTCCAGGCCACATTGCCCACTGGCTTGGATTGGGGATGGGTGGCGGGGAAGATGGGGAAAGCTCCTGCTAAATCTCCAGTAGGGGTGAGTGATTAGGGTGGATAGAGAAAAAAAAGCCAAGTGGCAGGACCAGAGCTCACTGGCAGTGGAGTCCATGGCGGCTGAGACGATGGCAGCTGAGGCCCAGTCCAGCTCAGTGAGAGTGAGAGACTGCCGGAGAGAGGGGTTGTGTGCAGAGAATGAAAGCACAACCAGAGGGATGAATGGCCAGGAGGAGTTCATGCTTTGGTGATGGGAGCAGGTCTGTGAGGGACAGGTTTGTGAGGGCAGGTCTGTGGGGGCAGATCTGAGAAGTCAGGTCTGTGAAAGGCAGGTCTATGAATGGCAGGTCTATAACAGATGGGTTTATGGGGTCAGGTCTGTGAGGGCAAGTGTGAGGGGCAAATCTGTGAAGGGCAGATATGTGAGGGGAAGTGCAAGGGACAGGTCTATGGGGGGCAGGTTTAAGGGTTCAGGTCTGTGAGAGCAGGTGTGAAGGACAGGTCTGTAGGGCAGGTCTCTGAGGGGCAGGTCTTGAGGGGCAGAACTGAGGTGAGGGCAGGTCTATGAGGGACAGGTCTCCCCACCCCATAACTATATATCTGCAATTTTATTTATGTCTGTTTACTTGTACTGTTGTCTGTCTCCCCTCTCCTCAGACTGTGAGCTCATTCTGGGCAGAAATTGTCTCTCTTTATAATAATTAAAATAATGGTGATGGTATTCATTAAGCGCTTACTATGTGTCAAACATTGTTCTAAGTGCTGGAGGTGACCCAAGGGAATAAGATTGTCCTTGTGAGGATAACAGTCTTAATCCCTACTTTCCAGATGAGGTCATTGAGCCACAGAGAAGTTACTCAAAGTCACACAGCTAAGTGGCTGAGCCTGGATTAGAACCCATGACCTCTGACTCCCAAGCCCATGCACTTGCTATTTTGCTATGCTGAATCACTCAATAAGTACAATTGAATGAATGAATGCATGAATGAATGTGGGGCAGGACTGTGAGGGCCATGAACAAGAGTAAAGTGGCCCATTCCCCAAATTCTCCCTGCAGATATGGCTCTGAGTACAGTGACTAAAGACCCCTACCCCAGTGCCTAGAAGCATGGGCTCAGGTTGAGATATGGAATCACCTTTCTGCAGTTGGGAAGGGGGGTGTCTAACGTGTCCCCTGCAACTGTGGTCAGGGGCAGGTCTGGACCCCTTGAGATTTATAAGCCCCTCTCTGAGAACAGGCACCAAATCACTCAATTGCATTTATTGAATGCTTACATTCATTCACTCATTCAATTGTACTTACTGAGCACTTACTGTGTGCAGAGCACTGTATTAAGCTCTTGGGAGAGTATAATACAACAATAAACAGACACATTCCCTGACCACACCACCAAGCTTACAGTCTAGAGGTGGGAAGACACCTCAGTACAGATAAGTAAAATTACAGATACGTACATAAATGCTCTGGGGCTGGAAGGGGGGCAGAGTAGAGGGAAGAAATCAGGGTGACACAGAAGGGAGTGGGAGATGAGGAAAGGTGGGACTTGGTCTGAGAAGTCCTCTTGGAGGAGATGTCCCTTCATTAAGGCTTCCAGGCCAGAGGCAGGACATGGACTAGGGGTTCATGAGAAAGGCGAGATCGAAGTACAGTGAGAAGGTTAACACTAGAGGAGCAAAGTGTGCAGATTGGGTTGTAAAAGGTGAGAAGTGAGGTGAGGTAGGAGGGGGCAAGGTGGTGGAGTGCTTTAAAGCCAGTGATGAGGAGTTTTTGTTTGATGCAGAGGTAGATGGGTATCCACTGGAGTTTTTTTGAGAAGCAGAGTGACATATCTTGAACATTTTTGTAGAAAAATGATCCAGGCAGCAGAGTGAAATATGGACTGTAGTGGGGAGAGACAGGAGGTTGGGAGGTCAGTAAGGAGGCTGATGCAGTAATCCAGATGGGATAAGACGAATGATTGTATTAGTGTGATAGCAGTTTGGATGGAGAGGAAAGAGCAGATTTTAGTGATGCTGTGAAGGTGGGACCAACAGGATTTAGCGATGGATTGAATATGTGGGTTGCAAAACAGAGAGGAGTCAAGGATAACACCAAGGTTACGGACTTGTGAGACAGGAAGGATGATGGTGCTGTCTATAATGATGGGAGAGTCAGGAGAAGGACAGGGTTTGGGTGGGAAGATATGGACACCCTGGACACCAACAGAAGATGTGTCTGTTGTGCCACCTTGGGCGAGTCACCTAACGTCTCTGGGCCTCAGCTCCCTCATTTGAACAAGGGGATTCAATATCTGCTCTCCCTGCTACTAAGACTGTGAGCCCCAGATGGGACCAAGGACTGTATCGGACCTGATTATCTTGGATCTATCCCAGTGCTTAGATCGGTACCTGACACACAGTAAGTGCTTAACAAATACCACAATTATTATTACTCCCTTATGAGGAGGGCCTGAAGACTGCTTCTGGTTTTTTTTGGAGGTTAACTCCTCGGGATCGATGAGGGACCAGAGGTTTCTAGCTGTTGGGGAGGTACCGTCCACAGCTACTCAGACTCCACAATCCCAGCCTCACTCACCCCAGGATTCCGACACGGTCTGAGAGGTGCCAAGAGACCGAGGAGGAAAAGATCCTGTCAGCATTTTTCGGTCCGTTAGCTCTTCCAAACCGGCCTACCTCATCCTGCTTGCTTCCCCTCTGATGGGCTGGATCTGCCAAAATCCAAGTTAGCACCTAGACACCCAGTCCACTGTCTGAGTATCAGACAATCAGTCCCCCAGGTGAGGACTGCACGGGTTACACCACAGGGCAGACGGGGAGGGGGACGCCTCCAGGGCCTCCCAGGAGGGATGGGTAGATGGTGCCAGAGACCTCTGTGTCTGTAATGGGACAAAGGACCCCAGAGTCTGGAGCAGACGTGAGGGTGGCGAGCTGCCTCCCAAGGCCGAGGGTCAGATGGAAAAGAGGCTAAACGTTGGCCAGGGGAAAGTAGAAATCACAGCCAGAAATCACCAAATATGCTCTAATTTCCAGAGACGTGAGCAATTAGTGCACAGCCGGCACACACCCACAGTGCACAAATGTATTAAGAGCAAAACGAAAATAGCATGGCCTAGTGGAAAGAGCGCGGACCTGGGAGTCAGAGGCCCTGGGTTCTAATCCCTGCTCTGCCACTTACCTGCTTTGAGACCTTGGGCAAGCCACTTCACTTCTCTGTGTCTCAGTTCCTTCATCTTAAAATGGGGATTCAATACCTGTTTTCCCTCCTACTTAGGCTTTTAACCTCCTCAAGGGACACAAACTGTGGCTGACCTTATTATCTTGTATACTTAGACTTTTAACCTCCTTGTGGGACACAGACTGTTGGCTGACCTTACCTACCTTGTATCTACCCCAGTGCTTACTATATAGTAAGCACTTAACAAAAGCCACTATTATTTTTATTATCATTAACAAATTAAAGTCTCATTTGAGACACTGGCCTAGGTGTAGGGGCATTTTGAGGAAAAGTGCCAGGTGATCTCCATCCGCCCCGGTCCACAGTGCCAGCTGAACAGATTGAGATCCTGGAGTATGAAGGGGGTTCAAGAAGAGATGTTGGCAGGACGGAGCTCAACCCAATAAATTCTGAATCAGAGTCCAAAAAAGGTTGGGGGGAATCTCATCTGCAAACTGATCTGAAAGGTGGTCTTTTCTAAGCCAGGAGCACCACCACCTCTGTTGGATACCTCTCAGGGCAAACTCCTACTCCTGCTACTACTAAAAATAATAATCATAATAATAACAATTGTGATATCTGTTAAGTGCTTACTGTGCTAACTGTACTAATCTCTTGAGGAGATACAAGATAATCAGGACAGAAGCAGTCCCTGTTCCTCACGGGGCTCATAATCTAGGGAGGAAAAATAATCGATATTTAATCCTCATTTTAGAGATGAAGAAACAGAGGCACAGAGAAAATAGGGACTTTGCCACCCTCTGTGACAGAGGGGTTACAGTTGGTGGGCACAACCCTAGCAGGAGATAGGAAATCCACCCCTAAGCCTTTTTCTCCATTCTACCAGGTTCCGTGAGGAGGTAAAATTCCTCTTGGGCAGAAAAACAGGGCACTTTTTTGTTCTGTACTTCCAAGTGTTTAGTACAGTGCACCAAGTGGAATGCTCAGTAAATACTCCAACTGCTGCTACTAAGAAATCAGTGATGTTCTCCTAAACTTGTAGGTAAGGTTTGTGAAGTAAGTATCCCCCACCGCATTTCCCGCAGAAGGCATCTGCTGGATGCTGTGGCTCTCCGGATTACTAGAGCCCGTACCCACCCCAGGAGGAAAGCAAGCAGCTGATCTCCACCCAGGCAGCCCACCAAGACTTCCTCCTTCCCAGAGTTGGATCAGAGCAGAGTTGGTTATCCACACATGCCCACATGGAGTTTCTGCCTCGCTCTAGTGTGGAGAAGACAGCCCTTCTGGTTCTCCATTGCACCAATTTATATTTGGGATATAGGGGTATCTGTTTAAGCCCTTACTATGTGTCAAGCAGTGTTCTAAGCAGTGGGGAAGATCCAAGTTAATCACATTAGACACAGTCCTGTCCCACATGGGGGCTCACAGTCTAGTAGGAGGGAGGACAGGTATTGAATGTCCATTTAACTGATGAGGAAACTGAGGCACAGAAAAGTTAGGTGATTTGTCCAAGGTCATCCAGCAGGCAATTGGCAGAGCCGGGATTAGAACCCAGTTCCTCTATCTCCCAGGCCTGGGCTCTTTCCGCTAGGCCACGCTGCTTTTCATTGCATCTGGATGCAGCCCGCCGGCATCCTAGGATCCCCTGCATGCTGAGGGGTGACCCGGCCATGGGAAAGGGTGGGAGCCCTGACCCTACAATGGTAAATGGTTAAACCAGGGGCGGTGGCGGGCTGGGGCGGGGAGGGGGTGGTGCTGCCATCTCTGCAGGGAACAGGGAGGGACCTGCCCGGAAAGTAGATAATGAAGATAAACCTTTGCAGGCTAGCAGGGCTGCGGGCCCAGCCATCTCTGCTCTGGTCCGGGCACAGGGATGGCAGGGGCCTGGAAGGATGGGTGAGTTTGGACGGGGCTAGTGCCAATAACTGAGGGGATGAGGTACCCCAGGCTCCCATCCTAGGGGGGTCCCAACCTTGCCCTTCCTGTTTTGCTGGGTGGGGGGAGAAGCTTAGAGGCAGGAGCTTGGCCTGGGAGTTGCATTGACTGTCCTACTGAAGCATCTGTAATAAACAAATCAATAATTAAGAGAGGGTGCACATTAGCCTTTGAACAGGCTCCAGATGGAGCTTATTTTAGACCTTACAAGGCAACCGTGTCAGGCGAGCAAATGTGTGCTTGGCGGATGAGGACTGAGGTGAGGAGAGAGAAGAGCGGGGGTATGACTGAGTCTGACTGGAGGATCCTGGGAGATAGAGGACGGGGGAGGCATCTGGATGCCAGAGTTGTGAGAAGGGGTGGGTGGAGCAAGAGGGAGGGATGGGTGTCTACACCAGAGGAGAGTTGTAAGGGACTGGGTGAGGAGGGAGCGGTGGGAGGAGGATTGTGGGGGGGTTGAGCCAAGGGAGAAGGAGGGGTGTCTACACCAGACGAGGAGGATTGTGGAAGATTGAGCGAAGAGGGAAGGAGGGGTGTCTACAACACTGGAGAATTACGGGAGGCTGGGTGAAGAGGATAGGATGGGAAGAGGATTGTGGAAAGCTGAGCCAAGAGGGAAGGCTGTGTTTCCGCACATAAGGAGCATTGTGGGAGGCTAAGCCAAGAGGGAAGGATGGGTGTCTACACAGGAATCAGTACTGGATGTTTGGAGACTCCTGAATAATGAAAAAGTAATAATACCCTACTTATAATAGTAGTAATAACTGTGATATTTGTTAAGGGCTTACTATGTGCCAAGCAGTGCATTAAGGACTTGGGTAGATACAAGATAAGAAGACTTGACATGACCCCTGTCCCACATAATGGGGAGGGAGAACAGGTGTCTTATATCTGTTTTACCGATGAGAAAACTGGGGCACAGAGAAGTGAAGTGGCTTGCCCAAGGCCACACAGCAAAAAAGTGGCAGAGCCAGGATTAGAATCCAAGTCTCTTGATTGCCAGTCCTGTGCTCGTTCCGTTAGGCGATGCTACTTCATGAACCTTTTAGTTATCCAAATCAGTTTTCCACTAATTACCGTATTTTATTATGCCAGAATAACTGGGAGGTAGAGAGAAGCAAGGTCTTATTTTTGCTGCAGAGGAAACTGAGGTGCAGATCAGCTGAGTGACTCACCCGAGGCCACAGCTCTCACCCAAAACTGATCTAGGACTCGAACTCAGGTCTCAGATCCCCAGGCTGGCCCTCCTTTCTCCTAATCTTGGGGGTGGAGATCTGAAGAGAGAATTTTGTGTGTTTCGGGGGAAGACACTTCTCCTCAGGGTTTCCATTTGTGCCTTCCCTCTAGAAGCTTTGAAATAGCAAATGGGCTCTCCAGGCCTTCCCTCTTCCCATCTTGCCTGCCCTCCCTAAGGATCCTGCCAAAGGAAACCACCCTCTTCCCATTTCCATCTGTGCCCACTTCCGCTGCTGGAGTCAACTGCTGCGTGCCCCGGCTTCATCCTTCCCAGAGTCCCGTCCCTGGACCCTCACCTTCCCCCAGCCCACTCCATCCTCCCCCATGCCCTATTTCAGACGGGTGGAGACTCACACAGGGAACAAGATCGACCCACCGCTCTGAGATGCCCCTATGTGGTGGGAAGAACTGACCCAAAGATGCTCTTGAAAGAAGCCCTCTCTGTCTACCTGGGTGGACTGCCAGGAATGTTGGCCTGAGGGAAGGCCTTCCTTCATGGATGACCATATCTTGGGGGAAGAGGCTGCCTCAGAGGAGTTGGGGGTGATTTAGAAAGGAAGGCCTACATGACCCCTCTTATGGGCTGAGCAAAGGCCTGGGAGTCGGAAGCTCATGTGTTCTAATCCCAACTCTGCCACTTGTCTTCTGTGTGGCCTTGGGCAAGTCACGTCACTTCTCTGGGCCTCAGTTAGCTCATCTGTAAAATGGGGATAAAGACTGGGAGCCCCATGCAGCACAGGGGATGACTCTAACCCACTTTGCTTGTAACCACCCCAGGGCTTAGCACAGTGCCTGGCACAAAGTAAATGTTTAACAAATACCACAATTATTAATATCAGTATTCTACTACATTAGATTTTGCTAAATTGGTAAAAAGAGGTATATAGGCAAAACAAATACAAATTATATGGCAAGCCACAAGGCCTCGTGGAAAGAGCCCAGGCCTGGAAGTCAGAGGACCTGGGTTCTAATTCCACCTCCTCCACTTGTCTGCTGAGTGACCTTCGGCAAGTCACTTGATTTCTCTGTGCCTCAGTTGCCTCATTTGTAAAACGGGGATTAAGACTGAGCCCCGTGTGGGACATGAACTGTGCCCAACCTGATTTGTTTGTATCCACCCCAGCACTTAATTCAGTGCCTGGCACACAATAAGTGCCTAACAAATACCAGAATTATTTTTAATAATATTATTATTAATAGTAGTAGTTACAAAGTGTGGCTACTTACCTGGTCCTCCTCTCTACTTCCGCCCTTGCTATGCTCAGGCAGACTTCCATCATTTTCCCCATGCAGACGGAGAAAGGAGCTGAATCGTCAGTTTTCAAAGATCCCAGACTCCGCCCTCCCCAGGCCCCAGCGGTCCCCTCGAACCTGTTGGCTCTCAACTCAGCATCAGCATTCTCGAAGAGATTAATAATCACCAGCCACATCCCCATTCTCCGCAACCTCTTCCTTCCAGGATCCCAGCACTCCGTGCAGACGTGATCTCACCATCCTGACACCTATCCCCAAGGGCTACAGGGGGTGAAGGCCGGCGGGGAGAGAGGGCTGGTGCCTTAGTCCTCTTGTTCTAGAAGCTGGGGAGACTGAGGTTTAATGGCTTGCCTGGGCACATCCGGCAGGTCAGGGGCAGAAGCAGAAACAGCTGAGAACTCTGCCCAGCTAGGTTTCTTCCTGGTTTATGCCCTGGGACCCATTCACAATCAACCGTATGCGAAGTGTTTCATGTCGTCCCCTTGGAAGTTGCCTGAACACAGAGGCCCCCCCAGACGCCCTCATCGGCGGGGGCGGGGCAGGGGGTGGGGGACTGGCCCGTCAAAGAGAAAATGACAGGTCACCCGAGAAGGCTCATGGTAGGGGGACGGTGGGGAGAAGGGAGTGGAAGGGCGGAAATAGGACATTGAGAACAGGTGTAGATTGGGAGCTGGGGGTGTGTGATCCCCTGGTGACAAAGCACTTGAAAAACAGGATCATCCTAGAACAGGACTGTCCAGAAGCCAGGGGTACCTGAGAATGGGGCACCCAGAAGCCAGGGCTGACCAGAATCCAGGGACACCAGACAATGGGGCACCCAGAAGCTAGGGGCACCTGAGAACAGGGATGACCAGAAGTCAGGAGCACCCAAGAACGGGTCTGCCAGAAGCCCGGGGCACCCGAGAATGAGGCTGACCAGAAGCCAGGGGTGCTCAAGGACAGGGCTGACCAGAAGTCAGGGTGCCAGAAATAGGGTACCCAGAAGCCAGAGACACCTGAAAATGGGGCACCTGGAAGCCAGGGATACCCAAAACTGGGGCTTCATGGAAGCTAGGGTTACCAGAGAAAGAGGCCAGCCGGAGTCAGCACAATTCCCGCTGGCCCCGGGAGTGCCTGTGTAAAAAGCTTCTAAAAATACGGAGCCCGTTTCTTGCAGGGGGCTGATTTATCTGACCTTTTCCAAGCTGCCTGCTCCAGGGTGGTTAATTGGCAGAGTCCATTAAGTCTCAATCATCTGGGCTGGGGACCAATGGGGAGACCCTTCCTTCTGTTTTATTTGAAACGCCCTGGTCACAGCTGCAATGGACCTTTGCTGGACTTCTGGGCTTCCTGGGATGTGGGATGTTGGGGGAGTGACCGGTCCTTCTCCCACCGCTGCCCCCCTCCCCCCCAGCCATGGCACTGGAGGGAAAGGAGAGGAGGATAGATAAATCAATCAATAGTATTTATTGAGTGCTTACTGTGTGCAGAGTACGGGAACTAAGCACTTGGTTTCCAATACAATAAACAGTAGAGATAATAGACATGATCCTTGCTCACGAGCAGCAGCGTGGCCTAGTGGAAAGTCCACAAGCCTAGAAGTCAGAGGAGCTGGGTTCTAATCCCAGCACTGCTAAATGCTTGCTGTGTGAACTTGGGCAAGTCACCTTCACTTCTCTGTGCCTCAGTTTTCCTCAACTGCTAAATGGGGATTAAATAGCTTTCTCCCTCCTACTTAGATTGTGAGCCCCATGCAGGACAATGACTGTTTCTGACCCAAAATTAACTTGTACCTACCCCAGAACTTAGAACAGTGTTTGACACAGAGTAAGAGCTTAACAAATACCATTTAAAAAAAGGAGCTTCCAGTCTACAGGGGGAAGAGAACTGTGAGCTGGCTGGGGCTGTGGGCAGGGGCCGAGGGTGATGAGGACTCACCCTGGGCAGTGGGCGAGGGTCTACTTTGATCTAGGCTGTCCAACTGGCCCCAGGGCTCCCACAAGCTGGATCCACTCTGCTTTACCCCTCACTCAAATCATCCCTCATGGTGCTGGGACCAAACCCCAACATCTCCTCCCCTATGCCCCCTTTTCTGTGGTTCTGTTCTGTCCCGGGGCTTGGGCTAAGTTAGAGTCCAAGCTCCTGGTCAAGCACCCAGAGCCCAACCAAGGGAGATCTCTGAGGGAAGGGGCCACAGGATGCCTGGAAGGCCAGTAGGGGAGAGGGGGAGGGAGAGGATAGGAGTCCACTTATCCCCATCCCCGCTGCAGTTCCCCATTCAGCCCGCACACTGTCCTTTGCTCTTTCCAAGGGCCCACCTCATTTCCTTATCGATCCTCTGTCCTTACTTGGCCGTAACCTCCTAACGTATCTCTGATTCTTTGGTCTCCACCGAGTGTCTCCAGCTTTGGGATGAGGGATGGGGGAGGAGAGTACTTGCTCCACACCTCCTCTCCCCTCTCAGAATCTGGCTTCTCCATCTTCCCTCTAGGCTATAGATCCTTTGGCTTGGGAGTGTCCCTTGGCCGCCATCCCAACGCACCCTCCCAGACTCCAGCTCCCTCCAATGGCTTTCTAATCCTGGCTCTGCCAGTTGTCTTTTGTGTGACCTTGAGCAAGTCATTTCACTTCACTGGGCCTCAGTCACCTCATCTGTGAAATGGGGATTAATACTGGGAGCTCCTCTTGGGGTAGGAACTATATCCAACCTGATAATCTGTACCTCCCCCATTGCTTAGAACAGTGTTTGGCACATAGTAAGTGCTTAACAAATACCACCATTATTATTATTATTATTATTATTATTTCAGGGGGACCAGAATAGACCGCCACTGGTAAAAACTGGGGGGCCTCTCCTTCCTCCCATCCCTCTGGAATTGACCCTGGAATCACTCAGCCCGAATTCCACTACCTGAGTCTGAATCTCCTTCCTGCCATGCCAGCTTCTCCTCACCGCTGGAAGTAGGGGCAGCAGAGCATGAGAGAAAACTCTCCCGTCTCCTCTCTGAGAGACCAAAGTCCCACTTATCTCAACACTACCCATGTGAGACACCCTTCCTCGCTGCCCACAACCAAATGTCCCTGTTCCCCCATGCCTTTTCCCCCCTTCCCACCCTAAAACTCACTCACACACTCAGAATCTAACCCACCTTGAGCCCGATTGTCTCCCACTCCCTCGCTCTCAGTCAATCAATGGAGAGCACTGGTACTAGTGTTTGGAGAGTTCAATACAAAGACTTTTTTTCCCTGCCCACAAAGAACTTACAGTACAGAAGAGGTGGCAGTCAGGGTGCTGATACCCGGCAGCTCCTTACTCGTGCTCCTGTTATCCTGGAAACAAGAAGTCACGCAAAAAGCCAGTGGAGAACTGGGGAGCCCGGCGAGCTGGTACCGGCCTTTGGGTCAAAAGCAAGCTAGTCTGGATCACCTCCAAGTGAGCCTGCTGAGGACAGGATGGTCCAAACTTTGACGCTGGGCAAAGGATGATAATAATAAATCAAAGTGTTAATAATAACTGTGGTACTGTTCAGTGCTTACTATGTGCAGCACTGTTCTAAACACTGGGGTAGATACAAGTTAATCAGGTTGGACACAGTCCCTGTCCCATAGGGGGACTCACATTCTTAATCCCTCATTTTACAGATGAGGGAACTTAGGCGCTTACTACGTGGCAAGCACTGTGTAAGCAAGGAATGTATCTACCAAACTCTGCCTATATTATACCTCCCAAGTGCTTAAGATCAGTGCTCTGAGCACAGTTAGGGCTCAATAAATATGATTGATTGATTGTTAGAATTCAAGTTAATCAGGCTGGACATGGGTCCCTGACCCATACAGTCTAAGGGAGGAAGAATAGGCATTTTATCCCCATTTTAAAGATGAGAGTTCTGAAGCAGAGAAGGGACTTGTTCAAGGTCACACCAGCCAACTAAGTGACGGAACCAGAATTTAACGGCCTCCTAACTCCCAGGCTTGTAATCCACTCACCTGATTCACTGCTCCTGGCCATTCTCCCCTGGCCATGTCTAACCCATCCCCAAGAATAGTGATTGAGCCATCCGACACCCCTAGGCTTTCTCTCTGCATCTCTAACTTTCCCTGCAGTAACCCAGCCATGGACCGCTCTCCCACAGATTACCTAAAGCCCAACTTGATCCTGCTGACCCCTTCCCTTCCACACCGTCCCAGGGGAGACGAGACCCACACCCTCCCCGCTGTTAGGGACGTGTTAACTTATTGCTCACTTGGAACCTACCATATCGAGCTGCTCTGGGCTCCCCCCTTGTCTCTGGAGCCGGGAGATTTAGTGAACGATAGGTCTGTGTCAGCAGCCCTGTCTGAGCTTTATCAACTTCAGTCACGTCCCGGCCCCGCTTGGGAGGAGAGGAGGAGACTGAGAAGGAGATTGAGAGGATGAGAGCTGGGGACTGAGGGACAGGGCTGGGGGGAGAGGCAGAGGGACAAGGAGGAGGAGGAGGAGGAGGAGGAGAAAAGGAGGAGGCCAAGGAGGATAAGGAGAAGAAGGCGAAGAGGGGGGAGGACAAGGAGAGAATGTTGAGTGTGCTCTATGAGTAAGGTACCAGGCAATTCTTGGGAACATTTCTCACTTTCTGCCTGCTTCTGTGACAAAATGACCCTTTTGCTGGTAGAGCTGTAAAAGTAGAGCTGCAAAGAGACAGGCTGAACAGGTCCCATCTCATTGAGACCTAACAATCTCCCATCTCATCTCAGCAGTCCTAAGCCCTTCCTTCTGCTGTTCTCAGCTACAGGAAGTACCATCTCCCCTCAGGTGATCACCGTGAATTGCCTCAGGACCCTGCTCATGCCTCTTTAAGAATTTAAGCCCAGGTGTAATACCACAGCTAATAACAATAATAACAAGAATAATTACAGTAACTGTGGTATTTGTTAAGCACTTATTTTGAGCCAAGTCCTGGGGCAGATATAAGATAATCAGGTCAGACAAGGTCCCTGTCCCACACATGGCTCAAAGCCTAAGTAGGTAGGGGAACAGGTTTTGTATCCCCTTTTCTAAATAGTATTTGTTAAGTGCCTACTATGTGTCATACACTGTTCTAAGCGCTGGGCTAGGTATAAGTTAATTAGTTAATTAATGAGAAGCAGTGTGGCTTAGCCAAAGAGCACGGGCTTGGGGATCAGAGGTCGTGGGTTCTAATCCTGGCTCCGCCATTTGTCAGCTATGTGACTTTGGGCAAGTCACTTAATTTATCTGTGCGTCAGTTCCCTCATCTGTAAAATGGGGATTAAAAACTGTGAGTCCCACATGGGACAACCTGATTACCTTGTATCTACCCCAGCACTTAGAACAATGCTTGGCACATAGTAAGTGCTTAAACAAATAGCATTATTATTATTAGGTTGGACACAGTCTTGTCCATGTGGGGCTCGCAGTCTAATGGGGGGAGAAGAGCTATGTAATCCCCATTTGGCAGTTGAGGAAACTGAGGCAGCAGAGAAGTGAAATGACTTGCCAAGGTCCTACAGGCAGGCAAGTGACAGAGCTGGAATTAGAGAACCCAGGTCTCCTGACTTCTGTAGTTGGGTCAGACCAGTGATCCATCCAGTCCAGCTGCCAGTCTTCAAAAGGTGTCCCAGAATGCTCGTTCCTCAGAGCCCAGAGAGGACAACTTTTCTTCTTTTCCTAGTGATGGCTGGGAGGAAGGTCCAGGCAGTAAGCCAATCCCTCAATCGGTGGTGCTTATTGAGCACTTTCTTTGTACAGAGCACTGTGCTAAGCACTTGGGAGAGTACAATGTGAAACAGAGTTGGTAGACACATTACCTGCCCACAAGGAGCTCACAGTCTAGAAGGGAAGGTAGACATTAATATAAACCTAAGGATGGGGAAGGAACCATCTATCCTCCTGCCACCTCCCAGCCCAACTCAGCATAAACCCACTGCTAACCCCAGAAAGCAGAATCCCTGACACTTCTATAGATCCCTACTGAAAAACAAGCCCCTCCCCAGGCTCTCTGCATACTTAGGCTTAGGATGTCCATTCCCCCAACTTTCGGCCAGTTCTCCTGTCTGGGGTCCCAGGTCGGTCGGAAAGCCAACCAAGAGGAAAGCCAGGATCATTTCAAGGTTTCGTGAGGAAAAGCCAGGATCATTTCAAGGTTCGTTAGGAACTCGAGAAAATGAATGTTTTGCCAACGAGGGAGAAAAGGGGTTCGATCGATAAAGAGAGAAATGCTGTTTTCAAGCTGCAGACCTCCGGGGTATCACAAACAATGGAAAGCAGAGAAATCAGCACCATTAAATGCAGGGTGGGGAAGATCCTGGCAGCATCCGGCCTGCAACCACCTTCTCTGGACCTGAACCGCTCTCGCTAGAGCAGAAGGAAACTCTGACCTGGGTTCTTACACCTGAGCCAGCTGCTCCGACTTGGTGTTGGGCAGAGGGGCACGGCAGGGGGCCAAATTCTTCGGTTTGACTGATGGCCCGAGCTTCTGGCTACCAGGGCCCATCTCTGCCCATCCCTGGCTGCACTGGGGGACTCTCTCCCCACCCCTGACTAGCTCGCCCACCCTCCCTCAGGCCAAGCACCCATCTCTCCCCCAGGATCTAGACCAGATCCCAGTGGAGTTGACATCTAGCCCAGGAGAGAGGATGGACTGGGGGTCCCAGTCTCATCTATCTCATCAGCGACCCCTCGGCCCCAACCACTCTGGAACCTAGAATTCCTTCCCCCTTCACATCTGACAGTCCACTTCTCTCCCACTTCAAAACCCTTGTAAAATCATATCTCCTCCAAGAGCCTTCCTTGACTAAAGCCCTCATTTCCTTTACCCGCCCTGGGGGTACCCTTAAGCCACTTTTGACACTCACCTCCCGGCCCCAGAGCACTTATGTGCATATCCTTATACTCAGTGATTTCTGCTATCTGTAATTTTGTTTTTATGTCTGTCTTCCCCTGTAGCTCCTTGTGGGCAGGGATTGCAGGATTGCATCTACCAACTCTATTTTATTGTACTTTATTGCTAAGTAGAGAGCAATGTATGCAGTACATATTGATTGATTGATGGATTGATTGATTGATTGACTTGGGCAGTGCTGCCATGACTCTTGCAGTGGCTTGAAGTTATAACTGAGAATCTGGGAGAGATTGAAGACACTCTCTAAGCTCCTTGAGAGCAGGACTCCCGTCTACTAACTCTCCCAAACGCTTAGTACAGAGGGCTCCCTACACAACATAAACACTCAGGGAATACCGCTGATTGACTGACTGCTCTCCAGGGTCAGGATGAGATGGTGGGAGGCAGCAGCTTGGCCCACCCAGATCCCGGCAGCCACATGAGGGGCGGAACCGAACAAAGCCGCATCGGGTTGCAAGGGGTGACCCGATTAGTGCTTACTGGAAGCAGGGGCAGAGGTAGCCAAGGGATGTCTCCCTTCTGCCCTCTCCCTGGTTTCTGGTGACCTGGTGGAAAGAGCCCAGACTTAGTAAGCACTCAATAAATACGATTGATTGACTAATTGGCCCCGCTTCCCACTGGCATAACGGCTAGGTTGAGATAGGGGATAGCAGCCCAATCCAATAGACCGGAGCCGGGCTCGGGCGGGGGGGCGGGGGGAGGGCTGGTGGGACTGCACCCCGAGAATATTCTGGGGTTCCTCATGGCCCCTGGTTTAGTGGAAAGAGCATGCGCTTGGGTGTCGGAGGTCATGGTTCCGCCACTTGTCAGTTGTGTGACTTTGGGCAACTCACTTCACTCCTCTGTGATTCAGTTACCTCACCTGTAAATGGGGATTACGACTGTGAGCCCCACTTGGGACAATCTGATCACTTTGCGTCTACCCCAGCGCTTAGAACAGGGCTTGGGCCATAGTAGATGCTTCACGAATACCGTTATCATTATAATTATTATTTCCGTCGGATTGGCTGCTGAGCTGAGATCAGCTGGAGGAGGCCAGTCCGGAGTGGGAGGGGAATTTGGGGAATTCCGGGGCCTGCTCTTGGCTTCCTTTCCCACCATAATGGCTGCTGGGCCGAGATGAGCGGGAACCGCGCAGTGCAGCGGAGCTCGGAGGAATCTAGTCCCACCTGCTGGCCACGCCGGGAAACTGGGAAGGGGAAGGCCCTGCTGACGACCACCCTCCTGCTGCTGCTGCTGCAGCTCTCCTTCCACCCTCCCTCCACCTGCCCCCCCCAACACCAATCCCCTCCCTTCATTACCGCTCAGGTTCACTGAACCCGGTGAACGCAGGGGGCCTGGTCACCCCCGGTCATCCTTGAACACCAGTGATGATGATGATGATGGCATTTATTAAGCACTCTTTGCTTGCCAAAACAGAGCCGATGGACATGTTTTCTGCCCACCAGGAGCTTACAAGCATTCAGGCAATCAACAGTATTTATTGAGCGCTTAGTGTGGGCAGAGGCCTGTACTAAGAGTTTGGAAGAGTATAATGCAACGGAGCCGACAGACACGTTCCCTGCCCAAAGGGATACCAGAAGAGATGAATGCACTGTCCAAGCTGGAAGCAAGAAAGGAACCCTGCCCCTCTCTCCCCAGCTGCCCTTTTTCAAGGTATGTGTTAAGGCACCACGCTAAGCAGGGGATAAATACAATCTAATTAGGTTGGACACAGTCTCTGTCCCCCATGAGGCTCACAGTCTTAATCCCCATTTTACAACTGAGGCACAGAGAAATGAAGTGACTTGCCCAGGGTCACACAGCAGACAAGTGGTGGAAACGGGATTACAACCCAAGTCCTTCTGACTTCCAGGACCTTGCTCTATTACGCTGCTTCTCTACAACTAGATAGTTAAGGGGATGGAATTGGCGGTTGGGAGAGGGGTGGAGAAGCTAAGTTTGAAATTGAGGAAGAGGCTTCAGGATCTTTCTACAATATTAACTCGGTGAGGTTGCGGGTTTGGCTTCAGGAATTCCTCTGTTGGGTGGCAGGAGTTTCTGACCAATCCGCATCATCCTCATCATCAGTATTTAATGAGCACTTGCTGGGCTTCAAGCACTCCCCAAAGGGACTAGGGGATGGACAATTAAAGTAGAAGACATTGCCCCCATCCTTAAGGAGCTTACAACCTAATTAATCAATCACTTGTATTTTCAGAGCATCTACTCTCTGTGGAACACCCTACTAAGTGCGTGGGAGAGCACGGTACAACAGAACTGTTAGGCATGTTCTCTGCCCACCGGGAGCTTACAATCAATCAGTCGATCAATCAGTAGTGTTCACTGAGCACTTACCGTCTCTTGTCATGTCCTGTGCCGTCGAGTTGTTGCCGTCCCATAGCGACACCACGGACACATCTCTCCCAGAATGCCCTGCTCTCCACCTGCAATCGTTCCCGGTAATGTATCCGTAGAGTTTTCTTGGCCAAAATACAGAAGTGGTTTACCATTGCCTCCTTCCACGCAGTAAACTCGAGTCTCCACCCTTGAGTCTCTCCCATGCCTCTGCAGATGAGTTTTGACTTGTAGCAGCTTGCCTTCCACTCGCTAGCCACTGCCCAAGCTAGGAATGGAACGGGTAGGCCTCCGCTTGACTCTCCCTCCAGTAGCCGAGGCTGGTAGACTACTGGAAACTCTCCAGGTGCGACCCTGGGAGGGGGCTTACCGTGTGCAGAGCTCTATACTAAGATTTTGGAAGAGTATAATACAGCAGAGCTGATAGACACATTCCCTGCCCACAAGGAACTTACAGTCTAATAGGAATCCAGAGGGCATATGCACAAGCAGAGTAATAATAATAATGTTGGTATTTGTTAAGCGCTTACTATGTGCAGAGCACTGTTCTAAGCGCTGAGGGGGATACAGGGGAATCAGGTTGTCCCACTTGAGGCTCACGGTCTTCATCCCCCTTTTACAGATGAGGGAACTGAGGCACAGAGAAGTTAAGTGACTTGCCCACAGTCAACACAGCTGACAAGTGGCAGAGCCAGGATTCAAACCCATGAGCTCTGACTCCCAAGCCCGGGCTCTTTCCACTGAGCCACACTGCTTCTCAGAGTAGTTGTGCATTCCACCTGCCCAGTTCCCCGCAGCCCCCAAGACCAGGTGTGTCTCCCTGGGCCCCTCCCTCTCCTCTCAGAGACACCTCAGGGCCACTTTTTTAAGGTATTTGTTAAGCACCTATTCTCTGCTCTCCTCTCTCCTTGTCCCTCCTCTGCTGGTGCCCCTCCCTCCCATCAAGCTTCCATCCCCAAGGCTGGAGCCCCTGGGGACCCACTCCTGACAATGCGCCTGGCCTGGAAGGAAGGCCCAAGGGAGAAGCTCTTAATGGCAGGCTTCTCCAGAGGATGGGACACTTCCCAGGGCTTGGGAGTTTGCCGTATTCTGGACCCCTGAACTGCCCCCTCTGCTCATCAACATCTGAAAAGAAAGTGGAAGGACCCTTTCCGCCCCCCTGCCAAGTCCCCAACTTGGGCATCGTCCACCTCAGATGTCTCTGGAAGCCTCCGTGAACCCAGCAGGACAGCGGCGGACTCTGCAAAGACCCGCTAAATCCCCGTCGGTAGTTTCTCCGGGCTGCAAGATGGCCAGGGACAGAGGCTGGGGATAAGGACGTCATTGCTGGGTGACTCTAAATGAAATCAGACAAATTAGTAAATTTGTCTTAAATCACCGTTCAGACCAATCAATAAATAAATCTTATTTATTGAATGCTTACCACGCTTAGTGCAGAGGACTGTAATAAACCCTTGGAAAAAATGCATTATAACAGAGTGTAGTGGATAGAGCACAGGCCTGGGAGTCAGAAGGGTGTGGGTTCTAATCCTGGCTCTGCCACTGTACTGCTGTGTGACCTTGGGCAAGTCACTTCACTTCTCTGGGCCTCAGTTACCTCACCTGTAAAATGGGGCTTGAGACCATGTGTCCCACTTGAGACAGGGATACTCTCCAACCTGATTTGCTTTTATCCACCTCAGGATTGAATACAGTGCCTGGCACACAGTAAGCGCTTAACAACTACCATAATCATTATTATTAATATCACTGGGGTCAGGAGACGCATTCCCCACCCACAAGGAGCTTTCAGTCTAGAGGATGTAGATCTGTGGCCCGGACCCTGAATTACAAGCTCCCGGAGGGAAGGGAAAGTGGGCTTGGCTTCTGTTGGCCTCTCCCAAGCCCTTAGAAGGCATTTGATAAAAATCAGTGATTGACTGATTGATTTCTCCCAGTCAGTTTCCCAACCCCACCTCTACCTCCGGGCCCCCACCTGCATTTCCTTATTGCTTCCACCTCTTGCAGAATCCAGGCCCTCAGGCTTTGCCTCACCCCCTTATCTGGCTGATGCATCTGCCTTTGACTCCCTGTCCCCTTCTCTGCGAGTCACCATGCCCCTAAGACCTCCTCCAGAGGCTTCTGTCCCTCCAGGGGGTTGGAGCGGAGAGGGAGTGCACTCCGGACACTGGAAGCTACTTTGTTCTTCAGTCTCCCGGGAAGGCTTTCAGAGAGGGAGAGTTAAGCAGCGGCCTCCTGCTCTGTTGTCTTCATTATTTAAAACTTCCTCATCTCCGAGCTTACTACTGCAGAAGGGTGGAGATGTGACCCTTGTTGCCTCCTTCCCATCCAGAACCAGTCTTTACTGCTCTCCCCAGACATGGGCAGACAACGTGAGATCCCTGACTGTGATGCTGAGGGGGATGAGGGCCAGAAACTGAGGTGGGAAGCTTGGGAGAAGTGAGTGGGGCCGGACAAGGGAAAGCAGAATGGAGCAGGCTCAGGCAGAGGACCTCAAGGGGTGGAGAACCAAGGCCAGGGACAGAGCCATTTTGGACATTCGGCTGTCCAGAAGTGGTCATCGTCCCCTCCTGGACACACAGGTGTCACTAATTGTGGCGCATCAGACATGTAGCATAACATATAAATGTCACTAGACAGTCTGCCTGAGTCTAGTGCATTTCTCCGAGGACCCTGCAGCCCCCACCTCTTTCCACAGCCATTGCATCCCCCTCCGGAGTCTCTGCTGGCCCAGCTGCCACTGGACTCCAGAGTCGGGCCCCATCCAGTTTTCGAGCGCCACCCCCTGCCACCCCATTGGCCTGGAGCCTTGAGACCTCTGCCACTCTGGCTCCTGGTCAGAAGCTGGTGGCAGTGGGTGGCAAGGGAGGGCCAGGGTTACAGAGGAAGGGGTTTACAGGGTGGGGCTCTAGGAGGTAGAGACACTGTGGGAAGTGCAAAGGGACATAGGGAGAAAGATAATAACGATAGTTGTGGTATTTAAATGCTTACTCCATGTCAAGCACAGTATTAAACCCTGGGAGAGATATCTGGTCAAATCAGGAATCCATGGTATTTACTGATCACTGTTTTAAGCACTTGTGAGAGTACAGCAGAGTTAGCAGAAACTTTCTTTGCCCACAATTAACCTACAGTCTAAAGGGGAACACCAACATTAAGAAAAGTCACTTCAATTCTCTGGGCGTCTGTTTCTTCATCTGTAAAATGGGGATTAAAACTGTGAGCCCCACATGGGACAGGAACTGTGTCTATCCTGATTAGCTTGTATCTACCCCAGTGCTTAGTACAATGCCCGGCACATAATAAATGCTTAACCAATTAATATATAAATACATTTATAATATATAATTTAAGATTCATACTTAAGTGCTGTGGGGCTGAGGGTGGGAGAAAGACCAAATACCCAAAGGGCACAGATTCAAGTGCAGAAGATGGAGAAAAGAGAGGGAGGAAGGGAAAAGGGGGCTTAATCAGGGAAGCCCTCTTGAATGAGATGTGATTTTAATAAGGCTTTGAAGGTGGGAAGAGGGCCGGTCTGGTATAGATGGAGGAGGTGGGAGTTTCAGGTCAGGTGGATCTCCTGTAGTGTATTCCCTCAGAGGGTTAAGTTACCCTCCTTCCAACTCACTCTTACAATCAATCAATCAATCAATCAATGGTATTTCTTTAGTACTTGGGGTGCAAAAAAAATTGTACTAAGTACATGGGAGAGTACAACTAAGTAGATAGCAGTTTACCATTAAGTCCCCAGACTAAGCCTCTCTTTTTTTTTACCTCAGCTCCACCTCCCCTTCCCATAGCCCCGACTGGTTCCCTTTGTTTTACCCTCCACCCTGCCCCACAGCACTTGTGTATACATGTACATATCTATAATTCTATTTACTTATAATTAATGCCTGTTTACTTGTTTTGATGTACATGTATCTATATTCTATTTATTTATATTGATGCTATTGATGCCTGTTAACTTGTTTTGAAGTCTGTCTTCCCCCTTCTAGATTGTGAGCCCCTTGTGGGCAGAGATTGTCTCTCTTTGTTGCTAAATTTGTTGAGAAGCAGCGTGGCTCAGTGGAAAGAGCACGGGCTTTGGAGTCAGGGCTCATGAGTTCGAATCCCGACTCTGCCACTTGTAGGCTGTGTGACTGTGGGCAAGTCACTTAACTTCTCTGTGCCTCAGTTCCCTCATCTGTAAAATGGGGATTAAGACTGTGAGCCCCACGTGGGACAACCTGATTCCCCTATGTCTTCCCCAGTGCTTAGAACAGTGCTCGGCACATAGTAAGCACTTAACAAATACCAACATTAATTAAATTGTACTTTCCATGCGCTTAGTACAATGTTCTGCACACAGTAAGCGCTCAATAAATACAATTGAATGAATTGAATGAATGAATTAAAGTGGGCTACAATCTCTATCTGCTCCTTTCTCACAATGCCCAGATCACAAGTGAGCCAAGTTTGCGATGACATGAAGCCTCAACCTGCCCCTTGACTTCTTCTCCAAAAAGGCCCCAACCCCAGAGTCTTTCCCACACAGCTTTCGCCCAGCCCAGGGAGTGGAGAGAGGGAGAGGAGTCCTTCGTCTCCTCACTGTTCCTCTCCAGAGAAAGTTTCCAGGATGGAAGACTGAGGGATCGGGACTCCTGGGTTCTCGGCTCCACGGTGGTCCTGACTCCTCAGAACCTAGAGCTGTTAGTGGGAGCCCCTGAGTGTGAACACCTGCATGTGCTTGCTCTGTGTGTGTCATGTGCTCACACCTCGTGTGTTGGTGGGCTTGCAGATGTGTGTGTGTGTGAGCGGGAGAGAACCTGTGTGAAGAACAAAGAGAAGAGGCTGTTTATGCTCCAAGGAAAAGCCCAAGATAAAGCCCTGAACAGATGGAACTCTAAGAGGAGTTAAGGCAAGAGAAAGTGGAGAGGAGCTTTGCCACTCTGAGTAGAGCAAAGATCCAGGCAGAACAGATGATGCCGTTGAGAAATGGGCCAAAATAGAATGAAACAGGGAGGCGTGGGTCCCCACCCTGAGCTACGCCCCTCCTCTTCCTCTTCCTTCTCCACTTCCCCCTTATTCTCCTCTTTCTCCTCCTTTTCTCCTCCTCATTCACTTCCTCCTCCTCTTTCTCCTCTCCCTTTTCCTATTCCTCCTTTTCCTCCTCTTCCTCTTCCTTTTCCTCTGCTTCTCTCCCTCTCCCTTTTCCTCCTCCTTCTCCACTTCCTCCTCCTCCTCCACTTCCTCCTTATCATTCACTTCTTCCTCCTCCTCCTCTTCCTTTTCCTCCTTTTTCTTTTTGTCCACTTCCTCCTTCTTCTCTTCCTCTTCCTCCTCCAACTCTCCCCCCACCCCCTACAAACACACACATACACACACACACACACATACACACAATTACTCCACCCTCTCTACAGGGCCTGTCCTCACAGAAGAGAGGAAAAAAAATTCCCTTCTCGCAGCTATGGAAAACACACACATAAACATGCACACACACTCTCTCACTCCCTTCTTTGTGTGTCTTCACTGGGGAAGAAAAAGATAATTATCATTGATAAAGGAAGCTTCTCTCCTGCGCAAATGGAAGGAAAAAGGTTGGGGAGGACTACTGGGAGACCCAGCATTTTCTCTCTGGATGGGTGGGAAAGGCAGAAGGGAAGGGCTTGAAGTTCATTCAAATCCTTCACTTCCTGTCCCTACTACTACCATCCCCTGGGTGAACTTACAGTGGAAGTCACATCAGAACCAGAATGGTGGCAGTCTCAAAGGCATATGCTGTGATGGAGATGGGGAAAGGGGAGTGGGTGGGTCAGAAATGCCATTTTTCTATTTCCTCGCTCAGTAAATATGCCTGTAGAATTTTCCTGGGGCACCATGGCATTGTATATGGGATGAAGGCAACGCCCGCAGAACCGTGAGCAACCCATTTAGAGACTTGGGACAGGAGTGGAGGAAGAGTTTCAGCCTAGGACAGAGGCCTGTGTCTTCCTGAGAGAGAGGGAGAAATAGAGATGGGGCACAGGGAGAGATACCCTCAAAGTTCATTCTATCTTTGGGTGTTTACCCCACCCCCTGCCAGAGGCCTTAGGCAGAGAACCGAGTGGATGCTGAGCGGGCTCAGAGGGGATCAGAACCAGGAGGAGGTCATGGGGGCAGTGAGAGCCCCATGGGCCATGTCTGGCTCTGATCAGCCCCTTACTGGCTGGGAGCTCAGGGTAAGCAATAAATCAATCGATCGATCGATAAATCACATTTATTGAGTGCTTACCAAGGGCAGAGTTTTGACAGTACAAGAAAGGAGAGTTAGTAGACATGTTCCCTGCCCACAAAGAATTTACAGTCTTATAGAAACCTCCAATAAGTAAGGTTTGGCAGTGGACTCAGAGGAGCCCCTAACACTTTCCCAGGCTGAATTTTGGAGTCCATCTGTCCCTAAGAGCGATCGGTCCTTCCCCACAAACTCAAATTTGCTGCTGTCTGTGCACATAATTGACATCAACACCTCCTTGCTGGGAGAACCCACTAAGGCTGTGCATCCCAAATTCTGTATCAAGAAGGGTTGACCAACTTGTATAGGGTGGCTGTTCACCCAGTGTAATACCAGAGAATCTTGTTTCTGGCTGGTCCCTGTCCGGTACCATGAGGGGAGTCAGTGAAAGGCTGTCCTGTACTCTTGTGGGCCATCAGAACACTGTGTCTGAGGAACTGGGGAAGAAATAAAAACACGATTCCTGTCCACAAGGAGTTTAATATTGTAGGGTTGGGCTGAGACAACCCACTGCACGTTTTGCTAAACACAGTACCCCGGATCTAGCGGTGGTGAGAGCTCACACACCTCTAGGAGAATTGAGAAGCCCAGTTCTCTGAGGTCCAGCTAATTCCAACAGTCTCATAAGTAGGTGTGGCATGAGCACACATGAACACACATGACATGAGCATGTGTGGTAGAGAGAAACAGGTAAGACCCTATGCAAAGGCAAGTCCCCTGCCAGTGGCCTGGGTCCCTCCCCTCTCTATCTCCTCCCTTCCCCGGAACACATCGGCCAGGGGTCACAAGTGGATTTTTGGTGCCAGCAAAGGGAAATAGGGCCCTGGAGGCTGTGGCTAAATTAACTCATCGTCATTATCATGGGCTCCAGGCTCTGGAAGGAGTCCCGGGCTCAGAGGCATGGAGGAGAAAAGAAAAAGGCAGAGAGACTGGTGGAGAGAAGCAGAAATTACCAGCGGTCAGGTGCTTGGAAGCCATTGTGAGTATGGGTGGCCGTTCTGGAGGGTGAGTTAGACCCTCCCCATCCTGCTGAAGGTGCCGGGACCTTTGACCCAAGTAGCCCGGTTATCTGGATGAAGGAAGACGGGATGAGTAAGGGGTGGGTGGAGGTGGGTCAAGGATACGTGAGGAAGACTAGCGCGGGGGTGGGAGGTCTTCATTATGAGTCATCGCACAATGCCAACTCACTCCCAAAGCCCCTGGCCCTCAGTGCTAAGCAACGCCAGGATCTCAGGCCACCACGGTGGCAGAGTTTAGGACCCAGAGCAGGGCGCGGGTAATCTTGGGGGAGGGTTTGTTGGGGGACTCGAGGGGAGGATGGGGGAGGAGGAGGTAAGCTTTGTGGCTCTCCCAAGAAACGGATGAAGAATGAGGTGGGGAGGAACTCGATCATCAATGAACCACAAAGCCTTTTAGTGTCCATTTACAATTGCTGCTGAGCAAACAAGAGCAAACACTCCGGTCACTAACAGGGGGTTCATTTCCCCAGGGAGCAGCCAATGGCAAACAAAAGAGGCCAGCGGCCCCATCTCTCCGACTGGATCTGGAACGAAATGGGGATGGGGAGGGTGGCGGAGCCCCCGTCCGGCTCCTCCGTCCGGCTCCTCCGTCCAGCCCGGAGCTCCAGCCGCCCCGTGATAGACAGGGCAGCGGGGCCAGGTCCACACCACCTGAATCCCCAAACCTCAGCTTTCAGAACCAGGTTCTTTCGTGTGTCACGGTTCCTCCCGGGAGGAAGTTGTCCATGTGTCGACCAAAGATGAGTAACTGGCATAACAGGTTGGCTTGTCCCCATGTAGGCTTGGGTAGGATAGAAGTGGAGAGAGGGGTCTGGTCCCCCCCCAAGCCAGAGCAGGCTAGGATTAGTTAAATCTCCCACATGGTCTTGGCCCAGTGAGTGGGTCACACCTCGGTCCCGGTGCCAGAGGCCTGAAAGGGGCTCACCCAGAGAGAGCACCTGCTCTCCCCACTCTAAGGCTTCTTGCTCTTGGAGCCTGGGTAATGCCTCCCATTTTCAATGCTGGGCAGTAAGGGATCTGGCAGGTGCCGAGGCTACACAGGTGGGATCAGTGTCTGATCATCGGGGGCAAAGTGAAGTTGGGGGAGTGAGGTCAAGTGAGACGAACTCAATCAATCAATCAAGGAGCAAGATGGCTTAGTGGAAAAAGCACGGGCCTGGGAGTCAGAGGACCTACGTTCTAATCCCGGCTCTACCACTTGCTTGCTGTGTGACTTTGGCCCTGTCTCTTAACTTCTCTCTGCCCCTGTTTCCTCAACTATAAAATAGGGATTCACAAACCTGTTCTCCCTCCTGCTTCTGATGGTGATCTCCATGCGGGACAGGGACTGTGTCTGACCTAATCGGCTTATACCTATCCCAGTGCTTAAAACTGTGTTTGACACAGAGTAAGCACTTAAAGAGTACCATAAAACAAACAAATCATTATTTATTGAGCATTTACTGTGTGCAGAGCACTATACTAAACACTTGGGAGAGTTTAATACAATGGAGTCGGTAGATACATTTGCTGCCTACAAGATGGTAAAAATACAGGTTGCTGACTAATTTCCAGCTGACCTCCAGCTTGGATGGGGACGAGGGACTTAAACAACCAAAGTCCCAGCTCTGCAAGATTCCCAACCAGTGGGGTAGCCACTGAGGATGGTGGGGGAAAGACATCAGAAGAATCTTTCCTTTAATGAGTCACTGCTTGGCCAGGAGAGGTCCGGGGGGAAGGCAACGTGAGCTAGGGAAAAGATCACAGGCCTGAAAGTCTAGTCCCAGCTCTGTCACTTGCCCGCCACATGATCTGGGGGAAGTTACTTATCCTCTCTGTTCCTCCTCTTGTAAAATGGGAATTAAATATCCAGTCCTCCTCCCTCCTAGACTGTGAGTCCTGTATGGAACTTGCTGATTCTCTAGTTTCTACCCTAGTTCTTAGCACACAATGTCATCATCGTCATCATCATCACCTTCCTCATCAATGGTATTTAGTGAGCACCTTCTGCATGCAGATCACTGTATTAAGTGCTTGGAGAATATAACGGAGTTGGAAGGCATGTTCCCTGTCCACAGTGAGCTTACTCTCTAGTAAGTGCTGAATAAATATTATCAACATTTTTAGCAGCACCTAGAAGAGAGCCTGACACATAGTAAGCGCTTAACAAATACCATCATTATCGCATTTATCGGCTCTCAGATGGACTCACTTCTAGGGATAATGGTCTCTACACCACCTTCCTGACCCCGTGAGCAGGAACGTCCAGGAAGAGAACTGACATCTAGTTCCTCCCAGCATCCTTCGGTGCCCCATTTGGAGACAGAACCCCAAGCTGGACACACCACTGGTCCATCACCCATAACGGTATGACCGATGGGCTTATGGTTATGGTGTTTCTCTGCCCTAGAGCCCAGCCAAGTTCTGAACCTCTCTCCCTAGCCTTCTGGCTCAGCCTCATCTCCCCCTCTGTCCGGCCTGTTTATTTTCTGAGCGCCAGTTTAACAGCGTGCTGTTTTTACGAGTCGGGCTGTAGTTCTTGGTAAAGCACTTTAATCCATTTTAATGCCCCGCTCTGCTCCTCAGTGACAGCGTGGCGGTTACTCTAATGCATCCCTCTCACCTTGAGGTTACTAATGAGGTCAGAGGGAACGCAATATCCAAACTGAATAATTCACTAATCAGATGCTGCAGACTCCAGTGGTAAAATTTATTTCTGACACCTAAACAGCAAATGGCTTTGTGGACACACACTCTCCCCCACTTCTCCCTCTCCCCCCTGTCTCTCTCTCTCTCCCCCTCCTCTCTCTCCATAGCTATTTCAGCTAAATGGACGGTCACTGCCTTTGCTTAACAAAAGAGCCCCGGTCTGGCCACAAAACATCTCGTCATTGTGGGCTTCAAATGGAGTTGGGGCAAAATGGAAGATGAAGTTTGCGGTGTCATTTGCTGGGGAAGGGGAGGAGGAGAGCGGGGGCTGGGGGGGCGCTCCTCGGCCGAGGCCTGGGGCCGGCGGCTGTGCCCCGGGTGAGCTGCGGGCTGGCACGGGCCAGGTTTCAGGGGTGGTCCCTGTCTAGACCGGGCACCCTGCCACGAGGGGTCTGCCCTCACGGGTGGGATGGCTCTAATCCATCCTCAACCCTCGGCGGGGCTGGGAAGAGCAGGCATCAGGAGAGTCCATGGACAGGCCCCGCCATCTGGACAGGACTCAGGGGGCCAAAGCTCCCCTCGATTCCTCACAAGCCCCTCGCAGCCACCAGCTTCATCTGAGTGCAGAGTTTGACCAGCTTCCCATTTCTGGCTCCAGCAGGCCTTCCAGGTTCTGCTGGCTCTGGGGTTTGCAGGGACCAAGGCCAGAGGAGTTGGGAGCCCCTCTGGTCCAGGGCCAGTGGTCCTCACGCATCGTTGAGGCTGACACAGACCCGAACCCTTGTCATGATGCTCCCCTACCTTCCTCCTGCCTCCGCTGGTGGGGCTGACGGCAAGAGCACCTGCCCAGGACTCGGCCCTTCCCCGAGAGCTTCCTCAGATCCCACCCTCCCAAACTTTCTTTTCCCTGCCCTCCTCTGGGATAACAGAAGCCAGCTCTTCCCTCTTTACCCTGTGGGAGAGGGCGGAGGGGAAGTCAGTTGTCATTTATCAGTCTGGGGTCTCTTTTCTGCTTTGGTTGGCTCTTCCTTTCCCTGTTTCTCTTTCTCTGCCCATGTCTTTGCCCTACTATCTCCCAGGCTTTTTAAAGAGGGTCACAGAGCTTCAGGCTCACCTGCTTACCCCTAAGAAACTGGGGCTGTGGCCTTTTCTGGCCGGCTGACTGACTGAAGGAAAATGGGAGGAGAGGGAAGGTGGGTGATAGAGACTTGGGACACGTTCGGCTGAGGACAGGGGAAGACATCTCTGCCTGGTGGAACTGGCCCCCTCCTTGCTTTGCCCCACCTTGACCGTTCGGGGGAGGCTGGAAGCTGGAGTCAAGAAGTGGGAGATTGCAGTCGCTTTCCATGGGCAGGCACTTCTAGCCGAGTCCTTCACAGGTATATCGGGGAACATGCCTACTCTGTTACACTGTGCTCTACCAAGCACTCAGTACAGTGCTCTGCACACAGTAAGCACTCAATAAATACCACCGATTGATTTACTAATTGTTGTCAGGGTGGGGAGGGCCTGGAGAAGAGCAACCAGCTGGCCTGGCCATGCCTCTGGCCTGTTACCCATTACTCTATGAGACTTTCAAAGAGAAGGGGAGAGAGTGAGAGAGAGAGAAAAAGAGAGAGAGAAGGGAGTGGGAGGGCATCCTGGAGGGCAGAACCGTGATAACTTTCTTTCTGCCACCAGCGGGGTTGTAAGGTGGAGAGGCCAGAAAGAGGAAGATGCCCCCTGCCTTTCCTGGCCCGCCCACCCACCGTATCCCCTCAGCCGGCCAGGGGCGCCTGGGACTGAATTGCTCTGGTCTGGAGATTCCAATTCATTGGCCGTTGCCCACACTGGCACGAGGGGTTAACGGCCCGTTGGTAATCCTGCCAGGAGGGAGAGAGAGACTTCTTGACGGCAAGGAAGTCTGCCCCCTGGCCTGCTTGGCTGACCCCTGGCTGCATCCCAGTGAGAGGATCAAACTGAATCAATTTCAGGCGGGAGACCAAAACCAAGAGGCAGCCGGAGACGGCTGCGAGGGGCTTGCGGAGGAGAGCGGGCAGACGAGGGAACACTTGGTGCTAGCACAGGACAGCCCAGAAGGAGCCCAGTCCAGAACAAAAAGTGGCCAATCGGGCTTCCAAGCACATGCAGATGGGGGGGGGGGGGCTTCACGGCTAAGGAAAGCAGCATGGCCTAGTGGATAGAGCACAGGCCTGGGAGTCAGAAGGTCATGGGTTCTAATCCCAGCTCCTCCACTTGTCTGCTGTGTGACCTTGGGCCATTCACTTACCTTCTCTGTACCTCAGTTCCCTCATCTGTAAAATGGGAATCAAGACTGCGAGCCCCCCATGGAGCAGGGATTGTGTCCAACCTAATTGTCTTGTATCTACCCCAGCACTTAGAACAGTGCCTGGAACATAGTAAGTGCTATACAAATACTATAATTATTATTATCATTTAAGGGGAGAGGGTTTCTGCTCTGAAGATCTCAAAGTACTTAATGAAAGCAATGGGCAGGCTCTCCTGGTTGTCAGGGAAAGGAAAACTGAGGCAAAAGGAAGGGGAGACCAAGCTTCCAGCAGGGTGGCCATAGCCTGCCAGAGCCCTAAACTCTGCCCTCTCCCAGGCACAAGGGGCTTTGAAACCTCCTGCAGGGGAAAGGCAAACCGGATGGGGAGTTGAGAAATGAAGCTGGTTGGGGAAGGGATAATGTCGGGCTCTTATTCCCCCAGTTTTTCTCAGCCTGCAGGTATCACCTCCCTGGAACACCTCAGGACAGCAGCTCAGTTCATTCTCTCCCCCTGCCACTCTGACCCAGTTAGAAGGAGGCAGCAAAGCTGGCAGAATTGGCAAGACATTAGGAGAGGTCCTTCCAGAGGTCAACTGGCAGACCCAGGCTCTGGCCACCCCTGCAGGTGTCCTGGGCCCACTAGCCTCACTGCCCATCTGGGCGTGGAAATGCCACAGATGCAGCTCCCAGAATTTCCAAACCAATTGCAGGATGTGTTGGGGCTGTGCAGGGAATGAGAGAAAGGCTTGGCTTGTGGAGGCTGGGGGAGGGGAAACTGAGCTGAAACCACCTTTGCAGATTTCTCCCTCTCAAACCCCTCCCCAGCCAAGGCCTCTGTCCCAAAACCCTGGCCCCAGGCCTCTGCCCAAGACCCATTGTCCTAGGGATGTCTTAACTGCTCTTATTTCCTGGTGGGGAAACTGAGTCACCAAATGCTGGAAGGGCAGAGCTGGGGATGCACTCAGGAATCTCAGAACCTCTCGGGTGCCAGAAAAGAAGATGCTGGAAACAAGGCTAAACCTAAGCCTTTAAAAAGATGACAGATTCCAGGGAGCTGCCCCACAATCCCTTCCAGCCCAGTCTCCTGGATTGCCCCTCTTGAAGCATCGCTCCTCCAGAAATCCTTGGTCGGGTTTCCAGATTCCAAAATCTTCCTTAAGGTGCCCTCCCAGCACTTAGATTGGTGGGGAGAGGGAGGAGGGAGCTACACACTCATCCCCAGAACTCGCCCTTTCCCCAGCCCAGAGCCCCTTGGCGGGTGCGGAAGCCCAAGACTTCAACACCGGGGAGATCATTATTTTAAAATGCGCCCGGCACCTCAGAGAAGTGTCAAGGCGCCAGGCAGAGTGAAAATAACAAACCAACACCATGGAACAACAAATGCCACATCACTACAGGGACCCGACGGAGGAAGAAAATAGCTTGACAAGAAAAATGGGTGGGGCGAAGTTGGTTTGTCGGGGTGAAAAGCTCGGGGGGTCCACCATCCACTCGGCGGGGGCCCTGCTCACTCCACCCCTTGCAGCCTGGGCCAGCAGTGCTCGGGAACAGGGTCTGATCCATCTCCAGGAGAGTGGTGTGGGATGGATGGTTCCGCCACAGCAGCGAAGCCAATGAGGTCACTCCAAGTCACAGCAATCACTTATAGTGTTCAAGCCAGAGGCCCCGCTGGGCCACAGGTCTGTCCCCGGAGAGTCCGGAGCACTAGACCTAGTGAGGGTGAACAGGGTGGGGGTCCAGATGCAGTCCTGCTCCACTGGGGCTTGGACCCCGATCAACACGGTCCTGGGGAGCAGATCACCACACTTCCCTGCCCTCTGGTCCTCACAGTCCGGCTAGCTTTTCCTGCACAATGATCAGTCAATTAATGGTATTTATTGAACACATACAGTGTGCAGAGCACCATACTAACAGCGTGGCTTAGTGGAAAGAACACGAACTTGGGAGTCAGAGGACATAGGTTCTAATTCCGGCTCCGCCACTTGTCAGCTGTGTGACTTTGGGCAAGTCACTTCACTTCTCTGTGCCTCAGTTATCTCATCTGTAAAATGGGGATTAAGACTGTGAGACCTACATGGGAGAACCTGATTACCTTGTATCTACCCCACCACTTAAAACAGTGCTTGGCACATAGTAAGTGCTTAACACATACCATCATTATTAGTCCAGCACTTAGTACAGTGCCTGGCGCATAGTAAGTGCTTAATAAATATTGTTGTTATTATTATTGTTACTATACTAAGCGCTTGGGAGAGTACAATCCACAATAGAATTGGTAGACACGATCCCTCAAGGAGCTTACAGTCTAGCTGTACTGGCTTCTCCCTCTCCAATCCCCACCTATTCCCCCTCTCCTCACCTGGGCTGCAGCAATTGAGCACAACTGAGCACGTACCTTGTGCAGAGCACTATACTAAGAGCTTGGGAGTTGAGGGACACAATCTCTACCCACTAGGAGATTACAGTCTACAGGGAGATACATATATTAAATTATATTAGAGGTAGGGAAAGTAATAATAATAATAATGTTGGTATTTGTTAAGCACTTACTATGTGCAGAGCACTGTTCTAAGTGCTGGGGTAGATGCAGGGTAATCACATGAGGCTCACAGTTAATCCCCCTTTTACAGATGAGGTAACTGAGGCACAGAGAAGTTAAGTGACTTGCCCACAGTCACACAACTGACAAGTAGCAGAGCCGGGAGTCGAACTCATGACCTCTGACTCCAAAGCCCAGGCTCTTTTCCTCTGAGCCATGCTGCTTCCCAAGTAGTAGAGTATAGGGATATGTACATAAAATGCTGTGGGGCTGAGGTGAGTGCCAAAGTATGAAAACTCAAGAGTATCAAAAGCTGAGTATCAGGGCAGTTAGTACAGTGCTTTGCACAGAGTAAGGGCTCAATAAACCCAATTGATTGATTAAGGACTCACAGCCAAATGCCTACTTAATACAGAGGGGAGGTGAATAGAGGAAATGAGGACTTAGTCTGGAAAGGGATCTTAGAGGAGATGAGATTTCACAGGGTTTTGAAGGTGGGGAGAGTGGTGATCTGTCAGATATGAGGAGGGAAAGAGTTTCAGGCCACTTGTCCTCCTCTTCCCACTAGACATCTCTGCTAGGGCTCTCAGTCCGCGCCTAGTCTGAGGCAGGGTTAGGAGACATTGATGCTCACTAATCAGTGGTATTTATTGAGCACTTTGTGTGCAGAGCAATCGATCAATCACTGATTAATTGACTAATCAATTACTGGGCACTTACTGTGCACAGAGCACTCAGTGCTTGGGAGGGCACAATAGAGTTAGTAAATATGGTCCCTGCCCTCAGGGAGCTTATCATCTAGTGAGGAGGAGGAGAGGCACTTATATATATATTTCAGGTTGGGGTTTAAAGATGGTGAGGTGGGAGGTGAATATCTAAGTGCTTAGGGAGTACGGACTCAAATGCCCAGGTGACACAGTAGATGGGGAAATAGGGTGGCTCAAAAGGAGCCAATCTGAGACCCAAGAGTTCATGCCCCATGCTCCACCCAGAGCCCTACGGGGTGCAAGCTTGGAGGAAGAAGGGTGGGACCTTGTGGGCAAAGAAGTGGAGAAGGGGCACATGTTTTCCCCACAATCCAGATCCCAGGTCCAGTTTTTTTTGTTTATTCTTTTCATAATATTTAAGTGCTTACTATGCTTCAGGCACTGTACTAAGTGCCCGGGTAGATATAAAAGCACAGGCTTGGGAGTCAGAGGATGTGAGTTCTAATCCCGGCTCCACCACTTGTCACTTGTGTGACTTCGGGCAAGTCACTTAACTTCTCTGTGCCTCAATTACCTCATCTGTAAAATGGGGATTAAGACTGTGAGACCCACGTGGGACAACCTGATTACCTCGAATCTATCCCAGAGCTTAAGACAGTGTTTGGCACATAGTGGGCGCTTAACAAACACCATCATCATCATTATTATTATTACAAGATCATCAGGTTGGACCGAGTCTCTGTTCCACTTGGGACTCACAGTCTTCATCCCCATTTTATAGATGAGCTCACTGAGGAACAAAGAAGTGAAAGTGATTTGCCCAAAGTCCCCCATAAGACAAGAGACTGATCTGGGATTAGAACCCAGGTCCTCTGAGTCAGGTCCTCTGAAACAGTTTCCTTCCCCAGCTTTCTGTAGGTAAGTCAAGCTCGGTGGCCAAAGGAATTGACACGGCCCCTAAAAATACAGCTTACATTGCGCTCCACATATTTATAAATCCAACATGCTCTAGCACTGCCACACCGTCTGGGAAGGCTGCAAGCCGGTTGTGATGAGAGGTGAGGCCACTCCTGATTATGGGTTAATTAGCTCGGCTAATAAACTGCCTGTAGCTTTGCTTAAGAAAAATATCATATTTCACCTAAGGTAGGACAATGTCAGAGTATGTAGAATGAACAGTTTGGGCTCATGAGGATCCTGAGGGCATTCTTAAGATTGGTGGGGAGTGGGGGGGTGGGGAATTACCCAAACCCCAGGATCCCCCAAGATTAGAAGGTGGCCAAGGGTAAACTTCAAAGGGTATTAATGTCTGTCTCCCACTCTAGACTGTAAGCTCAATGTAAGCAGGGAAGGCGTCTACCAACTCTGTTCTCTCCTAACTCTGTATATTGTACTCTCCCAAGCGCTCAGTACAAGCTCTGCATACAGTAATATTCAATAAATATGATTGATTGATTGAAGGTGGCTGTGAATAACTTCCCAAGTGCTAGAACTGACCGAAGGGATGATAGGATTCACTGGGCTGGGAGAAGAATCAGGAAAGGTTCATTAGAGAAGATGTGATTTTGGGGGGAGAGCTGTGAATGGGGGGAGAGCTGGAATCTGTCTGATTTGGGGAGCTCCATGCTCAGAGAGCAGTGTGAATGAAAGAATGGAGATGGGAGAATCAAGAGGGAGGTACTGCTAGAAGGTTGGCTTGGGAGGAGTAAATTCAGAGAACTGGGGGATAGCAGATAAAGAGACTAGATAGATAAGGCGGGTCAGATGGAGGAGAGCCTTGAAGCCAATGGTTTGGTGCTTTTGTTGGTCACTAAGAGACACAGGGTGTGCCTGGAAAGTTTAGAGAAGGGGAGAGATGTGGACCAAGCGACCCTTCCAGAAGATGATCCGTGCAATAGTGGGTGGTAGAGATTGGAGAGGGGAGAGGCTGGAGGCAGGGAGACCAGTGAGGAGGCTGATGTAGGAGTCTAGCGGTGGCAAGCCTGCACCAGTATTGCCTCCTGGGGTCATCAGACTTTCAGTGTTCCTCAGTGGGCTCTGGGGCAGTTGAAGTGAAATAATTTCAGAGAGGGATAGAGAAGGGTCCCCTTAGAAGCAGCATGGCCGAGTGGAAAGATCCTGATTCTAGGAGTCAGAGGTCCCGGGTTCTAATCCCAGCTCCACCACTTACTCGCTGCGTGATATTGGGCAAGCCACAGCTTCTCTGTGCCTGTTTCCTCATCTGCGATATGAGGATTCAATATCTGTTCTCCCTACTACTTAAACTGTGAGACCTGTGTAGGATCTGATTATATTGTATCCACCCCAGTGCTTAGAATATTGCTTAGCATATAATAAGCGCTTAAGAAATATCATGGTTGTTATCATTATTATTATTATTATTATTAACTATCTCTGCTTCACTTCACTCACCTCTCCAACTATTCAATACTTCGAGCCGGGGTCATCTTCAGGGGGCTGCCTTCAAAGAAGAAGTTCCTCAAATGACTGGTCCCAGAGTCTCCATAGCTTTCGCTGTGGCAGGCCAGGGAACCAAAATGAGATCAGTCGCGTGAGAGAAGCTGTGTGGCCTAGTGGAAAGAGCACCGGCCTGAGAATCAGAGGACTTGCGTTCTAATCCTGGCTCTGACAACTGCTTACTATGTGACCTTGGGCAAGACACTTAACTTCTCAGTGCCTCAGTTTCCTCAACTGTAAAATGGGGTTTTCCCCCCTACTTAGACTGTAAGCCCCAAGTGGTACAGAGACTGTGCCCAAACTGATTAACCTGTATCTATATTAGCACTTAGAACAGTGCTAATATACACACTGTAAGTGCTTAACAAATGTAATAATAATAACAATAAGAAGAAAAATAATAACTATCAAATTAACCCCTTTCCAGTCAGGCCACCTGTGGGCACCTACTGGGATCTGGTCCAAGCCAACTCAAACCTCTCCCTTCCCAGGGAGAGAACTTATTCAAAGTGGATCCAGCCTACAGAGTCAGTCAGACAGTCAATAGTATTTATTGAGTGCTAACTGTGTGCAGAGCACTATATTAAGCGCTTGGGAAAGTTCAATATAACAATATAACAGACACATTCCCTGCCCACAATGAGCTTATAGTCTAGAGGGGTAAAAATAAACCAGGTGATGGCATACCTCTTCAGAGCAATCATCATCACTGGTATTTATTGAGCGCTTACTGTGAGCAGAACACTTAACTATGTGCTTGGGAGAGGGAGAGTACAATACAACGGAGTTGGTAGACAGTGACAAGTAATACTTCTGGCCCAGCCCTGAGGTGAAAATCTGCGAGCGGCTTGGAATCATATCTACTGTGTTATACTCTCCCAGATGCTTAGTTCAGTATTCGGCACACAGTAGGTGCTCACTAAATGCCGTCGATCGATTGACTGATTGTCTGCCCCCACTTCCCAAGTGCACCTGGGAGTCTTTGCCTGTTCGCTGAGCATCTTGGCAGAGCGAGTGTGGAAAGGAAAAGAGGGAGGGATAAACGCAGAAGAGAGGCCCTTGGACAGCCTGTCTGTCTGCCACATGCATGGAGTGGGAAGAACAATGTGGCCTAGTGGAGTGGGTGTCAGAGGACCTGGGTTCTAATCCTCGCTCGGCCACTTGTCTGCTGTGTGGCTTTGGGCAAGTCACTTCACTACTCTGGGCCTCAGTTACCTCTTCTGGAAAATGGGGATTAGGTCTGGAAGCCCCTTGTAAGATATGGACTGTGTCTAACTCGATTATCTTGTGTCTACACCGGCGATTAGGACTATACCTGTCACATAGTAAGTGATTAACAGATACCATTAAAGAAATATGCTCTCTTAATAATAATACGTCTATCTCCACCTGGTATTGTGGTGGGATGGTGGGAGGACAAATTCCAAGCCTAACTCCGGGGTGATTTTGGACACCAGTTCTCTGACCCAAGGCTTTTCCCTATCTGAAGTAGGTCACCTATCCCTCAGGCCACCAACCTTCCAGAGATGGGCTACAATGGCAGGAGAGAGCAGGATTCCTACCAATCACAGGGAAGGGGTGGGATTCATAGCTCCACTAGGCATCACAATCAAGGCCAATCCCGCCTAGAACCAATGGAAGCAGAGAGGTCTCTCTCAACTTCCCAGGCTCCTGTCCCTGAGGCGGGACTTGAGGGAATTTAGGCAGAGGCAAAAGGCTTAGGGACCTCATTCTCCCAAATGCCTACATCCCTCCCTGGAAAGCTTAGTGAAATCCAGAGGGGCTGGAGGGAGATGCTGCCGCTCATTATTTTTATCCTGTGTGCTAAAGCGCTGGGGATTTGTGCCGCTTCCTGGGGGTTCGGAGGTAGCTGCCTCGCTAGAGCTGCGACGGGAATGGCTCTGCTCACTGGACTCATTCAGTGGCATTTATTGAGCGCTTAGGGAAGCAGCGTGGCTCAGTGGAAAGAGCACGGGCTTGGGAGTCAGAGGTCGTGGGTTCGAATCCCGGCTCTACCACTTGTCAGCTCTGTGACTGTGGGCAAGTCATTTAACTTCTCTGTGCCTCAGTTACCTCATCTGTAAAATGGGGATTAAGACTGTGAGCCTCATGTGGGACAACCTGATTACCCTGTACCTACCCCAGCGCTTAAAAGAGTTCTCTGCACATAGTAAGCGTTTAACAAATACCAACATCATTATTATCATTATTATTATTATTATTATTACTGTGTACAAAGCACTGTACTAAGCACTTGGGAGAGTACACTATAGCAATAAACAGACACATTCCCTGCCCTTCAAGAGCTCCCAGCTGGATGCAAGGGGCCCATTCAAACCACGAGTGGCCCAAGCTCCCCTCATCTCTGGGCACCTCCATGTGGAAGCCAACCCCATGGAAAACCATACCTGGTTTGAAATTCAGGTCTTGGATGACGTGGGCTGCTGCCATTTAGAGAAGCAGCGTGGCTTAGCTGAAAGAGCATAGGATTTGGAGTCGGAGGTCGTGGCTTCTAATCCCGGCTCCGACCCTCGGCAGCTGTGTGACTGCAGGCAAGTCACTTCACTTCTCTGTGCCTCAGTTACCTAATCTGTAAAATGGGGATTAAGACTGAGCTCCATGTGGGACAACCTGATTATCTTGTATCTACCTCAGACCTTAGAACGGTGCTTGGCATATAGTGAGCGTTTAATGAATACCATCATTATCATTATTATTTATATTATTTCCAGTCTGTAGAGGCCAGGTTCTTAAAGGCATTACATTTCCCAGAAGGCCTTGGTCTTAAACCCCTCCGCACGTCCCCACGTGTCCGTCCCCACCCCCCACCCCACACACATCCTTACAGTTCAATCAACCAATCAATCAATCTCTGTGTGGCTCACTGTACTAAGTGCTTGGGAGAGCACACTACAATAGATTGGTAGACATGTTCCTAAGAAGATGTGGCAGGGGCCTTGGAGGTGTCCATCTCATTCCTCCACGGACCAGGTCGAGATTGATAGTAATTATGATGATTGGTGATGATGATGATGATAATAATAGTAATAATAATGGTATTGTTAAATACTTACCATGTGCTAAGCTTTGGGGTAAATTCAAGATAATCAGGTTGGACACAGCCCCAGTCCCGCATAGGGTTTACAGTCAAAGGTGGAAGGAGTGAGATTTAATCCTCATTTTACAGATGTTAAGTTAAAGGGAGGTTAAGTAACCTGCCGGAGGTCACACGGAAGGCAAATGGAGGAATCGGAATTAGAACCCAGATCTCCCTGACTCCCAGGCCCATGCTCTTTCCACAAGGTCATCCCGCCTAACAATACTTCTGGGATCTTCAAGGCTCCTAATCAAACCCCTCTTCTCCTAGGCCGCTTTTCTCATAGCCATCCCTGGGTCGGGGCAGAGACTTCAAGTTGGTCTCATTCCAGGCCAAACACCCAGAAGATAAACTCTGCAACAGTTTGTTTCAGTGGAAGTTCTTTCAGCCTTAAACAAAAAACAATAAAAACTAAATCCAAAAAGCCCAAGAAACCAAGTACCTCAAAGATTCTTTCTTTTTTTCTTGGAAATCTCTCTAATTGGGCACTTATCTGGGGAGGCGGCAAGCCGGCTTCTCCTGAGCCATTATGGAAACAACGCGATGAGGAAATCGTTGGGGTTTTAGTTCTGTTTGGAATGGCGATTATTTCTTGCGAGAGTCCTTCAGTGCTCTACTAAAATCCCTCAGCTGCATAAAAATCATCTCTAAAAGCCCCGGCTAGGATAGTTAAGGGGGATTAGGCTGCTGTCATAGTCTCATAATCAGCCTCCAAATTTCTCTTTTAAAGTCAGCGCCTCTGCTCCGCCATCCCAATAATGGGATGCGAAACACCCATTTTCCCACGTTTATTTATGCCTCCGTTTCAAAAACCCAGCAGGCGTGGAGGATTTAACCTATCCACAGCCGGACTTCCATCTCACTTACTGCTGGTGCCCTGCCTCTCGGGAGACAAGTTTTCTCATCAGCTTCAGCAGGGCTGGGCCTCTGGAGAGATTCAGACTGCAAGGAACATTTGTGGGGACCTGGGCTCCCAGCTGCCGTTTCTCTGTATTTGAGACTTTGTATCTTCCAAAGGCAACGAGGGAATCCCGAAGGACTCCCGTGTGCGAGGCAGATGGGGAGTGTCGGGAAACAACAGGTGTTCACCTAGAAGGGGCTGTCACCGTGCTGCAGGTGTGGAGAATGTAGTGATGAACGTGTTCTCTCCTGAGCAACCTCACTCTCTCTCCATCTGTGTCTGTTTCTCTCTTTTTCCATGTCTCCCTTTCTCCCTACTTCTCTCTCTCTCTCTCTCCCTCCCTCTCTCTCTCTCCTCAATATATTTGATACTTCCAAAAGTTTCTACACCCTCAAAATATATGGGAATAAATTAGGGCAGAATGGCCAAGTCTCCCTGAATAAATAGAAGATTTATTTCACAGGCCCAATAAATTTTTCCCCGCTGAATTTCTCCAAATGGCTAGGTATGAGGTATCCCAATTTCACTTCCTTATCCCAACCTCAGGCCATCCTACCTCTAAAGATCAGTTCCCCAGCCCAGAACTCCCTTCCCTTCCAAAACGGCCAGATCACAGCCCTGCTCATCTTTAAAGCCCTCCCAAAACCCCACCTACTCCAGAAAGCCTTCTCCAATTAATTTACAACACCCTAATCTCGACAGAGTAGGGCTTATGAACTTTAATCATAGTGCATGGTACATAGTAAACGCTCAACAAATACCATCATTATATATATGCAGAAATCTTTACTTCCATATGCATCATTTTATATCTATCTGCAGAAAATTAATGGTATTTCTTTTTTAATGGTGTTTGTTAAGCACTTACTATGTGCCAGGTGCTGTACTAAGCATTGGGGTAGTTACAAGATTGGATACATCCCATATCCCATATGGGGCTCACAGTTTTAATCCCCATTTTACAAATGAGGTAACTGAAGCACAGAGAAGTGAAGTGACTTGCCCAAGGTCACGCAGAAGACAGGTGGCAGAGCCGAAATTGGAATCCAGGTCCTCTGACTCCCAGGCTCGTGTTCTGTCCACTAGGCCATGCTGCATATTGAATTTTCAGCTAATGCAGAGCACTGGACCGTTCACTTGGGAGAGTACGACAGAGTTGATAGATATGTTCCCTGCCCATAATATAGTTGCATAGGTTTTCCTTTTTTTCAGTTGTTTCATCCTGATGTGTCTTTTTTGCTTATTGCTTCTACTTGTTCTTTCTCTGTCTCTTAATATCCGTAAGCCATTTTGGGAAGGTCTCCACCATTGGGTAGTAAGTTTCAGGGATGGAAGCTTTGGTCTCTGCCATGGTTGTATTCCCCAAACACTTTTTTTGTAATGGTATTTGTTTAGTGTTCACTGTGTGCCAGGCACTATACTAAGCATTTAGCACAATGAAAAGTAATTATCAGATTCAGTTTGCCCTAGTGGAAACCAGGAGACCTGGGTTCTAATCTGGAGTCTGTCACTTGCCTGTCACTCTGTCACTTGAGAAGCAGTGAGGCCTAGTGGATAGAGCACAGGCCTGGGATTCAGAAGGACCTGTGTTCTAATCGCAGCTCTACCTCTGGCTGCTGTGTGACCTCGAGCAAGTCACTTCACTTCTCTGTGCCTTAGTTACCTCATCTGGGAAATGGGATCTGGGAGCCCTATGTGGGACAGGGACTCTGTCCAACCTGATTAACTTGTATTTACCCCAGCGCTTAGTAACTGTGCCTGGCCTATAGTAAGCAGTTAACAAATACCATTAAAAAAAACCCAAAAACTTGCCTGCTGTGTGAACTTGATCAAGTCACTTTTCTGTGCCTCAGTTTCCTCACCTGCAAAATTTGGATTTTAGACTGTGAGTCTGGTATGGAACACGGACTATGTCTGACCTGCTAATATGGTATTAGCATGAGGATTAACTATGAGCCTCACGTGGGACAACCTGATTACCCTGTATCTACCCCAGAACTTAGAACAGTGCTCTGCACATAGTAAGCGTTTAACAAATACCAACATTATTAATATTATTATACTACAATTATTGTTAGTAAGTAGACCCTCAATAAATACCCTCAATAGACTGATTGAAAACAGAACCAAGCATCACAAGCAAACATGATAACACAACAAGGGACAGGGTGTGTGTGTGCCCAGGGTTTGTGTGTGTGCTGTCATTTATTGGCTTTTTCAGCCATACATTCACCTATAGATGAATTTCTTTGTCCGTGAGGCTTCCTTTTAAAAAAAAAAATCTGTTATTGGTAAGCGCTTACTATGTACAAGGCACTATGCTAAGTACGGGGGTAGCTACAAGCTAGTCAGGTTGGTCATAGTCCCTCTCCCACATGGGGCTCACAGTCTTAATCCCCATTTTACAGATAAGGTAACTGAGGCACAAAGAAGTTAAGTGACCTGCCCATGGTCACACAGCAACCAAGTGGTGGAGCCAGGATTAGAACCCAGGTCCTTTTGACTCCCAGGCCTATCCTCTATCCACTAGGTAAACCTAATTCTCTTTAAGTTAAGTTTCCCCATCACCAACAGAATAAAGGAGCGCTGTCAGTCATCAAACACATTTAGGTTACAATGACTGGGTAAGCAGCTAAGGATCTGAAGGTTGGTTGTGAGATCCACCAGGAAATAACTCAGCTGATTATAAGCATCACTAAAAGTTGATTATAAGCATCACTAAAAGTCTTTGAAGTATGAGACTGTCTCAGACAAACACACACAAATACACACATACACCTGCTACCTTACCCAGATCTTCTGAAGAGGAGTCAGAGTAGAAGCCTGTGATTGCGAGCCCCACGTGGGGCAGAGCCTGTATCTGGCCTGAAAAACTTGTATTTATTCATTCAATCACATTTACTGAGTGCTTACTGTCTGCAGAGCACTGTACTAAGCACTTTGAAAGTACAATTGGGCAAGAAATAGAGACAATCCCTACCCAACAATGGGCATCCCAGTACTCAGAAGCAGCATGGCCTAGTAATTAGTGCATAGGCCTGGGAATCAGAGGACCTGAGTTCTAATCCCAGCTCCGGCATGTGACTGCAATGTGACTTTGGGCAAATCACATAACTTTTCTGGGCCTCAGCTACCTCATCTGTAAAATGGAGATTTAAAAAAAAAAAATGATGGTGTGTGTTAAGCGCTTACTATGTGCCAAGCACGGTTCTAAACACTGAGATAGATAGAAGGTTATCAGGTTGCCCCACTTGGGGCTCACAGCCTTAATTCTCATTTTACAGATGAGGTAACTGAAGCACAGAGAAGTGAAGTGACTTGCCCAAAGTCACACAGCTGACAGTGACGGAGTTGGGATTAGAACCCACGATCTCTGACTCCCAAGCCCATGCTCTTTCCACTAAGCCACACTGCTGGTGAGCCCCATGTGGGACGAGGATTGTGTCCAACCTGATTAGCTTGTATCTACCCCAGAGCTTACTCGGTGTCTAGCACATTGTAAGCGCTTAACAAATACTGTAAAAAAAAAAAACAGAAACAGTGCTTGACACATGGTGAACCCTTAACAGATATCGTAAGAAAGCAAAAAAAAAAGAAAAAGAAAAGTGACAATCAATAGTGCTCCATAAAATGCTAACCCCCTAGCAAGGCACTCGTGGTATTTTACCCGGGTCCCTTGCACGCAGCATGATCTGGTTCGAATCGGCCCAAACCAAGAGAACTTTTCCAGGCTTCCCTGACCTTCACAATTGCCCCTAAAACCTTTGCGTTTACCCCCGTGCTGGTCTGGGTGCATTCGCCCACCATGTCGATGTCATGGAATTCGGCAGCAAGAGCCGTGGCAGAGAGAGGTTGGGCACCAGAAATAAAAATACCCAAAGTCGCTGTATCTAGTAACGGATCTATACTGGGCAGGGGGCAGGGCGACTGAAAACCGGACTGTCTGTTGTTGAGTCAGATGAGTGTTTCCATCTGGTGAAGAAAGGGCGGGCCCTCCGGCCACCTGGGTCCCTAGCACATGAGGCCAGTTTAAACCAGTTGGGACACCCCTACCGGAAATTACAGGCCCCTGGTTCAGGGGGTTCTGGCTGGCGAGGCTTGAGATTGAGAGCACCCAGAACCCCCCTGCCCTTGTCCAACAACTGCCTCACCTCTTCTGTGCTCCGGGGGTGGTGGCTATAAATCAGAATCCCAGCAACCTCCTGGTCAGGGATAACCTCAAGGGGAGAAATATCTCTCCATGCCCGGATCACCGTCCGCTAGCCTGGCTGGGCCAGTGTCCGGTTAGACCCAGGCTGACCTCTAAACCAGCTCAGGCTTGAAGCCCATGCCTGGGCGTCAGCCCATGCCGAGCTAAGATCCCCTCCTGGTGCGGAGACAGCCCGGGCGCTCAAGCCCACAAGAGCTTGAACGAAGAGAAAAGGAGGAAGGGAAGGGCTCAAACATGTCAGCACTGAAGCAAGGCCCTTTCACCTGGGGCCAATAAACATAGCACGGCAGGAGAAAGCGGTGATAAACGGGGCATAAATCTTACCTCTCTAAGCCCTCCCTACCCGCCCTTTGCCATCCTCTAAGGAGTGGTCGGCCAGTGAGACAGCGCAAGCCAAGTTTCAGTGTGCTCCGACGGGCCCTTTACTGATAATGCAGCCTATTAGAACTTCATCAGAAATCAATTTGCCAGGCCCAGCTGAGACGTAACCATAGCTCAGGTCCACAGCAACTGATTATCCTTCTAATGGGATATTCCATTGATTCATTGAATATTTAAATCTTTAAAAGGGTGACGGTATTAGTTGCCGTGGTCACTGGCTGACAGAATTGATAGGGTGAAGAGCGGAGGCAGGGATCTAAGAGAAAAACTATGGCTTTTTCCCAGAGTCCTCTCTTTCCAGGCCATCTGTCTCCTGCTGACACTAGCTGGGAAAAAGGAATTGCAATTTCTTTAGACAGGGGAGGATACTAAAATCAACAACAGCAAAAATAATAATTCCTTGAATTTGTTATTTTCTCCGAACACTTTGATATCGATGACCTCATTCAGTCCCTCACAACATTCCACCGAGGGGGAGGCTGAAATTATTACCCCATCTTACAGATGAGGAAACTGAGGCCCAGGAAAGTTAAGTGACTTCCCCAAGTCACGCATTTATCCCATATAAATGTACGTAAGGATATATACGCATATATAGCTACATATACTCATGTATATATGACGGCTCGATTTGTTTATTCTGACAGTACTGTAAATATTTTTACATCAGTTTCCCCCGTGGAAGTGTAACCTCCCCGTGGGCAAGGAATGTGTCCCCATTACTCTATGCTCCCCAAGCACCTCTCAGAATGCTGTGATGGTGGTGCGATTTGCAGAAGAGGTTTATGACGCTGTCTGGAAGTTCCTACAAATCCTACCAATCCCAAGGCAAAGGGGTTGAACTACGGTCCAACATGGTGCCACATCGTAACGTTCCATTGAGGAAACTCTGCCGAACTGTTGGAGATCTCCTAGTATAGAGCACTTCACCAAATGAATGATCAATGTACGTATTACTATTACTAGTATTATTACTACTATTACAACTAGTACTATGCTATTTCTTCGACCTGAGGCACACAGCAGGCCACTGGCAGAGCTAGACTAAAACCGATGCTTCTTGACTCCCGAACATGGCATCTTTCTACCTCACCACATCCAGACCTGGGATGAGCCCACCCCAAAGACATCAAGGTGATTCACGAAACCAGCTCCCTGAGACTCTCCTCCTAGGAGATAGAGCCAACGTGATGAGGAAGGGCCATCAACCAATCCTATTTATTGAACACTTACAGCGTGGCTTAGTGGAAAGAGCACGGGCTTGGGAGTCAGAGGCCGTGGATTCTGAATCCGGCTCAGCCACTTGTCAGCTGTGTGACTTTGGGCAAGTCATTTCACTTCTCTGTGCCTTAGTTACCTCATTTGTAAAATGGGGATTGAGACTGTGAGCCCCACATGTGCAAACTGATTACCTCATATCTACCCCAAACCTTAGAACAGTGCTTAGAATAGCACATAGTTAGTGCTTAACAAATACCCTCATTATTATTATTTACCGAATATAGTCCACTTGGGAGAAAGTTGGTAGGCCCGATCGCTGACCACTATGAGCTTACAGTTTATTTCCATCCAATGGGAAAAAGTCTCTGTGCTCGCCCTCTTCCTCAGCTCGCCTGGCTCTGCACCCCCCAGCAGAGCTTCTAAGCCAGAGACGGAACTAGGAGGGGGATGTGGAGAAGAAGGCAGCCTTGGACATGTCTGTCTGTGAGGAGTTCATAAAAACAATGTGGGATTTGTTAAGCTCTTACTACGTGCCAAGCAGTGTACTAAGCACTTGGATAGATACAAGATAATCAGGTAGGTCACAATCTCTGTCCCACAGGGGGCTCGCAGTCTAAGTCCGGGGGAGAACAGGTGTTGGCTCCCCATTTTACAGATGAAAAAACTGAGGCACACAGAAATGAAGTGACTTGCTTGCTCGAGGTCACCCAGCAGACAGTCCGCAGAGCTGGAAATAGAACCCAGGTCCTCCGACTCCCCAGCCCGGTCCCTTTCCACCAGGCCACACTGCTTCCTGTTAAAGCAGCGTGGCTCAGTAGAAAGAGCATGGGCTTGGGAGTCAGAGGTCATGGGTTCAAATCCCGGCTCTGCCACTTGGCAGCTGTGTGACTTTGGGCAAGTCACTTAACTTCTCTGTGCCTCAGTTACCTCATCTGTAAAATGGGGATTAAGACTGTGAGCCTCATGTGGGACAACCTGATTACCCTGTATCTACCCCAGCACTTAGAATACTGCTCTGCACATAGTAAGCTCTTAACAAATACCAACTTTTTTTTTAAAGGAGCAGTGAGGGTCAGAGGTCTCTGGTGTGTATTTAGGGTGGTTTAGATATGCAGATAAGAACATCAGCCATGCCACTAGGAGAGTCAACTCCAGTCAAACACTCATTGTAAGCAAACCCACAGTTCTGTCGGCACAGAAATCTCAGAGTATCTGCAAGGGCAGTCTTCCTAGGGATGGCACCATCTCTAATTCTCCATCCCAACTGCCCTCCTCTCCTCTTCTCCCACTCCCTTCTGTGCCGCTCTAACTTGGTCCTTCATTCACCCTCCCTCCCATCCCCACAGCATATATGTAGGTATCTGTATATAGCTGTAATTTATGTATTTATTTAATTGTCTATCTATATTAATGTCTGTCTACCCCTCTAGACTGTGAGCTCGCTGTGGACAGGGATGTGTCTGTTTGTTGTAATATTGTACTCTGTCAAGCCTTAGTACAATGCTTTACACAGAGTAAGCGCTCAATAAATACAATTGAATGAATGAATGAATGCTTAGGTCTTCCTCCAGCAACTTGGTCCCTTCTCATTCACGAATTTCTCCAAACCCCTCTTGGACCCCTTGATACTTTTACCCTGCACATCTTCTTGGGACCCCAGATTTCATATGCCCTCCACCCATCATGTGAAATCATGTTAATCTCTTTTGCAGAAAGTTTGAGTAAACGAGCAGTGCAGCGTTATTAGGGGTCTCTGACCTCGAGGTTCAGAACTGGGTAAGTCCAGATCTTGGCAGGACCTAAGCGTAGGGAAGAGAGAAAAGAGAGTCTTCAATTTGTAATCTCTCTGTCTGATACTCTGACCCCAAGGAATTCCTGCCTCCTTTGCTCCAAGATTTTCCTTTCTCTGGGCAAACATGTGAGGAACTTAAAAAACTATGGCCTGATGGAAATAACAAGGGCCTAGGAGTCAGGAGATCGAGTTTCTAATCCTGGCTTTACCACTTGCCTGCAGTGTGACTTGGGCAAATCACTTAACTTTGCTGTGCCTTAGTTTTTTCATCTGTAAAATGGGATTAAGATACCTTCCTCCTACTTAGCCTGGGAGCCCTATGTATGTCTGATCGGTGCCTAGAACAATGCTTGGCAACTACCACAATTATTAAAGAAGAATCTCCTTTGTCTTCTACACCATAAGCTCATTTAGAGAAGTGGCGTGGCTCAGTGGAAAGAGCCCGGGCTTGGGAGTCAGAGGTCATGGGTTCTAATCCCAGCTCTGCCGCTTGTCAGCTGCGTGACTTTGGGCAAGTCACTTAACTACTCTGGGGCTCAGTTACCTCATCAGTAAAATGGGGGTGAAGACTGTGAGCCCCATGTGGGACAACCTGACCACCTTGTATCCCCCCCAGCGCTTAGAACAGTGTTTTGCACATGGTAAGCACTTAACAAATACCGCTATTAATATTATTATTATTATTTTGGGCAGGGATTAATTCTATTGTATTGTGCTCTCCCAAGCACTTAATACAATGCTCTGCACATAGTAAGCACTCAGTGAATATCACTGACTGATTGTATTGTACTCTCCCAAGGGTTTGATACATTGCTCTGCATATAGTAAGAGCTCAATTAATGCCACTGATTGATTGATTGATTGTCAGGAGTGGTTAGGCTTTGCAAGTTCTTAATATGTTCTTAATGTTAGCATTAAGGCACTGGATTAACCAAACCTGAGACTAAAAATGATGAAAAAGGGGCTGCCGCAGGCAAAATAGGATCATTCATTATTCTTATTCCCCTAGACTCTGAACATCTTTGGGCAATCAATCAACTGGTGGTATTTACTGAGGGCAGAGTACTGTACTAAGCGCTTGGGAGAATACAATGTAAAAGAGTTGGGCAGGGAACATGCCTATGAACTCTGTGGGATTGTACTCTCCCAAGTGCTTAATACAGTGCTCTGCACACAGTAAGTGTTCCATAAATGCCATGGATCCACTGATCCTAGCATTTGTTCCAACAAACCCAGTGGATCTTCCTAGCTCTCTTCACCACAGGGAGGTGACCAGGTCAGTCTTTCCATGTTCTCACCAAATGGCTGTTGGATCCAAGGAGTTGGGATCTAATGGGGTGCAGCATCCCGCTGAGGGAAGAGAATATTTGAATGCAAGCCCATCGGCAATGTCGGGGCCTGATCAGATCATCAGCCCATCCGACCCAGGGGTTTGTCTCCGGGAGTGGCCCCGGAGTCCTTGATGGAATGGGTGTGAGAGGCAGCGGGGGCCTAGTGGAAAGAGCAAGGGTCTGGATGTCAGATGGACCTGGGTTCTAATCCCAGCCCTGCCACTTGTCTGCTGTGTGATCTTGGGCAAGCCTCCTCACTTCTATGGAAATTCAATACCTGAACTATCTCCTACTTTAACTGTGTGCCCCATAATAATAATACCATTGTGAGGTCCCATATGGGGCTCACTGTCTAAGTAGAAGGGAAAACAGGTATTGCATCCCCATTTCAAAGAAGAAGGAACTGAAGCAGAGAGAATGAAGTGACTTGCCCAAGTTCACACAGCTGGTAAGTGTCAGAGCTGGAATTAGAACCTAGGTCTTCTGACTCTCAGGCCTGTGCTTTTTCCACTAGGCCACACTGCTTCCTAGGCCAAGCTGCCCGTCATGGGACAGGGAATGCGTCCTACTTGGTTAGTTTGTATCTACCCCGGGGCTTAGCACGGTAATAGGCACATAGAAACTGCTTACCAAATACCCTTCTTATCATACTGTAGGATGGTTGCTCCACTCATCCATCTCTTCCTTCTCCTCCTCCTCCCCGCCACCCATCTGCTTCATCCTCCATTAGGCCAAGTGCAATAAACAAGTACAGTCATCTGAAAGGCCAGATGGATAAATATAATTAGTTTGTATTTGAAAGGGACACCAGTGGAAGTTTGATTTCCCTTGCCAGATTCAGAAGCAGAATATCAGCTTGAATTTTTCTCAGCAGTGATGGTTTGCCCACCACCATCCGCACAGCCTCCTCTCTGGCACAGAAGCAAAATGAACAACAGGTAGCAATTCGGCTTGGTAACATGGTTGTCCTTTGATGGACGACGGTCGTTTGGCCCACATGATGGTGATATTTTTGTAGAAAGAGAAGCTCTCAGCTGCCCTAACAACCATTTATTTTTGGCTTTTTTTTTTCTACTTCCCGCAGGCAGCCAACACAATAGTTGCTGAGAAAGGGCAGCCGGTTGGCCCACACCAGCCCAACCTCTAAGTGCTAATAAACCTTGGAGCTCCACTTCTTCTCTCTTCCCTGTCTCTATTTTATTTTCAAAGGAGCACAAACACAATTGATTTTAAAATAAAAATATCTGGCTTATCCAAAGAGGCGGATTTTCTTTTCTTTTCTTTTTTTTTTCCAGAAAGGTTAAAAATGATGAGGTAGCCTTATTTTCCCATTATCCTCATTTTGTAACCTTGTGATGGAAACACAACAGGGTCACAATGGCCTTGTGTGTGTGTGTGTGTGTGTGTGTGTGTGTGTGTGTGTGTGTGTGAGAGAGAGAGAGAGAGAGAGAGTTTCTGTGTACATGTGATGATGATGGGGGAGGAGGCAGCTTGTAGCTGGTGAAGTGATGAGAGTGAATGAGACCACCTGGGGCCATGGTAGACTGGTTTACATATTGGGACAACAATTTAATTAATAATTATGGCATTTGTTAAGCACTTACTATGTTCCAGGCAATGTACTAAGCACTGGGGTGGATACAAACAAATCAGAGGACAGTCCTGAACCCATCTTGGGCTCACCATCGTAATCCCCATCTTACAGATGAGGTAACTGAGGCCCAGATAAATGAAGTGACTTGCCCAAGGACACGTAGCAGACAAGAGGCAAATCCGGGATTAAAAACCATGACTTTTTGACTCCCAGGCCTGTGGACAGAGCTCTGTCCACTACGCCGTGCTGCTTCTCAGGGGTAGGAGTGAAGCGTGTGGGTGGGGTATGGAGCTGGGGCAAGGGACACAAGAGAGAAGTGGAAAGGGGTGGAGGTTGGGGCCTGGCCAGGTGGTCAGGCAATGTCAGTGGGGCGACAGCTTCTCTGTCCAAGTTTCGACCGTGTGGGCCGGATGGTTGGTCTGGTCTCAGGTGATTGTCCAGCTCAGAAGGGTTCAGAAGGGGAAATTACAGATCTAGAAATCTTCATGCCATGCTCCTACCTCCAGGGTAGGCTCCCTGCCCTTTCCATAGTGAAGCTGGCCATGCTTCTCAACAGCTGGAAATCGGAAGCCGGAGGTGCGGAGGGAACACAGATTTTCCCTCTTCCCTGTCCCCCTCACCCACCCCCCAGGTCAGCACGCTCTGTTCGGACACCCGGAGGTTCTGGATGGGTCCTGGCTGGGATAGAGCCAGCACCCAGCTTGGCCTGCAGAAGCCCCCTGTGGGAAATGGAGGTGGGAAGAGATAAAGCCAGGTCACCAAAGAAAGGGGGAATGGGAACCTAGGCTGGTGCATGGCACACTTCCACCTTCCTCCCTCTTAGTGGTGGGGACAAGCCACCATGAACAGCCCTTGGAGACCCTCCTTTCTGGCACCATCACGTGCAGCTGACTGAGGAACAGAGGAGGCTGTGATGGGGAGGCAGCAAGGGCAGGACGGTGGGCGGGTGGGTGGGCGACCTCCAGAAGGGCTCACTGTCTTCTGCCCCTCAGGAGGCAGCTGGGCACATTCCAGACCTGAATGCCGGGCACTACCCAGCTCAGCCTGGCCCCACCTCCAAGAGATACAACTGGCTGGTCCACAGACTAGAACAAGGACTTGGTTCTGCTAGACCAAGATGGAGGGGAGGCAAAGTGAGGGGAGGAGAAGGATGGAAGAAGAGAGACAGGAAAAGGGAAAAGGCGTACATAAAATGGTGCATGGAGGAGAGGGAAGGGAAAAGTGGGAAAACACCCAAGTCAGAGACACAAAGTGGCTGAGCCAAGCCCCGAGAGAGAGAAATGGGAAAGGGCCCCTGTCCAAATCCAGATAATTGGGTTCTGGAATGGCTGGAGCCTCTGGAGCTTAGAGGTCTGGACTCACTCTCCCTCCCTTCTTTCCTTTCTCCCTCCACCCGCTCCTGAGCTTGACTGAAGCCAGGCCAAGTGCATATCCAGCAAAACAAATTTCCTCAGGAGCATGATTTCCCTGGGACATGAAGTATCCAGGGCCCCCAACCCCCCACGTTTCCCCGCCCCCCCTCGCCCCACTCTGCCCAGTCACCAGGGAGTATCTAGTGGATAGAGCAGGGGCCTGGGAGTCCGAAAGTCAAGGGTTCTAATTCTAGCCCTACCACTTTTCTGCTGTGTGATCTTGGGCAAGACTTATTTGTGCCTCAGTTATGTCACCTGTAAAGTGGGGATTTAGACTGTGAGCTCCACATGGGACAGGGATTGAACCCAATCCGATGTGCTTGTATCCAGTCTGGTGCTAAGTACGGTGTCTGGCATGTAGTAAGCATTAACAAATGCTATTATTATGATTATTATTATCTGGAGGGAAGACCAGAATCCTGCCGTCTCACCTCGATCCTCCTAGCAGGTGCCCAAGCTGCTGCTGGCTCTTTAAATGAAGCCAGAGCCCACTGGGCACTTTAAAGCGCACTTCATTCATGAATTAAGTCCCTGACATCCTATATCTGTATGATCAATATGTTTGTTTATTAGCAGCAGCTGCTAGGTTTTAGCAGAGCTGGTGGGCTTCGGGAAGAGTGCTGCTATAACCACAAACCGGGGCAGCGGACAGAGAGAACAGCCCTCTCGATGGCCAGTGGAGACCAGGACTGGCTAGGGTTTCACGGTAATGGCCCTTTAACTGACATCCCTGGTTGGGACGAGTTGTTTGTCTCGGGAAGTCTGTGCTGATGGCCTCTGGTTGCGCCCCTCCTCTGAGAGAGTCCATTAGCCCCATGCCGCGTGAACCATGGGCAAACAGATGTAGGACCGCTGTGGGGAGTTCGGGCTGCCTGGGCCAATCAACCGGACACACCCACAGAGAAGAGAGGGTCAGCTACCTCTCTGCACAAGGAGACAGGCCTGGGGAAAGCCAAGAGGGTGGGCCTGTGGGGTGGAAGAGAGGTGGTCTCCCCATCCCTCCATCCCCTTCCCCTGAGATTCCATCCTCGCCCAAGTCCGTCCCTGCACCGGAGGTGGTCAGCTCCTAGCTTGAGGCTCAGTCCTCTGGATCTATGCCCCTCGGTGCCCTCATCACTGGATAGGCTCCAGGATCTGCAGCTGGTGCTACCCAGATTACTCACACACACTCAGATGAAAACACATACACACATGCGTACACACCACACACACGTGCTCACACACACACATACGCACATAGACACTGGCCCTTTAATTGCCTGTTTTCTCACTCCCATCTCTCCTGCCCCACTGCCTGGTCTTTCTCCCCTCCCCATCCTCTTTTGCCCCTGTGCTCTGGAAACCCTCTGTTGGGGATTTCTGCTTCTCCCTCCCTCGCACACCCTGTTTTGCTTTCTAGCTCTCCTCTCCTTTGGCCTCCTGATTCCGATCATTGGCCCGTCTCCTCCTCCTGAAGGCAATAATAATTAATAATTGCGATATTTGTTAATTGCTTACTATGTGCCAAGCACTGTCCCAAGCACTGGGATAGATTCGAGGTTATCAGTTCGGACTCAGCCCCTGCCCCATATGGGGTTCACAATCTAGGTAGGAGGGAATAGGATTTTAGGAGAAAATCCCTGCCTCCGATACAGGTCTTCCCATGACCAGCCCTGACCTGTAAGACCGGACAGGCCGTAAGGAGAATCTTGAGCCATTTTGATGCTCTCTGAAGCCCAAGTGTGGCCTCTGAGACAAACACGCTTTGTGGCAATCTGCCGGTGACCTGACATCTCCTGGATGAATCAAGCCTATCCGGCTGAAACTAGCTCTTTCTTTCTTGGGGGTAACAATCAATTGTATCAGTCAATTGTATTCAATCAATCAATGGTATTTTTGAGCACTTACTATGAGCAGAGCACTGTATTAAGCGCTTAGGAGAGAACAATTGCTGAATTGTACTTTCCAAGTGCTTAGTACAGTGCTCTGCACACTTTTAGCACCCAATAAATATGATTGAATGAATGAATGAATACAATACAACAGTTAGCAAACACATTCCCTGCCAATAATGAACTTGCAGTCTAGAGGGGGAGATAAATAAATAAATAAGGGGCACATATCAGGTACAGCATTAGGTGTGAAAAGCTGTGAACTTTGGTAAGGAGGTAACATGAGAGGAGCTCACACACCCCACAACACACACATACACACACACACATTTATCCCACTAGCTTTGGGCTCTCCAGCAATCAGCATGGCCCAGTGGATAGAGCGTGGGCCTGGGACTCAGAAGGTGATGGGTTCTAATCCCAACTCCGTTATTTGTCTGCTGTGTGACCTTGTCACTTAGCTTCTCTGGGTCTCATTTCCCTCATCTGTAAAATGGGGATTAAGACTGTGAGCCTCATGTGGGACAGGGATTGTGTCCAGCCCCACTATCTCGTATCTACCCCAGCACTTAGAACAGTGCCTGGCACATAGTAAGCACTTAACAAACACCATAATTATCATTATTACTATTATACCACTAACCAGCTGAATTGATTGGCCACTGAGACCTGGAGCAGTCAATCAATCAGTCAGTGAGTGCTTACTGTATGCAGAGCGCTTTGGTAGAGTGAAATAAAACAGAGGTGGTAGACTCGCTTTCTGCTCACAAGGAGCTTACAGTCTAGAGATGGAAACAGACATTAAAGTAAATTCTGGATATGGACATATGTGCTGTGGGGCTGAAGATGGGTGAATAAAGGGTATAAATCCAAGTTCAAGGGTGATGCAGAAGGGGAAAGGAAGACTTAGCTGGGAAAAGCCTCTTGGAGCAGATGTGATTTTGAGACTTTCATGGTAGGGAGAGTGATAGTCTGACAGATATGAAAGAAGAGGGAGCAGAAACTGAGAAGCCGAAGGTTGGACTTGAGGAGAGATTCCAGCTAAAACAGTGACCTAGAGAAAAGGCGGGGAGGGACAAAGGTAGGTGCAGGGAGACGCAGGGGCAGAAGGAGGGCGGGAGCAGGGGCGGGACACTCAAACCCAGTGGGTGAAAAGGAGCTGATGACAGTTGAAGACCGGGTGAAAGTATATATGGGGGAATAATCAAAACTGCTTCCAAGGATGCCCTAAATCACTATCATCACCATCGCCATCACCACCACCACCACAATCATCTTCAACCTCATCCCCCGGATCATATAGACGCTCCAAGAAACTCAAAGCAATTTGACATTCTGGATGTCAGTTATTCTGAGTTTCTCTCCGAGGGGCTGCTCTGAGCCAGGGATCCTTAACCCATTCAAAGATCCACCCAACACCCACACTGCTTTCCAGGTCGGTGTCCTTGTCTCTAAATGGACAAACCCACACTTGGATCTCCCTTCAACTTGGGGTGGCTTGATTATGTCAGAGGAACTCCAGTAGGTTTTCTGAGGGAAAATAGACTTATATTCAGATCAACACCTAATTACATAGCATCTGCTGCTTTTTAGGGAACAGGACAAACTGAAGCCTAAGGGAGGGTAAGACCAAAGAAGAGAAGGAAAAAAGGAAAAAGCAATTCTGTCCTGGGAACCCTTCTATGAATGGGAAGAGGCAGGGCATGTTCTGAGAAGGGTCAGACACAAGATTAAAAGTCCAAGGCAGAGCATTTAGGGACCATCTACTTGTTCCCACCTGCCTCCCTGTCAGTGCCTCCCTCTCTTCTCCCCCGTCCCCCTTGTCTTCCCCTAAATAATAATAAATTGCTACGGGCTTACTTATGAGTCAAGAACTGTACTAAGCACTGGAGTGGATACAAGATAATCGGGTCCCTCGTGAGGCTCTCAGTTTAAGTAGGAAAGAGAACAGGTATTGAATCCCCATTTTTCAGATGAGGGAAGTGAGGCCCAGAGAAGTGAAGTGCCATGCCATAGGTCGCACAATAAACAAGTGGCAGAGCTGAGATTAGAACCCAGATCCTTACCAGACTCTTCCAACCTCTTTTCCCAGGGACTGTGGATCTCAAGCCCCAACCCCAGATCCAGGCAGAGAGAAAATCTTCCTTCCTTCCCCCGGCTCCTCTGACCAAGAGGCTGAAGCGGGGAGTTTCTAAGCCAAGGGGCGGCCAGAGGGTGTGGGATTAAAGGAGGGAGGGAATCCAGGCGGACTCTGGCTGCACTTAATTTTTCCATTTAATTAGACATCTGACAGCGAGGACCCAGCTGCTCCAGAAATCCCCTTTCCCCATTCACACTGGTGAAGACTCTAGGCTGAGCTAAAAAGCCTTTTCCCTTGGACTTGGGGACGGGCGTGGAGGGAGGGGGCTGGAAGATGGAGATTTTTTAATTAGGAGTTGTTGTTAATGGGAAATACTGCAAATTAAAACTAGGCCTCCTCTCCTGCCTTCCTTCTGTCCCCTCCTCCCCCCCTCACTATCTTTATCTCTGATCTCAATTAAAGAATTCAGGAACTGGTTGCTGAAAAGGATTGGTGAAGATAAAAGCTGATTGAGACAGAAAGGAGAAAGGGATGGGGAGGAAGCTGCCAGCCTGAGGGGAGGGGAGGGATGGGAAGAGGAGGAAGAGAGGGAGAGACAACTCATGAGGCCCTTCTGTGAGAGAGAGAGGGATGGGGGTGGGAGGGGGGGAGAAGCAGCTGTTGGCATCTGGCTGAGGGTCGATATAATAATTCCCTGTGTTCGATCATCACTTCTGTTTTTCCAGAGCTTTTTAGCCTGGTCATCAGCATTATCCATGGTGTTTATTGAGAGTTTACTGTGTGCCTAGCACAGTACCAAGCGTTTGGAAAAGTATAATACAATATAATTGGTAGGCACATTCCCACCCACAACAAATTATCTCATTTCATCCACTTCACATCCTTGTGAGGAAGGGAGAGGCAGGTAGTATTGTCCCCATTTGACAAATGAGACAACTGAGGCCCAAAAAGGTTAGGTAATTTGCCCTTGGTCCCAGGGGCAAAACTGTGCTTCAAATGGAGGCCCCTAACTCCCAGCCCAGCTCATTAATTTTTTTATGATATTTGTTAAGCGTTTACTGTGTGCCAGGCACTGTACTAAGTGCTGTGATAGACCTTTCTGATCTCCCAAACCTCCTGTCTCTCCCCACTTCACTCTGCTGCCCAGATTATCTTTCTACAGAAACACTCTGGGCATCTCACCCCCCTCCTCAAAAATCTCCAGTGGTTGCCTATCAACTTTTGTATGAAGCAGAAACTCCCAGAAACTCCTCACTCTTGGCTTCAAAGCTCTCCATCACCTTGCCCCCTCCTACCTCACCTCCCTTCTGTCCTTCTACAGTCCAGCCCGTACACTCCACTCCTCCGCCGCTCATGTCCTCACTGTGCCTGTCCCGCCTCCAAACCCTGGCCCACGTGCTACCTCTGGCCTGGAATGCCCTCCGTCTTCACATCTGCCAAATTAGCACACTTCCCCCCTTCAAAGCCCTACTGAGAGCTCACCTCCTCCAGGGGACCTTCCCAGACTGAGCCCCCCTTTTCCTCTGTTCCTCCTCCCCTCCCCATCGCCCCTACTCCCTCCCTCTGCTCTTCCTCCCTCCCCACACCACAGTACTTGTGTATATATGTACATATTTATTATTCTATTTATTTTATTCATGATGTGTCTATATCTACAATTCTTTTTATTTAAATTGATGCTATTGATGGATGTTTATTTTGTTTTGTTGTCTGTCTCCCCCCTTGTAGACTGTGAGCCCACTGGGGCTCACAGTCTAGGGATTGGCACTATTTGTTCCCGAATTGTACTTTCCAATCACTTAGTACAATGTTTTGCACACAGTAAGTGCTCAATAAATACAATTGAATAAATGAATGAATACAAGCTAATCAGGTTGGACACAGCCCATGTCCCACAGGGGGCTCACAGTCTCAATCCCTATTTTACAGATGAGCTGAGACACAGAGGAAGTGAAGTGACTTGTCCAAGGTCACACAGCAGACAAGTGGGGGGTCAGGATTAGAACCCAGGACTTGTGACTCCCAGGGCTGTGCTCTATCCCCTAGGTCATGCAGTCCCCTGGGAAGCACATTCTGAGGGGTTAGGAAGTCAGAATAATATCGGTTTCAGGTTAAGGAAAGCATAACTGGGCTAGGTGGAAAGAAGACCTCCTCCACTGCCCACAGGCCACTCGCTCCCCGACCACCGGGGCAGCAGGCTCAGGGACCCCAACCCATAAAATCAAGAAATAGGGGCAGCAGCAAATTCACTTGTTCAGCTGGAACACCAACTTTAAGTGACAAAGACCACCTGGTTGGCTGGCTAACCATCAGTCGATCTGTCAGTGACATTTACTGAGCACTTACTATGTGCTGAGCACTTGGGAGAGCACGGTGTCAAGGAGTGGACAGTCTAAATAGGGAGCCTCCCGCTGAGATCCCAAGATAATAATAATAATAATGTTGATATTTGTTAAGCGCTTACTATGTGCAGAGCACTGTTCTAAGTGCTGGGGTAGATACAGGGTAATCAGGTTGTCCCAAGTGGGGCTCACAGTCTTAATCCCCATTTTCCAGATAAGGTAATTGAGGCACAGAGAAGTGAAGTGACTTGACCACAGTCACACAGCTGACAAGTGGTAGATCTGGGATTCGAACCCATGATCTCTGACTCCCAAGCCCCTGCTCTTTCCACTGAGCCACGCTGCTTCTCTAAGAGTTGAAAGATAGGTATCTCTAAGACAGGGTTGAAATCCTCATCCTTGCCCCTGGTGTGACCTTCGCCAAGTTTCCACCCCTGCCTGCACTTTCAGATCTGAGTCCTGTCTCAGGTGCCTGAAACCTCAATTAGAATAATGGTATTTGTTTAACACTTACTCTGTACTAAGGACTGGAACAGATGCAAGATGATCAGGTCAGATAGGGTCCCACAAGGAGGTTGTAGTCTAAAGGGGAGGGAGAAAATGGGCAATTATCCCCATTTTACAGATGAGGAAACTGAGGCACTGAAAAGGAAAGTGACTTGCCCCAGGTCACACAATGACCTAGTGGCAGAGCTAGGATTAGAACCAGGTCCTCTGACTCTCAGGCCAGAGCTCTTCCCACTAGGCCAATCTGTTTCCGTATGGAGAATAATAATAATAAGTATAGTAGTATTGGTTAAGCACTTACTATGTGCCAAGCACTGTACAAATCACTGCGGGAGATAGGAGATAACCAGGTCCCACCTGGGGCGCACAATCTAAGTAGAAGGGAGGACAGATATTGAATCCCCATTTTGCAGATGAGGGAACTGAGGTACGGAGAAGTGAAGTGACTTTTCCAAAGTCACACAGCAGTAACTGGCAGAGCCATGACTGGAACCCCAGTCCTCTGACTCCCAGGCCCGCGCTCTTTCAACTGGGCCACACTGCTTCAGCGTGGATAACAGTTGGGGATGAGTTTTCCAGGTGCTGTAGAGATGCTACAGGAGAGTGGAGAGGCAGCAGACTTGCCTTGGGGGAACTTGAGCGCAATCAGGTTGAGGGTGGCCTCCAGGGTGCATAGAAGGGATAACTCATAAAACCGCTCAGAAGCCCTTAGCTGATATAAAAGAGCTGCAGAACAGGGTTCTAATAATTGCAGAAACTGCTGCCTTTCCGAATGAATCCTCCGACTCCCATCTAACATTAGAAACCTCGTTCGCAGCCCGCCCCAAGCCCCAGAACAGCAGGAAAGAATGCCAGGAGCAGAGGGGCTGGGGACGAAGCAGAGAATACAACTGGCTTCAAGAATAGGGGAGGGGCGGCCTACCGAGAAAGCCGGCTCCAGCCCCAGCCCAGCCAAGCTAAGGACAAGGCCCCTGGGGGTACCTCAGGAGTCTGGCTAGCATATTATTGCTTTTCTGAGTCCGATGAATCCAGCAGACACATTGTGAGGCTCCGTTCTGAGCCCCCAAATCTCTGAGGCAACCAAATTCTCCTCTTCTGAGCAGGAACCAGGGAGGTCACAGCCACAGGGAAAATGACGGGGGAAGTCAAAGTGGCCGCCTCGCTGAGCTGGGCGGCAGAGGGTCCACATAAACCAAGCTGGATAGAATAAGGGTCCTGCCTATCTAGGCCACCATCCGCTTTACTCCTGTCTGCCGCAGCCACAACCCCACCACTCACCCCCGATAACCCCACACCTCAGATCTCAAGCGGGATTTCTGGGGATCCCTGGGCGATTTGTGGGTGACGTGGCAATAGTTAAAAACTAGTGACTGTCCCGCCTAATTTGGAATACATAGTGATGTTATCCACTCCCCTTCTCCCGGCAGCGCAGCAGGTAGTGTGGGAATTGTACTTTCTGGTGCAGGAAGTAGGAGCTAGGAGCTACAGAGATCCATCTTGAGAAGCTTTTTAGCTTTGGAGAAACCCAGATCGATACTGAATTCTCGATATTCGCCCTACCTTCAACCCCTCGGCACTAATGTACTTATCTGTAATTTATTTATTTATATTAATATCTGTCTTCCCCTCTAGACTGTGATCTCCTTGTGGGCAGGGAATGTGTCTACCAACTCTGTTATATTATACTCTCCCAAGCGCTTAGAAAAGTGCTCTGCACACAGCAAGGGCTCAATAAACCCATTGATTGATGGACTGATCACCTGAAATCATAGTCCCTGAAGCAAACATCAGAGGAAGCATGTTTATGTGTGGGGTAAACACTGTGCATGTGTAAACACAGTTGTGTGTGTGTGTTTCTGTGTGTGTGTGTATGATTGAATACATCTGTGGGTGAAGGTGTCTATAGTTGTAATTGTAAACGTTTCCGTATTTAAGTGTCTATGGATGAGCCTGTTCGAGATTTGAGGATAACCGTGCTTACTGTGGGGGCTCGGAGAAGCGGTATGGCCTAAAGGAAAACACCCAGCCCTGGGAGTCAGAGGACGTGGGCTCTAATCCCAGCTCTGCCATGTGTCTTCTGTGCCACCTTGTGTGAAATCACTTGGCTTTCCAGTGCCTCAGTTACTTCATCTGTAAAATGGAAATTAAGTCCTACTTCCGCCTATTTAGACTCTGAGCCCCATGTGGGACAGGGACTGTGTCCAACCTGATTAAATCATATCTGCCCCAGGGCTTAAAAAAATTCTTGGCACATAGTAAGCACTTAGCAATTATTATTATTATTATTATTACCATCACCATCATCTGTAAAATGAGAACGAAATACCTGTTTCACCACTTAGGCTGTGGGTCCTATGTGTCACAGTGACTGTGTCCAAACTACTTATCTTGGACCTATCCAGCACTTAGAACAGTACTTGGCCCAATGTAATCATTTAACAAATACTACAATTATTAGTAGCACTTATAGGATCTGTAGGTGTCAGGACCTGTGTGGTTGAAGTGCTATGGTATGAGGGCATGTGTGTATTAGCTCTTCCACTTGTCTGCTGTGCAGTCTTAAGTAAATCACTTCACTTCTCTGAGCTTCAGTTACCTCATCTCTAAAATGGGGATTGAGACTGTGAGCCCCAAGTGGGATTGTATCCAACGTAATTTGCTTGTATCCATCCCAGCGCTTAGTACAGTGCCTGGGACATAGTAAGCACTTAACGAATACCACAAACATTATCATCATCATCATCATCATTATCATTATTATTAAGAGCTGTAGATGTGTGGAACTGTAGGTATAGGGGGCTCAGTGTGAGAAACAGCATGGCCAAGTGGAAAAAGCAGAGGCCTGAGAATCAGAGGACCTGAGTTCTAATTCCAGTTCCACCATTTCTCTGCGCCTCCATTTCCTCATCTGTAAATAAGTGGAGACAAAATATTCATTCTCCCTTCCTCTTACACTGTTGAGCCCTATGTGATTGAGTCCCATAGGCTTATATAGCACATCATCCCCAGCACTTAGTACAGGGCTTTGTCCAGAATAAGTGCTCAACAAATTCCACAGTTATTATTACTCAGGGATGTGGATATGAAAAGCTGTGGGTATGAGGGGCTATGGTGTGAGGGGTTTGTGGTGAGGGTTGTGTATACGAGGGGCTGTGATGTGAGGGCTGCAGGTATAAGTGGGTGTGAACTGCTGTGGGTGTGAGAGATTGTGGGTGTGAGGGGCTGTGATGTGAGGGCTGCTGGTATAAGTGGGTGTGAACATGGGCTGTGGTCTGAGGGGTTATGAGTGTGAGGAGTTGAGGGGGTGAGGGGCTGCTGCGGGTATGAGCGACTGTGGATGTCAGGGTCTGTGCTGTGGAGAGTTGTGGGTATAGGAGGTGTGAGTGTGGAGGGTTGTGGCTTGAGGGGCTGTGGGTGAGAGCTGTGGGGGTAAAAGGTTGTAGATGTGAGGGGCTGTGGGTGTGAGGAGTTCTGGGGATGTGGGGTGAGGAGCTGTGGGGGTGAGGGGCTGTGTATGTGAGGGGCTGCATTATGAGGGGGTGTGGACAAGAGGGACTGTGACTGTGAGGAGCTTGTGGTTATGAGGGGTTGTTGCTATGAAGAGCGGTAAGTGTGAGGGACTGTGGGTGTGAGGAGTTGTGGGAATGAGGGCCGGTGGTGTGATGGGTTGTGGGTGTGAGGGGCTGTGAGTGTGAGGGGCTGCGGGGTGAAGGGCTGAATTGCGAAGGCTGTTCTGTGAGGAGCTGTTGGGTGTGAGAAACTGTGGGGGTGAGGAGCTGTGTTTTGAGGGTTGTGGGTATGAGGGGCTGTGAGTGTGAGGGACTGTGAGTGTGAGAAGCTATGCGTGTGAGGGGTTGTGGCTATGAAGGTCTGTGGGTGTGAGGGGCTGTGTTTGAGAGTCTGTGGACATTGTGAGAATCCCTCACTCCCAGGACCTGGGGTGACAGCACATTGGTTGGGGGACAGCAGCTGTTCAGCCCCAAATCGACCTGTAACACTAGAGGTAACCCAGCCCACCAGAAACCCCCAGGCTTGGCCCTGGCTCGCCCACCCACTTTCAGTCCCAACCCCCGTGCAATTTTCAGGGACAGGAAATCATCCTGGGCCAATGACCCTGAGATGACCTAAGAGTCAGGCAGGAAGAGCAGGCGACTGCAGGTGGGCGGTCACCGGGACTTCTTCTGCTATAGGGAGCCTCTGTCCAGCCTCTCCCTGGCCTCTGCCCGATCGCCTCTTCCTCCAGCTGTGGAGTCTGGCTGCCATAGAACGGGGCAGGCGGGGACTGAAGCCTGAAATTACAGCCTCGTTGGCTAATTGCGGTGCGTTCCCTCTCTGTAGGTATATCATTGCCGGCAATTAGTAGAAAGATCCTTTCCCACTCTTGTTAAGTTCCTGTGCTGCCGTTAAATGCTCCCAGATCCCATTTAAATGATTTCAAATGCAATTCATTCTGGCTCATTAAATAATTCCAGTGCAATCTTCCCTCCCCTTCACCAGCTCAGAGCCACGGTTCCCTCGGAAAATCAGGGCACAGAGAGCGGGACAGACTCGGTCCACTGCCAAGGGACATGGTGGCATAGAGAAGGAGAGGCAAAAACTGGGCTTATGTTTCATTTTCTTCCAACTCTGTGGGGCTTCTGTTCTCTCTTACTCCTTCTCCTTCTTTTTCTCTCTTTCCCACTCCCTTTCTGTCTTTCTTCCTCTCACTATCTTCTGCCACCTCTTTTTGTCTCTGTGTCTTTCTCTTTCTCTCTCCTCTGTTCCCTCTCTCTGTCACTCTCTGTCTCTCTCTTTTTCTTCCATATTCCACCTCTACCTCCCTGTCTCCTTTCTCTCTCTATTCCAGTCAATCAATCAGTCAAGCATACTTATTGAGTTCTTGCTGTATGCAGAACACTGTACTAAGCACTTGGGAGAGTACAATATAACAAAGTTGGGAGACACATCTCCTGACCAAAATGAGCTTACAGTCTAAAAGGGTAGACAGAGATTAATATAAATGAATAAATTACAAATATGTATATAAGTGCTGTGGGGGTGAGGGAAGGCTGAATAAAGGGTGCAAATCCAAGTGCAAGGGCGACGCAGAAGTGGGAGGGAGTAGGAGAAACGAGGGCTTACTTCACTCTGCTGCCCAGATCGTTTTTCTAAAAAAAAAGTTCAGTCCACTTTCCCCACGCCTCAAGAACCTCCAATGGCTGCCTGTCCACCTCCGCATCAAACAGAACCTCCTTACCATCCGCTTTAAAACATTAAATCAGTTCGCCGCCTCCTACCTTACATCACTGCTCTCCTACTACAGGACAGCCTGCAAATTTCGCTCCTCTAATGCCAACCTACTCACTGTACCTCGATCTTATCTATCTCCCCACCGACCCCTCACCCACATCCTGCCTCTGGCCTGGAACTCCCTCCCCCTCCATAAACGACAGAGCACCACTCTCCCCGTCTTCTCAGCCTTATTAAAATCCCATTTCCTCCCAGAAGCCTTCCCTGACTAACCCTGCATCTCCAGTTCTCCCTCTCTCTCTACATCACTCTGGCACTTGGATCTGTACCCTTTAAGCCCTTGATATTCACCCCACCTTCAGTCCCACAGTACTTGCGTACATATCCATAATCTATTTATATCAATGTCTGTCTCCCTCTGTAGACTCTAAGCTTCTTGTGGACAGGAAACTTGCCTACAAACTCTGTTGCATTGTACTCTTCCAAGAGCTTAGCACGGTGTTCTGAACACCGTAAGCCCTCAGTAGATACCGTTGATTGATTGGTCTCTGTCTCCCACTCCCCGTTTCTCTCTTTCTCTCTGGTTCCCACTTTCTCTCTTTCTCTCTATCTCTGCTTCTTTTCTCTCTCTGTCTCCCTCTTTGTCTCCCACTCCATCTGTATATATCTCCTTCTCCCCTCCCCCCATGTCTCCATCTGTCTCTCTCTGTTCTCCCTCTCTCTGTGTCTCCATCTGTCTCTCTCTTTCTCTCTGCCTCTTTCTCTCTCTCTCACTCTCTCTTTCTCTCAGAAATGACTCCACCTGACAGCTCTGAATCTGTAGCATTTTCACCAATTACATATGCCCAGCTAGAAAATGGGTTTTCAGTGTCTGCCTCTGTTCAGTCCACCAAGCAACAGACTTTCATCTCCTTGTGGCCTCCCTCTCACCACCCCTCCCCTGCACTACCATTTAAGGGACCAAGTCTAACCACCCACCTCAAAGTGTGTGGGGAGGGAGCGAAGGCACCCTTCTTTAAGGACACTAGTTCCAGAGGGGCAGACAGCTTTCATTCTGCTATTCCCGGTGCCTAGTTGGTGCCAGGGCTTGCCAGACTCTGGAATTGGCAGTCCAAAGCCCTGGCTCCCCTGAGCTTGGCAACCCAAAGCCATGGAAACTCTGAGTTTGCTATTCCAGTTATAAAAGTAAAAATAACATCTATAGCATGAATATCATGCATATAAACATCAACACTCATTCAGAACTCTACCACTGGGCTGCTCTTTCCAATAAACTGGCTAGGACTGTATAGCCAGCATGTAATTGTTCTCTATAACAACGATAATAAAAATGCCACGCATTCAAGCTCACTGATCTTTAAAAATAAAATCACTGTTTGAGTCGGTTCCTGTCTCATTACAAAAATACCATGATTATTCTACCTAGCCAGCAGGTCCAAAACCATCAGAGCTAAGCTCTCCCCTGACTTGAAGGAGCATTTCCACTGCTTATGCATCTTAGCCTAAAGTATGTATTGGAGTGTATATGTGTTTGTGTTTAGGGGAGGGAAAGAAAAGCCAGCAGCTGTTTAGTGCCCATATCAACACACCATCATCATCATCATCAGGATTTTTTGAATGCCTCCTGCATGCAAAGTCTTGAATGGGGTGTTTGGGGACTTCAAAGACATGGTGCCTGCCCTCAGGGGGCTTACAGTTCGGAAGTTTTTACAGATCCAAGTGTCCGAAGACATGGCAACTGGTGACAAGGGAGTCTTCCAGCTGGGCAGTCTAGCGTGTTCACCTCAGTGTCTTCCTGAGTGGGGCTTAGTAAAAAGACCTTCCTCCTCTGAGCAGAGAGGCACCCTGAGCCCGGGCCCAAGGACTGATTCAGAAACTCACGGCCCTCGTGGGACAGAACAAGCTCCATATCTTAATTCTTCAGAGTTCATTCATTCTTCAGATCATTCATTCATCAGAGTCTCCCTGGGGTGTGTTCCAGGGGCAAGATGAAGGTGGTTCAGCTCACGTTCCCTGAGGATCTGGCATCGTAAAGTGCTCTCCCCACCCGCCTGGATAAGATTTGGAGAGAGAGGTGTAGGGAGGGAAGGATATAAATGCAGAGGAGCAGAAGCTTGTGGTGACTCCTCTAGGACTGTAAGATCCTTAGGACAGGAAGTGTGTAAAATGGAGTCTAGTCCAGCACCTCATGGGGGTTCAATAAACCCCCATGATCACTCCATCACAGGTATTGATTGCTTACAGGATGCAGAACACTGCACTAAAAAGCTTGGGATAGTATAATACAATACTCTCTCTACACCCCACGGCACTTATGTATATATTTATATATCTATAATTCTATTTATTTATTTTGATGCCTGTTTACTTGTATTGATGTCTGTCTCCCCTCCCCTCTAGACTGTGAGCCCACTGTGGGCAGGGATTGTCCCTCTTTATTGCTGTATTGTACTTTCCACGTGCTTAGTACAGTGCTCTGCACACAGTAAACTCTCAGTAAATACGATTGAATGAATGAATGAATGGAATTGGTAGACAATAATTTTAAGCAGCTAACAATAATCTAGCAGGAGAAACAGGTATTAAAACAAATGGCAGATAGGGGAAGTGGCAGAGTATAATGATATGGACAGAAGTCCTGTGAGATGGTGGTGTGAGATGATGGTAATGGTGGTGGTATTCAAAGTGCTTAAAGGACATAGACCCAAGTGCAGACAACACAGGAAAGAGGGAGAATAGGGTTGGGAGATGAGAAATTATTCAATTGCACTTATTGAGGACTTACTGTGTACAGAGCACTGTACTAAGCACTTGGAAGAGTACAATACAACAATAAGCAGAAACATGAGTTTACAGTTACAGAAGGCTTCCTGGAGGAGTTGGGATTTTAGTAGGACTACTGCTCAACTTATTTAATCGTCATGGATATTTACTGAGCACTTACTGTATGCAGAGCACTGTCCTAAGTGCTTGGGAGAGTACAGTACAACAGAGTTGATAGACACAATCCCTGCCCACAAAGAATTTACAGTCTAGAGGGGGAGACAGACATTGACATAAATAAATAACTTATAATATATAATTTATAGACATGTATACAAGTCCTGAGGGGTTTAGGGTGGGAGTAATATCAAATGCCCCAAGGTCACAGATAAAAGTGCACAGATGACGTAGAAGGGTCAATCAATCGATCATTGGTACTTATTGAGCACTTACTAAGATGTCCTAGGCCTGTTTCCACAAACCAGTTCCAACTGTCAGCTTCTTCGGGACAGGAATCAGTTTGATCTTCATATTTTGTGACGCACCATCGGTGGCATTTAATAATAATAATAATAATGATGGCATTCGTTAAGCGTTTACTATGTGCAAAGCACTGTTCTAAGCGCTGAGGGGATATGAGGTGATCAGGTTGTCCCACGTGGGGCTCAGAGTCTTAATCCCCCTTTTACAGATGAGGGAACTGAGGCACCAAGAAGTGAAGTGACTTGCCCAAAGTCACACAGCTGACAAGCAGCGGAGCCGGGATTAGAACCCACGGCCTCTGACTCCCAAGCCCGGGCTCTTTCCATTGAGCCACGCTTTGAATTCTCATAAAAATAAAAAGACATAAAAATGTCATTAATTGGATCATGGGCTATGTGACTTTGGGAAGGTCACTTCACTTCTCTGGGCCTCAGTTCCCTCATCTATAAAATGGGGATTAAGACTGTGAGCCTCATGTGGGCCAATCTGATTACCTTGTTCTAACCCAATGCTTAGGACATATAGTAAGCACTTAACAAATACCATCATTATTATTATTATTATTACTAGTATTAATATCAGTCCCATGGTCCAGCCAGCCCAGGATGGTATCACAAAGTCAACCCGACTTTATGGAAAAAGTTCCTCAGCTCCCTCCTCTAGACTATAAGCTCCTTGTGGACAGGAAACATGTCTACCAACTCTGTTGAACTGCAGCAGTAATAGCATTTATTGAGTGGTTTACAGTATGCAGAACACTCTACTAAATGCTGAGAGAGAATTCACAGGTGGAAATGAGATTTGGTCCCTGTCCCTGAGAGGGGGGTTTCACAATCTACTCTCTCAAGTGCTCAGTACAGTGCTCCATAAACAGTAAACAATAAATTGATTAATTGATTGAATGACCAGTCAGTGAGTACCAAAAGATTAATGTAGTAGACGTGACTTATCACATGTGACTCCTTCTCCCTCAGAGGTACCAGAACAGTTGGAAGAACGGTGGGCTGGTGGCCCTCCTGGACACACATGCACGTGGTCAGGGACGGACCACTCAACCTCTCCAACTTTCCCCACTACTTCCTTAACTTCCCTCCTAGAGGCCTGTCATGGATAGCTCAGCCATGAATGAAGAGTCGTTGGATGTGTTGGTCTAGAACAAATCAAAAAGCATGCCTTTCATCCTGATTTGGGACAAGTGGAAGAGTAAACTCCTTCTCCCTCCTACTTAGACCATGAGCCTCATGCGGTACAGGGACTGTGTCCATCCTAATGAACCACCCCAGCACTTAGAACAGTGTTTGACACATAGTAAGTGCTTAATGAGTATCATGGAAAAAAAAGATGCTTAACAAATACCAAGAAACAAAAAGAAAAGGAAACTCCTTTCGGCCAGACCCCCCCGCTCCCCATTAGACTGTAAGCTCTCAGAAGGCAGGGCTCGGGACTCTTACTCTATTCTATGTTCCAAAGCCATAGTATAGTGATAATGGAGTCTCCTGTCAAACATGGCAGATGAACTTTGGCCCTGAGAGTTTAGAATGGATAACTCGCACTAGGGAAGTGGAAGAGGGTTGTGCTGTGCTACTTTCCACTCTCCCCCTCTAGACTGGAAACTCACTATGGGCAGGGAATGTGTCAATTTATTATTGCATTGTACTCTCCTAGCTGCTTAGTACAGTGTTATGAACAAAGTGCTCAATAAATATGATTGACTCACCCCGCTCCCGCTGAGGCACAAAGCATAGGGAGTGAGATGGAAGCCAGAGAATGGTACAGTGGCACAGGGAACAGAGAGCATGCGTAAAGGCCGGACCCTTTTATAGATGAAGTGACCAGAGCAGCACAGTGCTGATGCTAGACCCAAGCCCCATGGACCAGGGGCCGCTGCCTCGGTAGCCGCTGCGGTCTTCAATGTCCACGTTAGCCGGCTGTTTTTCAGGATTCCTGCTCAGTCCTGTTCACTTTGAGGAATGCCATATGTAGTGCTTCTATTGGAGACCTCCACCATTAATGGCAGAGCCCCAGCTATGAACTAGTGGAAAGAGAATGGGCCTGGGAATCAGAGGACCAAGGTTCAAATCCTGGCTTTGCCACTTGTCAGTCAGTCATATTTTCTGAGCACTTACTTTGTGCACTGTACTAAGCATTTGGGAGAGTACGATACCATAACAAGCAGATACATTCCCTGCCCACAACGAGCTTACAACCTAGAGGGTGAGAACATTCTAGAGCACACTTTTCTGCTGTGTGACCTTGGACAAGTCACTTAACTCCTCTGTGTCTCACTTTCCTCAACTGTAAAATGGGGATGAAATATCTGCTCTCCCTCCTATTTAGACTGTGAGCCCCTTGTTGGACAGGGATTGTGTCCGAACTGATTAACCTATATCTACACCAGCACTGGGAACAATGCTTAACACATAGGAAGCACTTAACAAATAATAATAATAATAAATAAACACATAATAATAAACAAAAAATGTGATGAGATTCCAAGTTTCCCGATTCCCAGAGCAGTGCATTTTTTACCGGACTAACAGCAGTGGTCCAGGCTACAGTAGATGCTCTGAAGATGGATTGATGGTAACATACAAATTCCACGGTCTTTGTCCTAGCAGCCGTGAGACTCTCTGATTGTCTTACCTCTCCTGGTGCCTGTTTTGTGGAGTTTTAGGGAAAAGGGGCAGGGAGGCCACCCCAATGTTTACTCAGAAAGTGTGGGCCTTTGAAATCCGACAGCAAAGCTGTCTGTGTTTTCTGTCGCCTGAGTCTTTGATCTTCTCATTGGGTCCCTTTGATGCGGGTGACAGCGGCAGATGGGTGATAATTTCAAGCCTGGAAGGAAACAGGTGTAAGAAATATGGGGAAATAAGAATTGGGGTCTGTTCTGAACAGAGGACAGCTCCTCTCCATTCCAGTTCCGCAGTGGCACTCACATAAAATTCCTGGAATCTGGGGCGGGGCAGGGTCTCTACAGCCCTAAAGCGGACAGACCTCAGTGGGAGAGACAGCGTCTCAAGTGACTAGAGCAGGTAGACTTGGGCTGCTCCACCAGCTCCAGGGGACTAATGAGTAACCCAGAATTATAACTGTGGTATTTGTAAAACTTTTACTATGTGCTAGGCACTGTACTAAGTGCTAGGGTCCATACAAACCAATAGGGTTGGACACGGTCCCTATCTCACGTGGGACCCACAGTTTCAATCACCATTTACAGATGAAGTAACTGAAGCACAGAAAAGTGAAGTGACTTGCCCAAGACCACACAATAAAGTGGCAGAGCTGGGATTAGACCCCATGACCTTCTGACTCCCAGATCTGTGCTCTATCCACTATGCCATGCTGCTTCCCCAGAACACCACACCTCGGCTAAAGTGGCCACCGGCAACCTATGTGGTTTCCAAACCTTGAGACACAAAATGTTCTGTGCATTACGTCAGCCTTGTGGAATAATAGAATGCCATCGCACACACACCATTTTCCTGAAATCTGTTCGTGTCCACTGGATACTAGAGTGTTCTGCCAGGGAGGCGTCTGAACCCCTCAACTTGCTGCAGAGACTTTGCACTCCCTTCCCGGGCTCCGCTGAATGTGGGTGCCGCTTCTGAGCCTCAGAAGTCAGCAATGGGAGGTTGTGGACCCTGAAAATTAAAATTCAGAGCCCCAGTGTCGTGTCCATGCCAGACAGGGGGCTGACCAGCTGAAAACCAGGTGTAAAATCAGGAGAGTGGCCATCTTACCCTCAGGGCCTTGGAAGATGGGCATCTGGACAAAGTCAACAGCAGTGATTGGGCACTGGGTGTGTGTGGTGGCCTGGCCTTAACCGGAAACCAGGAGGCCCACCGAAGACCTTTCTTCATTTTGTCAGAAGTGTCCCCTTTCCCTGGCACCCCAAGGGGAACCAAAAACTCCTCACTATTGGCTTCAAAGATCTCCATCACCTTGCCCCCTCCTACCTCACCTCCCTTCTCTCCTTCTACAGCCCAACCCACACACTCCGCTCCTCTGCCGCTAACCCCCTCACTGTGTCTCCTTCCTGCCTGTCCCGCCGTTGACCCCTGGCCCATGTCCCACCTCTGGTTTGGAATGCCCTCCCTCCTCACATCCGCCAAACCAGCTCTCTTCCCCACTTCAAAGCCCTACTGAGAGCTTACCTCCTCCAGGAGGCCTTCCCAGACTGAACCCCCTCTTTTCCTCTGCTCCTCCTCCCCTCCCCATCACCCCTACTCCCTTCTTCTGCTCTACTCCCTTCCCCGCCCCACAACACGTGTACATGTGTACATATTTATTATTCTTTTTATTTTATTAATGTGTATAGATCTACAATTCTATTTATCTATTTTGATACATTGATGTCTATGTACTTGTTATGCTTTGTTGTCTGTCTCCCCCTTCTAGACTGTGAGCCCATTGTTGGGTAAGGATCATCTCCATCTGCTGCTGAATTGTACTTCCCAAGCACTTAGTATGCTGCTCTGCACACAGTAAGTGCTCAATAAATACGATTGAATGAATGAATGCTCCATGATCTCTGGCAGGGCTCTAGACAACCCTCAGAGACTCAATTTTTCCAATGAGGATTACCTCCGACTCTCTGGGGCTGAGCGTCTGCCTGCCACGTCCATCCAATTGTCCATCCTAACTCCTGCAGGTCTCCCCCTTTAGACTGTAAGCTTGTTGTGGGCAGGGTATGTTTCACCGAACTCTGTTGTATCCCACTCTCCCAAGTGCTTACTATAATGCTCTGTACATGGTAAGTGCTCAATAAATACCACTGATTGAACTTTAATATCCAGAGCCCACATCCTCCTTCTGAGGCAGCTTCTGAATATGTCTTGAGTGAGGTGCCAGGGTTAGGTGGAGAAGAGCAAGGAGGGCATTCAGGGGCCGGTGTGCAGACCTGAGCAGGATTAAATAAGAGGTCATCGGTATTTATTGGACACCTCATGTGTGAAAATCCCTGTACTGAGTGTCACTGTGTTCAGGACACTGTAATAGGAGCCTATATAGGACAGTACACCTTTTGTATTCAGATCACTTTGCAGAACCCTGCAGTGGGAAGAACACTGTCCTGGACAACTTACTGGGTTTAGAGTGATGTACTGAGTGCCTTCTGTGTGCACAGCCTGAGACCGAGAGCTTGGGAATGTACCGTAAAAGGCACATTCTCCTACTCTCTAGGAACTGGCAATCTAATTGCGTAAAGGGCAATGACATCACCGGGAGGGTGAGCAAGAGAGCCAGATGGTGAAGAGCTGCACATTCCACGGACAGGAGTTTGCATTTGATTCGAGACACGTTTGGGAGCCGCTGCAGGGGTCAGAGAGAGGGAAGATCGTGATTGAAATGATGCCAAGGTGCCAAGGGTGGGATGAGCCCGAGGTAAAGAAGCTGGCCCCGAATGTGGGCTTTGTCCTCTGTGCTTTGCGGAGACATCACCAGCCTCCGGGACACCCTCCGAGGGGGCTTCCGAGAGACCACTAGCAAATCTCTCTCTTAGTGGAGGCTGGACTGTAACATACTGAAGTTGGGGTCCTATAAAGCAGGATGAGGCACTGTAACATACTGAAGGACAAACCCCACCCACATGCATCTTCCCCAAAGCCACCTGCAGAGAGCTGGCTTCTTCACCATCAGCTCTAAGTCACTCACTCATTTAATCGTTCAATCATAATTATTGAGCGCTTACTGTGTGCAGAACACTGTACTAAGTGCTTAATCAGCTCCCCACCCCACCTTACCTCTCTGATTTCCTACTACAGCCCACCCCACTCGCTCTGCTCCTCTAACACCAACCTGCTCACAGTAACTCAATCTCATCAGTCTCACCTCTGATCCCTCGCCCATGTCCTCCCTCTGTCCTGGAACTCCCTCCCCCTCCAATCGATGAATTCTATTTATTGAGCACTCCATATCAGACTGGTGACCACTCTCCCCATCTTCAAAGACATACTAAAATCACACCTCCTCCAAGAGGCCTTCACTGACTAACTCCTCCCTTCCCCTATTCACCTTCCCTTCCGCATCACCTATGTAAGCGCTCAGTAAATATGATTGATTGACTCTGTACCCCTTAAGCCTCACTTTTGTACATATCCCCATATTCTGCCATTTCCCCATCTGTAGTTCATTTATTATTATTATCATTACCATTGTGGTATTTGTTAAGCACTTACTATGTGCCAGACACTGCGACTTCCCCTACAGTCTGTAATCTCTTTGTGGATAGGGATCATGTCTACTAATGGGATGGGACTCTCCCAAGAGCCTAGTACAGTACTCTGCATACAGTAAACACTCATTAAATCCCATTGATGGATAGCTCCAGATGGCTAGCTGTCCTTTGGTAAGCCCAGGAAAGGTGGGAGATTCGTGCAAGCCAGCAGATGGGATCTAGTTGCCACCCAAATATGCTAGGCCAGAGACTGGCTGTGCCCTGGAAGCAGCCCACTCACCCCTTCATCCCTTGGCCTCTGCCAGCCAGCCTCCCTCACCTCATCACTGCATCAACTTCATACACAGATATCACTGACTTCTCCTCACAACCATGATCTAAGCCCCACGGTAGTCCATAGTTCCAGCCAGCAAAAAAAAAAAAATCAGAGAGAAGTAAGAGAAAGAGCCAGAAAAGAGGTTTGGAGAGAGGGGAAAGATGAGTTGGGAGTTGGGAAGCAGTATGACTTAGTGGGAAGAACACGGGCCTGGGATTTAAAGGACCTGGACTTAAATCCCAGATCTGCCACTTGCCTGCTATGTGACACTTGACTTGACACGACTTGCCTGTGACTCAGTTACCTCATCTTTAAAATAGGGATTAAATCCTAATTCCTCCTACTTAGAAGGTGAACCCCAGGTGGGGCAGGGCCTGTGTCCACCCTGAATATCTCATACCTGGCCCAGTGCTTAGTACAATGCTTGGCACATAGTAAGTGCCTAACAAATTCCATAATAATGGTAATTATTATTCCATAGGAACCTCCTTAATGGCACTCCCATAAACAAGCTGCCCAGCACCCATTCATTCATTCAATCGTATTTATTGAGAACTTACTGTTTGCAGAGCACTGTATTAAGCGCTTGGGTACCTACTCCATCTTAATCCTCGACTTCTCAGCTGCCTTTGACACTGTGGACCATCCCCTTCTCCTGGACACGTTATCACTGGCTTCACTGACTCTGTCCTCTCCTGGTTCTTCTCATCTCTCTGGCCTTTCATTCTCCGTCTCCTTCATGGTTCCTTCTCTCTCTCCCAACCCCTAACTGTGGGGGTCCCTCAAGGTTCAGTTCTTGGTCCCCTTCTACTCTCCATCTACACTCATTCTCTTGGAGAACTCGTTCACCCCCAAGGCTTCAACTACCATCTCTATGCAAATGATACTCAAATCTACATCTCCTCACCTGATCTCTCTCCCTCTCTACAGGCTCACAACTCCTCCTGCCTTCAAAACGTCTCTACCTGGATAATCTCCCGTCACCTCAAATTTAACATGTCCAAAACATAGCTCCTTATCTTCCTTCCCAAACCCTGTCCTATCCCGATCTTTCTCGTCACTGAAGACGGCACTATCATCCTTCCCGTCTCACAAGCCCATAAACTTGACGTCATCCTTGACTCCGCTTTCTCATTCAACCCACATACCCAATCTGCCACCAAATCCTGTCAGTCTCACCTTCACAACATCGCTAAAATCTGCCCTTTCCTCTCCTCTTCAAAACACTACCACATTAGTACAATCAATCATCCTATCCCGCCTAGATTACTTTATCAGCCTCCTTTCTGACCTCCTAACCTCCTGCCTCTCCCCACTCCAGTCCGTACTTCACTCGGCTACCCGTATTATCTTTCCATAGAAATGTTCAGGAAATGTCACCCCCTTCCTCAAAAATCTCCAGTGGTTGCCTATCTATCTCCATATCAAACAAAACCTCCTCACTATTGTTTTTAAAGTTCTCCATCACCTTGTCCCCTCCTACCTCACCTCCCTTCTCTCCTTCTACAACCCAGCCCACAACTTCGCTCCTCTGGTGTTAACCTTCTCACACTGATTCTATTTACCCTGTCTCACCACTGACCTCTGGCCCATGTCCTACCTCTGGCCTGGAACACTGCCCTCCCTCCTCAATTCTGCCAGACAATTATTCTCCCCCCTCTTCAAAGTCTTATTAAAGGCACATCTCCTCCAAGAGGCTTTCCCAGACTAAGCCCCACTTTTCCTCATCTCCCACGCCCTTCCTCATCCTCCCAGCTCGCTCCCTTCGCTCTTCCCCCTTTCCACTCCCCACAGCACTTATGTATATATCTTACCTCATCTGTAAAATGGGGATTAAGACTGTGAGCCCCACGTGGGACAACCTGATTACCCTGTATCTACCCCAGCGCTTAGAACAGTGCTCGGCACATAGTAAGCGCTTAACAAATACCAACATTATTATTATTATTATTAATTGAATGAATCAATGAGAATAAAATACAGACAATAAACTGAGACTTTCCCTGCTCACAGTGAGCTCTCAACCCCTCCACTCTCTGCCCTCCTCCGGCTGCCATCCCTCTGGGGCCCCTCCCCACCCCCTCCATTCTCCACTACCTCCTGGCTTCAGCCCTTCTCTTTTTCCTCTGCACCACCTTTGAAGCAGCAGCAGCAGCTGGCCCCGGACTGCAAGCTCAGGAAAGGAAATCTATTTATGAGGGAGACATGTGATAAATAGGTTATTGCGCCCCGAGCTAGCAGTCAGCTGAAGATGTTCCAGGAAACACATCTGCCTTGGACACTGAAACACTTCTGAGAGTCGGCATGGCCGGGGTGGGGAGGCACAAAAGGGGGGATGCTCGGTCCACGGACCAAAGAGGGGACGTTTGGACCCCGGACATAGGAAGCCCTCGAGGGCCGGGTCTGGGGGCTTAGCTTGATGGAGAGAGGGGAGGAATCCAGCAACAGACAAAATTGAGACTCTGGGGCATCCTGAGAGCCAAGGGAGAGCCTGGGAGTTTCTTGGGTTCAATGCCCCTGAAGTCTAGAAAAATATTTGGGGGGAAATGAGTCCCCAAGAGGCATGGTGGGGGGGGGGAAGGGGGACCCTGCCCCGGTTCTGTTCTTGAGAAGGGTGAACAGGGCATCTGGGGGTGTCTCTGGAGCCAGGCCAGCTGGAGGCCACACCCTGGCAGAGATGGCCAATCACAAAGTGAATCTCCACTCCAGTATGGTTCTCACAGTATGAGGGGCCATGATGGGCTACCCAGAGGCAGGAGAAAGCATGATACCCTGGGGATCTGCTCATCTAATGAGACCAGTGATGGCGGCGCAGCTGGAGCTGGTGTGAGGACTGTAGGGTAAATGGGAGGGAGAGCCCATGGGAGCTTGGAGGAGAGGCAGGAGGCCCCAGGAGTCCTGGCTCCACCAGCCTTCCCCAGATCCAATCCCCTAGGCTAAGCCGGAGAGAGCCTCAGCTTCCTTCAACCAGCCTAACCTTCATCACTCTCCTCCCTACCCCCTGTCTCCCTGCCTCTTTGGCTACTCCTTGTGAAGAGCAGCAGAATGATTTCCGATTGGTCAGAAACTCCCGACTCAAAGAACCAACCAGAATCCAGGCTGTGTTAATATAGTCATTGGGGGAGAAGGGGCAAACATAAATATAAATACACATCAACACAAGTGACAGAACCATAAAAACATATACAAAACTGTAAACACAAGTGACAGATACGAAAACATATACTTAGCCGATCACAGCTGCACAGAGATACGCTCGGTTGGATCTCCGTAACCGGATGGCGGGAAGGAGAGAGGATGGGTGAGAGGAGCCCCCGGAGACAGAAGGAACCGGTTTGTGGAGAGAGGAAGTGGTGATTGAAGTTCTGAAGGAGGAGAGGAGTAGTGAGGACAGTCCAGATCAGGCTGGTCTTTGGGCCTGAAGATGGAAGAAGGGAAGGCAGGCAGCTTTTCTGAATGATATTTGATAATATTAATGATAATCGTATCTGTTGAGCTCTTACTGTGTTCCAGGCACTGTATTAAGTGCTGGGGTAGGCAAGAGATTGGCCATAGCCCCTATCCCACATAGGACTCACAACCTTAATCCCCATTTTACAGATGAGGCAACTGAGGCAGCTTGCTTTCACTTCTGTTGGTCGGGTCTAAACACACTGCGTGCTCTCTTTAAGCTAGGAGCTCAGAGCCCCACTTTTCCATTGTCCTCAGGCTGGGAAGGTGAAAAGCTCCGGTTTGAGCGGGAATATCTCCGTGTTCCTCAGAGGAACAGCCAAACCAGGTCAGGAACCCAGGAATCCTGGTCCCCTGCTCTGAGAAGACCAGCTGCCCCCTCCCCTCATGGTGCTGTTCTTCACGTCTATCCTGCCTGCCTTGTCCCAGCCCCCTGCCTGCACTGAACATGTCTCGGGGGGCCCCAGAGACCGAGCTGTGATTAATATATTCGCTTGACAGGCAGATGAGCTGAAATGCAGGCGAGTTAAGAATAGCGCTGGAAATTGCCACATGGTTTCTCTGGCCGCCTGACGCCCTCCGAGCACTTCAGAGACAGGCTCTCGCTCAGCCTCGCAGCCTCCCGGCAGAGTTGGCAGGGGCGAGAATTTCACAGAGGAAGAGCCCCTGACCTGGGCCTTCTCCTCTACTCTCTTTCTCCTGATTCTCCTTCCTGCCGTTTCAGTTCCCACCTCAGGGCAGGTGGACTCCAGCAGGGTCAGCTCCAGCTCGGACCTCTCCCCTTCCCTGCACCCCTTTGCTTCTTGGGGCCCTTCCCCCGGATGTCCCACCTTCATCTGAAGCTCTGCCCATTAAAAACCGAGCCCCTCCCCTGCCCAAACTCTCAACCCCACCCCTTCTGTGAGCCCTGTGTGGGGCCGGGACAGATTCCCACTTGATCATCTACCCCAGTGCTCAGTAGAGTGCTTGGAAAATAATAAGTACTTAACAAATGCCACAGTCGATATTATTCTTCCTGCTACTTTGCCCTCTCCTCTCAGTTGCCACAGCCCCAGTCTAGTTTGGGTGCTTCTGAAATTGTCTCTTGTTGACTGCTGAGAAGAGGGGGCTGGGCTCCTTGCCCTTTATGGAGGATCTGGGATACTGGGGATGTGAGACTTCGAGGCGGGCAGGGTGTAGAAGGTTGGAGAGTTCTAGTCCAGGGATGGTGATAGGTTCCACTTTATCACTGTTGCACCAAGAGTTAACTGTTTGGTCTCTCTAGAGGAGCAGACCTATCCCCTAGGGGCCAACCAGCTCCTGTCCTCCACCCCATCTGCCCCTTACCAGCCCCTTCCGGCATCGAGTCACATGACCGTAGTGATGGATCCTCAAATGAAAGGCAAGCAGTCTCCACTGGAAGAGTCAAGAGAGGAGCTGTTGCTGGGAGAGGAACATCCAGCCGCCACTGCCATTTCTCTGACTTGGAGATTTATGCCCCAGGGATGGCCAAAGGCAGAGTGTGGGAAGAACAGATGGGGCAGGGGTCTTCTAGCTGCCCAGATCCATGTTCGGGCTAAAGGCATAGTGGGGCCTCCTTGGGGTCCGAGGAGGATGGAGATGATGAAGAACTCCCTGCACAAGCAGCAGGGAAGGAGCTAAGGAGGCTTTAGAAATTAGCAACGTGGCCCCGAGAGACTCTTCTCCACTCCCCAGACCCTTCCAGCTGAGGAAAGGGGCCAACAACTGGAGGAGGTGAAGGGGGTGTCAGTGGGAGCTCTGCTCATAGTAGGCAGGAATTACAGTAGAGAAGCAGCATAGCCTGGTGGATAGAGCATGGGTCTGGGAGTCAGAAAGACCTGGGTACTAATCTTGGCTCTACCACTTGTCTGTTGTGTAACCTTGGACAAATCACTTAACTTCTCTGTGACTCAGCACGTCTGCAAAATGGGGATTAGGACTGTGATACCCATAGGGGACAATGGGTAGTATCCAACCTAATTAGTTTATCTGTACCAAAACACTCAGTATAGTGCCTGCTGCATAAAACGCACTTGACAAATGCCATAAAAAAAATAATAGGCAACACTCCATGACAGAGTTATGGATCTGTTCTTCAGCAACCCCAGGTTTCCAACGAGATGGGTTCACAGTTGGTGCTTTATTAGAAACAGGTGATGGAGTGCATCAAGGCCTCCTTGTCTCCCCTCATGACTATGCCTGAGGAAACTGCTTGAGTTTGAGGTTGGGCATCTCAGTCCTAGGGAGACCTTCCCAACTGCCCCCGACCACCTTGTCCCTCCCCAAAGACCTCCAGGCTCTCAGGTCAACACCCATTTCCAAATCTGGCTGAGCCTCGGGGATTCGTCTGACGGCCAGACCTTGCCGGAGAGACTGGTGAAGCGAAGTTGAGCAGATGGGGAGAAGCTGAAGGTGGGGAGAGTAAAATCTAGGAGTTGTCTGGGCCAGGCACACTGCTAATCCTGAGGGCCTCCAATCTCCCTAAATGTGTGAGAAGAAGGGGAAGAAGCCATAGGGTCAAGGCCCAGGAGGGTCAGACTGTGCCCAACGACTCAGAGGGGAGGGAGGTGAACCAGACTGTAAGTTCATTGTGGTCAAGAAATGAGTCTGTGTATTGTTATATTGTACTCTCTCAGGCACTTAGTACACTGCTTTTCACACACTAAGCCCTCAATAATACGATTTGAATGAACTAAATGAATGAAAGACAGGGCAGTTGCACAGGCTGGAGAAGGGGAGGGGAACTGGATCATAGGCAGTTGAGATGTGAAGAAGAAACAGGATTTGGGGCTAGAAACGGGACCTTCAGAGGAAAGGAGTCATGTTGGGTGCATCCCATCATACTGATGCTTGGAAATCTGAAGTGGGAATAAATTATTCCAGTTTAGGGAAGAGGTCCAGAGAGGTTCACAGAGCAAGCTTGTGGCAGAGCTGGAATCAGAACCCAGATCTCCAAACTCTGAGTAGGAATGGAAAGGAGAGTCCAGAAACCACTTGCTGGAGGAGAGAGGGAGAGGGGAAGGGCATGAGAGAGGGCAAAGCAAAGGGGAAAGGATAGGGAGCCAATGAAGAGCATCGAAGCCACGAGCAGACCCCTGTTTGAGAGGGGCAGAGGAGGGGCCGGCTAACTGGGCTAGAGAGGGGATGATGGTGGGGCGACAAGTCTAGACTCCTAGATTTGATATTGTTTTCCACCGCGGTGGTGGTTTGCAGGGCTGGTTTGGAGGGAGAGTTGGCGGGGGTGGTGGGATTGGAGGTGTGTGTGTGTAGGGGGGAATGCGTGTGAGTATAACTTTTCTTGGGTACCGAGAGCCCGATTTCTGAGTCCAAGAAATAATGAAACTGAGTAGTTGTGGTTATTCATTACTGAAATCTGCCACCCACACATGCAAGAAAATGGGAGACTGCAAGCCTGGAAGGACGCTGGAACCAAGTAATTTCCAAGATCTTTTTGCCGCTGGCAACCCCCTCCTCCCGTCTCCAGGAAACCAGAGCTGGTCCTGGGAGCGAGAAGGATTCTCTCTCTCCACTAGACCATCGAGGAGTCCCAGGCTTCTTGCTATGCCGTCTGAACCCCAAACCTTCCTGCCCTCTTCTCGGCTCTATCCCAGTTCTAGCTCTCTGCTCCTCCCAAGATAACCTTTATTTTGGGGGGGGAGGGGGGCGGGCAGAGGAATGGTATTTATTAAGCACCTACTATGTGCCAGACACTATACTAAGCGCTGGGTTGGATTCAAATTAATAAGGTGGGACACAGTCGGTGTCCTACGTGGAGCTCACAGTCTTAATCCCCACTTTACAGATGAGGTAACAGGCACAGAGAAGCAAAGTGACTTGTCCAGGGTCAACAGTAGGTAAGTGGTGGAGCCACAATTAGAACCCAGGATCTCCCGACTCCTAGAACTGTGCTCTATCCACCAGGCCATGCTGCTTCTTTACTGCTCGTTCCTTCTTTGACTCTCCTGCCTTGGCCAAGGCCTTCCCTCTCGCCCCCACCCCATTATCTCTTGGGCTCAGAAATCAAGATTTTCAGCACCTAAGGTAAGTTATACCCACGTGCACACACCCCCACACTTCCACTCACCCCCCACGACTTTCAGGCCAATCCTGCAACCACCACCAGCAGTTGAAGACCCTCCCCATTTGGCTTTGACAACCACATTCCCTCCACTCCTTCCACTCCCTTCCAAAACCCCCTCCTCCAGGAGCCCTTCCCTGATTAATCTCCCCACTATACCAGTCCCACGCCTCAACCCTTGTGCATCCACAGTCTGATATTTTTGATAGTATTTGTTAAGTGCTTACTCTGCGTCAAACACTGTGTGAATAGCTGGGGAAGATACAAGTTCATCAGGTCAGATACAATCCCAGTCCCATATGGGCCTCACCGTCTAAGTGATATTGATTTTGTCTTCTGTCTCTGCTTCTTATTTTTATTTTTTTCCTCAAGTTCTCTTACCTCCTACTGTACACGCACCACCCTCTCAGCTCTGGTCGTCCCCCTTTAGACTGGAAACTCCCAGAGGGCAAGGACCTTGCCCTCTGCCCCTCCGCTACATTCCCTAGGTCCCTCAAACAGAGCTCAGGGCACAGTAGGTGTTCAATCGATACATTTAATGGTGATGATGGATGTAGATTAGATATAAGAGAGAATTTCCTGGCAGGGAGGGCCGTTCGATATGGAAATTGGGTAACCGAGGGAGAAAGCAGAGCCTCCGTCTCTAGGAGTATTTAAAAACTCAATAGATTCTTGTTCTGTCTCAGGTATCTCCTCTGCCCGGAGGCAGGGGCTGGATGAGGATTTCTCTCGGGCTCCCTTCCAGCACTAGGATTTCTGAAACGGTTTCACCCTGGACCTGGGACCCGGGACAAAAGAGCCATTTCCATCTCAGGTCTGGGGGTGAGATGGGTGGGGAGAAGAGAGAAGCAGGCTTTCTAAAGAGCCTGGGCTTGGGAGTCAGAGGTCGTGGGTTCTAATCCTGGCTCCGCCTCTTATCAGCTGTGTGACTTTGGGCAAGTCACTTAACTTCTCTGTGGCTCACTTACCTCATCTGTAAAAAGGGGATTAAGACCGTGACCCCCACGGGGGACCGTGACCCCAGGGCTTAGAACATTGCTTGGCACATAGTAAGCGCTTAAAAAATACCATCCTTATTATTACTGCCGGTCATCCCAGGTCCTACGGGTTCCAACGCGACCTCCATTCTCACCTAGGTCATTCCCTCTTCCTTTCTGACTGACCCCTCTCCCGAGCGTCAAATTGGCAGGAGGGTGTGCCTTTTCTCTCTCCCTAGAAGAAGCAGAGAGAGCCTCAGGGTCCCAAGTGGAAGCAGGAGGAAGCTAGTGGGGACATAACGCCGTCACACCACTGTCTTGCACTCTTCTCCTGTTGTTCTGTCTTCCTCCTCCCAACCTGCCTCCCACTCGTAACCAATGACTAATTGTATCTCGTTCCTCTTTGCCTGCGTCACCGGGGATTTGGGGGGTGGGGGGGGATAGTTTTAACAGCTTATTCTTTCAGGGGGTTGCAAGTGACATATATTTAAAGTTCTCCTCCTCCCTTTTGCCTGCACTGAAGTCTCGTCTGTCTGTCGGTCTCTCTCTCTCTTTGTCTCTCCTGTCTCCCCCTTGGACAGACAGGGCTTTGAACAGAAGCTGGACTTCTCCATCCCATTTCTCTGCCTGGGGGGACTGTGGAAACCATGGAGATTCCAGCATGGGCAGGAATCCCGAGGGATTGGGGAGGGGGCGGGGGTGACTAACGAAGGAGATATCTGGTATTGAATGATTAATTAGCATCCATTGTTTTTAAGTCCACGGCTCAGACACCCCATTTGCTAGGACTAAAGTCCTAGGTGCCTGGCCCCCAAACATTCCACTTGCCACCAGATGCCCAAGTCTACCCTAGAAAAGGGGTGCTTGGAGATCCCACCCCTCCCCAAATGCCTTACGATTCTGGAACTGGAATATCCTTCACTGCCAGAAATCGAGAGGTGTCAGTCAGTTGTATTTATTAAGCACTTACTGTTTGCAGAGTACTGTACTAACACTTGGGAGAGCACAAGGTAACAATACGAAAGGCACATTCCCTACCCACAAGGAGCTTACGATCTACAGTAGGAGAGAGATGTATCCCCAGCCTGAAGGGCTGGGCTGGGAGGGCAACGTTGCCCAGAGGCTGGGGCTGACCGGTGACCAAGGAGGCTGCCCTACAGGCCTGGGCCCCATTTCCCAGAAGTAACTTCCTGGCACACAACCACCCGCAAGCCGGCCCCGGCTTCTGGAGATGGGATGCTAAGCCCGGGTTGGAGACCTCCTATCCACCCCGTGGCCCTTTGGGGCAGGTGGGTGCACCCTCAGGAATGTGGGAGGAAAGAGGGTGGGGGACTGGGGAGACGAGAGCGGAGGCTGAGCCTTGGTTTTGTCAGGCCCGTTCCATGCAGCCAGAGATCCAGGGATCCAGCTACCTCCTGTGAAGAGGGAGGAGAAACTGCCCAAGAGGGAAAGGTGGGCTTTTCTGCTTCCTCGGCCTTTCCCTGTCCTGGAAAGAAGCCACACTGGGCTGCTGCTGTCGCTGCTGCTTCATCCGTGGCCAACCTCTCTCTCTCCCTGCGGGGTTAGCTCCAGTGTCCCCCAAAGCTGCACAAAATGGCACAGAGAGCAACCCATCCCATCACCATCACCCGCCGGGGGCATCAGAGTCCTCCGAGGCTTTCAGAGAAGCAGCATTGCTTACTGGACAAAGTACTGACCTAAGACTCAAAAGAACCTGGGTTCTCACTCCGGTTCCTCCACGTGACACCTGGTGACCTAGGGCAAGTCACTTCACTTCTCTGGGCCTAAGATAGCTCACCTGTAAAATGAGAATTAAGACTGTGAGCCCCATGGGGGACAGGGACTGTGTCCAACCTGATTAACTTGTATCTACCCCGTGTTCAGAACACTGCTTGGCACAGAGTGAGCGCTTAGCAAATACTGTTATTATAAAGGGAGCTCTCCACCAATTTGGGTGCTGCAGTCACACCCAGCCCTGGGCCCTCCTCAGCCCCAGGCTCCCACACAGGATCAGTGTTGGGGCCGGGGAGGGGGAGTTCTGCCCCGGGTGAGCTCACAGACCAATTAATCAGTGATATTTATTGAGTACTTATTATGTTCAGAGTACTGTATTAAACACTTGGGAGAGTACATTGCAACAGAATTAGCGGTTCCTTCCCTTTAACAAGCGTACAGCCTAGAGGCAAGGCAGACATTAAGATAAATAATTGATAATATATAATTTAAAGATATAATTTGATAAAAACAACTCCAGCCCAGAGTCTTATCAAGGTGCCTGCCTGCCTCAGACCCCGGTGCTCAATCTCTGAACCTTCAGAGTGTCCAGCAGCCAGAACCCACTCCCCACCCCACAGGGCCCATACACCCTCTATACTATAGGCCTGTTGTTGGCAGGGAACGTGACTACCAACTCTGTCGTACTGTGCTCTTCCAAGTGCTTAGTACAGCGCTCCGTACACAGTAAGCGCTCACCAAGTACCACTGATGATGATGATGATGATGGATGGTCCTGGGAGGGGTTGGCCGGTGGGACTGGAAACTGGGAAGTCCGCCCTGGGGGGATTCCCCAGGAATCAATCAATTGTATTTCTTGAGTGCTTACTTTGTGCAGAACACTGTACTAAGCGCTTGGGAGAGTACCATACAACAGAGATGGTAGACATGTTCCCCGCCCACAAGCAGCTCATTACGGGTACATGTATAAGTGTGATATACAAAATCGACCATCTGACGGTAGCCAGGCCGGATCCCCACAGGCCCAGGAAGTGCCGGGCTGTGTGAGGGTCCGGGTGGGATGGGGAAGACTGACGAGCACAGCTTCCAAAAATAGCAACCTCCCTTACACAAGCCCCTTGGGACCCAGGGCCCAGGAGCAAAAGCTATAAAACACCAGGGGGGAAAAAAACTTTTTTGAAGGCAACTTTAGAAGTTCAGCTGTGGGTGTGAATATTACTTTGGGGTTGATAAAAACGACATGCAAGCTCACCTGTCACTGAGCCAGAATCCGAATGCCGGTTTTAATTACACTGAATATTTTACTTTCTCATGCAGAGGCATAATCAATTATCTTATTTAAAGGCATTACGATAATGTGTGTGTAAAATGGAGCCGTTCCCTGTATTGCATTAGATTCTACTAATTATAGGAGAATATTTGGAGCTGAAATGTCAGCCTGTCATCTGGGTAGCGTGGAATTCAGGATCTGTATTCACAGATGCAGAGGGGACCCTGACAAAAAATCGCTTTCAGCCTTTCCCTCGTCTGCCCTCGACCCGAAGGCCCGGTGGTGTCAAAACCCCACTCCTGATCCTTTCCTCCTCCGACCAGGGGCTGAGAACCCTCGTTTCTCATCCCTCCCCTCTCCCACTGCCAGAGTGGGCAGGGAGGGGAGGGGCTGCGGAGGGGGTGGATGTGGCAGAAGATATGAAAATGACACCGGCTGTTATATTTTTTTCAAATCCCACTCCAAGCCCTCCCTCCCGGCGCTGTTCCCATGAGCCCCACCAAATGGGGATCCTGATCGGCTTTGGCAGATCTCAAGATCCACCCTTCCCTTCCCACCCCCTACCGCTCCCCCAGCTTTCTGATTCCTTGGGTCCCATAGCTCCACATGGGCATCGCCGGTGGCCCCCTATGCTAGTCTGTCCCCGGCTGGTGCCCTCCCAGCTTCTAGATGGAATGCCACCCCGCCATCCCATCGAGGATAGAATTCGGTGGCCTGGTCAGCCCAGAAGTCGGAGAGATGTGGCGGGACGTAGCCTGTACAAGAGCTCCCTCCTTGTGCTCTTCATCCCCTCCTGTTTACCTCGGGACACTTCCCAGGAACTAATCGAGAGAGGAGAGTGGACGGAGTTGAAGAGAGAGAGACAGAGAGAAAAGAGAAAAAGATATTGCCTGGCCCCTGCAGAAAGTACTCAATAAATACCTCTTGATTGACTGACATTGAGTGCAACACAGGTCAGAGTTGGTCTGGGTCCCTGAGGGAAATGCTCCTGGCACTGCATGCTGGGAAGGGCCTCCCTGAGGGTTTAAAGGATCAACAGGGCCAGGGGAGAAACAACTTACACCTCTCCCTATAGGCAGCTGCCCTCTATGCCCCATCCTCCCTGGCAGCTTCCTCTTGGGGGGACCCTGGGGAAACTGGAGATGGGAAGGGGGTTTCTGAGCGCAAGGTCCCAGAAGGAGGCTGTGAGACCAATCTTTCCTTGATTCACTGCCAATTGTGCTGTAGTGTACTCTCTCAAGTGCTTAGTACAGAGTAAGCACTCTAAAAATACAATTGATCAATTGATTGATTGATTGATTCGCTGTTCTCACCCAGCTGAGCCCATTGAACCCCTCTCTGCATGGGCAGTGGGAGCAGGGGGCTACCATCTTTGAGCTGGTTCTAAAGGGTAGAGATAATTTCCTGTTTTTCCCAGGTCCCCCAGTTTCCCAAGTCAATCAAGATATCTATTTTTTCAATGGTATTTGTTAAGCACGTAGCACAAACCAGGTACTGTTCTAAGCGGCGGGGTTGATATGAGGTAGTCAGAATGGACTCGCTCCCTGTCCCATATGGGGCTCACAATCTTAATTCCCACTGTACAGATGAGCTAACTGAGGTACAAAGAAGTGAGGTGACTCGTTCAAGGTCACCCATCAGACAAGTAACAGAGCTAGGATTAGAGCTCAGGTCCTTCTGACTCTCAGGCCCATGCTATATCCACTAGGCCATGATGCTTCTCATTTGTTAAGCACTTAACTAAATGTCAAGCACTGTTCTAAGAGCTGGGGAAGATACAAGATAATCAGATGGTGATGATTCTCTTGTATGGAATGGCAGATGTTTCTACTGAGAGCTCACCTCCTCCAAGAGGCCTTCCCAGACTGAGCTCCCCCCTTTTCCCTCTGCTCCCCCTCCACCTTCTGCTCCTCCCCTTTCCCCCTTCACCTCCGCACAGCTGAGCCCCCTTTCCCTCTGCTCCCCCTCCCCTCAGCACTGTGCTCATTTGTATATATTATTTATTGCCCTATTTATTTTGTTAATGAGGGGTACATCCCCTTGATTCTATTTATCGTGATAATGTTGTCTTGTGTTTGTTTCATTCTGTTTAGCTCTGTCGTCTGTCTCGCCCGATTAGACTACGAGCCCGTCACTGGGAAGGGATTGTCTCCTTCTGTTGCCGAACTGTACATTCCAAGCGCTTAGTCCAGTGCTCTGCACATAGTAAGGGCTCAATAAATACTATTGAATGAATGAATGAATACCAGTCACTCCTGTCCCATCATTCTTGTTTTTGTTTTTCTTTTTTTTTTATGGTATTTGTTAAATGCTTACTATGTCAGGTACTTTCCTAAATGCTGGGGTAAATACCGAGTATTCAGGTTGGTCATAGTCCACGTCCTAACATGGGACTCACGGTTTTCATCCCCACTTTACAAAAAAGGTATTTGAGGTCCAGAGCAGTTAAGTGACCTGAGCAAGGGATGAGAAACCCAGGTCCTTCTGAAGCCCAGGCCTATTCTTTATCCATTAGGCCAGGCTGCTTCCTCCTTCTTACATCCATTAATGCTATCACCACTGTTACCTTTAAGGCTGTGGGGTTCTTCCTCATCTACAGGGAGACTCTTGGCCACTGGGGGAAATCCATCCCAGCCAATTCAGGATGTCTGGATATGTATATGGTGCACGTTATGTGCTTACTATGTGCCAAGCACTGTCCTAAGCACCGGGGTAGATGCAAGTTAAGCAGGATGGACATAATCCCTGTCCTTCTAGGGGCTCACAGTCTAAGTGAGAGGGAGTAGGATTTAATCCCCATTTCTAGAGATGAGTTAACTGAGGTACAGAGAAATGAAGTGACTTACCCAAGGCCACACAGCAGAAACGTGGTAGAGCTAGGATTAGAACACAGATCATCTGACTACCAGGCCAATGCTCTTTCCACTAATAATAATAATAATGTTGGTATTTGTTAAGCGCTTACTATGTGCCGAGCACTGTTCTAAGCGCTGGGGTAGACATAGGGGAATCAGGTTGTCCCACGTGGGGCTCACAGTCTTAATCCCCATTTTACAGATGAGGGAACTGAGGCACGGAGAAGTTAAGTGACTTGCCCACAGTCACACAGCCGACAAGTGGCAGAGCTGGGATTCGAACTCATGAGCCCTGACTCCAAAGCCCGTGCTCTTTCCACTGAGCCACGCTGCTTCTCCTGAGCCACGCTGCTTCTTCCACTAGGTAACGTTGCTTCTGGACATCATTCTGGAAGATAATAATAATAACAGTGGTATTGGTTAAGTGCTTACTATGTGCCAGGCACTGTTTTAAGCACTGGGGTAGATACAAGATAACTGAGTTGGACAGAGTCTCTGGACCCACATCGGGCTCTCGGAAGATCCATTGCCAACCATCCCTTCCCCATAGCTGACTGCACCCCAGCAGACCCAGGGCCCCCCAGCTCATCTGATGGCAGAAAGACCTCACCCCCTGACCCCACCCTCATCCTGTTGGCTGGGACAGACAGCAGATTGCAGAGCTCTGAGAACCCCCAAGGATCCCCAGGCTCCATTAAGAGACTGATTAAAATTTGATGTTCCTATTTAACACCTATTAGCAAGCACGGGCCCTCCCGCTTGGAGAGGCAACTTGGACCAGGGGCCTTCCCCAGCTCCCAGCAGCAACCGGGCTGCCAGGACCACATCCATTAGCTGCAGGAGGAAGGAGAGAAAGAAAGAGAAACAGAAAGAGAGAGAGAGAGAGGGGTGGGGGGATCGGTGCAGCCCTGCAGATGGATGAGTGGCTTTGAGGTCAGGCAAGTCTGGAGGGGAGTAAAAGACCCTCTCTCAGAATATCTGGTCTTGTGAGAGAAGGTAATAAAAATAATCACAATAATAACGGTTAAGTGCTTACTATAAACCAAGCACTGTACTAAGTGGTTGGTTAAATCCATTTAAACAAATACAAGATCACTTGGTGTTCACAGTCTAAGTAGGAAAGAGAAGAGGTATTGAATCCCCACCTTGCAGATGAAAAAACTGAGGCCCAAAGTAGTGAAAGTGACTTGCCCAAGGTCACACAGCAGTTAAATGGCAGAGGTGGGATTAGGACCCAGGTCCTCCCTCTATCCACCAGGCTCTGCTGCTTCTTTGGGGAGGGGTGCCCCGAAGAAGAGAGGGTTGGAGATTCAATCCCTGTCAGTGCCCTGTACACTGACTTGCTTGGGGAAGCAGTGAGGTGCCCCTATATTTGAGGTGGGCATTTTGGGGTGAGCAAGATAGGAAAGGAGTCAAGAGAAGGAGAGAAAGGTGGTTCCCTAAAACTGTTAAAGTGCTGTGTGGGTGACCCACTGTCTGATGTGTGGTTGGAGTCAGGAGGTTGGGATGTGGAGGATGGGGAGGGGGGCGGGAAACCAGTCTGGGCCTCCATTATTTCCCCCCCCCCCAACCACTCCTCGCTCTCTCACACACACACATACACACACACATGTTGCCTGTCTACAGCATCTATCGATGAGGAAGGGAGCCATGGGAGTGGCAGGAAGGCAGTGGCTGAGGGGGCGGAGAGAGCAGACCTGGAGGATCTGGAAAACAGAAATGCAGGAGGGTTAAAGAGACCCAGGCAAACACTGACAGCCTCCCCTCTTGTCAAATCTCCCCCAGCCATCTCCCCATGGCTGGTCTCTCCCGATCTTGGCAAGGAGACCAACTCCTCACCCAGTTGTTTCCCACCAGGTTGGTCTGTCCACTGCATTGGTCTCCCAGCCAACCACTGCAGTGTGTATTGCTGAGATTGGTCTTCTCTGTGACCTTAAAGAATCACAATAATCATGGTAATAATTATGGCATTTGTTAAGTGCTTACTATTTACCAAGCACTGTTCTAAGAGCTGGGGTAGATACAAGATATTCAGGTTGGGCATAGTCCCTATCCCACATTGGGCTCACAATCCTGATTAACTTATATCTATCCCAGCACTTAGAAAAGTGCTTGGCACCTAACAAGTACTATCATTATTTTTATCATTGTTATTAAGGAGGAGGGAGTAGGATTTAATCCCCAGTGAGGAAACTGAGGCACAAAGAAGTGAAGTGACTTGCTCAAGGTCACACAGCAGACAAGTGGCAGAGCCGCGATTAGAACCCAGCTCCTCTAACTCCCAGGCCCTTGTTCTTTCCACTAGGCCACACTGCTTCAGTGGCTTAAACCTTTATTCTGCTCGCCCAGCTGGCATGTGCCCAATTTCAGTTCCCATACATACCTAGAGAGGAGAAAGAGAGAGAGAGAGAGAGAGAGAGAGAGAGAGAGAGAGAGAGAGAGAGGAAAAAAGAAAGCACCTTGTTGCCCATCATCACCACGTTAGCTCTTTCAATACAATGGAATATGGGAGGCATGCATGGAGCTACGTAGTGGCCTCAGCCTCTGCTAGCAGAAGACTCTCCCCTCAGTCTAAACTCTGCTCCTCCATCCTGGAGCAGAGTGACATCGCTCTGCCAACCTGAGCCTCCTTGGGTATGCACAGACGGACTCACCACATCCTTCTTGGGAAGCTGGGTCTCTCATGGAACTTTGTAGGCTGCCTGAGAAATCTTAAGGAAACTTGTAAATGGTCTCGAATCAGGACTGCTAAAGTGGGCAGTATCTCCAGTCAATCAGTCAATCAGTGGTATTTATTGAACACTATTTACGTGGCACCAACCCTGAGTACATTATGAATGCTTAGAAATCTCTGACCAATCAATCAGTGGTATTCATTGAGCACTATTTACATAGCACCAACCTCCTGTTCATTTTGAGATCTCGTTTGGAGATCTTTGACCAATCAATCAATCGATAGTACTTATTGAGAACTATGTACCTAGTACCAATCTCTAGTTCATTTTGAATGCTTGGGGATCTCTGCCCAATCAATCAATGGTATTTACTGAGCACTTATTGTGTGCAGAGCACTGTGTGAAGCACTTGGGAGAGTACAGTACAACAGAATTGTTAGACACGTTCCCTGCCCACAAGGAGTTACAAGTCTTAGAGGAGGAAACAGACATTAATATAAATATGGACAATATCTGTATACTCTCCGGGTTGGAGCATACTCAGTCCACCCTCTATTTAGGTTCCATTGTGGCCGCAAACGTGGAATACAAGGAACTTTAAGCCCACACTTTCTCCCAATCCCATGGCTGAGAGGAAAGGGCTAAGCATGCAAGGCTGGAACTGGTGGCCATAAAAATAATTTGGCTAGCCTCCTCTAGCCCATGCAAACAACTCACATGCCCCTTCTTGGCTGGGAAAAGCCAGCAGGATTCATTCATTGAGTGCTTACTGTGTGCAGAGCACTGGAAGAATACAGTACAACAGTAAATAGACACATTCCTTACCCACGACAAGTTTACAGTCTAGATGGGGGGCTAGGTTCTGTCCTAGCCTGCCTGGGGCATGTGTTGGATTAATGGCTTCTGCAGAAAGGCCGGCCATGGGCCTGTCCACTCAATGGAGGGAACAGAATTGTCTTCCCGTCTCTCTCTGGGTGACACTTCCCAAGCTCCTCGAGGGCAGGGAAAGAGTCTACCAACACTGTTGTATTCTCCCATGTGCTTAGTACAGTGCTCTACCCACAGTAAGCCCTCAATAAATACCATTGATTGACTGATAATTAGTTTTTAGGAGTCCAAGGGAGGCCAGGCTGCTGGGCATGGGGACCCTTGTCCATTTGTGGTTGGAAGCTGGTGACTCAAGATAGGATACCTCTCTCTCTCTCTCTCTCTGCTCATCTGCTGGTGTGGTCCTTGGAAAGATCCAGGCTCATCTGTTTGTGGGGATCTCACCCATCATAAAATAAACATCTTTCTTTCAAGATATTTAGGAAAGAGACTCAGAAAATTGTACTTAAAAAAAACCCAAAAAAACAAACACATGCACACACACACACGCACACCGGGCAACCTTGTGTACTTTCAGAATGGGAATTCCAGGACCCCCCCGATCGTCAGGATATGAAAACAAAACAAAACAAAAAAAATGTTTATGCTTATGGTTGTGGGGAAATTTTGTCCCCAGAGGCCCAGGATCCAAAATATTTCCATCCCAGGCCTGCCTGTCTGAACAACCGACTCCATCACCTTGCCCCTTCCTACCTCTCCTCCCTTCTCTCTTTCTACCGCCCACCCCGCACGCTCCGCTCCTCTGCCGCCCACCTCCTCGCCGTCCCTCGGTCTCGCCTATCCCGCCGTCGACCCCTGGGTCACGTCCTCCCGCAGTCCTGGAACGCCCTCCCTCCTCACCTCCGCCAAACTGATTCTCTTTCCCTCTTCAAAACCTTACTTAAAAATCACCTCCTCCAAGAGGCGTTCCCAGACTGAGCTCCTCTTCCCCCTCTACTCCCTCTGCCATCCCCCCTTTACCTCTCCGCAGCTAAAGCCTCATTTTCCCCTTTTCCCTCTGCTCCTCCACCTCTCCCTTCCCATCCCCACAGCACTGTACTCGTCCGCTCAACTGTATATATTTTCGTTACCCTATTTATTTTGTTAATGAATTGTACATCGCCTTGATTCTATTTAGTTGCCATTGTTTTTACGAGATGTTCTTCCCCTTGACGCTGTTTAGTGCCATTGTTCTTGTCTGTCCGTCTCCCCCGATTAGACTGTAAGCCCGTCAAAAGGCAGGGACTGTCTCTATCTGTTGCCGACTTGTTCATCCCAAGCGCTTAGTACAGTGCTCTGCACATAGTAAGCGCTCAATAAATACTATTGAATGAATGAATGAATGAACTTATCTGCACCTTCTGCATTTCCCTCCCCTAGTTTCCTGCAAGTATATAATCAATCAATCAATCAATCAGTGCTTTATTGAGCACTTACTACATGCAGAGCACTATACTAAGGGCCTGAGAGAGTACAATACAACAGAATTAGCAGACACATTCTCTGTCCTTAGTGAGTTTACAGTCTAGAGGAGAGATTAGTGGAGACATGCTGTTTTCCCTTTATTGTTTCTGTGCATCCTTTTGTGTGTCTTTCTGTTAGATTGGGAGCCCTTAGAGGGTGGGAGCCGTGTTGCATCAAATAATCAGCCAATTATATTTATTGAACATCTACTGGCTGCAAAGCTCTGAACTAAGTGCTTGGCAGAGAACACCAGAAACAAAAGATACAGCCCCTCTCCTCATTCAATAGTATTTATTGAGTGCTTACGATGTGCAGAGCACTATACTAAGTGCTTGGAATGTACACATCGCAACAGATAGAGACAGTCCCTGCCCTTTGACTGCTTACAGTCTAATCAGGGGAGACAGACAGACAATAACAATAGCAATAAATAGAATCATGGTGATGTACATCTCATTAACAAAATAATAGAATCAAGGTGATGTACATCTCATTAACAAAATTAATAGGGTAATGAAAATATATACAGTTGAGCGGATGAGCACAGTGCTGAGGGGAGGGGAAGGGAGAGGGGGAGGAGCAGAGGGAAAGGGGGAAAAAGAGGGCTTAGCTGAGGGGAGGTGAAGGGGGGGGGGGTAGAGCGGGAGCAGAGGGAGCAGAGGGAAAAGGGGGAGCTCAGTCTGGGAAGGCCTCTTGGAGGAGGTGAGCTCTAAGTAGGGTTTTGAAGAGGGGAAAAGAATTAGTTTGGCGGAGGTGAGGAGGGAGGGCATTCCAGGACCACGGGAGGATGTGGCCCAGGGGTCGATGGCGGGATAGATGAGAACGGGGGATGGTGAGGAGGTGGGCGGCAGAGGAGCAGAGTGTGCGGGATGGGCACTAGAAAGAGAGAAGGGAGGAGAGGTAGGAGGGGGCAAGGTGATGGAGAGCCTTGAAGCCTAGTGAGAAGTTTTTGTTTTGTGCGGAGGTCGATAGACAACCACTGGAGGTTTTTGAGAAGGGGAGTGGCATACCCAAAGCATTTCTGCAGGAAGATGAGCCAGACAGCAGAGTGAAGAATAGACTGGAGCGGGGAGAGAGAGGAGGAAGGGAGATCAGAGAGAAGGCTGACACAATAATCTAGCCGGGATATTACGAGAGCCTGTAACAGTAAGATAGCCGTTCGGGTGGAGAGGAAAGGGCAGATCTTGGCGATATTATAAAGGTGAGACCGGCAGGTTTTGGTGAAGGATTGGATGTGTGGGGTGAACGAGAGAGCCGAGTCAAAGATGACACCAAGGTTGCTGGCCTGAGAGATGGGAAGGATGGTCGTACCATCCACGGTGATAGAGAAGTCAGGGAGAGGACCGGGCTTGGGAGGGAAGATGAGGAGCTCAGTTTTGGTCATGTTGAGTTTTAGGTGGCGGGCAGACATCCAGGTAGAGACATCTTGGAGGCAGGAGGAGATACGAGCCTGAAGGGAGGGGAAGAGGAAAGGGGCAGAAATGTAGATCTGTGTGTCATCGGCATAGAGATGATAGTTGAAGCCGTGACAGCGAATGAGTTCACCGAGGGAGTGAGTGTATACGGAGAACAGAAGAGGGCCAAGAACTGACTCTTGAGGAACCCCAACAGTTAGAGTATGGGAGGGGGAGGAGGAGCCTGAGAAGGAGACCAAGAATGACCGGCCAGAGAGAGAAGAGGAGAACTGGGAGAGGACGGCGTCCGTGAAGCCAAGGTGAGACAAGGTGTGGAGGAGAAGGGGATGGTCGACATTGTCAAAGGCAGCTGATAGGTCAAGGAGGATTAGAATAGAATAGGAGCCATTGGATTTGGCAAGAAGGAGGTCATGGGTGACCTTAGAGAGAGCAGTCTCGGTAGAGTGGAGGAGACGGTAGACAGATTGGAGGGGGTCCAGGAGAGAATGGGAGTTAAGGAATTCTAAGCAGCGAGTGTAGACAACTCATTCTAGGATCTTGGAAAGGAAGAGTAGTAGGGAGATAGGGCCATAACTGGAAGGAGAAGTGGGGTCTAGAGAGGGTTTTTTTAGGATGGGGGAGACATGGGCATGTTTGAAGACAGAGGAGAAGAAGCCATTGGAGAATGAGTGGTTACAGATAGACGTTACGAAGGGGAGGAGGGCAGGGTCGATGGTTTTTATAAGGTGAGCGGGAATGGGGTCCGAGGCACAGGCGGATGGGGTGGCACTTGCGAGGAGGGAGGAGATTTCCTCTGAGGATACTGCAGAGAACGATGGGAAAGTAGGGGAGAGGGTTGTTGGGGGGAGACAGGAGGGGGAGAGGTGACTTTGGGGAGCTCAGACCTGATTGTGTTAATTTTTGTGATGAAGTAGGTGGCCAGGTCATTGGGGGTGAGGGATGGGGGAGGGGGAGGAACAGGAGGCCTAAGGAGAGTGTTAAAGGTCCGGAACAATTGGCGGGGGTGACAGACATGGGTATCGATGAGGGAGGAGAAGAAGTTTTGCCTGGTGGAGGAGAGGGCAGAGTTTTAGAACAGTTTAGAACAGAGAGGGTTCCCTCTTTAGAACAGAGAGGGTGAGCCAAGCAGCACAGCAAAAATATTGGAGAACCAAATGGCCCATTGATTGCTTAGCCTTCCTGAGAGAAAGACATTCATGAAAAGCAGCATGATCTACTGGATAGGATCAGAAGGTCTTAGGTTCTAATCCCGCCTCCACCACTTGTCTGCTGTGTGACCTTGGGCAAGTAAGTAGTAATAAATGTCAGATCCTCTTGTCCTTTCCCAACTTCTAATGTTTGTGGACTTTGTCATCCCTCCATATGGAAACCCAAAAATTGTGTCCGACCTATCCCTCGAAACTATAGCCATTTCCCCAAAGTCCCTGAGAGGATATTCATTCATTCAATAGTATTTATTGAGTGCTTGCTATGTGCAGAGCACTGTATTAAGCGCTTGGAGTGTACAATTCGGCAAGAGATATGTCCATCAGACCCAAGGTCCATCCAGCCCAGGAATGTCTCCATCACTAGCAATAGGACAGTCCTCCTGGACACCCATCCTCATGGTTAGCGATGGACCATTATTTTTTTAGCGCTTACTATGTGCAGAGCACTGTTCTAAGCACTTGGGAGAGTGCAATATAACAATAAAGAGACACATTCTGTGCCCACAGTGAGCTTACAGTCTAGAGGGGGAGACAGACATTAATATAAACAACTGCCTCCTCTCCATCATCAACTTCCCCCTCAGTGACCCAGAAAAGGCAGCTCCTCCACGAACCTACCAGTCAATCAATTGTATTTATTGAGCGCTTATTATGTGCAGAGCATTGTGCTAAGTGCTTGCGAGAATACAATACAACAATATAACAGACAAGTTCCCAGCCCACAAGAAGCGTACAGTCTAACCACACAGGCCTCCACTCCTCTTTCACACCTCTGGGAGTGAATCTCACATGTCTACTCACTTGGCTTGGAAAAGGTTTTTCCCAAGGATCGGGGTCCAGCTCTGGGACTCCAGAGTGGCGGGGTGGTGGGGACTCCTTCCCCGAGCCAGGGCAGCCCATCCTGGGGTCATCCGGGCAGCCATCCCAGAGGGCACCAATGCAGGCGGGCAGGCGGGGAGAGGCGAGAGACCATGCAGTATTGATGAGGAATCCATAATCAGCCGGCACTGCGGGCAGGCAGGAAGGAGCGGCGGCGGCCAGGGCCCGCTGCCCGGGCTCTGGGCGAGGAGTGGGCCAACCTACTCACTCAGCACCCGGGAAGGTGGGCACCGCCTTCTCAAAGGCTTTCAGGAAGTGGTGGGATGTTCCCAACCTGCAACCTTTTCCTCCTCCGTCCTTCTTTGTCTTCCACCCTCTGCACCTTCCCCCATCTCCAGCCTTCCCCCCTGTTGAAGACACCTCAGACCCATCTTCTGTCATTCATTCTCCACTGGCCTCAGTCATCAGAGAGCTGGTGATTACACCCACGAGCCCAGAGAGCTGACTGGATCTGGCCCCAGGAAGCCTCTCATCCCATTGTTCTCTCTCACCAACCCCACCCATACCCACCCTTCCAAGGAAGCTTGGCATTATCTTGACCGGGACCACTCTGGTTGAAGATTCATTCATTCAATAGTATTTATTGAGCGCTTACTATGTGCAGAGCACTGTACTAAGCGCTTGGGATGAACAAGTCGGCAACAGATAGAGACAGTCCCTGCCGTTTAACGGGCTTACAGTCTAATCGGGGGAGACGGACAGACAAGAACAATGGCAATAAATAGAGTCAAGGGGATGCTTTCCGGTCACTGGCCAAAGGCAGTCTTAGGGCTAGGGGTGGGTTCACCAGCAGGACAGGCCTTCCGTCAAGGAGGACTATGAGAGTCCTTTCATTTCCTGGACCCATGGGGGCCTTATTTTTATAGTATTGGTTAAGCACTTACTGTGTACCAGACACTGTACTAAGTGTTGTGGTAGATACAAGCAAATCAGGTTAGACACCATCCCTGTCCCAAATAGGGCTCTCAATCTTAATCCCCATTTTACAGGTGAGGTAAATGAGGCACGGAGAAGTGAAGTGACTTGCCCAAGGTCACAGAGCAGAAAAACGGAAGAGCCGGGACTAGAACCCAGGTCTTCCTGACTCCCAGACCCGGGCTCCATCCACTAGGCCATGCTGCTCCTCATTACCACATGCCAGGGAGGGGCTCGGCTCTGGTCATGAGGAATAATCTCGCCGGTCCTCCTGGACACGATGAGGCAGCCGGACCCCTGGCTCTGCCCTCACTCCCAACCACAAAGGATCTAGGCAGCATGCGGAGTTCACTTTTCCCAGTGGACCCAACCACAACAAACCAGAGACCCAGTCATCATAAAACCAGAGACACTACCATAACAAACCCAGAGATACAACCGTAACTAGCTCTGAGATCTAATTCTTACAAACCCAGAAACCCAATCACAATAAACACAAAGAGTCTTCTGCAACAAATTCAGAGACCTAACCATAACAAGGCCAAAGATCCTACTATAATAATAAGGATGATTTTTGTTAAGCGCTTACTATGTGCCGAGCACTGTTCTAAGCTCTGGGGTAGGTACAAGGCAATCAGGTTGTCCCACTGGGGCTCACAGTCTTAATGAAGCAGTGTGGCTTAGTGGAAAGAGCCCGGGCTTGGGAGTCAAAGGTCATGGGTTCTAATCCCGGCTCTGCCACTTGTCTCCTATGTGACCTTGGGCAAGTCACTTAACTTCTCTGTGCCTCAGTTACCTCGTTTGTGAAAATGGGGATTAAAAAATGTGAGCCCCACGTGGGACAATCTGATTACCCTGTATCTAACCCAGCGCTTAGAACAGTGTTCTGCACATAGTAAGTGCTAAACAAATACCATAATTATTATTATCAATGCTCATTTTACAGATGAGGTAACTGAGGCACAGAGAAGTTAAGTGACTTGCCCAAAGTCACACAGCTAAGTGACGGGGATGGGATTAGAACCCAAGACCTCTGACTCCCAAGCCCAGGCTCTTTCCACTAAGCCACACTGCTTCTCTACTATAACAAGCTCAGAGACCCTACCGTAACAAACTCAGAGACGTAATCTTTATAAACTCAGAGAAGATCGTAAACTCCTCGTGGGCAGGGACTGTGTCTGTTATATTGTTATACTCCCAGGGGCTTAGAAAAGTGCTCTGCACACAGTAAGTGCTCAGTAAATATGAACAACTGACTGACAGACCCTCCGTAACAAGCCCACTGGCTTGACAATAACAATTTCAAACCCAGAGATCCAATCATACCAAACCCTGAGATCTAACCATCTAATCATACCATAATACACCCATAGACCTAATCCTTCCAAACTCAGAGACCAGAAATTCAATCATAACAATCCATTAATCGGTGGTATTTATTTAGCCGTAACTGGGTACTGTACAAAGCACTTGGGAGAGTACAATATAACAGAGTTGGTAGACATGCTCCCTGCCCATAAAAAGCTTACTGGAGGGGACACAGACATTAACATAAATTAGGGGAAATGACAGAGTATAAGAATATTTGTAATAAGTAAGTGATGTGGGGGCGGGGAGTGGCAGTGAGGTGAATATAAAGTTCTTCAGGCGTACAGGCCCAACTGCACAGACAAAGAATGAGGGAGGGCAAATAGGGGAAAAGGCTTAGTTAGGGAAAGCCTCTTGGAGGAGATGTGATTCTTAGGGCTTTGAAGTTGGTCTGAGTGGTATGAAGAGGGTAGGGGTTCTAGGCAGAGAAAGGACTTGGGCAAGGGTTCAATGACGAGAAAGATGAGATCGTGGTACGGTGAGAAGTTTGGTGCTAGAAGAGTGAAATGGGCAAGCTGGGTGGCAAAAGATCAGAGGTAAGGTAGGGTGGGGAGAGCCGATTGCCTTCAAGTCAATGGTGAGGAGTTTCTTTTTGATGCCGAGATGGATGGACAGCAAGTAAAGGTTTTTGAGGAGTGGGGGGGATGTGGACTAGATGTTTGTTTTTTTAGAAAAACAATCTGCACAGCAGAGAAAAGTATGAACTGGAGAGGGAAGAGATGGGAGGCAGAGAGGTCACCAAGGAGGATGATGCAGTAGTCAAAGTGAAATAAGATATTACATATCTCTAAATTACGCATTATAAATTATCTATTTGTGTTAGTATCTGTCTCTCCTTCTAGACTGTAAGCTCGTTGCAGTCAGGGAAGGTATCTGCCAACTCTGTTGTACCGCACTCTCCCAAGCCTTTAATACAGAGCTCTGCATGTAGTGAGCACTCAGTCAATATCATTGATGAAATGAGGAAGAGGGGAGGTTGAAGACAAGCACATGGACCAGCAGCACTTGGATGGAGAGGGAGGGGTGGATTCTACAGATGCTGTGAAGGTAAAAACGAGACGGTTAAATATAGAAGTTGAATAAGAGAGACGAGTCTGGGATAGCACCAAAGTTACGGGCTTGTGAGGCAGGGAGGATGGTGGTGCTGTTTCCAGGATGGGAAAGTCGATGGGAGGACAAGGGTTTGGGTGTTTTGGATGTATTAAGTTTGAGGTGTCAGTGGGACATCCAAGTAGAAATACCCAAACACCTAAAAATACAAACCCCAAAACCCAACTCTGGCAAAGCCCAGAGGTCCAAACTACCACAGACCTCAAAATCTAACCATAATAAGCCCAGGGACGGTAACAGGGCCTTCACTCAGGCCCGGCAGATGATCATAGCCAAAGCCACAAAGTAGGCGAATACACCCTGATGGTCTTACAATCCTCTTCTCCATCCTGGAACCCCTTGTCCACCACTCTCCCTTTTCCCTCCAGAGGCACCCCAACCTTCTCTCCTTTGGCCCTCGGTGCCTACAGGAGATGAGTTCTATCAGGGAGGGCTGTGAACTTTCTTTAACACAGGAGGTACTGAGCGATGCAAGCGAGCATCAGGACAATTACTGGGGCTTTTAAACGGTTGGGTTTTCGGCGTTCAATTCCCAGAGGGCCCTTTAGAAGACAGGATTGTATTAGCTTGATGATGGAGAGAGCCAGCCGGGAAAAGTGCATATCCCTTAGTTAGAACAGAATGTGTTTCCAGCTAACACATCAGGGGTGGGCCCAGGGCCTGAGATGAAGGAGTAAGGAACAGTGGTTGGCTCGAGGGACGGGTAATGGGGCCCGGAGCCAAAAATGCCTCCCGGTGGGGTCCCTTGGCTTCCTAGCAGGGTGTGGGTTGGTATTCTGGTGAGGTTAGGGGGCGAGGGAGTTAGACCCAACCCCCTCGGGCTTCCTGTGGTCAGCCAACAGACACCCCAAAGCCTGAGCGAATGTGGGGGTCAGGACGGCCATGTCCTCACCCAGATGCAGAGAGTTTCTTTTCCTGCAGAGTAGGCCAAAGGGTAGCAAGGGGCTCTGCTCAACCAAGAGCTAGGAGATATAAAATCAGCATCCTCCCTCCCAGAAGGTCATCCAAGCCATCCCCCTGCATCCAGGCAGAGCCCCCAAATGAACCATCCAAGACCGGGGAGAATCTATCCTTAGCTCTCCCACCCACCCTTCCCAATGGGGAGCAGGGGAAAGGAGGCCCTCAGATTTTCTCTGATCCTGGAACTGGGCACTCATTTTTTTTTATGTGCCAGATACTGTGCTAAGTGCTCAGGTAGATACAAACTAATCAGTCCCTGTCCCCCAAATTGCTCACAATCTTCATCCCTATTTTACAGATGAGGTTACTGAGGCACGGAGAAGTTGAGTGTCTTTCCCAAGGTCACAGAGCAGACATGTGGTGGAGCAGGGATTAGAACCCAGCTCCTTCAGGCTCCCAGGCTCGTGCTCTATCCATTAGGCGATGCTGTTTCTCTTAACAAAATAATAATAATAGCGGTATACGTTAAGCATCATGTGCAAAACACTGCTCTAAGCACTGGGGGGGATACAAGGTGATCAGGTTGTCCCACGTGGGGCTCACAGTTTTAATCCCCATTTTACAGATGAGGTAATTGAGGCACAGAGAAGTTAAGTGACTTGCCCAAAATTACACGGCTGGCAAGTGGCAGAGCCAAGATTAGAACCCATGACCTCTGACTCCCAAGCCCGGGCTCTTTCCACTGAGCCACGCTGCCTCTGGGTCTGTGCAGGTGGGGATGGGGGAAGTTTGGTCACAGGATCTGAGAGAGAACCCCAGAGCCCTACCCCGCCTCAGTTTCCCCTCCCCTCAACCCCTGCTTCAGGCAAGGACCACCTGTTCCCAGAAAGACCATCAGGAATTGTGGGAAGTAGCATCCTAGTGGCAGTGGGGCAGCAAGAGAGGGCAGGGGAGACCCCGGGTTGTCGGAACCACATCTGTCCCACCCTCGGGCAGTCTTCCCCAGGCCCCCAGAGCTCGGCCCAGCCCCGCAAGCCACCTGTCAGGGCCGGCAAAGCGGTATTGATGTCACGGCTCATTACAGCCCCATAAACATGCTTTATGGTGATGTAACTGCTGTCCAGAGCGCTCGTCGGCAACGTTAAATCATCCTAACTGTCTCCTCGGGGCACAGCCGGCATCCGTCCTCCCCTCCCCTCAGCGTCCCTCATCGCCCCACATTGCTGCCCATAGGCCCGCCGTGCCCCCAGCCCGCCCCTTTGCTCCAGCCCAGCGCCCAAGATCAGTTGCAGGATGGAGGGGCCACACACCCACCGCGGGGCTCAATCCATCCATCGTCTGCTACTTATTGAACACCTTCTGAGGGGAAATTCTGGGCTAAATGCTAAACGCTTATGTTCTTTACTCTCAAGGACCTCCCAATGTCTGCCCCCTCCTACCGTACCTTGCTGCTTTCCTACTACAACCCAGCCCGCACATTTCACCCCTCTATTACCAACCTACTCACTGTAATTCCATCTCATCTATCTTACCGCTGACCACTTGCCCACGTCTTACTTCTGGCTTGGAACACCCTCCCTTTTCGTATCCTACAGACGATCACTCTCCTAAGCTTCAAAGCCTTATGGAAAGCACATCTCCTCCAAGACGCCTTCCCTGACTAGGTCCCCATTTCCTCTTCTGCCACTCTCCTACTTCGTCACCCTGGCACTTGGATTTGCACCCTTTATTCACCCCTCCCTTAGCCCCACGGCACTTATGTAGAGAAGCAGCGTGGCTCAGTGGAAAGAGCACGGGCTTTGGAGTCAGGGCTCATGAGTTCGAATCCCAGCTCTGCCACTTGTCGGCTGTGTGACTGTGGGCAAGTCACTTAACTTCTCTGGGCCTCGGTTCCCTCATCTGTAAAATGGGGATGAAGACTGTGAGCCCCACGTGGGACAACCTGATTCCCCTATGTCTACCCCAGCGCTTAGAACAGTGCTCGGCACATAGTAAGCGCTTAACAAATACCAACATTATTATTATTATTATTACCGGGTCATAATGTATTTATTTATATTAATGTCTGTCTCCCCTTCTAGCCTGATCACTGAGGACAGGGAACGTGTCTACCAGCTCTTTTATATTGTATTCTCCCAAGCACTTAATACTGTGTTCTCCAGACCGTAAGCACTCAACAAATACAATAGATCGAATGATTGGGGGGCCAGGAGGCAAAAGGGTGGATGAGATGAACACTCGATGACGAACCGCTTTGTAGCACTGCCATAGCCTGCAAATGGCCAGTGGCATGCCCTTCCCAAATTCCAGCCATATGGGCTTCATCTCTGAGTGTTCTCAGGGAGGGATGAACAACTTCACCTCCACTGTCAGTCTTCCCATGAGGCCTTCAGTAGAGCCCTGGGCCCCTTCCCGCACCCCTCACTCAACCCTCTCCGTCCCTGGGCCCCTCTACAGCTAAACCCCGTTTGGTGGAGAAATAGGGAGAGTCCGCTAGACGCTGGAGGACCATAGACCAGTTATTTGTCTGAGCCTCAGTTTTATCCTCCTCAAAATGGGAAGAATATGTGACAATGTTCCGGTACAGCGCATGGGTGGTGGAAACCCCAAATCTTTCCCAAAGACCCCCGCCTCAATTTGTGCAGTGGCCTCACGCCTGAAAACACAATAGCCCTCATCTCCAAAGTGGGCGGGGTTAGTAGACCAATCAATCAGTCAGTCAAGTAGCATGAAAAAACACAGGCCTGGGAATCAGAGGACCTGGGTCTTAATTCCGGTTCCATCGCTTGCCTGTTATACGACCTTGGCAAAGTCATGTCACTTCTCTGTGCCTCAGTTACCTCATCTGTAAAATGGAGGTTAAGACTGTGAGCCCCACATGGGACTTGGTCTGTGTCCAACCTGATTAGCGTGTTTCTAACCCAGAACTTAATACAGTGCCTGGAATATAGTAAGAGTTTAACAAATACCATTAAAAGAAACAAAAAGAAAGAGAAAGGCAACCCAGTCAGCAGGAAAGGTTTCCTGCTCGGGCCGGCAATCGGCTCGCTGAAATCGAGGCAAAGAGAAGCAAGGTCCCTGTAGGAGACAACTCCGCTGTGTTCTACATAATTTGCTCATTGGCCCGTTACGTGGGATAGAGATCGGAGAACCCGAGGGTTAAAGAGGCAGGAAGCAGCTCCTGGTGGAAGGAGCTCGGGCCGGGGAGTCAGAGGACCTGGGATCTAATCCCAGTTCTGTCACATATCACTTAACTTCACTGGGTCTTATACACCCTCCTACTTAGACTGTGAGCCCCAGGTGGGACAGGGACTGTGTCCAACCTGATTAAACTTGTATCTATCTCAGTGCTCAGAATAGTGCTGGGAACAGAGTAAGTGCTTAACAAGCCATCACTAAAGAGAACCAACCTGAGCTACTCATTAGTGGGAACTCCAGGGCTCGGGATGCTGCTGATTCAGGGCAGAGCAGAGAGCTTGCTCGCCCCCTCCCCACGCCTCTCCCAACTCTCTAACTCCCTACCCATTGTCAGGATTCTAGCTTCCCACCCATTAAACTCCCAAAATCTCCGTCCTTGCCCTGTCTTCTGCATTATTATATCCTCTGGGCCAACCCGGCCTCCACCGAACTCTCCACTATGTCCTGCCCCATAAACTCCACCATAACCTCCACTGCGGCCTCCTGTGCAGCCTCCATTTTGACCTCCACCTCGACCGCCATCACACCTCCCACCATGACCTCCATCACAACCTCCATGGTGACCTCCACCTCGACTGTCCCCACGATCTCCTCCGTGACCTCCGCCATGACCACAGCCATAAACTCCATGACGTCCTCCAAGGCGACTTCCACCACAACCTCCAGCACAACCTCCATCACAACATCCACCACTCAGCAGAGCGTGATCCCCATCAGAGCACACAGGCAGGGGAAGGCCAGATTAAGCCCCCCTTTTTTCTTCGGCTCCCCCTCCCCTCCCCATTGCCCCGACTCACTCCCTTTGCTCTGGCCCCTCCCCGCCCCTTGTATATAAAAGCACATATCTATAATTCTATGTATTTATAATTAATGCCTGTTTACTGTTTATAGTGTATGCATCTATAATTCTATTTATCTACATTGATGCTATTGATTCCCATTTTCTTGTTTTGATGTCTGTCCCCCCCTTTCCAGACTGTGAGCCTAATGGGGGCAGGGACTGTCTCTCTCTGTTGCTGAATTGTACTTTCCAAGTGCTTAGTACAGTGCTCTGCATACAGTAAGTGTTCAGTAAATATGATTGATTGAATGAATGAATGAATTGAATGAATGAAAGTCATGGGATGGTTCCATTTCTTTATTTATTTATATTGATGCATTGTTTAGGTATATTAATAAAATGCATTTATAGCGATGTCTTTCTCCCCCTTTTGGCCGTGAAGTTTTTATGAGCAGGGAATGTTTCTACCGACTCTGTTGTGTCGTACTCATCCACGTGCTCACTCATTGATTGACTGGTTGAATTCCTACCTCCACCTTCTTGGCATTCCTGCCCCACCTAAAGGGGCAGATTTCCAGCCTCCGCTCTGCACCTTGGGGTGGGTTCCACTGCAGTCACTGCTGCCACTGCTAATAATTATGGAATCTGTTAAGCGTTTACTATGTGCCAGGCACTCTATGAGCAACTGGGGTGGATACAAGCAAATCGGGTTGAACACAATCCCTGTCCCACGTGGGGCTCCCAGTTTCAATGTCCATTTTACGGATGAGGTTACCGAGGCGCAGAAGTAAAGTGACTTGCCCAAGGTCACACAGAGGACACGTGGCAGAGCCACGAGACCTTCTGACTCCCAGGCCTGGGCTCTATCCACTGCTCCATGCTGCTTCTGAGCCTGCCACAGCTGTGGTATCTACTCTAGCCACGGTGGCTACTACTGTTGTCACTGCTGCAACCGCTGCCGCCAATTTGCCGTGAAAGCTTCTATTGCCGCCATTCCTGCCACGGCTGCCGCCGACTGCAAAAAAGAGCTGTGGGGTCCCCTCCATCCCTGACGCCACTGCAGCCCTCTCTCCGGCCCTCCCCCAGCTCCTCCCCAGCACCGGACTGCACCCTCTTCCCCTAAAGCCAGGTCCCTGGAGCCAGCCTCGCCCTCCGGAGCCAAGAAAACAACCCCCACAGGTGCAGAGCCAGGAGACCGACCTCTGTCAGGTCTCCTCCCCTCCTCCAACCCCCGCAAAACACACACACACGCGCGCGCACCCTGTGAGACCTGCTAATTGGCATCTATTCATAGCAACAATTATGGGATCGTGCCGGGGTATTTTTGGCTCCCCTCCCGGCCATGCCTCCCAGGAACCGCGCTGGGCATCTCCCTGGGACCACGTGGTCTGATCGCGGGGCTGGGCGGCCCCCACCGGGTTACCCCAGGAGGCCCTAGCATTTCCTTTCCTCGTGCCTGGCAAAATCTGTGTGAGGTCAGGGTATCTAAATACTGAAATGGCCTTGCAATGCCCAAGTGATAGTTCATGGGGGATAAAGGATGGGTAGAGGAGGGGTTAATCGGGGAAGAACTCCTGGAGTTGATGTGATTTCAGAAGGGCTTTGGAGTCGGAGGAAGCAGTAGTCTTTTGGTGATGAACGAGGAGAAAGTTCCAGGGAGGCAGGGAGGGTGTGAGCAAGCGGTCAGTAGTGGGAGAGAAGAAAATGAGTCCCAGGGGAGTAGGCTGGCTTCGGAAGAAGAAAGTGTGTGAGGTGAGATGTAATGAAAGAAGAGAGAGGAGCAGCATGGTCTAGTGCAAAAAGCACGGGCCTGGATATCAGAGGACTCCACCACTTGCCTGCTGGGTGACCTTGAGCGAGTCACTTCATTTTTCTGTGCCTCACTTATCTCTTCTGTAAAATGGAGATTTAATCATCCTCCCTCTGATTTAGAGTCCTCTGTGGGACAGGGATTGTGTCTGACCCGATTGTCTTGTATCTCCCAGGCTCTGCCCCTTATCTGTTGCGCTAACTTGGGCAAGTTACTTAACTTCTCCTTGCCTCAGTTACCTCATCTGTAAAGTGGGGATTAGGACCGTTAGCCCTACTTCTTATCTTCCCATCTAGACCCTGTCCTCCTGTTCACTTTCCAATCACTGTTGATGGCACCACCATCCTTCCTGTCTCACAAGTCCATAACCTTGGTGCTATCTTTGATTCCTCTCTCTCTCGTTCCACTCACATATTCAAGCCATCACTAAATCCTGTCAGTTCAACCTTCACGACATAGTCAAAATCTGCCCCTTCCTCTACATCCAAACTACTACTTAGATTGTGAGCCCCACAGGGGATGGGGACTGTGTTTGACCTTATTTACATATATCTACCCCAGTGCTTAGAACAGTGCTTGACAGATAATAAGTGCTTAACAGATACCATAAAAAAAACTGAGTTGGTAGTTGCTTTCCCTTTCCACAGTGTCTGCCTCCCCCTCTAGACTGTAAGCTCTTTGCGGACAGGGAATGTGTCCATTTAATAATAAATAATAATAATAATGGCATTTGTTAAGCACTTACTATGTGTCAGGCACTATACTAAGTGCTGGGGTGGAATCAAGCAAATCAGGTTGGACAGAGTCCCTATCCGTATCCCTAATCCCAGTCTCAATCTCCATTATATGGATAAGGTAACTAACTGAGGCACAGAGAAGTAAAGGGACATGGCCAGGGTTTCACAGAAAATTGGTGGAGCCGTGATTAGAACCCATGATCTTCTGACTCCAAGGCCCGTGTTCTATCCACTATGCCATGCTGTTTATTGCTATATTGTACTCTCCCAAGCGCCTAGTTCAGTGCTCTGCACACAGTAAGTGCTCAATAAGTATGATTGACTAACGGTCTACAGAGGGAAACAGACATTAATATAAATAAATTACAGACATGCACATAAGTGCCGGGGGGCTGAGGGTGGGATGAATAGCAAGTCTTCAAGGGGTTCAGATCCAAGTGCATAGTTGACACAGCAGGAAGAGGAAGTAGGGGAAATGCGGGAAATGGAAGCTATGTGGCCTAGTGGAAAGAGCCCGGGCCTAGGAGTCAGAGGACCTGGGTTCTAATCCTAGCTCCACCATTTGCCTGCTGTGTAACCCTGGCCATGTCACTTAACTTCTCTGTGCTCCAGTTACCTCGTCTGTAAAATAAGGATTAAGACTGTGAGCCCCATGTGGGACATGGATTGTGTCCAACCTGGTTAGCTGGTATCTTCCCCCAGTTTCAGGCACAGAGTAAGCACTTTACAAGTACCATTAAAAAAAGGCTTAGTCGGGGAAGATTTGTTGGAGGCTTTGAAGGGGGGGGAGAGTCATATGTGATGGTGGTCAGTCATAAATGAAGGGAGAGGGAGCGCCAGATCAGAGGAAGGATGTGGGAAAGGAGTTGGCATCAAGATAGGTGAGATATTAACAATTTTTTATTGTTAATTTTTTAAGCACTTACTATATGCCAATTGAACACAGTCCATGTCGCCCTTGGGGCTCCCATTCTTAATCCACTTTTTACAGATGAGTTAACTGAAGCACAGAGAAGTGAAGTGATTTACCCAAGGTCAAACTACAGACAAGTGATGATGATGATGTTGGTATTTGTTAAGCGCTTACTATGTGCAGAGCACTGTTCTAAGCGCTGGGGTAGATACAGGGTAACCAAGTTGTCCCACGTTAGGCTCACAGTTAATCCCCATTTTACAGATGAGGTAACTGAGGCACAGAGAAGTGAAGTGACTTGCCCAAAGTCACACAGCTGACAAGTGGCAGAGCCGGCAGTCGAACCCATGACCTCTGACTCCGAAGCCCAGGCTCTTTCCACTGAGCCACGCTGCTTCTGAGCTTCTGAGACAGGATTAGAACCCAGGTCCTTCTGGCTCCCAGGTCCATGTTCTATCCATTAGGCCAAGCTGCTTCTCACCATCTTCCAAACTCTAGCTCATCATTTAACATCTGCTTAAACTCAACTGAGAACTTCGGCCTGCCCAGTCAATTCCCTGCTGGATCAGGACTCATGCCCCTGGTACCCCATTACCATCCCCCATCTCCCCATTCCCAATCCGCCAGGCTGCATAGTCACCAAGTCTTTTTTTCTGAAGACTTTTCCTCCCAAGCCTGCCAGAGAGAAAGCCTGGGAAACTGGAGAAGCGACATGCGTTTGGAATATGGTTTGTGACTCAAAGGAATATGGTTTGTGACTCAAAGTGTGACTCCCAGTTGATGTTTTCCCAAAGAGAGAGGGCTGAGCAGTTGGGGTGAGGGGAACCAGGGAGGAAGATGTCTGGGAAAGTTTAGAGAATTCCACACCAAACCCTGGCTCCTCGCATCAGGCCTGGTGGTTTCCCTAGTCTAGAACAAAGCACAACACTCTTTAACGAGTCCATTAATGACCCTTTAATTTACTCCATGAAGGCTGAATTCATAAAACATTTATGCTCTATTTACACAGGATTTCCTCAAATGCTTGGTTGAGGGGATGCAGCCGGGTGGAGAAAGGGCAACATATCTGAGCAGCTGTGAGTTTGTCCCTGTTTCCCCAGAGAGCCAGGGAATAGGGGCAGAGTTCGGAAGTTAGAAAGAGAAAGAGGAAGGGAGAGAGAGGAAGAAAGAAGCAGCATGGGCTAGAGGAAAGAGCAGGGGTCTGGGGGTCAGAGGACCTGGGATCTAATCCTAGCTCTGACACTGTTCTGCTCTGGCACCTTGGGCAAGTCACTTAACTTCTCTATACCTCCATTTCCTCATCGGTAAAACAGGGATTAAATCCTTCTCCCTCCCTACTTAGACTATGAGCCCCATGTGAATAGGTACTATGTCCTATCTTGTATCCACCCCAGCACGTAATAGTGCCTGACACACAGTAAGTGTTTAACAAATTCCACCAAAAAGAGTGAGAGAGAGAGAGGGAGAGAGAGAGGGAGAGGGGAGGGAAAAGGAATCCATAATCCTGCCACATGATATCTTTAAACAGGCCCCTGACTTTGTGGCATTTTCTTAAGAACTCACTAGGTGCTAAACTCCGGAGTAGGTACAAGACAATCAGGTCAGACACAGTCCCTGACCCACATGGAGCTCACAGCCTAAGTAGGAGGGAGAACAAGCATTGAATCATCTGTAAAGATGAGGAAACTGAGGACAGAGAAGTGAAGTGACTTGCCCAAGGTCAGACAGCAGGCAAGAAGTAGGGTTAGGATTAAGAACCCAGTTCTCCCGATCTGCAATCTTATGCTCTTTCCACTAGGCCATGGTGCTTCCTTTTGTCTCTTCCTCAATAGACCACATTTAATCCCTGAACATTTTATAATTCAATCCCAGAAACACTCCTGTTTCCTGGAACAGCCTTAAAACCCATCAAATTCTAGGGAAGACAACTATCATGAAAGTAACCCCAAGGTTTTTGCTTGTGAAGTTTATGTGCATCAACCAGTCAATCAATCTTGTTTACTGAGCTTTTACTGTGTGCAGGGCACTGTACTAAGCAGAGTGCATCTCTTCTCCCACCTTCCTCCCCACCGCCACCCACCACCCACCACTCTGATTCCTCTGAGCAGAGAGGAATCGGAGAACACGTGGCCATGGAGAGGTAACCACGAGGGTAACATTTCCACAGTCTCTTCAAACGTCAGAGTAGCAGCATGGCCTAGTGGAAAGAGCAAGGGGCTGGAAATCAGAGAACCTGGGTTCTAATCTGTGTGATCTCAGGCAAGTCACTAATAATAATAATAATGTTGGTATTTGTTAAGCGCTTACTATGTGCCGAGCACTGTTCTAAGCGCTGGGATAGACAGAGGGGAATCAGCTTGTCCCACGTGGGGCTCACAGTCTTAATCCCCATTTTACAGATGAGGGAACTGAGGCACAGAGAAGTTAAGTGACTTGCCCACAGTCACACAGCTGACAAGTGGCAGAGCTGGGATTCGAACTCATGAGCCCTGACTCCAAAGCCCATGCTCTTTCCACTGAGCCACGCTGCACTAAACTTCTCTGCGCCTCAGTTACCTCATCTGTCAAATGGGGACTAGGAAGGTGAGCCCTGTATAGGACACGGACTGTGTCCACCTTGCTTGTCTTGTATCTCCCCCGAGGCTTATACGATGCCTGCTATAGAATTAGAGCTTCAAAAAACAAGTGTCATTAAAAAGAAAAAGTCCTGTGGCCAGTGTTGGTGACAAAGTCCTGCAATGTTGGAACTTGGGGCTGACAGGATCATGATTTTTCTGGTCGTCCTATAAACTCACATTCTTAGGGAGGTAAAGCCAGAATGTTCAATCACGCATTTCTAAATACTTCCATCAATGGAAAGGCAAATAACCAAGCAGTCTCCATAATAACTAACAATTGGGCTATCTGTTTAGTGTTTGTTATGAACCAAGCACTGTATAAAGCGGCGAGGTAGGCACAAGGTAATCAAGTCGGACACAGTCCCTGTCCTACGTGGGGCTCACAGTCTAAATAGGAGGGAGAACAGGTATTGAGTCTCTGTTTTCCACATAAAGAAACTGAAGCGCACAGAAGTGAAGTGACTTGCCCAAGGTCTTACAGAAGGTAAGTGGCAGAGCCAGGATTAGCAGCCAGGTCTTCTGATTCGCAAGCAGGGCTGTTTTCTTTCTCCTAAGCCATGCTGTTTCTGTTCTTTTTGCTCCAAACACCCTGTCATTGTTACTGTTAAAGACAGAATCCTGGGCTAGGCCTGAGGCTGGGGCCAGACAGAGCCAGGGAGCTGACCCCGAAATGGCCTTGCTCATAATCCTATATTACTCTTATTGCTCAACCTTTGACTCCATTTTGACTTGCAGAAAATAAGGAACTAAAAGCTGAGACAGCAGGTCCTAGCCTGGATCTCCCTCCTCCTGGCCAAGGGCAAGTGTATTTCTCGAGTGGGTATCTCCCTTGACCCAGAGCTAAAAACTCTCTGACCCCTAACAATTATTTGCAGAGACAGAAAATCGCCTTAAAGTACCTTCTCCCTCTGGCCCACTTCCAGCCTATCCCAGATTGGGGAAGCCTGCTGATCTACCTTAGGGGTGAAGTCGGTTTTGGCCTGGATCGGCGGTATCCAGCCTGCTTCCCCGACTGGGGAATCTAAGCAGGCTTGGGGCCCAGCGGGAGGGGGAGAGCCTCCCGGAGGGAAAACCAGTATCAGAGCCAGGCTCTCGAATCCCAACAAGCTAGTCGTTAGCCAACCCCAGTAAGCCACATCCTCACCCTCCCAGTGCCCATCAAAATGACAAATGTGAGTGTCTTGGAGAAGTGGCCAGTCTCTGTGGCCCCTGGCAAGCTCAGTCTCTCTCTCTACCCCCCCATTCATTCATTCAATTGCATTTATTGAGCGCTTCCTGTGTGTAGGACACTGTACTAAGCGCTTGAGAGTATAATACAACAATAAACAGATATATTCCCTTGTCCCTCTCTTTCTCATTCGTTCATTCAATTGCATTTACTGAGAACTTACAGTGTGCAGAACACTGTAGTAAGCGCTTGAGAGAGTACAATACCACAATATAAAGACATATTCCCTCATCTATGGAATTCTTCACAAAGATTTTAATTGTTGTCGGGCTGCGGTGTGCCCACCTATAGGGTATCTTCGCAGCAAGAGGGGCACCATCACAGCACAGAGGGACACCATTGCAGCATGGAGGGACACCAACACAGCATAGACGGGCACGACTGCTGCAAGAGTGGCACCATCACAATAAGGGGGCACCACTGCAACATTACAGCATGGAGAGGTACCACTGCAGCACAGAGATGTGTCAGTACAGCACAAATGGGCGGCATTACAGCGTGGAGGGGAATTATCACACCACAGATGGGCACCATAGTAGCAGGGAGGGGCACCATCGCAGCAAGGAGGGACACCGCCACAGCATGAAGAACACCATCTAGAAGGGAGACCACCCAGGAAGCTGCCAGGCATGGGGGGGAAGAGTCTGATGCCCTTCACCTCCCTCAGTGCTGAGATTTGAACCTCTGAAGGTGGCTTCTCTGAGTCACCCCTCGCCCACCCGATCGGGATCAGCCTGAGCTGGGCCCCAGGCAGCCCCCGTCCCGCTAGGCTACGGCAGGCTCCATGGGCCTCTCCTGCCCGTCGGCCGGAGGAGGGCCTAAAGGGAGGCGAGCTCTGAGCCGGGCAGAGGGGAGCCCAGGGGCCCAGCTGGTTCTTCGGCAGGTGGGCGGGTGGGCCGGCCTTCAAGGTCCCGTCGTGCACTGACTCCATCACACTCTGTTTGGCCTGATTACTAGGCCGAGTCCAGACAGGCTGCCTCCAGCTTTCACCCCTTTATTTTCCTATTACGAGAGCGCCATTCTGTTTGGCCGAATCACCAAATCGAGTTACGTCTCTGACATCTTCCCCCCTGGCAGGGCTCTTTGACGGTCCCCTGTCCCTGTGGTAGCTCCCAGAGGGAGACGGAGAGGAATCTCGCAGGCTCACCACCTCCATCCCTCCATTTTCTTTCTCGGGCCCTCCAAGGACAAGTGGCGGGCTGGTGCTCTTGCCTCTGGGCTGGAAGAATAGAAAGATCCCTGTCCACAGGGAGAGGGCTGCTCAACCGTGGCCTAGTGGTTGGAGCACAGGCCTGGAAGTCAGAAAGATCTGGGTTCTAATCCTGGCAAGGCCACCTGTCTGGTGTGTGACCTTGGGCAAGTCACTTCACTTCTCTGGGCCTCAGATCCTTCATCTGAAAAATGGGGATTAAGACTATGAGCCTTATATGGGAAACGAACTGTGTCCAACCTGATTAGCTTGTATCTACCCCAGTGCTTACTACGGTGCCTCACACATAATAAGGGCTTAACAAATCCCATTAACAAACAAACAAAGATCCAGGCTGGAAGATTGGAAAGAGTTAAGTTCCTTCCAATACCTTGGAATCCTGGCCCAAGAGCCATTCCTTCCCATCTTTCCAAAATAGTGGGAAGACTGCCAAGTGGGTATCATCATCATCATCATCATCATCATCATAATGCGGCATTTGTTAAGCACTTACTATGTGCCAAGCACTGTACTAAGCTCTGGGGTAAATACAAGATAATTAGTTCTCATATGGGGCTTACCGAGTAAGTAGAAGGAAGAACGGGTATTGAATCCTCATTTTGTAGATGAGGGAACTGAGGCAGAGAGAAGCTAAATGAGTTGCCGAGGTAACACAGCCGGTACATGGCATACGATGTACATTTAGTACACTTTACTAAGTGCTAGGGTGGATACAAGGTAATCAAGCTGGGCACAGTCCCTGTCCCACATGGGGCTCACACTCTAAGTGGGTGGGAGTAGGATTTAATCCCCAATTTACAATTGATGAAAGTGAGGCCCAGAGAAGTGAAGTCACTTGCTCAAGGTCCCACAGCAGACAGATGGCGGAGTCGGAATTAGAACCCATTCTGACTCCTACACCCATGTTCTATCCACTAGATCCCACTGTTTCCCTTACGGGAATCTTGCAGGCCCATTCAGTACTCTGAGGTCCCGACTGACTTCAAAGGCCCATGTCCACAGAGGGGAAGACAGCACTGGGAGCGAGGTTGACCGGAAGGAGACCAATGGTACCACAGTGATGGGTGGAAAGACTTGACCAGTGCCTGGGCTTTTCTCAGGTCAATAAATTATAGGCACATCTCGGGAGGCCACAGAGGATACAGGGTCCACCTAGAGAACATCCAGAACCATGATTGTGGTGGGAGCTGCCTTCACTTCCTGCCTATAAATAATAACACACAGGAGTTATTATCCCCTCCACCCTCTGCTCCTCCCCCTCCCTCCCTTCCCCTCCCCTCAGCACTGTCCTCATTTGTATATATTATTTATTACCCTATTTATTCTGTTAATGAGATGCACATCCCCTTGATTCTATTTATCGTGATAATGTTGTCTTGTTTTTGTTTTGTTCTGTTTTGCTTTGCTGTCTGACTCCCCCAATTAGACTGTGAGTCCATCACTGGGCAGGGATTGTCTCTATCTGTTGCCGAATTGTACATTCCAAGCACTTAGTACAGTGCTCTGCACATAGTAAGCGCTCAATAAATACTATTGAATGAATGAGTTTCTTCACCATGGTCACAAGAAACAGAGGACAAGACCCCTTGGCTGGAGGCACTGAGGCCCAGAGAGGATAGTAGCTTTCCCAGCATCACACAGCAAGGAAGAGGTGGAGGTGATTAAGAGTGCGAGCCTCAGGTGGGGCAGGGCCTATGTCCAACCCAATTTGCTTGTATCCACCCCAGCATTTAACACAGTTCCTGGCGCATAAAAGGACTTAACAAATACCTCAATTATTATTATTGTTTTATTATTATTATGTGAGATGAGAACTCACAGATTCGGATACCACTGTAAGTCTCTCAGCTCCCTTGCTAAACCAATCCAATAGATAATCTGAGGGCTGTCTCTGGAAAAGAAAGGGACTGGGGAGGTGGAATGGAGTAAAAGCAATATTGGGGTGTGAGAAGGAAGCCAACACCTTCTCTTTTCCCAGTGAGTCTGGGCGAGTGGGAGTAGAAGAGACCTTTTCTGGAGAGAGCGACAGGGGAGACCGTGCCATCTGAGGAGAGCCAGGTTTCAGCAATGGCGAGGAAGAGAAGTGACCGGGAGAGGAAAAGTTCAAGGATAAAGGGAAGCTTCCTCATAATGGAGTGGGGGTTCCACAGGCCACACTTGGCTGAAGCTGTTGGGGAGGTAGTGGGAACAGGGACAGAGAGAAAGGTAGAGAGGGTTTGGATGGGAGTGAGTTGACGGGGGCTGACCCAGGGAGAAGGGGACAAGGAGTGGCTCTGGGACAGGAGGACATGGAAGTGGGGGGAAGGGGGAAGAAAGGGGATCACTCACTTCTACCACCCATTCCAGATTCCAGTAACTGTCATCTACTGCCTTCTTTAACCATTTTGATCCCTTTCACACATTCCTTCTCTCTTTCTCCATATCCACATTGATGTTTGAGGACTTCACCTCTTCCCTACTTAACTACCATATTCAAGTACTCACTCTCTAATGTCTTCTTCCCCATTTCCTTCAAACATGCCCACGTCTCCCCCACCCTAAAAAAACCCCTTCCTTGACCCCACAGCCCCCTCTAGTTATCGTCCCATATCCCTCCTAGCTTTCCTCTCCAAACTCCTTGAGCGAGTGGTCTACACTCGCTGCCTCAAATTCCTCTCCTCCTATTCTCCCCTGGACCCCTTCCAGTCTGGTTTTTGCCCCCTGCACTCCACTGAAACCGCCCTCTAAAAGGTCACCGATGATCTTCTTGCCAAATCCAATGGCTCCTACTCCATCCTGATCCTACTCGACCTCTCAGCTGCCTTTGACACTGTGGGACCATCCCCTTCTCCGCTATACATTATCCATATGTTATCCAAACTTGGCTTCACTGGTTCCGTCCTCTCCTGCTTCTCCTCTTATCTCTCTGGCCACTCATTCTCAGTCTCCTTTCATGGGCTCCTCCTCCCCCTCCCATCCCCTAACTGGAGGGGTCCCTCAGTGTTCAGTTCTTGGTCCCCTTCTATTCTCCATCTACACTCACTCCCTTGGAGAACTCATTCGCTCCAATGTCTTCAACTACCGTCTCTATGTGGATGACACCCAAATCTATATCTCCTCCCCTGTCCTCTCTCACTCCCTCCAGGCTCACATCTCCTCCTGCCTTCCCATCTCTACTTGGATGTCCTCCTGCCACCTCAAACGCGACATGTCCGAGACAGAGCTCCTTATCTTCCCTCCCAAATCATGTCCTCTCCCGAACTTTCCCGCGACTGTAGATGGCACAACCATCCTTCCCGACTCACAAGCCCGTAACCTTGATGTCATCCTTGACTCTGCTCTCTCATTCATCCCACATATCCAATCCATCACCAAATCCAGATGACAGCATCACATCACCAAGATCCGCCCTTTCCTCTACATCCTAACCACTACCACATTAGTACAATCACTTATCCTATCCTGATTAGATTACTGCATCAGCCTCCTTTCTGACCTCCCAACCTCCTGCCTCTCCCCACTTCAGCTCATACTTCACTCTGCTGTCCAGATTATCTTTCTAAGAAATTTTCAGAGCATGTCACCCACCTCCTCAAAATTTTCCAGTGCTTGGCCCATCCACCTCCATATCAAATTGAACTCTACTCAATCGTTCCCCTATCCCTTCTTCAATCTCGTACCCCTAACCCACAACCCTGAATCACCTGCACAGTCCACTTCCTTCGCTCTTGTGCTTGAGCCGGAGAGCGCTGCTGGCAGAAACCTAAGTATCAGGCCAATTTCGTCCACTTCAAGTTTATCTTTGCCTGATTTAATTCTGACTTCTCCTCTGCCTGGAAAAACTATTTCTCCATCCTCACTGATATCCGTTCCCATCATCCTTGCAAATTATTCCAGATATTTAACTTCCTCCTCAGGTCCCCTGTTCCCCCTGGCCTTCCCCATCCCCTTGCTCCCAATGACCTGGCCACCTACTTTATTAAGAAAATCGACTCCATCAATTGTGAGCTCCCTAAAATCTCCCCTGCCCCTCTTCAGTCCCTCCCCCTTCTGGCCCCCTTTTCAACTCTCTCATCCTTCCCAGCAGTATCTCTAGAGGAGATCTCCTGCCTCCTCTCAAAAGCCACCCCTTCTACATGCCCATCAGCCGTTCCCTTGAGCCTTATCAAAACTCTCAGCCCCTCCCTTCTCCCTGCCTAACTGCCATTTTCAACCACTCACTTTTCAATGGCTTCTTCCCCATTGCTTCCAAACACGCCCATGCCTCCCCTATCCTAAAAAACCCCTCCTTTGACCCCATAGCTGCCTGTAGTTATCACTCCATCTCCCTCCTACCTTTCTTCTCCAAAATCCTTAAGCAAGCTGTCTACACCCACTCTCTCAAATTCCTCTCCTCCATTTCTCTCCTTGTCACCCTCCAATCTGGCTTCTGCCCCTTCACTCCACAGAAACCGCCCTCTCAAAGGACTCCAATCATCTCCTTGCCAAACCCCACAGCCACCACTCCAGCCTAATGCTCCTCGACCTCTCAGCTGTCTTCGACACTGTGGACCACCCCCTTCTCCTGGAAATGTTATCCAACCTTGGCTTCCATGACTCTGTCCTCTTCTTGTTCTCCTCCTATCTCTCTGGCTGCTCATTCTCAGTCTCTTCTTGGGCTCCTCCTCTGCTCCCACCCCCTAACTGTGGGGGTCCCTCAAGGTTCACTTCTGGGACCGCTTCAATTCTGCATCTACACCCACTCTTTCGCTCCCACAGCTTTAACTACCACTTTTATGCTGATGACGCCGAAATCTACATCTCCAGCCCTAATCTCTCTCCCTCTCTACAGTCGCATAATACTTCTTGCCTTCAAGACATCTGTACTTGAATATCCTACCGTCATATCCTACTGTCACATCAAGCTTAGCATGTCCAGAACAGAAACCCTTATCTTCCCACCCAAACCCCGTCTTCCCTTTGATTTTCTCATCACTGTAGATGACAACACCATCCTTCTTGTTTTATAAGCCCATAATCTTGGCATTATCCTTGACTTCTCTCTGTCATTCAATCAGCATATTCAATCTATTAATAATAATAATAATGTTGGTATTTGTTAAGTGCTTACTATGTGCAGACCATTGTTCTAGGCGCTGGGGTAGATACAGGGTAATCAGGTTGTCCCACATGAGGCTCACACTCTTTATCTCCATTTTATAGATGAGGTAACTTAGGCACAGAGAAGTTAAGTGACTTGCCCACAGTCACACAGCTGATAAATTGCAGAGCCGGGATTCGAACCCATGACCTCTGATTCCCAAGCCCCTGCTCTTTCCACTGAGCCACGCAGCTTCCCAAATCCTGTCGATCCCACCTTCACAACATCGCTTAAATCTGCCCTTTCCTCTCCATCCAAACTGCTACCAAATTAATACAAATAATAATAATGTTGGTATTTGTTAAGCGCTTACTAGCTGCCGAGCACTGTTCTAAGCACTGGGGGAGATACAGGGTAATCAGGTTGTCCCACATGGGGCTCACACACTTTTAATCCCCATTTTACAGATGAGGGAACTGAGGCACAGAGAAGTTAAGTGACTTGCCCACAGTCACACAGCTGACAAGTGGCAGAGCCGGGAGTCGAACTCATGACCTCTGACTCCAAAGCCCAGACTCTTTCCACTGAGCCACGCTGCTTCCCCAAAATAAAAGTGAAGTGACTTGCCCACAGTCACACAGCTGACAAATGGCAGAGCGGCGATTTGAACCTGTGACGTCTGACTCCCAAGCCCAGGCTCTTTCCACTGAGCCATGCTGTTTCACTTAGTAAATACTCATCCTGCTTGGATTACTGCATCAGCCTACTTGTTGACCTCTCAGCCTCCTGCCTCTCCCCACTCCAGCCCACACTTCACTCAGCTGCCCGGATCATTTTTCTACAAAAACATTCAGGACAAGTCACCCTGTTCCTCAAAAACCTCCAGTGGTTGCCCATCCACCTCCACATCAGACAAAACTCACCATGGGCTTTAAAGCAGTCCATCACCTTGCCCCCTCCTACCTCACCTTGCTTCTCTCCTTCTACAACCCAGCCTACACACTTCACTCCTTCAGTCCTAAGCTTCTCGCTGCATCTCAATCTCTGCTATCTCACCAGCGACTCCTAGCCCACATTCATTCATTCAATAGTATTTATTGAGCGCTTACTGTGTGCAGGGCACTGTACTAAACACTTAGAATGCACAATTCGGCAACAGATAGAGACATTCCCTGCCCAATAACGGGCTCACATCCTACCTCTGGCCTGGAAAGTCCTCCCTCCTCAATTCCGACAGACAATTACTCTCCTCCCTCTTCAAAGCCTTACTGAAGGCACATCTCTGCCAAGAAGCCTTCCCAGACTAAGCCCCACTTTTCCTCATCTCCCACTCCCTTCTGCTTCACCCTGACTTGCTCCCTTTGCTCTTTCTCTCTCCAAGCCCCACAGCACCTATGTACATATCTGTAATTTATTTATTTGTATTGATGTCTGTCTCTCCACCTCTAGACTGTAAACTCATTGTGAGCAGAGAATGTGTCTGTTTATTGTTGCATTGTAATCTTCCAAGAGCTTAGTAAAGTGCTTTGTACACAGTAAGTGCTCGATGAATATGAATGAATGAATGAATGAATGAATGAATGGGTGAGCTGAAATGTGCCCTGGGCGAGCAGAGATAAGGGGGAAAACATTTTAAAGATGCAACGAATCCCTGTCTCCTGCAAGGTGGCAGGTGGGGGCAGGTTTCCTAGGGCAGGGACTTTGGGATGATCGGGAGACGGAGGGACAGTTGCCGAAACAGTGAGGGGTTAGACCGTCAATCCTTGGTATTTACTGAGCGCTTACTGTGTGCAGAGTACTATACTAAGTGCCTGGGGAGTACAATACCACAGAGACTGTAGACGTGACCCCTGCCAACAAGTAACTTCCAGTCTAATTCAGCTGGGCAGGGTCTCTCACACAGTATGGAGGACAAACATACCCGCAACGCTTGGAAGACTCTAAGCCCGTCAATGGGCAGGGATTGCCCCTGTTACCGAATTGTACATTCCAGGCGCTTAGTACAGTGCTCTGCACATAGCAAGCGCTCAATAAATCCTATTGAATGAATAATGAAAAGAGCATAGTCTAGTGGAGAGAGCACGGGCCTGGATTCCAATCCCGGCTCCGCCACTTGCCGGCTGAGTGACCTTGAGCAAGTCATTTCACCACTCTAGGCTTGAAGGACGGGGATTAAGACTGTGAACCCCAGGTGGGACAGAGACTGTGTCCAACCTGATTAGCTTGTCCCAGTGCTCAGGACAGTGCCCGACACCTAGAAAGTGCTTTACAAATACCATTTAAAAAATAAATAGGGCTTCTAGCCAGAGTGAAAGATAAGCTCCGGCTGTATGAGATCTCAGTCTAGAGCAACTAGAGGTGGGACAGTCGAGAATCCGCCCCTCTAGACTGTAAGCTCATTGTAGGCAGAGAATATGTCTATTTTACTCTCCCAAGTAATTAGTACAGTGCTCAGCACAGAGTAAGAGCTCAATAAATACGTGACCGGGAGCACAGAAGTGCTTAGACTGCTTTGTTACCATGGGGTGGCCCTGGGTTGGGCAAACAAACTGATTTCTCGGGGCAGGGACATCCCTCATTGGGAAGGGGTCTGTGGTTCAGTGGTCCCAGGAGTTCTCCCCGGCCTCCTGAAGCTCCTCAGTCTATGGATCAATTAGCCTGTCCCTGGTATCTATGTACTGAGCTCTTACTGTGTGCAGAGCACTGTTACTAAGAGCACTGTTACTAAGTCCTTGGGAGAACTGGTTCTGATGGTTCCCTCTCCAGTTCTCTGGACAGCTGACTCTTCTATCCCCCCCTCCCCTCAGCTGGACAAAGACAGAGGCCTTGAGGCTCTTATTTATGGAAACCACTGCTTTCCAAGCTCATGCAGGAAGCCAGCCTTTAAAGCACCTAATTAGCCTTGTTAATTCTGATTGATCTTTTTTTTCTTTTCATTTAACACAGTTTTCTGAAAGTTTTGCAGCTCCCCCAGGCGGGAACGTGTCCACGTGTGAGTTTGTGTGTGTGTGTGTAGGGAGGTGTATTTAGATTGCTCCCATCATCCCATTTGGCCTCTCTGCCTGCCATCCCACGGCCTGATTAATTATGACTACAGGGCCTGGCCCAGTCCAAGGCCAAAACTCACCCACATTTACCAGGGCAACCCCAAACTCTGAGCATCAAAAGGATTATCTACCCACTGGCATCAGGGTAACCCAGGGCAGACTTCCCCAGGGCAGACTTCCCCCGTACACAAGGCAGCCGTGACTAGGTTCGCACCATGGGTAGCATCAGCTTGTGGCCTAGTGGAGAGAGCCCGGGCCTGGGAGTCAGAAGAATGTGGGTTCTAATCCCAACTCTGCCACTTTTCTATGGGACCTTGGATGAATCAATTTACTTCCCTATGCCTCAGTTACCTCATCTGTAAAATGGGAATTAAAACTGGAAGCCCCACGTGGGACAAGTACGGTGATTAGTGCAACCTGATTAGTTTGTATCTACCCCAGTGCTTAGTACAGTGACTGGTACATAGTAAGCAGTTGACAAATACCGTAAAAGAAAAAAAAAAAACCCTAGATTCTAATCCTGACTCTACCACTTGCCTGCTGTGTGACCTTGAGCCAAGCTCTTCACTTCTCTGGGTCTCAGTTTCGTCACCTGTAAAAATGGACTTAAACGCCCATTCTCCTTCGTACTTTAGGCTATGAGCCTCACGTGGGACAGGGACCATGTCCAGCTTGATTAACTTTTATCTTGCCCAGCCCTTAGTTCAGTGCTTGGCACGTGTAAGCTCACCGTGGGCAGGGAATGTGTCCACCAACTCTGGTGCACTGTACTCTCCCAAGTGCTGAGTACAGTGTTTTGCCTATATGAAATGCTCAGTAGATACCCCTGATGGATTCATAGTAAGCACTTAATGTCATACGTAGCAGTAGAAACAGTCACAGTAGTGACAGTGGTAATCGTAGTACTGTTATCTTTCAAGGTCGCTAGCTTTAGTGACTAAGCATCTTCAAGAAACAAGGGATTTAAGGGACCCAGGAGTCAAAAGGATTTGGGTTCTAATCCCGGCTTAGCCACATGTCTACTGTGTGACCCTGGGCAAGTCACTTCACTTCTCTGGGCCTCAGTTACCACATCTGGGGATTACAACTGTGAGCCCCACGTGGGGGGCAACCTGATTACCTTGTATCTCCCCCAGCACTTAGAACAGTGGTTGGCACAGACTAAGCCCTTAACAAATGTCATTATTATCTTACTATTATCTTCTCTGTTCCTCAGCTCCCTCATCTGCGAAAAATGGGAATTGAGACTGTGAGCCCAATGTGGGACAGAGATTGGGTCCAGCCAGATGAACTTATATCTACCCCAGTGCTTAGTACAGTGCTTGGCACATAATAAGCATTTAACAAGTACCATTATTATTATTATTATTCTGTGGGCACAGTGTCGCACTTGGAAGAATTACAAAAGAGTAAGGCATGGCCTAGGGTATAATGGAAAGGCTAGACAATTTGAATAAACAAATATTGGATTGGACAACTAACAGGGCTAGGGGAAAAACTCAAGGACACAAAGATAGCTTGGATGATAGCACTTCTATAATTTCCTAAAGTATTTTCACAAGAGAGGCAGTGTGGTCTAATGGAAAGAGCACTGGCCTGGGAGTCAGCGGTCCTGGGTTCTAATCCCGGCTCCACCACTAGCCTGCTGTGTGACCTTGGGCAAGTCACTTCTCCCGTCTCAATTTCCTCAATTAAAATGGGGATTCAATATCTGTTCTCCCTCCATCTTAGACTGTGAGCCCCATGTGGGACAGGGTCTGTGACTGACCTGATTAACCTGTGTCCACGCCAGCACTTAGAACAGTACCTGACACATAGTAAGCACTTAACAAAAACCATAAATAAAAGAACAGTACCTCACAACACCCTCACAACATCCCTGGGGACGGTAAGAAGCGGGGTTTAGAGAAGCAGTGCGGTCTAATGGAAAGACTGCAGTCCTGGGAATCAGAAGACCTGGGTTCTAATCATAGCTCCACCACTAGCCTGCTCTGTGACCTTAGGCAAGTTGCTTCATTTTGGCGGGCCTCAGTTTCCTCATCTTTGAAAATGAAGATTCAATACCTGTTCTCCCTCTCCCTTGAGGCTCAGGTGAGTCTCATGTGAGAGAGAGAGGGGCTGTGTCTGTTCTGATTGTATTCTATCTACCGCAGTGCTCAGTAAAGTGCTTGGCACATAGTACTTTCGAAACAAATACCACAATTATTAATTTTTATTATCATCATCCCATTTTGGAGATAAGCACACAGGGACAGAGAGATTAAGCGGCTGCCCAAGAACACACGGCAAGCCGAGTGGCAGACCTGGGGCTAGAACCTAGAATTTCTGACTTCGGTTTCCTTGCCCTTCCCAGCGGAGAACGCTGTCTCCTGAGCCCTTAATATGGTACTTGTTAAGTACTTACTATGTGCTGAGCACTGTATTAAACACTGGGATGGATACAAGTTTGACACTCATACCCATGACCCTCGCCAGTTCTTCCACACATTTAAATCCCTCCTTAGACCCCCTTTATCCCTGCCTCCTCTATCCTTTGCCCCCAGTGACCTGGCAACCTACTTCATCAAGAAAATTGACCCTATCAGGAATGAGCTCCTGAAAATGTCCCCTGCCCCTCCCCTCTCCTGTCCCTTCTTCAACTCTCCCATCTTTCCCAGCGGTATCTCCAGAGGAAATCTCCTGCCTTCTCTCAAAATCCACCCCCTCCACTTGTGCATCTGATCCTATTTCTTTGCACCTCATTGAAACACTTGCTCCCTCCCTTCTTCCCTCCCTAACTGCCATCTTCAACTGTTCGCTCTCCAACTGCTTCTTCCCCGCTGCTTTCAAACACGCCCGTGTCTCCCCTATCCTAAAAAAACTCTCCCTTGACCCCATGGCTCCCTCCGGTTATTGCCCCATCTCCCTCCTACCATTCCTCCCCAAACTCCTTGAGTGAGTTGTCTACACCCGCCGTCTCCACTTCCTCTCCTCCAATTCTCTCCTTGAGCCCCTCCGGTCTGGCTTCCATCCCTTTCACTACACAGAAACTGCCCTCTCAAAGGTCACCAATCATCTCCTTCTTGCCAAATCCATTGGCCTCTACTCCATCTTATTCCTCCTCAACCTCTCAGCTGTCTTTGACACTGCCTACCACCCTCTTCTGGAAATATTATCCAACCTCAGCTTCACTTATACTGTTCTCTCCTCATTCTCCCCCTATCTCTCTGGCCGCTCATTCTCAGTCTCTTTCACGGGCTCCTCCTCTGCCTCCCACCCCCTAACTGTGGGGGTGCCTCAAGGTTCAGTTCTAGGGCCCCTTCTATTTTCCATCTACACCCACTTCTTTGGAGACCTCATTCACTCGCACGGCTTCAACTACCACCTCTATGCTGATGACGTCCAAATCTACATCTCCAGCCCTGATTTCTCTCCCTCTCTGTTGTCTCACATTTCCTCCTGCCTTCAAGACATCTCTCCTCGGAGATCAACCCGTCACTTCAAACTTAATATAGCTAAAACTGAACTTCTTATCTTCTCACCCAAACCCTGTCCTCCCTCTCACTTTACCATCACAGGCATTATCCTTGACTCCTCTCTGTCATTTCACCCACATATTCAAGCCATCACTAAATCCTTTCAGTTTTAACTTCATGACATCCCTAAAATCCTCCCCTTCCTCTCCAACCAAACTGTTACCACATTATCAAGTACTTATCTTATCCCACCTTGATTATTGTATCAGCCTCCTTGCTGGCCTCCCGCCGCCTGTCTCTCCCCACTCCAGTCCAGTCCATATTTTACTCTGCTGCCTGAATCATTTTCCTTCAAAAGCATCCAGACCATGTTTCCCCACTCCTCAAGAAACTCTAGTGGTTGCCCATCCACCTCCACATCAAACAAAAACTCCTCACCATTGGCTTTAAAGTATTCGATCCCCTTGCCCCCTCCTGTGTCACCTCGCTCCTCTCCTACTACAACCCAGCCTGCAAACTTCACTCCTTTAATGCTAACATTCTCACTATACCTCAGTCTCATCTATCTCCCCCCAACCTCTCGGCCCACATCCTGCCTCTGGCCTGAAACCCCCTCCCTCCTCGTATCAGACAGATAATTTCTCTCCCCCACTTCAAAGCCTTACTGAAGGTCCATCTACTCCAAGAAGCCTTCCCTCACTAAGCCCTCCTCTCCTCTTCTCCCACGCCCTTCTGGGTTGCCCAGACTCACTCCCTTCATTCATCCTCCCTCCTATCCCCACAGCACATATGTATATATCTGTAATTTATCTATTTATATATATATTAATGACCATCTCTCCCTCTAGATTGTGAGCTTGTTGTGGGCGGGGAATGTATCTGTTTGTTGTTCTACTGTACTCTTCCAAGGGCTTAGTACAGTGCTTTGCACATAGTATGTACTCAGGAAATAGGATTGAATGAATGAAGTTTATCAGGTTGGACGCTGTCTCTGTCCCTCAGGGGGCTCACACTCTAATTAGGAGGGAGGAGAATTTAATCCTCATTTTCCAGGTGAAGAAACTGAGGTACACGGAACATAAATAGCTTGCCCAAGGTCACACAGCAGGCAAGTGACCTTTCTGAAAAGCTCCCTTCTCTGGAAGACCTTTTCTAAAGAATCCTGATCCTGCCATCCAAACAACCACCTTTTCTATTCATTTGTAATTTTCCTGTGTAGCTGATTACTTGTGTTCATCGCTTATATCCATTCTCACTTTTAATCTACTGTATATTTTATCATTTTTGTCCATCTATGTCTTCCCTGTTAGACTCTCATCTCCTTGAGGGTAAGAACTCCACGTTTCACTTGTTCTTTCTGCCCCTCATCCATCCATCCATCAATCTATCAATGGTATTTTCTTGAGCACTTACTGTGTGTAGAGCACTATACTAGTGCTTGGGAGAGTGCAGTACAATCTCTGCCTTCAGGAAGCTTGCAGTCTTTCTGTGTCCCAGCCGTCAATTGATCAACCCGTGGCATTTATTGAGCTCTTACTGTGTACAGAGCACTGTACTAAGTGTTTGGGAGAGTACAGCATTGTCCTTGACCTCAGGGAGCTTGCATTCTAGTCCTGGAAGGCAGGATCACATCTTTTATTTCATTCTGTCCCCCATCCATCCATCAGTCGATCAAGGGTATTTATTGAGCACTTAACTTTGTGCAGAGTAAATGCTGCCATCACCTCAAACTTAACATGTCCAAAAAGAACTCCTCATCTTCCGACCTGTCCTCCCCGGGATTTTTCTCATCACTGTAGACAGCACCACCATCCTTCCTATCTCACAAGCCTGTAACCTTGGCGTTATCCTTGACTCCTCTCTCTCATTCAACCTGCATATTCAATCTGTCACTAAATCCTGCCAGTTCGACCTTTACAACGTCGCTAAGATCCGCCCTTTCCTCTCTATCCAAACTTCTACCATATTAATCCAAGCACTTATCCTATCCTGCCTTGAAGACTATATCAGGCTCCTTGTTGACCTTCCTGTCTGTCTCCATCTACACCAGTCCATATTTCACCCTGCTGCCCAGCTCATTCTTCTACAAAAACGTTCAGGCCTTGTTTCCCCACTCCTTGAGAACCTCCAGTGGTTGTCCATCTACCTCTGCATCAGACGGAAACGCCTGATCATCAGCTTTAAAGCATTCAATTACCTTTTACCCCAGCCTGCAGGTTTCGCTCCTCTAATGCCAACTTACTCACTGTACCTTGATCTCGTCTATCTCACCGCCAACATCTCACCTATGTCCTGCCTCTGGCCTGGAATGTCCTCCCTCTTCGTATGCAACAGACGGTTTACTCTCTCCACTTTCAAAGCCTTAATTGAAGCCACATCTCCTCCTAAGGGCCTTCCTTCAGCCCTCATTTCCTTTTCTCTCACTCCCTTCTGCATCACCCTAACTTGATCCCTTTATTCTCTCCCACGGCAGTCCCACGGCACTTCAGTACATACCCATAATTTATTTATTGATATTAATGTGTGTGTCTCCCCATCTAGACTGTAAGCTCAATGTGGGCCCAGATTGTATCTGTTCCATTTTTGTGTTGTACTCTTCCAAGCAATTAGTACAATGCTCTGCGCACAGTAAGTGCTCAATAATTGATTGTAGAGCACTGCTCTAAGCACTTGGGAGAGTGCAATATAATCTCTGACCTCAGAGAGTTTACGGTCTAGTCCTTGAAGGCAGGAGCCACACTTTTTATTTTTTTCTGTACCCCATCTATCAATCAATCAAACAACGGGAGCTTACTAAGTGCAAAGCACTGTACTAAACTTATGGGAGGGTGCAATCTGAGCTGTAAGCTTGGTGAGGGCAGGAAATGTGTGCAATATTGCTATTTGTACTCTTCCAAACTCTTAATACAGTACTCTGCACACAGTAGGCAGCGTGGCTCAGTTGGAAAGAGCCCGGGCCTAGGAGTCAGAGGTCATGGGCTCTAATCCCGGCTCTGCTACTTGTCAGCTGTGTGGCTTTGGGCAAGTCACTTAACTTCTCGGTGCCTCAGATACCTCATCTGTAAAATGGGGATTAAAACTGTAAGCCTCATGTGGGACAATCTGATTACCTTGTATCTACTCCAGCACTTAGAAGAGTGCTCGGCACAAAATAAATGCTTAATGCCGACAACATTATTATTATTATTAATAAGCACTCAGTAAATATAACTGATTACAATACAACATAGGAGGTACATTTCCTGCCCACTAGGAGCTTACAGTCTAGGTCCTAAAGGCAGGAACTAGTGTGACCTAGTGGACAGAGTCCAGGTAGTCAAGAGGACCTAGATTCTACTCCAGGCTCCGTCACTTGTCTGCTGTGTGACCTGGGGTAAGTCACTTCTCTGTGCCTCAGTTATCTCTTCTACAATATGGAGATTAAGACTGTAAGCCCCACTGTGGGACATGTACTGTGTCCAACCTGATTAATTTGTATCTACCCCAGTGCTTAGTACAGTATCCGGCACATAGTAAGTGCTTAATAAATGCCATTAAAAAGGGCGAGGAGGGGGTTCCTGGGAGATCCATGCAGTTGGAATTTGCAGTACTCTCTTCTGCCTTCCTGTTCACTTTCAGTGGCAGAATTAGGGAATGCTCTAGATTGTAAGCTCGTTGCGGGGAAGGAATGTGTCTTATTGTTGGGTTGGACTATCCCAAGAGTTTAATACAGTGTTCCGCACACAGTAAGTGCTCAATAAATACGATTGATTGAATGAATGAATGCCAGAATGGAGGGGACACTTGTTCCCTGACTAAGCCCTCTTTCTCTTTTTTTCAACTCCCTTCTGCATCATCCTCACTCCCTTTATTCACCCATCTCCCAGCCCCATTCATTTATGTACATTTATGTATTGTATTTATTTATATTAACGTCAGTTTTCCCCTCTAGGCTGTGAGCTTGTTTTGGGCGGAGAATGTGTCTATTATATTGTATTCTCACAAGCGCTTAGTACAGTGCTCTGGACACAGTAAGCACTCAAGAAATATGATTGAATGAATGTTCTGCACAAGGTAGGTAATAATAAATATGTTGGTATTTGTTAAGCGCTTACTATGCGCAGAGCACTGTTCTAAGCGCTGGGGTAGACACAGGGTAATCAGGTTGTCCCATGTGAGGCTCACAGTTAATCCCCACTTTACAGATGAGGTAACTGAGGCACCGAGAAGTTAAATGACTTGCCCACAGTCACACAGCTGACAAGTGGCAGAGGCGGGATTCGAACCCATGACCTCTGACTCCCAAGCCCGGGCTCTTTCCACTGGAGCCATGCTGCTTCTCTAGGTACAGGGCCTTCTACACAGGTGCCCAGTTCAGCGCTCTGCACCTAATAGGCACCCTTCACAAAATTCTGCACACGGTGAGTACTCAGAATGCTGTCCTCTACACAGTTGCCCGGTACAGTGGAAGCAGTGTGGCTCAGTGGAAAGAGCCCGGGCTTGGGAGCCAGAGGTCATAGGTTCCAATCCCGGCTCTGCCACTTGGCAGCTGTGTGACTTTGGGCAAGTCACTTAACTTCTCTGTGCCTCAGTTCCCTCATCTGTAAAATGGAGATTAAGACTGTGAGCCTCATGTGGGACAACCTGATTACCCTGTACGTACCCCAGCGCTTAGAACAGTGCTCTGCACATAGTAAGCGCTTAACAAATACCAACATTATTACAGTGCTCTGAATTAAAATAGGCACTTTTTACAGCATTCTGCACACAACAGGTACTTAATACAGGGCCTTTGACATGATTGTCCAGTACAGTGCTCTGCACCCAATAGGTCCCCCTCTACAGTGTTCTGCCCAATGTAATGCTCTGCTCTTGATAATGGTTTTTTGTTTTTCATGGCATTTGTTCAACCCTTACTCGGTGTCAAATATGTTCTAAGCACTGGGGTAGTTAGAGCAGATGTACATCTGATCTAATTCATCTAATTAGATCAGATAGAGTCCCTGTCTCAAATGGGGCTCACAGTCTAAGGGGGAGAGAGAAGTAATAATGCTAAGTGCTTTCTCTGAGCTAAGCACTGGGGTAGACACAAGGTTAACAGATCAGACACAGTTCTGTCCCACACAGGGTTCACAGTCTATCATGACCTCATTTTACAGATGAGGAAACCGAGGCACAGAAAGGTTAGGTCCCTCAGAAGGCCAGCTGGAACTAGGACCCTAGCGTCCTGACTCCCGTTCCAATGCCCTTTCCATTAGGCGACACTAGCTCCCCTTGGTAGGCGCTCACTACAGTGCTCCACACAAACCAGGGACCCGCTGTCAGTCTCCACACATAGCAGGCGGTGGGTACAGTGCTCTGCACACAGCGGGCCGTTGATACGGAGCTCCGCACACAACAGTCAGTGTCATTCTCTGCACGCAGCGGCAGTTGGTACGGTGCTGGGCCCTCCCATCCCTCTCCGGTCTGCCCCAGTCCTCTCCGATTCCCCCCTGCCCCCCGCCAATCTGCCCTAGTTCTCCCCAGTCCCCCCGCGTCCGCCCCAGCCAGCCCAAGCATGCCCAAAGCGGAGGAGGAGCACGGGCCTGGATATTCCACTCTTTGGTCCCAGGGTTCCCGGCTCCAGCCGTCATTTCTCCCAAGGGTGACAGCCGGGGCGAGGGGGCTGGTGACGGGGCGGGGGTCAGGGCGATGACGTGGCCAAAGGCAGCTCTGGCCCCAGGACCCCCTCAAAGCGACCTAGACTCCCCTAAACCCTCCCCCACCATCCCGGCCTCGAGATTCGAATCCCGGCTCTGCCACTTGTCAGCTGTGTGACTGTGGGTAAGTCACTTAACTTCTCCGTGGCTCCGTTCCCTCATCTGTGAAATGGGGATTAACCGTGAGCCTCACGTGGGACAACCTGATGACCCTGTATCTACCTCAGCGCTTAGAAGAGTGCTCTGCACATAGTAAGCGCTTAACAAATACCAACATTATTATTATTATTATTACCTTTTCCCAGGCCTGGGCCGGAACCCAGGAGAAGGAAAGTGGGCTCTTTCCCTCCCCTTAGACCCGCTGGAGCCCCCGGCTCTGCCCCGGGGCGCTGAGCCCAGATGGCCGGGGAGATTACTGCAATTTGATTTCCAAATAATCCATAAACCCGGATGAGCTAATGTCACTTCATATGCATTATCTCGTAATCCTGGTGAAGGGAACGTTGCGGAGCAAAAGGACCCGATGCCCGCTCTGTCCCCGGATCCCTCCCTCGCTCCGTGAGCTCTGGAAACCAACGGCGGCTGATCACTGCTTGGGTGGAAGGGGCTTCAGCGGGGGCCCGACCAAGGCACGGACCCCTGACAGTCGCACCCTCCCTTCTTCCCTTCCCCCTCAGGCCCACCGCCCTTCTCTGTGGGGAGGGAGGGAAGATGGCTCTGAGGGATCCGGGGAAGGTATCGAGGTGGGACCACCAAGGACCAGGTGCCAATTGGTGACACACAGTCATGCCAGCCCTCTGCCTCTCTAGGTACAGGGCCTAGAGATAATCAGATTGGACACAGTCCAGTCCCACATGGGGCTCACGGTCTTAATCTCCATTTTACAGATGAGGGAACCGAAGCACCTAGAAGTGACTTGACCAAGGTCACACAGCAGACAAGCGGTGAAGCTGAAATTAGAGCTCAGGACCTTCTGACTGCCAGGACCGTGCTCTATCCATTAGGCCACGCTGCTTCTCGAGCTGATTCTCCGATGCCCGTGTCTTGGAGCTGGTGGAACCCCATTCTGGATATCTACCTTGCCCAGGGCGGGCGGGACCCAGGGGTGGGCCCTGAGATTCAGCATATTCAGCCTGAAAGTTAGGAATTCCCTCAGCTCTCTCTTTCCTCTATTGATCAATGGTATTTACTGAGCACTTACTGTGTGAAGAGCACTGTACTAAGGTCACACCCTGTCCACAAGGACATCGCTCAGGATGAGGTGCCTGGAGGAGGCTGAGACCTATCCACATTTGGGGTGCGGTGTCTGCTTCCTCCTCTAGACTGTAAGCTCACTGTGGGCAGAGAATGTGTCTACCAACTCTGTTGTACTCTCCCAAGTGCTTAGTACAGTGTTCTCTGAGCACAGTAAATTCTCGGACATGGGTTCGAATCCCGGCTCTGCCACTTGTCAGCTGTGTGACCGTGGGCAGGTCACTTCACTTCTCTGTGCCTCAGTTACCTCATCTGTAAAATGGGGGTTAAGACTGTGAGCCCCAAGTGGGACAACCTAGTTACCCTGTATTTACCCCAGCGCTTAGAACAGCGCTCTGCACATAGTAAGCGCTTAACAAATACCAACATTCTTCTTCTTCTCAATAAACACCATTAATCGATAGATGAGCTCAGCTCCACTCCATCCCCCCATCCTAACGCTCCGTCCTTCAATTCTACTCTATCCGCCCCCTTAAGCTTTACCCCTCGTCACCCCCCGACATCTCCTTCCCCAGCTCCTCCCGTTCATTCACGGAGGCATTTCTTAAAGCAGATGCGGTATACCGAGAGCTGGAGTCGCTACCGGATAATCAGGTCAGGGATGGATATCCCCGCCCCCCACCCCCACCCCAAGGGGCTGACAGTCTAGCACACCTCAGCACACGTCCCGCCTTTGGATTCCTTCTCCCTCCCACCTCCGGTGAGGCTCCTCCAGGCCCCCCAGCCCAGCCGGCCAACCGCCTCGCGGAGCAGCGTCTCCCGCTCATTCACTCGTTCATTCATTCAATCGTATTTATTGAGCGCTTACTGGACCCCAGACCCCCGAGGACCCTGGACTCCCTTCCAGGCAGCTGAGCCGGGCTGACACACTGACCCTCCCCTGGAATCGCTTCCTCCCGCCACCCCCGCCGGGCCCCAAGAGAGCCCTGCCCTTATTATCACCGTTATTAGCGGAGCGACGGCAATGGGAAGCGGGCACGTGCCACGTGGGATCCCCTGCCCTATCTAGGGCTCCCTCGGGCCCGTCTGGCTTCGGTGGAAGTCTCTGCTGTTCTCCCATCTCCCATCTGAGCTCTTTGCGGTCCAGGAACCTTGGGTGTGTGTCACGGGGCGAACACAAGTCCCCCCTTCACCGCCGGAAAGAAGGCACCTGAGCCTGCTGGCCTGGGGGTAGGGGGGTGAGGGAAGGATGACCAGGAGGTTCCCAGGAGGCCGAAGAAGGCTACGCCACCGGGCCCAGAGGTCCCTCCCCCATCCCCCCACTCCCCCCGGCAAAGCCGCAAGCGTGGCCCTCTCTCTTCCAGACTGGGGGCGGGCTGTCAGGGGGGCGAGGCCCTGGGTACCCCCTCCCGCCCCATGTGGGGGGACCGGACCCTAACCCTGACCCCCCCTCCCAACTCGACTCCCACCTCCACCACCGCCACCGGAGGAGGACCGAGCGGGAGGAGGAATTAGAGGGCAGGACGCGTGATGAGGTGTGCTAGGCTGTCAGCCCCATGGCAGGGACGGAGACGGCCCCTGGCCTGGTTGTTTTGTAACAGCTCCGGTGCTGCAACATCGACGTAGAAAAGCGGCATATCTTAGTGGCAAGACTCAGGGCTTGGGAGTTAGAGGTCGTGGGGCTGTGTGACTTTGGGCCAGTCACTTAACTCCTCTGTGCCTCAGTTACCTCGTCTGTAAAATGGGGATTAAAACTGATCCTCACGTGAGACAACCCGATTACTTAGAAGAGTACTTGGCACATAGTAAGCGCTTAACAAATACCGTCATCGGTATTATCAGTATCAAGACAGACATATGGGAGGAATGCCTCATCCCGTCTCCTCCTCCCCCTCCTTCTTTAATGCCGATCTACTCACTATACCTCACTTTCATCTAACTCACCACGCACCCCTTGCCCACGTCCTGCCTCTGGTCCGAAATGCCCTCCTTCCTCATATCCTCCAGGCAACGATTCTCCCCTACTTCAAAGCTTTACTGAAGGCACATCTCCTCCAAGAGGCCTTCCCCGACTAAGCCCTCATTTCTGCTTCTCCCTCTCCCTTCTGTGTCACCTTGCACTCGGATTTGCACCCTTTATTCACCCACCCTCAGCCCCACAACATTTATGTACACACTTGTAATTTATTTATTTCTATTAATGTCTGTCTCTCCCTCTGGACTGTAAGCTCTCTGTGGACAGGGCGCGTGTCTACCAGCTCTGTTATACTGTACTGCCTCGAGCACTTAGTACGGTGCTCTGCACGCAGTTAGTGCTCAATAAGTACCATTGATTGGTTCTGAGTGTTTTTCTCTCTGCTCCATCCCTAGAATGAAACAGTTGGCATTTATTGAGCACTTTTTCTGGGCAGAGCATCTTCCCGCCTTTCAAATACAGTAGCGAGTGGAATGCCTCCCATTTCACAGATGAGAAGACTGAGACGAGGACGTCTTGCTTGCCCAAGTCAGTTTCACCTCCAGAAGATGAAATTCTTGTGTCAGAAGAACCAGTGGCTTCCCAGCACCTATCCTACCACATCCTTTAGGGATGAGATTTTTTTATGGTATTTGTCGAGCGCTGGCTATGTATCTGGCACTAGACTAAGCGCTGCGGTAGATACACACCGATCAGGTCGGACACAGTCCGACAGTCCACATGGAGCTCGCATTCTTAATCCCCGTTTTAGAGAGGAGGAAACTGAGGCCCAGGAGAAGTGAAGGGACTTTGCCAGGGTCACATAGCGGACAGGTGGAGGAGCCGGGATTAGAACCCAGGTCCTTCTGACTCCCAGACCCATGCCCTGTCCGCTAGGTCATGCTGCTTCTCTACTGTGATTCCTGGCTACTGTGAGCAGAGCTCCCACTGACACCCCCCCACATCTCCCCCAGCTGCTGGCCCCTTACCTCAGCTGGCTGGGTCCGGGGGCTGGAGAAGCAGCGTGGTTTAGTGGCAAGAGCACAGGCTTGGGAGTCAGAGGACGTGGGTTCTAATCCCGGCTCCGCCACTCGTCTGCTGCGTGACCTTGCATAGTCACTGCACTTCTCTGTGCCTCAGCTCCCTCATCTATAAAATAAGGATTAAGATTGTGAGCCCCAAGTGGGACAACCTGATTACCTCGTATCTATCCCAGCGCTCAGAACAGTGCTTGGCACATAATAAGCGCTTAACAAATATCATAATTATTATTACTGAGAGTCTCTCAGGGCACCGCTGCTGATTTCTGGAGCTCACTCCCAAGTTTACGTACAGTCTCAGGATTCAGCTGGGTGCAGGGCGGTCGGTAAAGGACCGCTCGGCTGGGCCGTGCTGGGTCCCGATTGACGGGTCGGGGCCAGATGGGGCCCACCGGAGGCCGGAGCCCTTGACCGTCACTGTTCACGACCCAGACGATGAGCGGCAGAGCATCAACCCGGGCCACCGGCTCAAAAGCCGCAAGAACAGCATTAGAAAAGAGTTCTGTCGGAGAGGCCAGAAGATCAGTCCTCGGGGAAGCTGCGGCTGTCAGTCAGTCAGTCAGTGCAGAGCACTGAACTAAACACTTGGAGTCACAGGTCATGGGTTCGAATCCCAGCTCCGCCACTTGTCAGCTGTGTGACTGTGGCAAGTCACTTAACTTCTCTGTGCTTCAGTTACCTCATCGGTAAAATGGGGATTAAAACTGTGAGCCCCCCGTGGGACAACCTGATCACCCTGTATCTACCCCAGCGCTTAGAACAGTGTTCTGCACATAGTAAGCGCTTAACAAATACCAACATTATTATTACAATTCAACAATGTAGCAGACACACTCCCTGCCCATAATGAACTTACAGTCTAGAGGAGGAGACAGACATTAATATAATAAATGACAGATATTTTCATTAAGTGCTGGGGGGCTGGGAAGGGGGATGAATAAAGGGAGCAAGTCGGGGTGACACAAAAGGGGGTGGGAGAAGAGGAAAGGGGGGCTTAGTCAGGGAAGGCCTCTGGGAGGAGACGTCCCTTCGATGAAGCTTTGAAGGAGGGGCAGAGTCACTGTCTGTCAATTATGAAGAGGGAGAAGACGTTCCAGACCAGAGGCAGAAGGCAGGCGAGATAGAGGAGATCAAAGTACAGTGAGTATGTTGTCGTTAGAGGAGCCGAGTGTGCGGGCTGGGTTGTAGTAGGAGAGGAGTGAGTTGAGGTAGGAGGGGGGTAAGGTGATTGGGTGCTCTGAAGACAACGGTGAGGAGTTTCCGTTTGATGCCGTGGGTTCCGGTAGAGGGGGAGAGGCAGGGTGGTGGGTGACGACAGGCCAGAGGTTGTGCCAGGGCTGCTCACGTGACCCACACAGGATACGTACAAGAGAGAGGAGCGGGGTGTGAATGGGGAAGAGCACCAGGGTGCTGGACCCGCTCCCTAAGTCGCCCCGAACCTGATGAGAACCTCTCTCATTCTTAAATTCCAGGTTAAAGGACCTCCAGAAAAGTTTCCACTGCCATATTCAGCAGCCCCGAGAAGCAGCATAGCCTAGTAGTGGATAGAGCCCGGGCCCGGGAGTCAGAGGGATCTGGGCTTTAATCCCGGCTCTGCCACTCGTCTGTGACCTTGGGCAAGACTCTTCACTTCTCTGGGCCCAGTTGCCTCATCTGTAAAAGGGGAATTGAGATCATGAGCCCCACCCAGGTCATGGATTGTGTCTAGCTCGATCAGCTTGTATCTACCCGAGCGCTTAGAACAGTGCCTGGCAACATAGGAAGCGCTTAACAAATACCGTTTAAAAAAAAAATTCCAGTCTAACCTAAGCTCCCCACGCTACATGGGAGCATGTGAATAGGGATTAAGGATGAATCCTTAATCCCTCTGTATGGGAGCATGCAGAGAAGCAGCGTGGCTCAGTGGAAAGAGCACGGGCTTTTGAGTCAGAGGTCATGAGTTCGAATCCCTGCTCCGCCACTTAGCTGTGTGACTGTGGCCAAGTCACTTCACTTCTCTGTGCCTCAGTTACCTCATCTGTAAAATGAGGATTAACCGGGAGCCTCACGCGGGACAATCCGATTACCCTGTATCTACCCCAGCACTTAGAACAGTGCTCTGCACAGAGTAAGCGCTGAACAAATACCAACGTTATTATTATTACATTGTAAGTCTCATATCCCTCAGTAGAGTCGAAGCATGGTCTACTTTCTTTTCCTTGGGCACGGGTTCTCCAGATACTTGAAAGCCGTCATGAAATCACCCCTCCAGCCTTTCTTCTCTGGCTGGTATGATCCCCATTTCCCTCCGTTTGTCCCATCTTCTCTCCCCAGGCCTGCTCCTTCTGTCTGACCTCTCGCCAAGTCCTGCCCCACCCGCTTGAGTTGTGGACCCCAGGAATGAGCAGAATCTGGACACTCTCAGGGGCTGGTAGCAAACTGGCAGTTGGGTCTTCTTGGCGTTAGTTGGCTCAGGACTGTTGAGTCAGCAGAATCCCCGATCTACAACCCCAGGAAAGATACCAGAACGCCCCTTCTCAAGCCTAGCTGGTCCCTTACTGAGCGCTTACTGTGTGAAAAGCACTGCACTGAGCTCTTGGGAGAGTACATTACCCGGAGTTAGTGGACACATTCGCCGCCCACAAGGAGCTTACAGTCTAGAGGGGGAGATAGGCACGTATAAATGAATAAAATACGGATCTATACGTAAGCTCTGTGGGGCTGAGGGTGGGGTGAATAAAGGGTACAAATGCAGGTGCGAGGGCGACGCAGAAGGGAAAGGGAGTAGGAGAAATGAGGGCTTAGTCGGGGAAGGCCTCTCGGAGGAGATGTGCTTTTAATAAGGCTTTGAAGGTGGGGAGAGTGATCGCCTGTCGCATAGGAAGGGAGAAGGAGTGCCAGGCCAGAGGCAGGACGGGGATGGGGGGTCGGTAAGCGAGACAGATGAGATTGAGGTACAGTGACTAGGTTGGCATTAGAGGAGTGAGATAAGCAGGCCGGGTTGGAGCAAGGAATCGGCGAGGTGAGAGGGAAGGGGGCGAGGTGATCGACTGAGTGCTTGAAATTCGCCGGTGAGATTCCGTTTGGTGCCGAGGTGGGCGGGCAAACCACCCGGAGGGTCTTGAGGAGTGGGGAAAGGTGGATCGAACCATTTTGTAGAGAAGCGTTGCGGGCAGCAGAGCGAAGTATGGGCTGGAGTGGGGAGAGGCGGGAGGCCGAGGGGTCAGCGAGGAGGCTGATGCAGTAATAATAATATTGTTGATATTTGTTAAGCGTTTACTATGTGCAGAGCACCGTTCTAAGTGATGGGGTACTCATTCATTCATTCAACAGTATTTATTGAGCGCTTACTATGTGCAGAGCACTGTACTATTCATTCATTCATTCAATAGTATTTATTGAGCGCTTATTATAATAATGTTGGTATTTGTTAAGCGCTTACTATGTGCAGAGCACTGTTCTAAGCGCTGGGGTAGACACAGGGGAATCAGGTTGTCCCACGTGGGGCTCACAGTCTTAATCCCCATTTTACAGATGAGGGAACCGAGGCCCAGAGAAGTTAAGTGACTCGCCCACAGTCACACAGCCGACAAGTGGCAGAGCTGGGATTCGAACTCATGAGCCCTGACTCCAAAGCCCGTGCTCTTTCCACTGCGCCACGCTTACTATGTGCAGAGCACCGTACTAAGCGCTTGGGATGAACAAGTCGGCAACAGATAGAGACAGTCCCTGCCGTCTGACGGGCTTACGGTCTAATCGGGGGAGACGGACAGGCGAGAACGATGGCGATAAATGGAGTCAAGGGGAAGAACATCTCGTAAAAACAACGGCAACTAAATACGGGATAATCAGGTTGTCCCACGTGGGGCTCACAGTCTTCACCCCCTTTTTACAGATGAGGGAACTGAGGCCCGGAGAAGTGCCATTGTTCTCGTCTGTCCGTCTCCCCCGATTAGACCGTAAGCCCGTCAAACGGCAGGGACTGTCTCTATCTGTTGCCGACCTGTTCATCCCAAGCGCTTAGTACAGTGCTCTGCACATAGTAAGCGCTCAATAAATACTATTGAATGAATGAATGAATGAAGTGGCTTGCCCACAGTCAGACAAGTGGCGGAGCCGGGATTCGAACCCATGACCCCTGACTCCCAAGCCCACGTTCTTTCCACCGATGTGACAACGGATAGAGGGGAGAAGGTGGATTTTAGCGATGCCGCGGAGGTGGGATCCGATGGCGGACGCCTCTCGGGTCTGGACCCCCTAGACCCTGGGCCCTGAAGCCCAGGGCCCCCCCCCCCCAGGGCAGGAGGAGAGGGAGGCGGGCCTGTCCTCCAACTCATCCTGCCCCGAGTGGGTTTCCAAGCAAAGTCTGCCATCTGGCGGCCCCGGGGCCAAACTTGCAGCCACGACCCAGATCTGCCCCGCTCCCTTCCTCTCTCCTACCGGGGGACTGCAGGGCGGGAAATCCCCCTGTATCCCCCTGCTCTGAGCACCCGGGCCCCACCGGGGTCTCTGTCCCGGGGTCCGCCGGCCGGTCTCGGCCTGCGGGAGGAGCTCGGTCCACCCCCAGCCCACCGGGAGGGTCTCAAGGGGGGAAGCTGGGTCCCCAACGCCGAAATCCCGCTCCCCAGAGAGGGACAGAGTGGGAGGTCGCAATACCTCCCAGCCCCCCGCACCCCCGGGGCCTGGGCTTTGTTCCCAGTCTCTGCAGCCCCCAGATCCCCCGAAGAAAACTCAGTTTAAGGATCAGCATTGCCCCCCCCCCCCCAAAGGGGCTGGAGGGGGCCCGGGTGCTGCCCTGCGGGTCACGTCCTCCTGCTTTTCATTTTAATGGTTCTTGTTAATAATGTTGGTATTTAAGCGCTTACTACGTGCAGAGCACCGTTCTAAGCGCTGGGGTAGATACAGGGTGATCAGGTTGTCCCGCGTGAGGCTCCCAGTTAATCCCCATTTTCCAGATGAGGGAACTGAGGCACAGAGGAAGGGAAGTGACTCGCCCACAGTCACACAAGCTGGCAAGTGGCAGAGTCGGGATTCGAACCCCTGACCTCTGACTCCCAAGCCCAGGCTCTTTCCACCGAGCCACGCTGCTTCTCTCAGCCCCCGCTAGAGAAAGCAGCATGCCGGAGTGGACTGTAAGCCCGTCAATGGGCGGGGGCTGTCTCTATCCGTTGCCGATTTGTACATTCCAAACGCTTAGTACAGTGCTCTGCACATCGTCAGCACTCCATACGGCTCAGTGGAAAGAGCACGGGCTTTGGAGTCAGAGGTCATGGGTTCAAATCCCGGCTCGGCCATGTGTCAGCTGTGTGACCTTGGGCAAGTCACCTCACTTCTCGGTGCCTCAGCTGCCTCATCTGTAAAATGGGGATTAAGACTGTGAGCCCCACGTGGGACAACCTGATTCCCTTGTGTCTACCCCCGCGCTCAGAACAGTGCTCGGCACATAGTAAGCGCTTAACAAATACCAACATTATTGAATGAATGAATGAACGAACGAACGAATGAGAAGGCCGGGCCTGGGAGTCGAAAGGCCAAGGGTTCTAATCCCACCTCCGCCACTTGTCTGCTGGGTGACCTCGGGCAAGTCAAGTCACTTCTCCGGGCCTCAGTTCACTCATCTGTAAAATGGGGATCAAAACCGTGAGCCCTACGTGGGGCAGGGACGGCGTCCAACCGCGTGATCTTGTGTCTTAGCCGGTGCTTAGAACGGCGCCTGGCACATACTAAGGGCTTAGCGAATAGCATGATTATTATTATTATTATTGCGTGACAGGCACTGTTCTAAACATTGGGGCAGTTACAAGCTAATCAGGTGGGACACAGTCCCTTTCCCACATGGGCCTCACAACCTTCACCCCCATTTTATAGAGGAGGTAACTGAGGCCCAGAGAAGGGAAGTGACTAGCTCACAATCTTCATCCCCATTTTAGAGAGGAGGTAACCGAGGCCCAGAGAAGTGAAGCGACTAGCCCACGGTCACACAGCAGCTCAGCAGGCAAGCGGCGGGGCCCGGACTAGAACCCAGGTCCTTCCGACTCCCAGGCCCACGCTCTATCCACCAGGCCACACTCGTGACCAGGTGCAGCACAGAGGGCCCAGCGGGAGGCCGCTGATGAGCCAGACCCTCCGCCCCCCCACCCCCCACCCCAAGCCCCACCGGGTCAGAGGGGCCACTCGCCGCTGCAGCTGGCCGGTCGGGCCAGACCCAACCGGGCTCCCACCCCCGTCCGTTCGGGTCCAGGAGGGAAGCGCCCCCATAAAGCCGAGCGGCACCCGGCTCCGATTCGGGGCCGGCCCGGATGGCTGACCCCTTCCATTGCCCGGGCGGGGAAGAGCACGGCTCCGAGGTCGGCTCCACGCTCACAGGTCACCGGGCCGCGTGCGCGAAGCCGCGCGGCAGGAGGAGGCTTCGTTCACCTAGAAGCAAGGGCCCGACCCGAGTCCGTTTCTGCCTTTCCCTCGGGCCGGGCAGCTCCCGGCCAGTCTCGCTGAGCATTCGCCTCTCGCCCATCCCGGAAGTGCAGGGCTCGGGAAGGACATCTGGGAATACGCATCCGGGAAGCGCTCAATAGATACGACTGGATGAACGAATGACCCGCCGGCAGCTTTCAGAGAGGCAGCAGAGAGAGATGAGACTAATGAGGCTAATAATGATCGAGGCATTTGTCCAGCACTCTATTAAGGGCTGGAGTACGGACAAGAGCTTTCGGTTGGACGCAGACCCTGGCCTATACGGAGCCCAAAGCCTAAAGGATGGGAAGGACACATTTTGCCCATCACCAACTCCTCCACCTCTCCCTTCATCACCACCTCCACCTCTTCCCCCCCTCTCCGCGGTGTAATCAAAGACACAGGACACCTAGGAGTCTGGCAGCTCTCAAATCGCAGAGAAGAAAACGAGTTTATTCTGCAGGGTTGGGAAGCCGATTTATTCCTTCCAAGGCAAAGCCACCACCAGTCACCGGTGGCATCTTCCGCAGCCCGACACCACCGAAGTGAGGGGTCCGTCAGATGTCCACGAAGAATCTCCTGACCTGGCCCAGGTACTTTGGCTTCAAGTAGTCGCCCAGCTCCTCTCTGCTGACCCACACGTAGTGGCCTTCCTTCCTCCCGGCCAGGGAGGGTCCTCCTTCTCCTTTCTGCAGGAAGGCTTTGAAGAAGAACACTTTGGCCCCTAAGCTCCCCTCGGTCCGCATGGCCTGGGGAAACTTGAATTTGTAGTGCCCACAGGGAGCGTTCCCTAGGAACTTGGCTTGCATTTGATTATCTGGGGAGAGATCGAACGTTAGTTATTAAAGATGCCGCCTCTCAGCACCCCCTCCTGGGGCGGTGGGAAGAAGCAAAGATGGGCCGCTCTTCCTGAGAAAGAATCCCATCAGATTCAGGAGGAAGAGGAGAACGAGGAGCAGGAGGGAGAGGGGAGGAGGAGCACGAGAGAGGAGGGTGAGGAAGGAGAACAGAGAAGCAGGAGCGAGAAGAGAGGAGGGAGAGGAAGAAAGAGGAGGAGGAGGAAGGAAGGATGGAGAGGGAGAAGAGAGGGAGGAGGAAGAGCAGACAGGCAGATGCAGGAAGAGCGGGGAGAAGCAGCCTGGAAAGGGTAAGGCAGGACTTCCTCCCTCTGAGGAGGGTCCCGAGACCCAGAGGATTCCTAGGTCAGGACGAGAATCACTCCGAGAGTGGGGTCCCCCCCCCCCCCCCCCCGCTTTCGTTTAATGATATTTCTTAAGCGTTTACGACGTGTCCAACGCTAAGCGCTGGGGTAGGTTCAGGTTACAGAGGTCGGACACAGTCCCTGTCCCGCGGGGGACTCACGGTCTGAGCATTCATCTCTTTCCGCTAGGCCACGCCGCTCTTCGAGATTCGCCTAGAAGAACCTGAGTTCTAATCCTAACTCCACCACTCGTCAGCTAGGTGACCCCGAGCAAGTCGCTTCACTTCTCCATGTCTCAATTACCTCATCTGTAAAGCGGGGATTGAGGCGGTGAGCCCCAAGGTGGGCAGAGACCGTGTCCAACCCGGTTAGCTTGCATCCACCCCAGTGCTCGGCACAGTGCCTGGCACTTCGTAAGCGCTCAACATCATTTCGGACAAGAGTCTCTGCCCCACAGAGTGCTGTCTAAGGGGCCGGGGGCGATGGGGTGGGGAGAAATGGTACCGAGTCTTCATTGCTCACTTGCGTTATTCATTTCTATTCATGTCTGTAACCCCCCCCCGGCCCCAGACTGTAAGCCCGTGGTGGGCAGGGAACATGTCTGTCAACTACTGTACTCTTCCAAGCACCCAGCACTGTGCCTTGCACACAGTGAGTGCTCAATAAATACCCTTACTGCTGATGATTATACGGATGAGGGAACCGAGGTGCCCGGATGTTCCGTGATTTGCCCAAGATCACCAGGAGGCAAGGGGCAGAGCCGGAATTAGAACACGGGCCTCCCGACTTAAAAGCCCGGGCTCTTTCCATTCGGCCACGTCGTTTCTCTAAGGCCCAGGGGGTCCTCACCTCCCAGGTAGGAAGGAGGTCCCCTCGGATTTCCTGTCTTGATGCCCTTTCAAATCTTGAGGGTTTGTTTTGTTTTACGGTAGTCGTTGAGCGCTTACTGCTTACCGGGGTAGGTACGAGCGAATCGGGTCGGACGCAGTCCCCTTCCCACGGGAGGCTTCCGGTCTTAATCCCCATTTTACAGAGGAGGTAACTGAGGCCCAGAGAAGTAAAGTGACTTGCCAAGGTCCCACGGGCGGACAAGTGGCAGAACCGGGATTAGAACCCAGGTCCTCCCGACTCCCAGGCCATACCGTTTCCCACGACCCCACGCTTCGCCGGCCAGTCGACCCGGAAGGGTGGCCCCGCGGGGGCCAGACCGGGTGTCCTCCGGACTGTAAGCTCATTGTGGGCAGGGAGTTTGTGTCTTTTTATTGCTGTACTGTACTCTCCCAAGCGCTTAGTAATAATAATAATGATGTCGGTATTTGTTAAGCGCTTACTACGTGCAGGGCACCGTTCTAAGCCCTGGGGGAGATAGAGGGCCATCGGGTTGTCCCACGTGAGGCTCGGAGTCTTCATCCCCATTTTACAGATGAGGTGGACTGAGGCCCAGAGAAGTTAAGTGACTTGCCCAGTCACACAGCTGACAAGGTGGCAGAGCTGGGACAGAGTGCGAGGCACTCGATAAGCGCTCAATAAACGTGTCTGACTTCCTGAATGGGCGACGCGGGGCCGGCCGGTCCGGGAGGAGGGAGAGGGAGGAGGGAGGAGGGAGGAGGGAGGGGGGCTCACCAGAGAGGTCAGCCAGGGCTCGCTCGGCCGTTCCGCGGAGCGTCTCTCCCGCCCGCCACTCGGCCTGGGGGAGTAACCACACCTCCTGCTCGCCCAGCCGCTCCTTGACCAGCAGCACCAAGTTCCGGTCCAGCTTTCGGTTCAGGGAGGTCCGGTCATTCTTCAGATCCGCTTCTGCCGGGACACAGCCAAGTCAGCGGGAGGGGAGGCGGGCCCGGGTGGGCCAGAGCTCAGACAGCGAAGCCCTTTTTTAAAGCCCAAGGGATCTGTTGAGCACTTACTAGGGGCCAGGCACCGTACTGAGCGCCGGGGTTAGGTAGGAGGTCATCAGGTTGGACGCAGTCCATGTCCAACCTGGGACTCAGAGTCTTAATCCCCATTTCACAGAGGAGGGAACCGGGGCACGGAGAAATGAAACGACTTGCTCAGCGTGGCTCAGTGGAAAGAGCACGAGCTTGGGAGTCGGAGGTCATGAGTTCGAATCCCGGCCCCGCCACTTGTCAGCTGTGTGACTGTGGGCAGGTCACTTCACTTCTCTGGGCCTCAGTTACCTCATCTGTAAAATGGGGATTAACTGTGAGCCTCACGTGGGACGACCTCATTCCCCTGTAACTACCCCAGCGCTTCGAACTGCGCTCGGCACATAGTAAGCGCTTAACAAATACCGACGTTCCGTGGCTCCGTGGAAAGAGCACGGGCTTGGGAGTCAGAGGTCATGAGTTCGAATCCCAGCTCTGCCACTTGTCAGCTGTGTGACTGTGGGCAGGTCACTTAACTTCTCTGTGCCTCAGTTACCTCATCTGTAAAATGGGGATTGACTGTGAGCCTCATGTGGGACATCCTGATTACCCTGTATCTACCCCAGCGCTTAGAACAGTGCTCGGCACATAGTAAGCGCTCAACAAATACCAACATTATTATTATTATTATTATTATTATTATTATTACACAACGGGAGGGCGACAGAGCCAGGATGGGAACCCAGGTCCTCGGATTCCCAGGCCCATTGCTCTTTCCACTTGGCGACACTGCATTCTTTAACGGGACCTGTTAAGTGCTCACTATGTGCCAGGCACCGTACTAAGCGCCGGGGTAGATGGTACTTAATGACCACTTACTACGTGCCAGGCACCTTACAAAGCCCTGGGGCGGCTACCGGCAAATCGAGTTGGACAGTCCCCGTCCCACGTGGGGCTCGGAGTCTCAACCCCCTTTCGCAGATGAGACAACCGAGGTCCAGGGAAGCGAGACGACTTGCCCGAGGTCACCCGGCAGAGAAGCGGCAGAGCCGGGATTAGAACCCGTGACCCACCCCCCCCCCCCCCCGATCCCCGGGCCCTATCCGCTACGGCACGCTGTCTCGCGGATACAAGCTGAACAGGTGGGACACGGCCCCTGTCCCATAGGGGAATCACAGTCTTAATCTCCACTGTACAGCCGAGGTAACCGAGGCGCAGAAAATGGAGCCGTTCGCCAAAACGGAGAAGCCAGGATTAGATCCCAGGCCCTCTGACTCCCCGGCCCGGGCGCTTTCCGCTAGGCCACGCCGCTTCTCCGGCCTACGCACTTTGGCAGGAGGAGTTTTACATTCTGCCGCGGCCAGCGGGGGCTGAAAGGGTGCCACGACTCCACCTCCTACCCCAGGGGAGGCAGCGTGGCCTAGCGCGCAGAACCCGCGCTGGGGAGTCGGGGGGACCCGCGTTCTGATCCCGCCTCCGCCACTTGCCTGTTGTGTGACCGTGACCAAGTCGCTTCATTTCTCCGGGCCTCGGTTCCCTCATCTGTAAAATGGGGACAAGGACCGTGAGCCCCCCCGTGGGACACGGACTGTGTCCAGCCTGCCGATCTCGGATCTCCTACCCCCGTGCTGACGACGGTGCCCGGCACACAGTAAGTGCCTAATGTATTTGGAAAACAGAAAAGACAAAAGAGAAAGAGGCGTCCCCTCGGCCCGAGACGGAAACCTGTTTCGCGGGGCGCCGGCTTGAAGCGCAGGGCCGCCTGCTCCCAGGCTTCCTCCAGGTCCTGGGCCAGCACGATGTCCTCCCCTTCGTCGTCCGAGTCGTACAAGTCAGCCTTCCTCCGCTCCAGCCGGCGCGCTTCCTGCAGCGCCCGCATCTCGTGGTCCGCGTACAGGCTCCGCTCCACCTCCAGCTGAGGGCGCGGGGCACGAACCAATGTCAGGGATCCGCCCGGAGCGGCTCCCTCCCGACGGGGGGCCGGTCCGCGTCGGCCCGGGCCTCCGCTCCGTCGGCTTATCTCGACCCCAGCGCCCACTCCGCTGCCAGGCTCCGGTAAGCCCTTAACGATTAGCACCGTGACGATCCGCAGCATTCAGAGATCACGGTGATCTGTGCGGCGCCCACTGTGCGCCGCGCGCTGTTCCAAGCGCCGCAGCAGATGTAAGGTGATCAGGTTGTCCCACGTGGGGCTCACAGTCTTAACGATAATAATGACGACGACATCTGTGAAGGGCTTACTCTGGGCCAAGCACCGTTCTAAGCGCTGGGGGAGACACAAGGTGATGAGGGTGTCCCCCATGGGGCTCCCAGTCTTAATCCCCATTTTCCAGATGAGGTCACTGAGGCACAGAGAAGTGAAGTGACTCGCCCAAAGGCACCCAGCTGAGAAGTGGCGGAGCCGGGACCAGAGCCCCAATCCGTGCTCTTCCCGCCGAGCCACGCTGCTTCTCACTTCATAAGGACCCACTCTGTGCACCACTAAGTGGATACAAGCTAATCGGGTTCGACACGGTCCCCCGTCCCACGGGGGACTCGCAGTCTTCCTCGGTAGAGCCGAGGTGACTGAGGGGCAGAAATGAGACCCTCTGCCAATGTGGCGGAGCCAGGATTAGGTCCCAGGTCCTCTGACTCCCGGGCCCAGGCTCTTTCCGCTGGGCCACGCTCCTTCGGCTCACGCGCTTCGGCCGGGGGAGTTTCGCTACGTTCCGCTGCACCCACTGGGGCCGAAAAAGTGCAGTCAGACCACTTCCTACCCCAACGGAGGCAGCGGGGCCTAGTGGCCGGGTTCCACATGTAGGAGAACGGGGATTTGGTCCCCATTTTGCCAACGAGGCCCAGAAAATAATAATGAGCACTTAGTACAGTGTCTGGCACCTAGTAAGCGCTTAACCAATTCCATAAAACAAACCCAGAGCGGAGTTGGCCCGTTCCCCGTTCACGGCGACCTTACGGAGGGGGAGACCGGCGTATCGATAACGTCTAAAGATTCGTCCCTAAGTGCGGTGGAGTTGAGGGTGGGTTGAATAGCAAGGGCCCGGAGATCACAGATCCAAGTGCCTAGACGAGGCGGAAGGGAGAGGGAGCCCAGGAAAAGGGGGCTTGAACGGGGGAAGGCCTCTCGGAGGAGCCGTGGTCGTAATGATGTTCCGAAGGCGGGGAGAGCGGCCGTCTGGCCGATACGAAGCGGGAGGCTGGGGGGGGGGAGGGTGTGAGAAAAGAGGTCGGCGGCGGGGAGATAGAGAGACGGGGCCCGGTGAGCGAGCCGGTGCCGGAGGAGCAAAGAAGGGAAAAGAAGCTCCCGGGATGCCGTCGGGAGATGCGGCCGAGGGGCGGTGTGGCCGAGCGGAAGGAGCCCAGGTCTGGGAGTCAGAGGACCCGGGTCCTCACCCCGGCTTCCCCACCCGCCTGCCGCGTGACCTCGCGCAAGCCACCTGACCTCTCTACTGCTCGGTCACCTCGCCCGTAAAACGGGGGTTCGATCCCCGTTGCCCCTCCGACTCGGACCGGGAGCCCCGCGCGGAACGGGGACCGTGCCCGGCCCGCCGATCTCCTACCCGCCCCGGCGCTTCGCGCGCCGTGACCGCTCGCCCGACGGCACGGGTGTCATCGCCGGGGGTCCCCGGATTCCGTGGGAATCGGGATTCAGCGTGCGGGGCGGACGGGGGGCCGGAGGAGAGGCGGAGAGGCGGTCCCCGGGTGCGGGCGGGAGAGACGGGGCGGGGATGCCCGGGGGCCCCGGGCGGTCCTGGCCGGGAAAGGATGGGGGCCGCCGAGGCGGCACGGAGCAGATGGCACCAGGACCTCGCCCGCCCCTGACTCTGCACCCTCCGCCCCTGCACCGTGCCCAGCATCGTCTGCCTCTCCCCCGCCCCCTGCCCTGAACCCTCTACCCCTCCCGCACCCTCTGCCCCCGTCACTGCCCTGCTCCCACCACCCCCTGCACCCTCTGCCCAGCTCCCCTGCACGCCCTGCACTGCACCCACTATGGAGCGGCAGCGCGGCTCAGTGGAGAGAGCCCGGGCCTGGGAGTCGGACGTCACGGGTTCTAATCCCGAGCCTCCGCTTGTCAGCTGGGTGCCTTTGGGTGAGTCACTTGGGTTCTCTGGGCCTCAGTTCCCTCATCTGTAAAAGGGGGATTAAGACCGTGAGCCCCACGTGGGACAACCTGATCGCCTCGTATCTTCCCCCTCCCCCACCCCCAGCGCTTAGAACAGTGTTTTGGATAGTAAGCCCTTAACAAATGCCATCATTATTATTACCCTCTGCCTCCCTACCCTTTGCCCCCACTGCCCCCACTCTCCTCTGCACCTCCTGCCTCCCTCTCCTTTGCCCCTTCCCTGCTGCCCCCCCCGCTGCATTCCCTGTACCCTACCCCTGCCCTGTACCCACTCCCCCCCTGCACCTCCTGCCTCACCTCCCCTTTGCCCCCTCTACCCGCTCCCTTTTGCCCCCCTGCCCCTCCCCTCCCTGCCCCCACTCTCCCTTGCACCTCCTGCCCTACCTCTCCCTTGCACCTCCTGCCTCACCTCCCCTTTGCCCCCTCTACCCGCTCCCTTTTGCCCCCCCGCCCCTCCCCTACCTGCCCCCACTCTCCCTTGCACCTCCTGCCTGATCTCCCCTTTGCCCCCTCTACCCCCTCCCTTTTGCCCCCCTGCCCCCACTCTCCCCTGCACCTCCTGCCTGATCTCCCCTTTGCCCCCTCTACCTCCTCCCTTTTGCCCCCACTCTCCCCTGCACCTCCTGCCTCACCTCCCCTTTGCCCCCTCTACCCCCTCCCTTTTGCCCCCCTGCCCCTCCCCTACCTGCCCCCACTCTCCCCTGCACCTCCTGCCTCATCTCCCCTTTGCCCCCTCTACCTCCTCCCTTTTGCCCCCCTGCCCCTCCCTGCCCCCACTCTCCCTTGCACCTCCTGCCCGACCTCCCCTTTGCCCCCTCTGCCCCCCTCCCTTCTTTTTTGCCCCCCCACCCCCCCCCCGGCCCGCACCTGCCGCAGCATGAGGTCCATGCGTTCCTGGAGGGGATCTCGGGGCTGGGCGAGGAGCGGCGGCCGCTGCAGGCACAGCGCCCCCAGCAGGCGCCACGGGGTACGGCCGGCCCGCCCGCCGCCGGAGCCTCCCCCGCCGGAGCCCCCCGCGCCGGACGCCCCCCGGCCCCGCCGCCCCAGCGCCCCCGGCCCGTGGCCGCTCCCGTGGCCGCTCCCGTGGCCGCTCCCGGCCCCGTGGCCCCGGCCCGGCCGCCGCCATAGCGCCCAGGAGCCCCAGCCCGCCGGGCCCCGCGCCGCCCGGCCGCAGGCCGCCATGCTCCTTCCGCCCCACACTGCACCGCGCCGCCCCCATCTTCCCACAAGGCCGCGGGGCCCGCTCGCCCGCCGGGCCGCGCCATTCCGTCCGGAGGGGGGGTCCGGAGACCGGGCCGGCGCGGACGCGCGGGGAGCGGCGCCGGTCCCGGGGGGGGGACCTCAGCCCGCCGGCCCGAGTGGCGTTCGGCAGGGCGGGGGCGGCGGGCGGGCGGGCGGGCTCCCGGCCCGGGGGCGGGGGGACGGCAGAGGGGGGGCGGTCCCCCCCCCGTCCGGGGGAGGAGGTGGTGGCGTCCGGCGGGCTCGCGCGCGCCCCCCTCCGGCGGGTCCGGGGGTCGTGGGGCGCCATGCTGGCCGTGCTGGGACTCGCCCGCAGAGCCGCGCTGCCCGGGGCCACGGCCAAGGGGTAAGACCCGGGCGCCACGACCTCACCCGCCCCTCGCCCACCCCGCTCACCCCACACAACACCACCCGGCCGCACGCCCGCCCATCCACCCCCCAATCCATGCACCCACCCGTCCACCCATCCACTCACCCCCCCACACCCCCATGCACCCACCCAAACACCCATCCACCCAAGCACCCACCCATCCACCCATCCATGCACTCACCCACCCAAACACCCACCCACCCATCCACCCAACACCCACCCAAACACCCACCCATCCACCCTTCCACCCCCCCATCCACCCCCCCACACCCCCATGCACCCACCCAAACACCCATCCACCCAAGCACCCACCCATCCACCCATCCATGCACTCACCCACCCAAACACCCACCCACCCATCCACCCAAACACCCACCCACCCATCCACCCAACACCCACCCAAACACCCACCCATCCACCCTTCCACCCACCCATCCACCCACCCACCCATCCACGCACTCACCCACCCAAACACCCACCCACCCAAACACCCACCCACCCATCCACCCATCCATGCACTCACCCACCCATCCATGCACTCACCCACCCATCCACCCATCCATGCACTCACCCACCCAAGCACCCACCCATCCACCCACCCACCCAAACACCCACCCACCCAAACACCCACCCACCCATCCACCCAAGCACCCACCCATCCACCCACCCAAACACCCACCCATCCATGCACTCACCTACCCAAACACCCACCCACCCATCCACCCAAGCACCCACCCATCCACCCACCCAAACACCCACCCATCCATGCACTCACCTACCCAAACACCCACCCACCCATCCACCCAAGCACCCACCCATCCACCCACCCGTACATGCACCCACCCACCCACCCATCCATCCACCCACGTACTCACCCATCCACCCACCCATCCATGCAACCATCCATGCACCCACCCATCCATCCACACACCCACACACCCACCCGTCCACCCATGCTCCCATCCACCCATGCTCCCATCCACCCATCCGTCCACCCACCCAGGTCCACCCACCCACCCATCCATCAAAGAGAACCGGGCTTGGGAGTCAGAGGTCATGGGTTCGAATCCCGGCTCTGCCCCGTGTCAGCTGTGTGACTGTGGGCAAGTCACTTAACTTCTCTGGGCTTCAGTTGCTTCTTCTGTAAAATGGGGATTAACCGTGAGCCTCGCGTGGGACAATCTGATTACCCGGTATCTACCCCAGCACTTAGAACGGTGCTCTGCACAAAGTAAGTGCTTAACAAATATCAGCATCACTATCCATCCACCCATCCCACCCAGACCCCTTCTCTGGACCCCCGTTGTGTCCTCTGTACGATGGGGATGAATAATAATGACGATAACGACGGCATTTGTTAAGCCCTTACTATGCGTGAAGCTCTGGGGAGGACACGGGGTGATGAGGTGGTCCCCCTGGGGCTCCTTGTCTTCATCCCCATTTTGCAGAGGTCACTGAGGCCCATTCATTCTTTCATTCAATAGTATTTATTGAGCGCTGACTATGTGCAGAGCACTGTACTGAGCTCTTGGGATGGACAGTCCGGCAACAGATAGAGACGATCCCTGCCCAACGAGGGGCTCACCTTCTGACCCACCTTTTGTGGGGCCCGGAGAAGCGAAGTGACTCGCCCGAAGCTGACACCCGGAGCCGGGATTTGAACCCGTGACCTCTGACTCCCCAGCCCGTGCCCTTGCCACGGAGCCACGCTGCCGTGAGCCCCTCGTGGGGCGACCCGATGACCTTCCATCTCCCCCAGCGCGCAGAACAGCGTTGGGCACGTGGAGCGACCGCCTGACGGATACCGTCGTGACTGTTTCATCGAAGCAGCGTGGTGGCCTAGTGTCTCCCGGACCCGGCAGACAGAAGGACCTGGGTTCCGATCCCGCCTCCGCCCCTCGTCCGCCGCGTGACCTTGGGCGAGTCGCGTGCCGTCTCTGGGCCTCAGTTTCCTCGTCTGTACAGTGGGGATGAAGACCGTGCGCCCCACGGGGGACGGGGACTGTGTCCGACCCCGTTGGCTTCTATCCACCCCAGCGCTTGCTAATAACGATAATATTCGTTCGGTCGTATTTATTGAGCGCTTACTGCGTGCGGACCACCGTACCGGGCGTTCGGAAACTACATTTCGGCAACGGATAGAGACGATCCCTACCCAGCGACGGGCTCGCAGCCTGGAAGGGGGAATGATGGTATTTGTTAAGCGCTTACCGTGCGCTAACTGAGGTCTCTGTTAAGCGCTTACTCTGCGCCAAGCACCGTTGCAAGCGCTGGAGTAGATACAGGGCAATCGGGCTGTCCCGCGTGGCGCGGTAACCGAGGCACAGAGAAGTTAAGTGACTCGCCCAAGGTCACACGGCAGACAAGTGGATTCGAGCCTTCCGACTCCCAGGTCCCGGGCTCTTTCGCGATGGTTTGATTGGGCTTGCCCAGCGCCTGGTACGGTGCCCCGCACAGGGTAAGCGCTCAGTAAATACTAGCGATGGATTGATCGCCCCCGCTAAACCCGGCCTGTTCTCCCCCGCAGGGGCCTGGAGGCGGCCCTGGGCCGGGCAGCGCACGTGACCCCCGGCGGGCCGCGGGCCCGAGTGGAAGAGGAAGCGGCGGAGCCCCGTCCCGGCTCAAGTCCCTTCAGGTGAGGGCAGCCCGGGACCGTCTCTCATTTTACGGTATTCGTTTGCTGGGGTAGGTACCGGCTAATCGGGTCGGACCCGGGCCGGGTCCTCCGCGTGGGGCTCGCCGTCTTGATCCCCATTTTGCCGATGAGGTAACTGAGGCCCGGAGAAGTGAGGCGACTCGCCCGGGATCGCATAGCAGACGAGCGGCGGAGCTGCGATTAGAACCCAGATCCTTCAGACTCCCGGGCTCCAGCCACTAGGCCACGCCACGTCTGCGTGAGTCTCTTCCATCTGGACTCTCCTTCAGGAACCTGCGGGGTATCAGCCGCTGCGCCGAACGCTGGGTGGATGTAAGGATACGAGGCTGGACACGGTCGCCGTCCTCCACGGAGCCCACGGCCCGGCCCGGCGCCGTTTTACAGTCGAGGAGACGGGCCCGGAGAGGTGAAGCGGCCGACCCGACTCCGCCGCCTGGCCTGCCGAGAGACATCGGGCGGGCGGGCGGGCGGGCTTGGGAGTCAGAGGTCATGGGTTGGAATCCCGGCTCTACCGCTTGTCAGCTGTGTGACCCTGGGCAGGTCACTTAGCTTCTCTGTGCCTCAGTTCCCTCATCTGGAAAATGGGGATTAAAACTGTGAGCCGCACGTGGGACGACCCGATTACCCTGTATCTACCCCAGCGCTTAGGACAGTGCTCGGCACATAGCAGGCGCTTAACAGCTACCAGCGTTATTTTCTGGGCCTCGGTGTTTTCGTCTCGAAAATGGGCCTTCGGTACTTTTCACCCTCTTACTTAGACCGTGGGCCGGGGACTCCCACCAGTGGGCTTAACGCGTAACTTCCCCAGTGCTTTGAACGGCGCTTGACCCACGGTAAGCCCTTAACGCATCGTGAGCCCCGTGTGGGACGGGGATCGCGTCTGACCTGATAATCTCGCATCTGCCACGGGGGTCGACACCTGCTAACCGCTCAACGCACCCCGCAGTTACCGTTATCCGTTACTATTAGCCGGGGTCCCCGAGCGGGCCGGTGGCCAAGCGGGGCCCCGCTCCGGGTCTCCTGACTTCCCGCGCTCTCCTCAACCGGGCCGCCCCGCCTCCCACCCAGGCCGGATGTTGGGGAAAAATACGCCGTCTTTGGGGCTGGGCATCTGGGGACGATTTCAAGGCCCAGTTCGTGGCCACAGCCACGGTGCGGGCGGCAGAACCCTGGCAACGCTGACCAGCACGGCCTCCGTATCTCTCCCCCCTTCCTCCCCGCCGCGGCCGGACCCAGGATCCGTCCCGAGCCACGCTGCTGTCTGAGGACTGCCCCGGCCGAGGATGCCCGCCTGCTACTCTCTCGGGCCGGGCCCGGACGAGCGGGCCCCCGGCCGTTTTGGAGCCCGAGGGGTGCCTTCCCCGTGCGGCCGCCGCCTGCCCTCCGCTCTCTGCCTTAGGGTCCTTCCGCGGGGCTCTTCTCTCCGACCTCAGCCGGGCCGGCGGGAAACTGGCGGCTCCTGGCACTGCCGAGCTCTCGGAAACCCCTTCTGCCCCGGCTCCTGCCGGCGGGGAGGGTCAGAGTCGATGAATCCCGGGCCCGGGAGTCAGAAAGATCTGGGTTCCGATCCTGGCTCCGCCACGTCGGCCCTGTGTCACTTCGCTTCTCTGTGCCTCGGTTACCTCCTCTGTAAAAAAAAAAAAAAAAAGGAAAATGGGATAAGAGCGCGAGCCCCGCGTGAGACAGGCACCGTGTCCCACCTGATTAACTTGTATCCGCCCCAGCGCCTAGAACGGCGCCCGGCACGTAGGAAGCGCTTAACAAGCGCCGTCGTCACCGCATCGGATTCTAGTCCACGGGCCTATCTACGCCGGTCCGCCGCGCGACCCTGGGCGAGTCAGTTCCCCCCTCTGGGCGTCGGTCGCTCTCCGACGTCCGCACGGAGCCGCGGGACTCCCACCCGGCGCCCGTCCCGTAGAGTCGGGGGGGTCGGACCGGCCGGACCCGGCCGGTTCTCCGAGGGCCTCGCGCCTGTCCGGTGGCGATGCCCTAGGCCTCTGTCGCTGTGTCTCCTCCGCCCCTGCAGCATCTACCCTCCGGTCCCCGGCCAGGAGAGCACCCTGTCTTGGGGAGGAAGGACGTTCGAAGATGTTCCGATAGCGCACGTCAAGGCCACGTACAACAAGTAAGCCGGAGCCGGCGTCCTCCCGGTCGGGAGAATCGACGGAGACCCCCGTCTGGCCGGAGCCCGGGCCCGGCCGACCCGGGTCCGCAGAGAGAAAGGGGTAGAAGACGCGGCTCCCGCCCCGCCTTCGGGGAGGGTTCCGAGATCTCGCCCCTCGGACGGCCTGTCTGTCCCCGGGAAGCTCGAGGCGGGGGCGGCCTCCCGCCGCTCCGGGGCCTCGACGTCCCGGTCCTCCCCCGGGGTCGGAGCTGGGACCGGATGGGTCGGGGGCCTCCCCGGCCGCGGTCCCTCCCTGAAACGGAACAGGGAGGGCGGCGGGGCCCGCGTCTCGCGGGGAGCCGCCGAAGCCTCAACCTCTGAAGGCCGTTGGCCTCTAACCACTCTTCCCCGCTGCCCGGGGAGGGGCAACCCAGGCCTGCCAGCGGGGGCGGGGGGCATCGCGGGGGGGGGGGGGGCCCGGCCTGCGTCTGACCCTCTCTCTCCTCCTCCTAGCACCCACATCCAGGTGGTCTCCTCCAAGAACCAGCCCCTGGCCCGCACGTCCTGTGGGACCGAGGGGTTCAAGAACGCCAGGAAGGCCACGGGCATCGCCGCACAGACGGCCGGCATCGCGGCCGCGGCGGTGAGAGGGAGGGGGGGCTCCGGCCGCCGGCCGAGAGCGGGGTGGCCACCGGGCCCCGGCTCTGAGGGGCGGGCGGCCTGGGGGAGAGCAGCTTTCTCCCGCCTCACCCCTTCCTCCCGCCTCGCGACTTCCTCTGGCACGAAAGCGATGCTCTCGCTTCCTGCCCTTGCGGGGGAGGGGGGGTCGCCGGGCGGGGTCAGACGCTCCCTCGGGACAGGGCCGAGCCCGGTCTCACGGCCCCCGGGGGCCCAGAGTCGGGGGGGGGGTCACGGCTCCCGATCCCGGCTCCGCCACCCGTCAGCCGGGTGACTTGGGGCGAGTCACTTCACTTCCCTGGGCCTCAGTTCCCTCATCCGTCAAATGGGGAGTAAGACTGGGAGCCTCACGTGGGACGACCCGAGGACCCTCCGTCCACCCCAGCGCTTAGAACGGGTGCTCCGCGCAGAGTAAGCGCTTAACGAATACCAACGTTACTGTTAAGTCACTTCCCTTCTCGGGGCCTCAGTTGCCTCATCTGTAAAATGGGGATTGAGACCCGGAGCCTCGCGCGGGACAACCCGATTACCCCGTATCTGCCCCGGCGCTGAGAACGGCGCTCGGCGCACAGTGAGCGCCCCGGAGAAACGAGGGACCCTCAGCGCTGTCCACCGGGGGGCAGCGCTGACCCGCGGCGGGACGCCCGGGCCGGAGACCTCGGTTTCCCTCCCGTTCCGCGGCGCGCGGTGCACAGTGCTCTGTCCCTCCCCGCCGACCCCCTTTCCTGCCCTCCTGCTCCCTCCTCGCTCTGCCCCACCACCTCCCTGCCCTCCCGCCTGCCCACGCCACCCTCTCCCTGCTCTCCTACCCGCCGGGACCCGGCTCGGTCTCTCCCCGGGCGACCCCTCCCCGCCGCCCCGGCCGGGACCAACCGGGTCATTCCTTCCCCGCAGAAAGCCACGGTGAAGGGGGTGACCCACGTGCGGGTGGTGGTGAAAGGCCTGGGGCCGGGGCGCCTGGTGAGTATCTGCCCCGGGGCCGGCGGAGGGAGGATCCGAACGTCCCCGAAGACCCGCGGGCTCCCCCTTCCCCACCTCATCCCGGCCCGGCTGGTTCCCGGTGACCCCCGGAGGGTTCGGGCCGGTGAGGGGGACGGGGGAGGGGAGGCGGCGCCCCCCAGAGCCCCCTTCCGCTCTCTTGCAGTCGGCCATCAAGGGGCTGACCATGGGCGGCCTGCAGGTCATCTCCATCACGGACAACACCCCCGTCCCGCACAACGGCTGCCGCCCACGCAAGGCCCGCCGGCTCTGAGCGGGGTGGCGGGGCTCGGGGGGCTCCGCTCCTCACCTCGCCCCTCCGCGGGGTCCCGGGCCACGGGCCGAGACGGGGGAGAGGAGGCGAGCTGCTCCTCCGTCTCACCCGGTTTTGAAATGAAAATGTCTCTTCCGGTCGGGCTGCGTGTCTCACTCTTTCGTGCCTCCCCTCTCCCCCCCGCGCCACCTCCCCGGCCCGCCCCCCGGGGGCTCCCAAGGAACCCTCTCCGGCTCCACCCCGCAGACGGCGAGCCACGGTTGGTCTGGCCGCCCCCTCCTCCCGCGGCCTCGGCGGGGACGCCGCGGCCCCGGACCTCTCCCTTCGGGGCTCCGGCCCGCAGCCGGAGAAACAGCCGGCCTCGGCATCGTCGGTGGTATTTACTGAGCTCGGACGGTGTGCGGAGCGCTGAACGAAGCGCTTGGGGGGGGGGGGGGGGGGACGGTACAGCGGAGATGGTAGACCCGATCCCCGCCCACGAGAAGCTGGGTGTCTTCGCCCTCCAACTCATCGTAAGCGTGGCGTGAGTCCCCACGGTGGGCGGGAGCACGGGGCCGGCACTGGGGAGCAGACCGGGATGATGGTCGTTATAATAGTCGCGGTATCTGTCAAGTGCTTACTGGGTGCCAAGCACCTTATTAAGCGCTGGCGTAGGTCGGAGACCATCTGGTCTGACGGAGTCCCTGTCCCGCCCGAGAGTAGAGGGCAAGGCCCCTGCCCCGGTGGAGCGTCCAGTCCAATAGGGGTGGACACGGGCAGCCTGTGAACGGCGGGGATGAGAGGGAAACCAGAATCACCACCGGTCACCGCCCAGGCAGACAAAAAAATAAGTGCGGGGACTCGATGAGGAGGCAGGACTGAGGGTAGCTCATCATTTTTAAAGAGTTTCGTTTCATGGTATTTGTTAGCCGCTTACTGTGTGCCAGGCACTCTTCTAAGCCCTGGGGTAGAGACAGGGTAAATCAGGTTGGACTCGGTCCCTGTCCCACGTGGGGCTCGGTATCAATCCCCATTTTACAGGCGAGGAAACCGAGACACCGAGGAGTTAAGTGACCCGCCCGGGGTCACGCGGCAAGCGGTGGAGGTCCTCCTGCCTCCCGGGCCCGCGCTCTATCCACCGGGCCGTGCTGCTGCCTGCTATGTGCCGAGCGCTGTACTGAACGCTAGTGTAGAAACGAGCTAATCAAGTTAGACCCGATCCATGTCCCGCGGCGGGGGGGGGAGGGGGGCATGAGCAAAGTCTTAATTCTCATTTTGCAGATGAGGAAACGGAGGCCAGTGAAGTGATTTGCCCGAGGTCACACGGCGGACCGGTGTCGCGGCCGGGGTTACGGCCGGGTCCTTCCGACTCCCTGCCCCGGGCGCTGGCCATCAAGCCACACTGCTTCCCGCTGGCTCGTGAGATGTTCCCGGTGGGGGAAGTGGCGGTGGGCACCGCCCGGGGTCGTCTTCTCCCTCCCGGGCGGCCAGATGAGTGGGAAGGGGCCTGGGATGATCCCGCAGTCGGCACCCGTGCGGGGTGGCACAGCCGGTCTCCGCGGTCCTGGGCGGTGCAGGACGGGGTGGTTGCCCTGCCCACTTGCCACCCCAATTTTCTCCTGCGGACCGTGGCGGGGAGGGTTGTTCTCCGCTGGCCCCCCGGCAAAGGGGGCGCCCGTCACCGCCCCAACTTTCCCCTGCAGGTGGCGCCGGGGCTGGTGCTCTCCATCGGCGCTAGCGAGGATGGCGTGTTTTTCATCTCCCCACGGCTGCGGGTTTGCCCGGCTCCGCGTTTTTGCCGCCGGCCGTGAGGCGGCTCGGGTGGATGGTAGTTGGCCGAGGCTCCCCCGGCCAGGGATGACAAAACCCATTTCCTCTCCCCCTTCCGAGGAGATGAGAAATTTCCCACTCCCGGGCCCCCCGCCCGCCCACCGACGCCCCGGCTAGAAGCGGCGGCTCAGGACCGGGGCGCCCAGCTCTCGCGGGCGCATCGCCTCGGGGCCCGTGGGAAAACCGCTGGCCACGTAGCGCCCGTCTCAGCCCTCTGTTCCCTAGCAGGGTGCCTCGTCCCTCCCGGGCCCCTCCGCCTCTCCCGGGCTCCCCACGAGACCGGGGGGTTAGCGCCGGGCGTCGGGCCGGAAGGGGGAGACGACAGACTGCCACCGGAGAATTGGAAACCCACTGGGCCCCGACGGGCACGTCCCGTGCGCCGTTCGAGGCGGGTGCCACGTGGCCCGGCGTCCCTGAGCCGGACAAAGCCGGGGTTCCTGACCGAAGCCGGGGCCCCTCTGGAAGTCGGAACGGTTGATGGACAGCGGACTCCCTCTCCTTCGCTCTCACCGTCAGCCCCCGCCCCACCGCCCTCTCCTCCCTCCTCGACCGTTGCCCTCGGAGGGAAGCCAGTGGACTCGGTCGCGTCCCACTGGAAGCAACCGGCGCCAGGGCGTGGGGCACCAGGCCCCGTCCTGGGGCCGAGGTTCGACGCCAGAGACGCAGCTGAGCCTTTTCCCTCCCCACGTAAAATGGCCGATCCCAGTTTTCCCGCTCCCCGGAACTTTCTCCAAAACCTCACACCTGGGTTTCGCCGGGCCAGGACTGGATTTTCCTAGAACGGGCGATCAGTCGATAGGCGCTCGACGGCGTCCCGAGCACTGTACTGAGCGCTCGGGAGAGCGCGATAGAGTCGGTGGCCTCGCTCCCCACCCCCCCAGGAGCTGACCGTCTATAGGAACCGCGACCCAGATGGGGGAGAAAGAGGCACAAATGTCCCACCGAGACCGACCCCTCATCTACTCTTGCTCACGTTAATGCTTGCCTTTCCCCCCTCCGGGCCGGAGCCTCAGTCTATTGCCCGGTTTAGGGGGCCGAAGCGTTCCGGGACTTGAATTCCCACGTCCCGAGATTCGAGGGGGTGATTTTACTCTTCTTCCCTGATCTCAGAGCTTCAGGGACAGAAGGCGGAGCATGGGGGGTTCTTTGTTTATCTTCTAAATGAAATCGGTTAAGGACTTTCCCCCCTCTAGACTGAAAACTCGTCGCGGGCAGAAAACGGGTCTGCTAATTATGCCGTACTCTCCCAAGCGCGTAGTACGCGCTCGATAAATACCTTGGATTGCTGTGCCAGGCACTGGACTTAGCAGTGGGATAGTACAAGATGAGCGGGTTTGGATACAGTCCGTGTCCCGCAAGAGGCTCAAATCCCCAAGAGGTAACTGAGGCACAGAGAACCTAAGGGTCACTCGGCAGACACGAGGCGGAGCCGGAATCGCAACCCAGGTCCCGTCACTCCCAGGTCCGTGCTCTCTCCGCTTGGCCGCTGATGGGGATGGTCCGATGTGAGCGTGGTCTCCGGGGCCCGAACCAGTTTGGGATCAGAGAGTGGCCGTGTTTTGGGGAGGGGAGGTTTTGCCGGAACCCACGACGTCTGAGACGAGAACAGAGACGACAGGCCGCGTACCGCCTAGAGCCGAGGCCCGGCTAAAAGCGCTCCTCCGAAGGGACCAGCCGGGGAACGAGAGAGGCCGCCTCCCGTGTCTCCTGCTTCCCAAACGGGGTCCCCTGCCCGGCCCAGGGCAAGGGCACCCTGAAAGATCACCACCCCCGCTCTGAATCGGAGCCAACCTATCTCCCTGAGCCTGGTGAGGAGCCCGCCCCTTCCCCAACACCCCCTTCTCCAGCCCCCCACCACACACACACACAACCCCGCCTTTAGAGAATTAAGCTTTCATCCTGAAGATACGAGAGCAGCCTGTTCGCCAGGCCCCCCGAGCCCAGCCAAAGGAAATTTTTTTTTTTGTTGTTGTTCTGTTGGGCCTGGGATAATTGCGACATTAACGGAAATGCATTTCTCACCCTATTTTGTGTCTGATTGAAAAGTGCTTTGCAGTCATTTAGGCTGGTCGCACCTCTTCCATAATCAGCCCAAGGAGCTCAGACAGAGGCAGAAAACTGGGTCACCCCTTGGAAACGGGAGCCTCCCGCACATTGAAAGAGGGAAAACAAGAGGCACCATCTTCCTCCTCCGCCCCAACCGTCCCCTGCCCCTTCCCGAAGGACCGAAAGCCCCCCCCCCCCCCCCCGCAACCCACACGGTTCCCCAGGAACACTAACCACCTGCCTGCGGATTCCACCCTGGCCTGGAAGATGGCAGAGAGAACCCCTAGGTCACTGAAATCCTTGTGGCAAGTGTACCAGTCGAAGAGGAAGGAGGTGAGAATAAAAGGATTAGAGTAAATGAAGGAAGGAGAAACAGTCAAAAGGGGAATGAAAGGATCCTCTGGAAAAGGGCCAAGAAAGGATACGAAGAGCACTAGGAGAGAGAAAATGGGGATAAGGAAGGGGGAGCGGGTGTCTAAGGGTCGGAGGGAGTAAAGGGAGAAAGAATTAAGAAAGGAGGGAGGTGTCCAAGAAGAGGTATAGAAGCGGCAAGGGAATCGACGCTAGAATGGGGAGGAGGAGAGTGACGGACCCAGGGCCAACAAAGATGGAGAAAAAGCTCACAATGTGAGGTGGTGGTGGTGAGTTTACGTGTGTGTGTGTGTGTGTGGTGGGGGGGGGGGGCCGGGGCGACAAGGATGGGGCGTCGGGGGTTGGGGGCAAGTGCTGTAATCCATCCCCCTCTCTGGTATTTCGGAATACCTCCCCAGATGGACTTCCACGGGGACACTGAATTTGCCTACTTAATTTAACGGAGTTTGAAAATGCCCCCTCTGCCCGTCTATCATATATTGTGCCCTGATAAAATTGGAAGTCATAGCCCCTCCTTCCTCCCCACTCACCCCGAAAACACACACTTCCCTCCAGTTGCCTCCAGGTAGCCCCTAATATGCTCCTCCACCACCCATTCAATCAACCGACTGTAGAGAGTGAGCGTCTGCTTTGTGCAGCCCGGGTACTACGGGCTCGGGAGAGTCCGAAAGAGTGGGTAGACACGATCCCTGCCCTCCAGGCACTGCCAATCTAGCAGGGGAGGCACACTGTCGTTGACTCCAGCTAGGAGGGGACAGTAGAGCATTAATTCCATTTTCGGTGACGTAATAGTTGGTGTGGTATTGTTGGGCTCCTTGGTTGGAGTTCTAGAGTCTCCAACGAGTCAACCTTTCCCAGGGGCCGTGGCAATTTTTGAATACTGGGCTCTGAGCCGCAGGGAGCCTCAAACTCTGGTCCTCCTGCCTCATCACCTCCTTCTTCTCAAAGTCCTTCTCCTGGTCTTTAATGTGGCTTTGGTGTGGTTTCTCTCCACACCAGTGTCATCCAGTGTCATCCTCCCCTTCCACCCCCACTTTATTCTTGGATTGTTAGCCCACTGGGGTCAGGGACAGGATCTAATTCTCACCCCTATTTCTCCCAGCACACAGTACAGAGCTCCGCAGACTGTAGACGCTTAGTAAATAACGGTCACGGCTGCTACTCCCGAGCCCCGGGATTCCTCGCGGTGTCATCGCTGGGAAAGCTCCTCCATTGGGATTCTAAAATTCCAGTTCCTGCCCCCCTCCCCTCCCCTCCTCTCCCACGCCCTGCTTCCTCCCCCTCCCCTTTCATTCTGTCCCCCGCAGCGCTTAGAACAGTGCTTCGCACATAATAAGCGCTTAACGAATAGCATCGTCATCGTCATCCCCCACCCCGGTTCCCCCGGGGCCGTTGTCTCTCCCCCCCTTTCTCTCCCCCCCGGCCTCTCTGTGTGTCCCCCTCTTTCTCCCCGGCCTCTGTTTCCCCCCGGCCTCTCTGTCCTCCTCTTTCCCCGGCCTCTATTTCCCTCCCACCTCTGTCCCCCCCCCCGGGCCTGTCTGTCCCCCTCTTTCCCCAGCCTCAGTTTCCCCCCGGCCTCTATTTCCCTCCCACCTCTGTCCCCCCCCCAGCCTGTCTGTCCCCCTCTTTCCCCAGCCTCAGTTTCCCCCCGGCCTCTATTTCCCTCCCACCTCTGTCCTCCCCTCCAGCCTGTCTGTCCCCCTCTTTCCCCAGCCTCAGTTTCCCCCGGCCTCTATTTCCCTCCCACCTCTGTCCTCCCCTCCAGCCTGTCTGTCCCCCTCTTTCCCCAGCCTCAGTTTCCCCCCGGCCTCTATTTCCCTCCCACCTCTGTCCTCCCCTCCAGCCTGTCTGTCCCCCTCTTTCCCCAGCCTCAGTTTCCCCCCGGCCTCTATTTCCCTCCCACCTCTGTCCTCCCCTCCAGCCTGTCTGTCCCCCTCTTTCCCCAGCCTCAGTTTCCCCCCGGCCTCTATTTCCCTCCCCACCTCTGTCCTCCCCTCCAGCCTGTCCCCCTCTTTCCCCAGCCTCAGTTTGCCCCCCGACCTCTATTTCCCGCCCACCTCTGTCCTCCCCCCAGCCTGTCTGTCCCCCTCTTTCCCCAGCCTCAGTTTCCCCCCCGGCCTCTCTGTCTGTCCCCCTCTTTCCCCAGCCTCAGTTCCCCCCCAGCCTTTCTGTCTGTCCCCCTGCTTCCCCGGCCGCTGTCCCCCCCAGGTCTCTGTCCCCCCAAGCCTGTCTGTCCCCCTCTTTCCCCAGCCTCAGTTTCCCCCAGCTGCTCTAGGAGAAGCAGCGTGGCTCAGTGGAAAGAGCCCGGGCTTTGGAGTCAGGGCTCATGAGTTCGAATCCCAGCTCTGCCACTTGTCGGCTGTGTGACTGTGGGCAAGTCACTTAACTTCTCCGTGCCTCAGTTCCCTCATCTGTAAAATGGGGATTAAGACTGTGAGCCCCACGTGGGACAACCTGATTCCCCTATGTCTACCCCAGCGCTTAGAACAGTGCTCGGCACATAGTAAGCGCTTAACAAATACCAACATTATTATTATTATGACATCCTATCATCATCGGTCGTATTTGTTGAGCACTGACTGTGCAGAGCACTGTACTAAGCCCCTGGGAGCGTACAGTACAGCGGAGTTGGTAGACTTGTTTCCAGCCCACAGCAAGCTTGCTGTCTAGAGAAATATCCCGGGATTGCTTTCTCTGGCGAGTTGGGAGCTTCCCTTGGGCACTACATCGAATCCCTATCATCGTTCTAGCACCTCTACAATCTTCATTCACCGATTCAATCGATTTTACTGAGCGCTTACTGTGTGCAGAGCACTGTACTAGCGCTTGGGAGAGTCCACTATATCAATAAATAACGCGCTCCCGACCCACAACGAGCTTACGGACTAGAGGGAATCTTGGTGTTGCAAAGCTCCTCTCTTGACAACCCACATTCCAGCAACCTCCCCAGCTTGACCTGGTGGAAAGAACCTGGGCCTGGGAATAATAATAATAATAATTATGTTGGTATTTGTTAAGCGCTTACTACGTGCAGAGCCCCGTTCTAAGCGGTGGGGGACATACAGGGTAAGCAGGTCGCCCCACGTGAGGCTCACGGTTAATCCCCATTTTACAGATGAGGTAACTGAGGCACAGAGAAGTGAAGTGACTTGCCCACAGTCACCCAGCTGACGAGTGGCGGAGCCGGGAGTCGAACCCATGACCTCTGACTCCGAAGCCCAGGCTCTTTCCACTGAGCCACGCTGCTTCCCCGAATCAGAGGACCTGTGTTCTGATCCCAGTTCCGCCACTCGTCTGCTCTGTGCCCTTGGGCAAGTCACTTCTCTGTGCCTCAGTTTCCTCGTCTGTAAAACGGGGATTCAGAACCTGCTCTCCCGCCTCCTCAGACTAAGAGGCTCTGTGGGACCCCGTTATCTTGGTATCTACCCCAGAGTTTGGCAGACAGTAAGCGCTTAGCGAATACCACGATAATTAGTGTTACGATAATGTTAATACCATTATTCCCCATGTCATCAATGGGAGCTTTTCCACGGGAAGTGTGGGGGAATCTATGTACTCCTAAAATTTTGGAAGACTCCCGCCAACAGCATTCCAAAATGCCTTCCTGGATCCCTTTCTGGACTTAGCGTTCTGGAATTGCCGTGAGTCTCCTATTTGGAGCTCTGCCTTGGTTCGATCCATTTCCAGAATCCTTCACTCTGTCACTCTTCCGAGGGGCCACCCTCCCGGTAGGGTTTGAGAATCCTCGACTGACCAACGTTCCAGCTCCATTTCTGTTGGTGTTACGTTTTAAAACCCTTGTCTAAGTATTATTCCAGAATCTGTTCCTGCCTAATACTTTTCTAGACTGAGGTCAGACTTGAGAAATAGCGTGATTTTGGCAGGCTCGCCCTGGCACTATCCCAGCATCCTGCTTTACTCTTTGGATGGTAAAATTCTAAAATGTTTTCCTGTATCATATTGAGAAATCTTTTCCAGGATTTGATTCCAGAATCCCTTCCAGGAACTCCTCCCTCTAATGCCCTTTGGAATACAAGCTCTAGACTAATAACTAATAACTAAATAAATAAATACTGAGGGTATTTGTTAAGCACTTACTATGCGCCAGGCACTGTACTATGCGCTGGGGTGGGTCTAAGCAAATCGGGTTGGAGACGGTCCCTGTCCCAAGTGGGGCTCCCGGCCTCAATCCCCATTTTACAGATGAGGTGACTGAGGCCCAGAGAAGTGAAGCGACTTGCCCAAGGTCACAGAGCAGACGGGTGGCAGAAGCCAGGATTAGAGACCGTGATCTTCTGACGCCCAGACCCATGCTCTATCCGCCACGACATGCTGCTTCCGGAAGGATTTTGGCATCTCCTGTGTCCCATTTTCCATCACTCCAACAGGTAGAATTCCAGAATCCCTCAATCAATCAATCAATCAATCGGTGGTATTTACTGAGCGCTTCCTGCGTGCAGAGGACCGTACTAAGCGGCGGGGAGGGCACGGCAAAAACAGAGTTAGTAGCCACATCCCCCGCCCGCAAGGAGCTCACGGTCTAGAAGCTTCCATCCGGAGAACATTGTGGAAAACTCTCTTTTCCTACCACCCCCATCTGAACCGCGAGGAAGCCCCTCCGTTCCCTTCCCAATCCTCTTCGCCCAAGTGGCTCTGGCGTGGCTCTCCCGGGAGACGTTTCCACAGTAACTCCAGTGGCCTTACCCAGTTCCTGCCTCTCTGCCTGGCCTCCTCCGCTGAGCAGCACCCCCGCCCGCCTCCCGGCTCGTTGCCCCCCGTGCCCCGACGGAAAGACGACCGGCGGGCACGAGAGCGCACAGGAGGGGCGGGGCCGATCACTCGCCCCGGAGTCAACTCCCACCCGCGGATTCTCGGGCCCGAAGCTCGCCCGTCGTTCTCGACGGAAGAACCCGGCGGCGGGGGGGCCCAGCGTCCAGCCCGGGATTCCAACCGTCTCCAGCGGGCACTTGGAGGAATCGGGCGCTGGTCGCCCTCCCGGATGCCCATTCTCACAGCTGACTCTCTCCCCGTCAACACGGCCAACTCGGTTCCAGCGTCCTCTCCCAAGCGCTTAGCGCGGTGCTCTGCAGACAGAAAGCGCTCCATAAATACCATCGACTGAGGGATAGATTGCTCGATTCTCTCGACAACCTCTGGTGACCCACTCCGCGTGGTCTGCCTGAGGAGTCATCCGACCCCCTTTCTTGAATTTGCTGCACAACCTTCCGGGTACCATAGTCCACCCATCAGTCAGTGGTATTTACGGAGCACTCAGCACAACGGAGTCGGTAGACACATCCCCTACCCCTGTGCTCATCGTCCGCCGCCGTGGAAGTGTTTCTTTCTGTTGCTTTGAACCTGCCACCTTCAGGCATCGGTGGTGGACCCCCTTTCCCTAATACTGTGGGTCTGGTGGAGCGACAATTCTCAGTCATCCTGTCTTTTTCCCTTCCCCTTCCTGCCTTCTCCTGACCACTCTTCCTCCTCCTGTTCCTGCTCCTCTTCCTTCTCCTCCTCCTCGTCTCTCCTATTTGCTCGCGGCAGGAACTACCCCCTTGGGTTGTCCCGAGGAGGCCTGGGGAATCCGAGACGGAGCAGCCCTGGAGGGTGAGGACCCCCATCTCCACCCCGCACAACTTCCTGGCTCCTGCATGGGCCAGGGCGTTCGGGGCGGAACCGATGCCCCCCCCCCCCCCACCCCACCCCGGGGTAGCCAGAGAGGTCACAGTGTTCTCTTGGCTTGCTGAACTTCTCTGACCCGAGCCCCACCGTCGGTCTCGGCGTGGTAGGGGGTGGGGGTACGGGGGTTGCGGGGGTGCGGGGGGGATTCCATCGCCTAAGCGATGGCCCTTCTGGCTCTCTTGTCACCCCCGGTTGCCATGGGGATAGAGATTAGTGAGAGCGAAGATCCCGGAGTCAAAGTGGCAGGAGGCAGAGCTGGAGAGGCCCCATGTTCTACCTGACTAAATGGCAGCCGAGGTTGCCGGGTACACCTAATCCTGCCCGGAGCTGGCCTCCCCTCCCGCCCCTTTCCCCCCATCGCAGAAAACAACAGCTGCTCTCCCCCAGGGCCGGGGGTTCCAGCGGCAGCCGGGGCGGGCCCTGCCCCTGCACGGGCCAGGCAGGTGTCTCCGCGCCCCCCGCCCTCCCCACCTCCATCCCCTCCGGTCCTCCGGGAGGAGCTCGGTCCGAAGCTCATATTCGATTGACCCTGAAAGGCCTCCTCCTCCTCCGGGAGGGCTCCCCTGACCGATTCCCTCCGCCCCACGCCCGCACCTTTCTGGTGACTCCTTTCCCTGCTCCCCGTCACCACCATTCGTTGATTTGTTCTTTTTCAATGACGCGATCTTCCTGCGTTCGTTTCTCCTATCTCTCCTCACGTTCTTAACCCCCGTAGGTACGTCCGTCTATGGCCGTCTCGTGTTCCCCGAAAGCCCGTGAGCTCACGACTTACACCTCTAAATGCCCTTCAAGTGCCGGAGTACGGTAGTCTGCCCGCAGTGGACGCTCAGGTCAGTCCTCTCGCGGGCGGTAAGCGGCCAGTACGGCGCGCCCTGCACCCATAAGCCTCCGGTGGGGCATCCCCCCCCCCCACAGACATCTTTGGAGCGCCCTGCTCACGTAAGCATCTAGCGCCGTGCCCCGCGCGCACAGGCATCCGGTGCAGTGCCCTACTCGAAGAGGCACTCGGGCTCCACTGGCCTCCCCTTTCCCTTCTCAGTCTTCGGGTACCTGCCCAGAAGGAGCCAGGCCGACCGGACGACCCTAACGTCTTCCCCGTGGCAGGAAAGCTTCGCATCACCCTGGACCTGTGAGAGGGGGCTGCCCCACGGCCCGCGCCCGAGGGCCCGCCCAAGAGCGAGAGCCTCCCCCCAAGGGGACGGTTGCCTTCTGCCCCTCCGGGCCCTCGCGCGTGAGCTGAGAGGGAGGTGGAGGAGGCCTCCGCGGACACCCCCCCCCCCAACCCCGTGCTTGGGTTTCCCAGCCCTCCAGGTCCCTGCCGACCCAAACAAACCCCGAGAAGCGGCGTGGCCTCGTGACACGAGCAGGGGCCTGGGGGTCAGAGGACCTGGGTTCTCATCCTGGTTGTGCCAGTTGCCTTGGGCAAGTCACGTCGCTTCTCTGGGTCTCAGTTTCCTCAACCGTAAAATGTAAAAAGTCCTATTCTCCGCTACTTAGACCGTGAGCCCCATGTGGGTGAGAGACTGTTTCCAACCGACTAACCTGCACCTACCTCAGTGCTCAGGACGGGCGCTTGACAAGGTCTAAGCGCTTAACAGATACAATAACGAAAACAAGGATGATAACGACAAAGGCCACGGATGCACCCTGAGGCAAAGCGAGCAGACTGGAAGGCCCTCTTCTACCTTCTCAAGCTGCTCTGCTTCACGAGAGGAGCAGTGTGGCCCAGTGGATAGAGCCCGGCCCCTGGGGGTCAGAAGGACCCGGGTTCTAATCCCGGCTCCGCCACTTATCCGCTGTGCGACCTCGGGCGAGTCACTTCACTTCTCTGGGCCTCGGTTACCTCTCATCTGTAAAATGGGGGGTGCGACTGGGAGCCCCATGTGGGACCTGGACCTCGTCCAACCTTACTGGCTTGTATCCATCCCAATCCCAGTGCTTAATACAGTGCCTGGCACACAGTAAGCGCTTAACAAATACCGTTATTATTATTATCGGTATTGTTAAGCTAAATCTGGCACGGACCCTCCTCTTGGAGGCGGCCAACGTTAGCGTCCCGCAGACTCCGGCGTGGCTGAGAATCCCGTCACCTTTTTCTCCTTTCCCTCGCCCCCTCCCCGCCGGCCCCGGAGACAGGAGGAGCGGGGAGTAGGCAAGGACCGTCCAGTTGGCTTCCGGTCGAAGGATTCGAAACAAACACACACACACACACACCCCCCGCCCCCGGAAGGGCCCGGAAAGCTCGTACAGGCCGAGGCAAGCCGACGGCAGCCAGAACAGCCGGGGTCCCGAAAGGTGCCGGAGCTTTGTACTTCCTATTTTCACTCCATCGATAGGCAGCCGCGAGGAAGGGAAAGTAAGATCGGCTTTGCCGTCCCCTGATGTGTCCCAGGATTGGGAAAATCTGTTCTTTCTGACCCAAGGATGTGCTAGGAAGCCTCCCAATTAACTCCTCCATCTCCTCTCCTGCCTTAGGACGCTGAGCCCACCCGAGCCAGCGGTCAGCTGGCCGGGAGGCAGGGGAGTGGGAGAGGGGCGGTCTAAGTCTCTGACTGATCCTGGGGGGGGGGGGGGGTTCCCTGGGGATCCGGGGCGGGGTGGAGGGGCTCTGAGGGAGAGCCGCGGACAAAGCCCCAGGCCCCTCCCCACCCCCCCCCCCAGCTGCCCTCTGCCCAGAGTCCTACCCTAATGTAGAATCACTTTCATTCATTCATTCAGTAGTATTTGCTGAGCGCTTACTATGTGCAGAGCACTGTACTAAGCGCTTGGAATGAACAAGTCGGCAACAGATAGAGACGGTCCCTGCCGTTTGACGGGCTTACGGTCTAATCGGGCCTTCCTTGGTTCCAAAACGGCAGGGCCCCCTCCTCGTTTGCACCGGCCACAGCTCACCCGAGACGGAAAGGCGAGAGCGGTTAAGCGGGATGAGGAAGGGGTGCTCTGATCTCTCCCGACCCTAGAACGGTTGGCAAGCCCGACACGCCCCAGTCGGCCCCGGGGGCCGGCGGGAGTTACGAAAAAGAGGGGCTTCGGACCGGGCCGCCGACGCACGTGCTTCTGGGGTGCGTGTGGGGAGGGGACGCGGCTTCGGGGACAACCAGGGTGGGGTGACCCCTGGAGAAGGCCGGCGGTCAGCGGACCGAGGGTCCGGAGGGCTGGAGCCAGGGGGCCCACCGGGCTCTCTGGGCCCGGCCCCGCGCTTCCTCGCGGGAGAGGAGACCTCTCCCGGAGCAGCACCGCGGGGCCCGAGGAGGGGCCGGGGACAGGAGCACCGTGTTGCTAAGGAGCCCTGTGCAACAGCTGGTGGAGAAATGAATCCGTGTCCTTGGAAGAGCATGTTCCCAGTCGCTAATTAAATGCTACGGCCGCGTCCCTTCCGTTGAGGGGATACAGAAATATGCTGTAATGAGGCAGGTGGGAGGCAGAGCGGAGACGCCGGGTTCGGTTCACGCTGAAAGGAGCAGGTAAATCCCCTGGGACCCTTCCCCCCCACATCTCCGGGGCCCCCCGCCAGCCCCGTACGGACGGGGCCGGGGCCGGGGGAGCCGATCGTCTGAGAGAAACACCGAACGACGCTCTAGAAGGGACGGAGGGCAGATCGACCGTCGTAAACCACCAAACCCCTCGCGGTCAAGCGACTGAATGAGCCATCATGGCGCCTTGCCCCTCCCTGTCGTTCATTTTTACTCACCCCCATTGCCCGGATCGGCTTTTCTCGTCCGTTAGACTCCGCTAGACTGGAAGCTTGTAGGGGCAAGGGAACGTGCTTCGTACAGCGCTCTGCACATAGTAAGCGCTCGCTAAGTACCATCGATCTATCGGTTGAACTCCGCCAAGGGCTTATTACGGAGCTCCGCTCACAGTAAGCGCTCGGTAAATGATTGACTGTGCTCTCCCAAGCGCTTAGTTTGGCGCTCTGCACCCGGTAAGCGCTCACTAAATACCACCGATCGACTGTAAGCCCCTCAAAGGCAAGGGCCACCCCTTTCCTTCCTGTCTGTCCCCCGCCTTACCTAGTACAGTACGCGGCAGAGCGTAGAAGCTCCGATAACGGCGGTGACGACCGCCTAACCTCACCCCTCTCCTCGAGCCTTTACTCGAACCCCAGTCCAAGGAGGGGATCCGAACGGTAGTATCTGTTAAGCGCTCACTAGGTGCCGAGCCCCGCATTCAGCCCTGGCTGGGGTGAATCTTCTGCAATCACATCAGACCCAGTCCCTGTCTCAAGTGGGGCTCCCAGTCTAAGGGTTCAGAACAGGTAGCGAATGCCCATTTCACCGACGAGGACGCTGAGGCCCGGCGAGGTCGAGCGACTTGTCCAAGGTCACCCAGGAGGCCCGGAGCAGAGCGCGGGACACGGCCCTGTTTTCTTTCCCCCGGGGTCTTGAGATCGTCGGTGGGCGGCTACCGATTTTCAGGAACTGCCCCCGTTAGACTCTGTGGGCGAAGAGACCCGAGGCGGAGGCGGCCGGCCGAAAGGGGAGGCGACCCCACCTCACCTCCCTGGAGCCTGGGTCGACCCGGGAGGGCGATGCCGCCGACCGGCCGCGGGGGGCTCAACCCTGACCGCCCCCGACCCCACGGCCTGCGTTCCGGCGCGCGGAGTACGCTTCTCCGGATCCACCGTGAAAAGATCGCTAGGGCTTCGAAGGTCTGCCTGGGGCGGGAGCACTTGGCTGGTTTTCAAACCCGCCCCTGACAGCCCCCCTCATTCGGTCCGCCACAAAAGCTAGGATAAAAACACCCCACTCCACTGTTCTTTCAGACGAGGTTCAAAAGTTCAGGTGTGGGGGGAGCTGGGGGAGGAGGAGGGGCAGTCTCTCGTTTAGAGAGTGTGTTAACCCCCGGGTCTCCGGAGGCAGAAGGGGTAAGACCACGGTACCCCGAGCCCTGCATCGAGCCTTTCGCCCGCATCTCGAACCGCTCTCCGCCCCCGACTCACTCTCCCGGGGAGCCTGGACTCGGCCCGGAGGGGGAGAGCTTTCGGCGTCGAAGAGTTAACGAGACGGGCGCGGCGGGTCCAGCCCGCCAGCTTCCCAAAAGGCCGGGACGCGGGGGTTTCTTCCTCAAACTCACGTCGCCCGCCCGAGGTCGGGCAGTCGGCGGCTTAACCAGAAAAGGAGGCGACTCGGGGAACGAGGAGGCGGATGGACTCCTCTTTCCCCGCCGAAGCAAATGGCGGAGGCCGATGTCAGGAGGAAGCTCACTCGTACAAGGGCAAATGAGGAGCGCCGGAGGGGAGGGATGGCTCCTCGCCCCTCGGTGGGCCACGTGAGAGGGTCTGCTCACAAACTCCCTGGGAGACACAGCGGCTGGGGCAGAAATCTCTGCCTCCCAAAGCAGACAGATAATTGTGCCTTGGACTCGCGGAGCGCCTTTCGCCTTCAGAATTCGCAGCCTTCGCAGATGTTCTCTCATCTGTCCCCAGAAATCCCCGCGAGAGGAAGGGAGAGAGGCCTCTCGGCCCCAGTTTGCCGGGCAGAAAACCGGGAGCAGAGAGGTTTAGTGATTTTCCCCAAGCCACACAGTCACCGTGAGAGCTCGAGACGCGGCAGAGAGCTGGGATGGGGCGGGGAGGGGGTGCGATTTCAACTCGACGGGCAGAAGCGGCTCAGCCCTGCGAGGCCGGGACCCCCGCCCGGTTCTCAGGCTGGGGTCGACTCCTCGCCTTGTCGAGGCTCTAGAGAGTAACCGGCCAGTTGCTGCAAACGAGCTGCAGAATTGGCAACGGGGACGTTCAAGGAGCCGAACGGCCCCCCACCCCGATCTCTTTCCAGCTGGGACCCGCTAGGGCAAAGGAGACCTAGGAGGTGAAAACATCATTCGCTCTTACGGTGCCTCGTTAGCAGCGTGGGCCAGTGGAAAGAGCCCAGCCCTGGGAGTCAGAGGACCTCGGTTCTAATGCCAGCTCCACCACCTGTCTGCTGTGTGACCCTGGGCAAGTCACTTGCCTTCTCTGTGCCTCCGTTAACCTCGTCTGGGGATGAAGACCGTGAGCCCCGTGTGGGTCACGGACTGTCCCCAACCCAGTTAGTTTGTATCTACCCCGGTGTCTCCTACGGTGCCTGGCAAACAGCGCTTCACAAACACCATTAAAAAACGAACGATTAAAAAAAACAAAAAACCTCAGAGGTCCTGGGTGGGCAGACCAGGGGAACCCTCTTCTGACAGTCTTTATCGGTTATCATCTTGTACGACGGGTGCTATCGATAACTTTGGAGAGCTGAGTTTTGTCCGCGTCTCCTCCGTTTTAGAACCCGAGCCTGCTGACGAGCGGGGTCCGGCTTGCTAACTCTCCCTGTCTTTACTCCGGCGCCTAGGACGGAGCTTGGCACCCCGGAGCCATCTAGAGAGAATGAATTCACAGAATTCTCCCCAGACCCGGCTTCCTGAGAAGCACGGTTTGGAAGAGAACGGGTACGACAGGCAGCAGGGAGGACCTGACGAGGGTGCGTTTTGGTCCCGCGGCCGTAGGCTGTAGAAACGGCGCCCGACGCCACGGGAGGTTTTCCCAGAGAGGATTCCGGAAGCGCCCGAGCGGCCCCTTCCTAGCCCCGCCGGCCCGCCTCCCTCCAAGGCTTCGTCCGCCACAGCAGCCGAGGAAGAACCCCGCCTGCCTCCCTCCCGATCTCCCACCCGAGCCGGGAGGATGGGCCAGGGCCTCCCGTGGAGACAGCTCCCGGAGGGCCCTTCGGCAGCGGAGGACGGCGGGCCGGCTGCGTGAGGCCGTCGGCGGTCCCTGGCCCCAGCCAGCGCCGGCCGCTCCCGATGTGGACCGCCCAACCGGCGGGTCCCCCCAGGCCGGAGCCAGAGCTGTGGGGCTACGTTCCCCCCTACGTGCGGGTGGTTTAGAAGACACCCCCGACTCCGTCCCCGGCGGGGACCGCCCCCCAATACGGTCAGAGAGGGCCGCTCCCTTCTCATAGCTACTCCCCCTTCCCCGCTTCTCTCCACACCGAAGCCCCCTTTCCTGCTAGGACGCGGCACCGCAGAGCTCTGCCCTCCGAGCCACGGAACGACCCCAAGGGTCTTCGAGAGAGGGCTGGGACGGCACCGGGGAGCCAAGTCGGAACAAAAGGTCGCCTTGCCGGCGCGGGGATGAATTTGTAAGAAAATACCAGGGCCTTTATTTTCTCTTAAAAAGACAGGCTTGCCTTCTGACTGGACGAAAGGAGCGAGGGGGAATCGACAGCTGTGTCCACGCCACCGGCCCCGCTTCGGGCTACGCGGCGGGAAGCCCGGAGGGGCCGGCCGGGAAAGGCGACTCGGGACCAACGGGGAGTTCTCGCCTACCTGTCGGTCCGATTCCAAAAAGAGAACCAAAAACCAAAAAAAAAAAAAAAAAAAAAAACCCCCAACCAAACCTAAAACTTAATGCTGGATGCCTCCCCGAGAGTTACCGGGGGTGGCCCGAAATCAGTCCGCGCTCGGTCGAGACCGACGCACCAAGAGGTCGGTCCCGGCCGGGCTCCGCTGCGCCGGCCCCCCGGGGGACCACGGGCCTGTGGAGGTGGGCGGGCCGCCCGGCCGGCCTCCTTTCACGTGCAGCTGTGGCGCATGTGGAAGTTGACAACGTACTCGGCGTTGGTCCTCTGTACTGAGATGGCGAAGGGCTCGGACGGGTGGAAGGTGAAGGCCACCAGGCGGCGGACGGTGTGGTTGATGGGGCGGCCCAGCAGGCCGGCCTGGATCTCAAATTTGAGCAGACCGGAGTCCCGGGCATAGAACCTGAGAGAACAAGGAGGAGGAAGAAGAGGACGAGGAGGAGGAGGAAGAGGGAGAAAGGAGGGCCGGGACCGGGTGGGGGGGCAGGGAGGGGAGAGAGGGAGAGATTGCGAGAGAGAGAGAGAGAATGCGTGAGGACTTCCTTTCCTCCTCCACCGTCTTGGGCACGGTCCGGAGGAGGATGCGAGCTGCTAATCGGTCATCTGCTTTAGCAGTCGGGCCTCCTGCCGTGCCCACCAAAGCCCACCCCGACCGGCCGTGGAATCCGGTCAGCCATTTGCAAGCAGGGGAGCCCGGTTGGGAAATCCGAGGGAAATGAACGGGGATGGGAGAGAAGCGATCCACACACCGATTCAGGGTCCCGGCCCAACAGAAGGGAGGCTCTGAGCTCAAGGGCACACAAACCCGGCCCCCGCTACGCCCCACAGACCGTATTCGAAGCGACAGGGCCCCCGAGTGAGGCCAAGACCCGCCCGAATCGCTCCCGTTTGCAAGCCCGGACCGCCGCCGGACGGTTCCTCCCCCGGCCTCTTCGGCTCCGGCGGTCTCCCGACCCCTCGAGGTCGACCGGCGGGAGACCCGAGGCCAGCGGCTCGGCAAGGCGGGGTCCCGGGGGAGGCATCTTTAGATCAGGAGGGACTCCGGGCTCAATCCCCGGCGGCGGGGCCCGTTTCCCGAAATGTCCCGCGCCCGCCCCTTGTCCCCGCCTCTCCCCTTTGAAAGCTGCCTGCCGGCCGGGCTACCGAAAGGCCATTCGACCCCTGGGGTCCTCAAGCCCAACGCTCCTCCCTCCTCGCTACGCTCAAATGACCGCGTCTTCTTCCGGAACGCCCCCGAGGAGCTCTGCCCACTCTGCCGGCCCACGGGGCCATAAGAATTACGGTATTTGTTAAATGCTTACTACGGGCCAGGCACCGCTCTAAATGGCGGGGTGGAGACAGGGTAATCGGGAGTCCCACGCGGGGCTCGCGTTTCTAATCCCCATTTTTACAGACGAGGTAACTGAGGCGCGGAGAAGTTGAGTGACCCGCCCAAGGCCACCCGACAGATAAGCGGCGGAGCCGGGATGAGAAACCACGTCCCCCGACTCCCAAGCCCCGGCTCTCTCCGCTAAGCCACGCTGCTTCCCTCGCCTCCTGGTGCAGGATACCACCTGCGAAACCAAGAGCGGATCTCGTCCCCAGGTCGTGGGGACAGCCGGGGAGAGCCTCACGAGGCTTGGGTCTGGGATTTTCACGGTTTCCGACAAACTGGCCCGCAAGCGGGGCCAAAATCACTTCCACGGGCTTAGTCCCCGCCCGCCAACGGACCTGGCCAAACTGGCCCCAACGCTGGAAAGGGGACGCATCGGTCCTTCTGCCGGGGGTGGACGGTGGCCTGACGGCGACAGGCCCCCGCTCGGACGACCGGCGATGGCCTCCCCGCCGTTTCTTGACGGGAGAACCATCCGTCTGGAAGGACTAGAGGTCGGAAAGGGGACCCTAAAGAAGGGGATGGAATTTCCTTCCTCTAGACCGCAAGCTCGCGACGGGCAGGGAACCCGTCTGCCAGTTCTGCTCTATTGCCCCCGTCCAAGCATCCGGTACGGCGCTCCGCAAACGGCAAGCACTCGACAAACACCACTGATCGGAGGCCGGGGAAGGCCCTCTCACCCCTCTATTCTAATCAAGCGGTGGTATTTACCGAGCGCTTTCCGTGCGCGCAGCACTGGAGCCGGCACCTGTGAAGGACTTACCACGTGCCGGCGCTGTATTTGAGCAACTGCATTTACTGAGCGCTTACCGGAGCGCCGTACTCAGAGCTTGGGAGGGAACAATTCAACGCAGTCGGCAGACGCGTTCCCCGCCCAACACGAGCTTACGGTCGGGTCGGATGCGGGCCCCGTCCCGTGGGGGCTCACGGTCTGAGGGGGAGGGGGAAGCCGGTACCGAATCCCCGTTTTACCGAGAAGGAAACCGAGGCTCAGGGAAGCGAAGCGACCGGACCAAGGTCACTCCTAGGCCCGGGCTCTGCCCGCTGGGCCGGGCCGCTCCTCCGAGCCCCGAAGGTCGACGAGTTGAAAAGGGAAGGGAGGGGAGGGGCCCCGGCCCGCCAGCCCTCCACGGGGGCGAGGCCGGCGGCGCTCCTCCGCCAGGGCCCGCCGGCCGCGGGACAGCAGAGAGCGGCGAGAGGAGCGGAGGACTCTCTCCCCGGCCCCCGGCCCATCCCGGCCCCGGGATCTCTCGGTACCTGATGGGGTGGTCGCCGCAGGTCTTGGGCCGCTCCATGACCGACACCCACTTGTCGTCGTAGCTGAAGAGCGAGAGGTCGAGGTAGGGGCTGCCGCTGTACGACTGGGCGCTGATGGGGAGCTGCCCCAGCAGGCGGCGGACCGCCTCCGTGTGCCCGCCGTACTTGGCGTTCACGATAGTGTCCTTGAACCTGGAACCGGCGGGGAGAGGGGCGCGGGGCTCGGTCGGAGGGTGCCGTGAGGAGACCAACCCTGGGAAGTGGGGATCGGGGCGGGGCGGGGGCTCAGAGCGTGCGCTCCGCACCGGAGGGAGACGCTGCCGCCTCAGCGGCTCCCGAGGCGAAAGCCCAACCACCGACCTCTGCGAGAAACGCTTCCGGTCGGTCGAAGCCCAAGAGCAACCGACTGGGGCGATCCGGCTCGGAAGACCCGGCCGCGTGTCGCTCCGCCCGCCCCCGCCGTGAATTCGGGAGCTCGGCCCGTCCCCGGGCGGGGTCCGGGCGGTGCCCTCCAGCCCGCGCCCCCCACCGCATTCCCCGCGCCGAGACGCCGCGTGTCGGCCTGCCGCGCACCCCCCCCCCTCCTCCGGCCTCGCCCGTCCCTCCCCGCCCCGCCCGGCTCACCGGCGCTGGATCTGCCTGGCGAAGTTGTTGCTGGAGGCGGAGCAGGGGAACTGGACGGCCTCGCTGTGCAGGGTGGCGTTGCGGAAGAGGTCGCAGAAATTCTCAAACAGCTCCAGCAGCTCGTCCGAGGTGTTCTCGAACACGGCGATCACCTCCGTCGTCACCATGTTGTACACCACGAAGAAGGACGGCTGCGAGCCGGGGAGAGGGGAGCGGAGGGAGAGAGGGAGGGAGGGGAAGGAGGACGGAGGGAGGGGCGGTCAGCGGGCCGGGGGCCGCGGCGGCCCCGCTCTCCCCCGATCGGACGGGCGGATGCCCCCGCCCCCGGGGCCGGCGGTTCGGTGACGCCCCGGGGGGCCCTTGGCCACGGTGCCCGATTCCGCCCACTGTATTCACACGGCTGGAAGGACCGCGTTGGCCGCTTATCAAAAAAAAAAAAAAAAGAAAAAAAGGATTTCAATCTTGGGTTTCAAACTGTGCACTTTCAATATTCCCCCTCCAAGTGTTTATTCCCTCGCCGCACCCCGCCCGGCCCGGGGATAAAAAACACTTTTTTAAAGTGCCAGATTTAATTTTCTTTCCCGCTGGGGAAGTGATTTGCAGGCCGGGGCTGGCTGCCGGCAAATGATTTTCCCCGGTCTACGTAGAGTTGAAAGATCATTTTTGGGCATCTATTTTTGCCCCCGAATATTTGGAACCCGCAGAGAGGCCCCTTCGGCGCAGCGTGTGGCGCGGCCGGCCCGGGCGGTTCCGTCTCAGCGACGTCCCGCTGCTGGACAAATGAAAACCCAGAGAGGCGGGCACATCTCCCGTCCCTTTCTCCACCGATGCTCTTTTAGCGGAGAGCGGCGGTGGGGTCCGGCCGTCGGGACGCGCCGCGGAGCCCACGGGGAAGAGGCCCGGAAGCCCATCCGGACGCCGCGGGGCCGGACGCCCCGGAGGGGCGTCGCCCGGGGCCCGCCCGGTCCCTCCTTCCGGCCGCGGGCAGTTCTGCGGGGGCACCCCGAGGGGCCCGGCGGCCTCCGTCCGGGCCGGGATCGGCGGGACAGCGGCTCGAAGTCGCCACCTGCCTCGGCGACGTTCCCGGACGCCGGGGTTTCCGTCCGGGCACGCCTGGCCCCGATCCCGCCCCCGAGGCCGGTCCCCCCGAAGCCCGGGCTCCGCGGCCCCGACCGCGCCCCGACGGATGAGCTCAGAGAGGCCGTCGTCCCCCCCCCGCCCGCCGCGACGCCGTCCGTCCCCCCCCCCGCCGAGGAGCTCTGCGGCACAGGGGGCTGGGCGCTCGGTTTCCTCACTGGCCCATCCTCAGGAGAGCGGGGGAAGGTGCCACGTGTGGGGCAGAAGGGGGCGGGGGGGGGGGGGTCCGAGTTTGAGTTGGGCTGCATCGCTGGGTCAATTCATCACCCCGTCTCTATACCCGGCTCCGGCCCCCACCCCTTCGTAAACCCGAATACAGGGACGAGCCCGCTCCTCCTCCGTCCTCCCGGCTGCGAACGATTTCACGTCGACCTCCCCCGCCGGACAGGGAGACGGGTTACGGCACAGGGATCGGGCTCGCTACGCCTACCGTACTCCGCTGAGCGCTCAGCACGGTGCTCTGCACACTGGGGGGACTCGATGGAACAAAGCAGCGCAGTCTAGCGGAAAGAGCCCGGACGTGGGAGTCAGGGGTCCCGGGTTCCAATGCCGGCTCTGCCCCTCCGCTGCGTCACCTTGGACGAGTCGCTTCAGTCGGTCGTCCGATCAACGGTTTTGCTTGAGTGCTTACTACGTGCAGGGCACAGTACCAAGCGCTTGGGAGAGTGCAACGTCACGAAGTCGGCAGACGCGTTCCCTGCCCGCAACGAGCTAGTTACCCCGTATGTAAAATGGGGGTTAAGACCGAGGGCCCCATGTGGGACGGGGACCGGGTCCAACCTGATGGGCTTGTACCTTCGTAAGCGTTAACGACAACGATTTATTTATTCATACACACGCGCAGGCCGGCTGCAATTCAATCACTCGGAGAAGCCCCGGGCTTCCGAGGAGGCCAGGCTTCCGGGTTAACAATTCCACGTAGCGCCCCCGGCCCAGACCAGCTCCGAGCTGGCTACCTCGTCATCAGCAGCAATTGCATTTACTGAGCGCTCGCTGAGTACGGGGCACTGCGCTGAGCGCTCGGGAGAGCGCGCGGCAGAGTCGGTACGCTCGTTTCCTGCCCGTTTCTGGGGGGGGGGGGGCGGGCAACGATACCGCCTGATCTTGGCTCCCGGGCAGGAATGGGGAGAAGTGGGATAAGGCAGGCGCCCCTCCCGGGGTGGAGACGGAGCCCGGTGACCCGGAAGCAGACGAGCCCCGTAGACGCCCGCCTCCGGCGAAACCCCCGCTCCCCCCCGCTTCAAAGCCCTATCGAGGGCACGCGTCCTCCGAGAGGCCTGCCCGACGACGCCCCTCAATTCCTCCTCTCCCTCCTGCGTCGCCCTCGCAGGTGGATCTGCACCCTTGATTCCCCCCTCCTTCGGCCCCACGCCACTTCTGCACGTTCCTAACGTTCACATCCGCCGTGGAGCGGAAGCTCACGGCGGGCGAGGAACCGGTCTACCGCCTCTCTTTCGCCGGACTCTTCCAAGCGCTCACGACGGTGCTCCGCACCCAGGCAGCGCTCTATAAATCCGACCGACGGACTGACCCGAGAGCCACCCGGCAGAGCGGGACTCCGGCGGGACCGGGGCGGTTCGGGCGTCGGGGCCGGGACGGAGGCTCGGCGCCCCGTGGGGCTCCTCGGCCCAGCGGCCGGATCTCCGGGGGCTGACTCCACGGAGGCGGGTTTCTCCGAGGCGGACGCAGCCCCCGGGGCCGCCTACGAGCCGGCGTGGGAATCTCCCACCGGGAGAGAGTCCTCTCCGACCCACGGTCCCCCGGCGTCCGACCGCCCCTCCGCCGGCCCGGAAACCCCCGGGCTGCCGGCCCGCGGCAGGGCCCGCGCTTGACTCTCGCTCATCGGCGAGCCGTTCCGTCCCGCTCCTCCTCCTCCTCCTCCCTCCCTGCCTCCCTTGGCGCCGCGGCCCATCCCGGCCCGGACCGTCCTGGCGCTCGCTTCGGGGGCGCGGCGGGCTAGCGGGGCGGGTGCCGGGGGCTCGGGAGGGTCCGGGCGGGGTGACGGAGAAGTCCCCCGGACCCCGCGAGAGCCCCGGGAGCGGGAGCGAGGCGGCGCCCCCCCCCCCCCCCCACCCCGGCCGGGGCCCTCACCTGGGAGGGGTCGGTGACCCTGAGCGTGACGACGTCCTCGCTGGTGTACTTGATGAGCAGGTGGTTCTCGTCCAGCAGCTGCATCTTCCACATGCGTAGCTGGCGCAGCTGGTCGAAGTACTGGAAGAAGCGCCTCTTGGCCACGGCGCTGCCGTCGCGCTCGGCCCGGCGCCACAGGTAGACCAGCAGCCGGTGCTTCAGCGAGTTGATGGCCGGCTCCTTGTAGGGGCCGGCCATGCCCGCCTGGCCGTCCCGCCGGACCTCGGGGTAGACGGCCGACAGGGTCAGCAGGTCGTCCTCGTAGCAGAAGCGGCCGATGGTGCGCACGTCCAGGAAGGTGCCCTCGGGGGTGACCTGGAAGACGTGGATGGTCTGCTGCTGGACCGACAGCACGGCCAGGATGTTCCCGTAGAGGTAGAGGCCCTGGTTGTGCGACAGGATGACCTTGTCGCACTTGAAGGTGCGCGTGTCGCAGAGGCGGCCGGTGTGGAGGTCGACGATGTGCAGCGAGTAGTCCTCCAGCGGGGAGCGGGGGTTGGGGGTGACCGCCTCGCTGTTGCGGTACACCTCGAAGAAGGGCGGGTGGGGCTCCTCGGGCAGGTAGGCGGCCGAGCCCACGATGACGCAGCGGCAGTCGTCCGTGAAGAGGCTGCACTCGCGGTTGAGGTGCTCGCCGTGGGCCGCCACGCTGGTGATGTGCAGCAGGACGAAGAAGCGCTCGAAGAGCCGCCCGCGGAGGGCCGCCGCCGCCTGCTGCTGCTGCGGCGGCGGCTGCTGCGCCGGGGGCTGGTCGCCCCCGCCGGCCAGGACCTCCCCCTCGTGGCCCCGCAGCAGGTCCTCGGCCGCCTGGCAGCCCTGGTACTCGTAGATCTCCAGCGACGTCTGGTCCGAGGAGAAGGCGATGAAGTAGCGCCCGTCGGGAGAGAACTTGCGCAGGAAGCAGGGCGGCTTCTCCACGTTGACCACCGTGAAGTTGGGGAAGACGTTCTGGTGGAAGACCCGCACCTGGTGCCAGTGGCTGCCCGCCCGGCCCGAGCTGATGCGCCGGCGCTCCAGCCGGTGGATCACGTTCTGGTTCTGGATCCTGCGCGGTCTCAGGGTGGGGAAGGCGCGGTCCGTCATGGCGGCATCTCCGCCCTGTCGGGGGGGACGGAGAGAGACGGTCGGCCCCGGACGGCCCGGGGCGTCCACGACGGGGCCCCGGTCTTCACTTCGCCGGGCCTCCGTTTCCCCGGCCTGCCCTCCCGCCCGCTCAGGCCGCGGGCGGGCTCCCCACCGCGGGACGGGGACCCTGCCCGCCCGCCTTAACCTCCAACTACCCCGGGGCCTACTACGGTGCTCGGCACACAGTACGCGCTCGACCGACACCCCCCCCCCCCCGTTAGCGTTATCCCACGGTCGGGGATCTGAGCGTTTGGCGCGGGGGAAGCACTGGACCGATACCACCACCGAGCCACGGTTGAGATGACGCCGCCGATGAGGACGGCATCCGTTAAGTACCGCCTACGTACCGAGCACCGGGGTGGATACCGGTTAATCGGGTCGGACACGGTCCCCCGTGGGACTCACGGTCCGAGTCGGAGGGGGAGCGGGCGTTCGGCCCTCATTCGCCGGAGGCCCAGAGGGAACCCAGCGACTTGCCCGAGCTCCCACGGCGGGCACGCGGCGGAGGCGGGATGGGGACCCGGGGCCTCCGACTCCCAGGCCCCCGGCTCCTCCCGCCTCGGGGGTCAGGCGGGGGGGAACCGGCCTTCCGAGGAACGGGCAGGCGGGGACGTCCTCGGAAGGCCGGGGCTTGGCGGGAAGCCACGGGTCAGTTCGGAGGGAGGGGAAACCGCGGGAGAGGGGGAGCCAAGACAGAGCGTCGTCGTCGTCGTGGTGGGAAGTTTACGGTCTTAGGGACTGGACGAGGGGGGGAGGGCCTAAGAAGGGTCTGAGAGGAGGCAGTCTAGGCCGAAGGAAGGGAAGGCCCAAGGAAGAGAGAAAGAGCTGAAGGGGGAGCGGGCCGAGCTGGGGGGGAAGGAGGAGGGAGGGGGGCGATCCAATAGAAGCAGCGCGGTCTAGGGCAAAGAGCACAGGCCTGGGAGTCACAGATCCCGGCTCCTAATCCCGCCTCGGCCGCACGGTTGCTGGGAAATCTGGGGCAGATCACTTAGTTTTTCGGGGCCTCCGTCTCTTCACCCGTGCGGTGGGGATTCGAATTCGTGCGAGTCCCCTGTGGGACGGGAACTGCCTCGGACCGTTCTCCCGTATCCGCCCCAGGGTTCAGTAGGGTGCTCGGCACCTAGTAAGCGCTTAATAAATACCACAATTATGAATACTATGGAAAGAAGGAGGATAGAGAAACGAACCTGGAGGAAGCAGGAGAGGAATGTGGCAGGGGTGGGGGAGAGGAGGGGGCGGGGGGCTTGGGGAGGAGAACAAGCCTGGAAGCTTGGTGTGGACAGGGAATGTGTCTGTTCTACTGTACTCTTCCCAGACACTTAGTACAGTGCTCTACACTCAAGCAGTGTAAATACGACTGATGGAGTTTCAATTGATCGGAGGGAGGGAAGGAAAGAGAGGGGCGAGCCTGGGGGAGGGAAGGGGAGAGGGGTGCGCCTGGGAGAGTGAGGGGGCGAGAAGGACCAGCCCGGGGAGGGAAGGGGAGAGAGGGACGAGTCCAGGGGAGGGAGAGAGGTGAGACTGGGGGAGCAAGGGGACGAGAAGGACCGGCCTGGGGGTGGGAGGAGGAGCACGGGGGTCGGGAAAGGGAGAGGGGTGAGCTTGGGGGAGGGAAGGGGCGAGAAGGAGCAGCCCGGGGGAGAGGGGAGGGATATGGGGGGGAGGGAAAGGGAGAGAGGGGTGAGTGTGGGGGAGAGGGGTGAGTCGAGGGGAGGGGCATGGGGGAGGGAAGGGGAGAAGAGGGGTGAGTCTGGGGGAGGGAGGGAAGGGGAGAGAGAGGGGAGGGGAGGAGAGAAGGACTGGCCTGGGGGAGGGAGGAGGAGAGAAGGGTGAGTCTGGGGGAGGGGAGGGGAGAGAGGGGTGAGCCCAGGGGAGGGAGAGGGGGAAGAAGGACTAGCCTGGGGGAGGCGGGGGGAGCGTGGAGAGAGAGGTCAGCCCAGGGGAGGGAAGGGGAGAGCAGGACCGGCCTGGGGGAGGGAGGGAAGGGGAGGGGAGAGAGAAGGACCAGCCTGGGGGAGGAAGGGAAAGGGAGGGAGGGAAGGGGAGAGAGGGGTGAACCGGGGGGAAGGAGAGGGGGGAGAAGGACTAGCCTGGGGGAGGCAGGGGGGAGTGTTGGGGGAAAGAGGTCAGCCCAGGGGAGCGAAGGGGAGAGAAAGAGCAGCCTGGAGGAGAAAAGGGGAGCGTGGGGGGAGGGAAAGGGAGGGAGGGAAGGGGAGAGGGGAGAAGGACTGGTCTGGGGGAGGCAGGGGGGAGCGTGGGGAGAGAGAGGTCAGCCCAGGGGAGGGAAGGGGAGAGCAGGACCGGCCTGCGGGAGGGAGGGAAGGGGAGAGACAGGTGAGCCCGGGGGAAGGAAGGGGAGAGCAGGACCAGCCTGCGGGAGGGGAGGGGAGGGGAGAGAGGGGTGAGTCCGGGGGACAGAAGGACCAGCCTGAGGGAGGAAGGGAAGGGGAGAGAGGGGCTGAGAGCTCACCTCCTCCAGGAGGCCTTCCCAGACTGAGCTCCCCCTTCTCCCTCGGCCCCTCCCCTCGGCACTGTGCTGCTTCGCACACATCACTCGGGGCTATTTATTTCGCTAACGGCGATCCCGGCGATCGCGATGACGCTGGCTTCTTCTTTTTGTTTCTCTCCCTCGGGGCCCCGGCCCAGCGAAGGGGGCCCAACTGTCCGCTCGGGCCGGCGCTCCGCACAGCGTCAGCGCTGCAAAGCTACGGTTGAAGGCAGGCGAAAGGGGGGAGGTCGAGGGGTCAGGGGTCAGGGGTCAGAGGTCGAGGGGGGGGCCTTACCTGGGCCGGCCGGTCCCCCGTTGCTGCTGCGCTGCCGCCCCCCCCCACCACCAACGAGACGCGAGCGGGCGGACGGAGCGGCGGCGCCGGCAGCGCGGCTGGGGGCCGCAGCGACCCCCGGCGGCCGGAGGGCGCGGGACACCGGCGGCCGGGCCCGGCCTTTCGTTCGTTCCATACTGCTACGACTAATAAAAATGTCGGTATTCGTTAATTATAATGTTGGTATTTGTGTACTGTGTGCCGAGCACTGTTCTAAGCGCTGGGGTAGACACAGGGGAATCAGGTTGTCCCACGTAGGGCTCACAGTCTTCATCCCCATTTTGCGGATGAGGGAACTGAGGCCCCGAGAAGTGAAGTGACTTGCCCACAGTCACACAGCTGACAAGTGGCCGAGCCGGGATTCGAACCCATGACCTCCGACTCCAAAGCCCGGGCTCTTTCCACTGAGCCACGCTGCTTTAAGCGCTTACTATGTGCAGAGCGCTGTTCTAAGCGCTGGGGGAGACACAGGGCCATCGGGGCCTCCCACGTGGGGCTCCCAGTTCATAATGTTGGTATTTGTTAAGCGCTTACTATGGGCAGAGCGCTGTTCTAAGCGCTGGGGGAGGCACAGGGTCATCAGGGCGTCCCACTTGAGGCTCACCGTCTTCATCCCCATTTGACAGAGGAGGGAACTGAGGCCCAGAGAAGTGAAGTGACTCGCCCACAGTCACACAGCTGACAAGTGGCAGAGCAGGGATTTGAACTCATGACCTCCCATTTTACAGATAATAATAATAATGATAATGATGATGTTGGTATTTGTTAAGCGCTTACTATGTGCAGAGCGCTGTTCTAAGCTCTGGGGGAGACACAGGGGCATCAGGTCGTCCCACGTGAGGCTCCCAGTTCATAATGTTGGTATTTGTCAAGCGCTTACTATGTGCAGAGCGCTGTTCTAAGCGCTGGGGGAGACACAGGGGCATCAGGGCGTCCCACGTGAGGCTCACAGTCTTCATCCCCATTTGACAGAGGAGGGAACTGAGGCCCAGAGAAGTGAAGTGACTTGCCCACAGTCACACAGCTGACAAGTGTCAGAGCTGAGATTCAAACTCAAGACCTCTGACTCCCAAGCCCGGGCTCTTTCCACTGAGCCACAGTGCTTCTCTATTTACTATTTATTGAGCGCTTTCTCTATTAATAATGTTATTATTATTACCCCAATCATTATCATTACTCTGCCAATAATAATGTTGGTGTTTGTTAAGCGCTTACTATGTGCAGAGCGCTGTTCTAAGCGCTGGGGGAGACACAGGGGCATCAGGTCATCCCACGTGAGGCTCCCAGTTAGTAATAATAATGTTGGTATTTGTTAAGCGCTTACTATGTGCAGAGCGCTGTTCTAAGCACTGGGGGAGATACAGGGTCATCAGGTTGTCCCACGTGAGGCTCACAGTCTTCATCCCCATTTGACAGATAAGGGAACTGAGGCCCAGAGAAGTGAAGTGACTTGCCCACAGTCACACAGCTGACAAGTTGCAGAGCAGGGATTTGAACTCATGACCTCCTATTTTACAGATAATAATAATAATGATAATGATGATGTTGGTATTTGTTGAGCGCTTACTATGTGCAGAGCGCTGTTCTAAGCGCTGGGGGAGACACAGGGGCATCAGGTCGTCCTATTTGAGGCTCACAGTTAATAATGTTGGTATTTGTTAAGCGCTTACTATGTGCAGAGCGCTGTTCTAAGCACTGGGGGAGATACAGGGTCATCAGGTCGTCCCACGTGGGGCTCACAGTCTTAATCCCCATTTGACAGATAAGGGAACTGAGGCCCAGAGAAGTGAAGTGACTTGCCCACAGTCACACAGCTGACAAGTGGCAGAGCAGGGATTTGAACTCATGACCTCCCATTTTACAGATAATAATAATAATGATAATGATGATGATGATGATGTTGGTATTTGTTAAGCGCTTACTATGTTCAGAGCGCTGTTCTAAGCACTGGGGGAGACAGGGGAATCAGGTCGTCCCATGTGAGGCTCAAAGTCTTAATCCCCATTTTACAGATAATAATAATAATAATGATAATAATAATAATGTTGGTATTTGTTAAGCGCTTACTATGTGCAGAGCGCTATACTAAGCACTGGGGGAGACACAGGGGAATCAGGTCATCCCACGTGGGGCTCACAGTCTTCATCCCCATTTTACAGATGAGGGAACTGAGGCCCAGAGAAGTGAAGTGACTCGCCCACAGTCACGCAGCGGAGAAGCAGCGTGGCTCAGTGGACAGAGCCCGGGCTTTGGAGTCGGAGGTCGTGGGTTCGTATCCCGGCTCTGCCACTTGTCAGCTGTGTGACTGTGGGCAAGTCACTTCACTTCTCGGGGCCTCAGTTACCCCATCTGTAAAATGGGGATGAAGACTGTGAGCCCCACGTGGGACAACCTGATTCCCCTGTGTCTACCCCAGCGCTTAGAACAGTGCTCTGCACATAGTAAGCGCTTAACAAATACCAACATCATCACAAGTGGAAGAGCTGGGATTCGAACTCATGACCTCTGACTCCCAAGCCTGGGCTCTTTCCACTGCGCCAGGCTGCTTGTTAAGCGCTTACTACGTGCAGGGCGCTGTCCTAAGCGCTGGGGGAGACACGGGGTAATCAGGTCGTCCCACGTGAGGCTCACAGTTAATCCCCATTGTACAGATGAGGTAACTGAGGCGCAGAGAAGTTAATAATAATAATAACAATAATGGCGGTATTTGTTAAGCGCTTACTATGCGCAGAGCACTGTTCTAAGCTCTGGGGGGATACAAGGTGAATCAGGTCGTCCGACATGGGGCTCACAGCTTTCATCCCCATTTTCCAGATGAGGTAACTGAGGCCCAGAGAAGCAGCGTGGCTCAGTGGAAAGAGCCCGGGCTTGGGAGTCAGAGGTCACGGGTTCGAATCCCAGCTCTGCCACCAGTCAGCTGGGTGACTGTGGGCGAGTCACTTCACTTCTCTGGGCCTCAGTTCCCTCCTCTGGAAAATGGGGATTAAGTGGGAGCCTCACGCGGGACAACCTGATCGCCCTGTATCTCCCCCAGCGCTTAGAACAGTGCTCTGCACATAGTAAGCGCTGAACAAACACCAACGTTATTATTAACAAAATAAAGAAGGTAATGAAAATATACGAGCACAGAGGGGTGGGGAAGGGAGAGGGGGAGGAGCAGGAAAAGGGGAGAAGGGGGCTGTAGCTGAGGGGAGGTGAAGGGGGGATAGAGGGAGCAGAGGGGAAAGGAGAGCTCAGTCTGGGAAGGCCTCTTGGAGGAGGTGAGCTCTAAGTAGGGTTTTGAAGAGGGGAAGAGAGTCAGTTTGGCGGAGGAGAGGAGGGAGGGCGTTCCGGGCCAGAGGTGGGACGTGGGCCAGGGGTCGACGGCGGGATAGGCGAGAACGGGGGACGGTGAGGAGGTGGGCGGCGGAGGAGCGGAGCGTGCGGGGTGGGCAGGGACGGTCCTTCGCAAGGGAGCCAGCGCTTAGCCATGGCCTTGCTTCTCCCTGTCCTCCATCCTGGAGCATCTGTGGAGCGCTTTCTTAGGTGCACACCACCCGGGGGAGGGCAGCGCAACAGGGAAGGGACACGGTCCCCCCCAGCAGCGAGCCCCGGCTCCCTCTCTGCCCTACGGAACGAAGCCCGCCTCAATCCACTCGTGTTTCTTGAGCCCTTACACTGTGCAGGGCGCTGCGCTCACGACGCGCGACGTCACCGCGGCCGGCTCACGGTCCAGAGGGGGAGGCGGGCTTTTAGGTAAATAATGATGTTGGTATTTGTTAAGCGCTTCCTATGTGCAGAGCGCTGTTCTAAGCACTGGGGGGATGCAGGGTGATCAGATTGTCCCACATGGGGCTCGCAGTTTAAATCCCCATTTTACCGAAGAGGTAACTGAGGCACAGAGAAGGGAAGTGACTTGCCCAAAGTCCCACAGCCGGCAGGCGGCGGAGCCGGGATTCGAACCCATGACCTCTGACTCCCAATCCCGGGCCCTTTCCATTGAGCCACGCTGCTTCTCGTAATCAGGTTGTCCCTCGTGAGGCTCCCAGTTCATCCCCGTTTTACAGATGAGGTCACCGAGGCCCAGAGAAGTGAAGTGACTCGCCCACAGTCACACAGCTGACAAGTGGCAGAGCCGGGAGTCGAACCCGTGACCTCTGACTCCCAAGCCCGGGCTCTTTCCACTGAGCCACGCCGCTTCTCCTAATCAGACGACTACAGAAATAGGCAAACGAATGCATAAATAACAGACAGATGCAGATAATAATGAGTGGGGCATTTGTTCAGCACCGTGCTAAGCACTGGGGTAGATGCAAGGTAATCGGGCTGGACACTCTCCTTGTCCCCCGTGGGGCTCACGGTCTTGATCCCCGTTTTACAGATGAGGTGCAGAGAAGTTGAGATAGTATAATAAGAATAATGGTGTTATTTATTAAGCACTTGCTATGGGCCAGGCACCGTACTAAGCGCTGGGGTGGGTACGAGCAAATCAGGTCGGACACAGTCTCTGTCCCAGGTGGGGTTCACCGTCTCAATCCCCGTTTTACAGATGAGGTCACTGAGGCCCAGAGAAGGGAATGTGACCTATGCCCAAGGTCACACAGCAGACAAGTGGAGGAGCCGGAATTAGAACCCATGACCCTCTGACTCCCAGGCCCGGGCTCTATCCGCTACGCCGTGCTCCTTCCTAAATAACGATGATGGTATCTGTCAAGCGCTCACTCTGGGCCAAGCGCTGTTCCCAGCGCTGGAGTAGATGCGAGGTAATCAGATGGTCCCACGTGGGGCTCTTGATCCCCATTTTACAGATGAGGTCACCGAGGCCCAGAGAAATGAAGCGACCTGCCCCAGATGACTCAGCCGACAAGCGGCGGCGACGGGATTAGAACCCACGACCTTTGACTCCCGGGCCCGGTCTCTTTCCCCTAGGCCGTGCTGCCTGCTCTACGTACACATGTGCATGGGCGTAACACACAGGTATACACGTATGTACCGGGGGAGTGGGAGGGAGAATAAATGGAGGAGCAAGTAAGAGCGGTGCGGAAGGGAGTGGGAGAAGAGGCGAGGAGGGTTTAGTCAGGGTAGGTTTCTTGGAGGTGTGTGGACAAAAACAAGCATTAAACACAAAAACGATTCTGGAAGGAGAGGAGTTGAGTTTTATTTTGTTCTTTTTCCCCGTTAGTGGTGGGAGGGGTGGATTGATTTTCACTTTCCTTGGCGTTGGGTTTTGTTTCGATTCTGTTGGTTGAAACTCTGTTCTTCCTTTCTTCCTGCATCTGGGGAACCTGTACCGGCTGGCTGCTGGGATTCTGTCCTTGATCAGTCAATCAATCCATCAGTGGTATTTACTGAGGGCTTACTGTGTGCAAAACACTCTACTAAGCGCTTGGAAGAGAACGATAGGGCGCAGTGGGGGGATCCGCTCCCCGCCCACAACGAGTTTAAAGTCCAGAGGGGGTGCACCCAAACCATCTGCCTCGCCTTCCCCGGAGACCCCAGGAGAACAGGTTAAGGACCTCCTTGCTGGGGACTCAGTTGGCTCAGAGAATAAGAATAATAATGATAATGTTGGTGTTTGTTAAACGCTTACTAGGTGCAGAGCGCTGTTCTAAGCGCCGGGTAGATACAGGGTCATCAGGTTGTCCCACGTGAGGCTCACAATTAATCCCCATTTTCCAGATGAGGTCACTGAGGCCCGGAGAAGTGAAGTGACTCGCCCACAGTCACACAGCTGGCAAATGGCAGAGCCGGGAGTCGAACCCATGCCCTCTGACTCCGAAGCCCAGGCTGTTTCCGCTTAGCCTCGCTGCTTTCTCAGAGAGAAAGGCCTGTGGCCTTTCAGTGTGTATGAATTGATGATGATGATGATGATGATAAATAATAATAATGGTATTTAGTAAGCGCTTACTATGTGCCAGGGACTGAACTAAGCGCTGGGGTGGATACAAGCATATCGGGTTGGAGCCGGTCCCTGTCCCCCATGGGGCTCATAGTCTTAGTCCCCATTTTACAGATGAGGTGACTGAGGCCCAGGGAATTGAAGTGATCTGCCCAAGGTCACACGGCAGACAAGTGGTGGAGCCGGGATTAGAACCCATGGCCTTTCCATGCCCCCCGTGTGACTTGGGGTAAATCACTTCAATCCGAGCACTTACGGAGTTTACCATCTAATGGGGAGAAAATGGACATCACTTGCCCAATATGCAGTAAGTAAATGCATCAGTCAGTCGATCGATCGCATCTCTCGAGTGCTTACCACATGCAGAGCACTATACTAAGCACTTGGGAGAGGACGATACAGCAGAATGAGCAGATGCATGCATATATATAGGCATATAATAATAATGCTGATGGGATTTGTTAAGAGCTTACTATGTGCCAACCACTGTTCTAAACTCTGGTAATAAAAATAATAATGTTGGTATTTGTTAAGCGCTTCCTATGTGCAGAGCACTGTTCTAAGCGCTGGGGTAGATACAGGGTCATCAGTTGGTCCCACGTGAGGCTCACAGTTTTAATCCCCATTTTCCAGATGAGGTAACCGAGGCCCAGAGAAGTGAAGTGACTCGCCCCCAGTCACACAGCTGACAAGTGGCAGAGCCGGGAGTCGAACCCGTGACCCGTGACTCCGAAGCCCGGGCTCTTTCCACTGAGCCACGCTGCAAGGTAAGCAGGTTGTCCCAGGTGGGGCTCACAGTCTTCATCCCCATTTTCCAGATGAGGTAACCGAGGCCCAGAGAAGTTAAGTGACTTGCCTAAAGTCACACAGCTGATAAGTGGCGGAGCCAGGATTGGAACCCACGTCCTCCGACTCCCAAGCCTGTGCTCTTTCCACTAAGCCGTATATTACGTATAAATATATGTAATTATATATATATATGTAAAATATATATGTGCGTAAAAATAAAAAGCAAACAGATTCCAAAATGACAAGTAGCTGTGCGTGCTTGCGTGTGCGTACACTTGAAGGCTAAGGCGACTGCTTGTGAAAGCGGTTTCAAGCAGGTAGGAGGGAAATCAGCGCGGCTCAGTGGAAAGAGCCCGGGCTTGGGAGTCAGAGGGCGTGGGTTCGATTCCCGGCTCTGCCACTCATCCGCTGTGTGACTGCGGGCAAGTTACTTCACTTCTCTGGGCCTCAGTTATCTCATCTGTAAAATGGGAATTAAGACCGTGAGCCTCCCGTGGGACGACCCGATTACGCCGTATCTACCCCAGCGCTTAGAACAGTGCTCCCCACAAAGTAAGCGCTTAACGAATACCAACATTATTAAATCAGGGAATGCAACTCGGAAGAAGGGACTTTTTAGGAGGGTTCCGAAGGGAGGGGATTTTGTGGCAAAGAAGGGAGAGTGATAATAGCGGTAATTAGTAGTAGTTGTCATCGTAGCAATAGTAATAATAATAATAATAATAATGATGATGGTATTTGTTAAGCGCTTACTATGTGCAAAGCACGGTTCTAAGCGCTGCGGGGGGGGGGGGGGTGATAGACAAGGTGATCAGGTTGTCCCACGTGGAGCTCTCAGTCTTCATCTCCATTTTCCAGATGAGGGAACTGAGGCAAAGAGAAGTGAAGTGACTTACCCGAGGTCACACAGCAGACAAATGGCAGAGTCGGGATTAGAACCCGCATCCTCTGACTCCCCGGCCCGGGCTCTTTCCACTGAGCCCTGCTGCTTCTCTGTAGTAATAATACTCAGAGTAGTAATAGTGATCATTACGGCCTTTAGTAGAAATAGCGAGAGTCACTGTAGAAAGTGTAGTAGTGAGAATAGAAATAGTTGTAATAATATTAGCAGTAAAGTAATAATCGAAGTAGTAGTAATCCAGTAATATCGGTAGTCATAATAATAATAATAATGTTGGTAGTTGTTAAGCGCTTACTATGTGCCCAGCACTGTTCTAAGCGCTGGGGGAGATACAGGGTAATCAGGTTGTCCCACGTGAGGCTCCCAGTTAATCCCCATTTTCCAGATGAGGTCACTGAGGCCCAGAGAAGTGAAGTGACTTGCCCACAGTCACCCAGCTGACAAGCGGCAGAGCCGGGATTCGAACCCATGGCTTCTGACTCCCAAGCCCGGGCTCTTTCCACTGTGATAGTGCAGTGCAGCGCTGAGAACAGGGCTCAGCGCTGAGAACAGCGCTTGGCACATAGTAAGCGCTTAGCAAATACCCTCACTTTTAATAGTAATAGGAGAAGTAGGAGGAGGAGGAGCAGTAGTAATAATAGCAGCAAGAGTCATTAGAGCGGTAGTGGTGTTAAGAAATAACAAATAAATAATGAGGGTATCTGTTAAGGGCTTACTATGTGCCGAGCGCTGTTCTCAGCGCTGGGGCAGATACGAGGCGATCAGGCTGTCCCACGTGGGGCTCGCAGTCTTCATCCCCATTTGACAGACGAGGTCACCGAGGCCCAGAGAAGTGAAGTGGCCCGCCCAAGGTCACGCGGCGGACAGGCGGCGGAGCCGGGATTAGAACCCACATCCTCTGACTCCCAAGCCCGTAGTCATAGTAGCAGTCTTGTCTCACGCCGTCGAGTCGTTTCCGGCCCGTAGCGGCATCACGGACGCGTCTCCCCCAGAACGCCCCGCTCTCCATCTGCAATCGTTCCGGTAGTGGATCCGTAGGGTCTTCTCGGGATAGATCCGGAAGCGGTTTACCACCTCCTCCTTCCGCGCGGCAAACTCGACTCTCCGCCCTCAACTCCCCGCCCCGGGCCGTCGCTGCCCGGCACGGGTGAGTTTCGACTCGTGGCAGATGGCCTGCCCCTGGCCAGCCGCTGCCCAAGCTAGGAATGGAACGGGTAGGCCTCCGCCTGACTCTCCCTCCCGTAGCCGACGCCGGTAGACCACTGGAAACTCTCCGGGTGCGACCCCGAGAGGGGGCTTAACAAATCTCATTAAAAAAAAAATAACAAGGCAAGCGGTCGGGGTGGCTGGACCGACTGATGTGAGTTGGGGTGCGAGGACTTAATCGGGGGAAGGCTTATTGGGGGAGGTGGGATTTTAGGAGGGTTTTGAGGGTGGGGAGAGTTGGGGGTCTGTCAGACGGCGATGCAGGGGAGGGAATCCCAGACCGGCGGAAGAGCGGGAGCGAGGGGACGGGGGGGGGGGGGGGGAGTGTGGAGAGCGAGGGACGGCTGCAGGGTTGGCTTGGGAGGGGGACGCCCAGACAGCGAGCTGGGAGATGGCGGGCCAGGAGAGATGAGCTGCGGCGTGGGGGTCGGAGACGTGACGGACGCTGCCGGAAGACCGTCGGGGGGAGGCGGGCGGGGAGAGGGGTCCCAGAGGGGACGTCGTCTTTGGGCCGGAAGGACACCCCAGGGGTCAGTGGCACCCCATCCTCCCAGGGGCAGAGTGGAGGAACCTTTCCACAGTCCCTTCGCCCCGGGTGGAGGGGGCGGGGTGGGGGAAGGCGAGAGAGCCTAGCCATAATTGCTCTATTGTACTCTCTCCAGCGCTGATGGGACCGAGCTCGGCATCCAATAAGCGCTCAGTAAATACGATGGATTGATTGATTGACGATGGCCACTTGCAGTCCGCCGGCGGTCGGATGCACCGGGCCGAGAATCAAACGCCGCCCCCCGGGCGAGGGTGTGCGGAGTCCAAGGGTGCTACTGCCCACTGGTGTAAACCCAGATTCCCCTGCCGGGCCCGGCGGAGGGGAAGGGAAGGCGAAGGGGTAGTTCTCCTCTACCAGAGGGACCACCCTCTTTGACGAGCTTAATCATTCATGGGTATTTATTGAGCGCTTTCTCTGTGCCCACCTCTGGATTGAGTGTTTAACCTGCTAGATTTCCCACCCCTCTCATGTGGTCGGGGCTGCGGGGCTTGAGAAGCACAGCTCGGTCTCAAGGGGAGAGGGCTCTCGATAGAAGAGCCCGATCGGTGCTAGCAGCAAATAATAATAACAGTGGTATTTGCTGAACGCTTACTCCGTGCCGGGCGGCGTACTAAGCTCTGGGGTGGTTACAAGCACAGCAGGTTGGACACGGGCCCTGTCCCAGGTGGGACTCAAAGTCTCAATCCCCATTTTTCAGATGAGGTAACTGAGGCACAGAGACTCGCCCGAGGTCACACAGCAGACACGTGGCAGAGTCGGGATTAGAACCGGTGCACCGGACTGGGTCTCCCGGCCGCGGCATCTCCATCAGAAGCATCGTAGCCTAGTGGAAAGAGCGCCAGGAGTCAGGGGACCCGGCTCTAATCTCGGCTCTCCCAGTTGCCTGCCGTGTGACCTTGGGCAAGTCACTTAATTGCTCTGGACCTCGCTTTCCTCAACCGTAAAATGGGGATTCAGTGCCCGTCCTCCCTCCCGCTTAGAATGTGAGCCCCATGTGGGGCAGGGACTGGGTCCGACCTGACTAATATCTGCCCCTTTGCTCAAGACAGTGCTTGAAACACAGTAAGGCCTCAACGAATACCATAATGATAATAAGAAGAAGTCAATCCAACCCCCCTCCTTTTTTTAAGGCACTTGTCAAGCTCTGACTTTGGGCCAGGAACTGTACAAAGTGCTAGGGTAGATACAAGTTAATCAGGTTGGACGCAGTCCACGTCCCACCTGGGGTGCACGGTCTTAATCCCCAGTTTGTAGATGAGGGAACTGAGGCACCGAGAAGTGAAGTGACTTGCCCGTGGTGACACAGCAGACAGGCGAGATTAGAACCCGGGGCCTTCTGATTCCCAGGCCCGGGCTCTAGCCACTAGTCCACGGGTCTCCCGTAGGAAAGATTAGAGCCCCCTCCCACCTGGAGGAGCGCTTACCCGCCACCAGACCTAGTGTAGTGGCAGGAGCCTTGGGCCTCCAATTAGAGTCCTGCTATGGCCGAACTTGCGCCGGGAATCAGGGAGCAATCATTCAACCTCCCTGAGCCTCAGTTTCCCCAACGAGGAGAAGGGATGGACCAGTCCTCTGCACTCTAAATTCGTGGCGGACGGGGAGTGGGTCTACCAACTCTGTTATACTGTACTCTCCCAAGCGCTTATTGCAGTGCTCTGCACGTGGGAAGAGCTCCGTAGATAGGAATGACTCATTGACCCCTCATGGCGGTAGGATGAGGTACAGAGGACGCTAACCTTTTGAAAGACGGGAAAGGTCAACGGTGCTCTGAGATCGCAGCCGAGCTCGTAACGAGCCACGGTATTTGTTGAGCACTGACCGCGTCCGGGACTCCGGACCAAGCACTCGGGTTGAGATCCCCGCTCTCCGAGAGCGAACGGTGTAGCTGGGGAGAAAGGCCCAAAGTGAGGGAATAGGAAAATGGATACGGAGAGGAGCGTGGGCTTAGGTGAGTAAGCCTTCGGTGGTACTAGGGGATTGCAAGTTGGTAGGCGCAACAGTGCGTCGGGTGGGCGCCGGTCCGTAAGGGCGGAGGAGATGCTTAGGTGTCTGAGGTGGTCTCCGGGCTGGTGAGCAGGAGGCAGAAGATGGATAAATCAGGGAAGGCCCCCCCGGAGGAGGCGGGATTTCAGGAGGGCTCTGAAGAGGGGGAGAGCGGCGGTCCGGCCGATTTGAAGGGGAGGGAGGTCCAATCAACCAATCCACCACCCAATCAATCCATCGGCGGACTTTGTCGCGTGCTTACCGTGTGCAGCGCGCCGGGCTGAGCGCTGGGGAGAGGACAAGAGAGCAGCGTCGGTAGACGCGTGCCCTGCCCACGACGAGCTTACGGGCAGGAGGAGGAGGGGAGCGGCATGAGCCAGGGGTTGCAAGCGGGAAGACCACCCGGGCTTCGATGCTTCAGATAAGCGACCGCGGGGTGGGCTTGGGGCTCCTTACACCACCTGGACAAGGTCCGGGTGGTAGTTCGGGGGGCGAGTGAAGGTTCTGGGAGAGGCCTCAAGGGGACTCGAGACAAGAGGCCACGTCTGCCCTCTCGGGCCTAGCCACTTCCTCCTAGGCCCCGTTCCAGATGATCCCCTCCCACCACCGCCCCCCCGGCTGCCCTGCGGCTCCGTCCCTCGCCCTCCTCCAGCCCATCTCCCAGGCAGAATGCCAAGTCCCCGCAGCCAGGCAGACAGCGTGTGCCATCCGAGCCCCCTCCGAGCCCCACTTGAAACAGTCACACACAGCCTCCCCCTCGGAGCGGGAGGCGGGGAGGGGGAGCGGGAAACGGCGATGGGGAAGATTTGAAGAGCTTGAAAGCTTTCCGCTCCATTCTCCGAAGCCATCTGCACCGCTCTTCTGCCTGGGCTTTTAGCGGCTCTCTCTCGCTGTCTGCATTAGCGAGGGGGAGGAGGCGGCAGCGGCGGCCAGAGGCGGGAGAGGGAAAACACAGGACTTCTCCTCGCTCCTCTCCAGGGCCCCCTGGGCTCCCTCGGGCCCCCCATCCCCCGGCAGGCCGGGCCCTGCCCTCCCCGGCTGCCCCGTCCGAGCTTCCTCGTCCGGTGTGGTCGGGGGGGCCGGCCTCACTGCCCACCAAGCACAAGAGGACCCTTGGCTGGGCCGGGAAGACGGGTAGGATGGGGATCGTGGGAGACAGCGCTCAACAGAGGATGGGGAAATGGAGACTGAGTGAACAGGGCGGAGGTGGCGGTTATACCAGTAACCAGGCAACCTTTCTCACATCAGGGCCTGGCTGAAGGGTGGGATCTAGGTGGGGGTGGGCCAAAGGGGAGCAGGGGGACCCCTGAGACCTCTAACACCACCCCCCCAAAGGCGCCACTCAGGTGGGATACAAAATCAAACCAGAAGTCCAGTTCTGACTCAATATACAATGAGATCCACCGGCGCCGGACCCTCGCGGGAGGTGCAGAGCAATCAGTAGTCAATCATTCGGTGGTATTTCTTGAGCCCTTATTGTGTATCAAGCACCTGGGAAAGCACAGTACAACAGAGTTAATAATAATGTTGGTATTTGTTAAGCGCTTACTGTGTGCCGAGCACTGTTCTAAGCGCTGGGGTAGACATAGGGGAATCAGGTTGTCCCACATGGGGCTCACAGTCTTAATCCCCATTTTACAGATGAGGGAACTGAGGCACAGAGAAGTGAAGTGACTTGCCCACAGTCACACAGCCGACAAGTGGCAGAGCTGGGATTCGAACTCATGAGCCCTGACTCCAAAGTCCATGCTCTTTCCACTGAGCCACGCTGCCCAGAATGAACTTGCAGTCTAGAGGGAGGGACGGACATTAATATAAATGTGTTCTATTTTTACGGACCACGGCCTCTCAGAAAGGACAGTCTGAAACTGGAGAACAGATACAGCAGATTGGTCCAGGTGGTCAGGGAGATATGAAGCTTCCCTTGGAGGGTGATAAGAATCAGCGTATTTGTTAAGCGCTTACTATGTATCAAGCACAGTGCCAAGCGATGGGCTAAATAACAAGAAAATCAGATTGGACAGCGTCCCTGTGCCACATGAGATCTCACAGCCTAAGTATAGGAAGTAGGATCTGATTCCCATTTTACAGCTGAGGTAACTGAGGACAGGGAAGTGAAGCGATTTGCCCAAGGTCACACATCGGACAAGTGGCAGAGCCAGGAATAAGATCCATTCCTCTGACTCCTGGACTCCGGGCTCTTCCCTTTAGGCCACACTGTTTTCCGGCAGCGTGGATAGCCTGAAAAAGTCTGGAAACGTGTAAGCTCAAAGTGGACAGATTTGAAATGAATAAAGTCAAGAAGAACTGGGCGACTCTGGAATTATTTTTTCCCACACACCTCACCACCAGGATAAGGGGGTGACGCTGACGCTCAGGACCGGAGGATCAAAACAAAAGAGGATATTTCTTCATCCAGCAGGTAGTGAGCATATTGGTTTCCTTCCCACCGGTAAATGATCAGTCGGGCAATAGCGGAGCACAGTATTAAGTGCCTGGGAGACAGAGCCCAGCCCAATTACTGGACGTGGATCCTGCCCGTAAGGAACTTACAATTTACCAGGGAAGACAGACGTAAAAATCAGTTTCAGTTGGAAGGTATATACATGAGTTAGTGCTTAAGTAATCCAAATGTAGACTATAGGAGACTAAACTGTAAGTTCACTGATCAGGGAATGCATCTATTATACTGTTATACTGTACACTCCCAAGAGCTGAGTACAGTGCTCTTCACACAGTAAGCGCTCAGTAAATACGCTTGATTGATTACCTGGATAGGTACGTATAGGGCGTGCTGAACCGACGGTTCCGGGGATATCGGCAGGGGAAGTTAAAAGTCAATTGAGGAAGGCCTCCTAGAGGAGATCTGATTTCAGAACGGCTTTGAAAAAGGGAGGAGTAGGGGTCCCTCGGGTTTGAATGGGGAGTGAGCTCCAGGTAGCGGGGAGAACATGAACAAGAGGTCAGCGGCAAGAGAGATGAGAACAAGGCCCAGTGAGAAGGTCGGCTTGAGAGGAGCGAAGAACGCGAGCCGAGGGGTGATGGGAGAAGAGAATGAATGTCGGAGGGGAAAAAACTGACTTTGGGCCTTAAGACCTGAGGTCAGGAATTTCTCCTTGATGTGGAGAAGGACCTCGTGTCGAACGTTTTAGCAAAAAGATCTGACCCAGAGAAAGACTGGAGAGAGAAGAGACTGGAGTCAGGGAGGCCAATGAGGAGGCTGTTGCAGTAGTCAAGGCAGGCTGTGACCAGAACCTGGACCGGTATGGTGGCAACTCAGATGGAGAGGGAAGGGTGGATTCTGGAAATGTGGAGGAAGAACTAAAGGATTTGGTGACAGACCGAATAGGAGGGTTGAAAGAGAAGGAGGAGTCAAGGATATTGCCAAGGTTGTGGGTTTCAGAGATGGGGAAGATGGTGGTAGTGTCAACCGGGATGGAAAAGTCAGGTGGTGGAGAGGATTGGGCAGGAAGGTGAGTTCAGCTTGGGACACATTGAGCAAGAGGTGCCAGTGAGGCACGTTTGTTTGTTTTGTAGGGTACTCGTTAAGCGCTTACTATGTATCGAACACTGTCGTAAGCGCTGGGGTAAGTGCAAGTTAATTAGGTCGGACACAGCCCCGTCCCACATGGGGGTTCACAGTCTTAAGCAGAAGGGAGAACAGGTATTGAATCCTCGTTTTACAGTTGAAGAAACTGATGCACGGAGAAGTCAAGTGACTTGCCCAAGATCACACTGCAGGTAAGTGGCAGAGTGGGATTAGAACTCAGGTCCTCTGCCTCTCAAACCCATGCTCTTTCCACTAGCCCATGCTGCTTCTCTAGAGATGATGCTTTAATGTAGAGATAGCCTAAAAGGGAAGGGGAGAGGCGAAATTGCAGAAAAGGGAGAGATCGAAACCGGCGAGATAGATTTGGGAGTCATCAGCACTTGTATCTGTGCCCTTTGGGCATTTGATAGTCCTCCCACTCTCAGCCCCACGGCACTTACGTACATATCTATCGATCATTTATCTATATTATTAGCTGTGTCCCATGGGCAGCGAATGTATCTATTACATCGTACGGTCCCCAGCATGTAGCACAGTTTCTCCGCGTGCAGTAAACAGTCAGTAAACACCACGGATTGATTGACTGAATCAATCGATCAGCATAGAGGTGATAGTGGAGCAAGTGGAGATTAAGAGAAGTGAATCTGGAGAGATGTCCACAGTTCGGGGTTGGGAGGCAGAGGACAAGCCAACAAAATAGACAGAGAAGGAATAACCAGGGAGGAAAAGAGAACCAGGAGAGGCTGCATCAGTAAAATCAAGAGAGTGTTACACAGAGAACGGAGTGGTCCACAGAGTCAAAGGCAGCAGCCAGGTCGAAGTGGATTAGGACGGAATAGAATCTTCGATTTGGCAAGAGGGAGGTCACTGGCGGCCTCGAGGAGAGCAGTCTCTAAGCTCTGTCGTATTGTACTTTCCCCAAGCGGTCTGCACACGATAAGCGCTTATTAAATACTATTACGACTAGAAGATCCGGAGACGGGGCTGTCAGGTTGGCCAGGGAGATGGGACAGGAAAAACCTGGATTTGGAAAGATGCAGACAGAGATGGGGACAGGATTGAAGTTTAGGAAAAGCATGAAGGGTGGGAAATGGACGTACATGGAATCATCGTTCAACAAATCCCATCATCATCCAGGGGAACTCCTTGGAGCTGGAAGTAGACAAACTAAAAAGATCCCTTCTTCCGCCAGAAAGTCAAGCCAGATGACTTCTGAGCCCTCTGTACTAAGTGCTTGGGAGAGAACCAGTGCAGTCGAATTAGAACGACACGATCCCTGCCCACAAAGAGCTTATAGTCTAGAGATTAACTCTGCCATTTATCTGCTTTGTGACCGTGGGCAAGTCGCTTAACATCGCTGGGATAGAGTTTCCTCATCTGTCAAATGGGGGAATCCTGTTACCTGTCCTCCCTTCTCTGTGAGCCCTACTTGGGACAGGACTGGGTTGACCTAATAATAATAATAAAAACTGTGGTATTTGTTAAGCGCTTACTATGGGACAAGCACTGTTCTAAGCCCTGGGGGCCGGGGTGGGGTTGGGGGGGGAGGATACAAGCGAATCGGGTTGGACACAGTCACTGTCCCAAGTGGGGCTCACAGTCTCGATCCCCATTTTACAGATGAGGTAACCGAGGTACAGAGAAGTGAAGCGACTTTCCCAACCTCGTGCAGCAGACAAGCGGTGGAGCCAGGATGAAAATTCGTGACTTCTGACTCCCAGGGCCGCGCTCTGTCCATCACACCCTGCTGCTTCTCACCTGAATAACTCGAGTCTACTAAAGCGCTCGACAGATAAGAAGAGCTCAACAGATACCACCATATTATGAGGGACGAGTTTGCTTCACCAGCTCCCTGACTTCGAGGGGGTCAGGCCAGGGAGGGGGAGGACAGATCTGCGACCAATGGACTTGATTTCCTCCTGGAGAAACAGCCCTTTGAGTGTCCCAGGGCTGCAGACCCCAAAGGGTCAGAGCCCTGGGCCCCCAGGAGTGGGAGAGAAACACATGTTAATTGGCGAGTTACTGGGAACGCCATGGGCCTGCTATCCCTTCTAATCGGAATGTCCAGAAAACCCCCCACCCTCACAGTTCTGCCAGAGGGTCTCTGGCCCCTTCCCCTGCACCCCCTGCCCCAGTGGCGCCTGCCCTGCTGGGACAACTGAGGCAGCTAGCTCCAGGCCTTGCCCTTGACCCCCTGGAGAGGACAGGGATAGCTCTGCCCTTTTGAAGATTTCCATCGATGATCCCTCCTCCCCCGAGGCTTATTCAGAGGGACCAGGCCTCCAGAGTGAATACGTGCTTGTGGCTGGCTTCCTGCTCATCTCCTAGTCTGGAAAAAGCAGCGAAGGGGCCAGATCACACCCGCCCAGGGTCCCTCAGACCCGAACGTGTCCAGGGCAGAGGTGCCAAGGGGCCTGAAGGAGGCAGTATCTAAGAGGGGGCTTGGGTTTACCTCAACAGGGTGAGGAGGGAGACGGGGGTTAAGGCTCAGGGGAGCCCCAGCACCTGAAGCTCCGTCTTTCCTGCTTTATTCACCCCTTTCCCAAATCTTGGAGTCCTCAAACCAGGCCTCTGCTCTCCCCGCCGAGCCTCTTCCTTCTCCTCCTTCTCCAGCTAATCCACCGCCTTGCCTCGCTCACCTCGGCCATGTACAATCCCTGACGGCATTTGCTTCTTCTTACCAATATATTTATCCGTCTGAATTTACCATTTCTATCCACTCTTCTGCTCTTTTCACTGTTGTCTTCCTCCCGGGCTAGAGCTGCTCGCTCTTCCCATTGGACTGGGAGGTCCACAAGGACAGAGCTCAAATTTGATAGTTCTTCTGTCAGTCGTCCGAGTTCTGTTTCTGGTGAATGTCCGGTACATAGTGCTCTACACACCCTAGGTGCTTAATACAATATCTAAAGACGGCAGGTGCCTAGTACAGCGCTGAGGAGGAGGAAGAGTCTCCCTCAATTTACACCCTTTGTACAGTTTCCTAGAAATATGAACACTGTGAAGTTTCTAATAGTGGCAGGAATAGATAATACATTTTAAGACTTTAAATTCACCTATTCAGACAAATTTACATCTTGGGGAGGATGCCAAACCCCAGGAAAGAGCCTCCAAGTCAAGATAGATGACTGACTCCACCTTGGGTCACCTGCTTCTCTCCCCACAACCCCGAATCTTGGAAGGAAGGAGGAAAACTCTGAGATGCGGTGTTCCCTAATGGCTAAAGCATTGACCTGGGTGTCAGAAGGACCTGGCTTCTAATCATGGCTCCACCACTTATCTGCTTTGTGACTTTGAGCAAGTCACTTCACTTCTCTGTGCCTCAGTTCCCTCATCTGTAAAATGGGGATTAAGAACGTGAGCCCCATGTGGATCATGGGCTGTGTCCAACCGGATAAGCTTGTATCTACCCCAGCACTTAGTACGGTGCCTAGCATATAATAAATGCTTAACAAATACCATACAAAAAAAAAGAAAATCAGCTGAGCTAGGTGGAGGGGGGTGGTAAGGGCGAAGGCGGCCGGCGGTGGAGGGAAGAGTCTTGCTACAAACTCGGTTCGGAGAGAGCGACGCCTCAGCCCACTGGCTGGAAATGAAAAGAAGAGGCCGCGGAAGGAGGAGGCAGAGGGAACATAAAAGCCTCTTGGCTGCAGGGAAAAGCGCTTGCCTTCCCAAGGAGGACAATGAAATTAGAGGTAATTGTGAGGAGCAAAGATTCAATAAAACCCTGCAAGGATGTCAGGTTAGGGGGGCTGCGGGGCGGGCGGGGGGAAATGGAACAGCTGTTCCCCACCGGTGCCCATGATAGCTGGCTGCTACTGCTGCACTTAAACAAACAGCTGCTGGGCTATCACGGACATCTGTCACTGTGACCTTTGAACTCGGCTCTGATTGGAGGAGCGGTAGCCCCCCCCCCCCCGACCCGCTGCACCCCTTCTCCCCCAAACCCCTCCGACCTCCATCTCCCCCATATCGTGCTGCAGGGCCCAAGGCTGCTGAGGAGATTCGGGGAGATGGCGGGGAGGGGTTTGAGGGGACCCTAAAGTATGGTGCCATCCACGGGGAGGGGTGTCCCCCTCCTCCCGGTGGCTCTGTGACGGCTACGCGGGCGGGCGGGGTTCCGGGACTCCTTCGTGACCCCCTCACACACACGCAACTCCACGTTCAGCGTCTGGGATTTATGGTGTCGGCCTTCGACGCCGGCGCTATCGATTCTGTCAAAGGGCAGGGACTGTCTCCATCTGTTACCGATTTGTACATTCCAAGTGCTTAGTACAGTGCTCTGCACATAGTAAACGCTCAGTAAATACTATTGAATGGATGATTCAGGCTTTCGACGTGCCAAGGCGCGGTGTTAAACCGGCGCTGGGATGTGTAGATAGAAATGATCACGGCTGACGCGGCCCCCGTCCCGCACGAGGTTCACAATCTACAGAGTCACCCCTCTCCCCTACCCGGCCGCTTCCCTCTCACGTACCGACTCTCTTTTAATCGTAATGATCATCGTGATATCTGCTATGCACTTACTTGTGCCAAGCACTGGGGTAGATGCAAAAATAATAACAATGGTATTTCCTAAGCGCTTACTACGTTCCAGGCACCGTACTAAGCGCCGGGGCGGATACAAGCAAATCGAGTTGGACACAGTCCCCGTCCCCTGTGGGGTTCACAGTCTCAATCCCCGTTTTCCAGATGAGGGAACTGAGGCCCAGAGAAATGAAACGACTTGCCCAAGGTCACACAGCAGAAAGGTGGCAGAGCCGGAATTAGAAACCAGGACCTCCTGATTCCCAGGCCCATGTTCTATCCACTACCCGTGCTGCTTCTCCAAAATAATCAGGTCCCACGTGGGGCTCACAGAGTAAGTAGGAGGGAGAACAGGCATTGTATCCCCACTGGGTTTTGTATCCTTGGGCAAGTCACTTCCCTGTGCCCCAGTCTACTCATCTGTAAAATGGAGATTCAATCTAGCTCCCTCTGACTTAGCCTGTGAACCCCCCATATGAGAAGGGGGCTGCATCCATCTGATTAACTTGTATCTACTCCAGCACTTAGAACAGTGTTTGGCGCACAGTAGGTGCTTACAAGTACCATAATTATCATTATTATTATTTTGCAGGTGAGGTAACCGAAGCCCAGAGAAGTTAAGTGATTTGCCCAAGGTCACACGGCAGACAAAGCCGGGATTAGAATTCGGGGTCTCTGACTCCCAGGCCCAAGCTCCATCCACGGGGCCGTGTCGCTTCTCCCTTGTTATCCCAGCTAGAACTCATTTTTCTTTGCCAGTTGGTCGGTGGTATTTATTGAGCACTTACCCTTCCCACATAAACCTCCTAACCCTACCTCGCTTTTGACCCTCCCACCCCCAGCCCATCCCTCACACCTTTCCCTGCCCCGATATGCCTTCCCCATCACTTCATCCCCAGCCTCGTCCTTTCCCCTCCTTCAAAGCTGGGGAGTCAGAAGGACCTAGGTTCTAATTCTGGCTCCACCACTTGTCTGCTGTGTGACCTTGGGCAAGTCACTTCACTTCTCGGGACCTCAGTTCCCTCATGTGTAAAATGGGGATTGAGACTGTGACCCTCCTCTCCCCCCACCAAGTGGGACGTGGACTGTGTCCAGTCTGATTAACTTAAATGCACCCCAGCGCTTAGAACAGTGCCTGGCACACAGTTAGCACTTAACAGATGTCAAAATTATTATTCTTATTATTCCAAGAGGTCTTCCCTGATTAATGTCCCCCTCTCCCGGCAGAACCACCGTCTCAGCGACTCTAGCACTTTGTCGTCCATCTCTTTATTTGTGGTGGACTGCTTCTCTTTCCTTATTTTTATCTCATCTTTCGTTTTCACAAGTGTTTATTCTTTGTCTTTCTTATTAGACTGCAAGTTTCTGAGGATAGGGATCACGTGTTTTACTCTCTCTGTAAGTGTCCCCAACTGTCTCGTGCAGGGCATTTTTCTGGGCGTCGTTAAGCGCTTATTTTGTGTCAGGCACTCTGCTGAGCGCTGGGGTAGATACAAGCTAATCGGGAGCTGACAGTCTTAATCCCCATTTTACAGATGAGCCAACTGAGGCACAGGGAAGTGAAGCGACTCTCCCCGAGTCACACGGCAGAAAAGTGGCACAGCCGGGATTAGAAGCAAGTCCTCTGACACCCAGGTCCCCGCTCTACCCACCAGATCACGCCGATTCTCGGGGTTCTGTGCCCAGAAGCTATGGACTGCGATCCTCCTGTCGAAGAGAAGGGTGGCATTAGCCTCTGGGGTGACGGGAAAGGGCGGCACCGAGCACTTCTCTTCAGAGTTCCCCTTCCGGCCGGGATGGACTCGGATCAGCTCAGCGGTAGCACCCGGGCTCTGTTGGCCAAGCGGTGACCTTGCTCACTGCCGCAGTACACCCAGTACAGCGCTCTGCACACAGTAAGCGTTCACTAAATAGGTATTGGGTTGGCTGAGTGGTCTAAGGCACCAGATTCAAGTTGTCATTTCCCTTGCTGGGGCTTCTGGTCTCCCAACAGAGGCGTGGGTTCGAATCCACCTCAGACGCTCCTTTCGCCCCCTCTATGCTTTGCACAAAGTAAGAGCTCAATAGATACAATCGAATGAATGAATGAACCACTGATTGATCGGCCGACCGACGGCCACGCGGCGCAGGCCTGGGCCTGGCAGGGACTAGCTCCATTTTGCGGATGGGGAAATGGAGGCAGAGAGCAGCCAGAGGGGGCTCATCCTGGTCAGCCCAAGGCAGACACTTTGATCGTATCGACCGGAATTCCCGTAGCCCAGGTCTCCAGGCCGAGCAGCAGGGTGTCTCTGGGGGCGGGGAGGGTTGGGAGGGAGCCCTGTGCCCAAACACATGAGCCTTTAGAAGGCCGGAGGGCTACCGTGGCTCCGACGTGGATGGCCACAGCCGGTGGGTACGCTGGCATCGCACTGAAGCAGGGCCGGCTGGAGGGGGGAATTAGCCATCTGGGCAGGTGGAGTGGGGGGACGGTGGTCCCAGATTCTGAGGACTGAAGCTACCGCATCCCTTCACCCTGTTGTACCCAGGGAGATGGTTGAGGGGCACAACACCCCACTGTCTGGGAGACTTGTGCTGTGGACTGTAAATTCTTCTCTGTACGCTCATCGTGGGCAGGGAATGTGTCTGTTTATTGTTGCAATGGAGGCGCAGCATGACGTTGTGGATAGAACACGGGCCTGGGAGTCAGAGGGTCAGGGGTTCTAATCTCAGTTCCGCCACCGTCTGCTGTTCAACCTTGGGCAAGTGACTTCACTTCTCTGTGCCCCAGTGAACTAATCTGTGAAATGGGGATTGAGACCGTGAACCCCACGTGGGACAGGGACTGTGTCCGATCCGATTTGCTTGTATCCACCGCGGCTCTTCGAACGGTGCCTGGCACATAGTAAGTGCTTAACAAATACCATAATAATAAGTATTATTATTACTCTCCCAAGTGCTTAGTGCTTTGCACACAGTTAAGTGCTCAATAAATACAATGGAATGAATAAAAGAATGGAGGGAGTCATCGAAGGTTGCCCTGGACTGCCGAGACACACTCTTTCGGTTTGGCATGGATTTCACAAGCTCCTCCAGCCACCACAGGGAAGAAAGGTAAATGCACGGAAGGACCCCGATCCCTTGGACGACATACAGGCCTGGGAGTCAAGAGATGGCATTCCGATCCAATCTCTGCACCAATGGGACAGGCACCTGTGAATTTACCAATAAATATCGATCCATAGTATCGATTCAACCCCCTATTGTGTGCAGAGCACTGGACTAAGTGGAAGGTAAAAGAGAGGGTTTCTAATCAATCATAATTATTGAGCACTGGCTTTGAGCAGAACACTGCACTGAAGGCAGGGGAGGGTTCAAAATAACAGAGATGGTAAACACGTCCTCCGCCCACAACGAGCTTCCAGTCTACAGGGGGAGACAGACTTTATTCAAAATAAATAAATTACGGCTGCGCACCTAAACGCTGGGAACTTACAATCTAAAGAGGGAGGGTGACAGACCCAAAGGGATTTACAGATAGGAGGAAAAAGAATATAGAATGGTGGAAAAGTGATTAAATGACTGCCTAAAAAGACAGCTATGCATATCGACAGATTTTCAAGGCTTTAGGTGGTTGTGAGAACTAAGTGCGGAGTTGATGAATGGGAATTTATGGTCTGGGGAGAAGAAAATGTTTTAGGGAACGCTTCTTATGGCCCTTCCCCTCCTGGGCCTCAGTTCTCTCCTCTGCAGAAAGGGCTAATGTAGTCCTTCTTGCCCCTTTTAGGCGGGGACAATGAGAAGTAGCCTGGCTTAGAGGAAAGCGCAGGGGTCTGGGAGTCAGAGGACCTGGTTTCTAATTCCGGCTCCACTACTTGTCCGCTGTGCAAACCCGGGCAGTTCACTTGACTTCTCTGGGCCTCAGCTCCCTCATCTGTAAAATGGGGATTAAGACTGTGGACCCCATGTGGGACAGGGACCATAATCAACCTACTCAGCTTGTATCTACATCAGCATTCAGTACAGTGCCTGGCACCTAGTAAGTGCTTCCCACATTCCATTAACAGATGTGTAGGGGGAAATAGCCGAGGCTGTTCCTTGGAGAAAGGAACTGAATCTGGTTCCAGAACCTCTCCCATTTGAGGAGAGAATGGAGGAGAGGTGACCAGGGAAAGAAGAAGCATAACTGTGTTATTTTTTAAGCTCTCACTATTTGCCAAGCACTGCTTTAAAAGCTGGGGTAGATACAAGGTAATCAGGTTGGACACAGTCCCTGACCCACTTGGGGTTCACAGTCTTAATCTCCATTTTACAGGTGAGGTCACTGAGGCACGGAGAAGTGAAGTGGCTTGCCTGAGGTCACAGAGCAGACACGTGGCAGAGTTCGGGATTAGAACCCACTTCTTCTGACTCCGAGGCCCGTGCTCTTTCTGCTAGGCCGCGCCGCTTCTCCCAGAAACCTTCGGCAGTCATTTCTGCCGGGTCACCGCAGCTGCTGCCGGGGCAGGCGGGGAGCCCGCAGACACTGGAGCCGATCGATGTGCGTTTCCTTCCCCAGCGGACCAAAAGCTGAACCCACGGTTGCTCCTTGGTGAGCCATCCTCCTGCTTCTTAGCTTCCTCTAGACTGTAATCCCGTTGCGGGCAGGGAATGTGTCCGTTATTATATCGTACTCTCCCAAGCACTCAGCACAGTGCTCTGCACGCAGGGAGTGCTCAATAAATACAATCGACTGACCGACTGGCTTCCAAATGCTACAGGCGGCAGGGTGACGGGAAAAGAGGCCAGGGGAACCGATGAATCCGTCGGTCGTATTTATTGAGCGCTTCTTGGGTGCAGAGCACTCTACAGAGCACTTGGGAGAGTACGCTATAACACTATAACAGAGTTGGTAGACACCGACCCTGCCCACAACGAGCTTAGTCTAGAGGAACGGAACGGGCAAGGATTTACTTAGTAGAAGGAGGGAAAACCCTCCAATGAAGATGGTTCTGGTTCAGTTCAGCTGGAATGGGGGCCAAGTGCAGCCTTCTGCAGGCCTGACTCGTCTGCTTCAGCCAGCCCACCACGCTGGGGAACGACCCGAACTTCCTCCGCGGAGACCGAGCAATTTATCCATCGGCCCATCTGCCAGCCTCCCTCCCGCTCTTGCCTCGCCATCCTGCTGTTTCTGAGGTGATCGAGACGGAGCTGAGGGGGCTGCAGAGGGGCGAGGGTGTGGAGCCGGGAGCCAGGACTCCTCATTTCAGGATGACTCTTTGGAGCACACCCTTTTCTGCCCCCCGGCCTCAGTCTCCCCCTCTCTACTTCTCGGGGTCGGTAGAAAGGCCAAGGGGAGATGTGGGTAGGAGGTGTTTCGGGAGTCACGTTGGAGAAATCACGGTTGTTATCCGATGCTTAATTTGTGCCGGGGAAACCCCGGGGCGCTGAAAGTCAGACAATCCTCTCCCATCTCCGGTTCAAGCTTCTCCTGACGGCAGAGCAGGAAGAAATACAATTGAGCGAGTGAATGACTGACTGTTGGGATGTGGGAGGGAAAGAGAGTTGGAAGAGAGAAAACCCCTCTGTTTCCACCACATGATTCCTATCTGCCTCCGGATGGCTCGGGCGTCTGCTGACAGCTTTGTTTTACTTTATTTTATTTTATTTTTTTGGTCAAGCACTTACAATGCGCTGTGTACCGTACGAAGCGCTGGCCCGGATACGAGCTAATAGGGTTGGACGCACTCCCTGTCCCGCACGGGGCTCACGGTCTTCGTCCCTATTCTACAGCCGTGGGAGCTGAGGCTCAGAGAATGAAGCGACTTGCCCAAAATTGCACAGCGGACAAGCGGCGGAGCCGGGACCCCCAGGCCCGTGCTGTACCCACGAGGCCACGCCGCTTCTCGTCGTTCGCCAAATCATCCCTGGTCAGCAGCCACTCCCTACTCGGCCCAGTCAGGTGGCGGGGCTCTAGTTGAAGGGACTGGGCCTCTAAACACAGGTTTCGGGCCTCAGCTTATTAATAATATCACTAATACTAATAAAATAATTGTAATATTTCTCAAGTGCTTACTACGTGTCAGAAGCGTTGTTCTCAGCGCTGGGATAGATACGAGTTAATCAGGTCGGACGCAATTCCTATCCCTCACGGGCCTCACAGTGTGACGGGCAGGAAAAAAACAATCAGCGAATCCCCATTTTACAGATGATGAAACTGAGGCACCGAGAAATGAAGTGACTTGCCCGAGGTCACACGGGAGGTACATGGAGGTGCCGGGATTAGACCCCGGGTCTTCTGACTCTCAGGCCCCGGCTCAATCCACTAATATATTTTGCTCTGCAAGGAGCCAACAAGGAGAGTAAGAGAAGCGGTGTGGCCTAGTGGAAAGAGCATGGGCCTGGGAGTCAAAGGACCAGAGTTCTGATCCCGACTTTGCCAGGTGCTTGCTGTGTGACCCTGGGCAAGTGGCTTTGCTTCTCTGTGCTGCAGTCTCCTCAACTGTAAAATGGGGATGAAATAGCTGTTCTCCCCTCCTACTTGGACTGTGAACCCCAAGCGGGACGGGGACTGTGTCCGACCCGACTGCCTTGCATCCACCCGAGCGCACAGAACATTGCTCGACACGTAGGAAGCGCCTCAACAGATACAAAAACAACAACAGCAACAATTACGACGATCGTAATAATGATAACAACGGGCCGCCCGGCTCCTCCAGGTTCCAGTTTCGGCCCACAGTTCTGGGCCCAAATTTAGCCACCCTTTTACCGCCCCCCCCCCCAAACATTCATTCAACCTTTCTTTCTAGCTCCTCTCCTCTTCTTCTCCCTCTCTTCCTGCCCCACCTCCCGTTATGATCGATTCCCTGGTTCACATTAATTGGAACCCGCTTGAACTGTAACTGGGATAAGTGATTTACTATTTTCTTTAAGGAAACAGTGTGAGTCTGACCTGCTGTCGGTTGCCAGGCAACCTTGATGACCGAACAGGAAAGACAAACTTCAGGAAGAGCTGGGTGCGAAAGCCTCGTTAGCAGCTATTGAATATGAGGCTCCTCTCTCCTCCAAAGTGTAAGAACCGTCTGAATAGCCCTAGACTCTCATTGTTCAGTTGTGTGTGTGCTTGTTCTTCCCGCTTGTGTGTGCCTGACTTTGAGGGAGCTGCAGATATCTCTCTATCTAGCCATGTATTTCTTTTAATGCTATTTGTTTAAGCTCTTACTGTGTGCCAGGCCCTGTACTGAGTGCTGGGTTAGATACAATCTAATCAAATTGGACCCAATCCCTGTTCCATAGTCTTAATCCCCACCAGATGAGGTAACTGAGGCCCAGAGAAGTGAAGCGACTGGCCCGAGGTCACGCAGCAGACAAGCGGCAGAGCGGGGATCCCAGGTCCTGCTGATTCCCGGGCCTGTCTTCTATCCACCAGGCCACGCTTCTTCAGAATCGGAAGATTAAAATGGCCGGGTCTCAAGCAGACGTCCTAAACTAGGGATTCTGAACTCCTCACTCGAGTGTCACCTGACTTCCCTCCTTAGGCTTTTCCTTCCAGTCTCCCAGTGGACCAGGACCTCCAGCCGGGTTGGGCTCGTTCGTCCACTGGACTGGGGTAATGCTGGTGAATTCTTGGCCGTGCCCTGGGTCGACTGGGGCTCGCGAAACGTGGGTGGGGTGACGGTCGCATGACCGACACTAACCCGTATCCACCCAAGCTCTCCCCCAAAGAGGCAGCGTGGCCCAGTGGATGGAGCACAGGCCTGAGAGTCAGAAGTACCTGGGTTCTAATCCCAGCTCTGCCACTTGTCTGCTTTGTGACCTTGGGCAAGTCAGTTCACCCAACTGGGCCTCAGTTACCACATCCGTAAAATGGGAATTAAGACTGTGAGCCCTGTGTGGGACATGAACTGTATCTCAACTGACCCTACTGCATAGTACAGTGCCTGATACAGAGTAAGCACTTAAGAAATACCGTAAAAAAAGTAAAATCACCTTATCTGCAGGCCTTTTCCTGATTAATCCCCTATCTCACTTCAGCCTCCTTAGTACTCATGGATTTATCTAATAATGATAATAATAATTACGATGAGGATGATAATAATAGTGGTATTTATTAAGCACTTACGCTGTGCCAAGCACTGTACTTAACACTGATCGAACACAGTTCTGGTCCTACCTGGGGCTCGTATTCTAAGGGAGAGGGAGGACAGGTATCTTATACCCATTTTTTCCAGATGAGGAAACTGAGGCACAGAGAAGTTAAATGACTTGCCAAAGGCCATACAACAGGCAAGATGCAGAGCAGGGCTCAGAACCTGGGTCTCTCGACTCTCGGGCCCATGATCTTCCCGCTACTTATTTGTATTTATTTACTTTTGCTGACTATTTATAACTAACATCAATCAGGAGTATTCATGGAGCGCTTACTGTGTTCAGAGCACTGTACTAAAAACTCGGAAGAATGTAATACAACGGAGTTGGTAGACACAATCCCTGCCCACAGTGAATTTACAGACCAAAGGGAGAACATGCTAGACTTGTCAGTTTAAATCTAGGGCCTCCTCCGTTATACTGTAAACTCCCGAGGGCCAGGTATTGATCTGGTGCCTAGCACAGTGTCCTGCATAGGGTAGTGCCTCTCACACAGCAAGCCCTTAGTTTAGTGCCTTGCATTCAAGAGACACGATGTACAGAGCCCAGCACACGATACACAGCTCTCCGCGCACTGAAGCTTCTCATTACACACAGTCGATACTGAATATTGTTCTACTGTGCTCTCCCAAGTGTTCAGTACAGTGCTCTGTACCCAGTAAGCGCTCAATAAATGTGAGTGAGTGACTGACTGCCAGATTGACGCCGATGCAGTATCCCCAGTAAGTAACTGATTCATCCATGTCGGGTGAGCCAACATTCGGAGGGAACCAGTTTGGCAAACTTCTTTTCTGAAGTCACGAGGAGACTGCGGGAGCCTGGGAAGAGAGATTTAATTCGTCTCCTATTGGGGTGGATTCCTAATAACATTAGACTTGGTTTTTAGTAACTATTAGTGACAATTATGAATAACCAGGAGATCTTTAATATCCGATAGATGATTAGGATGGCCTTGGCCAAAGTCCATAGTGCTATGATGGGGGAAAGATGGGAATAATAAAAATATCCCGATGCTAGCCACAATAGCAATAAAAACCCTTTCCTCTCCATCCAAACAGCTACCATGTTAATTCAATCACTCATCCTATCCCGCCTGGATGACCGCTTCAGCCTCCTCGCTGACCTCTCAGCCTCCTGCCTCTCCCCACGCCGGTCCATACTTCACTCTGCCACCCAGATCACTTTTCTACAGAAACTTTCAGGACATGTCACCCGCCTCTTCAAAAAACTCCAGTGGTTGCCCATCCATCTGCGCATCCAAGACTGCTCACCACTGGCTTTAAAAAAACCCACCCCCTTGCCCACTCCTACCTCACCTCACTTCCCTCCTTCTACAGTCTAGCCCACGCACTTCACTGTGCTGCTGACCAAGCGCTTAGTACAGTGCTCTGCACATAGTAAGCACTCAATAAATACTACTGAATGAATAACCTTCTCACCGTGCCTCCATCTCGCCTGCCTCGCCGTCGACCCCTCGCCGACATCCTGGCTCTGGCCTGGAACACCCTCCTTCCACGAATCCACCAGACAATTACTTTCCTCCCCCTCAAAGCCTTCCTGAGAGGGCTTCCCAGACTAAGCCCCATTTTTCCTCATCTCCCTCTCCCTTCTGCGTCACCCTGATTTGCTCCCTTCCCCCCTCCCAGCCCCACAGCACTTAAGTACGTATCTGTAACTTTATTTATTTGCACTGAGGTCTGTCTCCCACCCCCTAGACTGTAAGCTCACTGCGGGCAGGGAATGTGACTGTTTATTGTGATATTGTACTCTCCCAAGCGCTTAGTACAGTGCTCTGCACACAGTAAGTGTTCAGTAAATATGACTGAATGAGTATATGTGCAGAGCAGTCAGTCGGTAACATTTTATGAGGACTTTCTCTCTAAGTAGACTGCGTTATTTACAGGGCCTAAATTAGCTGAACATGAATTCTAGAACAAATCCACTGATTTTTAGGTTAAAAATCGAATCTTGCTGTTATGAAATAACAGGCAGTGAAGAAATGGACTTTGAAATCTCCTCTGCGTCTTCAGCATCCTGACCCTGTTCTCAACACTAGCTACCCTCTAGTCTGTGAGCTCGTCGTGGGCAGGGAGCGTGTCTGTTTACTGCTATATCGTACTCTCCCGAGAGCTCGGTACAGTGCTCTGCACACAGTAAGTGTTCGATAAATACGATTGAATGAATGAATAATAACGGGAGCGGAGAGTCCAGCTAATAATACCAGAACCCACTGACTTCCATAAATGGCTGTCCGAAGGACGGGCTCCAAATTTCTGGGGTTTTTTCCCTTTATTTTACCCCAACCTCAGCCCCACAGCGCTTATGTGCATATCAGTAATTTATTTTAACGTTCGTCTTTCCCTTCTAGGCCGTCAGCTGCTTGTGGGCAACCAACTCTACCAACTCCGTTGAACCGTACACTCCCAAGTGCTTAGTCTAGTGCTCCACATGCAGTAAGTGCTCAATAAACACCACTGACTGATTGACTGATTTAACCGGAGGGAAAGAGAATGAGGTCACCCCAACCTCTCCACAGTGAGACGTCCCCCGTCCCCCCCACCCCCAACGGTCTTCCAGAGAAAAGATGAGGATAGATGAGATTCCACTTGGGCCAGGCACCGGTCAGTCGATTGATGATATTTATCGAACGCTTACGGTGTGTGGAGCGCTGGACGGAATACTTGGGAGCGTACACTAAAACAGAGTTGGTAGACCCATTCCCTGCCCACCAGGAGCTTATCGTCAAAGGGGGGGAGACGGATATTATCTCTCAGTCATTCGGTGGGATTTATTGAGCACCTACCGCGTGCAGACAGCACTGTATTAAGGGCTTGGGAGAGGAAAACCTAACAGAGCTGGTCGACCCCAATCCCTGCCCACAGGGAGCTTACAGTCTAGAAGGGAGAGGTCGACATTATCGGTCAGTCAATCGGTAGTATTCAGTGATATTTATGGAGTGCTTACCGTGTGCAAGAGAGCTCTGTACCGAGCGCTTGGGAGAGTTTAATACAACAGAGTTGGTAGACACATTCCTTGCCCACAAGGAGCTTAAATCTAGTTGGGGGGAGACACGCATTATCAATCAATCAGTGGTATTTATTAATAATATTAATAATAATAATAATAATGTCGGTATTTGTTAAGCGCTTACTACGTGCAGAGCACTGTTCTAAGCACTGGGGTAGATACAGGGTAATCAGGTCGTCCCACGTGAGGCTCACAGTTAATCCCCATTTTACAGATGAGGTAACTGAGGCTCAGAGAAGTTAAGTGACTCGCCCACAGTCACACAGCTGACAAGCGGCAGAGCCGGGAGTCGAACCCATGACCACTGACTCCGAAGCCCAGGCTCTTTCCACTGACCCACGCACTTACTGTGTGCAGAACACTGTACTAAGCTTGGGAGAGTTCATTACAATAGAGCTGGTAGGTCTGATCCCTGCCCACAAGAAACGTACACCCTACAGGGAGAGACAGATACTGGAATGAGTTACCAAGAGGAGAAATAACCTCACAAGACTGAAATGGAAATTCGGGAAAAACTCAAAATAGATTACAAAGTACTACTGTACTGAGCGCTTGGGAGAGTCCAATCCAACAGAGTTGGTAGACAAGTTCCCTGCTCACAGGGAGCTTCCAGTCTAGACGGGTCCCCGGTCTGGGTGAAAGTCGAGATCCCGGAACAAAGAGGTTGCCCCATCATGAGGAAGGGTGGGTGAGGAGCGCTTTCAGAGAGGCGATCTGGGGACAAAGAATGGGGTGGGTTGGGAAGGTGGATCCTGGATCTAGGCCGCCGACCCGGCTCCAACTGTCCCCAGAAGTTGGGGAGCGGAGCAGGGGGGACAGAGGGAGGGGCTCCCCCTGTGAGATTCCCCCTTATCTGTGGTCCAGGAAATGAGGAGGAGTTGCGGGGGTGGCGAGAGCAGCTCTGCTGAGGTGGGAGATTTCCAGCATGCCAGTCCCTCCCCCCTCTCCCCCAGAGCCCCGCAGTCACGAACTCTCTCTCAGATGACCCAGCCACATCGCTGGGAGATGGGAGACATTTTTCACCGAGGGAAAATGTTATTTGAGAATGAAGTCTCAGGCAAGACTGCGGCAGGGCTGCGGGAGGAGGGAAAAAAAAAGCCCATAAAAATTAAAGCCCGTGGAGCATTAAGTGTAATTTCCCCCCACCCAGCACCAGGAAGAAGATGACCTTCTTGAGATTTCCCCTGTCTAGCAGCAGACGCCCCTGCCGAAGAGAGAGACAGAGCAGCATAGGTCTCACGCCCGGCCTTCTTTCCACATTTCCCAAGTCTGCTAATTACCTTGTTCATGACCCTCCGGCCCGCCCCCACCCCCACCCCCCGGGGTTCTCCCCCCAGCCAGCCACGGGAACAGAGGCCCAGTTGCCCAGGACCGTGTCTGCCGGGTCTGCTGCCCGTTAGATGTCACGAGCATGGGAGTTCTCATCTGTCAAACGATTTGCTGCAACTCCACCCTAAATGGTGGCTTACAGAGGCCGCCCTGTGCCTCTGCCATTTTGCCTCGAAAGGCTACTTTGATGGATTGGACAGTAATCTTGCCAAAGGAGTGATTTATTCTCGAGACCCAAAATCAGAACCTTTCCACCGAGCGTCCCCGGGAGGAGCCCTTGTCAGTTGTGCTGAGCCGTCTCTGGAGTTAAAGCAAAGGAAGACCGCACGTCTCTATTTACCGAGAATCTTGGCACCTGACAATTCCTTCCCTATTAGGGGTTGATTTCTCCAATGATTCGGGCCCTAACAAATCATAACGAATCCAGCCGTGCCGCCTTCTCCACGGACACGGGAGTACGACGAAGCATACATCGAGCCACTCCAGGTACCAAGATGGTCCCTGCCTTTGTTCTCTAGAGCCAATCTCTACTTCTGCTCCAGCTGCTCTCCAGAGCCCCAGACCTACTTAAAAGGCTTTGTTTCTTGGGGAACTGAGGATGTCCGCCCAGCCCCGACTCCATCTGGAGAAGTAGCGCGGCCCGATGATAAGAGCTCGGGCCCGGGAGTCAGAGGACCGGGTTCTAATTCCGGCCCCGCCACGTGTCTGCTGCGTGACCCGGGGCAAGTCATTTCATTTTTCCGCGTTGCCTCGGCCGGAAAATGGGGTTTGAGACTGTGAACCCTATGTGGGGCGGGGACTGTGTCCAACCTGATAATCTTGTACCTTCCCCAGTGCTCAGTACGGTGCCTGCACAGAGTAAACGCTTAAAAAAAAAAAAAAGAAATAAGGAAAAAAGGAAGGTGCCTGCACAGAGTAAACGCTTAAAAAAATAAAAGAAATAAGGAAAAAAGGAAGTAGGAAAGGAAGGAAAAAGAAGATCCTGAAATGGCAATGGAAACATCAACCGGGGGTTGACACAGAGTCGGAGGAGTGGAAAAGAGGAGAAAGATCGAGGACAGCGGGAACTTGGGGGGTCGAGGGACAAGCGTCGTATTGGGAAGAAGGGGAAATCGAGGAAAGAGAGGACGGGAACAAGGGGCAGAAGGATCTCCTGAGTCCACGGACTGGTAAGTGAAAACAAAGGGAGGTCAAAGGGAAGTGAGGGGGGCGAGGGGGTCGAAGAAGACAGGGGAGAGGCCGTGTCTGCGTGGATGGGTGAGTGAGTTTTTCCTGAATTTCCACTTCAGCCTTGTTAGGTTAGGCTATTTCTCCTAGCGTCTGTAATTCATTCTAGTATCTGTCTCCCCCTGTAGGCTCTAAATTCCTAGTGGGCAGGGAACTGGTAGTGGTGGTGGTGGTTTAGACCTTGTGGCCTACCAACTCCAGAGTATCGTACTCTCCCAAGCGTAGTACAGTGCTCTGCACACAGCAAGTGCTCAATAAATACCTCTGATTGTATTTTGGTACAATACGATACTTATTTTGAAGCCCACTCCTCCCCAGTGAAGCTCCGACCCCAGGAAGCTTCACCCGGGGACGAGGCTTCCTGAGATTTCCCGAGCCATTTCTCTCCTCGCCCTCCCCCACCCCTTCCCCCGACCCCCATCCCCAGAAGAAAAAGCCCTTGCCTGGTTCTTCTTTTGTGACTGATGAGAGGCAATATTGCCTAATGGATAGAGCAGAAGGACCTGGGTTCTAATCCCGACTCTGCCGTTTGCCTGTTGCGTGACCGTGGAGTGGTGAGTTAACTTCTCTGTGCCTCAGTAACCTAATCTGTCAAATGGGAAATAAGACTGAGCCTCATGTGGGACAAGGGCTGGGTCCAACTTTTTATCTAACCCTGCGCTTAGTACAGGGCCTGGCACATCGTAAGCGCTTAACAAACCAATCACTCAATCAACATATTGACAGAGCGCTTACTGTGTGCAGGGCACTGCCCTAAGCACTTGGGGGAGTTCAGTTCAACAGAGTTAGTAGACACGTTCCCTGCCCACAACAAGTTTACCGTCTACCATAAAAAAATGACCAAATACCATAAAATATAATATCCAACAGACCTAAATGTCAGACTGCACAGCCCCTCTACGGTCTGTCTGCGAAGTATGTTAGAGTGGAGACGGGACAATTTGGCACGTGGGAAGGGGCAAAGAAAAGAGGGAGGTGGAAAACGGACGGGCTGAGTGAAAAATCGCACCTCAGATTTAAGGGGGCTGAGCTGAGGTTAACAAGGAGATTTTTAGTCACCCGTTAAATCCCACTCAAACCTTCCACCGCTGCTGAGTTGCCCCCTGAAGACTTTTTTTGGTTTTGTTTTGTTTCGAATGGTATCTGTTAAGCCCTTACTATGTGACAGGCACCTGCGCTGAACCCTGAGGTAGATACAAGCTAATCAGGTTGGACCCAGCCCCTGTCCGACATGGGGCTCGCCGTCTTAAACCCCATTTGACAGATGAGGAAACTGAGGCCCAGAGAAGTGAAGTGACCGGCCCGAGGTCACACAGGAGGCAAGTGGAGGACCCGGGATTAGGAAGCAGGTCCTTCTGACTTCCTAGTCTGTGCTCTATCCACTAGGGCATGATGACTTGGGAAGAAGCCAGTGGGGGTGGTGGTTTAGACCAGAGAGTCAGAGGGATCCTGTTGACTGGCCGACAACCCATCGCCACCGGTCTAGACCGGCTCTGAGCTGGGAACGCTCAGCCCCTCAGCACTTAGGAAGATACCTCTAATGTATTTATCTGTATTAATGTCTGCCTCCCTCTCTCGGCTGTAAGCTCTCTGTGGGCAGGGAACATACCTACCCACTCCGTTTAGTGTACTTTCCCAAGTGCACGCAGTAAGCACTCAGTAAATATCGGCGACTGACGGACTGATTGAGTGAACCGTCCCCCTTTACCTCCCCGCCACCGCACACACGCACACACAGATTATTCTCTGCCTGGTTTTCCAGTCTCCATTGAAACAGATAACCCAGATTCCCAAGAAACCCACTTACCCGTTTCCCCACGAACCAAGAGCTCTGGCCTCTGAAGAAATGGACCTTGTCTAACGGGGTTCACGGGTAGGCTGGGGAGCGGGGGGATTTGAAAAATCGTGCCTCCTTCTCTGGGGGTACAAAACAGGGAGTCACCTTCACTCTTTCGTTCCGACCTCTTTCCCGTACGTAGACGAAATAGCCGGGACGGTGGAGGCGAGGGGAGGGAAGGAGAAAGAGAGAGAATGGAGGAGGAGGAGAGAGGAGCGAAGCGAAGAGGGACAGGGCTGTACTGGTTCGGAGTTGCAACCCGGGCTTCCTGAGAGCCCTGCAAGGAGGGGTGTATCAGTGAATAGGGATGTCACCAGCTCCTCAGAGACAAAAATCAACGGTATTTATTGAGCACTTACTGGGCGCAGGGCACTGTACTAAACTCTCGTTAGAGAAGCAGCGTGGCTCCGTGGAAAGAGCCCGAGCTTGGGAGCCAGAGGTCATGGGTTCTAATCCCGGCTCTGCCGCTTGCCAGCTGTGTGACGCTGGGCAAGTCACTTCACTTCTCTGTGCCTCAGTTACCTCATTTGTAAAATGGGGATTAAAACTGTGAGCCCCACGTGGGACAACCTGATCACCTTGTATCATCCCAGCGCTTAGAACAGTGCTTGGCACATAGTAAGCGCTTAAAAATACCACTATTATTATTATTATTTCAACAGAGTGGGTAGACGCGTTCCCTGTCCATAAGGAGTTTTTAGTCCGGGGGGGGGGGGGACAGACATCAGTATAAATCAGTAAATGACAGGTGTATACAGAAGCGCCGAGGGGCTGGGGGGGGGGGGGAGTCTCTATTAAGTGCTGAAAGGGGAAAAAAAATCCAAACGAAGAGGGAGAAAGGTTAAACATTAGTGACAGTGTGTGAACCTGTAGGAGTGCATCCGTACCTAGTGTCATCTACCATAAACAAAGGACAGCTGTACGGGTAGAGAGATGTACACCCACAGATGTCTGTGCTTGTGTACCGCCTGTGTGAGTGAGAGAGAGATGGAGGGGAGAGAGGAGAGAAAAGGCAACAGAATGAATTTACAAATAACTCTGTGCCTGTGCCTCTCGATACACGTATGATTGGGGGGGGGGGGGCATTTCCATGTATGATGAATGTTTGGTTTTCTGCCATCTCCGTGTTTCTGAGACAGTTTCTCTGCCTTCCCGGTGTATTTCTCCCTGAATCTGGCTGGGTCCCTGCCGGTGGGGGCTTGGGGGGTGGGGGGTGGATCGCGTGTACGTTTGTCTTTCAGAACGGGGTAGATTCACGGGTCTCTTTTGGGGGTGAGTGTGGGTCCGGGTGCGTGTCTGTGGGTCCGGAGTCGGGCCGGCCGGGCGGACCGGAGGGGCCGCGGCCCATCAGAGAGAGGTGTCGGAGGGACTCGCCGTCTTCCTTTGGAAAACGCAGGTTGGAAGCGGTGCATTTCTCTTCCCTGGGCGGATGGGCAGGGGCGGCCTCCGCCCTGCAGCCCCCTCCCTCCTCTCCCCCGCCCGCTGCCGCAGCCGGGCCCGGGCCAGTCCTCCGCCCCGACCCCCGCCCCAGCCGGGGGCTGGGGGGGGGGGCGACCAGAGGGAGAGGGGAGGCTGCAGACCCCCCCACCCCCACCCCCATCCCTCGGGGACCCCGGCAGACGAGCCCCCCCGGGGGGGGGGAAAGCAGGGAGGGTGGCATGAAGGTGGGCGCTGCTGACATTTGCGATCCGTTGCCATGGGCGCCAGGGAGAGGGGGGTGGTGAGGGGGGTGGAGGGGGGGTGGGGGGGGTGATGGGGGGTGGGGGGGACGACTTTTGTTTTGAAGTGGGGTTATCACCCCCCCTCCCCTCCCCTCCCCCCTCCCCCCCTTTGCAGATGACGTCATGGATGTCCATGGCAGTGACAGGCCACCTGTGGGTTGATCGGGGGCTTTAAAGAGACAGTTCTCCGGCGGGCCCCGGAGCCGGCCCTCTCCTCTCCGTGCTGGCCACCGGCCGCGGGCTGCGGGCCACGGGCCCCGGGCCCCGGGCCCCGGGCCGCCCCCCGCTCCCCTCCGGGCCGCCCGCAGGACCGGCGGACGGGACGCCGCAGACCCCCCCGACCTACACGATCGGTCCCCAGACCCACCCACCCCAATCCCCCCCCTCTGCCGCCGAGACGGGCCCCGTCCTCCTGCCCCGCACCCCTCCTCGGTGGGGGAAGCTCCCGGCAGGGGCGGGGGGCGTGGGGAAGGGACCGGGGGTGGGGATGGGGATGGGACACACACACACACACACACACAGACCCTCCGCCCCCTCCCCGAAGACGGGAAGACCGAGTCCCACCGGGTCCGGCCCCGATCCAGGTAAGCCGGGCGGGGGGCGAGGGGACAGGGACACGGCGGGGGGTGGGGGAAAGGCCGTCCTCTGGACGAGGGAAAGAGAGAGAGAGGAGGGAGGGTCTGCCCGGGGTGGGGCGGGGGGCGGAAGGGGGGGGGCGACCGCTCCAGGGGTCCGGTCTCAGAGGAGAAATTGGGGGGCAGAGAGGGAAGAGATGCCGGGGGGCCGGGCCGCCCCAAGGGGGCTGGGGGAATTGGGGTGGGGGCGGCGGGGGTTCTCCCCACAACTGGGGGTCCGGGCACCTCCCCGGCCCCAGTCCCCATCGGGTCCCCACCCACCCAGGAGGAGGCCGGCCGGCTGTCCCCGTCCGGCCCCTCCACTCCCGGCGGGCTCCCTGGAGGTGGAGGCCCAGGGCCCCCAGACCCCGAGAGGAGGAGGACACCCACCCGAACGGGACGGCCGCAGCCTCAATCTTCCCCTCCCCGCTCCGACCACCCCCGGCCTCCTCCCCAGGCCCGGAGGGCGTCGGGACCCCCCCTTTCCATGGCTCCCACTTGTCGCGCAAGGCTCCGTCCTCCAGACCCCCCCCCCCCCTTCCCCAAACCCACGCAGAGACCAACCCGGCCAAACAGCTCCCTCCCGCAGGCTCCGACTCCCGCCCCCCTCCCCAATCCCCTTGCTCTTCTCCGGCAGAGAGGCAGGTGAGGGGCAGCGGGGGCACAGGGGCATCAGCGCTTAGAGCAGCGCTTGGCACGTAGTAAGCGTTCAAAAAAGACCATCAGTATTATTCATCATCGTTATTATTATCGTCCTGGGGGTCCGCGCCCTCCCGCCCGGATTCCCGAAGGGGGGCTGGGGACCGTCCTCTCTCTGCCTCCCCCCGCCTCGACCCCCTCCCCGGCTTCCCCGGAGAAACGGCACGGAGGAGTGGACAGATCGCGGGCCCGGGAGTCGGAAAGGTCCCGGGTTCTAATCCCGGCTCGGCCCCTGGTGGGGCCGGGTGACCTCTGGGCAAGTCGCTTCGCTTCTCTGAGCCTCCGTTCCCTCGCCTGTAAAATGGGGGTGGAGACGGTGAGCCCCAAGTGGGACTGGGTTCCGCCCCCCCCCCCCCAGATCTTTTGCGTGCATCCACCGCAGCGCCTAGTACAGTGTCTGGCACCTAGTAAGCGCTTAAGAGATAGATACCATCGTCATCATCATTATTATTCTGATGATGATGATTCTTCCCCGGGCGGCCTGGCCGCTGGATCTCTGGGAGGGGGCATCGGGCTGGGACCTGGTGGGGCGGGGGGCTTCCCCTCCGGCAGGACCCCTCCTCCCCCGAGCCGGGGGGCGCACGGAGACGGGACCTCACTGCCCCCCCCCCGCCCCGCCGGCCCCTCCGAGTGCGGGGTCAGCACCGCCAAGGTCGGGCAGCGCCCCGGTCACCGCCTTCGACGCTGCTGCTGCTGCTCATTACCCTCTTTGGTGAGCGCTTACTATGTGCCGGGCACCGTACTCAGCGCTGGGTGGACCCAAGCAAATGGGGTGGGACGCAGTCCCCGTCCCCCGTGGGGTTCCCGGCCTCAATCCTCTTTTGACGGGTGAGGGAACTGAGGCCCAGAGAAGGGAGGTGACTCCCCCAAGGTCACCCAGCAGACAAGTGGAGCGCCCACCTCCCAGGCCCGGGCTCCGTCCACTACGCCGTGCTGCTTCTCCGCTGCCCTGGGGGACCCTACTTGTTTTCCCCGCGGGATCCCCACTGTGGAATCCAAAGAGGGGCCGGGAGGGGGACTCACACACAGACACTCGGACCCACACACACAGCCCTCTCCCATCCCTGGAACTCCGTCGAAAGTCAGTCGATCAATCGACGGTATCCTCGATCGAGCGCTTACCGTGCGCAAAACACTGTACTAGGCGTTTGGGAGATTAGGGTACGACCGAGTTGGCAGACCCGTTCCCCTGCCCACGACGAGCTCAGGGTCTCGAGGGCAATAAATTGACTTTTCCTCATCTCGATTCCCCGGGTGCGAGGCCGGGGGGTGGTGATGCACGAGGAAGCCGTTATTTCCTCCGGGGAAGACCGTGAAGTCCCCGCCGAGGCCAGTGCCCAGGCCTGCCTCCGTCTCCGTCTCCGTCCGGGGGAGGAATGGCGGAGGTGCCAGAGAGGAAGAGAGGAAACCCCGTTGGGGGGCGAGCGGGGTTTGCAGGGAGGGAGTTGTAGGGAGGATTCGCCAGCCGTGAGGAGTTGAGGGAAGAAGTTATTTTTAAACCCACAGTCTCTTGCACCAACAATGAAAGTCAGGAGAGGTAGAACACAAGTCCCCGTTCTTTCCGTCCCGAACCGAGGAAGAACTCTAAATTTTGTCTATGGGCTGTACAGAAGGGAAGGGTTTTCATTTATTCGCATTTCGCTTAAAAGGGGAACGGAGGGAGGAGGACGGAATGTCAGGACGTAACAGTCACGATTAAGTCAAAGGGGTCCGGATGAGAATTGGGGTGGCGCTAGGGTATGAGCCTTAATGGTGACGAGGGCAGAGTTTGGCAGTGGGGTTACAGTGCGATCGTGGGGGAAATGAGCAGGAGGTGAGGCTGAGCGGTAGGGTTGGTTAGGGGTTACAGTTAGACTACTCTGGGTTGCTGGGGCAGGTATAGGTTTGGAATAGAGTCGAAGGGGGAGAGGCGAGGGCAGGGTGAAGCCAGAAGGTTGGGTTTAAACTGGGACTCTGGTGGTGGGTTAATCCCAGGGGTTTCGGGTTAATGAAGAGGGACGTGGAATTAAAGTTAGAGACGATGCTCTTGTTTTCGTTTCAGTCTCTCAGAAACCAGGACCAACACCCGCCTCTCCCCCTCCAGACAGACACCCTGCAGGGTATCCAAGAAAGGGGGAAATAATTGACCTCCTTCGGTCGAGATCGGATGGGGGGGTGGGGGTGGATTCGGCGGACAGAAAGTCAGCACTTGCTAGCCTTTTCAGATATAATCAACAACAATAATAATAATAATGATAAGATATATTTTCCTCTCCTAAAGCACCACTGTATATTTCCTCACCCTTTCCCACAGGCGCGGAGAATCAGGCTTTTGAAAGGAAACGTTAATGCTCTCACCTCTCACAACTGCCGAGTCCCCCAACTTTTTCCTTTCCCTGAAGTAAATGTCCCAGTCCCCTATCCCCTCGCCTTCATCTTTTTCTTCCACCATCCCCGGCACCGCCTCGTTCACTCGGAGATGAACCAGGTCCGCTGGGCATCCCGTCTGTAGGAGCAGACCATCTCTAGTCGAAACCGATCGAACGTTGGTCTGCCCAGCTCACCGCAGTTTGGGGCGGGGGCGCGGCGGGGGAGGGCGGTCCAATATGAACCTTGGGGGAAGACGGTCATCAGGCCGGGCAGAGCCCTCTAAGGGCTGCTCCCTGCCGAAAACCTGTTGGGAGCGATGGGCTTTCAGCTCCATTTATGGGTTATTAATAATGACCTTTGAACTCTGGGACCTTGCCGGTTGCTTAGTAAACCTCAGTAGACAAACCCCCCCACCCCTTTCGCTCCTCTGTCACCCTCCGGGAGGCAAAGGCCTTTCATCCCGGCTCCGCCCCTCCCCGTCTCCCCTCCAGCCATCTCTCTTGCACCCCGTCTCCATTCCAAACTAAATTTTCTGTCTGCCTCCACTCTGAATTTGAGGCTGATGATGTTCTCTGTGGGCCGACTTGCGTGGGGAAAGGAAAATTTGCAATGAGGTCGCATCTTCCTGGAACGCCGCTCCCAAGGGGGTTCGGCTATCCATCCTTATAAGAAGAGACAGGCTGGCTGGGCAGCGTGCCCATTCCCCCTCCAGGCTCTCCCTATCTTTTTGAGTATCTGTTTTGGTTTCCAGCCAGAAAAGGCTGGGCGAGCTCCCTCCCTTACCCTGGTACGGATTCATCAATCCTCTAGGGCATCAATCCCTGATAGCATCACTACCTACCGCCTGGTAGCAACACTGGCTGATTTCTATTCGCCTCCAGCCTGCTCGTGTTTACGGGGCTGTTTCCCTTTCGAGGATAGACCTTGGGGCCCCATTGGTCAGAGAGGGAAGAGGGTCTTCTCACTGGTTGGCAGCCATTGCCTGGCCAACTAATCAGAGGGGGCCACCTGTCCTCCTCCGGTTGGCTGAGTGGAAAAGGCTCTCAGAATTACGCTCCTCTGGCTGTTCCCCAGCCACCAATGGAGGGATTTGAAATCTGAGGATTGTTTTTCCTGGCCCAGATTGTGGGGCACCTGGGTGGAATTACCAGTGCTGCCTTTAAAAAATACTTTCTATTCATACGCACACACACACACGCACACCCCGCCCCACCCACCCACCCACGCCACGGCTACCGTTCTCTTGAGCGGGCTATACAACTAATTAGCAATCAATACCAAACGACAAGAATCTAAGCGACAACCTAAAAACTCACTGCCATTCCATGGTCTCCACCTCTCCCTCACCTCCGCTGCCACAGAAACTTCAGGGAATTTCGGGCACCTCAAATAATGACTCCGTTTACCCACCTGTTTGGGGGGGAAGAATCGTTCCTTGACAAGATGGACCTCTGTGTCATGAATGTCCAAAGTGCAGCTTCCTGTCTACCAGCAGGTGAGGAATGCTTTCTGCTCTGTGAAAGAACCGTGTCTAATTCCGCCTCTGTATTTCTTCTCAGCGCTCAGTACAGTGCTCCTTACACGGTCAGAAAGACGCATAGTAGTAGTAGAAGTAGTCTATTTTAAGCACTCACTGTGTGCAGAGCCCTGGAGTAACCAAACGGCTACTGCTTCTCCTCCTCTTGCTCCTCCTCCTCCTCCTACTTTGGCATCCGGAGGCCCAGATGCCCAGATCCTGAGTCAGGATCCACCTATTAGGTCCTTGTGGCTCTCCAGCTTGTTCGCTCTGGTCGGGTTTGGCCCTTCGGGAGGCAGAAGGAGGCCGTTCTTTTCTGCCTCAGCTTAACACTCCTCAAGTTCAAAGACTCACCCTGTCCCTTCTTTAGGGAGTGGGCAGAGGAATGGCAGGCTGTACTGGGGCTGTTTCATTTCCTTTTTAAAAGGTACCCACGGCCCCTGATACGCACGTGAGTACAAAACCCCTTCCTTACGGGGAGCTGCTCTAGGCTCTAGGCTGAGCTCAGCGTAATGGTGGACGGAGACCATCCAGGCCAACCAGTGAGAGCTCAGGGGAAGGCTTTAGCCCTCCTGCTTGTCTGGTGACAAGCTGATCTACCCGTCTGATCCAGACCTGCCTCCCGCCCAGAGATAGGTTTTAAACCTACTGCCCAGCGCAAGGGAGGACCCACGAAAACACCAGAGCCCTTTATTCTTCTCACGATTCTGCACCGAGGTGAAGTTGGGTGGAAAGTAACACCTTGAAAGATGGCTGTGCATTTCATAGAATTTAATACGGTGGTTTTGTTTCTTTGTTTTGTTTTCTGGTACTTGTTAGGCACTTACTATGCCTCAAACACTGTTCTGAGCGGTGGGGTAGGTACGAATCAGTAAAGGGGGAAAGAGTCCCTGACCCCAGTGGGGCTCACAGTTTGAAGTAGGAGGGAGAACAGGTATTGAATCCCCATTTTACAGATGAGGAAACTGGGGCACAGAGAAGTTAAGTGACTTGCCCAAGGCCACACAGCAAGCAACTAGCAGAGCGATTGGCAGAGCCAGGATCAGAACCCGGGTCCTCTGAATCCCAGGTCCGTGCCCTTTCCACTCGGCCGTGGTGGTCAGTAGTTACGTTTCCCATCCATCTCGGACGTTTATTCTCCGAAGCGCTTTCCCGTTAATCACGTCCTTTGTCCTCTCGAAATCGCCGTGGAGCGGAGAGGAAGAGGAATTAGGAGCACCCCCATTTTAGATGAAGACACCGGGGCAAGGAGAGGTTAAGTGGCTTACCAAAGTCACGCAGCAGATGAGGAGACAAACTGGGAACAGAGGCTACCAACCAAGTCTCCTGACACCCAAGCCCATGCTCTTTCTACCGGACCCGGTTGCCTCCCGGTTAACTGTCGAGAGGGTTTGGGTGGTTCCGTGGTCACAGCTCCCTCTCCCGCTGTGTAAACATTATCCCTCAGCCCACTGATGCCACCCTGTAGAAACGAGCTGGTCCGGGCCCGAAAAGCTGGCACCGAAAAGCTTCTAACCCGCTCCAAACCCTCTCTGGCTCCGCAGCCTCCCTGAGAGGCTGTTCCATTAAGACAGTTGGGAGGGAGAAATCAGGAGCGGGAACAAGGGATAGGAGGAGGAAAATTCCAGGGTCAGCCTGGATCTTTCCGGGGGTGCCTGGGTGTTTTTGTTAATGAGAAGCAGCCCATGTGTCGCCCTTGAATATTTTAGCTGACTTCCACACATTCGCATCAACCCGGAGAGCCACTGCTACATTCTCCAGCTTCTCCTGCTTCCCTCTCCAGCTTCTCCATATGGCAGCCGGGCTGGCTTGGGCAAGTATCAGGGATGACCTCTAGGCAACACACATGTATGTGTATGTGTGTGGGGGGCACTGACTTCCACCGAACGCGGTGGGGTGCGGGAACGCCGCCCTCACCTTTCGGCCACACTTCATGAATGGTTCTTGGGGTCCTCTTCTCCCCACTCTGAGTCAAAGCCTGAGGCACTCCGGCCCTGACTCCGAGTCCACCGGGTCCCCTCTTTGCTCCCAGAGGACCCGACAGTGGACTGGGAGGCCAAGGGGAGAGTCAGGGGCTTGTTCCTTGGTCCTGAAGAGTCTGGAAAACCCTAGAGTCTGGCCATTCAGACCCGGGCATTTTCCACTGGAGCACTCGCCATACGCTCATGGTAGTCAAAATGAGCGCAGATAGAACGATTAGCATCCTGGGATGTTCCATTGAAACGGAGTCCCGTCATCACCTTAAGAAAATGACAGGGCTCATCCCCAGGATCCATCCAACCGGAGATTCTGCTCCTTCGGTGGTTTCAAGATGCCTAGTGAAACCCTGTCCTTGATAGTTAGGGTAGGGACTATCTGATACCTCAAAATTCCCCCTTCTAATAACTGTCTAGTGTGGCTGCATCTAGGCTCAATCTTCTAAACTCACGGGGTCTTCACAGAATGGCTATGAAAAGGGGAGAGATGGTGTGTGTTGGGCGGGGGGGTGTTTGTGTGTGTACCAAATCCAACTTCGGTGACTTTGTTGTGACTGGATGTGTACGGATGTTATTGCTTGAAATGTCCCCCACCCGTTGGGGCCTTCCCAGTTTCCCCTCTTCTCATCCCTCAGGGTGGCATCGGCAAAGGCACCTCGGCGGCTGCCCATTTCAGAATTAATCCGGCCGGTTTATCCGGAGAGAGGCGCCGGAGGAAGCCCTGATCTGTGCTTCTCCGAGGGGAGCGAGGGGTGGGATCCTGACTGTCTTCCCAGACGCATGAGAACCCCTGGGGCACAGAAGGGCACCCAAGCCATGATCCACAGAATTCAAGCGGAACCATCCAGAGGGGGAGGTGTAGGGCCAAATGATCTGGATAATGGCCTCAATCCTCAGATTCGCTCTACTTGCCGACCCGGCCATGATTTCTTCCCCATCTCTCTCTCTTCTCTACCTCTCCTCCGTCCCTACTTCCCCTTGGAGCTGGCTTGGGGCTGATGTTTGGGTCCTCTGCCCCTCAAGAGGAGGTGAAGATAGGAGGTCAGTAGAAAGGGAGATTGTCTCTTCTTCCAGGAACCTTGGCAGAAGATCCTCTGGTGGATTGGAGAAGGGAGGGGCACACAGTGCACACAGTAAGCACTCAATAAATGCCATGGATTGATGTGGAATGCCCCCTCCCCCACTTCCTCTCCCACACCCTAGGGCAACAAAGGGATGGATGCTGAAAGTGATTTCCTCAACTCGCTGTAGTCCTCAAGACTGGAGTTCTGTTAGGACTGGTTCCTGAGAGCCAGACCTTCATTATTATTATCATTATTAATAATCATATTTAATGAGTACTGTGTGCAAAGCACTGTACTAAAACGCTTGAACCTCTGTCCCCTCCGGGGGATCCCCAAGCGAGTCCCAACCCAACCTGAAATAATAGAGCTGAGTAGAATGCAGCCGGAATGAATGAAACCAGCACCCCAACAGCTGGGCTGGGCCAGGGTTGGAGAAGCCTTGCGACCAAAGTTCCCTGGATGTTCCGGGACCCCTCCCAATCCCCCTTGGAAGCATCCACTCCTCTGGGAAGGATCTGCGTGGGCGGCTCCATTGACCCAAACATCCCCCTCCTCCCTTACCCCCGAAGGGAGATAGAGCACCAACTAATTGTTCCCATGGTTACGTGGCACAGTTTGCACCGAGAGAGCAGCGTCACCCATTGCTGTCACAAGGTGAAGGGGGGAGGGGTTGGGGGGAGTGTTGTCGTGGAGGAAACCATGGCAACTGAAATTGCTCAGGGCATAGCTGGGAGTGGAGAGGCCAGAATCTAGGGTGGGTCTGTGCTTGTGTGTTGGGGGGGGTGGGGTACGATGGGATTGGGGGTGAGGGGAATCTGCTTGGACACAAAGGGCCCAGTAGTGGTTCTGTTATTCTCCCCCCAGAACCCTTCCCGCTCAAACCAAGGCTGTAGCATCCCCGCCTTTCCCTGGCAAGTCAGGGCTGCACTACCATGGGTACAAAGGGGACTCAATATCAACTGAGCCCGCACAAACCGAGGCCCACGCAGCCTTCCTAGACGCCTCTGGTCCTGATCCGCCAGAAGTACGCTCTTTGCTCGGACTCGGAGAGGATGTCCTTCTCTCGACATCTCTGATGAGCCCCAGATAGCTGCCACGTGGACCTTTTATCAGGAAGGACAGTCTTTTTGGTTTCCATAACAAAGAGAAGGGATGAGCCCGAAACCGGCCTTCCTTCTCGAATGGGGCTACTGAGTCCAGGCTTGGAGATGAGGTGAGAGCTACGAAACTCCACCGCCAGCCTGGCAGCCTGCCAGCCTCCGGGCCCCTGGGCCTGTTCTCCGTGGCGGAGCCCCAGAAATGAAACCCGCGGGCATCATTCCTGTTCCACACCCAACCCTGGTCCTGGAGGTTCAGGAACATTCCAGCGTTCTCCCTAGGGGAGCCCCAGCTTTGGAGCTGAGTTGAAGGGTGTGGACATCTCTTCCCCTAAAACCCTACTTTGCCTCTCTGTCCCGTGGACTGGGAAGGTTGGATGCAAGGGAGACATTCCAGGCTAGGCGGAGATTCTGGCCAGCCCTGATTCTAGGGGACCTCGGCAACCTGGAGGACCACGGGCGGTCTCTCAAACTGGTCTGACTCCTTGGCCCCATGCCTAAGCATAAATAGGTGATGATTTGGGCACCCTGAAGTCCTCTATTGGTCTGCGGAGGGATGTTGTACAGATCTCACCCACTACCCCAAGGGTTGAACTGAACTCAAGCTGGACCGATAGTAGAGGGGGTGAGCCTTATTATGCTTCCCCGGCAGCGGGTACTCGGGAGCACAGGGTGCAGATGAGATTCCCCACTTTCTAAAGGAGAAATCCACCTCTGATTGTGTCTGCTGTTTGTTTTTTTTCTTCCCCCATGCAGTCATCTTCAATCGGAGGCTCGATTCTAGGACCTACCTCAACCTCCCCTGAACATCTGGTGAGTATGCGGAGTCCTTGCAGGAAACCCCCCTGCTGGTTGGGTGTCCGGGGCTGGTAAACATGTCACCAGGGTGTATTTCCCTGGGGCTCAACGGACTCGCCAGGTCTCAGCTCATTCACCGAGAGCAGACTCTTAGGGTGGGACACCAGACAGCAGCAGGAAGGAGTTAGTGTGAGAAAGCAATTAATTAGCTGGACTTTTGGCTGTTCTAAAGTGAGTGCAATTTTACCTGCCATCTGCTATCACCTTAGAGAGCACAGAGGATTAGAGAGATAGAAAATAAAACCCCAGTGAAAGGGGTGAGCGATGGGCCTGTCAAGTTTGGAGAGAGAGGATTTGGGGGGAGGGGAAGACTGATGGGAAGCCTAATAAAAGGCCTACGGGTGTCAGAAGGGTTAGCGGGAAGAGGCTAGGACCTCATCCTCCCCAACTCTTCAAGAGGAATCGGGGGGATGGATGTAGGTGAGACTAAAAGGAAGTTCCGTGACAGGATTAAATGCAAAATGGACTGTGTGGGTCAACTCCAAAGTAGAAATCCCTTCCCAGTTATCTCTGCCCCAGGGTGGAAATCCCCAAATACAGTGTTCCCTAGAAATCACCGGTTTCTACCGACCTCTGGCCACTGCAAGATTCCAACTTGCTAGGAGCTGTCCTGGGGAGGAGACGGGGGTTCCCATGAGGCCCCATCTCCCTGGGGTTTCCTGGGATTTGGGAAGGGTGAAGTGGCAGAAATTTGGTGATTGGTAGGATGCTCGATGGGCTTTTCCAACCCACTACCCCTACCTCACACGCTCCCACCGCTCTTCCCCAGCCCTTAGAAAGCCCAGGAAGCCCAACTGCTCCTGTTGCTACAGAAGGACACCATCCTAGTGGCCAATACCGGCAACAATCTGACCTGATAGTCGGTAGGCTATGGAAGCAGCAAGCTGTGAGGGGCTCCTCACCACTGTCCTGCCTCTGGGACTCCCTCCCCACCATCCCAATCTCACCATGTCTTCCAGCTGCATAGGCAGCTTTTCCCTCTCCCTGGACATGATGAACAGCAGACGCCCGGGGCACTGGTGCCCTCTGCTTTCCTCTCCCTCTTACCCCAGTGATGACCTAATAACCTTAGGGGAGACCGGAGAGCCTAGCTAGGCCAAAGGCAAAGTAGATGTCGAATGTCAGTTGTGTTATTCCCGTGCTGCGTTGCGATGCAACACACTGGTCTCTGCTCTGACAGAGAAATAGCAAACAGTTGGGCCATTAAGCAGCAAGGAGATCTACTCCGGAAATGTGCTGTCTCGAGTACAGGACAGAGAGTTAGCTGGGGCCAATCGTCAATGCAGGGCAGGAAAAGTACCTTTCTCTGGGATGCTTTGTTCCTGCTTGCAGTCAGGGGAAGTGATTAATCAATCGACCGATCAGTGGCATTTATTGAGTGCTTACTGTGTGCAGAGCACTCTACTAATTCACGTAGTCATCCAGCCCTCTGGGTTTAGAATTGTATCATTCCAGGCCATGGATCCCTCACGTTACTATTAGATCCCGAAAGGTGTTAAGGGAGCTCAATCAATCTCTCTGTCTCTCTCCCTCCTCTTTCTCCCTCTCTCTCTCTCTCTCCCTCTCTCCTTTCACCCCTCTCTCTCCCCCTCCACCCCTCTCTCTTCTTTCTCCCTCTCCGTTACTTATTGCGTCTACAACACAATCTGGATTCCCTTCTCCCTGCCCACCTGAAACCTTTCTTCACCATCGGGGCTGGGGGAGGGGAGGGAGAGGGAAGGTGAGCGGAACAAAAGAGAAAAGCTCAAAATTAAAAAGACAAGGAATTAAAAGCAGTAGCGATAGCGGAGGGTAATTATCCCTCAGCTGCAGCTGAAATACAATTAGGGCCACGCTCTCTGAGCCTCCGGGATATTGTGGCTTCGGCTAATTAAGGAGCGGATATGCAGTGGGCCCCCAGTCAGGGCAATTAGAGGCCGGGCCAGGCTGCGGGAGGCCTAATCACATCCCAGCCCGAGACCCACGGCGGGGGGAAATGAAGGAGGGGACGGATGGGATGGTGGTGGAGGAGCTGCTGCTGCTGCCCTGGGGAGGAAGCCCAGCACCCCCGGGGGGTTTCCCTGCCGGACCAATCCGGGATTCATTCGATAGTATTTATTGAGCGCTTACTATGTGCAGAGCACTGTACTAAGCGCTTGGAATGAACAAGTCGGCAACAAGAGGATCCGGGATCCTCTTCCTCCTCTCCCAAACTCCCTCTGGGGGGTCGGCCTCGGCCCGGGAATGCTCTGGGCCCTGGAGGCTCGCAGCTGGGTCTGGCCAAGCTAGAGTCTTTCCTGCCTCAACCCAGAAATCCCTTCTGTTTCTTCCCCCGGGGGAGAGCTTTTTTGGGGGAGCGAAGGGCTCTGCTTTGGCCGGGCCGGGGGCCCTCCGTTCCCTCATCTGTAAAATGGGGATGAAGACCGTGAGCCCCACGTGGGACAACCTGATTATCTTGTAGCGCTTAGAACAGTGCTTGGCACCTAGTAAGCGTTTAACAACTACCATCGTGATTATTGTTGCCGGAATTGGCCACTTGGGTAATCCGAGTCCTTCTCTGACAACCACAGGGGCAGAGTGAGGGGTGTCAGCAGAAGGAAAGAGGGGACTGGAGGCTGCTTAGGGAGGCCCGGATTCTTTTTCTGACGCTTCCTGCATCCTGCCTTGGACGGGCCCCCGTTGACACCTCTCCCTCTCTGATGCTTCTCTACGAAGCATCTCGGATGCTGAGGTTTCCCAGAACAGAGAGGCAACTCGAGGAGAAATCTAGGGGAGGGGCAGTGCCGAGCCCTGCTTGGGAGGAGTGAAGGGCGAGGCCGGGTGGAGGTCGCCTGTACCTCGCTCGAAAGCTTCCGCATGGAGTGAAAACATGCATTATGATGGTATGTTTTAAGTGCTTACTATGTGCCGTACACTGTTCTAAGCGCTGGTGTAAAATCCAAGGTACTCAGGTTGTCCCACGTGGGGCTCCCATTTTACAGATGAGGTAACTGAGGCCCAGAGAAGTTAAGTGGCTTGCTCAAGGTCACACAGCTGACGAGTGGTGGAGCCGGGATTAGAACCCACGTCCTCTGATTCCTAAGCCCCTGCTCTTGCCACTAAGCCACACTCTCCCCCTCTCCCTTCCTCTCTCTCTCTCGTTCCTTCTCTCTCCACCCTTCCCACTCTCTCACTTTCTCCTACCCCCGGCAGCAGGAGCTTCAGGAACGGGGCAGATTCCCAGGTCGTTTCCACACTGAATTTGGCCTGTGGTAGCTACAGTATTTATTAAGCATCTACGGGGTGCCGAGCTCTGTACTAACCGCTGGGAGAGAATACACAAGTGGAGATTCCCAAGGGTCTCTGTCCCTCCGGGGCTTCAGGGCGGGGATCCGCTAGCCAGGTGAAGAGGGTGGGTTTTCCAGGCCTCTCAATCAAACAGCGGAGAAGCAGGGCGGCCTCATGGATAGAGCAGGGGCCTAGGAGTCGGAAGGATTTGCGTTCTAATCCCAGCTCTGCCACTTGTCTGCTGTGTGGCCCTGGGCAAGTCACTTCCCTTCTCCGGGCCTAAGTTCCCTCATCTGTAAAACGGGGATGAAAACTGAGAGCCTCATTTGGGAGATGGGCTGTATCCAACCCCAGCGCTTCGTACAGTGCCTGGCTCGCGGTAAAACCATTCAAAACAAAAACGGGCCGGGGGGAGGGGGGAGGACGAGTGGATTGCTGCAGTAATACAGCGGGTCTGGGGGCTAGTAGAGTCCCCAGCGATCTCTAAAATAATAATAATGGAAGGCACAGTCCTTCGAAGAGAAGAGCAAGATGGAGAGCACCCCCCACCCCTCCTGTTCTCTGGAATAAGGGGAGACATAGCCCCCGGCCGCAGGGACAGAAGATAATCTTATATTTCCACCGTCCTCTCGGGTGATTCTGTCCTCGGGGCTGGAGGGACCGGTCTTCAGAGAGAGGGTCCCGCCCTCGCCCGCGCTCCGCTCATCCTCATCGGAGCCGGCGATTAGCATCATCTTCACCCCGTCCCGACCCGTCCCCTGTGGCCCAGGCCCGGCTCTCCCGGCTCAGAAATGCCGGGTTTATTACCGTCCGGACCCGCACCTTGACCGCTTAATAACTCGAGCAGCAGAACGCGACGGCTGCGGTCCAGGAGGAGAGCCGGGCAGGGGGCAGAGGGCAGAGGGCAGCGGGCAGCTCCGCTCTGCCGGTGCCGCCGGACTCTTGTCTCCCCGGGACAGCCGTCCAAAGAGCGGCCTGGAGGGCGAGGACCGGACCGGAGAGGGGAAGACTGGGGCCGAGGGAGCCGGGGAGGGTCGCACGGAGGGAGGGGAGCGGATGGAGAGTCCTGGGACGGGGGGATGGGGGGGGACGGATGGGGGAGGCGGGGGGGCTGGGACCGCCTGGACTCAGGGGCCCGCCGGGGCGGAGGGCCGGGCTGGAGCGGAGGAGGGTGACTTGGTGGGGAGGAAACATGGAACTTCTGAGCGCCCCCTAAAAAGTGTGCGGGAGCTCAGCTCGGGGAGGAGGGGGACGAGGGGCCCATCCTCCATCCTCCTCCCCCACCCTCCATCCCCCTCCCCCCATCCTCCATCCCCCTCCCTCCCCATCCTCACCCATCCTCCATCCCTCATCCTTCATCCCTCTCCCCCATTCATCCCCTCCTTCCCCATCCTCGCCCATCCTCCATCCCCACATCCTCCATCCTTCTCCTCCATCCTTCATCCCCCTCCTTCATCCTTCATCCCCCTCCCCATCCCCGCCCATCCTCCACCCCCACAGCCTCCATCCCCCTCCCACCCCATCCTCTCCCATCCTCCAAACTCGCCCATCCTCTATCCCCTCCCTCCCCATCCTCCGTCCCCTTCCCTCCTCATCCTCCATCCCCCTCCCTCCCCATCCTCCTCCGTTCCCCCCATCCCCCCCCCATCCTCTCCCATCTTCTCCATTCCGGCGTGGGGGTCTCCAAGGCCGGACCTGCCACGGCCGGGGGAAAAGTCGCCGCCCTACTCCCCGCCACCCCCCCCAGAGTGGTCTCCCAGTTCGAAATCGGCGGCCGAGCGTGCGTCTGATGTGCATGGATTTGCAGCGGGGGTTCCGAAGACCCTAGCTCCGAGTAAGTCAAATGAATGTATTCGTACAAGCTCCCCCAATCGTAGTCCCACCCATCACTCAGGGCACGACAGGGACGCTGCGCACAGACGATCAATTTAGGCCGAGTGAGGAGGAGAGGCGGCAGACAGGTGCGGGCGGGCTCAAGCACCGAGGACAGCTCGGGAAGGGGCCGGGGAAAGAAGAGAGGAGACAGATCGGGATGGGGCAGCACCCGCGTCTGCTCTCCGCCGCCCTGATAATGATAATAACAGTAATGATGATGATGGCATCTCTTCAGCGCTTACTGTGTGCCGAGCTGGCCTTCCTTCCCAGCTAACCAGCCTCTGGCTCCGGAGGGACACCGCGCCTTTTCCTCCTCGGCTAGTGCCGGGGACGGAGGATATTCCAAGAGAGGCCGGGCTTGGCCGGCTGGCAGAGAAGGAAGGGAAAAAGAAGCGGGTCCCCGAGGTGGGCAGAGGGAAGGAGGCCCCGGGCCGGGGGTGGGCAGGAGAGAGGCGGGATTGGACAAGTGGGTGCGGAGGGGAAGAAATCCGGGCGGTCTCTGAGGGCCGGGGGCTACTTCTGGTCTGCCGGGCTGAGGCTTGGTCGCGGGAGGGAGGAGGCAGAGCCAACCGTTACCGTGGGGAGGGGACAGAGGCGGTCGGGCCGGACAAAGGGGCGAGCCCCGGGGGCGGAGAGCTGGTCCTGGCCGGGCCCCGTCTGGAAGACTAGTGATTTTGTTGTTCTCTAGCTGACCGCACGACAACAAATCCCAGTCTGCCTGACGGTGCCCGGTGTCCTCGTCGGGGGCCGTGCGGGGGGGGGGGGGTCCCTGCCTCCGCCCGCCGCCTGCTAGGCCCACGGACTGATTTCGTCGCTTGCCGCTTTCGGCTTTTCCGGGAAAGCAGCAGGAGGCGGGGTCTGAGACGCTCCACGACGCCAGCCGGAGGACGGACGGACGGATGGATGGATGGATGGATGGATGGGGGAGAAGGGGAGCTGCAGTTGGGGGTTTGGAGGGGGCCCCAGGCGGAGGATGGGGGTCACAGGAGGAGGATGGGGGCTGCAGTTGGGGAATCGGAGGGGGGTGCAGAGGGAAGATGGGGGCTGCAGTTGAGGGATTGGAGGGGGGCGGAGATGGAGGATGGGGGCTGCAGTTACGAGACGGAAGGGGGCCCAGACGGGATGGGGGCTGCAGCTGGGGAATTGGAGGGAGGGGGCGCAGGAGGAGGATGGGAGGCTCTAACTGGGGCATGGGATCGCAGGCGGAGGATGGGGGGCTGCAACTGAGGGATTGGAGGGGGAGATAGAGGATGGGGAGATTGGAGGGGGGCGTAGACGGGAGGATGCGGGGCTGCAGGTGGGGGTTGGAAGGGCACCTCGGGGCTGCACCCAACGGCTGGTAGGAGAGGGCCGGGCGGGGGTCTCGGTGGAGACCAGGATCTGAAGGAGGGGAGAATGGGGGTCCGCTTTCTCTCGGGCCAGGCATTTGTCGCTGGCACGTGGGGGCCGAGGCCGAGGCCGCGTGCAGCCAGCCCGCGTGCCAGCCCCAGGGTCCGGCTCAGAGGTCGATGCGTCCAAATGGGCGGAGGTGCCACGTCCTACGATGCCCGTACCGCCCCCCCACCACACACACACACACACACACACACACACACCTAGCCCCCCCATCAAGAAGCACCGATAGATGGACGCCACGAGCAAGCCCGGTCAAAAGCTCCATTCACCAAGCCCCGGGCCTCGGGCGCAGCCAGAGTGGAGAGAGTCTGCCGTTACCATAGTTATAAGCGCCAAGGCAACCGGGCACTCCGAGGTAGTAAATTTGAAAGACAACGCCCACCCGGTCCTCCTCCCCCTCGCCTCCACAACTCACAAACACGCACAGGCTCAAGTACACATGTGAATTCGCCCTTCTCCCAACACACACACATACACGCAGTTCTTTTCCCCGTGTCTCTTCCGCCGTCCAGTTGATTCCCTGAACCTTCTTTTTGGGATGGAGGGATGGGGGACTGGGAAGTGGAGTCCCAGCCCCAGACGAGAGGAGGGAATGACGCTTCCCCCGCAACCACCAAAGGACCGATGGGTTAATAAAATAATAATAATAATAATAACGGTATTTGTTAAGTGCTTACTATGGGCCAAGCACTGTTCTAAGCGCTGGGGTGGATACAAGGTATTCAGGTTGTCCCATATGGGGCTCACAGTCTTCCTCCTCATTTCATAGATGAGGGAAATGAGGCACAGAGACGTAAAGTGGCTTGCCCAAAGTCACTTAGACAACTAGCAGAACTGGGATTAGAACCCACATCCTCTGACTCCCAAGGCCATGCTGTAAAATGGGCATGAAGACTGAAGGCCCCACATGGGACATGGACTGTGTCCAACCTGATCAGCTTATTCCTACCCCAGAGCTTAGTACAGTACCTGGTTAACAAATGCAATAAAAACAAGTGTCAAGGCCTGCCTCTGGTGCTGCTCTGGATCTAGCTGGGGAGAACTGTCCAGCCCCGAAGGTCCGGGTAGGGGAGGAGGGTCGGAGAAGAAGGGCTGTGCTATCCTCCTGCCATCCAAACCAAGTCACCTCTTGGAGTCTTGACTGGCTTCCTCCCTGGAGAAACTAAAAAATGCTGAAATAGGCCCCAACCAGCAGACTCAATAGCCTGCCAATGTGGGGGTGGGGTAAATATGCCTCCTGCCCCGGGGGTGGGTGTCTGGCCCCAGTGGCCACCGTGGAAAGAGGATCCTAGTCCTGAAGTCCGGCCAAGGGCAGAGCTGCCCGATCTGCTCCTCTCAGAGAAAGCTCGCTGGACAGTCTCTGCATTAGAAGCTCCTCCTAATTGGCAAGGAGAGGGCAGCCCCACCTTTGCTCTCCAGGGCCTGATAGTTCCCAGCTCCCTCCCTGCTACCCACTGCCAACCCCATCCCCACTGTAGCTTGGTCTCCTCCAGTCCCCCTCCCCGCCACCCCAGGCGCCCTCAGCGGCAGATCCATCCGAGGGGTGTGAGTTGCTGCCCCAGTTCCGCCCAGAGGCCCTCAGATCCCCAAAGCCGTGACCCAGCCTTCTGCACCGAGTCTGTTCAAGCTGCCCGGAAATCACCCAGACTGTTCCAAATGCTTGGCTTCCCGAGTCACTCGGCTGTGGGCCCGGGCTACGCGACCATCCTATGGGTTCCTGTGGCATCCAGCCACTTGCCCTTCACGACCCAGAGTGCCCTGTGACAGCAAATCACGGCTCCCGACCAGGCACCGGACGTCTCCCGCTGTGTCTGACGGGGCCCGGGGATGTCTCCTTTCAGCTGTCTTTGGCCTTGCTGGCCCCAGTCCCCTCCCCTCCTGCATCCAGCAGGTGCTCAATCCTGTTAGAAATCCCATTCACACTAGACAAGGCTGAAAATTGGTGTGACCCTGTGGGGAGTCCCCTGGGCTGAGTGAATGGCCCAGCTGCTGCAGATCGGCACCATAAACTGGGGGCCCCTGGGTGTTGGGGGGCAGTGAGGGGTGGGGTGCGACCAGGCTCTAAGGACGGGGCCAGGTGCCTGTAGCCTATGCCTGAAGATCAATTCCACCCTCAGAGGCTTATAAGTCGAACACGGGGCGGTGAACACTGTTTCAAGGTGAGGATGAGGCGGGGCTGTTTCTTTCTAAAGACACTGGGTTGGGGCTGGGACAGTTTGACACCAGGGTCTCCAGACTACTCAAGGGACTCAGGGAACCCAGGACGACCAGGCCCATGCTGGGCCCCATAATCAATCCATCGATCAATCAGTTGTATTTACTGAGCCCTTACTGGATGGAGAGCACCGTTCCACATGATTAGTAGAGTAGAATATAACAGAGTTGGTAGACGAGATCCCTGCCCACCAGGAGCTCCCAGTCTACAGGGGGATACAGACGTTAAGATAAATAAGATTCTCTCTGATCTCCCTTCCTCCTCTCTTGCCCCGCTCCAGTCTATTCTTCACTCCGCTGCCCGGCTCATCTTCCTGCAGAAACGATCTGGGCATGTCACTCTCCTTCTTAAACACCTCCAGTGGTTGCCTATCAACCTCCGCTCCAAACAAAAACTCCTCACTCTAGGCTTCGAGGCTCTCCATCACCTTGCCCCTTCCTACCTCTCCTCCCTTCTCTCTTTCTACCGCCCACCCCGCACGCTCCGCTCCTCCGCCGCCCACCTCCTCGCCGTCCCTCGGTCTCGCCTAGCCCGCCGTCGACCCCCGGGCCACGTCCTCCCGCGGTCCCGGAACGCCCTCCCTCCTCACCTCCGCCAAACTGATTCTCTTCCCCTCTTCAAAACCCTACTTAAAACTCACCTCCTCCAAGAGGCCTTCCCAGACTGAGCTCTCCTTCTCCCTCTACTTCCTCTACCACCCCCCCTTCCCCTCTCCGCAGCTTAACCCTCTTTTCCCCCCATTTCTCTCTGCTCCTCCCCCTCTCCCTTCCCATCCCCTCAGCACTGTACTCGTCTGCTCAACTGTATATATTTTCTTTACCCTATTTATTTTAATGAATTGTACATCGCCTTGATTCTATTTAGTTGCCACTGTTTATACGAGATGTTCTTCCCCTTGACTCTATTTATTGCCATCGTTCTCGTCTGTCCGTCTCCCCCGATTAGACCGTAAGCCCGTCAAACGGCAGGGACTGTCTCTATCTGTTGCCGACTTGTTCATTCCAAGCGCTTAGTACAATGCTCTGCACATAGTAAGCGCTCAATAAATACTATTGAATGAATGAATGAATGAATAAATACCAGTTAAAAGGATTTGAGTCACTGCTCGGCGTGATTAGAGTCTTTCATGCATTCGATCGTATTTATTGAGCGCTTACTGTATGTAGAGCACTGTTCTAAGCGCTTGGAAAGTACAATTCGGCAACACAGAGAGACAATCCCTACCCAACAACAGGCTCACAGTCTGGAAGGTGAGAGACAAACAAAACAAAACAAGTAGACAGGCGTTTCCGCCATGTTCTACCACTCTGTGGTTCTCAAAAGGCAGTGAGCCAAAAAGCCATTTATCTGGGGTGGAGCTGGTGCCGGGCTGGGGGTGGGGTTGGGGTCGGAGCTGGGCTGGGACTGGGATTAGAACGGTGGCTGAGTCTGGGGCTGGTTCTGAGGCTGGCACTGGACTGGGCCTGGAAGAAGGAAAGATGGGGCGTCCTAGCAGATGGGCACATGACTTCAGGTTCGGACCCCCACTGGACATGACTGTGCCAGGGCTGGTCACAGCTTGAAACAGGCAGCAGGAAGCAGAATAAGAGCCATGGTGGACGGGGTGAGCCCTGGGGATGGGCATAAATCACCCCTAAAATATGGCCTTGGATTAATAATAATAATAGTAATAATAAATTGCTGTATTTGTTTAGCACTGACCATGTGCCAGGCATTGTACTAAGCACTGGGGTAGATACAAGATATCCAGGTTGGACCCGGTCCCTGTCCCACATGGGGCTCATAGTTTTAATCCCCATTTTACAGATGAGGTCAATGGGGCACAGAGAAGTTAAGTGATTTGGCCAGGGTCACACAGTAGACAAGGGGCATATCTGGGATTAGAACCCAGGTCCTTCTGACTCCCAGGCCTGTGCTCTATCCACAGGCCATGGTGCTTCTCCTGACAGCATGCTGGGTTATAGAAAAGCAGAAAAACTCAGCCTGTGAGGAGAAAGCAAATAAGTAGACCGTAAATTCCTAATGGACAGGGAACGTCTGCTAATTCTGATGTATAGTACTCTCCCAAGCACTTAGTATTGCATATTCTGCACATTCTAAGTGCTCAATAAATACCACTGATCCATTGAGAGGCTATTTTGAGAAGTACTAGTAATAACATTTATTAAATGCTTACCGAGAACAGAGCACTGTACTGAGCACTGGGAGAGAATACCCAAGTGGGAATTAGACACATCCCGGTTGCTTGGGAGGCTATTTTTTTTTCCCCCTAGATCTCGCCCGGTTGACAGGAGATGAGTCTGAAATCGTGTTGCTGCTCTCTAGTCTTTCCCTTGGGGGTTTTAAATCTAAGAGGAGACATAAAGGCCTAAAGGTTGATATGTATACAGTAGTTAAACAAGCATGTGAAACAATGAAAATATCTCATATGGATAAATCAATAAAATTCAGATCAATAAATGAATTCAAAAGGGTGATCGATGAACGCGGAGGCTACTGAGGGGATCGATCCATCGATAGTACTTATCGAGCACTTAGTGTGTGCAGAACACTGTGCTAAGTGCTTGGAAAAGTACAGTACCACAGAGTGAATGCACCCTATCCCTGCCCCGGAGGAGTTTGCAGTCTAGCTGGGGAGATGGACGTTAAAATACATTTCAGGTCGGCGGGAAGCTACGGAGCTGAAAGTTATATACGTATGTGTTAGGGTGAGCACAGAGAGCACGGTGTGAACGCTCAAGGGTCTGATGGGGATCACAAGGACTGTGTCCCACCTGATTAACTTGTATCTCTCCCAGTGCTTAAAAACAGTGCTTGAAACATTGTAAGTGCTTAACAAGCATTATTATCGTTATTACGATTAATAACGATAATTAGCATCATGGGGACGATAGGGACATTAGCAGGGTGCTGACACTGCCGCCCCATCGCCCTCCCCCTCGGGTGCCCAGCCGAGAGCGGCTCGGCTGCCACCGGCCCCCCTGCAGCCCTGTCCCGCTGCTGGCGAAGACCCGATCTGACCCAGATGACTCAGTGAAGCCGGTAAAAAGCTGCCAAGGCACCATAGAAATCGAAGCAACGGAGGCCAGGAGGAGGGATGGTCTGGGGGGAGGGAGGGAAGGCGGGAGGGGGGCAAATATTTCCGATGGAGAGAGGGGGAGAGGGAGCTGCAGGTTTATGAATGAGGAATCGGGTTGGTTCTTTTTAGTCGGAAGACCGCATGACAATCAGCGACGCTCTGACTGGATCAGACCCTCCCTCCGTAGCTATAATAACTGTGGTGCTTGTTAAGGGCTACCTTTATACCAAGCACTGTACTAAACACTGGGGTAGATATGAGATAATCAGGTCAGACGCAGCCCCTGTCCCAAATGGGGCTCGCAGTCTTAGCAAGAGGGAGGGGAGACTAACCTCCCCCCAGTAATAATAATAATAATGATGATGGTATTTGTTAAGCGCTTACTCTGTGCCAAGCGCTGTTCTAAGAGCTGGGGTGGATACAAGGTAATCAGGTTGTCCCACGTGGGGCTCACAATCTTCATCCCCATTTTACAGATGAGGTAACTGAGGCACAGGGAAGTTGAGTGACTTGCCCAAGGTCACCTAGCAGGCCAATGGCAGATTAGAGCCAGTTCCTCTGATTCCTAAACCTGGGCTCTTGCTCTTCTAGGCCAGTCCACGATTCTGAGAATGGCATCAAGATGTTTGGAGGAGCTATGATTGCCCTCCTGGCATCCATCCCTCGGGTTAGGAAATAGGCCGCCTAACAAAACCCCAACTTTGACCTCCACAACCCTAATTTTCCCTCAGGTATTTGAAGGGATTGAGCGGCGACCAGAAATCCCAATTTTGACAGGACAGTCCTGAATACCGAGGATCTGACAGACAGACAGGGATGCCGGTCGTTTAACAGACTGAAAAAGCCATCTCAGTCGGCAGCGGGGGTGAAGAGAGAGTAGGGAGGGGACTTGGGGAAGCCTGGTACCAGGGTGCCAAGCCAGGATTGCCCTCCTCTGCCACTGGCCCGCCCTGCATCCTCTACCACCTCCTCCCACCATCTTGAGAGATGCAGAAGCCCGGGCTCAACTGACGTGGCCTGGACTGAGCATCGTAACTTCATTCATTCAGTCGTATTTACTGAGCGCTTACTGTGTGTACAGCATTGTATTAAGTGCTCGGGAAAGTACAATACAGCAATGAAGAGAGACGGTCCCTGCCCACAACGAGCTCACAGTCTGGGGGGGGGGGGTGGGGAGACAGACATCAATACAAGTATACAGACATCATTATAAATAAATAAACTGACAGATATACCCGTAAGTGTTATGGGGCAGGAAAAACAAAGGGAGAGAGTCAGGGTGACGCAGAAGGGAGGGGGAGTTGGGAGATGACCTACTGCCAATTGGGTGATCCTGCCAACAGCTGAAGATCAATCAATTAATGATATTTATTAATTACTGACTATGTGCAGTAAGTACAATACAGCAGAATTGGCAGACACGTTCCCTGACCATAACGAGCTTATAGTCTAGAAGATGGAAACTGCTACTAAGATCCAGCCCGCACACTTCACTCTTCTAATGCCAACCTTCTCGCTGTACCTCCATCTCCTCTTTCTCACTGCCAACCTCTCGCTCACTTCCTGCCTCTGGCCTGGAACGCCCTTCCTCCTCATATCCCACAGACGATGACTCTCCCCCACATGCAAGCCTTACTGAAGGCACATCTCCAAGAGGCTTTCCCTGGCTAAGACCACCTTTCCTCTTCTCCCATTCCACTCGGCGTCACCCTGACTTGCTCCCTTTATTCAGCCCCTCTTCTACCCTGACAGCATGTGTACATAGCTGTAAGTTATTTATTTATTCAGTCATATTGTCTCTCTTCCCCTGTAGACTGTAAGCTCACTGTGGGCAGGGAATCTGTCCATTTATGGCTATATCGTACTCTCCCAAGCACTTAGTACCTTATTTACACACAGTAAGCACTCAATAAATATGGTTGAATCGAATCGAATCAATCGAACAGTGGTATTTACTGAGCGTTAACCGTGTGCAGACCACTGTACTGAGTGGTTGGGAGAATACAACAGCAGGGCTCAGTGGAAATAACACGGGCTTGGGAGTCAGAGGTCGTGGGTTCTAATCCCAGCTCTGCCACTATCAGCTGTGTGACTTTGGGCAAGTCACTTAACTTCTCTGGGCCTCAGGTACTTCATTTCTAAAATGGGGATTAAGACCGTGAGCCCCATGTGGGACAACCTGGTCATCCCTCAGTATCTCCCCCAGGGCTTAGAATGGTGCTTGGCACATCATAAGCACTTAACAAAAAACCATCATCATTATTATTATTATTAGACACGTTCTCTGCCCACAGCAAGCTTATAGTCTAGAGGGTTACATCCTCTCAGGCTCCACCCCCCCACCCCTTTATGCATTATCTACTTTTCCTGCCACCTTGATTCATCTATATTTTTCCAGAATTCCAATCTCCTTAAACAGGCATTGAACAAGCATCATTGGCCTTAATCTCTTCTGCTCACATTCATCCTCCCTTGCACCCCAGCATGCCCCCCGAGGACTGTGGTTTTGTGGGAGAGACTGGGCTGAGCTTGTCCTGGCCTGAAGTTAAGAACTCAGAAGAAGCAGATGGGGGGGTGGGAGGGAGGGGGCAGGGGAGGTGGCGTTGTATTCTCGCAGATTGCCCGGCACCCCCATAACTGCCCCTTGGGTCAGAGGTCAGTAAGGGTACCCTGGGACACGTCAATCAATCAATTCAGCACTCACCATGTGATTAGCACTGTAATAAGTTCTTCGGTGAGTACCGGCTTGGGCGCTTCTCGCTACCGGGCACGTGACCAGCAGGAAGCACAGTTATGTCTCGGTTAGCTTAGCCTAGTGGAATGAGCATGGGTCTGGGAGTCAGAGGATCTGGGTTCTGATCCTGACTTGACCAGTGTATGATCCTGATCTGAGGATTGATACTAAGAGCCCCACATGGGCCAGGGACCGTGTCCAACTCGATTAGTTTATATCCGCCCCGGTGCTTAGTACAGTGTCTTGCACATAATAAGTGTTTAACAAATATCAATATTATTATTATCGTCCTTATTATTTGGACACCAGGGCCAAAGCGCGCTCAGCACAGACATTCATTCCAAACACAATCCATAGCTATACGGGCTCATCCCAGTCCAGCGCAAAAATGGCCTGGAGCTCCTGGGCTCACCTAGGTTAAAGCGGGGTCTACTCACATACAAACGACCACCAGCCAGGCTCCCCATCTTTCTAAGCGATGCCAACGCAGAACGGGCATCCCACCCTCTGGGTAGCGGAGCGTGTTAGACCAGCTGATAGTGATTTCGTCCCGCTGATTTTCATGGGTCTGATGGGGCTGTGCTCCATCTTGTTCTTCTCATTCCAGAGGGCTTGGGGGAATACCTCTTCCTCATCTTCTCTCTTTATCAGCAGCCGAGGTCCCGTGTTGCCCACAGGGTCTGCTGGCTCTGAGAGATAAGAAAGATACCTGTCGTGCTGTGCTCGCCCCAAGTAAACGACGATCTGGACAAACAAGATGGAGTCCAGGCCTTAGGGCTGGCTTCTAGGGAAACAGTGAAGAGGTAGCAGCCTCTAGAACTGGCTCTGCAACTACTGCTTTGCCTATTCCAAGGAAATGGAACAGAGGCCACATCCAACCCTCCCACCTCCGCCCCACCCGACTCTCCATAAGCTCCCCAGCGTCACCGAGCTCCCGGGCCTTCTGTGGTTCTCAGCTCATTCCCTCACATTGGCCAAGACCAGCCCGTCGCCCCTCTGCTGGGGGTTATGGCGTTCTCTGCACTTTGCCACCCTGCCACGGTCTGAGACTTTTCGGTCTTTGCTCCTTCTTCCTCTGTGTGACACCCGCCTGCTCTCTTCCTCTTCGCCGGTTTGCTCCCGACCCGCTGCAATCTCATTTTTGCACTCCAAGACTGTGAGTGCCAAAGCCTCCGTCAGTTAATCAGTCATATTCATTGAGCGCTTACTGTGAGCAGAGCACTTTATTAAGCACTTGGGAGAGTACAACAATGTAGAGACAGATTCCTTGCCCATAATGAACTTCATATTACGGGGGAGATAGACATTAATATAAATAAATTACAGATATGTAAGCCTCTAATGACCTCCTTCTAGCCATGTCAAATGACCCCTACACGGTCGTTTCTTCTTGAGCACTCAGGTGCTGTCAATGCCATGAACCACAATCTTAGCCTAAAAATGGCTCTCTGATGTTGTTTTTAATAATGATGATATCTGTAAGCACTTACTATATGACAGCACTGTTCTAAGCACGTCGTATTCACCTCGTCTCTTCTTAATGTTTGGACTTCTCCTCAGTCTCTACTGATGATTTTTCTTCTCTCGCCTTTAAATCGAGAATCTGCAATGAGGCTCCATTCCTTCCCCTTTTCTCCCTACAGTCATTCTCTGGTGAGCTCATCAATCAGTGCTACTTACTGAGCATTTACTATGCACTCTGTACTAAGCATTTGGGAAACTAGAATATAATACAGTACAGTGCAACTGGTAGACACGATCCCTGACTGCATAGAGCTCACAAGTGTCCCACTCATCTCACCTTTCTCTCCTTCTAGGACCCCCTCTCTCCTTGACTTTGCTAAACCACACCTCTCCTCTCCTCCACAGCCTTTCTAAGAAGCCACTTCCTCCTGCAGGTCTTCCCTGAATAATCCCTCGGCTTTCCCCTCACAGACCCAACCCACCAACCATCTCCACTTTTCTTCCCTTGTTTTTCTTCTTAGCTGTTATTCAGAGCTTGTATTTTATATCTGCTCTCATACTCCTTTGACTATGACTTTGACTCTCCCATCACTGTAGATGGCACCACCAACCTTCCTGTCTCACAAGCCTGTAACCTTGACGTTATCTTTGACTCCTCTCTCTCATTCGATCGACATATTCAATCCATTGCTAAATCCTGTCGGTCCCACCTTCACAACATCACTTAAATCTGTGCTTTCCTCTCCATCCAAACTGCTACTACGTTAATATGATCATTCATCTTATCCCGCTTGGATCACTGCATCAGCTCCTTGTGGACCTCCCAGCCTCCTGTCTCTGTCTGCTCCAATCTATACTTTATTCAGCTGCCCAGATCATTTTTCCACAAAAATGTTCAGGATATGTTACCCTGCTCCTCGAAAAACACCTGCCGTTGCCCATCAACCTCCGCGTGAAACAGAAACTCCTCACCATTGGCTTTAAAGCACTCAATCGCCTTGCTCCTTCCTACCTCACCATGCTACTCTCCTACTACAACCCAGCCCGCACACTTCGCTCCTCTAATGCCAAGCTTCTCACTGTGCCTCGATCTCTTCTATCTCACTGCTGACCCCTTGTCCACATCCTGCCTCTGTCCTGGAGCACTCTCCCTCCTCATAAGCGACAGACAATTCCTCTTCCCATCTTCAAAGCCTTATTGAAGTCATGTCTCGTCCAAGAGGCCTTTCCTGACTATGCCCTCATTTCTTTTTCTTCAACTCCCTTCTATATCTCCCTGATTTGCTCCCTTTATTCATCCCCCCTCATTCAGTCAGTCAGTGGCATTTATTGAGCACTTACTATGTGCAGAGCATATTCTCTGCCCACAGATATGAATTTAAATAAATAAATTACAGATCTGTACATAAGTGCTGTGGGGATGGAAGAGGGGTGAACAAAGGCGTCAAGTCAGGACATCACAGAAGGGAGTTGAAGGAAAGGAAAAGGGGGCTAATAGGCAACTTGGAGGAGATATGTCTTCGAAAGACTTTGAAGGGGGTGAATGTACTATCTGTTGGATTTGAGGAGGAGGGTGTCCCAGGCCAGAGCCAGGGGTGGGCAGTGAGATAGACGAGATCAAGACACAGTGAGAAGGATGGCAGTAGAGGAGTGAAGTGTGTGGGCTGGTAGGAGAGTAGCGAGGGGAGGTAGGAAGGAGAAAAGTGATTGAGCGCTTTGAACACAATGGCGAGACATTTCTGTTTGATGCCTATGTGGGACCTCCCAATCCCAAAGCACCTATGTACATGTCTGTAATTTATTTATTTATTTATTTATATTAATGTCGATCTCTCCCTTTAGACTGTAAGCTCGTTGTGGGCAGGGACTGTGTCTGTTGTATTGTTGTATTGTACTCCTCCAGGCGCGTAGTCCAGTGCTCTTCACACAGTAAGCGCTCAATAAATACGATTAGCTGAATGACCTTGGCATAGTCATCCATCTACTTCACTTCTCTGGGCCTCAGTTACCTCATCTGTAAAATGGAGATTAAGACTGGGAGTCCCATGTGGGACATGAACTGTATCCAAACTGATAGCTGGTGCTTAATACTCCAGTGCTTAGTACAGTGCCTGGCACAGAGTAAGTGCTTAACAAATACTATAAAAAAGCAGCAAACCGCAGGACCTGGGAGCCCAGCCTCCTGAAGGAAAAGAGTAAAGCTAGTTGCAGGGGCTAGAGAAGCAAGAGAATCAACCCATCAGTGATGTTTATCGAGGGCTTACTGTGTGCAGAGCGCTGTACTAAAACAATAGAGTTGGTAGACACATTCCCTGCCCACAGCAACCTCACAGTCTAGAGGAGCTTACAGTCTAGATGGAAGGTGAGATAAAGACCTGGGCCAGAGCCCAGGGGCAAGGAAGCATCCATCTGGCTCACATTTCCCTGCACTTAGAACAGTGCTTGACACATAGTAAGCGTTTAACCAATACCACTGTTACTATCTTCCTTGATTTTCATGAGCACCCTCTAGAGAGTGGAGCTGTGCTGAGCACTTTCTTCTCCACCCACACCACCCTCTGCCCTGGATCAGTACGCGCGGGCGTACTTTTAGAATATGAGCCATCCTGAGTTCCCACCTATGTATTCTGTCCGAAAACTTGAGTCCAATGTTCTCTCTGCAAACAGTAAAGCATTGAATAAATGCTACTCCTACTACTGGTTGGCGTGACCATTCAGATGAGTCTTTCGCTACAGAAAAATGGACATCTTTGCCACTGTGCATGTCTGGTTGCTATGGCAAGGGCACAGTTCATCTAATAGGTGGACGATCCTTACCTCTCGCAGCTGGGCTTTTGGTCAATTTCCAGCTGAGGCTAACAAACCTATCTCGCTATTGTCTCGGAGTAACCCCATCTCTTAATGCACTGTCCTTTTGGTACCTTGGGACGCAGGTTTCCCTAGAAACAGTCCCCCTTAACAGGGACGGCTCGACATTAACACTTTGCTTCCCCAACACAAGAGTTCCCGTTCCCAATGTCAGTCAATCAATCAATCCGTGGTATTTACTGAGCGCTTATTGTGTGCAGAGCACTTGGGAGACTACAATACAGTAGACACATTCCCATACCACAGTGAGCTTACAGTCTAGAAGGGGCCTGAAAGAAGCAGAAGAATGGTTTCCTTTAGACAGGTCCTCTTCAGTGTTTCCATCTGTAAAATGGACATACTTGTTGGAATTTTCATAATATTAATTCTGCTTCTACTACCGTTAATAACGGTAATATTTGTTAAGCACTTCCTATGGGTCAAGCACTGTGCAAAGCAGTGGAGTAGATGAAAGATAATTAGATCGGGCCAGTCCCGGTCCTACAGTATGAGGAGGAGGGAGAACAGATATGGAACTCCCATTTTACCGACGCAGAAATTGAGGCGCGGAAAAGATAAGTAGCTCACCCAAGGTCACACAGCAGACAGGTGACGGAGGCAGGATTGGAACCTGGGTCTCCTGACTCCCAGACCCGAGCTCTTTCCATTAATGTGACCCCCGCCTTCCAACACATATTCATGGTGGTATACTTGTGCTTCCATTAGCTTGGCTCTCATCCTTCTCTCCAGGAATACAGATCATTTATTCTGTTCTGATCTACTCTTCTCAACTGCTTCCCAACTCTGAAGTGTTTTTGACACTATATTTGGTGCCCTTAGTAGAATTATGATACTTATTAAGCACTTACTATGTGTCAAACACTGTTCTAACCACTGGGGTGGATGCAAGATAACCCGGTTGGATACGGTCCCTATACCACATGGGACTCACAGTCGAAGTGGGAGGAAGTAGGATTTAATCCCCATTTCACAGATGTGGAAACTGAGGCCCAGAGAAGTGAAATGACTTGCCCAAATTCACACAGCAGGCAACTGGCACAGCCAAGACTAGTATCCATGTCCTCTGATTCCCAGGCCAGGGCTCTTTCCATGACAGATCACGGTGCTTCCCTACACCTGTGATCTATAGTCTTGTGGTAGCCAATCTTGGGAAGTCACTGCCTATCTTTTGTCATGACTTTGGGCTACACTTCCAGCACTTGATTCTGTATTACCCGAACTACATATGAACTCCCAAAATATGGCTGGATTTCCTGGTGTGGAATAGGATCCCCACAGAACTCGTGGCATGTTTTCCATTCTAATGCTTTTTCACTATCCTTGCAGCTGATCATTATGCCCGACTGCAAGATGAAGCCGAACAACTCTCTTATCCTTTGCATCTACGGCTAATCACCCTGTACCAGAAGCTGTTTTAAGGCGCCTGTCTCTGTTGAGAGCATTCACCCTCAAAGGAGTGAACATTATTCAACAGCCGCCCCAGGCTGACATAGCTGCCAGCTCTTTGGTTTCTTTCTTAGCTGATGATCTTGATGGAATTTTCACTTTGGTTTTTGTTACCCCTCTGTTTTGCCTTGGCAGCTTTGATCTCTGATCCAAATGCAAAACATTTCTTTCCAGTGGATGCTGTTATTATTAGTAGTAGTAGTAATAATATTAACAATAATAATACTTGTTAATGGCTTAAGAGAAGCAGCCTGGCTTAGTGGAAAGAGCTTGGGCTTGTGAGTTGGAGGATGAGGGTTCTAATCCCGGCTCTGCCACTTGTCTGCTGTGTGACCTTGGGCAAATCACTTCACTTCTCTGTGTCTCAGTTCCCTTATCTGTAAAATGGGGATTAAGACTGTGAGCCCCACGTGGGACAACCTGATTATCTTGTATCTACCCCAGTGCTTAGAACAGTGCCTGGCACATAGTAAGTGCTTAATAAATGCCATCATTATTATTATTAATCACTGGGGAAGATATAAGATAATCAAATCAGGCATCAACCCTGTTCCACACTTCTAATAATAATAATAATTATGGCATTTGTTAAGTACTTCCTATGTGCCAAGCACTGTTCTGAGCGCTAGGGTAGATACAAGGTAGAATCTCCTTTTACAGATGAGGTAACTGAGGCACAGTGAAGTGAAGTGGCTTGCCCAAGATCACACAGCAGTCAAGTGGCGGAGCCGGGTTTAGAACCCAAATCCTCTGACTCCCGAGCCCTTGCTCTTTCCACTATGCCACGCTGCTTCTAATCCAGTTGCTAGTAATAACAATAATAATAATTATAACAACAACAATAACAGTACTTGTTAAGGACTTACTGATGTGTCAAGTGCTGGGTTAGATGCAAGATAATCAGGTCAGACACCATTCCTGTTCCAGATGGAGCTCACAGTCTAAGGAGGAGGAAGAACAGGTATTGAATGCCCATTTTACAGATGAGGAAACTGAGGTTCAGACGCAAAGTGACTTGCCCAAGGTCACACAACAGGCAGGTGACAGGCCCAGGACTAGAATTCAGGGTCCCTGAATCCCAGACCTATGCTCTTTCCAACAGACCACACAGCTTCCCATTCAAGCCCGTGAATCTCTAATGAGGGGAATCTGGACCCTCCTTCCACTTCTCAGATAATCAATCTCAGATAATCTCAATCTCAGACAATCAATAATCAGTTATTTATGGAGTGCTTCCTGTGGGCAGAGCACTGAACTAAGCGTTTAGGAGAGTGCAATAGAATAGGGTGAGTAGGCACGTTCCCTGCCCACAAGGAGTTTACAATCTAGAGACCAACTGACCAACTGCCTGGTTGTGAGGCCCTGTAACAATTTCCGATCGGGCAGGCTGGTTCTTCTAATGGTTGAGCACTGATGTGGGAAAATGTTTTGCATATTTGAGTCAAGAAAGTAACGGGCAGCTGAACGCAGAGTGTCTCCCAAAAGGTTTTCATCATCAACCACCACATTTTTACCCTCTTCCTTACTTTTGAGGTTATTTTTCCGTCCTTCTATAGCCTCTGAATTGTTGAGCGAGGACATCGGATGCTGGCAGTCCCACCACGTGGACTTGCGCTATTTGTTGCCGTCTTTGGAGAGGGGTAACTCCAGATACTATTTCCTGTCTAACTACTGGAATCTATCAATGGCATTTATTGAGCGCTGTCTGTGTGCAGAGTTTTCATTCATTCATTCATTCATTCATTCATTCATTCAATAGTATTTATTGAGCGCTTACTATGTGCAGAGCACTGTACTAAGCGCTTGGAATGAACAAGTCGGCAACAGATAGAGACAGTCCCTGCCGTTTGACGGGCTTACGGTCTAATCGGGGGAGACGGACAGACGAGAACGATGGCGATAAATAGAGTCAAGGGGAAGAACATCTCGTATAAACAATGGCAACTAAATAGAATCGAGGCGATGTACAATTCATTAACAAAACAAATAGGGTAATGAAAATATATACAGTTGAGCAGACGAGTCCAGTGCTGAGGGGATGGGAAGGGAGAGGGGGAGGACCAGAGGGAAATGGGGGGAAAAGAGGGTTAAGCTGCGGAGAGGTGAAGGGGGGGTGGTAGAGGTAGTAGAGGGAGAAGGGGAGCTCAGTCTGGAAAGGTGTCTTGGAGGAGGTGAGTTTTAAGTAGGGTTTTGAAGAGGAGAAGAGAATCAGTTTGGCGGAGGTGAGGAGGGAGGGCGTTCCGGGACCGCGGGAGGACGCGGCCCGGGGGTCGACGGTGGGATAGGTGAGACCGAGGGACGGTGAGGAGGTGGGCGGCAGAGGAGCAGAGCGTGCGGGGTGGGCGGTAGAAAGAGAGAAGGGAGGAGAGGTAGGAAGGGGCAAGGTGATGTAGAGCCTCGAAGCCTAGAGTGAGGAGTTTTTGTTTGGAGCGGAGGTTGATAGGCAACCACTGGAGGTGTTTAAGAAGGGGAGTGACAGGCCCAGATCGTTTCTGCAGGAAGATGAGCCGGGCAGCGGAGTGAAGAATAGCCTGGAACGGGGCGAGAGAGGAGGAAGGGAGATCAGAGAGAAGGCTGACACAGTAGTCTAGCCGGGATATAACAAGAGCCCGTAGCAGTAAGGTAGTCGTTTGGGTGGAGAGGAAAGGGCGGATCTTGGCGATATTGTAAAGGTGAAACCCCGTAGCAGTAAGGTAGCCATTTGGGTGGAGAGGAAAGGGCGGATCTTGGCGATATTGTAAAGGTGAAACCGGCAGGTCTCGGTAACAGATAGGATGTGTGGGGTGAACGAGAGAGACGAGTCAAGGATGACACCGAGATCGCAGGTCTGAGAGACGGGAAGGATGGTCGTGCCATCCACGGTGATAGGGAAGTCTGGGAGAGGACCGGGTTTGGGAGGGAAGATGAGGAGCTCAGTCTTGCTCATGTTGAGTTTTAGGTGGCGGGCCGACATCCAGGTGGAGACGTCCCGGAGGCAGGAAGAGATGCGAGCCCGAAGGGAGGGGGAGAGGACGGGGCGGAGATGTAGATCTGCGTGTCATCTGCGTAGAGATGGTAGTCAAAGCCGTGAGAGCGGATGAGTTCACCAAGGGAGTGAGTGTAAATGGAGAACAGAAGAGGGCCAAGAACTGACCTCTGAGGAACTCCAACAGTTAAAGGATGGGAGGGGGAGGAGGCGCCAGTGAAGGAGGCCGAGATGACCGGCCAGAGAGATAAGAGGAGAACCAGGAGAGGACGGAGTCCGTGAAGCCAAGGTGAGATAAGGTATGGAGGAGGAGGGGATGGTCGACAGTGTCAAAGGCAGCAGAGAGGTCAAGGAGGATCAGAATGGAGTAGGAGCCATTGGATTTGGCAAGAAGGAGGTCACGGGTGACCTTAGAGAGAGCAGTCTCGGTAGAGCGGAGGGGACGGAAGCCAGATCGGCGGGGGTCCAGGAGAGAATGGGAGTTAAGGAATTCTAAGCAGTGATTGTAGACCACTGTTTGGGAGAGCACGCACGACAGAGTTGGCAGGCACTTCTTTTCAAAACAAATGATCGACATCTCGATTATCAACAACGCTTCAGCCCCATCTTACTCTCAGGTTGGCCAGATAGGCATATTCCATATCTTTAGGTCTGTCACTCCCACTAGAATGTAAGCTCCCTGTGGACAAAGAACGGGACCGGTACTTTGGTTATATCTCCCAATCAATCAGTCCATCAGTGAGGTTTATTGAGTGTTTACTGTGTGCAGAGCAAGTGCTGTGAGCAGGGAATAGCTCTGTTATACTGTTGTCTTGTACCCTCCCAGGTGCTTAGTACATAGCGCTCTGATCAAAGTAAGCACTCAATAAACTCGATTGACCGACTCAAAGAACAGTCAGTGCTCTGCTCTCAGTAGGTACTCAGCAAATACCTGTTCCACTGCTACCGTCCACTGCTATGGCCTCACAACCATTTTGAAAATTGGACTGTCAGCTCGTCGTGGGCAGGGAACGTGCCGACCAATTCTGTTGAACTCCCCCAAGCATTTAGTACAGTGCACCGTACACCATAAGCGCTCAATAAATACCATTGATTGATTGGACTCCATTCTAGATCTGAAAATCTTCCATTCGGTTGAGTTTGTCGTCTGTTGCCACAATCAAAATCCGACCCTTTCTCCGTGGGGCTTCTTCCTTCAGTTTTATACTTTCTTGGTCATCTCTGGAGAAGCATATAGATAACTGAAGAATTTAGAACAGTTATTGTTCATTTGTGGGAGATGAATTGTTCATTCTCTGTTCTTCTCACCTAGGGCTTCTGCTTTGCATTGTTTCAAGTGAAGGTCTCATTCCAGCTCCTCTAGACTTCCCCTGAACAAAGCTGCTTCTCTCAGCTTGTTTCTTTCATGACGCTACCGGTCTTTCCCACTTTCTTCCTGTTTCTCTGCAGAGAATCCAGTAACCATTACCCATTTTTGCTCCTCTTCTTGCCGTAATCTGAAGTGCTTCTCAGAAGATTGAGCTGAAGGGCTCCTAGGCCGAATCGATCCTTCTGTTGCATTTTTCTTCCGCCTGGCTCTCTAACAGCCTGTGTTTAATGATGATGACATGCCTTGGTCTGTCCTATTACCCACTTGTGCCACCGTGTTGGATCTTTTCTGCTCGCTTTGTCTGCAGGCCCATGTTTCCATGGAGGCAGTATCCTGACAGTGGTGGCGGTTGTATTCTTTGGATGCAGTTTTCTTGGGAAGTACAAATATAATGGCTTTATGCCCAGCATTTGACCATCTGACATATGCACTCAACCCGTCGATGCTATTTATTGAGTGCTTACGTGTTCAGAGCACTGTAGTAAGCACTTGGGAGAGTACAATTTAACAGAGTTGGTAGACATGTTCCTGTCCCACAATCAGCTCGGATGAGCAATTTTCGCATCAGTGATCGATTAATCACCTTGCTCCCTCCTATCTTATCTCCCTGATTTCCTACCTCGATCCAGCCCACACACTTCACTCCTCTAATGCTAACTTACTCACTGTACCTCATTCTTGTCTATCTCACTGCTGAACCCTCACCTACATCTTGCCTCTGGCCTGAAATGTCCTCCTTTTTCATATCCGAGAGACAATCACTCTTCCCCCTCAGTGCCTTATTAAAAGCACATCTCCACCAAGAGGTCCTCCCCGATTAAGCCTTTATTTCCTCTTTTCACACTCACTTCTCTGACTTCATTGTACGTTGTTTCACCCACTTTATTCACCCCCTCCCTCAGCCCCACAGCACTTATGTGTACGTCTGTAATTTATTTATATTAATGTCTATCTCCCCCTTAGACTGTAAGCTCATTGTGGGCAGGGAACATGTCTACTAACTCTGTTATATTTTACTCTCCCAAGCACTTGCTCTACCCTCAGTAAGTTCTCAATAAATACAATTGATTGATTATTCTTCTTGCGCCTGTATGACGCAGACCATTCATGCCAGAGCAATTCCTCTTCCTCTCTGACAGATGATGACTTTCCCCACCTTCAAAACCTTATTGAAGGCCCATCTCCTCCAAGAGGCCTTCCCTGCTGAAGCCCTCTTTTTATTTTCTCCCGCTCCCTTCTGCGTCGCCCTGACTTGCTCCCTTTCTTCATCCCCACTCCCAACCTCACAGCACTTACGAACAAATCTGTCGTTTGTTTATTTCACTTAATGTCTGTCTCCCCCTCTAGACCGTAAGCTCGCTGTGGGGAAGGAATGTGTCAGTTACAGTTACATCGCACTCCCCCAACCACTGAAGACCGTGCTCCCCACACAGTAAATGCTCAATAAATAAGATTGACTGACTGACCGATAGCTACAGCCAAGGTCAATCTGATTGATGGATTGATCAGAATCAATCTGATTGCTTGATTGATTGCTTTGTGGCGGCTTAGTGCCTCCTGCCTTTTAATGGTTTTCCTGTTGTTTCAGAAGTGACTCCACCACAGCCTGGGGATGGACGGATGTGGTTGGATTTATTAATCACTTGGGTAATCCAACCACTTGGATCCCACGTTCATCTTCCGCCTCTCCTCCGAATCCACCAACCAGATTTTTCCTTCTCAGATGTGTTTACCGTCCCCAACGGCCTGGCTCCTTGCACAATCATGTGAATTGAATTCTTGTCTCTAGCTGATTTAGGTCTTCCTAGAACTTTTTTTTTTCAAATGGTACTTATTAAGTCCCCTGTCAGGACTGCACCGGGAGAGTTTCCAGTCCTCTACCAGTCTTGGATAAGTGAGGGAGAGTCAAGCGGAGGCCTAGCCATTCCATTCCTAGCTTGGCCAGTGGCTAGCGAGTGGAAGGCAATCTTCCACAAATCAAAACTCACCCAGGTCGGGCAGCATCGGCTTGGGAGAGAGTCGAGGGCCGAAACACAAGTTTACTGTGCGGAAGAAGATAGTGGTAAATCACTTTCCTATTTTTACTAAGAAAACTCTATGGCTACACTACCATGAACAGTTACAGATTGATAGAGGGGAGTTCTGGGAGAGATGTGTACATGGAGTCGCTATGGGTCAGAGCCTAGTTCTCGCCCATCCCGCAGTTGACCCCGATCCACATCCTACCTCTGGCGTCCCTTCTCACATCTGCCAAACGAGTTCTTTTCCCCGCTTCAAAGCCCTACTGAAAACTCATCTCTTCTAGGAGGCCTTCCCAGACTGAGCCCCCTTCTTCCTCTGCTTCTCCTCCCCTCCCCATCGCCCCTGTTCCCTCCCTCTGCTCTACTTCCCTCCCCGCCCTACAGCACTTGTGTATATTTGCACATATTTATTATGCTATTCATTTTATTAATGATGTGCACATATCTATAATTCTATTTGTCTATTTTGATGCTCCTGATACCTGTCTACTTGTTTTTTCTTGTTATCTGTCTTCCCTTTCTAGACTGTGAACCGTTGCTAGGTACGGATTGCCTCTATCTGTTGCCAAATTGTACTTTCCAAGCACTTAGTAGAGTGCTCTGCACATAGTAAGTGCTCAATAAATATGATTGATTGCATGAATGAATGACTTGACAGCATAAGACAAGACAAGATTTATTAAGTGCTTACTACATGCCAGGCACTGGACTAAGCACTGTGGTAGATTATTAGATATCAGATTAGATGATTCATTTATTCATCCAATCACATTTATTGAGCACATACTGTGTGCTAAGCATTATACTGAGTGCTTGGGAGAGTACAATACAACAACAGACACCTTCTCTGCCCACAGATATTAGATTACATTATTAAAAATATCAGGTTGGATACAGCGTATGTCCCATGTGGGGCTCACCGCCTTAACCCTCATTTTACAGATGAGGTAACTGAGGCACAGAGAATTGAAAGGACTTGCCCAAGGTCACACCGCAGACAAGAGGCTGGTCCAGGACTAGAACCAAGGTCCCAGGGCAATGCTCTTTTCGCTAGGTCTTGATGGGAAGGAATTTGCGTTTGAGGGGGAGATGGATGGGCAACCACTGGAGGTTCTTGAGGAGAGGAGAAATGTGAACTGAATGTTTCTTGAGAATATTGATCTGGGCAGCAGAGTGAAGTACGGATTGGAGTAGGGAGAGACCGGAGGCAGGGAGGTCAGCAAGGAGGCTGATGCCGTAGTCAAGGCAGGATCCGAGAAGTGTTTGTATGGTCATGGTAGCTGGAGAGGAAAAGGCAGACTCTAAAGATGATGTGAAGAAAGAACTGACTGAATATTTATTTATCTATTCATATTAATGCCTGTCTTCCCTTCTAGACTGTTAGCCAGTTATGGGCAGGAAACGTGTCTACTAATTCGGTTGTATTATACTCTCCCAAGTACTTAGTGCTCTGCACATAGTAAGCGTTCAATAAATGCCACTGGTTGATCGATTGAATATGCAGATTGCGTGAGAAAGATGAGTTGAGGATAAACTCCTACAGCTGCTTGGATCTTCTTGCTTTGCAAATGGCAAAAGGTTCTTTTACCTGCCTAGCCTGAAATTGTTAGGAAAAATTCCATCTATTTTAAAGATAGTCTGAAGTGCATAGGTGGAATCGGGCTCTGCCGCTTGTCTGCTGTGTGACCTTGGGCAAGTCACTTAACTTCTCTGTGCCTCCGTTACTTCATCCATCCTGTCCCAATAATAATAATTATCAGCATCATCATCAACCACAACATTATTATTGGCCAGGGTTATTTTTGGCCTTTGTCTTCCAACTTGCTTTGAAATTTCAGAAATGGGGTAAAACGGGGAAAAAGTTTGTTTTTGTCATAATTTCGAGGATTCACAAGGGTTTGGGGGATTTTCTCAACGGTATTTGTGAAGCGCTTACTATTTGCCAAGTCCACCTCCCTGCCCAGTGCTCTTTTGCTGCTTTCATATCATTCACCTCAAAGCCTGGATCTGTGTTACTACCCCTTGTTCTCACTCCCTCACCACCCCATGCCCTTCCTCACTAGACTACATGCCACCAGCGGAGCCAGGACACTGGGAGAGACAAGGACTGGAGCTCCTATGCCATCTCTTTGTCCTGGCATCAATAGGGCGCTGGCCATTGTCAGCATTTGCATCGTGAACAGCATTTTACTGAGCCACCAAAATGTGCCCAGCACTGTACCAAATGCCTATTGAGTGCACGACACTGTATTGAACACCTCCTATGAGCACAGCATTGTACCGAGCACCTACTAGGTGCCCAGCACTGTATCGAATGCCTACTAGGGTCACAACAGTTGCGTACCGAACACCTCCTTTGGGCACGACACTCTACTGAGCACCTATTGTGTGCATAGCACTGTACTGAACAAGTACTGAGAGCACAGCACAACACTCTAATGAACATCTCCTATAGGCACGACACTGTACTGAGCACTTCTTCTGTGCCCTGTTAAAGATAGCTGTTGGCTTGACACAACTGCGTGTTGTGAATTCATCAGGGAGGCCTTCATGGAGGAGGTGGGGTTTTAGGAGAGCTGTGAAGACATCATCTGGTGGATTTGGCAAGGGATGAGCGTTCCAACCTGAGGAAAGAAAATGAGTGAGCATTTAGAGGCAGGAGGAGGGAAGGACGGTGTGCAGAGGAGAGGAAGGCGAGGAAAGGAGGAGAGGAAAGTGCAAACTGGGGATTAGCAGAGAGCAGATAGGTAAGGTGGAAATATTCAGTGGAGAGCCTTGTGGCTAATGATAAGGAGTTTCTGCTTGACTTGGAGGGACGTGGATTACCCTTGGAGGTTTTTAAGGAAGGGAGAAATGCATGCCGAGAGATGTTACAAGAAAATGATCCCGTAACTTCTTGTTACAAGAAGTGTTGTCTAAGACGGCTCGAGGGGTGGCATGGCTAGAAAGATGGGAGATTAATCGGGAAAGGCTTCTCGGAAGAGGGGCCTTTTTAGAAAGGCCTCGAAGGCTTGGAGCGTCCCGGGTTGGTGACCCAGGAGGGGAGGAAACTCTTGGCTGAAGTACGATGGGTAAGAGGAAAGGGGCCAAGATGGAGACTTACATGAGAAGGTTAACTTGAGAGGGAAGAGTACAAGCTGGGGTGAAGGAAGACGAGGGGGTGTAGCTTGTGTTTTGTGCAAAAAGAAATATGGAGTATTGGAGACTTTTCAGGACGGCAAGGGTGTGTACCCAGTATCATTTTAAGCTAATATGAGTAACTGTATTGCCTAAGAGACTGTCTGATTGCCACAGAAGCTAAATGGCTCAACCTGAGGGTGAAATCTTGGCCTAGGGGAAAAAATATGGTCCTAGGAGTTAGGGGTCCTCGGCTCAGCTCTAGGTCCCTTTCTATTCTCCATCTACACCCACTCCCTTGGAGATCTCATTCACTGACACGGCTTCAGATACCACCTCTATGTTGATGACGCCCAAATCTACATCTCCAGCCCTGATCTCTCTCCCTCTCTGCAGTCTCACATTTGCTCCTGCCTTCGAGACAGCTCTACTCCGGAGATCGTCCCGTCACCTCAAACTTAATGTGGCCAGAAGTGAATTTCTTAACCTCCCACCCAAACCCTGTCCTCCAGCTCAATTTCCCGTCACCGTCGATGGCACCGCTATCCTTTCTGTGTCCCGAGCCCCTAAGCTTGGCATTATCTTTGACTCCGGTCTCTCCTTCAACCCACATAATCAAGCCATCACTAAATCCTGCCAGTTCTACCTTCACGACATCACTCAAATCCGCCTCTTCCTCTCCAACCAAGCTTCTACCACATTAATGCAAGCACGTATCCTATCCCGCCTTGATTATTGTATCAGCCTCCTTGCTGACCTCCCTGCCTCCTGTCTCTCCCCACTCCAGTCCAAACTCCACTCTGTTGCCCGAATCATTTTCCCTCAATAACGTTCAGACCGTGTTTCCTCACTCCTCAAGAAACTCCGGTGGTTGCCACTCACCTCCGCATCAAACAGAAACGCCTCACCACTGGCTTTAAAGCCCTCAATCCCCTTGCCCCGCCCCCACCTCACCTTGCTCCTCTCCTACTACAATCCAGCCTGCACACTCCGTTCCTCTAATGCCCACTCTCTCTCTGTTCCTTGATCTCGTCTATCTCGCCACCGACCTCTTGCCCACATTCTACCTCTGGCCTGGAACGCCCTCCCTCTTCGTATCAGACAGATAATTTCTCTCCCCCACTTCAAAGTCTTCCCTGATTAACTCTTCCTCGCGTCTCCCACTCCCTTCTGCGACGTCCTGACTCGCTCCCTTCATTCATCCTCCCTCCCAGTCCCACAGCATTTAGGTACATAGCCGTCATTTATTTATTTATTCATTCATTTATTTTATTTATTTATTCATTTATGTATATTAATGTCCGTCTCCCCCTCTAAGCTTGTTGTGGACAGGGAATGTGTCTGTTTGCTGTTGTACTGTACTCTCCCAAGTGCTCAGTTCAGGCTTTGCACTACACTGAACGCTCAATAAATGCGACTGAATGAATGAATAAAATACAATCGAGTTGGTAGGCATAATCCGTGCCCACAATAAGTTACTACTTGCTACTCTCCTACCACAACCCAGCCTGCACACTTCGCTCCTCTTACCGCTAGCCTGCTCACTGTGCCTCCATCTCGCCCGTCTCCCCACCGACCCCTGGCCCACATCCTGCTTGTGGCCCGGAATAATAATGTTGGTATTTGTTAAGCGCTTCCTGCGTGCAGAGAGAGCACTGTTCTAAGCTCTGGGATAGATACAGGGGAATGAGGCTGTCCCACGCGAGGCTCACAGTCTTCAACCCCATTTTACAGATGAGGGAACTGAGGCACAGAGAAGTGAAATGACTTGCCCACAGTCACACAGCTGACAAGGGGCAGAGTTGGGATTCGAACCCATGACCTCTGACTCCCAAGCCCGGGCTCTTTCCACTGAGCCACGCTGTTCTTCTCCCACTCTCTTCTGTGTCACCCTGACTCGCTCCCTTTATTCATCCCCCCTCCCGGCCCCACAGTACTTGTGTACGTATCTGTCATTTATTTGCAATTTATTTATTTCCTCTGCCCCCACCCCCCCGTAGGCTGTGGGCAGGGAATGTGTCCGTTTTTATTCCGCTATTGTTATTATATTATTTTATCATTGTTGTTATCAGTAGTTATTAATAAGTACTGTTCATTATTGTTATTGATATTGTTATCGATTTTAATCCTGATTTTATATTTTGCCTTTGTTATTATCAGTAATTATTAATAAGTATTGTTTATGTTACCACCATATTATTAATTATAATTATATATTATGATTATAATTATAATAATTATGGCATTTGTTAAGTACTTAACTACGTGCCAGGCACTGTACTAAGCGCTGGAATGGATGCAAGCAGATCCGGCCGGACACAGTCCCCGTCCCCCTGTGGGGCTCACTGTCTCCAATCCCCATTTTACAGATGAGGTAGCTGAGGCACGGAGAAGTGAAGTGACTTACCCAAGGTCACCCAGCAGACAAGGGGAAGAGCTAGGATTAGAACTCATGACCTCTGCCTCCCAGGCCCGTGCTCGGTCTGCTACTTCTCATTATTGTACCGTACACTCCAAGCGCTTAGTACAGTGCTATGCGTGCAGTACGTGTTCATTCAGTCATTGATTCATTCAGTGGTGTTTACTGAGGGTTTATTATGTGCAGAGCACTGTACCAAGCGCTCGGGAAAGTACAGTTCATCAATAAAAGATACGATTGAAGGAATGAATGAATAATAATAATAATTTTGGTATTTGTTAAGCACTTACTATGTGCAGAGCACTATTCTAGGCACTGGGATAGACAGGGGGGAATCAGATTGTCCCACGTGAGGCTCACAGTTAATCCCCATTTTACAGATGAGGTAACTGAGGCCCAGAGAAGTGAAGTGACTTGCCCAATAGTCACACAGCTGACAAGCGGCAGAGCCGGGATTCGAACCCATGACCTCGGACTCCCAAGCCCATGCTCATTCCATTGAGCCACGCTGCTTCTGCCGCGTGGCTTAGTGGAAAGGGCCCGAGCTTGGGAGTCAGAGGACCTGGGTTCTAATCCCCTCTCCACCACTTGTCTGCTGGGCGACCTTGGGCCTGCCGCTTCACTTCTTTGTGCCTCAGTTGTAAATTGTAAAATCTGTAAAATGGAGACGAAGACTGTGAGCCTCAAGGGGGACAACCGGATTATCTTCTATCTACCCCCATGCTTAGAACAGTGCTTGGCGACTAATAAGTGCTTAACAGCGTGGCTCAGTGGAAAGAGCACGGGCTTGGGAGTCAGAGGTCCTGGGTGCGAATCCCGGCTCTGCCATTTGTCAGCTGTGTGACTGTGGGCAGGTCAGTTAATTTCTCTGTGCCTCAGTTACCTCGTCTATAAAATGGGGATGAATAATAATGTTGGTATTTGTTAAGCGCTTACTTTGCGCAAAGCACTGTTCTAAGCGCTGGGGTATACAGGGTAATCAGGTTGTCCCACATGAGGCTCACACCCCCGATTAGACTGTAAGCCCGTCGAAGGGCAGGGACTGTCTCTATCTGTTGCCGATTTGTACATTCCAAGCGCTTAGTACAGTGCTCTGCACATAGTGAGCGCTCAGTAAATACTATTGAATGAATAATTCCCATTTTACAGATGAGGTAACTGAGGTATAGAGAAGTGAAGTGACTTGCCCCCAGTCACACAGCTGACAAGTGGCAGAGTGGGGATTCGAACCCATGAACTCTGACTCCCAAGCTCCTGCTCTTTCCACTGAGCCACGCTGGATGAAGACTGTGAGCTTCACTTGGGACAATCTAATTACCCTGTATCTACCCCAGCGCTTAGAATAGTGCTCTGCACATAGTAAGCGCTAAACAAATACCAACATTATTATTATTATTGTTGTTATTACTGTTCTTATTAGAGGTAGATCTTGGGTAGGGGTTGTCTCTATCTGTTGCCGAACTGTCCTCTTCCAAGTGCTTAGTCTAGTGGTCCGCGCGCAGTAAGCGCTCAGTAAATCCGATGGAATGATTGAATGACTGAATGAATGAATGAATGATGGACTGACTGACTGACTGACTGAACGAATGGCGGAATGACTGAATGAACGAATGGCGGAATGAATGAATGAATGAATGAATGAATGAATGAATGAATGAATGAATGAATGAATGAATGCATGCTATCGTTCTTGTCTGTCCGTCTCCCCCAATTAGACTGTAAGCCTGTCAAAGGGGAGGGACTGTCTCTATCTGTTACCGATTTGTCCATTCCAAGCGCTTGGTACAGTGCTCTGCACATAGTAAGCGCTCAATAAATACGAACGAATGAATGAATGAACGAACGAATGAGTGAATGAACGAATGAATGAGTGAACGAATGAGTGAATGAATGAATGCGAGGCGGCGGAGGGAGGAGGGCGGCACCGCCCCCAGGGCCTCGAAGCCACGCCCCTCCACGGGCCTCGCCCCGGGTCGGGAGCCAATGGGAGGGTTCGGGGGCGGGGCGGGAGCCAATGGGAGGGTCCGGGGGCGGGTCGGCAGCCAATGAGCGGGTCCGGGGGCGGAGGCGGGAGCCAATGGCCGGGTCCCGGGCCGGGACCGGGGCCGGGGCCGGAGCCGGGGGCGGGAGCGGGACTTGCCCGGGCATGTGTCCGGTCCTGGCGGCGCCGCCACCACGTGGAGGCCGGAAGAGGAAAGCGCCGGCGGAGGTGGTCGGGGCCCTGGGCTGGGGGGGCTGGACTGGGGGAAACTGGGGGGGAACTGGGGGAACTGGGGGGCCTGGAGGCCCGGGCCGGGGCTCTTGAAGGAATTGGGGGGCTGGGCCTGGGGCCTAGGGGGCTGGCCTAGGGGGGGCTGGACTAGGGTCTTGGGGCCAGGCCGGGGGTCTTGAAGGAACTGGGGGGCTGGACTAGGGGCCTGGGGGGAAGTGGGGGCCTAGGTCAAGAGTCTTGAAGGAACTGGGGGCTGGACTAGGGGTCTTGGGAATTGGGAGGCTGGCCTGGGGGCCTTGGGGGAACTGGGGGGCTGGACTGGGGGGCTGGACTGGGGGGCTAGGCCGGGGCTCTTGAAGGAACTGGGGGCCTGGACTAGGGGCCTGGGGGGAAGTGGGGGCCTAGGTCGAGAGTCTTGAAGGAACTTGGGGCTGGACTAGGGGCCTGGGGGGAACTGGGGGGCTGGACTGGGGGGCTAGGCCGGGGCTCTTGAAGGAACTGGGGGCCTGGACTAGGGGCCTGGGGGGAAGTGGGGGCCTAGGTCGAGAGTCTTGAAGGAACTGGGGGCTGGACTAGGGGCCTGGGGGGAACTGGGGGGCTGGACTGGGGGGCTGGACTGGGGGGCTAGGCCGGGGCTCTTGAAGGAACTGGGGGCCTGGACTAGGGGCCTGGGGGGAAGTGGGGGCCTAGGTCGAGAGTCTTGAAGGAACTGGGGGCTGGACTAGGGGCCTGGGGGGAACTGGGGGGCTGGACTGGGGGGCTAGGCCGGGGCTCTTGAAGGAACTGGGGGCCTGGACTAGGGGCCTGGGGGGAAGTGGGGGCCTAGGTCGAGAGTCTTGAAGGAACTGGGGGCTGGACTAGGGGCCTGGGGGGAACTGGGGGGCTGGACTGGGGGGCTGGACTGGGGGGCTAGGCCGGGGCTCTTGAAGGAACTGGGGGCCTGGACTAGGGGCCTGGGGGGAAGTGGGGGCCTAGGTCGAGAGTCTTGAAGGAACTGGGGTCTTGGGAATTGGGAGGCTGGCCTGGGGGCTTTGGGGGAACTGGGGGGCTGGACTGGGGGCCTTGGGGGCTAGGCCGGGGGTCTTGAAGGAACTGAGGGCCTGGACTAGGGGCCTGGGGGGAACTGGGGGGCTGGACTAGGGGTCTGGGGGGAACCGGGGGGTTGGCCTGGGGGCCTTGGGAGAATTGGGGGGCTGGACTAGAGGGCTGGGGTGTAGGCCGGGGGTCTTGAAGGAACTGGGGGCTGGACTAGGGGAATTGGGGGGCTGGCCTGGGGGCCTTGGGGACTAGGCCGGGGGTCTTGAGTGAACTGGCGGGCTGGGCCCGGGGCCTTGAAGGGACTGGGGGGCTGAGCCGGGGGGGCTGCGGGAAACGGGCTGGACTAGGAGTCTGGGGGGCTAGGCCGGGGCTCTTGAAGGAACTGGGGGGGGCCTGACTAGGGATCTTGGGGACTAGGCCGGGGCGCCTGAAAGAACTGGGGGTTGCAGGGCGGGGGGGTTGGCTCGGGGTCTGTGGGGGTCTGGGCCGGGGGCTGCGAGGCGGGGGCGAGAATGTCCTGAGAGCGGTGGGGTGGGGGCACCTGTCCGCAATGTCCGGGGCTGAGCCAGGAGGGGCGGCCCCGCCGGGGGGTTTAGGGGGGATGGGGCAGGGGCTCCAGGGGCCCAACCTCGGGGGTCCCACAGGGTGGGCGTGCGCTGCCGGGCCCGGGAGGGAAGCGGCCCTGGGAAGGTGGCACTGGCCCAAAAGGCCTCTCCCTTTTTTTTAATGGAATGCAATCATTCATTCATTCAGTAGTATTTATTGAGCGCTTACTATGTGCAGAGCACCGTGCTACGCGCTTGGAATGTACAGATCGGCAACAGAGACCGTCTGGAATCCGTTAAGCGCTTACTATTTGCCAGGCACTGTACTCAGCGCTGGGGAAGATACAAGATAATCAGTTCAGATGAGGTAACGGGGACATAGCGAAGAATAATTATAATTATAGTACTTGTTAAGCACTTGCCACGTGCCAAGCACTGTTAAAAGACCCGGAGTAGATCCAGGGTAATCGGGTTGGACCCAGTCCCCGTCCCACAACGGGGCTCACGGTCTCAATCCCCATTTTACAGATGAGGGAAGTGAGGCCCAGAGAAGTGAAGTGACTTGCCCGAGGTCACACAGCAGACACGCGGCGGCGCCGGGATTAGAACCCATGACCTTGTGACACTCAGCAGACGAGAGGTGGAGCTGGACTTAGAACCCGGGTCCTCTGACTCCCGGACCCGGGCCCTATCCGCCAGGCCACGTCCAGCGGCCAAGGTTGGGTTCTCAGGGTTTGCGTCGGGCAGGCAGCCTGGTAGGCAGGCTGAACTGAGGAGAGCAATGAGCAGGAAGCAGCATTCTTCCTGTTTCAACGTTTTCAGCCAAAGTATTGTCATGATAACTATTTTTTGCGGGCAGCCTAAAGGGCCCCGCTCAAAACACATTTTGGGAAAGCCGATGTACTGGTTTAGAAGGTAGACCTAAAATTTCTAGGCCCCACGCTAATACTAATTAGTGGAACAGGCTAGGGCCTCATCCATCATCATTATTATTATTCTGTCCATTCACTCTCACTATCTCCCAATGTGACGCTAAGTTTCGGGGGTTGTAATAATAATAATAATGATGGTATTTGTTAAGCGCTGACTGTGTGCCGAGCACTGTTCTAAGCGCCGGGGTAGACACGGGAATCAGGTTGTCCCACATGGGGCTCATAGTCTTAATCCCCATTTTACAGAAGAGGCAACTGAGGCACCGAGAAGTTAAGTGACTTGCCCAAAGTCACACAGCTGACACGTGGCGGAGCCGGGATTCGAACCCCTGACCCCTGACTCCAAAGCCCGTGCTCTTTCCACTGAGCCACGCTGCTTCTCGTAAGGGTTGTGTAGCTCAAGTGCCTGAACCCAGGTTTCCGCACTCCCAAGTTGCGGCGGTGGCCATTGTGCTAGGTAGTAAGCTCCTAGAGGGTTGGGATCAAATCTAGTTATTGTGCTTTCCCAAGCGCTTAGTACAGTGTTCTGTGCACAATAAGTGCTCAGGAAATACCACTGGACCAGGCTGTGGGAGTTGAACTAGGGACACCATTCTTGACACTTTTTTTTTAAAAATGGAATTTAAGCACTTACTATATGCCAGGCACTGTACTAAGTGCTGGAGTATAAACAAGATAATCAGGTTGGACACAATCCTTGTCCCACTTAGGCCTCATGGTCTTAATCCCCATTTTACAGTTGAGGTAACAGGCACAGAGAAATTAAATTATAATAATGATGCTGATATTTTGTAAGCCCCTTCTATGTGCCAAGGACTCTTCTAAGCGCTGGGGGAGATGCAAGTTTATCAGGTTGTCCCACGAGGAGTTTATAGTCTTAATCCCCATTTTACAGATGAGGTAACAGGCACAGAGAAGTGACTTGTCCAAAATCACCCAGCTGACTCCTAGGCCTGGGCTCTTTTCACTAGTCCATGCGGCTTCTCTGTGTCTGGGCTGTTAAACTAATAATAATAACTGTGGTATTTAAGTGCTTTCTATATGCCAAGCCCCAAGTAGATTAGATCAGACACAGTCCTCTTGTCTTTCATGAGGGGAGAGAGATCAGGTAACTAATTCCCGTTTTACAGATGAGGAAACTGGTATAGACTGAGCTCCTCATCTTCCCTCCCAAACCCGGTCCGCTCCCAGACTTCTCTATCACCGTGGATGGCACGACCATCCTTCCCGTCCCGCAGGCCCGCAATCTCGGTGTCATCCTTGACTCGTCCCTCTCGTTCACCCCACACATCCTATCCGTTACCGAGACCTGCCGGTTTCACCTCTACAATATCGCCAAGATCCGCCCTTTCCTCTCCACCCAAACGGCTACCTTACTGTTACGGGCTCTCGTTATATCCCGGCTAGACTACCGTGTCAGCCTTCTCTCTGACCTCCCTTCCTCCTCTCTCGCCCCGCTCCGGTCTATTCTTCACTCCGCTGCCCGGCTCATCTTCCTGCAGAAACGATCTGGGCATGTCACTCCCCTTCTTAAACAACTCCAGTGGTTGCCTATCGACCTCCGCTCCAAACAAAAACTCCTCACTCTAGGCTTCAAGGCTCTCCATCACCTTGCCCCTTCCTACCTCTCCTCCCTTCTCTCTTTCTACCACCCACCCCGCACGCTCCGCTCCTCTGCCGCCCACCTCCTCACCGTCCCTCGGTCTCGCCCGTCCCGCCGTCGACCCCCGGGTCACGTCCTCCCGCGGTCCCGGAACGCCCTCCCTCCTCACCTCCGCCAAACCGATTCTCTTTCCCTCTTCAAAACCTTACTTAAAAATCACCTCCTCCAAGAGGCGTTCCCAGACTGAGCTCCTCTTCCCCCTCTACTCCCTCTGCCATCCCCCCTTTACCTCTCCGCAGCTAAAGCCTCATTTTCCCCTTTTCCCTCTGCTCCTCCACCTCTCCCTTCCCATCCCCACAGCACCGTACTCGTCCGCTCAACTGTATATATTTTCGTTACCCTATTTATTTTGTTAATGAATTGTACATCGCCTTGATTCTATTTAGTTGCCATTGTTTTTACGAGATGTTCTTCCCCTCGATGCTGTTTAGTGCCATTGTTCTCGTCTGTCCGTCTCCCCCGATTAGACCGTAAGCCCGTCAAACGGCAGGGACCGTCTCTATCTGTTGCCGACTTGTTCATCCCAAGCGCTTAGTACAGTGCTCTGCACATAGTAAGCGCTCAATAAATACTATTGAATGAATGAATGAATGAATGGTCCAAGCTTACACGGCAGGCAAATGGGGGAGGCAGGATTAGAACCCGGGTCTTCGGACTCCCAGTCCTTTGCTCTTTCCACGAAGCCACGCTAGAACTGTGTGTCCCCTACCTCCATCCCCAACCTTCCCTGGGCAGAAGTGGGCGGGCGTCCGGCTCGCCCCTCCCCAAGGATTATCCACTTGTCCATTCCCTCTGGGATTCTGCTGGGTCCCCTGTTTGTTTAATATGTTGGCACTTTGATAACGATGTTGGTTTTGATGTGTGTCCTGAAAGAACTTGGATCCGGAGGCTGTTTAGAGATAATTGTTTCCACGCCCATTAACCTGAAATGAGAAAGCTCGGCCGGCTCAGAAGCCCGTTTACAGAGGTGATTTTCGGGGGGCTGGGGGAGGGAGGCACTAGGCCACTGACTTCCTGGCTCGGAATCATCAGATCGATCAGTCGGTGTCATTTACTGAGCTCTTTTTGCGTGCAGGACACTTGGGACAGTACGATTTCCAAACGGGAAACATGGGCCCGGGAGTCAGAGGACCTGCGTTCTCAACCCGGCTCTGCCACTTATCGGCAGTATGACCTTGGGCAAGTCACTTCACGTCTCCGGGCCTCGTTTGTAAAATGGGAATTAAGATCGTGAACCCCATGTGGGTCGTGGACTTTGTCCGACCTAACTTTTATATCTTCCCTAGCAATTAGCGCAGTGCCTGGCATATAGTAAGCACTTTACAAGTGCCATAAAAAAAAGGACCAGAACAGCTTCCAAGTCAATCAATCTATCAATCAGTGTCTTTTACAGAGTGTTTGGGAGAACTCCTTCCAAATGAGGAGTTTAAGTGCTAAATCAGTTGGGTCGCCTGTTATCAGTCAGTTGGATTTACTGAATGCCTACTTTGTGCAGCCCTGGGGAGAGTAGACTAGACAAAAAAGACATGACCCCCCCCCCCCCCCCCCCCCCCGACCCTGAGGAATTTACAATCTGATTGATTATTAAACCAGCTTTTGGAAGGTTACCACCTGTGGTTCCTAGCAGAGATAGATTCCTGGTTTGGCTCGAATCATTTCTCCTGCCTCCCTCAGTTTGGGACGGATGGTGCCACATCTGTAACTTTCCCTCCAGTGACCCAGCGTAGACCACTTGTCCATGAATCCCCCCAATCCCCTCTGAAACCTGCTGGCTCCAACATTTTTTGTTGTTGTTCGGTGGTATTCAAGCGCTTACTGTGTGCCCGGCACCTTACTGAGTGCTGGGGTAGACGCGAGATAATTATAAACTGGACACAGTCCCTCTTCCACGTGGAGCTCACTGTTTTAATCCCCATTTTACAGATGAGGTCGCTGAGGGACGGAGGAGTTGGTGACTTGCCCAAGGTCGCCCAGCAGATAAGTGGTGGAGCCGGGATTAGAACCCAGGTCTTCTGATTCCCAGGCCCGGGCTCTTTCCACTAGACCACGCTGCTTCCCTTTCCTGAGCTGTCGAGGCCCCTGGGTCACCCCTGCCCCCACTCCCCATCTGGGTAGAGAGGTGTTTGTCCCCAAGAAAGCCATAGCTGTAAAATTGAGAATTTGTCCTCTGGCCGGGCAGGGAGGATAGAGACGTGGGAGTGGCGGAGATTTTTCGATCGGTTGTGGCAGTCGGAGGCAGGGAGGGGGATGCGCTGACGGAGGGGATTGGGGATCGAGCCGGGGGTAGGCCGGGCCGCCGGGGAGCTCGGAGTCCCCGGTGACTCCGCGAGCGTCGGTCGGACCCTGGGGGTGCCTTCCTCTCTGCCCCGCCCCAACCCTCATACGCGGTACTTTCTCGCAGGAGCCAAGTGGGAGCAGCCACAGCGACCCCCCTACCCGGGCCCTGGATGCTTGGGGCAGGATGGGGCCGCGGGGAGATCCCGACCCGTCGCAGACTTTCACGTGCCCTCTCCCCACCGGCCCCAGCCCCGACGCCGGGGAGACCCCACAGAAGACGCACAGGAGGAGGAGCAAGAAGCATCAGTGGTTCATGACCCGCAAGGCCCTGCTGGAGCAGCAGAGGGTACTGAAGCCCCCCGAGGGAGGGGGCACCCTCCCGCCGGAAACGGCGGAGCCTCGGCCGGGGCCCTCGGGAGGCGCCACCCCGGCCCCCCCCCCACCCTGCAAGTACGTGGCCATTGACTGCGAGATGGTGGGCACGGGCCCCGGCGGGCGGGTGAGCGAGCTGGCCCGCTGTTCCGTGGTGAGCTACCACGGAGACGTCCTGTACGACAAATACATCCGGCCCGAGAGTCCCATCGTGCACTATCGCACCCGTTGGAGCGGCATCACCCCGAAGCACATGCGGGGTGCCACCCCCTTCCAGGAGGCCCAGAAAGAGGTGAGAGCCGGGGCCCCGGCGGGCGACACCCCGGCCCCTCCCCTCCCCCTGCCTCCCGGCCCCCCACGTCAGGCAGTGTATGGGCCACCACAGCCCCGACGGTCCAGGGCGCCGGGGGTCGCGGTCTGGTGGGGGGCCCTCGGCCCTGGGCGGCCCTGCCGTTCAACGGAGTCCCTCGCTCTCGGGAAGGGAGGAGAGTAGCCTGAGGGCGAGGAGGCTGAAGTGGGATGCCCACCTCGTTTCCGCCCTTCCCATCTCATGTATCCCACAGATTCTGAAGCTGCTGAGGGGTAAGGTGGTGGTGGGCCACGCCCTGCACAATGATTTCCGGGTCCTCAAGTACTTCCACCCCCACCATCACACGCGAGACACCAGTAGCAGCCCTCTCCTGGTCCGCCGGGCTGGCTTCCCCGCCCAGGTCCGGCCCTCCCTGAAGAGCCTGTCCCTCCAGCTGCTGAACAAAAAGATCCAGGTGGGTGGGGTGGGGAGGGAGGACCCAGCGGGGGAGGGCCAGGGTAGCCGCATTCAGCCTGGGGGGCATTGCGGGGAGTTGTTTTTTAATGATATTCGCTAAACCCTGTGCCAAGCACCGTACTAATCTCTATCCTACATGGTGCTCTTAATCTTAATCCCCGTTTTACAGATGAGGTAGCTGAGGCCCAGAGAAGCAAAGTGACTTGCCCAAGGTCACACAGCAAACCGATGGAGCCGGGATTAGAACCCATGTCCTTCTGACTCCCAGGCCTTTGCTCTATCCACTAGGCCACGCTGATTCTCAGGTTTGGTGAACCCAAGGCCCCAGCTTGCACCCGTTCTGTTGGCTGGCCGGGGCGGTGTGCTGGGCTGGTGTCTGAGCTTTCGATGGCCCCGTTCCCCGTGACGACTCCTCCCTCCCCCAACTCAGATTCCCCCGAGCCTCCTCCCGGCAAACTTTAAATCAAACAACCAATCAGTGGCATTTATTGAGCTCTTACTAATTGCAGAGCACTGTAGTAAGCACTTAGAACGGTACCATGTAATCCCAGGGGGTCCTCCCTGACCCAACTGATTCTCCTCTGGAGGTGGTCCACACTCCCCTCTCACACCCTCCCTGGGGCCAAAGTCACTGTCCCGATCCCCTCCCCTCCCCGGGACCCTGAGACCAGCATCTCTGCTTGCCTCTAGATGGGCAATCACGGTCATTCGTCGGTGGAGGACGCCACGACAGCCATGGAGCTGTACCAGCTGGTGCAGGCCGAGTGGGAGCGGGACCTGGCCGCCAGCTCCCCGGTGGCCCTGGAAGACGCCGACCTGGACCCCAAGCACTACCTGGAGGACCAGTACTGGCCGGTGGACCTCAACGAGAGCTACAAATGACGGGGGGGGGAGGGCGGGGGGTGGGGGGGAAGGGGCATCCTCCCGGGCCAGACGGGGATGGTGTTCAGTAGCACGTCTCTCCCTAGCACAGCACAGACCTGAGAGATAGCCGTAGCTTCTGAGCACCTGCTGTCAGGGAAAGGCGAGCTGAGGTCCTGCGGGCTGCACAAGCGGAATTGTCCCAAGGGGG